>NW_024467115.1:9362847-10693347 GCF_017591425.1 Ochotona curzoniae
ACACTGTTGAAGAAGACGGTAATAGCACTTTGGATCCCAAACAGAACTAAGTTAAAATTTAACTGTGTAGGATGTATCAATTCTTTTTTTTTATTCCCTCTGTGCTTATTTTTTCTCTCTTTATCTCCAAACTTCCAAAGAATGATTTGGTATGTTTAAACAGGTTGGGCCTTTTATCTTTCTTTCATAAAACAGACTTGCTTATAACTATGGGCTTGACGCTTTGAGGAAACTTTCAATGTTTGCATCCATCATCTTAAAAATATTTATTCTTCACCTTCTGTGACCCGGATGTTCATTACATAATGGGTTCAGTCACTGACTGTGTCCACGCTCCCTTCTCATGCTTGCTGTCCTGAGTTTTGGCAGTCACGTTCTCCTCTCGTCCTTCTACCTCCTTTCTTTTCCTTCCACAATGAATATTCCTAACCTTCAACTCAGTTTATAGAGTGAATTCTTATCATTATGTTCTGTATTTTCCAGTTCTAGTTTTCCATCTTTTAATTGCGTAATTTCACTGCATTTGAGGCTTAGTTTTATATTTAAATTCTTCAGTATATTTGTGACAATTATGACAAAACCTTTTTTGACCAAATCTATTATCTTTAATACTATATTTTCATTATTTCACTACATTTGAAGCGTACATTTTCTTTTTTTAAAGATTAATTGATTTTTATTGGAAAGGGAGTTCTACAGAGAAGAGGAGAGACAGAGAGGAAAATCTTCCGTTAGATGGTTCACCCCGCAAGCGGCCATCTTCATTGAAGCTCAACTAATCTGAAGCCAGGAGCCAGGAGCTCTTTCAGGTCACCCACGTGTGTGCAGGGTCCCAAGGCTTTGGGCCGTCCTCAACGGCTTTCCCAGGCCACAAGCAGGGATCTGGATGGGAAACAGGGCTGCCGGGATTAGAACCAGAGTCCATATGGGATCCAGCGCGTGCAAGGCAAGGACTGTAACCACTACACTATTGTTTCAGGTGCTGAGGCTTAGTTTTATGTTTAAACTTTTCAGCATATTTGTGAAAATTCTGACAAAACCTTTTTGAACTATACTATTTTTTTTTTTTTTACTAATTTGCTAATTCAGGGTCTCTTTTCCTTGACTCAAATTTTCCTGATTTTGGGGTCACTTCCCATAATTCCTAACACTGATTTTTTTTTTCCTTGACTTCTGTGATTTTGAATCTGGAGTGTCTGGACTGACTAGCATCCCTGGCCATCTATCCTTCAGACAGTCTGTGGGGGAAATTCTCAGCTGCCGTATTTGACTAAGCCAATTACTCTAACACTCATAAGTATGATGTTCCTCCAGAGGGTTTATCATCTTTTCACCAAAATTATCTAACCCCATTCTTACTGATATTATGTTGTTACTGTACAGGTGAAAAAGTATTTTCTGATGATGCTTGAAGATGTTTATTTTATATGTTTAAACCACTACAACATAGTCTAGCAAAAGATAATCTCCCAACAGCCCATAATAATCTAAAAATAATGTGCATGATTGCACTACATAACAGGTTTGGTCACTAAAATTTTCCGACCTAAGAAAGCCATATTTTTCACACAAGAATATATCATAATTCTAATAAACATTTTCACATACACGAAGACAACAACATGAGCTTACAAAGAACTCAGCATGTTTTCCTAAACAAATTATTGTTATTCTGTTGGAACTCATCAACTGACATTTTAGTTTGTGATATTTTCACTCATACAAAATATCAAGTAAATACAATCTTTATTCTTGCATGAAATCAAATAATCAGTTTTTAAGAATTTCTGGAAGATCAATGGAATAGAATAGAAGCACCAAAAGGGAACCCACACAGATACAGCCAATTAATCTTTGACAAAAAGACCAATGACAGTCCAAGCAAGTTTGAAGGCCTCTTTAGTAAATGTTGTTGGGACAATTGGCTGATAGCCTGTAGAAACAAAAAGATAGACCCACATCTATCACCATACACTAAGTTCCAATCTACATGGATAAAAGACCTAAACCTACATCCAGAAACCCTCAAACTCTTGCAAGAAAATGTAGGAAATACCCTGCAAGACCTAGGAGTAGGTCCCAACTTTCTAAGAAGGACACCAAAAGCAATAGCAGTTGAGAACAGAATAAACAAATGGGACCTCATCAAACTAAGAAGCTTCTGTACAGCAAGGGAAACAATCAACAAAGTAAAAAAGCAACCCACAGAGTGGGAGAAGATCTTTGCACACTACATAGGTGATAGGGGGCTAATTTTCAGGAGAACTTCAAAACACCCAAACAACCAAAACAAACAAGCCACTCAAGAAATGGGCACGGGAAATGGGCAAACATTTCACAAAGGAACAAGTCCAAATGGCAAACAAACATATGAAAAAATGTTCCAGCTCCCTGGCAATAAGGGAAATCCAAATTAAAACATCGACGAGGTACCACCTAACACCAGTAAGATTGGCCCACATAAACAAGAACACCAACGACGCTTGCTGGCGAGGATGCGGGGAAAAGGGAACCCTACTCCACTGCTGGTGGAGCTGCAAATTGGTACAGCCTTTATGGAAATCAGTCTGGAGAACACTCAAACGACTCAAAATCTGCATACCATATGACCCAGCAATAGCACTCCTAGGAATATATCCAAAATACCTGTTTTACGACAAACCAACATGCATCCCTATGTTCATTGCAGCACAATCAGTAATTGCAAAAACATGGAAGCAACCGAAATGCCCATCAGCAGAAGACTGGATAAGAAAGCTTTGGTTCATGTACTCCATGGAATACTACTCAGCTATTAAAAATCAAAATGCAGTTCTTTGTGGCTAAATGGGCCCAACTGGAAACTATAATGCTAAGGGAAATGAGCGAATCCCAAAAGGTTAGATACCACATGTTTGCCTTGATTTAACCTGTAATTTTTGTTTGGTTGTTATTTTTTGAACCTGTCATTGATACTGTCTCAACCCAGATGTTTCGAAGAATGGAACTTGCATTATTTTTAACATATTGTTTACTCAATACTATGTCAATTAATTCCATAATGTTGTATATTGATACTGAGGTTTTGTTGGGGCTTTTAACTGACCGGATCTTTACTCTGTTAGCTCTACCTTAAGACCAGAGAAGGTCTCCCCAAGAGGCCACTGAACTTATCTGGACAATAAGCCACTGGACTTTATGCTAGGTATATGCTTGCAAGGAATGAATCTCAACTGAACTTGAACTGTGGTTATGCAGCAAGGTGGCGGAATCCACCATGGGGGGAGGGGGATGGGAGGGGTGGGGGAATCCCCAGTGCCTATAAAACTGTATCACATAATACAATGTTAATAACAAGAAAAAAAAAGAATTTCTGCTTAAAACATGCATTAGCAACACAATTCCAAATCATTTGTAGAATTAGGATACTAAAGTCAAAACAAAAAATAACTCATAAAATTCTGTTTTTGGTAGGAATAATTCCTTTGTGGGTTGAATAGAATTTTTGCTAATGGTCTCTGTAGATTTTCACAATTATGTCACTCTATTCACTTAATCAATTAATGTAATTACCTCTGAAATATACTTAGCTCTTTTTTTCTAGATTATGTCATGTGTTCTTCAACTGTACATTAACTTCAGGAATAAATGGCAAGATTTTGTTCTGACTTTCAAATGTTTTGTTTTCATGCTTCTTGGTCTTCCTCGAAGAATTGGTTATTTTTCACCTGGGTAACTACTGGATATTGACAGGCTCATTCAAAAAATAAATACAGGCTCAGCAAAATGTAAGAGTATCATAAATTGACTGAATACTGTACTGGTGAAGATGGTATCTCGAAATAGGTAGGTTCAATTGAAGGAAATAATTGTGTTACCAAATGTGCCTCCCCCAACAAATATTCACACTTTGATCTCTCAGTATGATCTTTGAAGCATGACCATTGATCATTGCAATTGGCCACCTGGAAATTAGGCAAGGATATGGTTCTTACCACATCAGTTTTGTGCACAGCCTGTACATCACAGTGCTACTGAGAGGACTACATTTAAGAACTGAGTCCATGCCATAACTCAGGCTAACCATAGTTAAAAATGCCTGCACTCAAAACCATTTGCCACCTTTCTGAGACTTCCTCATCAAAACATCAGTAGGAGAACATGCCAGGGATCATGTTTGTGTGACAATTCATGTGACAGTTTTAGTTGGTCATTGCATTTCCAGATATTTGGGTAAATATGATTTCTAAGTGTGTCTCTGAGGGTATTTCTAGATGATATATGCAAGTGAATGTGTTGTAGGGTAACGCAGATTTCCATTAAGTTTAGTCATAGTTGTATGAAAAAGTACAATTGATAAGACATGTATTTAGACATGAAGTTTGAAATGTAAAGGTAAACCATGAATGTCATCAAAGGGCTCATTGGTATAGATTTTCAATCCCAAATATGAGAAAGAGAAACATGTCCCACTTCTGAGAGGATGAGGGAGAAGAGGGAGAGACAGATTCAGTTTATGCAGTTGTTCTTTGTGGAACTTTAGCCAATAGATGTTGCCACCCACTTTGAAGACATAGTTTCTATCGAATTCAGGATCTCACACAGCCTGATTTGGAAGCATCTTCACAGATACACACAAAATAATGTCAAAGCAGTCAAGATGGTATTGAAAGCTAGCCTTTACAAGTCTATTGCTGGCAATTTAAATTTAAAACACTTACACACACACACACACACACACACACAGAATAGAAAGCTACATCATTCAGCTTGTTTTCTTGATATGCAGAAAACGCTCAGTATTTTAATTCTTTTATGCTTGAGAGTCAAAAGAATGCAATTGTCCAATCACACATTCTAAAAGGATATCTGCTTATGATAGCCTATGGCTCCTCTGAAACAACAGGAGAAGAGAACACAGGCATCCTAGGTTTTGTGTCTTGCCATTTGAGATGCTCCTCAGGTTTCTTGGCTCTGGAAGCACATCATCATGGAACTCACAACAGGGAGAGGAGAACAGGAGTAGACATTTGACGTGCACCTGCAACATACTCCAGATTCCCCGAACTCTAAACACCTTTCTTAGTTCACCTTGTGGTTAATTATGACAGGCAGCTTAGGCTTTGAAATTGGATACCTGAAATAATTTTAGAAGGATAGAGTTAGTTTTTACAAGAAGATTAGAATGAAGAACTTGGTTGTAAGAAATATTTTCCCACAAAAGATAGACTATTACTTGAGTCTGAGGGAAGTAAACTCAACAATAGGAAGTCCCAGACAAATGCCAGCCAAGGGATGAGCACAGGGAGTGTGGACATGTATAGTTCATCAAATCTCTAGGGACTCAGATAGCTGGTCAAGGAGAAGTAGAGGAAATCAGTCATCTTGTCCAACAGAGAAAGAACCTAATGGGTTTTCAGGAGTCAACAAGAGGCTCCAGGAGAGCTTGATGAGGAAGAGAAGGAAGCTGGGTGAAGAGAACTTGACAAGGAAGAATAGAGAAGGTTCAGATCTAAGGGACAGCAAGAAGTCAAAAGCAAAGACACAGAAATGTGGGGAAACCTGAAAGGTTGCCAAGTGGGGAAGAACAGAGAATATAATTCAAATATCAGATCCTAGTGAGTAGCTGAAATCTTGTAGTTTTATTTTTTCCAATTAATAGTGTATACTTGAACACTAGTAATATTATCTAATATAATCCCTAGGTTTATAAACTTAGTCGTTTTTCTTTTCAATTTACTTTGACTTTATAAATTTATACAATCTTAGTGGTATTTTCAAATAAATAGGTTTGTGTGTGTGTGCATACCTGCTTATATGAGGAAACTTTACTGTTCATTGAAAAATGGAAGTTAAAAAGCAAGTTTCACTTGATGCAAAATCATTGAGATCAATGTACAGATTTTTCATAACATGAATTTTATGTGAGTGGGCCTGGGTCTTGCTGCCCAAGTAATTGTCCAATGAAAACTCTGATACAACATTCCAAAACTTGTGTGACACTGCCAAAGCAGTGCTACGAGGTAGATTCATTGCAATCGGAGCCCATGTCAAGGCCCAAGAAAGACGCCAAATACAGGAACTAACCACACACATCCAGGATCTGGAAAAACAGCAGCAGAAGAGTCCCACGCATGATAGGAAACAAGAAATCATCAAAACAAGGGAGGAGATAAACCAAATAGAATTCAAAAAAAACTATACATAAAATCAACAAATCAAAAAGTTGGTTTTTTGTGAAAATAAACAAAATAGACACTCCACTGGCCCGATTGACCAAAAAAAAAAAAAAACAAGAGAAGGTGAGAATCAATAGCATTAAAGATGACAAAGGCAACATAACAACAGACACTGCAATTATTAAGAAAATAATTAGAAATTACTACAAAGAACTGTACGCCCACAAATTTGAGGATTACCAAGAAATAGAAAAGTTCTTGGACTCCCACCACTTACCAAAACTCAGTCCGGAGGCAACTGAAGAATTAAATAAACCCATAACCGAGGCAGAGATTGAAACAATAGCACTCCTAGGAATATATCCAAAACACCTGTTACACAAGAAACCAACATGCACACCTATGTTCATTGCAGCACAATCAATAATTGCAAAAACATGGAAGCAACCGAAATGCCCATCAACAGAAGATTGGATAAGAAAGCTTTATTTCATCTACTCCATGGAATACTACTCAGCTATTAAAAAAAACAAAATGCAGTTCTTTGTGGCTAAATGGGCCCAACTGGAAACTATAATGCTGAGGGAAATGAGTGAATTCCAAAAGGTTAGATACCACATGTTTGCCTTGATTTAACCTGTAATTTTTGTTTGGTTGTTGGTTTTTTTTTTTTCTCTTAACTCTTTTTTTTTTATTGTTGTTTACATTGTATTATGTGGTACAGTTTTATAGGCGCTGGGGATTCCCCCCACCCCTCCCATACCCCTCCCCCCATGGTGGATTCCTCCACCTTGTTGCATAACCATAGTTCAAGTTCAGTTGAGATCCATTCCTTGCAAACACATGCCTAGCATAAAGTTCAGCGTCTTATTGTCCAGTTAAGTTCAGTGGCCTCTTGGGGAGACCTTCTCTGGTCTGAAGATAGGGCTAACTGAGTAAAGATCCGGTCAGTTAAAAGCCCCAACAAAACCTCAGTATCAATATACAACATTATGGAATTAATTGACATAGTATTGGGTAAACAATATGTTAAAAATAATGCAAGTTCCATTCTTCGAAACATCTGGGTTGAGACAGTATCAATGACAGGTTCAAAAAATAACAAACAGCCAAACAAAAAATTACAGGTTAAATCAAGGCAAACATGTGGTATCTAACCTTTTGGGATTCACTCATTTCCCTCAGCATTATAGTTTCCAGTTGGGCCCATTTAGCCACAAAGAACTGCATTTTGTTTTTTTTAATAGCTGAGTAGTATTCCATGGAGTAGATGAACCAAAGCTTTCTTATCCAATCTTCTGTTGATGGGCATTTCGGTTGCTTCCATGTTTTTGCAATTACTGATTGTGCTGCAATGAACATAGGGATGCATATTGGTTTGTCGTAAAACAGGTGTTTTGGATATATTCCTAGGAGTGCTATTGCTGGGTCATATGGTATGCAGATTTTGAGTTGTTTGAGTGTTCTCTCGACTGATTTCCATAAAGGCTGTACCAATTTGCAGCTCCACCAGCAGTAGAGTAGGGTTCCCTTTTCCCCACATCCTCGCCAGCAAGCGTCGTTGGTGTTCTTGTTTATGTGGGCCAATCTTACTGGTGTTAGGTGGTACCTCATCGATGTTTTAATTTGGATTTCCCTTATTGCTAGGGAGCTGGAACATTTTTTCATATGTCTGTTTGCCATTTGGACTTGTTCCTTTGTGAAATGTTTGCCCATTTCCCGTGCCCATTTCTTGAGTGGCTTGTTTGTTTGGGTTTTTTGGTTGTTTTGAAGTTCTTTGTATATCCTGGAAATTAGCCCCCTATCGCCTATATCGTGTGCAAAGATCTTCTCCCACTCTGTGGGTTGCTTTTTTACTTTGTTGATTGTTTCCCTTGCTGTACAGAAGCTTCTTAGTTTGATGAGGTCCCATTTGTTTATTCTATTCTCAACTGCTATTGCTTTTGGTGTCCTTCTTAGAAAGTCGGGACCTACTCCTAGGTCTTGCAGGGTATTTCCTACATTTTCTTGCAAGAGTTTGAAGGTTTCTGGATGTAGGTTTAGGTCTTTTATCCATGTAGATTGGATCTTAGTGTATGGTGATAGATGTGGGTCTATCTTTTTGTTTCTACAGGCTATCAGCCAGTTGTCCCAACAACATTTACTGAAGAGGCCTTCCCACTTGCTTGGACTGTCATTGGTCTTTTTGTCAAAGATTAATTGGCTGTATCTGTGTGGGTTCCCTTTTGGTGCTTCTATTCTATTCCGTTGATCTTCCTTTCTGTCTTTGTGCCAGTACCAGGCTGTTTTGATAACCACTGCTCTATAGTATGTCCAGAGGTCCGGGATTGTGATTCCCCCTGCTAACTTCTTATTTTTCAGGATGGTTCTAGCTATTCGTGGTTTTTTGTGTTTCCAGATGAACTTTTGAATCATTGTATCCAGTTCCGTGAAGAATGTTTTGGGCAATTTTATTGGAATTGCGTTGAAAATGTATATTGCTTGTGGTAGTATAGACATTTTAATGATATTGATTTTGCCTATCCAGGAGCATGAGATGTTATTCCATCTTTTGAGGTCTTGTTCAATTTCCTTTTTAAATAGTTTGTAGTTTTCTTCGAATAGGTCTCCTACGCTTTTGGTTAGATTTATTCCCAAATACTTCATACTTCTCTCTGCTATTTTGAATGGTATCCTGTTGGTTAGATCTTCTTCCATCTTAGTGTAATTTGCGTACACTATGGCTGTTGATTTTCGTTCATTAATTTTGTACCCCGCCACTCTGCCAAACTCTCGTATAAGTTCTACTAGTTTCTGTATTGATTCTCCTGGTTTTTCTATGTATAGGATTATGTCATCTGCATATAGTGAAAGCTTGACTTCTTCGTTTCCTATACGTATGCCTTTGATTTCTTTTTTTGTCTTATGGCCTCTGCAAGTACCTCTAGGACTATGTTGAATAGCAATGGTGATAGCGGGCATCCTTGTCTTGTTCCAGATCTCAGTGGGAAGGGTTCTAGCTTTTCTCCATTCAGTATGATACTGGCGTTGGGTTTTTCATAAATTGCTTTGATTATGTTGTGGATTTTCCCATCTATGCCTACTTTGGCTAGAGTTTTTAGCATGAAGAGGTGTTGGATTTTGTCGAAAGCTTTTTCTGCATCTATTGAAACTATTATGTGGTTCTTGTTTTGCAGTTTTTGGATATGGTTTATAACATTTATGGATTTCCGAATGTTGAACCATCCCTGCATTCCAGGGATGAATCCTACTTGATCCGGATGAATGATCTGTCTGATGATTTTTTGAATTCTATTGGCTAGGATTTTGTTGAGAATTTTAGCATCAATGTTCATCAGAGAAATAGGTCTGTAGTTTTCCTTCTCTGACGGTTCTCTGTCCGGTTTTGGGATTAAGGTGATGTTGGCTTCATAGAATGAGTTTGGGAGGGTTGCTTCCTTCTCTATTGTTTTGAAGAGCTTGTAGAGGATTGGGGTTAGTTCTGTTCGGAATGTTTTGTAGAATTCTGTAGTGAAGCCGTCTGGGCCTGGGCTTTTTTTGTTGGGAGATCCTTGATGACTGTTTCAATCTCTACCTCGGTTATGGGTTTATTTAATTCTTCAGTTGCCTCCGGACTGAGTTTTGGTAAGTGGTGGGAGTCCAAGAACTTTTCTATTTCTTGGTGGTCCTCAAATTTGTGGGAGTACAGTTCTTTGTAGTAATTTCTAATTATTTTCTTAATGATTGCAGTGTCTGTTGTTATGTTGCCTTTGTCATCTTTAATGCTATTGATTCTCACTTTCTCTTGGTTTTTTTTTTTTTTTTTTGGTCAATCGGGCCAGTGGAGTGTCTATTTTGTTTATTTTCTCAAAAAACCAACTTTTTGATTTGTTGATTTTATGTATAGTTTTTTTGAATTCTATTTGGTTTATCTCCTCCCTTGTTTTGATGATTTCTTGCTTCCTATCATGCGTGGGACTCTTCTGCTGCTGTTTTTCCAGATCCTGGATGTGTGTGGTTAGTTCCTGTATTTGGCGTCTTTCTTGGGCCTTTCTGGGTCACTCCTCTGCTAAGGTCCTGTGTGGGGGAGCCACACGGGGGCGGGGGCTCTGAACACCCACACACCACGAGTGGTGGAATCACTGCACAAGAGCCACGCCCAGAAAGTGCCTCCCCCACAGTCCCGTGTGTGGGAGACGCAATTGCAATGAATCTACCTCGTAGCACTGCTTTGGCGGTGTCCCACAAGTTTTGGAATGTTGTATCAGAGTTTTCATTGGTTTCCATAAATTTTTTGATCTCATCTTTAATTTCTTCTCTGTCCCATTGTTTGTTTAATAGCATATTGTTCAATTTCCAAGAGTGCCTATATTTCCTGGGGAGTTTTGAGTTGTTGATTTCCAGTTTCATCCCATGGTGGTCTGAGAGGGTACATGGTATGATACTAATGTTTTGGAAGTTGTTTAGATTCACTTTATGTCCTATCATGTGGTCGATTCTGGAGAAGGTGCCATGCACCACTGAGAAGAATTTATAGTCTGTGGCCTTAGGATAAAAAGTTCTATATATGTCTACTAAGTCCAGTTGTTCTATTGTTTGTGTGAGCTCTGTTGTTTCTTTGTTGAGTTTTTGTTTCGTAGACTGGTCCATTGTTGTTAGAGGCGTGTTGAGATCGCCTACAAGAATTGTGCGGGTATCTATGTCTTCCCTTAAGTCTGTAAGTAATTGCTTTACGTAACTAGGTGCATTAAGATTCGGTGCATAAACATTAATGATGGTGATTGCTTCTTGATGGATCATTCCTTTCACCAGTATAAAATGGCCTTCCCTGTCTCTTTTGATGTTAGTTAGAATGAAATCTATCTCGTCTGAAATTAGGATAGGTACCCCAGCTTTTTTTCTCGTCTATTAGCGTGAAATATCTTTTTCCATCCCTTCACTTTCAGTTTCTTTGCATCCTTTCTGGTTAGATGCGTTTCTTGTAGGCAACAGATGGTTGGGTCTTGTTTGATGATCCATTCTATTAATCTCTGTCTTTTGATTGGTGAATTTAGACCATTTGTGTTGAGAGTTAAAATTGAGAGGTTGCAATTTTGCCCTGCCATGCGATTGTGTTGTGTGTGTGTTGTTGTCTATGTAATTGTCTTGTTTGTGCGGGCTTTAGTTTGGAGACCTTCTTATTTGCCAACTTTGTTTGTGATTTGCCTCCTTTTTTTCCAGGACTAGCGCATTTCTAAGGAGACTTTGCAGAGCTGGTTTTGTGTAGACATATTCTTCTAGTTTTTCTTTGCTATTGAAGTATCTGATTTCGTTCTCATATACAAATGAGATCTTTGCTGGGTAGATTATTCTTGGTTGACAGTTGTTTTGTTTCAGGACTTGGAAGATCTTTGTCCATTCTCTCCTTGCTTGTAGGGTCTCTTCGGAGAAGTCAGCAGTGATTCTGATGGGTTTTCCCCTGTATGTGATCTTTTCTCTACTTCGTACTTGTCTCAGGATTCCTTCTTTGTCTTCATTGGAGTAGAACTTGAGCACCGTGTGTCTGGGTGAAAATCTCTTTGGATCATGTCTGTTGGGAGTTCTCTGTCCATCCTGTATGCGGGGTGGATTCGTGTTCCAAGTGTTTTGGAAGTTTTCCTGTATAATTTCGTCAAGCACTGCTTGCATTCCTGATTCTCTTTCTACTCCCTCGGGGAGGTGGTTGATCCGAATATTCAATTTTCTAAGGTAGTCCTTCATCTCTTGCATCATTTTATTAGTTTTGCTGAGGCTTGTCTCCAGCTGTTTAATTCGCTGGGCACCTTCATTTTGTGTGTCTTCTGTTTCAGAGATCCTTTCCTCTGCCGCATTTATTCTGTTGATCAGGCTTTCAATTTTATGATCTTGGGCATCCAGTTTGGTTTTGATTTGTTGTATTTCGGTGATTATGCGGTTCTGGAGGTCTTCCAGCTTCGTGTCCACGTCTCTGAGAAATTTTAGCATTATTTTCATCAATTCCTTTTCTGGTAACTCTTCCATGTCTTCATCTTACATCGCCGATATTGATAATGGCTTTTGGCCCTTGTTCGGTGGGGTGCTGGCTCTTTCATCTGGAGCACAACTCTTTCTGGTGGTTTTTTTCCCATTGCGTTGGTGTATTCTGGTGGGGCCAATGGACCCGTTTGTTGAGGGGCCGTCAGGCGCTTTCCTGTAGAGATTGGAGCCTGCAGGCGTGGTGTTGCCGGGCGTGGTAATTTTCAAGGCACCGTTGGTGCGTTCTCAGGGCCCGGGGATGTAGAGCACCACTTTGGGGGCCCAGTGGATTCCAGGCACACTCTGGGCACCTCTTCTCAAGTGTGACACCCCAGGGGGTGGAGGGATGGAGGCGCTCTCTGGGTGTGCCCCCTGCACGGGAATCCACAGGGCATAGAAGGTTTTATGCTTTCTTTCTGCATTCTCCGTGTCAGGGACTGCAGGGTTTTTCAGAGCCCACCTGGTGCGTCTCCCACACACGGGACTGTGGGGGAGGCACTTTCTGGGCGTGGCTCTTGTGCAGTGATTCCACCACTCGTGGTGTGTGGGTGTTCAGAGCCCCCGCCCCCGTGTGGCTCCCCCACACAGGACCTTAGCAGAGGAGTGACCCAGGCGCCCTGTTAAAATGACTTCACGGCGGGTTCGCACAGTGTCAGTGTGGCGCAGGAGTTTTCAGAGCTCTCCTGGTGGGTTGCCCAAGCTCAGAACTGCGGGGTGGGAGGCGAGGAGCGGGCAAGTCACACAGTGGGATTGGCGCCTGCATGTCAGGGACACACAGCGCTACACTTCCCAGTTCAGAGCCCTCCTGACACCTGCGCTACAGAGGCGGTAGCTGCAGGCAGGGCCGCCCAGCCTGCCCGGCGCAGCGTTCAGAGTCCTCCTGGTGTTGTCGCCCACCCACCGGGTATCAGGGTGTGGGGGATTCCAGACCCTCGCCAGCAGCCTCTGGCACTGAGATGCACTGGCCCCCTCAGCGCAGGAATATCTGAGGCGCTTTCCCGGGGCCTTCTCAGCCACCAATACCACTGTGCGCAGCTCCCAAGGCACAGACCTGACAGTTTCAAGGTGCTTGCACTTTGTTCTCAGAGGCTGGAACCTCTGCAGGGGGCGAGGAATGCGGAGGCTGTTAACACCTAGCTCACCAAACGTCCGGCTGCTGCAGTCTGCCTCTGCTGCTGTTGAAGACCTTCGCTGGTGTGGATCCCTCCCGATTTCCTTGTCTCTGAGTTGACTGCGTCTCCCCTCGGGCTGTTCTCAAGAGTGACTCAGCAGGTCTGAAGTGGGATGTCGGCTTCTCTACCTTTGCCCTGCTCCTTTCTTGTTGTTCTTCCGAGTTGTGTGGATCTTTTTGGCTCCACACTGTCCAGGGAGCTTCACGGACCTCTCCCTGTGGTTCCCTGCTGTTCCTCTTTGCTGCTTCTGTAGCGTTCTATCCCTCTCTCACTGGACGCTCCCTCACAGCCTTCCTCCTACGTCGGCCATCTTAAAACTCCCCTTGGTTATTTTTTGAACCTGTTATTGATACTGTCTCAACCCAGATGTTTCGAAGAATGGAACTTACATTATTTTTAACATTTTGTTTACCCAATACTATGTCAATTAATTCCATAATGTTGTATATTAATACTGAGGTTTTGTTGGGGCTTTTAACTGACCGGATCTTTACTCTGTTAGCCCTATCTACAGACTAGAGAAGGTCTCCCCAAGAGGCCACTGAACTTGTCTGGACAATAAGACGCTGGACTTTATGCTAGGTATGTGTGCATGTGTTTGCAAGGAAGGAATATCAACTGAACTTGAACTGTGGTTATGCAACAAGGTGGAGGAATCCACCATGGGGGGAGGAGTATGGGAGGGGTGGGGGGAATCCCCAGTGTCTATAAAACTGTATCACATAATACAATGTTAACAACAATAAAAAAAGAAAAAAAAAGAGTAAATGACCTGTTAACATAGGTTGAGTCATTGCATTTCTGTCATTTGTAGGCTATGGTCTCTGTGTCAGCTCAGTTTGGAAAGTCCATGTCATACAGTAGGACCATATGTCACCTAACATATGTCACTCAATGTTCAGACTGAAACCTCTACAAATCCTTACTCATTACTTCAGTGCTCGTAGTCTTAGTGTGCTAGTTAAGTGAGGACCACTCATAGATAACTGAGCTGTGACTAGAATTTATCAATAATTGTGGGGGTTGTTTTTCTTAAATCCTCTGTTTCATTAACCTGAACAAAAAAATGATGTGACCATAAATATTATAAACAGAAGATATTTTCATGCTTTCCTCTCTTAATTAAAGAACAATATAAAATTGAAATAGTTTATAGTAGTTTTGGGGTGCATTCTGGAAGAATTTCTCGCTAGGAATCATTCTCAATGATCCATTTTACTCCTGAAAGGTGTTTCCCCCCTGGATCCTTGTCCTATCACTAGAATTGCAACTGGACATTAGAGAAATCACCTATTAGAATGTGAATTTGACTTCCTTGAATTCTAGTTGAGTCAGAAATGCCCTGTGGGGGAATGTAAAATGCCTATTTCCCCAAAATTATCTTTGAAAATTTCAAAGCCTCAATGTCCAGCTCTTGGAACTTTTATTAAGAGGAAGCAAGGAAGTGGTACAAGGAAGGGATTTTATTTTAATATGATGAAAATGAAAATGAAGCTACCAATCATAGCTTCTGATGTCCATTTTGTTCTGAGGAGGATAGATATGATCTGAATTCTGCCTAGTGATGGTTCAATGCCATGCTATTCTAATCTCCCCAACCTCTATCTTTCAATATCAGAAGAAACGCCTTCCACCATTTTCTGTGTCTTACGTGAAATTTCACTTCTGCTGTGGCAGGTTGCAGGAAGCCATGCATTGGGTAGATGGAGTGAGGGTGTGCCTGGCACCACTCCTCAGTTAGCAAGGCTGGGAGGAGTTTCTGGCTGCATGGAAGAGCCCAGCAGAATGTCTCTATTGACTTCACTGCTACCTCACCCCACTGTATGGACACTCGATCACCTCTCTGATATGTCATAGAATTCTTCTGAGGGCTGTTGATGTTGCTTTTCTGCAAAGGTGAAATGATTCCTGTAACTGATATAACACCTCAAACTGATCAATCATGTTATGATAAAAAGGTCTTTAGCAATTTAAAACAATGACACACAACTAAAACCATACAATAGTACAATTGAGCCCACGTTGTCCCCAAAAATCCTGCTATATACCCATTTTGTCCTGCAATGTGTCCTAATATAAAAATGTTTTCCTTAAGAAATGGTTTGGTAACATCTGAGAAAACAGAGGGCAATCATGGAGGTACAAACACTGTTTTCCAAGCAGCCCCAACCACTGCATTTTATAAAATGATACATTTTGGCTTGCCACCACGGAGAGCAGAAAATATATGGGGCATCTTCTAAAGGAGACAAATGTTGTGAGCTTTCATATGAAACTTCTACCTTATATTGACACTTACATTTAGAGTTTATACAGATAAAAATAAGTTTCTTGTAAAGGCTCTCTGTTTTTATAAAGGCTGAGATGCCCTAACTCTTCTCACTGACCTTCATGCTTGATTATAAGAGTTAGTAATGAATCTGATTATATGTCTTTATAAATTTCTTTTATTCATATGCTTTTCTTTTAATCTTGAATTCTTGAAATTGAAATATTTGTTTAGGTGTGGTGAAAATTGATTATGGATGTAAGTAAACCATCTGTCACTATGTAACCGCATATGATACCAACCGTCGAGTTCCTGGCTTCAGCTGTGTGACTGCAGGTTTGATTGAGTAATAGCTTGTTGAAAATATTTGAATTAAAATAGTAATACTGTTTCTTAGGATTGCTTTTGTAACCATTCTTAAATAATGAGGTAAAAATGAAACAATCAGATATTGTGCAAAAGCATGTGAAGATTTCCATATAAATAAAGAATGCAACTTTCCTGGGTTGTCCATTATGAGCATAACACCATAGTAGTACATATCTCTTCTTGTCTTCTTGGGAATCCACGCATCCTTTGCAAGCTCTCAAGTCAGCTGGAGCATGTCCTCAGTAGCGAGTTTCCACCTTAAAAATCTCTGGAAATCCTGTTTGTCTTAAAAATTCTCTGCATGAAAATTCCTGTTTTCTGTGAGATAATAACTAAGATTTCAACTGTCTTTCTACATGAAATTAAGCATTGATGTTTAAACACTTTTCTTTCTTTGCAAAGTTTCACAAAGCATGATGTACAATAGAAGTTTAAGAAACAGTGTTCTTGTGGGTCCTAGAGAACATTTGGGAAATAAAAGGTAGGTAGGAAGGAGAGTGACAGAGACAGGCAAGGAGGAAAAGACTTACTGTTATGTTACAAGCCACATTGGATCTAATAAAAACTAAGCAGAAGGATCATTAAAGTGCACTTAAAAAATTAAGGCAATAGTGCTTGTTTTTCATTTTTATTTTTGATCATGTTTACATGGTTGATCAGAGTGGAAAGGATTATGAATTAGCAAAAAATGTGTGAGACCATTATTTCCAAGTTTTCTTTTGAGGGAAGGAGGGAGATAGGGAATAAGCCACATACAGATTCCCAATCCTTCCAAAACACAGGGATAGAGAATGGCCATTCAGGATCGGCCCAGGGTCCCCAATGTGGATCATGTTTCAAGTGTTCTGCATAAGTGGTTTCAGTAGTTCTGAAATACTGTCAATCTCATCAATCCAAGGATGAAGAAATTCTCCTGATTTCCATTGGCTGACACAGTCAACCTTACAGTCTCATTTGCTCAGGTATTTGCTGTCATTGCCTGGCTGGGGTAGTTGTCTGATTAATTCCAACCCCCTTCCTTTGCACTGGTACCAGACTTCCTCTTCTGGCCCCTGGGAAACCATATCTTCCATGTGCATCTGGGCCTGTTATCACTGCTCTGTGTTTTCCACTGAGAAGGGCTCCCAGAGCTGTCCAACATGAACCCAGAGGGACTCTCTGGACCCAGGGATCACAAACTCAGGTCCCACCATGCCGGCAGGCCGAAGAACCCAGGCCAGGGATCCAGTACCTCACTGAACCCTCCACCACAGGGCTCATCAATCCAGCTCCCACTGTGCAGGCAGGCCAAAGGACATAGGCTAGATGACCCTGCCCATGGGGCTAAAGGACTTGGCATCCTCCAGATATCTTAAAAGATAAATAAATAAAATAAGCTTGTGACTATGCTGGCACGCTGGTATGGTTAACACATACTTGGCATTAACTAGCCCCAGAATGCCCGCAAACTATTAACTGCTTTTTTCTCAGCAGTGTACCTTTTGCCTAGGTACAATGTAACCTAGGACATTGCGAACTTTATCAACAAACCTAGGAATTTCTTTATAGATTTAAAGATTCTTGTCTAATGATTCTAAGGCCAGGCTTTAGAAGTGTTTCTTAGCATTTGTGCTTTTGTTTGTTTATTTGTAAATCTGTTTGCAAATGTTTTTAAATAATATGAAATTGTGCATGAGAATTGATTTTCGACAGACATAACTAATGGTATTAGGTATTAATCGACAGGAGGAGGCTCTTGCCTTGTAGAAGGCTTTAGAAACTGCTGTGTCTTAGGACTCTAGGCCTTTTTTTTTTGAGTAAGCAGAAATTTGTGACTGACCAGATTTTCAGACTTTTCATAATTTTGTGAACTCTTTTGTATTAGTGTCACTTAACATTTAGCACTTAACATTTCACATCTTAGCAGTTTCTTCAATATAATACAAATATCCTAATTAGGTATTTCATTTACAAGATGTGAGATATACTTTTGATGTTTCCATGGATCCAATTATAAATATCAAAAGTTCAAAGACATTACAATCCTGGTTTTTCAGAAAACCTATCTAAGATGAAAAGTGACCTTAAAATATTTGGTTGGAATAAGATCTCTTAACATTACAAGATAATATCCCCCACTTGTATGAATTATCATATTGTAAATCAGATGTGATCATAATTATGAAGTACTCAGATGTTTAAGAGTAGGCATGTGAAATAAATAAAACTTAAAAAAAAGAGTAGGCATGTGGATATATATATGTGTGTGTGTGTGTATATATGTGTACATATGTATGCACGTGTATATTTCATTTAACACTTTTGTGCCCCTCCCAAAGGCTCAATGACCTATTTCTCCCCTTAAAAGTGCCAGCAACCATATAATCACCAGTTTGTGTCCAGGCTGTTCCGCTTATCTTCCAGCTGCCTGCTTACGGCCTGAGAAAGCAGTAGTACATGGACCAAGTCCTTGGGAACCTGCACCCATGTAGGAGGCCCAGAGGAGGATCTTTCTATTGGTTTTAATTCGGCTCAATTTTGGTTGTTGTGGCTATTTGGGGAGTGAGCCAGCAAATGTCTCTTTTTTTCTCTGTAAATCTGTATTCCCATAAAAACAGATCAAGCTTTTTAAAAAATCAACCCTTTTAAGACTCAATTCTTAAGAAGCAGATACTAACAAAGATAGTAAACAAAATATTATCTTAAAAAAAACAAATACATTTTCTCTTGCGTGAGTGTTAGTACATAAAATCTATTCAGACCTTGGGACTATTTAACAAAACCAAACTTTAGGAAATATTACATGATGACATTATCTGATATATGATGTTAGAAGCTTGATGTTGATCTGTCGATCATCATTCATGATGAAGAATGGAATTTATGGCCTCATTTTATTAAATGATAATCATGTAATAGAATTTATAGTTTCATCTTATCAAATAAATCTTAAGTTATAGAAACATCAATAGGTAGTTTAGGGCAACTTATACTACTGAAATTAATTAAAAATTTCAGAGTGATTATCCTGAGCAGAGTGTGTTTACCTCAGAAAACTTACATTTACATAATTAAAATAGCATGTGGAAAATGAGCAATTAATAATGTGCAATGGCAGTTAAAAAATAACTCAATTCCTAAATTTCTGAGGATTCTGCTCATAGATTCTATTTTCAGAAAATTTGAATATTTTATATTTTAACACCAGAGTTATTACATCTTTCCAGCTGTTATAAGAAGTGTATATAGCAAGTGCAATATTAACTCTCATCTCAAATATATTTTTCATTTCTTGTTTTAAACTTTAAGAGCCACTTATAATTTCACCTTGCAAAAGCTTTTTAGTTTCTCCCACTATTCCACTGTGTATTTGTTATTTCCCATGTTGATTTGTAATGTTTCTTTATATGTAGTATTAAGAGAAAATGTATAGCTGATATCTGCAGCCATCAGAGTATATTCTTCTTCATCAATATTTCTTAAAATTTAAATATATTTTACATAGTTTAAAGTGATGCACGCTCATGTGGGCATCAGGTTAGGATGGAAAGTTCCAAAGGATATTGTGAAGTGGGTGGAATAAATGTTTCAGTTCTTGTTTTCTTCTTTTATTTCCACAGTGGAGGAGAAGACTGACTGCTTATGGTCAAATGCCAGCAGCACCCAGGTGAGAGACAGAGATGGTCAGTTGATGATACCTCAGAGGTCATGATCGAGAGACAATGTTCTGTGGGTGTTGCGTGAGTGGTATTGAAGGTTTTAATATATTAGCGTATTCACTGCACCAGAATTGAGAAAATCTTTCCAAGGTCTGTTAGCTGGCCACCTCCACTTCAGTGCAACCAACTGCCCAGGAACATGCTGCAAAGTTTGAACAAAAGAGGTGTTCAATCTGTTCTCCTTTGCATCCTCTACAAAGGTACTTGATATCCTCTTCTGCCCTAGATGAGCCATCAGTCATGTCCGTCATGTGCATCCAAGCACACTGCTCACGGCATAGGCATCAGCAACTGAGGAGGAGACCCAATGCCAATACATGTACTCCAAGCTCAGAGCATGTATTTTGTGATATTCCCTGTGGCTAGATTTTGAGACCAACAATCTAGTTGAGGAATCCACCAAGAAAACTCACCTGGATTAACCTCAGATTTCACTCTTCTGAGTGCAAAATATGCAGGGTCAGTTTTGGTCTTTGCACCGGAGCCAGCCAATGCACATACTGGTTGATGCAGAAGCCTAGTGAGTTCTGTCCCAGTCTGCCCACATTCCACCTTGTAAACACCCATGGGTACTGAAGCTTAGCTCAGCTTGATACACACACAGAACCAATCCACATGCTTGCTGACTGGTGCTGTTGTATCAGCCACCCCGGCCCATCCCTAACTCTAGTCCTTGTGCTCATTAACAGGAACTTCAGACTAGCAAAAGGAATGCACATAATTTCCCTACAGGTCTACCCGCAGTCCTAGATCTCGCACTTGCCAGGAGAACTGTGGTTCATCTTGACACCCTCACATAGTCCAGTCACTTGCCAATGGATGCTGTGGCCTAGCTCAGTCAGCTTGTACCAAATATGGTTCATGCATGTACAAGCAGGTGATCAGCCTAAACCAGCTTGGCCTACCACCCAGTCTTGTCCTGCCAACCTTCCATGCATTATGCTCACCAGTTAAAGCAGTGGCCTAGCAGGATCTTTCTCAAAATCCCACCACCAAGCCTGTTCTAAACACCCTTTTATGTGCAAGATGGCAGATCCTACAGCTCAGTCTGACATGACCTGCTCCTACTTTGGAATTAGTTTGTTGGTGCTACAATATGGTTCAGCAAGGCCTATGCCCTGCTTTGGCATTCAACAGCAGATACTACAGACTGGCTCAACCCAGTCCACCCCTACTTCCATCTCTCAACTATGGATGCTATGGTTTACCTAGCCCAACGTGGCCCACTCCCAGGCCTGGTCATCATCTGAACTGATGGGTTTTGCAGTTACCAAGCCTGGCCTACATTCCCAGCCTACCTCTCTTGCTTTCCAGAGGGTGGTGTGCACTGATCTAACCAAACCCATCCCAGAGCCAGCCCATACATATGCTCACCTCACTTGTGGAAACCTCAGCCTAGCAGAGGAGTTCCTCAACCAGCATAGACCAGCATAACATTGTTCACCTAATACTCAGACATTACTCAGCCCATACTACAGTCTATCCAGCCTGGTTCAAGCCCATTTGGGCTCTACCCAGTGGATGCCATAGACTAGTCTAGCCCAGCCTAGCTCAACTCAGATCCAAATAGTATGTGAACCAGCACATGCTTTGGCCTTGCCCAGCCCATCCTGGATCCACTCTGCTCTCGCAAAAACCAGTGGTTCCTGGGACCATGCCCAGTCCAATCAACCCACACACATCTTGATGGGTACTATATCCTAGCCCAGCCCTGGTTCTCATGATCACCAGCAGTTGCTGGTAAGTTCTTCAGTCTAAAGTTGTTCAACCTGTCACCCACCCCAGGCCTCACACAAACCAGAGGTCGCTGTATCCCTGTGGGAGTGAGCCCACAAATCCCCAACAGAATCTTCCCTTAGATATTATTCTTTCATTTCAGGTAGATACTATGGCCCAGCCTAATGTGCCCATCCCTTACCCTAACACAGATAGGTATTTTGACCTAACATTACTCAACTTCCTCCCTGCTCTACTGCCACAATGCTACTCAGTCCAGCCCAGGCCTCTCACATAGACAGTGATCTTGTCCTGATGCAGATATGCTCTCCAGTTTCACTCATTTAAACAACATAGCAGTTCCCTCATCTATGCATGAAGATAGTGGCATGATCTGTGAAAGCTCCCAGGATTTATTTCTCACCTGTCAAACATGTGTCAGTTGCCCCAACTCCAATACAAACATATCCCCCCTCTGGGCAATCTGTAGGCTCCCCACTGTGCAACAGTGCCCAGCAGCTGGAGCAACATACCCTAGCCCAGTGTATCTCACCCTCAGCTGTGCAGCACCATACAACAGTGTGCAGCATTCCTTGCATATCTCAAAACCATTCAATAAGCAATTGTGCTTGCACACTAGTATAGTTAGCACAAAGTTGACATTAACCCGGCCCAGATTATCCATCTGCTATTGGCTGCTTTTCTCACAGTAGTGTAGGCCATTTGTCTCAGTAAAAGAAAATGCAGGCAATTGCCATTACTGGGATTAAATATTTTGAAGAATACCATCAACAAATATTAAAGGATTGTAAATTGTTAGAAGTCTCCAAACTGCATAATTAACACACAATTTTTAGCAAAAGCAAAAAAAACCACAATTGCAGCTCTTTTTTTTTTTTTTTAATTTGTGGTAGAGTAGTTCATAAATTACTGTGTCAGTAGGGAGATTCTAGAATGAAAATTTCAGACATTCAAAGCATCAAGAGGCTAGGAGGAGATTCCACTAAATTGTAATTACAGGATTGATGTTTTAATTCTGCTACATAAATATCTAAATCACCATATTTGTAACAACTAAAGTTAGGCTACCAAAAGCTGGGTATTAAGAGTAGCCGTTTGATAAAGAACCGCCCAAAGGCCTTGTTCATATCTGATAACGCCATGAGATTCTTCCAAAGTGTTAAAAACACGCCACCTGAAAAAAAAATCAGATGTTTCCAGTTAGTTATGAATATATGAACACAATTTTAAAATAAAAAGTACACGAAGTGCCCAAATCTACTGAAAATGAATTATATTTGTAGTTCCACTTAACAATTGATTTAACAAATTATGGAACAAAACGCATATTCTAAGTGCACTAACAAAAGCCTGCCATTTTAATCAATATTCATAACTTTTCAGAAATGATGGACCAGTGCTTTAAGCACAAAATTCCATGACATAAGTAAAGGATAATTTTGAAGTGTGATCACACTATTTCAAAAAATGGATTAATCTCTGACAAAACTATTTCCTATCTCTGTATATTACACATTTTTTAAAACCAGATAGAATGTTTTCCAGTGATGAAGGATTCCTGGGTTTTATAAAACTGAATATTATTTACAAGTTAATATCCAGTCTTAGAGTAACTTCATGAAAATGTACAGTGTTCTAATCATAAAATGCTGAGACTTCAGTTTATATATATTTTTCATTAGCTCAAGGAGAGTTTAATATTTTCAAAGAATTAAATATAGTACGGTAAATTACTTCTCAAAACTAAAGTTAAACAGCTGTATGTCTAAAACTTCAGATTGCAATAAATGTTCATTTTTGTCAGTTAATCAAAGTTCAAGGACTCATTGCTTAAAAAATGAAAGTATTGTTATATATTTTCTGTTGCTGCTATATGAAGACATTAACCCTAACCTCCCTTATTTAAACTATGCTGTCACCGATATATTAATGCATTTGTAAGTGCTAGCAAGAGCTCCAAAGTCATAGTTACAATTTACTCTGCAGTATTTCTAATTGTTTTAACAGTTTAACAGCTTATGAATGAACATGTCAGCTTGAGAAAAACTTGTGAATGTTTTCCATATTTGTATTCACCAGGTAATCTTGGCTGCAGAAGATATCCTGGTGCTAATTCAATCAATATGCTTGGATGTTTCATTGGGAAAGAATGAAAAGAGCAGGAAACTGAGGGCACACAAAGTCATGAAGAAATAAAGGCCGGGGAGTGGAAGCTGACCTTGGCAGTTAAGAGTCCCATGTGCCAGATTAGATAGACTATCTTGGATCAATTTCTAGTTCTGACTACTGCCTCCTGTTCCTTGTCTATAGAGACCGTGGAGTGAAGCTGTAATGGTGGAAATGATTCGGTTTCTGCAACTTAGTGAGCCACCTAAATTGTGTTCCCATTCCTGGTTCTCTTTCAAATTCATCCAAGCCATTGTGAAGGCTTTGAAGAGCAACCCAGAAAACGGGATTGTATATGCCTTCTCTTCTTTCTATCTCTTTTGCTCTGTCTCTCTATTTCTCCATCCTTATTCCTATTCTCTGCTTATTTCTTTCCCTGTCCCTCTACTTCTCTGTCTCTTGCTGCTTCTTTGTTTCTCAAATATTAAAATGATGTATAAAACTAAAAATTGAGGATGCTTGAGGAACACCAACCACTTTTTCATATACACAATAATTAAAATTATTTTAGTGTATTGTGAATGAATATGTATTGTGATAATTTGTATTTGGATTTTATGTATTTGCTACAGGTTTTAAGAAAGTTAAACTACTTTATCATAATTTCTTGCCACTTCATAAAATAGAGCAGATGAAAATATTTGTTGAAAGAATTATTAAACATATTCAAACTTATGTTACTAGACTAACCATGTTGCATTCATTTAGCAAATTGTAATTGTACCTGAAAAGTCATATATTGTTCTGATGAGTTTTATTGCAATCTGAAGTGCTTTTTGCCGTGTGCTGAAGTCATCCGGGAGGCTTTGTGCATCTTCGTCTCTGAGTGGCCTATTTGGGAATCCCTCTAATAATTCTGCTGCACTTTCAAAGTAGGGGCGATATTCAGCAGCCTCACAAAATTCAATGGTAAGTAGAAAGTCCATGGTGAAATGTCTTTCAGCTGCTGAAGAATATTCTGAACTAAAAGAGCATAATTAGCAACAAGATTAGAAAATAGTGCGTTTTATATGTAAGTTAAAACATAAATATGTGTTTTCATGCTTTTTACATTGGTAACTCTATAATTTAGTAAATACACACCACTAAATTGTATTAGTTAATTCAATACAATTAAACTTCCATATTATTTCTTCTGTAATTTAAAACATATAGAAATAGCAATCCCTTCATCATTTTCATAAGATGTATTCTCTGTATTTGTTCCATATTTTTTCTCCTTTTTTAGCCTGCTCATTTCCCTAACAATTTCACTTTCAGTTTCATACAAAGGAAACTTTGGTGCTGGATAATATGAAACAATATTTGCCTATATTTCCCCAACACAGTAAATCCATTGGAAAAACTGCCTGAAAACACCACATATTTGTATTTTAAGAAATAGAGTAAACAGCAGGCAAATAAATATCTGCCACAAAACCCGAATTTTGAAAATTATTTTTCCTGATATGTGTAATATATTAAAATTACCAAAATGTAGAGATAAATTGGCATCTGAAGCAAATTATTATCCTTTGGGGTGAATAAAATATATAAATGAATTGTTTTTTTTAGCTGTAATAGGAAAATTAAGAAAAAACTCTTGACTTCCTAAACATTTTAAGTATTGTCTAATGATATTTAATTCTCTTTCAAGAAAATTTCTAAGAAGCCAGGAACAGAATTGAAGGTACTTTTGGAAAGTTATTCATACAAACCTTAAATCCAATTTTAAAAATTTTATGCAATATTGTAGTTACTCAATAAGGCAATAATCATAAATAGTACCATTTGAAAATAATAAACAGTATCTACACAGTCAACTACGTATATACTTATTTGAAAAAAAAAGCAGTAAACCTGGTAGAACTGATATGACAATAATATGATTCTTAGAAACAAGCCTGCTAAAGTAGACACTTGTGTTTACATAGGTCAGAATTTTAATAATGAAAAATGAAATGAAATTCAATATTTCCCAACATAAAAATCATCAAACTTGTAAGAATAAATAATTCCAATACAAGGCATTAAATAAACCAACATGGATATTATAAAATATCCTTATATGTATGAATATAAATGTCCGGGTTAATTATTTGAGGGGAATATTATTACAGAGTATTTCTACAGATTACTACAGGGTAGTAACTACCTGATATGCTTCAATTTCATTGCTTGAGTCAAACTCAATACTTGGAAGATAAAGTTTATACTCAAATTAAGCTATAGGTTCGGTCACAGAGCAGCAGCCTAGTGGTTAAAGTCCTTGTCTTGCATGCACCTGCCACATACATGGCCATTGGTTCATGTCCCGGCGGCCGCACTTCCCATTCAGCTCCATGCTTGTGGTGTGGATGACCCACAGGATGGCCCAAAGCTTTAGGAGGTTGTGCCATCCTGGGGAACCCAGAGGAATCTCTTGGCTCCTGGATTTCTCTCTGTGTCTCTCCTTATCTGTACTTCTACATTTTCAATAAAAATAAACAAATCTTTAAAAACAACCAAGAAAAGCTTTAGATTAATGTGATTGCACTCAATTCTCAACAAGTTTTTCCGTTGGTATTAGTAAACCAACTGTGAAATTTTTGAGGAAATGCAGATGCTCGGGACATAAAATGTGATCTTGATAGTGCAGAATGTATTTGGAGGAATTACAATATATAATAATATATTATATAATATACAATATATTCAAATAGCGCAAACTTTGTACAACTCCAGTCATAGATGGAAATACAGTTCTTGCATAATCACAGAATATAATTATGAAAAGCTATGATTGTGGAACTGATGAACTAACAAGCGAAAAAATTGGAAATCTGATCAACATCAAATCTTTTTAAAATTAGGGTGGATATTGTGCTGCAGTGGGTTAAGCTGCCTCTTAGGATACCCACCACACGTATCAGAGTGTTGGTTCTTACTTTTGATCCAGCTTCCTGCTGATGCCTGAGGAGATGGCTCAAGCACTTGAGTCTCTGCAATCTTGGGAGTCTAGGATGGAGCTCCTGTATCCTGTCTTTAATGTGTCCAAACATGCATGTGGTTCATTAGGAGAGTGAACTAGTTCATCTCTCTATCTCACTTTTCCCCTTTCTCTTTCTTTCTCTCTTGTCCCTGCTTCCACACCTGTCTCTTGCTATTATTGTTTTTTTAGTAGATAAAAAATAAAATTTTAGCATTTATATTTTGGCATTATTTACATTAAAACATCACCAAAGGATTGATCTGAAAGCTAATGTAATTGAGTTACTCACTGGTAATGGGCCCAACCTGCTGTGGGTCAAGAAGGAATAACTTGCAGTGCAGATACAGTTTAAACCAAGACTCCTACCCAGAAAAAATGCCTGGAACCGCTGAGAATGAAACTGTGCCTGACTATTTTCATTCCAATTCTATAACTTAATACAATTATAAATTAATATAAACATTAATATAAACAGCCTATTCTGTCATAGAGAATAGCCATCTTACTCGCTGTTGAACTTTGCTGTTGCAATATCAATGGCAGCTTGATGGGTGTCCCACATGTATTCAATAGCTGTGGTGTCAACTGTATCTTCAGCAGTGGATGATGCCATCTTGGATTTCAAGTACTACAGAATAAACAACAGCATCTTTGTGAATAGACAAATCCAAATTAAAAAAAAATAAACCAAATCACTGTCCATGCATTTCCAAATTAGCTTTATCTTAAAGATTTATTATTAAAATCAATTGCTATATTAAAATGTGGCATTTTACTTTTTGTATTTCTTTACAAACAGATCCATTCAAATTTTCTTACACACTTAAGGATGGTACTGTAATCATATCATTTGTATTAAGAAATGTAAGATTAATGAAATTATATGAATTTGATACTGTGTACCAGGTGGCATTAAGGATAATTCCAATGGAAGGATCATTATTCTACACATAGAGTTTGTATATACATAAAAACAAAATCTTGCTAATTTTAATGTAATAACATCCATGAAAGACCTTTATTGATAACATTCAGGGGATAAAAATCACAGTATCCTTTACCTTGTAATATTTAATGCCTGTTCGCATCGCCAATGGGTAGGCCAAACGGCATTCAAAAAGTGAGTAACAGTAATCAGATCTGCGTTCGTTTCCACGTACAAACTCTATCTTATATGGTACATCTCCCAAAAACCCAGATTCAACTGCCGCAAGGAAATTTATCGCAATCACGTAGAAGTTAATGCCTGTAATGCAACAGAATGAAATTATTCACAGTGTGTGTGTGTGTGTGTGTGTGTGTGTGTGTGTGTGTGTGTGTGCATGCACATGCACGTGTGTTTGGAGGGGTGGGTTTTAGATTGGAAGCTTAGGAAAGCAAATTAAAATTGATTACTTCTTTGATAGTGGGGCAGTGTGTTTGGTGCAGTATTTAAGATGCCACTTAAGGACACAGAATTAGGATATAATGGTGAATAACCCCCATGTGACCCTGAGATACTACACGGGTACCAGTGCAAGATCTGGCTACTCTACTCCTGATCGTGCTGCTTGCTGTCAACTTGAGATCACAGCAGAAGATGCCCCAAGCACTTGAGCCCTGCAACTCATGGGAAGGACTGGGAAGATCCTCCTAACTGATATCTTCGGCTGGTCCCAAGGCTTGCCATGCTTGCCACTGTGGCAACTAGGGAATTAATGAACAGAATGAAGGTATCTCTCATTCTCCCTGTCTTTCTCTCCATCTCTCTCACTCTGTAATTTTTGGTGAAATAAATAAATGAATAAATATACGAATGAATAAACATAAAAATAAAACTTTGAAATACATAAAGACTATGGCTTAGGATGTTTTCATCCCACACGACATTGATCAATTTGAGGCATGGCTCTGGTCTAGTTTTCTACTAATGCAAAGCCTATAGAAGCAACAGGTGATTACCTAAGCATTCATTTCAGCCTCCATGTGGAATACTTGGATGGAGTTCCTAGTTCATGCCTTCACTGAGGCCTTGCCCTGAGGGTTTCAGGCCTTTTGTGAGTGAACCAATGAAGTGTGGAAGTTTCTCTTTGTTTTTGCACATTTCTTCTTTTCAAATTAAAGTAAATAAAAAATTAAGAAAAATATTTTAAACCCCAAAGATTAGAGTTTGGAATGTACTAATTGATTTGCGAATTGCAGAAATTACTCAGCCTCTATCAATTTTTGTAACATTCTTTTTATTGTGTAAATATTAACAACAACTATGGGTAAAAACTGAGGTAAACCATATATTCAAGAGCTTAAAAATATTTTCAAATGAAATAAATGTGGAATAAATGATTATTGGTTTGCAGATGGCAAAGAATGTGTGGAATAAACAACAGAAACTCTGAAAAATCGAGTTATTTAAGGTACAACCATTCTTAAAATATAACTGAAATAACGTACTATAGGTCATTATTTGCAAATGGCCACCATGTGAGTTTGCCTTGCCCTTTTGTTTCCTAAATTCATTAGTTCTTAGGAAGTTACATAAACATTTGTATATCTCTCTGAAGATACTCAAACTTACCAGAAATTGGCCTACTCCATATAAAGGAGAGCATGCCACATGTCCACAGATTAGTAAAGGAAGATAGCCAGAACTTACCTCCCCAGCCACTTTTGTGGGATATGCAGCCACTCCCATAAGCACAGACTGAATTATCGGATGGATCTGAAAGTCGATCTGCAGAGTAAACAGAGCAACCAAAAATTCACCGCAGGAAAAGGCAAACTTAAAATATTGAGAACCAGAGGCAAAGATAATCATTTCTTTTTTTTTTCTTTTTGCAAACACAAAAAACTACAATTCTTGCTTTTAATGTGGCTCATTGGTAGACTAAAACTTGCTCCGAGATCGGGCACGGTCAGGGTGGTATGGCCGTAGACCAAAAGGGAAAAGGGGAAAAGGGAACCCTACTCCACTGCTGGTGGAGCTGCAAATTGGTACAGCCTCTATGGAAATCAGTCTGGAGAACACTCAAACAACTCAAAATCTGCATACCATATGACCCAGCAATAGCACTCCTAGGAATATATCCAAAACACCTGTTTTACGACAAACCAACATGCATCCCTATGTTCATTGCAGCACAATCAGTAATTGCAAAAACATGGAAGCAACCGAAATGCCCATCAGCAGAAGAATGGATAAGAAAGCTTTGGTTCATCTACTCCATGGAATACTACTCAGCTATTAAAAAAAAACAAAATGCAGTTCTTTGTGGCTAAATGGGCACAACTGGAAACTATAATGCTAAGGGAAATGAGTGAATCCCAAAAGATTAGATACCACATGTTTGCCTTGATTTAACCTGTAATTTTTGTATGGTTGTTTGTTATTTTTTGAACCTGTCATTGATACTGTCTCAACCCAGATGTTTCGAAGAATGGAACTTGCATTATTTTTAACATATTGTTTACCCAATACTATGTCAATTAATTCCATAATGTTGTATATTGATACTGAGGCCTTGTTGGGGCTTTTAACTGACCGGATCTTTACTCTGTTAGACCTATCTTCAGACCATAGAAGGTCTCCCCAAGAGGCCACTGAACTTATCTGGACAATAAGACGCTGAACTTTATGCTAGGCATGTGTTTGCAAGCAATGAATCTCAACTGAACTTGAACTATGGTTATGCAACAAGGTGGAGGAATCCACCATGGGGGGAGGGGTATGGGAGGGCTGGGGGGAATCCCCAGCGCCTATAAAACTGTACTACATAATACAATGTAAGCAACAATAAAAAAAATAAATAATAAAAAAAAACAAAAAAAAAACAAAAAAAACAAAAACAAAAAAAATACTTGCTCCAAAATTTTGGAGAATTTCACGTTTCTGAAAACTTCAGTCTGCAAAGATCTCATGTTGACTGAGCAGGAACAGTGGAACATCATCCAATACATGCAACCAACCCCTGTTACTCACTTCATTCCTCCAAACAAAATGAATCTTTTAGGCTAAGTGAAATGAGCCAAACCCTTCAGGCAAATTCCATATGTTCTCTCTGCTATAAGGCAACATTTACGTAAAACAAACGACAAGTAGAGATAGAGATAAACATGGATACATATATATACTCATAGATGAAAGGCATAATGAAGACTGGCATATTGGGAATAAAATGTGTTAGAGTATGCTTTTCTACTCCTGAATAAAAGGATTAACAAGCAACTGTAAAATATGGTTAGACAACATGATACAATATTTCCCACCATTGCCAATACATACAATGTAATAACACATTTCAGTAACAAGTTGGTTGAAATGTGACTGTGGCTGATGTGTTATATTATTGTAAAATGCAGGGGGAAATGATCAGGGCAGGTTGGCATGCAGAAGGAGGATGAGTAAATTCTCTAACTCTACAAAACAGCTCATGGAAAGTAATAACAATGAAAGTGCAAGAAAATACAAGCAATAACTTAATGTTCCAAGCCACCACATCCTATTCTTGATTCTTTCTTTATCCAATGAGATTCACTTTGGGTATCTACTTGCTCAAAGAAAATGGATTTTGAAAAAAAAGGAAATTGTGAAATAAATATTCAGTGAAGGAAACTTTGCAACAGAAAATTGCTTCCAAAACCTGGAAGAATAAATGCTAAACAGGAAATGTCTCCTGAACACAGGAAGAAAAGAGACGATGACTACAAAAATGTTAACTTCTGAGAAGAAGCCCCATGTCTTTACTTGGTTCCATTCTTCCTGACTTGCTATTAGGACTAACTGTTGTCTTTTCTTTCTTCCATATCCTGTGAACTAGTAACACAAGAGATTCAGCATATTCAGTGTCACGTGTTTATGGGTATAAGCCTGGAATGAGGCAAAGCTCAGAATTTGAAACAAAGTGTGTTCTTAAACACCCCTGCTTTGAAATTTGATCCTCAATATTTTGTTAAAAGAACACTTTGACAATATTTTCCATATTTCACAAGATCTGCTATACAAAATAACTCTATTAACAGAAAAGAATCATCAATTAGGCTAGTAGAAGTTGTGAATACTAGAAAATAGATGATGAGATTCACTATACAAGCCATGAACATTCAGACAGCAACATCTAAACACATCACTTAAACACGTTTCATGCTCTCAGCAATGAAGAAAAAGCAGTCTTTCTTGCAAATAATGGAAACCTACATACCTGTCTTATACAGTCTTCCATAAAACATGGTGAGTCCCCAAAATACATTGCCTGAATTGTTTCGTCCTAATTGAGCAAAATATTTGTCTGATTGGCTGATAATAATCTTATACATTCTCAATCGGTCAACATATTTCCAAATATCAATGATTATTTTGTTGTTCCGTACTGGAAATTCTGATATGTCCCCACTAACTTCATCCCATAAGTCAGGGTAATTGTAATTTTCAGCTGAGCTTGACTCTGCATTTTGAGCCAAGCTTCCAGCAAGGAGGCTCAGGAAGAGGAAAGTGGGAATCATAGCAAACCCCATTCTCTCACCGTCCTTGTGCCTAGCTCACATCTCAAGCAGAAGCAATATATTTTAGAAGCCCAATAAACTCTCATTCTGTCAGAAAGCAACAGATCTGTCAGCAGTTACAACACAACCAATGATGAGCTGCTTAGACAAGGAGAAAATTAAAGGACAACTGCCAATATAAACATAGTCATTACATTGACAAAGTTCCTTTTAAACTGCCTCAAGTAAATAATTTTCACATGTAACTTATTATACATAGTCAAATGGCCCATTATTCCCTGAAGTTTGAATTGCATAAGCATTGTCAGATCTTGTAAAAATGTATTTTGTATTCACTTAGATCAAACCCATATTTTCCTTTTTAAAAGTTACTTTCCATTCACACACAGCCACACAGAAAATACTAAGGAAAGAAAAGGAGAATGAAAGAAAATCATTTTTTCCCTGGAACAGAACACAAGATAGAGCAAAATTCATTTGATCCTGTTCTAGGTGTAATTACTAAAGGAAATTAGAAACAAATTGGAAATATCCTTCTACTTTGTCATGTAGACAGTTTTGATGGGCTATTGGACGAGGCAAGTTTTAACATTGTAAATGCTAGAAATTTCATATTATATTCAAGAATGTTTTAGAAACATGTATATGTGTTACTTAAATTGGATGGAGTTATATTCAATCTTAAAATTAAAAATAATATATACTATATAAATATGCTTTAATTCATTTACATGTTTGTCTCAAATTGGCAGGCTTGGCTGCCAAGCAATGATGGGACTCCACAGTGGGGATACTTTCACAGTTCTCTTCAGAGATGTGAATTAGAGTTCATTGGCCAAGGAGTGCCTGTCCCTTTCACAGAGTATGACATTCCACTGAGAACAGTATGCACCATGAAAATGTCTCAGGGACAAAATATGAAAAACATGGAAGGTAGAATAAGCATTTCAAGACAGAGAAAGATATGTACATTAGAAATGAACAGTCTTCCTGCACTGACTTTTAGTCTACAGACCCCTAGACCAAGGATACTTGCACCTTCCAACCTATGTCAGTAGATCTATACATAAACCTTGGAGCAGCAGAGAAAACTTGATGCATAATTTTTGTAAATGAGAGGATTCAACTTTATTGAATGTCATCATTAAAAGCAATGTCATCATGACTCTGATTTTACTTTTCACTAGCATATGAAATGAATATGTTTCTGTTGCAGATTGTTGCTTAGACTGTCTATCCTTTTCAAAACAGAGTAAACGTATTTATCTCTTCAACAATAATTTTAAAAGAGAAAACTTTGTTTCCTTAAAACATGAGTTTGTTAAAAAAAAAAACTCAATTCAGCTGTAGTTACACTCTGTCACATCAAGGAACTTGAACTATTATTTTTTCTTGATACAAATCTGTTTTAAATCAATTTTTTTCTAGAAATATATGATAAACCCAAAAGCTGAAATGTCTCTTAGGTTTAAAGTATTATGTGATTATAGCTAAATAATCTGAGAATGCTGTGCCTATTCTACCTCCTGGATTCTTTGTTCCACATTATCTGAGACATTAATATATGTAGCTCCCATCTTCTGCTCATGTTTCTAGATTTTAACTTCAGCTGTAGCTATGATACAATATGGACAGGAAAGACCACTGAAAAACCCAGGTGTCCAGGAATCGAAGAATGTCATATAAACCAGTTCATTGCAGAAAATACAAGTAGCCCTCTGCTTGACCTGTGTGTGCAGTCTGGGTTGACTGGTGGTTCCTGAGATGCAGCTGGGTTTTCCATTTTCCCTACCCGAAATGGAGGTTTCTGTTACATTTGTTTTACTTTTTATCCTGTATTTTAAGTATTACACACATTTTCATTGGTGAAACAGATATTTTCATTTGTGATTAAACCTTTTAAGAAATGTGCAGAACCGACACTTTGAATTTCAGAAGCTACTGAGAAATGATTTGGGTTTTTTTGTCCTTTCACGACTATACCTGGTGTACAAAAGTAGCACAATCACCTACAACCATAAGCGTGAATTTTAAAGCTATCATGTGTAGATGCCAGTAAAGATATGTCAGTTCCTGACCTCAAAATGTACCTATAGATCCCTGTGTTTTATAATTTTTTATGGAAAAGGAAAGGTTTAAAAATATGCCATAGCCCAAATAAATATATACATATATATTATATTTAATATGCATATATTGCACACTATATTTTTAGCAACAATGAAGTTGGAGCTCCATCGCAGCCACAAGACAGCAACAAGCTACTGAATATTTTGCTAGGAAAACTTGGATGTATATCCATTGCTTTCTAACTACTTTTGCATAATTCACTGTTTCTCACTAAGCCAAAATATTTATTAAGGTCTATTTTAATAAACTTTAATAATCAAATTTATTAAAGCTTTTTAATAAACTTTGGTTGATTAAAATACTCATTGGGCCCGGCGCGGTGGCGCAAGTGGTTAAGTCCTGACCTTGCACGCCCGGGATCCCATATGGGCGCCGGTTCTAATCCCAGCAGCCCTGCTTCCCTTCCAGCTCCCTGCCTGTGGCCTGGGAAAGCAGTCGAGGACGGACCAAAGCTTTGGGACTCTGCACCCGTGTGGGAGACCCGGAAGAGGCTCCTAGCTTCGGATCGGCATAGTATCGGCCGTTGCGGCTCACTTGGGGAGTGAAACATCGGACAGAAGATCTTCCTATCTGTATCTCCTCTCTGTATATCCGCCTTTCCAATAAAAAATAATAAAAATAAATCTTTTTTAAAAAATACTCATTACCTATTTTGTAATTTTAATAAAGATAACTATTTAACCCTTATAAACTCTTCTTCATTTCCATGTGAAATATTTTTAAATTTTATCATTATGTGCATTAGTATTACTAAATTAGGTGAAATAGTATTATAGTTGGCACTGGGGTGAGTATTTCATTAACCAGTTCTCTCATACTGTTAGATGTGAAACAAATGCATTAACTAATTGTGTGGAAAAATATATTTAAGTATTCAAACATGTAATTATATACATGTAGGGACACATAAACAATTCTCTGAAAGAGTAAATTGCATGGCAGTGATAGAAAACACAGATGCTACTACCACAGATTGTATGAAATATGGCTTACTATTGGCTCTCGAATTTAAAGTATACATCGTTCTCATCTTACTGTGTGTGTTGATTATCATTGCATCCATTCTGGCGTAAGGTAGAACTTGGCAGCAATATACTAATAACTGTATAGATTAGATTATTTCCAAAGGGGACTACAGACTTACTGCTATACATAAATGTTGAGTGATGGTTTAATTTTTGAGACACTAAACATTCTTCCACCTAAACCACAACTTGGGCAGAGTATTTTTTCTCATGTAGTTGACAATGACCCTCCACTATGGTTTTCCATTTTTCTTCATTTAACATGATCATGCTTTATGAAATCCATTTAGATTTATTAGTCATTTTTCTTTTCCACCTGGGTCTCCTTCCACATTCATTCTTGTGGTGAGATAGACAGCACAAACTATAACCTGAGAGTACCAAGCTCCATCACCAATCACCATCTCACTTGCATCAATCCTATTCTTATCAATGTGGCCTACACCTTAACCAGGTATTCATAATGATGTCATACTTCCTTGAAATGTACCCTTAATTTTGGAAAGTCTCACACTTAAGTATAATGCCCACAAGTAAGAATAACTCATTTGTCTTTTTTTTTTTTTTTTGAATTGTGGCTTCCTTTACTTGGTAAAATTATCTCCAGTTTCATCCATTTATCAAAATTTTAGGCTCAAAGTGATGGCTCAGTGGTTAAATCCTCGACTTGCATTTGCCAGGATCCCATAAGGGTACATATTTCTGTCCTGGTTGTTTGTCTGCCCAACCAGCTGCCTGCTTGTGCCTGAGAATTCCGGGGATGATAGCCCAAGGCCTTTGGACCCTGCTCCCAGTTGGGCGACCCAGCAAAAGCTACAGGCTTCTGGCTTGAGGTTAGCTCAGGCTCAGGCATTGTAGCCCTTTGGGGAGGGAACCAGCAGAGAGAATATCTTTATTCAGCCTTTTCATAAAAAATAAATAAATCTTTAACAAAATAAATCAAACTTTCATTTGTTTATCTGGCTGACTAATATTTCATTATGCATATCTAACATGTTTTTACCCACTCAGTAATTGGTGGATATCTTGGTTATTTCAAATCATTTCAATGCTATTTGTCAACTATTTCCAAGTTGACTATTCATTGCCCTTCTCTTCATAATAAATGTTTTATCTCAATTTTATACCTGAAACAATATTTTTAGTTAATATAATGTATCTTCACATATGAATTAATAAAAAAAAGTTTAACTCAGCATTGGCCAGAATAACTGCTAAATTAAGGACCTTCAAAAATTAGATACAGATATCTGTTATGAAAGTCATATATGAATGTTATAGCATTTTTTAATATTATATTCATTTAGTTTAATTTTTCTATTAACATACCCGAAGCCAAAAGTTTGAAATGTATTTCTGTTTTACACTATTGAGAACTTGTGGTTAAATCATCAATGAATGCGTTTTCCTAATCCACCACTGGCACCTTTGACAAACACTGCATGAAAGAATAAGATTTGTAGCTGATAACTGCTCAAGATCACCAGTTTCAACTTTGGCTGTAGATATGGAAGATTATGGAAAAGAAAGACCACTGGAAAAATGTCAGGTAAATATCACACATGTTTGCAAGTTGACAACAGATGTTTTCATTTTACGATTAACAATACCAACTGCAATTGCCGAAGCTAAGAGCCAGAATGGGTGTGGGCCAGTGGACATTGTTCCTGCCAGAACAGGAGGTTGACTAAGACAACTTGGGCCAAGGACTCAAAGGTGTGTCCAAGATCGGCCACTATGAGAAGAAATGATAGAGAAGCTTGGGCAACTCCTCTATCATGAAGCAGTCTCTGCAGGTGAGCACAAGAACCAAGCAAGAAGCAGCCCAAACCAGCCCAGGTTACAGAACCCACCAGCACAAGTATGGGTCAGGTCTGGAGGGATCCAGGCCAGGCCAGTTCATAACACACAGTGGTGGATCTGAAAAAACCAGGATCCGGTGCAGAACAGGCCAGGACATGACAGAGCACCAAACAGTTCACATTAGGGCCAGGATTGAGGGCTAGCTGAGCTGGGATAGGCCTTAGCATCCAGCAGCAAGGATTGGCAGTAGGCACAGACCTGACTGGGCCAGGTTTCAGCAGTAACTGACCAATGCCAAGGTTAGGTGGGTCATGCCAGAATGGGTCGCAGCCCCTACCTTCCTTGTGACTTGGGGGAAGTATATAAGTGAGGTAGGGTGGTAGCATGGGATTCTCTGCTGGGCCAATTCTCCCACTAATTAGTGTGAGGACAGGGATGAGGGGAACAAAACAGACCAGCATGGCTTTACTAATCTTTGTCCTGCATGTGAATAGGGTTATGGATTCAGGCAGGGTTAACTGACTGTATGCACTGGATCAAGCTTGAGCCAGAATAAGCATAGGCCTCTTGGGCCAGCTGGCAAGTGCTCAGACTGGGAAAAATCCTCTCAGGCTAGACTCCAGAACCACCTGGAGAAATGCAAGATCCTGGACAGGGAGTGTTCCCAATAGGGAAACTGTGGGTACCTCTCTGAAGTACTGCATCTTGCATTGGAGAGCATGAGAAAGAGGACTGTGGGCAGACCTGGCTAAATCGGTGGTAGCACCACCAGCATGAGTTTGGTCAGGTGGGTTAAACTAGGCTCCAACACCCACTGATGTGCACGAGAACTGAGTGGGATGTGGAACAGTCTGTTGTATTATCCTGGCAAGTACAGACCCCGGACTTGGGGTGCGCCTGAGAAACAGACTGATCCAGCAATACTTAATTGTCAGTGTGTGGGTGGGCTGATGTGGGGACAGACTTAATCAGACCCTGTATTTGCAAGCAAACATAAGATTCAGGTCTGGGACAAACTCAGATGAGGTTCTGTGGGGATCTCCCTCCAAGTACACCACTAGACTCAGAACTCCAACTTGAGGACAATTGCAAAAATGGTGGACTGACTAAAGTGCATGTGTCTGAACTGGACCTCCTCAGTAGAAAAGATGGAGAAGTGGAAGGCATGCCCAGATGCCCATGGGGGATATTCCAGCTCATTTCTTTTTGTAGAGGACATCTGGTGCCATAGCAGAGGAAGGAGGGCAGAATAATTTGAATAACAACCACACCAATGAAGCAATGACAACAAACACACTTTTCTGTGATTGGAAACTCTAAGGTGAGCTATGTGAACCAATAGCTCTCGGAATGATTTCTTTATCTTTCACTCAGTGAGATGAATAACATCTTAGAACCACTGAATCAACTTAAGGAGATCTCCCTGTGCTTGTTCCACTTCTGGGACCCTGGGTTGATATTGGGTGACTGTTCCCCATTCCCAGATAATGGGCAGTTGGGAGGCTGGGTGCAGCTTCTCCACTTGTCTCCCCTTCCCACAGAAACATGAGGAAGAAAAAGAAATTTTGGAAACAACAGTCTTACCCACATTTCCCTGACCTCAGTCCTTCCCACCTTGAACAACTGTGTAAACACCATCAAGAATAATATTAAAGTTTAAAAAAATAAGGAAAAAATGTGCATGTGATGCAGGTGATTCAGAAATCACCTCAGTCAAGGATTGTGACAAGTGAGCCACTGGGTTTTGGCTGGGGAAGGGGAAGGACTAAGTTTTTTTTTCTTCTGGGAGGGAGAAGCAATGAGAATTTTTTACTTGAGAGCAAAGTGCACTAATCATTTCAGAAAGCAAAGCACAGCTGTTGATCAAGACATGTTTCTAATGTCCATTTAACCTTATCTTGAACTCCTAAAAATTAGGATATGTACTGCCAGTAGACACTCATTAAGATTCTAGAAACAAGCAATATTCACCACAAATATTTTTACTGCCTCAGGATCTGACAATGTTCTCATGTATCAGGTGACATGTTTGAAATGAGCAGAAATGATGCATGATATTTCAGAAGCTATTGAGCATTAATTAAGGGATGTTCCTTCCATCATGCTATTTGATGTGTAAGTTTGGCACATAGTGAGCCCCATATGTGATTAGGTTTAGGCTCAGAATGTGCAGTATGACAATATAGAAGTGAGATTCCTGACACCATTACATATCTTTAGATTTTTTTGTTACTTATTTCTTAGGAGAGAGGAAACATATTTATATAATATGTATGTTATACATATAAAATATATATATTCCATCTAATAGTTTCATAAACCATCTATCTATAGATAGTAACTACATATCTAATGCTATATTAAACATATATTAAACAATATTTATGTAGGACTTCCATTAAAGCCACAAACAAAAAGAAAATTCCTAAGTATTTTAGGTGTAGAATCCATAACCACTGCTTTCTATCTCCAAATCTTACAGCTTTCACAAATTTCCACAATGGAGAGATATCTGACAAGGATTGGATATAGAAATTGATAGATAATACTGATTTTCAATTTTTTTAGTTTAAAATTGGTAAAATTAAGCTTGCAATGGGATGACAATATCAATATACCTGATATCTCATAGAACTAGCACTGAAGAAAATGCATTAACTAGCAATAACGTGAGAAATATTTAAATGTATAAATAGTTTTTACATGCATAGATATAAACATATATATGAATTCCCTGGAAGGGTAATTGGCAGGCAACGATAGAAAAAAATTAACATGCAAATCGGTACCTGTCAAGACATGATCACTATGTTAGACATAAAGATATTTTGAGGAATGAACACACACACACACACACACACACACACACACACACAAGAAATACATATAGAAATTGTATAAGGGACCTAGTGCATGAACCTAGTGGGTTAATCATAAACCTGCATGTGCCAATATCCTATATGAATGCTAGTTCCTATCCTGGTTGTTCCAATCCCAATCTAGCTTCTAGCTTGTGGCATGGGAAAGCAGTTGAGAATGGCCCAGAGCCTTAGCACCCAGCACCCACAATGGAGACCCAAAGCAGGCTCCTGCCACCTGATTTCAGATCAGCTCAGCTCCAGCCTTTATGACCACTTAGGGGGTGAATCAGGGACAGATCTTTCTCTCTATATCCTGTTCTTTGCATATCTGCCTTTCCAATAAAAATAAATAGATCTTTTTGGAAAATGATATTACAACTAAGGAAAAGGAAATATCTATTGAGTAGAGAACCACTGATTGAAAATACAGAAATATTCTACCAAGTACCTCATTGCATGCAACATTAATCCAAATTTTACTAGAAGAATAACAAATGTCTGATTTTGACACCGTCTACAGATCTCTCAAATTTCTTCCCATGTTTGTCAAGAATAATTGTTTATATTCCTTCCTGCTAATATTGAGGTAATCCTGACCTGCACTCACAACCAACTCAGGAAAATGTAACACAATTTCATAAATGCCAAGATTGTTAATGAATTTGTACAATCCACCCTAAAGGCATATATATATATATATATACACATATAATATATACATACATATATGATATATACATACATGTATATGTTTCTATCCTCTGACTTACAATGCCTGTATTCAAAACCACATTATGCTTTATCAACTGAGATGCTGCCATAGCCCCTATAGAGTATGGTTTTCTAATAATGACTCTAGAATTTAAAAACGTTCCACTGACACTGTTGAAGAAGACGGTAATAGCACTTTGGATCCCAAACAGAACTAAGTTAAAATTCTTATACATTACGATGTGAGACATATCGATTTTTTTTATTTCCTCTGTGTTTGTTTTTTTCTATCTTTATCATCAAACCTCAGATACGTGATTATGATATGTATATACAGGTTGGGCCTTTTATCTTTCTTTCATAAAACTGAATTCCTTATAACTATGGGTTTGACACTTTGAGAAAACTTTGAATGTTTGCATCCACTATTTTTTTTAAAGATTTATTTTTATTATTTTTTTTTATTGGAAAGGCAGATATACAGAGAGGAGAGACAGAGAGAAAGATCTTCCGTCTGATGATTCACTCCCCAAGTGAGCACAATGGCCGATGCTATGCCGATCCGAAGCCAGGAGCCTCTTCCGGGTCTCCCACGCGGGTGCAGGGTCCCAAAGCTTTGGACAGTCCTCGATTTTTTAAACATATTTATTCTTCACCTTCTGTGACCCAGATGTTCATTACATAATGGGTTCAGTCACTGACTGTGGGGAGCTGTAGGGAGCCTGCAGCACACACCTAGACAGACAGGCAGGGAACTGCTGCTTCCTACTGTGGTAGAAAAAACAAGTTTCAGGAAGTCTGCTGTGATTGGCCCAGGGGTGCGTGGATGGCTCATGGACAGAGCGTGATCTGTGTGAGGATTGGCCTGCCTGCTGCATGCAGAGGTAACCTTTACATTGATTGGCCAGTTACCCAATATAAGGGAGCCAGAGAAACGGGAGAGGGGAGAGAGGGAGGGAGTGCCTCCCCAAGATGTAGCTGCTGCATGCCTTGCGATGTGGCGGCTGCACAGCGGCTGCATGGAGGCCACTGTGCAGCCGCTGCGCACCGGTTTTGCTGTGTCATCTCCACAATAAAGGTTCCACAAAGACAACGAGTGTCTGGGTTTGACTTGCTGGCCAAGGGACCCTGACAACTGACTGTGTCCACGCTCCCTTCTCATGCTTGCTGTCCTGAGTTTTGGCAGTCACGTTCTCCTCTCGTCCTTCTACCTCCTTTCTTTTCCTTCTGCAATGAATATTCCTAACCTTCAACTCAGTTTATAGAGGGAATTCTTATCATTATGTTCTGTATTTTCCAGTTCTAGTTTTCCATCTTTTAATTTTGTAATTTCACTACATTTGAGGCTTAGTTTTATATTTAAATTCTTCAGTATATTTGTGACAATTATAGAAAAATCTTTTTGATCAATCCTATTATATATACTATTTCAGCGTCTCTTTTCATCGACTCAAATTGTACTGATTTTGGCTCATTTTCTCCAATTCCTAATATTCAATGTTTTTTTTTGGTCATTACGAGTAGAATTCTGGATTTCTGTTCATTCTGTAGAAGGGGAACCATTTTTCTGCAGTAAGCATACATGTGCTTACCTTCATGATTTTCAAATTTCTCAGGAATTTTGTATTCACATAGTCCCAAAGTCATAGTGTATGTTGCATTCTGTTTTCACCTGCAAGTTTATATATTGAAACCATGACAATACAATTCTATGTGGAAATAGAGTCTTTTAGAAATTTGTGTTAAGGAGATCATTACTTTGTGTGTGTCCTAATAGGATAGCCTGGAACCTAAGAAGAGGACAAGTAATCTTGCTCTTTTCCAGGGACAGGCACTAAAAGACATTTGAGTACACAGGGAAACAGTATCTTCCTAAAGCCAAGAAAGCAGGCTTCACTCACCAGTTTAGCTCTCACAAACTGCTTATACTCTCAAACTAGGGTAGATCTACACCATGTGAAAAAACTGGCATGGAATAATTCTCTTCTAAAGTGAAGAATTTTTTTTAACATTTATCATACTGTGTGGTACCTGATTCTTTTCTCAACTTAAACAAAACCTCCGTGTCTATTTTGCCTTCAGGTTAGAAAGAAATTTATTTGCTGTAAAAATTCTGGGCTCAGTTACTTATATTTTCATTTAGAAACTTTATGTTTCATTCCATTCTATTTGGTTACCATTGTTAGGAATGAGACATTAATTGTCATTCTTACAAAGAACTCAGCATATTTTCCCTAATCAAATTATTGTTATTCTGTTGGAACTTAAATTATCAACTGACATTTTAGTTTGTGATATTTTCACTCATACAAAATATCAAGTAAATACAATCTTTATTCCTGCATGAAATCAAATCTTCAGTTTTTAAGAATTTCTGCTTAAAACATGCATCAGCAACACAATTCCAAATCATTTGTAGAATTAGGATACTAAAGTCAAAACAAAAAATAACTCATAAAATTCTGTTTTTGGTAGGAATAATTCCTTTGTGGGTTCAATAGAATTTTTGCTAATGGTCTCTGTAGATTTTCACAATTATGTCACTCTATTTGCTTAATCAATTAATGTAATTACCTCTGAAATATACTTAGCTCTCTTTTTTCTAGATTATCTCATGTGTTCTTCAACTGTACATTAACTTCAGGAATAAATGGCAAGATTTTGTTCTGACTTTCAAATGTTTTGTTTTCATGCTTCTTGGTCTTCCTCGAAGAATTGGTTATTTTTCACCTGGGTAACTACTGGATATTAACAGGCTCATTCAAAAAATAAATACAGGTTCAGGAAAATGTAAGAGTATCATAAATTGACTGAATACTGTACTGGTGAAGATGGTATCTCGAAATAGGTAGGTTCAATTGAAGGAAATAATTGTGTTACCAAATGTGCCTCCCCCAACAAATATTCACACTTTGATCTCTCAGTATGATCTTTGAAGCATGACCATTGATCATTGCAATTGGCCACCTGGAAATTAGGCAAGGATATGGTTCTTACCACATCAGGTTTGTGCACAGCCTGTACATCACAGTGCTACTGAGAGGACTACATTTAAGAACTGAGTCCATGCCATAACTCAGGCTAACCATAGTTAAAAATGCCTGCACTCAAAACCATTTGCCACCTTTCTGAGACTTCCTCATCAAAACATCAGTAGGAGAACATGCCAGGGATCATGTTTGTGTGACAATTCATGTGACAGTTTTAGTTGGTCATTGCATTTCCAGATATTTGGGTAAATATGATTTCTAAGTGTGTCTCTGAGGGTATTTCTAGATGATATATGCAAGTGAATGTGTTGTAGGGTAACGCAGATTTCCATTATGTTTAGTCACAGTTGTATGAAAAAGCACAATTGATAAGACACATATTTAGACATGAAGTTTGAAATGTAAAGGTAAACCATGAATGTCATCAAAGGGCTCATTGGTATAGATTTTCAATCCCAAATATGAGAAAGAGAAACATGTCCCACTTCTGAGAGGATGAGGGAGAAGAGGGAGAGACAGATTCAGTTTATGCAGTTGTTCTTTGTGGAACTTTAGCCAATAGATGTTGCCACCCACTTTGAAGACATAGTTTCTATCGAATTCAGGATCTCACACAGCCTGATTTGGAAGCATCTTCACAGATACACACAAAATAATGTCAAAGCAGTCAAGATGGTATTGAAAGCTAGCCTTTACAAGTCTATTGCTGGCAATTTAAAACACTTACACACACACACACACACACACACAGAATAGAAAGCTACATCATTCAGCTTGTTTTCTTGATATGCAGAAAACGCTCAGTATTTTAATTCTTTTATGCTTGAGAGTCAAAAGAATGCAATTGTCCAATCACACATTCTAAAAGGATATCTGCTTATGATAGCCTATGGCTCCTCTGAAACAACAGGAGAAGAGAACACAGGCATCCTAGGTTTTGTGTCTTGCCATTTGAGATGCTCCTCAGGTTTCTTGGCTCTGGGAACACATCATCATGGAACTCACAACAGGGAGAGGAGAACAGGAGTAGACATTTGACGTGTACCTGCAACATACTCCAGATTCCCCGAACTCTAAACACCTTTCTTAGTTCACCTTGTGGTTAATTATGACAGGCAGCTTAGGCTTTGAAATTGGATACCTGAAATAAATGTAGAAGGATAGAGTCAGTTTTTACAAGAAGATTAGAATGAAGAACTTGGTTGTAAGAAATATTTTCCCACAAAAGATAGACTATTACTTGAATCTGAGGGAAGTAAACTCAACAATAGGAAGTCCCAGACAAATGCCAGCCAAGGGATGAGCACAGGGAGTGTGGACATGTATAGTTCATCAAATCTCTAGGGACTCAGTTAGCTGGTCAAGGAGAAGTAGAGGAAATCAGTCATCTTGTCCAACAGAGAAAGAACCTAATGGGTTTTCAGGAGTCAACAAGAGGCTCCAGGAGAGCTTGATGAGGAAGAGAAGGAAGCTGGGTGAAGAGAACTTGACAAGGAAGAATAGAGAAGGTTCAGATCTAAGGGACAGCAAGAAGTCAAAAGCAAAGACACAGAAATGTGGGGAAACCTGAAAGGTTGCCAAGTGGGGAAGAACAGAGAATATAATTCAAATATCAGATCCTAGTGAGTAGCTGAAATCTTGGTCAATGATTGTGTTTTATTTTTCCAATTAAGAGTGAATACTTGAATAGATAACTGTAGTAATATTATCTCATCATAATCCCTAGATTTATAAACTTAGTCATTTTTCTTTTCAATTTACTTTGACTTTATAAATTTATACAATCTTAGTGGTATTTTCAAATAAATAGGTGTGTGTGTGTGTGTGTGTGTGTGTGTGTGTGTGTGTGTGTGTGCATACCTGCTTATATGAGGGAACTTTGCCGTTCATTGAAAAATGGAAGTTAAAAAGCAAGTTTCACTTGATGCAAAATCATTGAGATCAATGTACAGATTTTTCATAACATGAATTTTATGTGAGTGGGCCTGGGTCTTGTGCCCCTAGTAACTGTGCTGCCCAGGAGTGGTGAAGGGGTGGAGGCCTGGGTTTCCTATCCCAACTCACTACTCCCACCTATGCTGTTGGTGCAAGGAGTATGTGCCTTCAATGTGGGAGGTCCAGAGTGGGCTAGTAGTCCTGGACTGGGTCACAGGAACTGTCTGCAAGGGGTTGCTGGGTATATGAGCCACATGTGTGCCTGGTCTAGCAGGTCTCAGGTAACATGGCCCTTGACTTTGAGCCCACAAGCATAGTGGGTACTGGGTTTGAGAACCATAGGAGTTGAGGGCCCAATTGGGCTTTTGTCTTCTGTCTCAGTCTTGGACTAACCTGCAAGCGCATGCAGTGTCCATGAGCCCCAGGGTTGGAGGTTCAGCTTGGCCTAGGTTGCATGGCTCAGGTCCATGTGCCCACCTATGTGAATTAGTCCTCCTCAGTATAATGATGCACATAGAGGACATGTTGGCCCATTGGGACCTGCAGATGGTATCTGGTACCATAACAGAGAATGGAGAACAAAAGTATGGAAAAATATCCAAGCCAAAAAATATAGCCAAAAATATCCAAGCCAAGAAATGATAGCAAATATCTGGGTGAATGGAGATTCTAAGGTCTACTGTGTCAGCCAATGGATATCAGTGTATCATTTGAGAACTGTCTATTGATGTTCTTTGCCCGGAATCTTTTTTATTTTTTTATTTTTCTTATTTTTGTTGGTTTCTTTGATGTTGGTTGGGTAGTCAACTGTCAATATTATTCTATTGCCAAATGCACAGCTTGCCAATATTTTTTTCTGCTCTGTTGAATGTCACTTTCTTAATTATTTCCTTTTCTGTGAGAAGCTTCTGAATTTGATAGAATCCTGTTTGCCCAACGTTACATTTCAAACCCCAAAGGAATAAAAGTATAAACAATGCTTAGCATCACCAGATATAAGGAAAATGAAAGTCAAAACAATGGGATGGAGTGTCATCCTGTCAAAATGTGTACTATGCAAAAGATGTAAAGTAACAAATGCTGGCAAGGATGTGGGGAAATGGCAAGTCTTACACACTGCTGGTGGAAACACAAATTAGGTCAGACACTGCAGAAAACATCACAGAGACATCTTTAAAACCTAAAAATAGACTTGCCGAATGATCCAGTAACCGAAACACTGGATATACACCCAAAAAACATGGGCACCTTGCACCAAAGAGATATTGAGAGATACTGGTAGCACAATGCTATTCAAAGACTGGGCACAATAGTCAAAATATGAATTCCAGCAAGATGTCCTGATAACATGAAAAAAATGTTAAGTATACATATATACATGTGTATGTTATACGTGTATATGTCATATGCTAAAATATATATATATACTCACATACAAATAATAGTGAAATATCGGACTATATATAACACATATGTGCATATATATGTTTACATGCACAGTGTGTTCACATAGATAGATGGACAGATAGATACATAGATAGACTATCATTCAGCTATAAAAAACAGTAACATTCAGTGACCTGGATGCAAAAGGCACATACCACATCTTCTCTATTATATATGGAAACTAATTTAAACGATTGAGAAAAGTGCTTTTGCATCAGTATTGCTGAGACTACAGTTTTGTAGAATTTTGTTTTCTATCTCTGTCAACCAAATTATGCAGAATGAAATGCTTCTACAGTATTACCCATCTGTAATTCTTTTGAAACTTTTGATTTGAATGAAGTGGAAATTTTTTCATTTGATTATTGTTTATGCCTCCGGTGTATATTTTTGCTGAACTGTGGTCTTTTTACTTTTTATCTATTGAACTCTATTTAGTAGAGCTAAAGCTTTTGACTAACATGACTTTAAATTCAATGTCAGAATTTATAAAGAAAGAAAGCGACAGGAAAAAATGGAAGTAAACATGATTATGTTGTTAAATTTGGGTCCATAAATTTCACAGAATTTATTGTCTTTGTATTAATAGCACATTAAAACTAAGGAGAATTGTATTGCAGTTCCATCCAGTTCCCTGTTTGTGGTCCGGGAAAGCAGTCAAATTGCCCCAAGCCTTGGGACTCTTGCACCCACGTGGGAGACCCAGAGGAGCTCCGGACTCCTGGCTTCAGATTGGCTCAGCTCCGGATGTTGCAGCCAGTTGTGGAGTGAATCATCGGATGGAAGATCTTCTTCTCTGTTTCTTCTCCTCTCTACATAAATCTGACTTTGTAACAAAAATAAATCTTTAAAAAACTACACTAATTTTGCTTATGTTCATTAGAAATTACTAGGAGATAAATACACTACTAGCAGTTTTAAAATGCATTCCTATGGTATCAAAAACACTGGGTTAAGGAAAATCAACAAAAGTGAGTACCTGGAGTTAGTGTTCCATAAATTTGTAAATTTAATAAAATATCCATTAAAAAATGTTGAAAATGATCTCTGAGATACTTTCAACCCCTAAGTTGTCTAATCCTGGATATTGATTGATTATAGTTTCAAATAATTGTTAACAGTTTCTTCTCTTTTCATGAGCTGAACTAGATTGTGTTATGTCACTGAGGTTATTAACAGAAAATTCTTAGTTTTGTGAACATTTACATAGAATGTTGGTTGTCTTGTTTCAAGAGTAACTGACCTGTTAACATAGGTTGAGTCATTGCATTTCTGTCATTTGTAGGCTATGGTCTCTGTGTCAGCTCAGTTTGGAAAGTCCATGTCATACAGTAGGACCATATGTCACCTAACATATGTCACTCAATGTTCAGACTGAAACCTCTACAAATCATTACTCATTACTTCAGTGCTCGTAGTCTTAGTGTGCTAGTTAAGTGAGGGCCACTCATAGATAACTGAGCTGTGACTAGAATTTATCAATAATTGTGGGGGTTGTTTTTCTTAAATCCTCTGTTTCATTAACCTGAACAAAAAATGATGTGACCATAAATGTTATAAACAGAAGATATTTTCATGCTTTCCTCTCTTAATTAAAGAACAATATAAAATTGAAATAGTTTATAGTAGTTTTGGGGTGCATTCTGGAAGAATTCCTCGCTAGGAATCATTCTCAATGATCCATTTTACTCCTGAAAGGTGTTTCCCCCCTGGATCCTTGTCCTATCACTAGAATTGCAACTGGGCATTAGAGAAATCACCTATTAGAATGTGAATTTGACTTCCTTGAATTCTAGTTGAGTCAGAAATGCCCTGTGGGGGAATGTAAAACGCCTATTTCCCCAAAATTATCTTTGAAAATTTCAAAGCCTCAATGTCCAGCTCTTGGAACTTTTATTAAGAGGAAGCAAGGAAGTGGTACAAGGAAGAGATTTTATTTTAATATGATGAAAATGAAAATGAAGCTACCAATCATAGCTTCTGATGTCCATTTTGTTCTGAGGAGGATAGATATGATCTGAATTCTGCCTAGTGATGGTTCAATGCCATGCTATTCTAATCTCCCCAACCTCTATCTTTCAATATCAGAAGAAACGCCTTCCACCATTTTCTGTGTCTTACGTGAAATTTCGCTTCTGCTGTGGCAGGTTGCAGGAAGCCATGCATTGGGTAGATGGAGTGAGGGTGTGCCTGGCACCACTCCTCAGTTAGCAAAGCTGGGAGGAGTTTCTGGCTGCATGGAAGAGCCCAGCAGAATGTCTCTATTGACTTCACTGCTACCTCACCCCACTGTATGGACACTCGATCACCTCTCTGATATGTCATAGAATTCTTCTGAGGGCTGTTGATGTTGCTTTTCTGCAAAGGTGAAATGATTCCTGTAACTGATATAACACCTCAAACTGATCAATCATGTTATGATAAAAAGGTCTTTAGCAATTTAAGACAATGACACACAACTAAAACCATACAATAGTACAATTGAGCCCACGTTGTCCCCAAAAGTCCTGCTATATGCCCACTTGTGTCCTGGAGTTTGTCCTAATATAAAAATGTTTTCCTTAAGAAATGGCTTGGTAACATATGAGAAAACAGAGGGCAATCATGGAGGTACAAACACTGTTTTCCAAGCAGCCCCAACCACTGCATTATATAAAATGATACATTTTGGCTTGCCACCACGGAGAGCAGAAAATATATGGGGCATCTTCTAAAGCAGACAAATGTTGTGAGCTTTCATACGAAACTTCTACCTTATATTGACACTTACATTTAGACTTTATACAGATAAAAATAAGTTTCTTGTAAAGGCTCTCTGTTTTTATAAAGGCTGAGATGCCCTAACTCTTCTCACTGACCTTCATGCTTGATTATAAGAGTTAGTAATGAATCTATGATTATATGTCTTTATAAATTTCTTTTATTCATACGCTTTCCTTTTAATCTTGAATTCTTGAAATTGAAATATTTGTTTAGGTGTGGTGAAAATTGATTATGGATGTAAGTAAACCATCTGTCACTATGTAACCACATATGATACCAACCGTCGAGTTCCTGGCTTCAGCTGGGTGACTGCAGGTTTGATTGAGTAATAGCTTGTTGAAAATATTTGAATTAAAATAGTAATACTGGGGCCCGGCGCGGTGGCGCAAGTGGTTAAAGGTCCTCGCCTTGCACGCCCGGGATCCCATATGGGCGCCGGTTCTAATCCCGGCAGCCCCGCTTCCCTTCCAGCTCCCTGCTTGTGGCCTGGGAAAGCAGTCGAGGACAGCCCAAGGCTTTGGGAACCTGCACTCGCGTGGGAGACCCGGAAGAGGCTCCTGGCTTCGGATCGGCGTAGTATCGACCCGTTGCGCTCACTTGGGGAGTGAATCATCGGATGGAAGATCTTCCTCTCTGTCTCTCCTCTCTGTATATCCGCCTTTCCAATAACAAAATAATAAAAATAAATCTTTAAAATAGTAATACTGTTTCTTAGGATTGCTTTTGTAACCATTCTTAAATAATGAGGTAAAAATGAAACAATCAGATATTGTGCAAAAGCATGTGAAGATTTCCATATAAATAAAGAATGCAACTTTCCTGGGTTGTCCATTATGAGCATAACACCATAGTGGTACATATCTCTTCTTGTCTTCTTGGGAATCCACGCATCCTTTGCAAGCTCTCAAGTCAGCTGGAGCATGTCCCCAGTAGCGAGTTTCCACCTTAAAAATCTCTGGAAATCCTGTTTGTCTTAAAAATTCTCTGCATGAAAATTCCTGTTTTCTGTGAGACAATAACTAAGATTTCAACTGTCTTTCTACATGAAATTAAGCATTGATGTTTAAACACTTTTCTTTCTTTGCAAAGTTTCACAAAGCATGATGTACAATAGAAGTTTAAGAAACAGTGTTCTTGTGGGTCCTAGAGAACATTTGGGAAATAAAAGGTAGGTAGGAAGGAGAGTGACAGAGACAGGCAAGGAGGAAAAGACTTACTGTTATGTTACAAGCCACATTGGATCTAATAAAAACTAAGCAGAAGGATCATTAAAGTGCACTTAAAAAATTAAGGCAATAGTGCTTGTTTTTCATTTTTATTTTTGATCGTGTTTACATGGTTGATCAGAGTGGAAAGGATTATGAATTAGCAAAAAGTGTGTGAGACCATTATTTCCAAGTTTTCTTTTGAGGGAAGGAGGGAGATAGGGAATAAGCCACATACAGATTCCCAATCCTTCCAAAACACAGGGATAGAGAATGGCCATTCAGGATCGGCCCAGGGTCCCCAATGTGGATCATGTTTCAAGTGTTCTGCATAAGTGGTTTCAGTAGTTCTGAAATACTGTCAATCTCATCAATCCAAGGATGAAGAAATTCTCCTGATTTCCATTGGCTGACACAGTCAACCTTACAGTCTCATTTGCTCAGGTATTTGCTGTCATTGCCTGGCTGGGGTAGTTGTCTGATTAATTCCAACCCCCTTCCTTTGCACTGGTACCAGACTTCCTCTTCTGGCCCCTGGGAAACCATATCTTCCATGTGCATCTGGGCCTGTTATCACTGCTCTGTGTTTTCCACTGAGAAGGGCTCCCAGAGCTGTCCAACATGAACCCAGAGGGACTCTCTGGACCCAGGGATCACAAACTCAGGTCCCACCATGCCGGCAGGCCGAAGAACCCAGGCCAGGGATCCAGTACCTCACTGAACCCTCCACCACAGGGCTCATCAACCCAGCTCCCACTGTGCAGGCAGGCCAAAGGACATAGGCTAGATGACCCTGCCCATGGGGCTAAAGGACTTGGCATCCTCCAGATATCTTAAAAGATAAATAAATAAAATAAGCTTGTGACTATGCTGGCACGCTGGTATGGTTAACACATACTTGGCATTAACTAGCCCCAGAATGCCCGCAAACTATTAACTGCTTTTTTCTCAGCAGTGTACCTTTTGCCTAGGTACAATGTAACCTAGGACATTGCGAACTTTATCAACAAACCTAGGAATTTCTTTATAGATTTAAAGATTCTTGTCTAATGATTCTAAGGCCAGGCTTTAGAAGTGTTCGTTAGCATTTGTGCTTTTGTTTGTTTATTTGTAAATCTGTTTGCAAATGTTTTTAAATAATATGAAATTGTGCATGAGAATTGATTTTCGACAGACATAACTAATGGTATTAGGTATTAATTGACAGGAGGAGGCTCTTGCCTTGTAGAAGGCTTTAGAAACTGCTGTGTCTTAGGACTCTAGGCCTTTTTTTTTTCAATAAGTAGAAATTTGTGACTGACCAGATTTTCAGACTTTTCATAATTTTGTGAACTCTTTTGTATTAGTGTCACTTAACATGTAGCACTTAACATTTCACATCTTAGCAGTTTCTTCAATATAATACAAAGATCCTAATTAGGTATTTCATTTACAAGATGTGAGATATACTTTTGATGTTTCCATGGATCCAATTATAAATATCAAAAGTTCAAAGACATTACAATCCTGGTTTTTCAGAAAACCTATCTAAGATGAAAAGTGACCTTAAAATATTTGGTTGGAATAAGATCTCTTAACATTACAAGATAATATCCCCCACTTGTATGAATTATCATATTATAAATCAGATGTGATCATAATTATGAAGTACTCAGATGTTGAAGAGTAGGCATTTGAAATAAATAAAACTTAAAAAAAAAGAGTAGGCATGTGGATATATATATGTGTGTGTGTGTGTATATATATGTGTGTACATATGTATGCACGTGTATATTTCATTTAACACTTTTGTGCCCCTCCCAAAGGCTCAATGACCTATTTCTCCCCTTAAAAGTGCCAGCAACCATATAATCACCAGTTTGTGTCCAGGCTGTTCCGCTTATCTTCCAGCTGCCTGCTTACGGCCTGAGAAAGCAGTAGTACATGGACCAAGTCCTTGGGAACCTGCACCCATGTAGGAGGCCCAGAGGAGGGTCTTTCTATTGGTTTTAAGTCGGCTCAGTTTTGGTTGCTGTGGCTATTTGGGGAGTGAGCCAGCAAATGTCTCTTTTTTTCTCTGTAAATCTGTATTCCCATAAAAACAGATCAAGCTTTTTAAAAAATTAACCCTTTAAGACTCAATTCCTCAATTAGGAAATATTACATGATGACATTATCTGATATATGATGTTAGAAGCTTGATGTTGATCTGTCGATCATCATTCATGATGAAGAATGGAATTTATGGCCTCATTTTATTAAATGATAATCATGTAATAGAATTTATAGTTTCATCTTATCAAATAAATCTTAAGTTATAGAAACATCAATAGGTAGTTTAGGGCAACTTATACTACTGAAATTAATTAAAAATTTCAGAGTGATTATCCTGAGCAGAGTGTGTTTACCTCAGAAAACTTACATTTACATAATTAAAATAGCATGTGGAAAATGAGCAATTTATAATGTGTAATGGCAGTTAACAAATAACTCAATTCCTAAATTTCTGAGGATTCTGCTCATAGATTCTATTTTCAGAAAATTTGAATATTTTATATTTTAACACCAGAGTTATTACATCTTTCCAGCTGTTATAAGAAGTGTATATAGCAAGTGCAATATTAACTCTCATCTCAAATATATTTTTCATTTCTTGTTTTAAACTTTAAGAGCCACTTATAATTTCACCTTGCAAAAGCTTTTTAGTTTCTCCCACTATTCCACTGTATATTTGTTATTTCCCATATTGATTTGTAATGTTTCTTTATATGTAGTATTAAGAGAAAATGTATAGCTGGTATCTGCAGCCATCAGAGTATATTCTTCTTCATCAATATTTCTTAAAATTTAAAAATATTTTACATAGTTTAAAGTGATGCATGCTCATGTGGGCATCAGGTTAGGATGGAAAGTTCCAAAGGATATTGTGAAGTGGGTGGAATAAATGTTTCAGTTCTTGTTTTCTTCTTTTATTTCCACAGTGGAGGAGAAGACTGACTCCTTATGGTCAAAGGCCAGCAGCACCCAGGTGAGAGACAGAGATGGTCAGTTGATGATTCCTCAGAGGTCATGATCGAGATACAATGTTCTGTGGGTGTTGCGTGAGTGGTATTGAAGGTTTTAAGATATTAGCGACAACCAAACAAAAATTACAAGTTAAATCAAGGCAACATGTGGTATCTAACCTTTTGGGATTTGCTCATTTCCCTTAGCATTATAGTTTCCAGTTGGGCCCATTTAGCCACAAAGAACTGCATTTTGTTTTTTAATAGCTGAGTAGTAGTCCGTGGAGTAGATGAACCAAAGCTTTCTTATCCAATCTTCTGCTGATGGGCATTTCGGTTGCTTCCATGTTTTTGCAATTACTGATTGTGCTGCTATGAACATTGGGATGATACTGTCTCAACCCAGATGTTTCGAAGAATGGAACTTGCATTATTTTTAACATTTTGTTTACCCAATACTATGTCAATTAATTCCATAATGTTGTATATTGATACTGAGGTTTTGTTGGGGCTTTTAACTGACCAGATCTTTACTCAGTTAGCCCTATCTTCACAGCAGAGAAGGTCTCCCCAAGAGGCCACTGAACTTATCTGGACAATAAGACGCTGGACTTTATGCTAGGTATATGCTTGCAATGAAGGAATCTCAACTGAACTTGACCTGTGGTTATGCAGCAAGGTGGAAGAATCCACCATTGGGGGAGGGCTATGGGAGGGGTGGGGGGAATCCCCAGTGCCTATAAAATTGTATCACATAATACAAAGTTAATAACAATAAAAAAGATATTAGCATATTCACTGCACCAGAATTGAGAAAGTCTTTCCAAGGTCTGTTAGCTGGCCACCTCCACTTCAGTGCAACCAACTGCCCAGGAACATGCTGCAAAGTTTGAACAAAAGAGGTGTTCAATCTGTTCTCCTTTGCATCCTCTACAAAGGTACTTGATATCCTCTTCTGCCCTAGATGAGCCATCAGTCATGTCCGTCATGTGCATCCAAGCACACTGCTCACGGCATAGGCATCAGCAACTGAGGAGGAGACCCAATGCCAATACATGTACTCCAAGCTCAGAGCATGTATTTTGTGATATTCCCTGTGGCTAGATTTTGAGACCAACAATCTAGTTGAGGAATCCACCAAGAAAACTCACCTGGATTAACCTCAGATTTCACTCTTCTGAGTGCAAAATATGCAGGGTCAGTTTTGGTCTTTGCACCGGAGCCAGCCAATGCACATACTGGTTGATGCAGAAGCCTAGTGAGTTCTGTCCCAGTCTGCCCACATTCCACCTTGTAAACACCCATGGGTACTGAAGCTTAGCTCAGCTTGACACACACACAGAACCAATCCACATGCTTGCTGACTGGTGCTGTTGTATCAGCCACCCCGGCCCATCCCTAACTCTAGTCCTTGTGCTCATTAACAGGAGTTTCAGACTAGCAAGAGGAATGCACATAATTTCCCTACAGGTCTACCCGCAGTCCTAGATCTCGCACTTGCCAGGAGAACTGTGGTTCATCTTGACACCCTCACATAGTCCAGTCACTTGCCAATGGATGCTGTGGCCTAGCTCAGTCAGCTTGTACCAAATATGGTTCATGCATGTACAAGCAGGTGATCAGCCTAAACCAGCTTGGCCTACCACCCAGTCTTGTCCTGCCAACCTTCCATGCATTATGCTCACCAGTTAAAGCAGTGGCCTAGCAGGATCTTTCTCAAAATCCCACCACCAAGCCTGTTCTAAACACCCTTTTATGTGCAAGATGGCAGATCCTACAGCTCAGTCTGACATGACCTGCTCCTACTTTGGAATTAGTTTGTTGGTGCTACAACATGGTTCAGCAAGGCCTATGCCCTGCTTTGGCATTCAACAGCAGATACTACAGACTGGCTCAACCCAGTCCACCCCTACTTCCATCTCTCAACTATGGATGCTGTGGTTTACCTAGCCCAACGTGGCCCACTCCCAGGCCTGGTCTTCATGTGAACTGGTGGGTGTTGCAGTTACCAAGCCTGGCCTACATTCCCAGCCTACCTCTCTTGCTTTCCAGAGGGTGGTGTGCACTGATCTAACCAAACCCATCCCAGAGCCAGCACATACATATGCTCACCTCACTTGTGGAAACCTCAGCCTAGCAGAGGAGTTCCTCAACCAGCACAGCCCAGCCTAACATTGTCCACCTAATACTCAGACATTACTCAGCCCATACTACAGTCTATCCAGCCTGGTTCAAGCCCATTTGGGCTCTACCCAGTGGATGCCATAGACTAGTCTAGCCCAGCCTAGCTCAACTCAGATCCAAATAGTATGTGAACCAGCACATGCTTTGGCCTTGCCCAGCCCATCCTGGATCCACTCTGCTCTCGCAAAAACCAGTGGTTCCTGGGACCATGCCCAGTCCAATCAACCCACACACATCTTGATGGGTACTATATCCTAGCCCAGCCCTGGTTCTCATGATCACCAGCAGTTGCTGGTAAGTTCTTCAGTCTAAAGTTGTTCAACCTGTCACCCACCCCAGGCCTCACACAAACCAGAGGTCGCTGTATCCCTGTGGGAGTGAGCCCACAAATCCCCAACAGAATCTTCCCTTAGATATTATTCTTTCATTTCAGGTAGATACTATGGCCCAGCCTAGTGTGCCCATCCCTTACCCTAACACAGATAGGTATTTTGACCTAACATTACTCAACTTCCTCCCTGCTCTACTGCCACAATGCTACTCAGTCCAGCCCAGGCCTCTCACATAGACAGAGATCTTGTCCTGATGCAGATATGCTCTCCAGTTTCACTCATTTAAACAACATAGCAGTTCCCTCATCTATGCATGAAGATAGTGGCATGATCTGTGAAAGCTCCCAGGATTTATTTCTCACCTGTCAAACATGTGTCAGTTGCCCCAACTCCAATACAAACATATCCCCCCTCTGGGCAATCTGTAGGCTCCCCACTGTGCAGCAGTGCCCAGCAGCTGGAGCAACATACCCTAGCCCAATGTATCTCACCCTCAGCTGTGCAGCACCATACAACAGTGTGCAGCATTCCTTGCATATCTCAAAAACATTCAATAAGCAATTGTGCTTGCACACTAGTATAGTTAGCACAAAGTTGACATTAACCCGGCCCAGATTATCCATCTGCTGTTGGCAGCTTTTCTCACAGTAGTGTAGGCCATTTGTCTCAGTAAAAGAAAATGCAGGCAATTGCCATTACTGGGATTAAATATTTTGAAGAATACCATCAACAAATATTAAAGGACTGTAAATTGTTAGAAGTTTCCAAACTGCATAATTAACACACAATTTTTAGCAAAAGTAAAAAAAAAAAACACAATTGCAGCTCTTTTTTTTTTTAATTTGTGGTAGAGTAGTTCATAAATTACTGTGTCAGTAGGGAGATTCTAGGATGAAAATTTCAGACATTCAAAGCATCAAGAAGCTAGGAGGAGCAAAGATTCCACTAAATTGTAATTACAGGATTGATGTTTTAATTCTGCTACATAAATATCTAAATCACCATATTTGTAACAACTAAAGTTAGGCTACCAAAAGCTGGGTATTAAGAGTAGCCGTTTGATAAAGAACCGCCCAAAGGCCTTGTTCACATCTGATAACGCCATGAGATTCTTCCAAAGTGTTAAAAACACGCCACCTGAAAAAAAATCAGATGTTTCCAGTTAGATATGAATATATGAACACAATTTTAAAATGAAAAGTACACAAAGTGCCCAAATCTACTGAAAATGAATTATATTTGTAGTTCTACTTAACAATTGATTTAACAAATTATGGAACAAAACGCATATTCTAAGTGCACTAACAAAAGCCTGCCATTTTAATCAATATTCATAACTTTTCAGAAATGATGGACCAGTGCTTTAAGCACAAAATTCCATGACGTAAGTAAAGGATAATTTTGAAGTGTGATCACACTATTTCAAAAAATGGATTAATCTCTGACAAAACTATTTCCTATCTCTGTATATTACACATTTTTAAAAACCAGATAGAATGTTTTCCAGTAATGAAGGATTCCTGGGTTTTATAAAACTGAATATTATTTACAAGTTAATATCCAGAGTCTTAGAGTCACTTTATGAAAATGTACAGTGTTCTAATCATAAAATGGTGAGACTTCAGTTTATATATTTTTCATTAGCTCAAGGAGAGTTTAATATTTTCAAAGAATTAAATATAGTACGGTAAATTACTTCTCAAAACTAAAGTTAAACAGCTGTATGTCTAAAACTTCATATTGCAATAACTGTTCATTTTTGTCAGTTAATCAAAGTTCAAGGACTCATTGCTTAAAAAATGAAAGTATTGTTATATATTTTCTGTTGCTGCTATATGAAGACATTAACCCTAACATCCCTTATTTAAACTATGCTGTCACCAATATATTAATGCATTTGTAAGTGCTAGCAAGAGCTCCAAAGTCACAGTTAAAATTTACTCTGCAGTATTTCTAATTGTTTTAACAGTTTAACTGAAAAATCACTTCATTTGTCTGCTAAAAAGATCTTATGTTTTGCTTCTTTGTTTTATTCAGATCAGCATCTGCGGGAATGTGAGGATCACAGGAACTCTGCAGATTGCCTTTCTCCTCTTCCTTGGGGATGTCACTCCTCTTCAAGGAAGTTCCAGAGTCAAGTTCTAAATGGAGGCCTAAACTTCTTAAACATTCTCCTGCTTTGCAGTTGTAGTGCAGTGTTTGAGCACTGGGCCTCTGGTTAACTGGTGTTTGTTTAGCCAAGTCAGTAAATAAGAAGAAATAAGAAACTGTTCATTCCATAAGAACACAAAGAAATAAATGATTTTGTTGTAAGGAAATGATAACAGCAGATACTGAATCTCCATCAACATAAACAGTTATAAAAAGGCAACTGTTAACACCAGTGTTGTTGAGGCAATTGTATGGTCAGGATTATAGTTGAAAAATAAGTCATCATCAAAATTTAAGGAGAACAGCAAATAGCCATGCTAAAGAAAGGGGATGAGAGATGGAATTCAGGTATGTCAGGCAACAACAGTTATTTAACACATATAGCGGTAAGTTAAGAGCCAAGAGAATGATATGTACCAGAATTGCAGGATCTAAATTTCATAGGTTAATGGGATGGAATAATAATGGGAAATTCAGAATGACATAAGAAAAATAAATAAAAAGTGATTTTAATGATATTTACTTTAGAAGTACTTTTACTTTTAGACCTGGCTGAATTATTGATGGTATCGAAACAGAATCATAATAGAGGACAGAAAGGGGTAATGATGAAAATGAAGTGAGAAATAACAAAATTAGTCACTGGAGATTCAAATCATTAAAGCGGAGGAGACAGAATCAACTCATAGAAAGTGGCAGAAGGATAGAGCAGCATATTACAAAAACAGCTTATGAATGAACATGTCAGCTTGAGAAATACTTGTGAATGTTTTCCATATTTGTATTCACCAGGTAATCTTGGCTGCAGAAGATATCCTGGTGCTAATTCAATCAATATGCTTGGATGTTTCATTGGGAAAGAATGAAAAGAGCAGGAAACTGAGGGCACACAAAGTCATGAAGAAATAAAGGCTGGGGAGTGGAAGCTGACCTTGGCAGTTAAGATCCCCACATGCCACAGTAGATGGAATATCTTGGATCAATTTTTAGTTCTGACTACTGCCTCCTGCTCCTTGTCTAAAGAGACCATGGAGTGAAGCTGTAATGGTGGAAATGATATGGTTTCTGCAAGATAGTGAGCCACCTAAATTGTGTTCCCATTCCTGGTTCTGTTTCAAATTCATCCAAGCCATTGTGAAGACTTTGAAGAGCAACCCAGAAAACGGGATTGTATATGCCTTCTTTCCTTTCTATCTCTTTGGTTTTCTCTCCATCCTTATTCTCTCTTTTTCTGTGTCCCTCTGCTTCTCTGTCTCTTGCTGCTTCTTTGTTTCTCAAATATTAAAATAATGTATAAAAATAAAAACTGAGGATGCTTGAGGAACACCAACCACCTTTTCATACACATGATAATTAAAACCATTTTAGTGTATTGTGAATGAATATGTATTGTGGTAATTTGTATTTGGATTTTATGTATTTGCTACAGGTTTTAAGAAAGTTAAACTACTTTATCACAATTTCTTGCCACTTTATAAAATAGAGCAGATGAAAATACTTGTTGAATGAATTATTAAACATATTCTAACTTATGTGACTAGACTAGCCATGTCGCATTCATTTAGCAAATTGTAATTGTACCTGAAAAGTCATTTATTGTTCTGATGAGTTTTACTGCAACCAGAAGTGCTTTTTGCCGTGTGCTGAAGTCATCCGGGAGGCTTTGTGCATCTTCGTCTCTGAGTGGCCTATGTGGGAATCCCTCTAGTAATTCTGCTGCACTTTCAAAGTAGGGGCGATAATCAGCAGCCTCACAAAATTCAATGGCAAGGAGAAAGTTCATGGTGAAATCTCTTTCAGCTGCTGAAGAATATGCTGAACTAAAAGAGCATAATTAGCAACAAGATTAGAAAATATAAAACAGTGCATTTTATATGTAAGCTTAAACATAAATATGTGTTTTCATGCTTGTTGCATCGGTAATTGTGTAATTCTGTGACTTATGACATGCTTATTTACTCTAATAGAATTAACCTTCCATAATGTTTCTTCTGTAATTTAAAACATATAGAAATAGCAATCCCTTCATCATTTTCATAAGATGTATTCTCTGCATTTGTTCTATATTTTTTCTTTTTCTAGCCTGCTCATTTGCCTAACAATTTCACTTTCAGTTTCATATAAAGTAAATTTTGGTGCTGGATAATATGAAACAATATTTGCATATAACATCATGTAACAGTAATTTATGAGAATAAGAAAGTTGTCACATAAATCTGCTAATGTCTATCTCATGAGTATGTGTAGAATTATCTGAATTTATAGGAAAAAAAAACATGTAGTCAGTATTTGGAATGGTAACCAAAGTATTCCCCTGTATTGTATTATTGTCAAATCTAAGACCAAAGCAAGAAAAAGGTTCAGCTTCTCTGTTTTTCATCCAAATGAAAGTTTATGGTTTTACTCATTCTGCCACAGTACCAGCATAAGAAACAATTTACAATTAAAGTTAATATGGTCTTACAAGGATCACCCGTAAGATTAAACTTTGTCTTCTAGACATTTAAATTGCTGCTGAGTTCCTGCTTTTGTCCTGGGAAAGCAGTAAATGATGGCCCAAAGCCTTGAAATCAGCACCAAAATAGGAGACCAAGGTTAAGCTACTGGCTTCTGGCATCAGACTGAGTTCAAACATTGTGTCCACTTGCGAATTGAACCTGTGAACCTTAGGCCATCTTTCTGTCTCTAATTCTCTTGTAAATCTATCTTTTCAATGAAAGTAAATAAAATCTTTAAAAATTGATGCTGAGAAAATAATTTAGACAAGATTTAATTTTGAAAATATTGTATTTGCAAGTATAAATGAGTCTATAGATTCATGAAATACCCAAGTATATTCCATAAGAATATTCTGCAAAAATAAAGACCAAATGAACAGATTTCAGTCAAATAAAACTTGAGGCAATTTGCCACTACAAGTCCAGAAGAAAATAAATTGTAAAAGGATTTTTTTTCTGGGGCTCAGCATGCTACAGGATCCCATAAAGGCACCTGTTCATATCCTAGTTGTTCCCTTTCTACACAGTTCCCTGCTTGTGACCTGGGAAAGCCATACAGGACAGCCCAATGCTTTGGGACCCTGCACCCATGTGAGAGACCCAGAAGAAGCTCCTGACTCCTGGCTTCAGATCAGATCGGCTCAGCTCCACCCAGTGTGGCATCTTGGGGAGTGAACCAGTTAATGGAAGATCTTTCTCTTTGTGGCTCCTTCTTTCTGTAAATCTAACTTTATAATAAAAAAATATAAATCATGAATAGCAAAAATAAAAATACTATTTTATAAAAGGATCTTTTCTAGACGTAGGCAAAGTATGCCAGATGGTAATTTGCAGAACTGGGATGAATAGAAGGGGATTAAAAACTAAATGCTTAGGTATATCTATAAAAATATTTGCTTATAAAAATTATTTGTGGTATTTATGATTGTAATTATGCCAATAGTACATATTTTGGCAAGAGAAAGATTTAAAACATGTATATCTCCTTCAAAGTAGTAGTTCTACAAGTAATTTGTCTGACACACAATTCATTAAAGTGCACTTGAGGTACTTCCTACAACTTTTCACAAAAATAATCCGCAAGACATTCCATTGCAGGAAGTCATACTGATTTATTTTCTCCATCAAAATAAATTCATAGGAAAAAATACTGGAAAAACCACATATCTGTAAATTAAGTAATAGAATAAAAAGAAGGCAAAGAAATATCTACCACAAAAACTTAATTTTGGAAACTATTTCTGCTTATTTATGTAATATATTAAAATTGTGAAAATTTAGACATAAAGTGGCATCTGAAGCAAATCTATACATTTAACAATGAATAAATTATATAAATTTCCATTTCTTAATATGTATAACTATAAAAGAAAATATTTTTCTGAAAGTTTATGAAAATAGATGTTGAAATTAATGAAATATAGCATTAACAATAAAAAAGAAAATAAATCTTTTCACTTTTATTCATAAAAATGAGTTCATGAAAAGACTTTAATTGCATTGGTGAAATAGAAACAAAAAAATAAGAAAGGAAGTACATCACTTGTATGCTAAACCTTCGTGAGGGACAGTTTTAAATTTGTTGCCTAAAGGAATAGTTCAAGAAAATATTAAGTTGCAATCACGCAACAATACAAACTATAAATTCTCTTAGCTACTTAAAGGCAATAATGAAGAAAATGATAATACATGATGGCCAATTATGTTTATTTCAGAGATGTGAGGCTCCTCTAATTGAAAATCAAATTGTTTATTTTTAACTGTAAGAGAAAAATTAAGAAATCAGTTGACTTTCCAAACATTTTATGGAAATTGAGTTCACAAATAATCACAAAAAAAAAAATGATCACCCAAAGTTGATAATCTCCACCATTTTGCAACTGATCATATAACAAGGAAAAAAATTGAAAATCTGATCAACATCAAATCTTTTTAAAATTAGGGTGGATATTGTGCTGCAGTGGGTTAAGCTGCCTCTTAGGATACCCACCACACGTATCAGAGTGTTGGTTCTTACTTTTGATCCAGCTTCCTGCTGATGCCTGAGAAGATGGCTCAAGTACTTGAGTCTGCAATCTTGGGAGTCTAGGATGGAGCTCCTGTGTCCTGTCTTTAACGTACCCAACCCTGCATGTGATGGGTATTAGGAGAGTGAACCAGTTCATCTCTTTATCTTACTGTTTCCTATTCTCTCTCTTTGTCTTCTGTCTCTCCTTCCACGCCTGTCTCTTGCTGTTACTCTGTTATTTAAAACAGTAGATAACAAGTAAAATTAAATATTTTTCTTTTTTGATTTTTTTTTACATTAAAACATCACCAAAGGGATTGGTCTGATATTTAATACAATTTAGTAGTTCAATCCATTTTGGCTTTTTGTGGTAAATATATTGCTGCAAATATGGTTCAGAATTTTACCAAACTAGTCACATAACTATGTTGTGCAGTCTGCTCTTCATATCGGAAAAGTCTGGGTCCAGGAACTCCACTAGGCTCAGATAGAAAGTATTTGGGAAGCAAAGCAACTCCCTACTAGTAACATAAGTACAGACTTCCTTTACTTGTCATTAGTTTCTAAACAGAACAGTTCAGAAGACTTTCATGCATCATTTACACTTTATTAGATATACTCTGTAAATAGAGATGACCTAAACAGGAGGTTGTGTTTCAGTAATATGCAAATGCTATAGCATTTTACACATAAGTTTTCAATTGATTTGGATATGTGCAGAGGTTCTGGCAACAATCTCCAACAGGTTCTGAGAAATGTCTATATGCCATCTGGAATCCCAGAACAGAAGTTTATTCTCCTCTGCACTCATTAAAAATAGTTTCAACACAAAGAACATATTTATTTTGAACTAAGAGCAAGCAAATGCCATAGAAGTCCTTCTGGAAGAGGTGTACACACAGCCATGTTTTCACCAAGTTCTTCACTCCTGAGCCAAATGATTCTTACATGAACTGCAAATAAAAGTTCATGCATACATTTGCTGAGACATTTTAGTAAAAATGAAAAATGACTACAGGAAGTATCTATATATATATATAGATGTGTATATATATATACATCTATATACATATATATATAGATATATATATATATATGTGTATATAGATATATATATATATATACACATTGTGCTTGTTCTACCAGGAAGAAAGATGGTAGTTAATTCTGTCATAGGGAGCAACCATCTTACATGCTGTTGAATTTCGCTGTTGCAATATCAATGCCAGCTTGATGGGTGTCCCACATGTATTTGATTGCTGTGGTATCAATTTTATCTTCAGCAGTGGGTGATGTTGTCTTGGACTGCAAATACTACAAATACACAACATGAAGAATCCAAATTAAAATCAAATAAGCCAAATCAGCATCTTTGATTTCCAAAATAGGTTTCTCTTTAAGATTTATTATCAATACTAATTGCTACATTAACATATGAGGTTTTACTTTTTGTATTTTCTTTACAAACAAATGAATGTAAACTTAAAACTGTCCTCCTTGTGGCAGTTCAAGAATAATTGCAATGAAAGGACCATTACTCCACCTATAGAGTTTATATGAACTCAAATACAACGTCTTGCTAATTTTTTAGTAATACATCCATGAAAGATCTTTATTGATAACATTCGGGGGGAAAAAATCACAGTATACTGTACCTTGTAATATCTTTTGCCCAAATTCAAAGCCCTTGGGTGGGCTGCACGACATTCACGAAGTGAGTAACAGTAATCAGATCTGCGCTCTTTTCCACGTACAAACTCTATCTCATAGGGTATATCTCCCAAAAACCCAGTTTCAACGGCCGCAAGGAAATTTGTACTAAGCACGTAGAAGTTAACGCCTGTAATGCAACAGAATAAAGTTGTGAAATATCTGATCAATAGCAGAGTAGGTAAAAATCCCAAGACTCTGCGTATATGATAATGAGTTTCTCTTCAAATGTTATTGTCAAATCCATTGGCTCTGGGAAATATCTGAGGTTGAAAAGGTTAGGGTTAATCACATTTGGAAAACTGTCCACAGTAGCAACACAGCCCAGATAGTTGCACATAAATGAACATCTTGTGCCTCAGTTTCCAAGGATCACTCTTCTATATTGACTTGCTTCTCAAGCAGAGAGCAGACCACAAGGTTTGTCTGGGGAACCAGTTTATCACTTTGTGTTTATGTAGAGGGTGCTCAGTGTGCCAATTGTGGGATGTGGCGTCAACTCAGGAAGAAGCTGAGACTGAACTGTTGAGGCAATCATTTCACATCTTCCAGATTTTCAAGTTTCTGACTCCTTTTCCAAAAAAAAAAAACCTGCATTGCCTGCATTGCATTTCTTTAACTGTTGGCTGACTTTTTCTTCAGCTTCCTGAACTCAACTAAGTGCACATTCAAGGCAGTTGCTTCAACATATATTTTTTGCATTTGTAGTTGGTAAAAGATATTTTCTTGTTCATATCTGGTATACTAACTGACCTTCTCATTCCATTTGTTTTTACTTTTAACCTATGCACTTGAAATGAATGAATAATGGCAATAGAGTTTATTTTGATTTCTCTGTTACAATCTAGTAGGTCATTGACAACAAACAGAACATGTTAGATTGCTGAGGACTAAATTTCTAAGCAGATAAAAATCCCCACACACTTGCAAATAATTTAAGGAGAGTGGCATATTTATTGTTTTGGAAAGCCACTCACAAGATATTCTGATTACTGACACAGGACAGTGGAACATAAATGGTCTTTACCCTCTGGAAATTCTGGAAAGGATTCAAAACCAAAACCAAAACTAAAACAAACAGACTGGTGCGTATTACACACAGAGATGAAAGGTCACTTTCATTCTCTTTGTTTACTCATGGAGTAGTCTATGATCCTATCCCAGAGTCCTTCTATACAGTCCTTTCTATAATTAAAGTCTTTCTGTGCTTTAATCTGTCATCTCTATGCCTCTACAAGTCCTAAAATCTGAAAAACTATGAAAATATATTATCCTTAAGAAAGTAAAGCTGGTTAGAAGTACAATATTTTTTAAAGTACATTTATTTCTAAATATTTTCTATCTAATGTGTTTACATTAATGAATAAATCTGGGAAACACCAACTGCATTAGAACTAGCCTATATTAAAGAAATAAAGTAAATTGTGCAAACTATGTGTTTGTGTGTGTGTGTTTGTGTGTGTGTGTGTGTGTGTGTGTGTGTGTGTGTGTGTGTGTGTGTGTGTAGGGGTGGGTTTAGATTGGAAGATAGGAAGGCAAGCTAAAATTGATTACTTGGTTGGTAGTAAGGGCAGTGGATTTGGTGCAGTAGTTAAGATGCTATTTAGGGGCACAGTATTATGACATAGTCCTAGACACTCTACTTCTGGTCCTGCTCTCTGCTGTCAGCTTGGCATCACAGCAGAAGATGATTCACGCACTTGAGCCCTGCAACTCATGGGAGGAAGGGCAGGATTCTCCTAGCTGATGGCTTTCTCTGGTTCCAAGGCTTGCCACTGCGGCAATCTGAGGAATTAATCAGCAGATTGAAGATCTCTCTTTCTCTCCCTCTCTCTCTCTTGCATTGTAATTTTTGCTTTTTGAATAAATAACTGGAGAAATAAATTTTTAAGCAAATATGAAATATTGCTTTAAGGCTTTCATCCCCCTTGAGATTGATCAGTTTATGGCCTCACTTTGGTCTAGTTTTCTACTAATGCAACGCCTATAAAGGCAGCAGGTGGTTGCCTAGGTATTTGGTTTCAGCCTCCATATGGCCTGAGTTCCTCGTTCTTGCTTTCACTGAGGCCTTGCCTTGAGGGTTTCAGGCATTTGGTGAATGAACCAATGGACTGTGAAATTTCTCTTTTTTTCTGCACTCTTCTAGTTTTCAAATTAAAGTAAATTTTAAAAATTAAGAAAGAAAAATTATTTTACAGCCCAAATAATAGAGTTTGGAATGTGCTAGTTGCTTTTTAGAGTAAAGGAATTTATCAAGCTCCATTAACTTCTGTAACATTATTTGCATTGTGGCAGCATTAACAATTATGGATAAGAACAAATATAAACCATGTATTAAAGAGTTCAAATCCTATTTTGAAATGAAGTCAATATGGAATAAATGATCACTGGTACACAAATCACCAAGAATGTGTGGAATCAACAACGGAAAGCCTGAAAAAAAGTAGGGAATTTATGGCACAACCATTCTTGAAATGTAACTCAAGATAATAGCATGCTATAGATTATTATTTACAAAGAACCACCATGTGAGTTTACCTTACCAATTTTATGTCTTAAATACATTAGTTCTTAGGAAATTACACAGACATTTGTACATCTCTCTGAAGATATTTCAGAATTTACCAAAACTTGGCCCACACCATATTAAAGCAGAGGATGCCACGTGTTCGCACATCAGTAAAGGAACATGAAGCAAATCAGAACTTACCTCCCCAGCCACTCTTGCTCGATACGCAGCCACTCCCACGAGCACAGACTGAACTATTAGAAGGTTCTGAAAGTCGATCTGTAGAATAAACAGAGCAGCCACAAATTACCACGGCAGACTTACAATAGAAATGTTGAGAACCAGAGGGAATGATACACATTTCATTTCAACAAACACAGAATTATAATTCTTGCTTATAATTTGACTCTTTGGCACACTGGCGCTTACTTCCATACTCTTGGGGAGTTTCAGACTTCTGAGAAACACCAGGCTGCAAAGATCCCATGTTGAATAAGAAGGATCAGCAGGACATCTCCCAACACAGCAAACCAACCCCTGTGACTCACTTCATTCTTCCCCCAAATGAGTCTATTATGCCCACTGAAATGAGCCAATCCGATAAGGAAAATGCCATATATTCTCTCTGCTATAACATTCATGTAAAACAACATTCATGCAACATTCATGTAAAACAAACAATAAGTAGACATATAAACATGAATATTCACCTATTCTCACAGATTAACTGTGTAATGAAGACTAGTATATCGGGGAGTAAAGATGTGTTACAGTATGCTTCTCTATTCCTGAATAAAAGCAGGACTACCAATGCAACTGCAAAATATGCTTCGACAATATGATACAAGACTTCCCACCATTGCCAATACCAATAATGAAGCAATTACACACTTAAGTGGCAAGATGTTGGTCATGTGACTATTGCTGATGTACTAAAATATTGTAAAATGCAGGAAAAAATGATAGGGAGGATGGCGTGTTAAGGATAATGAGTAAAATCTATATCTACAAAACTGCATCATGTAAAATATTAAAAATGAAAGCACAAAATATGCAAGCAAATATTTAATGTTCTGAGCACTATGTCCTATACTTGCTTCTTCATTAAACTAGAATCTAAACACATCAGTAAAAACATCTAACATCACTTAGACATATTCCATGCTCTCAGCAATGAAGAAAAAGCAGCCTTCCTTGCAAATAATGAAAACCTACATACCCGTCTTATACAGTCTTCCGAAAAACATGTTGAGTGCCCATAAAGCATTGCCTGTATTGTTTTGTCCAGGCTGGAAAAAGTATTTGTCTGACTTGTTGAAAAGAATCTTATACATTCTCAATCGATCAACATATTTCCAAATATCAATGATTATTTTGTTGTTCCGTACTGGAAATTCTGATATGTCCCCAATAACTTCATCCCATAAGTCAGGGTAATTGTAATTTTCAGCTGAGCTTGACTCTGCATTTTGAGCCAAGCTTCCAGCAAGGAGGCTCAGGAAGAGGAAAGTGGGAATCATCATAGTAGACCCCATTCTCTCACCGTCCTTGTGCCTAGCTCACATCTCAAGCAGAAGCAATATATAGTAGACAGAAGCCCAATAATCTCTCCTTCTGTTGTGGAGTTACAGATCTACCAGCAGATACAACGCAACCAATCACGACCTACTTAGATAAGAAGAAAATTAAACTACAACTGCCAATATAAACGTAGTCATTAAATTGACAAAGTTCCTTTCAAACTGCTCCAAGTAAATAAATGTTTTGTATGTAACTTATTATGCATACTCAAATGGTACATTTTTCCTACAGTTCCAATTATGTAAGTGTTGTCAGTACTTTTAAAGAAGTTGTTATATGTTCATATATATTAAAAGTTACTTTCTATTGACATACATATAAATATGAAGAAGAAAAAATAGAAAATAGAAGGAAAAATAATTGTTTTTGCCATGGAACAAATTAAAAAGTAAAGCAAAATTCATTTGAGCCTTTTGTGCATGTCCTTAGCTATACAGCTGTAATGACTTGGAGACATTCTTAGTCAAGTAAGAATTTTTGATGGCATGCTAAACATGAAACATTTTAACATTGTAAATGTTAGAAATTTTGTATTAATTTTCAAGAATATTTTAGAAATATGCATATGTTTTAAATGGGATGGAGTTAAATTCAATCTTAAAATTAAATATATATATATAATTAAAATACATGTATATATATGTAATTATATTTATGTATTCACTGTGTGCTGGTTGTTTCTTTCCAGTGATTGCTTCTGGACCCTAAAGCAATTATTATTTAATATAATTCTATAATAATTCTATGACATATGGTGTGATAATTGCTGTTTTAGTTCTTTGCATGCTGTGTATTTCACAGTATATTATCTTTCTTTGAGAAGAGCAGCCGCCATGAAAATGTCTAAGGGTCAAAACATAAAGAACATGAAAGGTGGGACAGCATTTCAAGACAGAGAAAAATATGATCATTAAAATAAACCATTTTCCTGAACTGTCCCAGCAAGGTGGCAACCGTGTAAGCTTTGGTCAGCACCAGTCTCAAGAAAAAGAGCAGAGGAGTCTGCCTCCCCTGCACAGTTCTTCCTTGGCAGCCTGCCCTCTGTACTAAATATTATTTCAACCTTCATTCTGAACTTGTACCAATGTGGAACAGTTCCCAAGAGACCAACTGGATGCTGGTGGTTGCTCAGCTGCTGAATGAGCATTACACTAGAAGTAGATTTTAAAGTCTACAAACCCTTAGAACAAGGACACTTGCACCTTCCTACCCCATCAGTAGATCTATACATAAACCTTGGAGCAGCCAGTTGGAAACCTTGATGCATAATTTTGGTACTGGAGAGTATCCAACTTTATTGAATAACATCATTAAAAGCAATGTCTTCATGACACTCATTTTACTTTTCATTAGCGTATAAAACAAAAATATTTCTGTTGCAGTTTGTTGCTAAGACTTTCTATCATTTTCAAAACAGAGAGGGTATGTTTATGTCTTCAAACATCATTTTAAAAGAAAAAATGTTCACTTTTTAGAATATTAAATCATCAAAAAAAAAAAAAAACCCTCAGCTATAGGTACACTTTGCCACATCAAGGAGCTTCAATTTTTTTCTTGATAGAAATCTGTTTTAAGCCCATTTTTCTAGGAACACATCATAAGCCCCAAAGCCAAAATATCTCTTAATTTTAAAGAATTATGTTATTATAGTTAAATAATCTGAGACTGCTGTGCCTATTCCACCTCCTATCACAAAGTATTGTTTGTGTGGTAGTGATTAAAAAAAAACTGAGGCTACCATAGATCCTACAAAGTATAGCTTACTAATGGCTTTAGAACTTAAAATATACATTCTTATTTCCTTACTGTGCATTGAGTATAATTGCATCCATTCAGACCCAAGCTAGAACTTGGCAGCAATATACTACTAACTGTAGATTAGACTACATCCAAAGGAAACTACAGACTTACTGCAATATACAAACTGTTGAGTACTGGCTTAATTTCTGAGACGCTAAACATTCTTCCGCCTGAAGCCACAACTTGTGCAGGGTATATTTCTCATGTTGTTAACAATGGCTCTATACTACGTTTGCCTTTTTTCCTCATTAAACATACCCATGTTTGATGGAATCCATTTTTTTCTTTCTCTTTTTTCACCTGAGTCTCCTTCTACATTCATTCTCATGGGGATGTAGAGAGCAGAGCTATAACTTGAGAGTACCAAGTTCCATTGCCAATAACCCTCTCACTGAGTTAATTTTGTTCTTGTTAATATGCCCAACAAAACACGTCAATCAAGCATTCACAATGACTTCATACTTTCTTGAGATGTACTCTTCCTTCCAAGAATTCTCTCACTTGCATATTATCATTACTCTCTATTTCTATTTTCATTGTGAGAAAAGAAGAGTATTGCTAGTTATTTCAAATAGGAAGAGTTCTGGTTTTTATGTTATTATGTGCAGCTAATACCCACAGCCAGGTTCTTTTACTATGAGCCAAAAACACCACATGCAATGAGGCACTTCATGAGGTCTATTCCAGCAGTGTAGGAACGTGACAGAGGTGGTGGGAAAAGCAGTGAGAAAAAGGGAGCATGGAGGCACCACCAGCAGGGTAGGAACAGGACTGAGGTGGTGGAAGGGCAGTGAGCCAAACACCAGATATAGACAATTGGGGCTCATTATGTTCAGGTTGAGCCCGCAAGGTGCAGGACAGTGGGATTGGGAGGGATTGAAGGCAGGCACCAGGGGATGGGGAATGAGATTCTCAGGTGGTGCCAGATTGTCTGATGAACACGTGGACCAGCTCACATTTCATGAGCCATGAAGAAGAGAAAGGTGGTAGTCTCCATGCCGACGTTCAAATCGCTCCTTACAAGTCTATTATTTTTACATGGCATGACTTGATGTAAAACTATTTATGTTTAAATACCCAATTATATAACATGCACATAATTTTTGTTCTCTTTATATTAATGACCACAAGTAAGGTAAAAACCTGATATTTGTCTTTTGTGTTGTGACTTCCTTAACTTGGTTAAATTATCTCCAGTTTCATCCATTCAGTAATAAATATTGAAATTTCAGTCTCAGCCTGATGGCTCAGTGGCTAAATCCTTGCTTGGCATGTGCCAGGATCCCATGTGGGCGCAGGTTTAGCTTTGGGACTCTGCACCCGCGTGGGAGACCTGGAAGAAGTTCCTGGATCCTGGCTCCGGATCGGCATAGCATTGGCCATTGCGCTCACCTGGGGAGTGAATCATCAGACGGAAGATCTTCCTCTCTGTCTCTCCTCCTCTCTGTATATCTGACTTTCTAATAAATAAATAAATCTTTAAAAAACAAACAAACAAACAAAAAATGTTCTCAATGCTCCTTTGACAAACACTTGCAAATATTTCCAAATAATCAAATTGGAAGTTGATTACTCCTAATACTCTTCTCTTCATAATCAATGCTTTATCTGAATTTTATAGCTTAAACAATTTTTAAGCTGCAGTATTTATCTTCACATATGAATTACTAAAAATTTTTAATTCACCTTTGGTGAGAGTAAGTACTAAACCGAGGAGCTTCAAAAAATACATACAGATATCTGTTATGAAGATCATATATAAATGTTATTATTTTTCTTAATTTCATCTTCTTTTAGTTTCATTTTTCTATTAACATACCAGAAAACAAAAGATTGAAATATGCCTATGTTTTAAACTCTTGTGTGGTTGCAATTAAATAATCTATGAATACATTTTTCTAACCCACCACTGGACCTTTGTTAAATGCTGTATGAAAGACTAAGATCTATAGCTGCCATCTGCTCAATTTCACTAGCTTCAACCTTGGCTGTAGAAATGCAAGATTATGGACAAGAAAGACCACTGGAAAAATGTCAGGTAAATATCACACCTGTTTGCAAGTTGACAACAGATGTTTTCATTTTATGATTAACAATACCAACTACAAAACCCAAACCTAAAAGCCAAAATGGGTGTGGGCCAGTTGGGCAAGGACACTGTTCTTGCCAGAACAGGAAGTGAACTAAATTAACTTGGGCCAAGGACCTACCAGTGTATCCAAGATCTGCCACTATGGGGAGAACTGTTAGAGAAGCCTGGGAAACTCCTCTATCATGAAGCAGTATCTGTAGTTGAGCACAAAAATCAAGGCAAGGAGCAGCCCAGACTAGCCCTGTGTCGGGTCTAGAGAGAACCAAGCTAGACCAGTCCCTAACACCCACTGGCAGATCTGAGAACCAGGATATAATGCAGGACAGGCCAGGTCAAGTCAGAGCACCAACCAGTTTACATTGTGGCCAGGATTGGAAGTTAGCTGGGCTGGGGTAGGCTATATCACCTACCAGCAAGAACTAGCAATGGACACAGACATGGCCAGGCAAGGTTTCAGCACCAACTGACCTATGCCAAGCTGAGGTGGGTCATGCCAAAGTAGGCCATGGCACCTAGCAGTCAACATGAGACTTGGAGGAGGGGCACATGCCAGGTATGGGGGCAGCTTGGGATTCTGGACTGGGCCACTGTTCTCACTGGTGAGTGTGAGAACTGGATCTGGGGACAAAGCAGGCCATCAGGGCTTTATGATCATTTGTCTTCCATGTGAACTGAGTTTGGGGAGATCCAGACTGGGTTAACTGACTGTATCCACTGGTGCATGCTTGAGCCAGAAGTAGTACAGACCTTCTGGGAATTGCTTCTTGGGACTGGGGCAAATCATGGCAAGCTAGACTCCAGAACAACCTGGAGAATGTAAGATCCAGAACTTGAAGTAGACCCAGTATGGAAACTGTGAGTACCAATTTTATGGGCTTCAACTTGCATTGGAGAGCACAAGAAAGAAGGCTGGGAGCGGGCATAGCTTGATAGGTGATAACACATCCCCACATGAGTGTGGTCCGGATAGTGGGGTCAGTTGGAATGAACTGGGCTCCAATACCCACTGATGTATACTAAAGATGAATGAATGTGGGACCGACTGGACCAGTCTGCTAAACATACTGGCAAGTACGGCAATAAGGGCTGGGAGACAGAACAGCCCCAGAAATTACAGATACCAATATGTGGGTAAGCTGATGTGGGGATGGACTTAACCAGATCCCATACTTGTAAGCAAACACAAGAGTCAGGTCTGGGACTACCTACGATGAAGTCCCTGTGGGGATCCCCCTCCAACTGAACTGCTAGACTCAGAACTCCAACTATGAGGACAACTGAAAAAATGGTGGACTGACTATAGTGCATGTGTCAGAACTGGGCCTCCTCAGAGCAAAAGACAAAGTAGTTTACAACATGCCATGATGTACATGAAGGATATGACATCCCATTGGAGTCTGCAGAGTACATCTGGTGCCATAGCAGAGGAAGGAGCCAAAACAAATTGGACAACTACACAAGCCAAGCAGTGCCAGCAAATGCATCTGTGAATGGAGATTCTATGGTCAGCTAAGTCAGCCAAAAGATCTTGGAAGGATTTGATGGGATCAGCAGCATCTTAGAACCATCAAAACACTAATGCAGATCCCTCAGAGCATGCTCCACCTAAGGGATCCTGGCTTAAATTGAGTGACTGTTCCCTACCCATGAGTAATAGGGCATTTAGCAGTCTGGGTGCAGCTTCTCCACTCATCTTCCTCTTTCCCACAGATACATGAAAAAGAAAAAGAAATTTTAGAAACAATGGTCTCTCCCACTTTCCTCTGACCCTGTATCCTTCCCACCTGGAACAACTATGTAAATCTCATAAAATATTAATGATAATCAAAGAGTAAACTAAAAAGGAAGAAAAAGAAGAAAATCTGCATGTGAAGTAGGTGGTTCAGAATCACATCAGTCAAGGATTGTGACAACTGAGAACCTGGAAATGGTTGGGGGAGGGAAAGGCTAATTTTTTTTCTTCTGGGAGGGAGAAGCAGTGAGATTTTTGAATTGTGAGAAAAGTACACTCATCATTTCAGTAGTCAAAGAGCAGACTGTACCAAGACACATTTCCTGTGTCCATTTCCTCTTATCTTGACACAGAATAACTCCTAATTTATTAGGATGTGTACTGCCCATAGAGACTCTCATCAATATTCTAGAAAAAGACAATATTTACCCATAAATATTTTACTGTCACAGGATCTGACAATGTTCTCACAGATCAGGTGACAAGTTTGAAATGAGCAGAAATGATGTATGGAATTTCAGAAGCTAGTGGGCAATGATTTAATGGTTCCTCTGTGCATTATGCTATTTGGTGTACGAATGTGGTACATAGCCATCCTTAAACAGGTGATGAAGTTTAGGCTTAGAATGTGAAGTATGACATATAGAAGTGAGATTCCTAACAACATTAAATATCTTAGAATTTTTGTTGCTTATTGTTAGGAAAAAACTATATATATATATACTATACTATCTATAAATATATATGTATTCGTCTTCATACACATTTTTAAGTCTATGTAGTAGTTATACTATGTATCTGTAGATATTAACCATATGTCTAATACTATATTAAACATGTACATACTATATAGTATAACTATATTAAATAATATACTACAAATATAGTATATTAAATAATATACCATAAATATATAGTATAATTATATCAAAGAATAATTAAATAGGACAGCCATTATAGCCACAAACAACAAGACTATTCCTAAGTATTTTAGGTGCATAAGCTGGAATCCATTATCACTGTTTTGAACTCCAAATCTTTTTTTTTTTTTAATTTTATTAATTACATTGCACTATGTGACACAGTGTTATAGGCACTGGGATTCCCCCCACCCCTCCCTGAACCCTCTCCTCATGGTGGATTTCTCCACCTTGCTGTGTTACCACAGTTCAAATTCAGTTGAGGTTCTTTCATTGGAAGTATTTACCAAGCATAAAGTCCAGGGTCTTATTTTCCTAGTGGGTTCAACGATTTCTTGGTGAGACCATCTCTCTTGTGAAGGTAAAGCCAGCAAATTATCATCCCAATCAATTACAAGCCCCAACATAACATCAACAACCGTTTACAATCTTTTGGCATTAATTGACATGGTATTGATTAATAGTATGTTAATAGGAAAATGTGGGTTCTTAACTACATCCTGTGACTTCTTCATAGACATTTCAATTTTTGGTTTATATTCAACCAAATTCCATGGCTATAGATTACTATTCAGCTGTCTCTTCTATTTTTCTTTTTATATTTAGCTGTTGAACTCCAAATCTTATACTATTCACACATTTCCCCTATGGAGAAATATCTGTCAAGGATTGGCCTATAGAGGTTTATAGAAAATGCTCATTCTACAGATTTTTAGCTTAACTAAAACTGTCAGTTTTGATGAAATACCATTAAACTGACAATGGGATGACAATTTCACTAAATATCTCCTAGAATGATCATTGAGGAAAATATATCAACTAGTAATAATATAACTAATATTTAAAGATATAATTTTATGTATAGATATGAGCACATATACAAATTTCCTGAAAGATAAATTGCATGCCAATGATAGATTTTTTTATCATGTGAATCTCTACTCATCAAAACATGATCAATATTTTTGGCTTAAAGAGATTTCAAGGAATTAATTGATCCAGTATGGTAGCCTAGCAGATGAAATCCTCGTCTTGCACACACCAGGATCCCACATGGATGTCAGTTCTGATTCTGGCAGCCCCAATTCCCACCCAGCTCCCTGCTAGTAGCCTGGGAAAGCAGTAAAGGATTGCCCAACGCCTTGGTACCCTGCACCCACGTGGAAGACCGAAAGAGGCTCCAGGCTCCGGCATCAGATCAACTCAGCTCCAGCCTTGGTGGCCGTTTGGGGAATAAATCAAGGAATAGAATATCTTCATTTGCCCATCCTCCTCTCTGTAAATCTGACTTTCCATAAAAATAAAATAAATCTTTAAAACAATATATATTTCAAGGCATTGAAAAGAACACACACCAAAAAGGGAATATAGAAATGATGTTAGGAACCCAGAATGAGAATCTAGTGGGTTAATCCTAGACCTGCATGTACCAGAATCCCGTATGAACACTGGTTCACATTTGGATGCTCTACTTACCATCTTGCTCCCGGTTTGTGGCCTGGGAAAGCAGCCGAGGATGGCCCAGAGCCTTTGGACCCTGCACATGCACAGGAGCCCTGGAAGAGGCTCCTAGCATCTGGTTTCAGATCACCTCAGCTCCAGTCTTTGTGACCAGAAAGGGAGTGAACCATCAGATGGAAGATCTTTTCTCTTTATCTCTTTCTTTTGGCATATCTGTCTTTTCAATAAAAGTAAATAAGTATTTTACAAAAATAGTATTACAACTGAAAAAGGAAATTTTGCACTGACTGAAAATACAGAAAAATTCCTTCAAGGGGTTCATTGTCTGCAATATTGAAGCAGAATTTTTATGGGAAAAAAGGTCTGATCTTAATACCATCTGCAGATCCCTCAAATGTCTGCCCATGTTATCAAAGAAGAGTAACTGTTTATAATCCTTCTTTCCTTAAAAACTTACATAAGTTTCTAATATTGCGCTAACCCAGAACTTCTCCCACAACCAATTCAGGAAAATATAATACAATTCTTCCAAGCCAAAACCATTAACGGATACAGTTCACCCTAAACGCATATATTAATATGCTCCTATCCTCTGTTAAATAACTACATTAAAAACCACATTATGTTTCATCAGCTGTGATGTTGCCATAGACCCAATGGAGAATGGTTTAATAATGGCTCTAGATTTTAAAATGTAGACATTTAGCTTCACACTGTTCATGTTGAACAAGACGGTTATAGCACTTTGGATCCAAAATGGAACTGAGTTAAAAATCTTATCCATTACTGTTTGTGATGTATCAATTCTTTTTAAATTTTCTCTGTTTAGTTTTTCTAGGCTTATCTCCAAACTTTTGTAATGTAATTATGATGTGTTTATATAGGTTTGGCTTTTTATCTTTCTTTCATAAAACTGAATTGCTTATAACTATGGGCTTGACGCTTTGAGAAAACTTTGAATGTTTGCATCCATCATCTTAAAAATATTTATTCTTCACCTTCTGTGACTCGGATGTTCATTACATAATGGTTCAGTCACCAACTGTGTCCACGCTCCCTTCTCATGCTTGCTGTCCTGAGTTTTGGCAGTCACGTTCCCCTCTGGTCCTTCTCCCTCCTTTCTTTTCCTTCCACAATGAACATTCCTAACCTTCAACTCAGTTTATAGAGTGAATTCTTATCATTATGTTTTCAAGCTCCAGTTTTCTATATTTTTACCTTGTTATTTCACTTAGTCTTATGTTTAAAATCTTCAGCATATTTGTGACAATTATGTTATTCATTTTAACCAATTCTCTTCTTTTTATTATTTCAGCAACTCTTTTCATTGACTAATTTTTGCTGCTTTTGGGTCACTTTCCATAATTCCTGATGTTTGAATTATTTTTAGGTTTGGAAGCTGAGCATTTTAGATGTCATGTTCTTAGGAGTGGAATTCTGAATTTTTGTTCCCTGTGTAGAATGGGAACCATTGTTCTGGCAGCAAATATACATATGCTCACCTTCACGATTTTGAAACTTGTTAGAAATTTTATTTTCAGATGGACCCAAAGTTATACTATGTGTTGAATTGTGTCCCCACCTGCAAGTTTGCATATTGAAACCATGACAATGCAATTGTAAGTGGATTCGTAGTTTTTCAGGAATTGATGTTAATGAGATCATAATGCTATGTGTGTCCTAATCAGATGACCTGAAGCTTATTTGAGTACACGGGGAAATAATATGCTTGTACAAGCCAAGAAAGGAGGCCTCACTCATCAAGTGAGTTGTCCCAAGCTGCTTTTCCTCTGGAACTAGGATAGATCCACTGCACCTGAAAAGGACTAATGTTGCGTTACTTCCTTCTAGTCTGAAGAATCTTTAACATTGCTCAGTCCCTGTCAATTTTTCCAGCTTAAATGAAATCTCTGTGTGCATTTTTCCTTTGTTTATGTGTAAAAATTCTAAGCTCAGGTACATATGTTTTTATTTAATTCCTTTACATTTTATTCCAGTCTCCTTGGCTTCCATTGTTTGAAGTGAGACCCTAATTGTCATTCTTGAATCTGGTCCTCTGATCTAGTCACCAGGGTTTTCTACCTGATCTCATTGTACATTACATATGTGTATATGGCTCACTGCGCCCACTGACACACAGGTGAGCTTGGCCTGATTAGGAGACAGTTGAGGGCATTTAGGTGATCTTCCTAGGCCTGGCCATTACACATGCGCTCATGAAAATTTGGGCTTGGAGTGGGTCAGAGAAGGTCACAGCACAGCCAGCCCATATAAGAGCTGGGATTTGGCAGTTCTTAGGGTTCTCCTCACTAGGCCTAGGAGCGGGGTGTGTGCTGGGCCAGGTCACATAAGGCAAATCGTGTTTTGTTCTTGGAAATGAGACATGTTTGACTTTTCTTTGGATATCACTTGTGATAGGAGATATTTCCTTGTCTTCTGTGATTTTGAATCTGGAGTGTCAGGACTGACTAGCATCCCTGGGCATCTAGCCTTCAGGCAATCTGTTGTGGAAGTTGTCAGCTTTCATATTTAACTGAGCCAGTTACCCTAGCACCCATATGTATCATTTTCCTCCACAGTGTTCACCATTTTTTAACCAAGATGATCTAAGCCCATTCTTACTGACACCAAGTTGTTACTGTATGGTTGACAAAGTGTTTTCTGATGATGCTTTAAATTAAGTATTTTTATGTTTATAATACCATGACAGAACCTAGAAAATGGCAATCTCCTAATAGCATGCAATATATTAGAATTAACATATGCATTATTCCATACATCACAGGTCCTTTGTCACCAAAGTTTTTTCAACTTCAGAATGGTGTATTTTTAATAAAATGTACCATAATTGTTTTTTTAAAAAAGATGTATTGGGCCCGGCGCAGTGGCGCAGTGGTTAAGGTCCTCACCTCGCATGCCTGGGATCCCATATGGGCATTGGTTCTAATCCCTGCATCTCCTTTTCTCATCCAGCTCTCTGCCTGTGGCCCGGGAAAGCAGTCGAGGACAGCCCAATGCTTTACACCCTGCACCCGCGTGGGAGACCCGGAAGAGGCTCCTGGCTTCGGATTGGCATAGCATCGGCCGTTGCGCTCACTTGGGAAGTGAATCATCAGATGGAAGATCTTCCTCTCTGTCTCTCCTCCTCTCTGTATATCTGCCTTTCCAATAAAAAAAAAAAGATGTATTTATTTTTATATTGGAAAGTCAGATTTTCAGAAAGGAGAGACAAAAAAAGAAAATCTTTTATCTGCTGATTCACTCCCCAAGTGGCCACAACAGCCAAAGTTGAGCCATTCTTAAGCCAGGAGCCAAGCACCTCTAGGTTCTCCTGTGTGGGTACAGGGTCCAAGTTTTGGGCCATCCTTGACTGCTATCCCAAGCCACAAGCAGGAATCTGCATGGGGAGTAGAGCAACCAGGACGTGAAAGAGCAAGCATATGGGATTCTGGTGTGTGTAACGCAAGGACTTTAGCCACTAGGCTACTGTGCCACAACTGTGTGCCATAATTCCACATAATCATTCTCACAGGCATGAAAACATGCACATGAACTTGCAATGTACTCAGCATATTTTCCCTAAATCAAAAATTGCTGTTATACTGCAACATACATTATCATTTTACTTTTTCATTGTATGATATTATCGGTAAGACAAAATACCAAGTACATACAAATATTTATACTTGCATGAAATCAAATCACTACTTTTTTTAAATTATGCTTAAAAGGTACATCAATAACACAATTCAAAATCATTGCTAGAATTGTAATACAAAAACTCAGAGGTTTCTGGGTTGAAGAGGAATACTTTCCTCCTACAGTTACAGAATGCTTACAGATGATCTCCCTTGGCTTTCCAAATTATGACACTCTACTCCCTTAAGAAGTTTGTCCAATTACATCTGAGAAACACTTGGCTCTTTTTTCCAGATTCTCTTATTTGATATTCAGATGCAGAAAACTTCAGGAATAAGTGGCAAAATGTTGTCCTAACTTCCAAATACTTTGTTTCCATGATTCTTTTTCCTCCTATAGGGGTGGATTTTTCTTTTTGTTTGTTTGTTTGTAACCTGAGATAACTACTGGATTTTGAATGAACTCAGTTATAAAATAAATACAGATTCTGAATAAAAGGATGTTTTCAGAGTATCACAAATTGCTAGACTACTGTGCTGGATAAAAACAATAACACAAAATCAATGTGTTTAAAAGAAAGAAATAATTCTACAACCTCATGCACCTCCCTGCCCCTAATAGTCACATTTGAATCTTTTAGTGTGTTTTTTCAAGCACAATCACCAAACATTACAAAAGACCTGCAAAATTGTAGATGAAGAATTGGTTCCTAGTGCATCAGATGAGTGTGGAGCCATTGCCTCACAGGGTATTGAAATAACTAGAGTCAAGAACTGAGTATGTGCTATAACTCAAGCTAACTATCCCTAGTTTTCAATGCCTGCACTCAAGTTCATATGTCTCCATTTTGAGGCTCCATATCATCAAGACATTAGTCAGAGAACTTGCCAGGAATCATGTTTCTTTGATAGTTCCTATGACAGTTTTAGTTGGTTGTTGGATATACAATATATATACTTGGTTAAACTTCATTTCTCAGTGTATCTTTGAAGACATTTCTTAAGGAGATTGAAACTGTGCTGAATGGATAGACAGGTAATGCAGATATTCCTGTTTCAGTCAGTCATATAGAAAAACAGACACAGATAAGACACATAGATAAGAGAGAGAATTAATGTCTCGTGATAGGATATTTTATTTTGCTAGCTTAAATGGCTCATTCCAAGCCTGAAGGCCTCAAAAGCAAGAGATTTAAGATTATCGTTACCAGTTCGAAGGCAAAAATAGGAATATTATCAAATTAATCATTGATGTAACTTTTGGATTCCAATTACAAGTAACTCTGGAGTTTTGATGTACAAGGCACAAGATGAACATGTCCCAGTTCTGAGAAATGATAGAGTTAGAAAACATCAGTTTATGGAGTTGTTCTCTCTGGAACTTTAGCAAATAGATGGTGCCACCCACTTTGAAGGCATATCTTCCCCTCCATTCAATTCAGAATCTCATGCAATCTCGTTTGCAAGCACCTTCATGGATATATCCAAAATAATGTTAATGCAGTCAAGCTGGTATTTAAGTTAATCATTGCAGGTCTACTGCACTGCAAATCTACAACTTAAATCTTGTTTTCTGGATATATTGAATATTCTGTGTTATTAAAAACATCTTGGCATTCTTTTACTTATTTAATGCTTGAGAGTCAAAATAATATTAGTGCCAAATCATGCATTCTAAAAGTGTACATGCCAAAGATAGCCTACGGCTCATCTGAAATTACAGGACAAGAAATGCAGGTGTCCTAAGTTTTGTCTCACTGTTTGAGATCCTCCTCAAGTTCCTTGGCTCTGGAAGCACATCATCATGGAGCTCACAACAGGGAGATGTTGGAGAGCAGGAGTAGACATTTTATATGCATCTGCAACCTGCTCTTGATTCCCTGAACTATGAACTCCTTTCTTAGGTCAGCATTGGTTTATCATGGTGAGCTAGGGTATAGAAAGGGAACAGTTTAAAAAATGTGGAAATCTAGGACTTGAAACTGGGAACACCTGAAAAATCATTCAGACAGTACAGCCTGATGAGCAGTTGAAGTCTTGGTCAATGCGGCAGTTTTAATTATTTCAATTACTAGAGTGATTGGTTTCATTTATAAATAAAGTAATACTTCTTATCTTTCTACTTTCACTTTGTTTCTGTATGAATGTATCAAATGATGATTCCATCTTAGGTTGAAAAGATACTAGTTATAAGATTTTCAAATAAAATTTCTGTGTGTGTGTGTGTGTGTGTGCGCGCACACAAATATGCCTATAAGAGGAGACATAAACGTTCATGAAAAAAATGAAAGTAAAAGCAAGTTTAACTTGGTGCAAAATCATTGAAATAGAGGTTTTCATAACATACATTTTGTATGATTATTTCAGCATTTCTAATAAGCATGGACTTCAAAAAATGTTGTCCAAAATATGTATAACTTCTAATTCCATTCTCCACAAGTTTTTTGATGTAGCCTATATATGTAAATATGTATAAACCTATTACAAATTTAGCCACAAAATATGTATGATGCAACTGGCAATAGTGTTAAAATCTTTAAAAATGTTTCTGCTGTTTTGTTTCACTACTACCAAAATCATTGCACTAAATATCCTCTTTTAAGTAGGTTTTTCTCTTTGAGCTGCTTGAAACATTGGAAATACTAACATGGATTTCACCACAGACTGGCTAGGTAAAAGAGTTTCAGATTTATTTTTAATATTTTCAATATTATGCATGGTACACTGGAATACATTGCAAACAGCGCTGGAGGCATTAGCAATCCATGAGCAAAAGCTGAATATTATGAATATTGAATTATAGACACAATTTTTCTATGGATATGGATTTTCTTCTAACCTCATGCCCAGGACAGTAAATGAGTGATACATCATTTGATTTTTAGATTGTTTTTCTGCTCGTATTGTTCTGATTGGATATATTTTGCATGCATACTCAAATTTTGCATCAACTCATCTTTGAATTTACCTTTTCATGTTATTTTCTACGGTTGAAAATTCTGATGATTAAATAAGTCAGCCCATTTTGTAACTATTCATAATTCACATTTCTCTGATTACTAGTGAAATTGAATAATTTTTTGCATATTTATTGCAAATTTCTTTGATCTTTTTTGCTTTGAATCTTTTCCCAATCATCATTTCTTTTTAGGTTGCAATATCACCTTTAATTTGATATTCAAATTGTCTCTTTTGTGGTAAAGAATGTCTTTAAAGATTTATTTATTTATTGGAAAGTCAGATATACAGAGAGGAGGAGAGACAGAGAGGAAGATCTTCTGTCCATTGAGTCACTCCCCAAGTGGCCAAAATGGCTAGTGCTGAGCCGATCCAAAGCCAGGAACCAGGAGCTTCTTCCAGGTCTCCCACATGGGTGCAGGGACTGAAGACTCGACTGTCCTTGACTGGTTTCCCGGGCCGCAAGCAGGGAGCTGGATGGAAAGCGGGGCTGCCAGGATATGAACCATTGCCCATATGGGATCCTGGAGCATACAAGGTGATGACATTAGCCACTAGGCTACCACACCAGGCCACTCCATGTTTTACATTTTATAGAATACATTTCATTAGTTATTATCAGTCATACTTATTTCTCAGCTTATGAAATCTAAGTATCCATGCATTCTACATTCTATACACCTTCATCTGTGCAAAAATTCATGCACATATTTTGTTCATTTTACTCTTTAGTTCTATATCTTTATTACTTCTATATTGTTTTCCATGAGAATTTTTTTGTGTTTAGAGATGCATTCCTCTTAGTGTCTTCCCTCGCCAATTTCCCCTGCCACTGCTTTTTCCGGTATTTGAAAAGTCACAGTACAAATGCAGAGGTGTATTTATAAGTGTCATCCAGAGTCAAGTGTTTATTCAGAATTCCATTATATTATTTTGACAAGTAATTTGGGTCACGTCCCCCATTTTGATTAAGATGATTGAAATCAGTCTATTTTTTAAAATTTTCATTTGAAAGGCAAAGTTACAAAACAAAAAGAGAGAGAAAGAAACATATTATATCTTCTAAAGGGCTACCAAGCCAGGAATAGGGTGGTCTGAAACCAGAAATCAGATTCTTCCAGGGGTCCTATACAGGTGAAGGCTTCTAAACACTTGAGCTGTATCCTGGTACTTTCCAAGTTATATTACCAAAGTGCTGGTTTGGAAGTGAAGGAGCTAGGCCTCAAGTCATTGCCAAAAGGGCTACTGTCAGGACACACAGCAAGCTAAACTACTACATCAAACTGCCTGCCACAACGTCATTATTAAAATATAAAACAAATGTAGTTTAAAAATTAATCAGGATACTGGTTTTGTTACATTTATAATAGAAACCATAAAAGACAGGTCTTCAGTAGACGATTACATATATGAGTCTATTGAAAAGCTGTACACACCTTAGGTCAACATTTCTCCTGTTTGTGCATTTTTATAATAGCTACTTTAAAGTGGATGGGATAATAAAAAAGAGTTTGGCAGAGTTTTAGCCTGCTCAACACTTTGGAATTGCTTGAAAAAATGGTAGATTTTTTTCCTCTTTATGTCAGGTCCTGGACTTTTTCTTGATGGAAGAGGTTTAAGCAGCCTCTTGCTCAATTACCATATACTTTTAAGTGTTCCGTTGTTCTTCTTTATTTGTAGTTTCATTTCTTTCTGGTCTGAAAACAAAACATGGGGGCCCAGCGCAGTGGCACAGTGGTTAAGGTCTTCGCCTTGCATGCCCGGGATCCCATATGGGCGCCGGTTCTATCCCGGCAGCCCCACTTCCCATCCAGCTCCCTGCCTGTGGCCTGGGAAAGCAGTCGAGGACAGCCCAAAGATTTGGGACGCTGCACCCATAAGGAAGACCCGGAAGAGGCTCCAGGCTTAGGATTGGCATAGCATCACAGTGAATCATCGGACGGAAGATCTTCCTCTCTGTCTCTCCTCCTCTCTGTATATCCACCTTTCCAATAAAAATAAAATAAATCTTTAAAAAAAGAAGAAAATATGGACAAGTAGATTGTTTCAAACTCAGAAGCTTCTCCACAGAAAAGGAAATGATTAATTAATTAATTAATTAATTGCAGAGGACATCCGGAACCATAGCTTAGGAAGGAGGACAGAAAAATTGGTTAACTACCCTAGAGAAGCTTGACAGCAAATTCCTGGGCAAAAGAAGGCTCTAAGGCAGATTATGTCAACCAATGATTTCTTCATTCTTGGATCTGTGAGATCAAAAAACCACTTGAACAGAACCCTCAGGACTTGTTCCACATCAGGGACCCTGGGATAATATTTGGTGGCTGTCCCCCATGCCCTGGTACTGAGGCAGTTGGAAAACTGGGTGTAGCTTCTCACCTTACCTCCCATTTCCCCAGATAAAGGAAGAAGAAAAATAAAATGTGGAAATAATGGTCTCACCCACTTTCTCCTAATCTTCTGTCCTTCTAACTCTAATCAACATGTAAGCATTATCAAAAAAAAAAATTTTTAAGTATATTTTGCTCATACAAAACAAAAGAGTAAAACAAAACAAAACAAAAATTGGGATGGAGTCTCACCCTGTCAAAATGTCTGCTAAGCAAAAGACAGAAAGTAACAAATGCTGACAAGAACATGGAGAAGGGGAGGCTCTTACACACTGTTGGTAGGAATGTAGAGTACACCAGAATCTGTGGAAAACAGCATGGAAACATCTTTAAATATTAGAAATGGACTTGTCGTATGATGCAGGAATCCCACTACTGGGTATAGAGCCGTAAGTCCTGGACACAGTGTGTCAAATAGATGTTGAGAGATGTTGGAGGGACCTGGGGCAGGTGGGAGACTGCGTGGGGCTTCTCCCTTAAAACCCGCTTTTACCCCAGATATATGAAGGAAACAATATGGAATTAATTGTCTTATCCATTCTCCTGTAGTACTTGAACCTTTTTACCTTAATTATATAAAGATTGTCAATAAATAAATAAATAAATAAATAAGAAGAAATCAAAACCAGGAAAAAAAAGTCAAGCGATTTTCTTCAGTTGGGATTAAATGTTTTGATGAATACCAGCAGCAAAGATCAAAGGAAGGTACTTTTTTACATAATTTCAAATTTGCAACATTAAGATATGCTTTTTTGTTCAATATTGAATTTCAAAGTAGCAAAACAAAAACAAGGACATTATAGTTATGAGATATTTGTAGTAGAGTAATTCAGTAATTTCCAGCAGGATGGTTAAAAATATTCCCTTCAGCTTTCAAGTACTACTTTTAGAATTGTGCTCATACTAGAAGGCATTTTGAGTTTAATCTTGGAAATAAATTATTCAGTATATAATTTTGGATCATAGTTACATTTTTTTTAAAGATTTATTTTTATTATTTTTTTATTGGAAAGGCGGATATACAGAGAGGAGAGACAGAGAGGAAGATCTTCCGTCCGATGATTCACTCCCCAAGTGAGCGCAACGGGCTGATACTATGCCGATCCGAAGCCAGGAGCCTCTTCCGGGTCTCCCACGCGGGTGCAGGATCCCAAAGCTTTGGGCCGTCCTCGACTGCTTTCCCAGGCCACAGGCAGGGAGCTGGAAGGGAAGCGGGGCTGCCAGGATTAGAACCGGCGCCCACATGGGATCCCGGGGGTGCAAGGCGAGGACCTTTAACCACTTGCGCCACCGCGCCGGGCCCCATAGTTACATTTTAAGGATTTATTTATTTCATTTCAAATTCAGTTTTACAAAGACAAAGGAGAGAGAGTGGTCTTCCATCCATGGGTTCATTCTTCAAATGCCTTGGAGCTGAGCCTAAATTAAGCCAGGAGCTAGGAGATTCTTCCAGGTCTCCCAAAAGCCCCATTTTTGAGAGAGCTGGATCAGCGATGCAGCAGGCAGGATATGAACCATTGCCCATTTGGAATGCCAGCATCACAGGCAGAAAATGAGTTTGCTTTGTCTGGCTCCAAAGCTGTTTTTATAAAGAATGATCTGTCGCTTTGGAATAGAATTATATTTTTTGGCCCATGCTTACACTCTAGTGCAGTGTGGTCTTGTGGTCTTTTCACTTCTCACTTGTGGAATACTACAAGTATTGGAAAAGTAAGCCTATGAATATGGGGTAATTTAGAGTTTATATGTATGGAGATACAGAGATTTGCTAATTGTCAAGTAATAAATCTTTTGAAAGACCTTTGTTGATACCACTCAATGGGAAAAAGTAACTGTATCCTTCTGCCTGGTAAAACTTGTTGCCTACATTCAAAGCTTCTGCGTAGGCAGCACAGCATTCACTAAATGAGTAACAGTTATCAGATCCTGCCCAAGCAGAAACTCTACCTCGTGTGGTATGTGTCCCAAAAGCCCAGATCTAACTGCCACAAAGAAATTTATACCAATCACAAAGAAGTTAATGCCTGTAATCAACAGAATAAAGTTGCAATCTCTCCAAAATTAGTGAAGGTATAAGTTCCAAGACTCTGTCTATATCATTTAGTCAGTTTTAAATAATGTTAGTCATGTTTGAGAAATTACCCACATTAGCAGCACAGCCAAGACTTATACAACTATACATAAATGACCTTCATGTACCTCAGTTTCTTTTTTTTCCTTTATTTATTTTTTATTGGAAAATCAGATATACAGAGAACAGAGACAGAGAGGATCTTCCATCCAATGATTCACTCCCCAGTGGCCAGAGCTGTGCCAATCCAAAGCCAGGAGCCCTGAGCCTCTTCCAGGTGTCCCACATGGGTGCAGGGTCCCAAGGCTTTGGGCCGTCCTCAACTGTCCTCCCAGGCCACAAGCAGGGAGCTGGGATGGGAAATGGGGCTGCTGGGATTAGAACCAGAGTTCATATGGAATCCTGGCTTATGCAAAGTGATGACTTTAGCCATTAGACCACCACGCTGGACTCAGCAGCTAGGTTTTAAGATGTGTATCCTACAGTCTTACTGCCAATTTAGTTACACATGTGCTCCAAAGTAAAAGGTTTGGCTTCCCCACAGTGACTGAACAGCACAGTGAAGAATGCTCTGACAGACTCACTGGAAGATGTGAAATAGAGTTCATTGGCCAATGAGTGCCTGTCCCTTTCACAGAGTATTATCTTCCATTGAGAACATCATGTGCCTTGCAAATGTCTCAGGGCAAATGTGAGGAACTTGGAAAATGGTACAAACATTTCAACAAAGAGAAAGATATCATGAAAATAAATTATCTTCCTGCATTGTCCCAGCAAGGTGGCAACCATGCCAGCTTTGGCAGCACCAGCCTCAGGGAACGCAGAAGAACAGGCTGCCTTCCTTGCACAGCTCTTACATGGCAGTCTACCCTCTGTCTGAAAGACTGTTCAACCCCACATTCTGAACTTGTACCAACATGGAGCAGTTCGCAAGAGATCAACTGGATTCTCATGATGGTTCAGTTGCTGAGCCAGTAATATGCAGAGAGTATACTAAATCCATTTTGCCTCTTTCATTAAATCTATGAATAAGTCTTGGAACAACTATAAAGAAAATGCATTGCATAATATTGATAAAGAAGAGTATCCAACATTGTTGAATACCATCATTAAAAGCAATGGTATCCATGACACTCATTTTAGTTTTTGCCAACACATACAGAGAATATATTTATGGTGCACCAGCGCAACAGATGTTATAAAATATTCGAATCATGGTAAACTCATTTAACTCTTTGAACATAATTTTATAATAAATTTATTGATATATCAGATCGCAGTTGTCATCTTCAGTCATGGTATTTGAATTATAAATGTAATCTTACTTAATATTACTTTTTAATACTTGTGTCAAGTATTTTATTTCATTTATTTAAGTCTTATTCGCCTTTTGAGAAGCAAACAAAGAGCATAACCATCTTGTGGTTGACACCTTGATACTGGTAATAATGAGGACTGGGTCAGCCTAAGGCAAGAGCTTGGAGTACAATCAACATGCGCCCTAAAGGTAGCAAGAACCCAAGCATTTGGGCCATCACTACCTTCTTTAAGAATCTGCATGGATAGGAAGTTGGTTTCAGGAACTAGAACTGGGAATTCAGCTCAGGTACTCTAAAAAGAGACATAGGCATTTTAACCATTAGGCTAATTGTTCACTCCTTATGCCAAGATTTTACAGATTTAATTGTACGTATGCTAAATGTATTTCTTGGTTTCTACATATTTTAAATATATTTCTTGTTTTCTGCTTGGTTTATTGCGAAGCAATGTTTTGTTTAAGAGCCTAACATATTCTTTCCTAATTTTTTTAAATTGTAATGGTATGACCACGAAAAGGCAAATCAAGGAAGCCCATCACCACATTCACTCTTTAGAATTTGCAAAGGAGAGGCCTATTAGTGTCAAACCCTCCTTTTAAGCAACTAACCCTTAAAGGAATGCAGGCCAGGCCAGGCTTTGGTTCTAATCCCATTTGTCAGAACATGGTGATATAGTCTCATGATGCTTTCTGTGAGTGTGAAATTAGTGACTTTTATTTTAGCCTGGTGTCCAAAGTTTTTATTATTATGGAAAAATACATTGGGAGACAAATTCATTGGTTTCTACAGCTAATATTCCATTATGCATATATAACATGTTTGCGTTACCCAGTCAAGAGTTGGTGGATATTTTGGTTATTTCAAATGTTCTCAATGCTTTTTTGATAATTATTGTGAAGTTGATTACTCTTAATTCTGTTTTCTTCATAATAAATACCTTATCTGATTTTATAGCTAATATAATGCATCTTCACATATGAATTCCTACAGAAACTCACCAGTTTTGGACACAGGTACTGCTAAATGAAGCATCTTCAAAAATTACTTACAAGTATCAGTTATGAGAAAATCATATATGAATTTCAGTACTTTTAATATCGACTTATTTTAGTTTCATTTTTCTATGAACATATCAGAAAGGAAAAGTTTGAAATCTGCCTACTTAAGTATTATGGGCTTGCAATTAAATAATGTATGAATGTCTGTGCCAAATCCACCCCTTGGGACCTTTGTTAAACACTGTCTGAAAGATTTAGGTCTGGAGCTCTCATCTGCTGAAGTTCACCAGTTTCAACTTCAGTTGTAGCTGTGCAAGATCCTGGACAAGAACTTATCAATCATCCTTAGGCAATCATCTGTGACAGTCTCAGGCACCAATCCCTTGGGGCCAGCCCTCAATCTCTCCCAATTCCCGCCCCTGCCCCACACATTGTGGACACTGTTGAATGATATAAAGAGCCCCCAGGTGAGACTTGGCTGTCTCTTTCTCTCTGCCCAATTAAGGGCTTGTTTAGGATGTTAATAATGAATGCCAGGGGCTTCCACCAGCCAAGCCAGTGCACCCATAGGCAACCAAGAGAAGGTAAGACGCTGTTCTGTAAAAGTCCTGAAGGGTCTACCTGACCACAAAGCATGGCCACTGTAATGAATGCTGGAATCCAGGACGTAGGGAAGGCCTGGATGGGTTGTTGCATACAAAAATACACAAGGGCTCTAAGCCTGATGGTGAACCAGTTGAGGAGAATTGCCATTACACTTGCAGGCACACATAAACATTGGGTGTTGGTTAGGCTGGGGTAGGTCACAGAATATGCTGTTCCATAGAAGAGCCAGGACTGGGGGCAGATCTGGCTAGAGTTCCTAGGGGTCTTCCCACTAGGCTATGCATCTGCTATTGTGTGCAAGATTCAGATTTGGAGGTGACCGGGTTATGCCACAAAACCTATGAGATCAATGAAGAACTCGATCTGATGCAGCCCTAATGAGGATACTTAGTTGTCTCCCACAACAGTCCGCAGTCTCTGCTGGCTTGTGTGAAACCTAGGTGGAGGGGACAGCGGCACCCACAGGAACATATCAGAGCCAGATCTGGGGAAGATCTGGTTGAAGGGCTTTTTTAAAAAAATTTTATTTATTTATTTACTTATTTATTTATTACTATCATATTATGATACAGTTCCATAGGCTCCTGAGATTTTCCTTACCCCCTTCTCATCCTCCCCACCTCACTGATTCCCCTATTTCATTATTATAGTGTAGTTCTTCATACACAGTCATACGTCCATCAATGCGGGCATGGACAATGGCAGAGATTCCAGCATCCTATTGTCAACATATAGTAAACAGTTTCATTGGGAATTTATCTTTGTCTGGAAGTAGAGGTGCATGCTACATTGTATCCTCACATCTGGATATGTGGTCTGCATTTCACAGTTACTGTGCACCCCCTTAAAGGAAAAGTCAAAATACAGCATCAAAAATAGGAAGAAAAATAGAACTTTACAATGCCATGAAGTTAAATAACATGAGATAGGACAGTCTCCATTACATAGATACTATACATCCCCTTAAATGGAAAACTACAAAACAAAAACACTTGAGAAAGGAAAAAGAAATTAACACCATGAAGTTAAATAGAATGCTACTAAATAACTAATGTGTCCTGCGTGGCGCTATGGCACAGTGGTTAAGGTCTTCGCCTTGAATGCACCAGGATCCCATATGGGCTCCAGTTCTAATCCCTGCGGCCCCACTTCCCATCTAGCTCCCTGCCTGTGGCCTGGGAAAGCAGTAGAGGATGGCCCAAAGCTTTGGAACCCTGCACCCGTGTGGGAGACCCGTCAGAAGTTCCTGGATTCTGGCTTTGGACAGGCATAGCGTCGGCCGTTGTGCTCACTTGGGGAGTGAATCATCGGATGGAGGATCTTCCTCTCTGTCTCTACTCTCTGTATATTCGCCTTTCTAATAAAAATAAAATAAATCTTTAAAAAAATAACTAATATGTCGTCAAAGAAATGAAAAAAAAAACAAGAAGCTTCTTGAAGAAAATGATGTTACTCTATGATCTAAGAGTCATTAAATGATTTAATCAGAAGAAGCTACTTTGAAGAGATGCAAATAACACAAAACAAAAACATCAAAATGCATGAGATACAGTTTCTGATTTTATTGGTGAAATGTGTCTCTTCTAGACAAAAAATAGATGGGTTTTGTTTTTTAATCCAGTCTACTAAGCTATGACATTTGATTGAGCTTAAGCCATTTACATTCAGTTTAACATGTATGAGTGGTACTTTGGTCCTGTCATTTTAGGAATGTGTTGTTCATTGGTTTAGTCTTCTGTTGTCTTTTTACTGGGATGTTCTTCCCGTTTGCCTTTGGTTTTCTTGGGTGCTATTCTTCTTCTCTGTCAAGAGAACATCTTGAAGTATCATTTGTAGGGCAGGTTTGGAAGAGGCAAGTTCTTGTAAATTTTCTTGACTGTGGAAGAATTTTATTTCATTTTCAAAGACAAAAGAAAGCTTTGCTGGATATGTTATTCTGGGCCAATATTTTTTTTTTCCTTTAGGATCTGGACTATGTCACTCCATTCTCTTCTTGCCTGTAGAGTTTCCTGTGAGAAGTCTCCTCTGACTGTAATTGGCATTCCTTTATATGTCAGTGGATTTTTTTTCACATGCACATTTAAGGATCTTTTCCTCATGTTGAATTGAAGAGAGCTTGATAATCATGTGTCTTGGTGAAGATCACTTTGGATCTGGTCTGTTGGGAGTTCCGTGCCCTCCTGGATCTTGTTTCCCAATTCTTTCTCTAGATAAGGGAAATTTTCTGTTATTATTTCATTAAATACATTTGTAAAACCAGCTTGTCTTTCTGCACCTTCTGGGATTCCCTTAACTCTTAGACTTGGCCTCTTAACAGTGTCTTTCAATTCTTGAATACTTTTTTGGCCTGACCTAGCTCTGCTTCCAGCCTTTTGTTTGCTTCCCCCTGGTGACAGGAAATATCATCCAATTCTAAGATTCTTTCTTCTGCTTCCTTCATTCTATTTTGGAGACTCTCCACTGTACTTTTAATTTGCTCTATTGTGCTCTTAATTTCTGATATATCAGCCTTGATTTACTTTATTGCTGCTATTGCCTGTGTAACATATTTCTTAAATTATTTGAACTCTTGCATGTGCTTCTCATTGTTGATCAGAAGCTTTAGAATGAGTTTTCTGAATTCTGTGTCTCCCATTTTCTCAATGTCTTCCTCAGTGAACTCTGAGGTTGGCATAGGGTTTTGTCCTTTGCAGGGGAGTCTTCAATAATATGCATTGTGCCTTTGTCTCTTCTTTAGCTCTTGGTCATTGTACTTCTAGTTACCAGATTCTTCTTCTTGGGACAAATTTATAAGCTCTGTCACCTACAGGTCTACAGTTTGATTTTATTTATTGCATTTGGTCAAGGCTCTTTGCCTGCAGGCGGAATAGGGTAAGGACACTTTTAAATGGATGGTGAAATATTCAACCAGGACGAAGCAGAAAGGACACATTCTAGGAAATAGGAGAGGACAGAACAGCAGAGCAGTACCTGGACACTGACAGACACAGGAAGGCAGCAGGCACAATGGTGTGGTATTGCAGTGACTGATATTCCAGCGGCATTCAGCTAATGGCGATCTGAATTCCAACAGCAGCCAGAACTCCACCAGCAACCAGGTGGGAAGGGACTTTTAGTGGGAGCTTGGGAGGTGAACCCAGACAAAGAACTGTCTGTCCTGCTGGTCTGTTTAATTTGACCAGGAGCAGAGACAGAGCAGCAGATTCCAGATGGGCATTGCGAGAACAGGTTGGATTTCATAGCCCTGTTGGCCCCCTAGAGCCAAATAGAGCACCATTTTGTGTGAGGAGGCAAAGGCAAGGGAAAGGACTAAGCATACGCTAAGCTGAGATTGAACTTATTTCTGACTCAGTGAACTGCAGCAACACAGCGTTCTCCAGATTCCACCCAATACAGTTCTGGGTAGACCTCAGACCTGACAGCCAGCAGATCAAGAACTCTAGTAATGGCATGTCAAACACCATTTTGTACAGCATGGCAAAGAATTGAAGACTGCAGGGGACAACAGTGAACTGTGCATGTGCTGAGATTGTGAGAACTCACTGAATTCAGTGGATTGTACTGGTCCCCCAGGAAAATAATACCGACTGTGGCGTTGTATGGGTGAAAATAGGTCCATATGGCACCCAGACCTAACGCCTAACAGGTTCTGACAAGATCAGCACCACCAGCAGCCTAGCTATATAGGACATCTGGTGTGTCCCTAATCCTGGGACCTGGCTCCAACCAGAAGTGGGAGAAAGGTTGCAGAGACAACAGTGTAACACCAGCATGATATCACAGGAGGTAGAGTGGTAGGCCAGGAGCTGGGGCTTTGAAGACCGTGGTGGACATCTAACATAAAAACCTAGACCTGGAACTTGCTGGAGGGAGAGAGTTGGTTGAAGTTCTTACAGGTCTTCATCAATTAGGCTACAGTACCAAGCACAGACAGGAACCAGGGCTTGGAGTAGGCCAGGCACTGCACTCCTTGGGATGTGTGAGAATCGGGGCTAGGACTAAAGTGGTAGGAGTACTGAGGGGTGTCTCCCTAGCTAGGCAACTACACCCATCAATGCATGTGTGGCCTGGAGGCAAGAAGTTTCTATGGAAAGGCCACTATACCCACCAGCATACATGAAAGTTTGTTCTGAGGACCAACCTAGTAGGGGTTCTTGGGGATCATCCTTATATGACCACTCCACTTGAGATCCAGCCTCAGGGAACACTGTATGGACAGGTGGACTGGCCTCAGAGTACACATTGCAGTACTGAGCCAAGCCCATTGCTGACTTCCCTGAAAGAATAAACAATATGCTTGAATGGACACTTCAAACAGCCAGAACTCTCAGATTCAACAAGAGACCTCAAGTACCTCATCAAAAAGTGGGAACAAAAGCAGGTTGCGTAACAATATGAGCCAATTTCTCTAACAAATACCAAAGTCCACAAAAATACTGAAAAAGACATGAACAGTCAACAGGTATTGGAAGTGATTTCCCTTCAGGCAAAACAAATCTAATAAATCTCAGAGCAACTAACATTATTCATATAATACCCTCAGAACTTAGGTATTGGGTTCCCAGGGAAAACATCTCGGGACTGAATCAGTCCCCTGAAGCTGATGTGAACTGACAACCAGGAGTAATGCAACCAACTCTCATGGGCAAGGGTTGGAATTGCAGGCTTTTCCCTCACCCACCTATTCCCTCCCCAACCTCCCTGTCCTCCTTCCCCGACTCCTCAACTCAGAGGCCCTCATCTGTGTGACAATAATTTAACATTGCACACATCTCCTATTAAAAAGCACAAGCAAGCACAAAAAGAAAAGGAAAACATCATTGGTTCATTTTTTACGTACTTATCAATGAACTGTGACATTTCTTCCTAACTTTTATTATGTATTACATTGTTATGCACAACTCATTGATGCCCCAGAGATCAGCTGAGACCAGCACAGATGCCAAAGCAGGAGGGCTTTATTCAGGCTCCAGCCAGGTCTTACCAACTCTCATTGTCACAGCACGAGCGAATGGAAGCCCAAATCTGCATTTTCCATCAGCTTTTATAGAGTACCTCAGCTTGGTTAGGGTTTTTTTGTTTTGTTTTGTTTTGTTTTGTTTCCACTTAAATGTTGGAATAATCGACCAGTGTTTAGTGAACATGTTGTGTCATATCCTCATTTGCCATACGGCCTTGGCTGGAAATTACAAATTTGAGGTGGGTAGCTACAAACTTATCTTTAGTATGCAGGGCAATAGATGAGGTGGGAAACCACACAAGCTTATCTTTGGGATGCAGGGCAAAGGGGGCAGCAACATTATCAACAATTTCAGAGAAATGAAGCTCAGTCTCTAGGAGACCAAAATTCCTTCAGCAAGATGGCTGTATTCATGCCAACCGGGCTCCACCACATTTTTTGTCCTGTGTTTTTGTTTTCATGTTTTATGTGCTTTCATTTCCACAGCTGCTTATCAAGCAAAAGAGTATATGACAGTAAAGTCTTAAGATATCTAGAATATTAAATAGATTGCAAATAGATAGTGAGGAAGAAATTAGGATAACAGATACAGAACCAGACAGGTAAGTCACAAAAACAAGAGATCAGTGAAGGCTTTCAAGGTGATATTATTGCTGAGTAAAAGAGATGCATTCACTCGAAGAAATTGCAGATTGTAAGAGCGTAATAGTTAAAGATACAAATAAAACTTGAATCTTTGTGTTAATACTGTCCTAGTATGAACTAGAGTTGTTCCTGGCCTTAACTTTTATTTTTTTTAAGATTTATTTTATTTTTATTTGAAAGGATAATTTATACAGACAAGTGGAGAAAAAAACCTTTCCTCCATTTTTTTGATCACCACCGCTTCCCCAATGGATACAGCAATGAGATCCAAAATTAGGAGTCAGGATATTCATCCAAGTCTCCCATGTTGGTGCAGGGTTCTAAGGACTTTACTGATCCTTTGCTGTTTTCCCAGACCACAAACAGGGCATTCAATGGGACATGAATCTGTGCCCATACGGGATTCTGACACAGCTTCAGCTTATGTATTTCCTGGCCATTTAAGCCTTAGTTTTGCTTGTCTTGTGTCAACTATGTAATGCCTTGTATTTGATTTGGTAATTAGGTTTTGGTACACTATATAGAAAAAGTCTGAGTATTGCATTCTTCAAGAATTTGGACCATAGCATTTTATAATATATTTTATTTTTAAATTAATATTTAACTGAAATGCTTGGGGGAATGAAATGGAAAAACAAAGTTGTTTATTCTGCTTATACAATCCCTGGTTTCCCAGTACAGCCATGGGTTGGCCAGCCAGAAGGTGACAGCCACGACCCAAGTACATGAGCCATCTTCTTCTGCTTCCCATGGTGCACATGAACAAGAGGCTGGAATTGGAAGCAAAACAGTGTTTGGAATGCTATTTTACCTATGTAGAAGATTCTAAAAGTCTTTGTAGTTTCAAAGTTGTCCTTTTAAAAGGTTGTTTATGAAAGGTCATCGCAAAATTTCTTAATTAATATATTGAAGGTGGCTTTTTAGTTGATATTCCCCTATTGCCCAGTTTATCACACTCAAATGGCAGCAGGCAGGTCAGCCAGCTGCATCTCTAAGTCTGTGATGGATTCACATTCCTACTCCAATATTCTCTGACCCTGACTCCTACAACTGTAGGTTATTGTAAGAAAAATAAAACTTGGCAAAATTATCTTCTGCGTAATAAAAATAAATACATGGGAAAGCACAGACGTAAGAATATTGTGGACAAATTTTACTAGTTTCTGTAAAATTGATTTAGTAAACCTTTGCTGCAATTGAGTCCTCAAATTGCTTTATTTCTTCCTATATCTAAAGGTGTCCAATTAATTTGAGTGAATAAATACAAACTTTGAAATGTGAAAAAAAAAAGAAAGAAAAAGTATATATCGTGGGACTTAAAAGGAAGGGAGCTATTTGTCAACACCATACTCCTGACTAATCACAGATGACCCTAGTCACCTGGCCTTCTGTGTGACCTTGGCAACAGGACATGCTTTTCCCTTGCCAATGCAATTCTTCATGTCTCTTTCCTTGTCAGATTTACCCTGGTACTCGGGTGAATTTTCTAGCTAGATGTTTAAAAATTCCACATTTGTGGAGGGCTTCCTTGTTATTCTCTTCCTTTTTGCCATCATGGCTCTGACTCTTTCCACCCATGTCTTGCCTCATAATGTTATTAATCAATCAATACCCAATCTGGTTGGAAACATTGTAATAAAATTACCAAACTGAGTCCACTTGCCCAATGTGCAGAATGCCAATCACTGACATCGGGTTGGTGGAAGAAGTAGATGTCCTTTGTAAAGTGCAGAGCTAGGTGCCAGGAATCTGTTACTTAATTTCTTTTCTTTGCCCCTGAGGATTTATAAACAGAAATTAGGGTTAAGAAGTGCCTGTTTGCAAGTTTCGATTGATCAGTGATGTCATGAGCTTTATGGAATTCACATTGGTCAGGTAAGCTCCAGCTTACCTGAGGGTTACCTGAATGCAGTTACATTTTCTCCAAGACCTCCTCAAGATTAAGCCCTCCAGACAATACTTGCTAGTATGATTCTTATTTACAAATTGGCAGGTGACTCTGAATAGAACCTTGTAGGATCAATTTGCCCTTCTCTTACTTTAATAATTCATTTTGTTGCTGGACTGAATAAACAAGGATATCTGGGTTTAGGGGAAAGAACATGGGTCTGGAGTCATGCTTTTACATTATGGGAATTCAGTTTCAGGTTCAGTTTTATTAACCAAAGGCCATCGTCTATGCATGCAGTACCATTCCCAACTCCCACACCAAAACCTTGACTATTCAAGTCTAACCTGGCCTACCTTGCTTTTTCCTAACTCTACCATTCCTCTCTCTTCAGAGGTGGTTTCAACAGCCACTGGGGAATGGGATCAGGACCACTCTTGCTGATGCTTCATGCTGTAAGAGGAAACTTAGACAATAAACAGAATGTAAGCCTTCCAAGAGGCCTGTACTAGAAATACTAAGTACAGGAATATGTGAGTAGAAAAGTTTGGGAGGTGCTGCTACTGAGGCTGCTGTCTCTTCTCTAGCATTTTCACCTATCTGTCCAGGTTTTCTCAATGGCAGGTCCATATTCACAACTCGATTTTAGAACCATTTGTAGTGAGGCAACCCAGGGAGAAATAAACTATGCCAAGCAATATAGTATGTAGGATCAAAAGAACAGGACTTTTTGAAGTGTCATGTTACAGAAGGCTGAAGGAAACATAAGCCAAAGTCAAAGCAGTAACAGTAAAAGGATGCTTAGATTTTAGCTGTAAAATATTAAGATACAGACTCAGAGAATTGTGTAAAAATGGACAAAGCACAAGAATTGTTAGACTAGTTAGGGTCTCTGGTTCCTGATAAAATTTTTCTTTGAATATGTGCAATCTTGCTTCTCCTTTGGTTTAACCCTTTAAAATCTTTTTTTTTTTTTATTTTTATTTTTTATTATTTTTTCATTGGAAAGGCGGATATACAGAGAGGAGAGACAGAGAGGAAGATCTTCCATCCGATGATTCACTCCCCAAGTGAGCGCAACGGGTCGATACTATGCCAATCCGAAGCCAGGAGCCTCTTCCAGGTCTCCCACGCGGGTGCAGGTTCCCAAAGCTTTGGGCTGTCCTCGACTGCTTTCCCAGGCCACAGGCAGGGAGCTGGAAGGGAAGCGGGGCTGCCGGGATTAGAACCGGCGCCCATATGGGATCCCGGGCGTGCGAGGCGAGGACCTTTAACCACTTGCGCCACCGCGCCGGGCCCAACCCTTTAAAATCTTATGTCCTGGCTCCTTGTCTTGTCATGAGAAAAGCAACTGGGTTTCAGAAGGAGTCCTCTTTGGAATGTGAAGTCCACCTCCCTGAATTCTACTTGAATCCCAAAATCCTTTGAGGGGAATGAAAAGGATCGGCCTATGCAAAGCTAGCTTTGACTAAAACTGTCAACTTCCATCTCTCGGAATTTTTATCCTAAGAAAATAAGGTGAAGAGATTCCATACTGAATTTCGAGATGTTGAAAAAGTGAAGATGGCTGGCAGTCACCACCGTTTTGAGCCTTCTTGTTCTGAACAAACTAAACAGGACTCATTACAGCCTCTTTCAGTGGTTTTTTTTTTTCCTCAGAGGACAACATTTCCACCATTTTGGGGGGTCTTTCTCTTTTGAAAACCCCCGTTATTTTGCAGCAGATTTCCATTTTAAAATCTTCATTACATCTTGCTTTACTTATTTATACACTGCACATGAAAGTTCTTTTGTGTGAGACAATTGAGGTTGCCTTTGCCTTCTTGTATGAAATCCCCCATGACAGAATAAGGAGAATCAAATGCCTAGTACAAGCTTTTTTTATTTTCTTTAATTTAATGTGGTAGCATCTATCATTAGAAGTCTGTCATCTAGGTCATACTTCCTGAGGTGTGACTGGTCCAAGTTTCAAATTGTCTAATGTTACTTATATGTACACAGCAAAATATGTGAAAGTGATCATGAAGTGCTGCTCAAATTCCACTTCCGGAGAGAATCAAGATGGTGGAATAGGGTAAGGATACTTTGAAACTGACAGAAAAACATTTAATCAGGATGAAGCAGAAAGGACACATTCCAGGAAATAGGAGAGGACAGAACAACAGCAGAGGAGTACTTGTACACTGGCAGACACAGGAAGGCAGCAGGCACAACGGTGTGGTATTACAGTGACTGATACTCCAGCAGCATTCAGCTAATGGTGATCTGAAATCCACCAGCAGCCAGAACTCCACCAGCAACCAGCTGGGAAGGCACTTTCACTCAGAGCTTGGGAGGTAAAGCAAAAGAAGTGTTCATCCTGCTGGTCTGTTTGATTTGACCAGGAGCAGAGCCAGAGTAGCAGATCCCAGATGGGCAGTGTGAGAACAGGTTGAATTTCATATCCCAGTCAGCCCCCTAGAGCTGAAATGGGCGCCATTTGTGTAAGGAGGCAATGGCAAGGGAAACGATGACCACAACGCTGAGCTGGGAGTGAGTTCATTTTTGACTCACTGAACTGCATCAAATTGGTATTCCACGGGTTCCACCCAGGGCAGATTTGGGTGACCCTCAGATCTGACAGTCAGCAGATCAAGAACTCTAGTAGTGATATGTCAGGCGCCATTTTGCACACAGTGGGAATAGCTTTTGGACTACAGGGGACAACAGTGAACTGCCCAAGTGCTGAGCTTCTGAGAACTCACTGAGGTCCGTGTATTGCACTTGTCCCACAGGAAAATAATACTGACTGTGGCGATGTATGAGTCAAAATAGGTCCGTGCGACATCCAGAGATAACATCCAACAGGTTTCAACAATGTCAGTGCCACCAAAAACCTAACTATATAGGACACCTGGAGTCTCTCTAATCCGGGGACATGCTCCAACCAGAAGTAGGTGAAAGATTGCAGAGACAATGGAGCAGTCCCACCATGGTATCACACGAGGTGGAGACTGGTGAGCCAGGAGCTGGGGCTGTAGAGACCACGGTGGATATCTGACATAAGAACCCAGACCTGGAACTTGCTGGGGGATTGTGACACAAGTGTCTGCAAGCAAAGAGTTTTGTACCAATTGCAATAAATAAAATTGCATTGTAGAGTGTGGGTGACACAGCTTAGAAACCTGCCCCAAGGAGAAGACTCTGATAACCAGAAGTACAATGATCAAGAGCAAAAGAAGAGACAAAGGCAAAATGCATATTACTGAAAGCTCCCCTGCAAAGGACAAAACCCTATGCCAATCTCAGAGTTCACTGAGGAAGACATTGAGAAAATGGGAGACACAGAATTCAGAAAACTCATTCTGAAGATTCTGATCAACAATGAGAAAAATATACAAGAGTTCAAAGAATTTAAGGAAGCAATAAAGCAAATCAAGGCTGATATATCAGAAATGAAGAACACAGTAGAGCAAATTAAAAGTGTAATGGAGAGTCTACAAAGTAGAATGAAGCAAGCACAAGAAAGAATCTCAGAATTGGAAGATATTTCCTGTCACCAGGGGGAAGCAAACAAAAGGCTGGAAGCAGAGCTAGGTCAGGCCAAAAAAAAGTTTTCAAGAATTGAAAGACACTGTTAAGAGGCCAAGTCTAAGAGTTAAGGGAATCCCAGAAGGTGCAGAAAGACAAGCTGGTTTTACAAATGTATTTAATGAAATAATAACAGAAAATTTCCTTAATCTAGAGAAAGAATTGGGAAACAAGATCCAGGCGGAGCACAGAACTCCCAACAGACCAGATCCAAAGCGATCTTCACCAAGACACATGATTATCAAGCTCTCTTCAATTCAACATGAGGAAAAGATCCTTAAATGTGCATGTGAAAAAAAATCCACTGACATATAAAGGAATGCCAATTACAGTCAGAGGAGACCTCTCACAGGAAACTCTACAGGCAAGAAGAGAATGGAGTGACATATTCCAGATCCTAAAAGAAAAAAAGAAAAACATTGTGTGCCCAGGATAACATATCCAGCAAAGCTTTCTTTTGTCTTTGAAAATGATATAAAATTCTTCCACAGTCACGAAAAGTTACAAGAACTTGCCTCTTCCAAACCTGCCCTACAAATGATACTTCAAGATGTTCTCTTGACAGAGAAGAGGAATAACATCCAACAAAACCAAAGGCAAACGGGAAGAACATCCCAGTAAAAAGACAACAGAAGACTAAACCAATGAACAACACAGTCCTCAAATGACAGGACCAAAGTACCACCCATACATGTTAAACTGAATGTAAATGGCTTAAGCTCAATCAAATGTCATAGCTTAGTAGACTGGATTAAAAAACAAAACCCATCTATTTTTTGTCTAGAAGAGACACATTTCAACAAAGATCAGTGGAGGCCATATTGCATGGGTTTTGTTGTTTTGTGTTGGTTTCATCTCTTCACAATACTTTCTTCTGTTTAAATTATTCAGTGACTCATAGATCATAGAGTAACATCATTTTCTTCAAGAACTTTCTTGATTTTCATTTCTTCAGCTACATGCTAGTCATTTAATAGCATGTTATTTAACTTCTTAGTGTTGTTAATTTTTTTTTTCCTGATGGTTTCATTTTGTGGCTCTTCAATTAAGGGGATGTATAGTAGCTATGTTGGAGACTGTTCTATCTAGTAACATGTCATTTAAATTCATAGCCTTGTAAATTTCTTTTTATTCTATTGTTGATTTTGTATCATGACTTTTCATTTAAGGGAATGTACAGCAGCTCTGAAATGAGACTAACATCCAGATGTGAAGATGCAGTGTAGTATGCATTTCTGCTTCTAGACAAAGATGGACTTACAATGAAACTGCTTACTGTATCTTGACTAAATGATGCTGGACTCTCTGGCATTGTCCATGCAAGCAATGATGGACATATGACTGAGTATGAAGAACTATATGTTAGTAATGATATAGAGGAAGTAGGTGGGGGTAGGGGATAAGGGAATATGGAACTGTATCACGAAATTATAATAAAAAAAGTAACAATGAATAAATAAATAAAATATCAATTGTAAAAATAAATTCCACTTGCTCACGCAAGGAGCTAGTCTAAAGCTACCTGTTACACTTGTCAGAAATTTTAGAAATTTTTATTTGCCTTAAATGAAAATCAGAGATGATGAAAAAACTTCCTGAAGCCTGCTGGCAGCTGGTGGGTCTCAGGACGGGGACGTCTCCTGCCCGGATCCCTGACGTCAGCCACTACATGCATGTGGTGAGCTGTCCCAGGGCCTGCCTGGGCTCAGGGGGCTACTCCCTTTGGGGTAAGTATATCAAGGGGGAAGTCTCTGGGACTGGCCAGGCCCAGGGCCTGGGGCCCAGGGCCCACCCACCACCCTCACTGAGAGGTGGAAGGGATTGGGGAGGGGCGCAACCTTGGGCTTGGGGGTTTAAACTTCCTGCAGCCTTCCAGTTGCTGGTGAGTGCCAGGGTGGGGCATCTCCATGCTCAGATCCCTGACTCCAGCCACTGTGTACAGCCACGTGGTGAGCTGTTCCTGGGTGGCCAGTGCGCCATTTGATGCCAGGCTCTGCCTGCTGGCTGCCAGGCCGGGAGCTCTGGGGTTTTGGTTCTTTGAATTGCTGCTTAGGTAGCTCCAGGTTGAACCCACTGTGCTTCTGGGATATGAATCAATCCTAAAAATTCCCAATGGCAGTAACTCTTCTTTTGTAGAACTTGTAATCACTGAACAATGCTGACCACCAAACACCAGTCCATGCAAAAGCTAAGGCTCAGGTCTTGTCCAACAAGATCATATTCTGTTACTTGACATGATGATGGTTCAGGAGACGGGCATATTAGGGAGGGCCATAACATTAACTAGCACTCGAGAACCATATTCTGGGGTAGATTCTGTGGGGGATATGTGGACCAAACCCTATGGAAATTCTAGCCACACTGGTTAGCTCAAGAGATGGGATGGTGATGGACTAAGCTAGGTGTGACCCAGAAGCTTGCCATCACTCACAGGTAAAGGAACCAGCAACAGTCTGGACTGGTCAAGGCAACAACACCCGAATGTGCATCCTGAATAGGGTGTGGGGTGGGCCAGGCTGGAACATTCACCAGCTCATACAAGGCCAAATGGAAGGCCAGATTTCGCTGGGCACTGGCCTAAAACCCAATGGCTTGTATGAGAACTGGGTCTTGGAGTAGATCAAGTGGAGGAACTTGGGAAACTCCCCTGGTGAGTCATAGCTCCTGCTGGTGAACACGTGGTCCAAACCTAGGGGTCAGACAAGCTGGGCAAAGTAGCTCCAACAGCTGGCAAATGTGTCAATTGGTAACAGAACAGGATAGATCAGGCAGGACTGAGCAAACCTTAGCCCACAAGTGAAACTAGAGACCAGGATGGAGTACAGAGGTCATGCCGAGCTAGGCTCTTGCACCTATTGGTCTGTGTGAGCCAGAAACGCTAAGCCACAGTGTCTAAGGCAGAGGTGGGGACAGGTGAGGGCTGAGCCAAGCTGAGTCAGAGCAACCACTGGCATGCAAGTGATCTATGCCTGAGAACAGGCCCAGTTGGGGAGCTAAAGTGACACCCTAGCTGGGTTGAGGATCCCACCAAGGGGTGTGTGGGCTGGAATGGGGCTGCGCTCTGATCAGGATACCGTTGTAGTCTCCCTTGGCACAAGTGTGAACTGGGACTGGACGTACCAAGCCTGGCCAGACTCCAACACCATCTTGTATCCTGGAGGACCAGGGTAGATGTGGGATGGACTAGGCTAGGTCTCAACCCCTACTGAGCCATGTATGAGCTGTATGTGGGTATGGACAAGCCATGGTTGGGCTGAAACATCTAATAACAAGAACCAGTTTTGGTTGAAGGCCAGTCAGGAAAAGCCACTGTTCCTGCTAGGACAAGAGCTGAACTGAGTAGTACTGGCTCATGGACCCCCTGGTATGCGCAAAATCTGGCATTGGGAGAGGTTCTAATGGAGGAGCCTGGGCAACTCCTCTGGCAGGACACAGACCCAGCAGGCAAGTGCAAGAAGCATGATAGGAAACTGCCCAGAACAGGCCATGGAAAGTTTCCCACTGGCATACATTTGGCAATGGGTCGGGGGCAGACCAGGCTGAATTGGTTCATGTCATCCATTGGCAAATCCAAACACCAGAACAGAGTGTGGGTTGAGCTAGGTTTGGTTGAGACAAAAACCAGTGCACAATATGGAATGCCAAGCTGAAGTTGCCTATGCCAGATGTGACCGCAGCGCTCAACCAGCACCCATGGAATCCAGGAAGGGAGGGGGCAGAGCCAGCAGGGGGAATTCGGAGTGGGGGGTTCCCTTGCTGGACAGCTACACCCACTGGAGAGCTTGAGCTGCGATGGGGGCAGACCAGATAAAGCATGGCTACAACACCTGTGTGCCTCATGTGGACCAGATCAGGGAAAAGCCTGGCTGGGCTGATTATTCCTACTGTTGCAAAAAATTAGAGTGGGTGAGGGTTGTTTGGGCTTAGCCACAGTATCAGCTGGCAAAAGCTGGCACTGGGGGCTAATTCTGTCAAGTCAAACTACAGAACTACCTGGAGAGTGCATTATCTGGGAGTGGGAGAGACCTGGGAGGGAAATAGTGGGCTCCTCCCTTTTTGGGTTACCACTCCCATGGGAGGGCACATTAACTAGGACAGGGGCTGGTGTGGCTAGACAAAGAAGCACCCAACAACATCCATGGGGGCTGGATAGTTGAGCTGGTTAGATGGAACTAAGCTTTAATACCCATTGACATGTATGGGATGTGGGACAGACTGCACTAGTCTGCTACACAGACTGGCAAACCAGAGTAGGGGGCAGGCCTGGTGGAGGTTATTGTGGGTTGCCCTGACTAAGCTGCAGCTCCCACTTGTTTATGTGAGGGCCGAGTATGTGCTGAGCAGAACTAGGCTGGACTGCAACATCCATTGGTTCCAGTGGAAGTCGGGGCTGAAAACAGAACAAACCCAGCAATTGCAACCACCAGCTGATTGGGGCAATGGATTGTGCTGGGCCCTGTACTTGCTAGTACATACATGAATCTGGTCTGGGATCACCTCAGACAAAGTTTCTTTGGGGATCTCCCCAATCGAAATGCCAGACTCAGAACCCTAACCAAGAAAAGACAGAAGACAGAACAAGTCAACCAACCACTGCAGCTATATGTTGGCAGTGAAAAACTGGGCAAATGGAGACTCTATGATGGACTATGTTAGTCAGTGAATTCTTCAACGACCTCATCATGCATGGAGTGGCGAGATTGGCAGTGATTTATAACTGTTAAACTACCAAAACCACTTGAGCAAGACCCTAGGAGCATGCCCCATATCTGGGACCTGGGGCAGGTGGGAAACTGGGTGGGGCTTATCCCTCAATATCCCCCTTTACCTCAGATATGTGAAGGAAACAATGTTGAAATAATAGTCTTACCCACTTCCCTATAGCCCTTGAACCTTTTTACCCTAATTAACTATGTAAAGATTGTCAAAAATATAATAAAAAATGGAAAAAGAAAATTAGAGAAGTCAGGAAGGGAAATGAGAACAGTAATGGCGAGACTTTCCAGTCAGTGAAGCATAACGTTACAGCTGGCAAGCAATTCCCAAAGCATGTTCTGTTTGTGACAAAGGAAAAGGTGGATAAAAGAACTGAGTAGAGTGAAGAGTTTAAAAGAGCATAACAAACACTCCCAGGAAAGTTGCCAGTATGGGCTTCTTTGTCGGGGGGCGGGGGGAGGAATGGGAATCATTTTAAGGAAATGATCTGAAGAGTTTATACCCACTGGAAAATTTGAATATTTTCCTGTAAGAAGAAACATTTCTGGGGGGCTGGGAAGCAGCAGAGGATTATACAAGTCCTTTAACCCCTGCACCCACATGGAGATCTGAAAGAAGCTCCTGGCTCCCAGCTTTGAACTGGATTAGCCCTGACATTAGCAGTCAGTTGGAGAGTGATCCAGGAGATGAAAAATATCTCTCTGCCTCGCCCTCTCTCACACAGTAACCCTTTCACATAAAAATAAATATTTAAAAAGAGAAAGAGAAGAAAAGAAAAGCATTTCTGGTGCACTCAGCTCTACTTTCTTATCTCCCATCCATCCCAATTTTTATGACATTTCCAGGAAAGAAAATCAGTTCTATCATGAGTTCTGTTGGGGGTGGAGCAGTTTGTCTTCACAATAATCCTCTTTCTGGGCACAGATATTCCAACTGTCTGACCTACTGAGCGGCTTTGGTACCAGAATTTGCTTTTCTCCTAACTGATTAATGGAATTCTTCATGTCTTTTTTTTTTTTGTTATCATTCTTGCTTTAAGGCTCAGGCAGGTTGTCCAACTAGATTAAGAAAATCTTTACCTACGTAAGTCTAAACTAAAGCAGCTTGACTCTCCTACGTGTATTAGTATTGCAAAAGCATACGCAAATAGCTCAAGGGAAGTAATAGAGATCAAATATTTCAAAAATAAATCCTCTTGAATAGTCAGCTTATCCTTGATAAAAAAAAAAACAAAAGGCCAATAAAAAAAATGTGAAAATGCACATTATTAAGAATTAGCCCTAATGGAAAGTACAGGCTGATTTTTTTTTTAATTTCTTAAAAGAGTTCCATAGGCTCTTAGGATTAAGGCTTTCCCTTTCCACCCTCCTCATTCCTCCTCCCTCTACTGATTTCTACTGTATAATTACAATAGTATAATCCTTCAACAACAGTCATAGTCATCATTCTCTTATTTAAGTGTGTCATGACATTGTAGGTATAGAAAATGGTAGTCCAGCACCTGATTGTCCAGATAAATTTCGTACTGTCATTGGGAGTCTTTCTTTTATTCACATATGCACAGTGCATTGTATCTTCCCTTCTCGATATGCTAGTCTTCATTATACAGTTCCTCTAGATAATATATGTACACACATCAGGTTTTTTTGGGGGGGCGTGGTCTTGTTTTGTTTTGGTTTGGTTTTGGTTTTAGTTTTTGGTTTGGGGGCTTTTTTACTGACACTGGTAGAAAAGCCAGCACCCTATTGTCAAAATATATTTACAAGTTTCATTGGGAGGCCATTTTATATCAGAAATGGAGATGCATACCACACTATATCCTCACTTCTTGGTATACTTGCTTCCATTATACAGTTCCTCTTTATATATATGTTTACCTATATATCTATTTATCTTGCACTTTACATGAAGGTTGCCTTATCACAAAGCAAGCGTATGATATTTGTGTTTGTGGAATTGGCTCATTTCACTGAGCATAGTGATCTCTAGTTGAACCCTGTTGTTCCCACACAGGTGTATGGCCCCAAGGCCCTGGTTCATCCTCCACCACTTTTCCAGGCCACAAGCAGAGAGCTGGAAGGAGAGTGGAGCAGCTGGGATACAAAGCAGTATCCCTATGGGATCCTTGTGCATGCAATGTAAGGATTCCAGACACTGAACTACCATACCAGCCCCATGTCTGTTCATTTCCTCACATTTCTTATTTGTTTTGTAGTCATTGAGTTTCTGAAGTTCTTTGTAAAACCTAAATATTAGTTCCCTTATTGTTGTCAACTATGCAAACATGTTTTCCCATTCTATTGGTTGATGCTTCAGTTGATCATTTCCTTTGCTGTACAGAAGCTTCTTTGTTTGATGTAGTCCCATTTGTTTATTCTGAAGTTGACTGTGCTTTTGGTGACTTTTAAAGGAAGCCTTTGCCAAGCCAAAGAAGCCAAACTTTTATCTCGCAGAGTGCTTCTTATTTTGCTCTAATACTTCGATGGTTTCTGGGTGCAGATTTAGGGCCCTGATCCATTTAGAATTGATTTTTTTTATAAGGTTAAATGTGGGGATCTTGTTTCTTACTTCCACAGACTTCTATTCAATTTTCCTAACAACATTTGCTGAAGAGACCAACTTTTCCTGGGACATTTTCAGCATTCTAGATTGAAGATTAGAAGGCAGTGCATATGTGGGTTCTCCTCTGAGGCTTCTCTACTGTTCTATTGATCTCCTCTGTTTCTGTACTGGTACCAAACTCTTCTGATTGTCACTGCATCGTAGTATGTCTTGAGCTATGGAATTATAATTCCTCCAGCTTTATTTTTATTCTTCAAGATAGCCTTGGCTATTCATGGTATCTTGTGTCTCCAGATGTATTTTGCTGTCATCTCTTCTGTTTCTGAGAAGAATGTTGGGATTTTGATGGGATTGCATTGAATCTGCATATTACTTTCAGTACTTTGGACATTTTATTTTTGATTCTGCTGATCCCAGAATGTGGTACATTTCTTAATCATTTAATATATTCTTCCATTTATTTATTTTTATTTTTGTAATTTTTCTCATACAGGTCTTCCATATCTTTGGTTAGGTTTATTCCAAGGTACACATGATTCTTCTCCATTATTTTAATGAGGAATGTACTTGCAAGTACTTTATCACCCATGAACTTTCTTGTGTACTTGACTTATGTTCATTAATTTTCTACCGTGCTACTCTGCCAAACTATTATTTGGCAATAGTTGCAATAGAGTTGCAAAGGTTTCTTGATTCAGTCTTTTGATTCTCCTATGTATTGAATCATATCATCTGCAAACAAATATAATTTTAGCTCCTTATTTTGTATTTGATTCATTTACTTTCTTTTTCTTGCTTAATAGCTCCAGTAAGGGCTTCCAATTCTATATTGAATAACGGTAGTGGAAGTGAACACTCTTATCTAGCTCAAGATCTTAGTGGAAACCCTTCCAGTCTTTCCCTAATTAGTATGATGCAGGCACTGGGCATTTTGTAAATTGCTTTGATTGTGTTGTACAATTTTGTTTCTATGCCTATCTTGCTTAGGGTTTTTAGTATAAAACGGTGTTGTGTATTATCAAATGCTTCTTTGGATTTATTGAGATGATCATATGGTTTTTGTTCTTCAATCTGATGACATGATATATCACATTTACCCATTTTGTATATGTTATACCATCCCTGTACACAGGGATGAGTCCCATCTAGTCCAAGCAAAGGATCTGTCTAGACTCTGTTAGTATTTTGCTGAGCATTGTTGCATCTATGCTCATCAGAAATATTGATCTATAGTTCTCTTTCTCTGTTGTGTCTCTCTGGCTTTGGTATTAAGCTGATATTGGCATCATAGAAAGAGTTTAGAAATATTTCCTCCTTTTCTATTGTTTTGAATACCTTGTGGAGGATTGGGATGAGGTCTTCTTGAAGCAGTTGGTCGAATTTGTTGGAGAAACATCCAGTTTTGGGCTTTGTTGGGAAGGATTTAATTACTGATTCAATCTCTTTAGCCTAGATCACAGGATTGTCAGTGGTGACCACTGCATGGATTTTTTTGTTTCTTCTTCTTACCAGAAACTTTGGCAATTAACTCTGAAAGCAATTCAGACCTATTTTGGATGAAACCTGTGGGTTACGACGGTTGGTATTGTTCTGCTTATGGGACTAATACAATGCATTGAGGCAGAAGTGAATTCTCTCCTGACTTAATGCATGTGCAGATCACGGTTGTCTCTCCCCCAGTGTCCTTGCCTCAGTACACAAAATGGTGTCTGATGTGGCACCAGTGAGTCTGGTCATGAAATCTATCCTGCTCCCACAATCCACAGTTTGGGTTCTGCTACTCTGCTTCTGCTCATGTCCAGGTTAAACAAATCAGCAGGACCTATAGTTACGTGGCCAGGTTAATCTCCTGAGCTCTAGGTGAAATCCCCTTCCTTCTTGGCTGACAATGGAGCTCTGATTACTGTTGACATTTCTATTCACTGCGGCACTCTCCTGTGCCTCTGCTGCTTTCCAATGTCCACAGGTGTCTAAGTAGCCCTCTGACATTAGCCTGTCCTCTCCTATTTCCAGGAATTACTCCCTCTTTGCTTCACTTTAGATAATTCTTCTCTATCTCTATTTAAACAAGTCCTCACACAATCCATCATATTAAAACACTTAAGTTTTCCATCTAGATTAATTGATCATGACAAATATACCACTGTGGTGGAGATAGCGACAGTGGAAGAAGATGTGTATGTACGGGGTCAGAGTTGCTAGGAGCTCTCTGTACTTTCCCATCCTTTTCATTGTGATTCTAAGACTCCTCTGAAAAATAAAGTCAGTTGACTAGAGAATAAAAAGCAGTGAATATTTATCAACATTATTGAGGGGAAGAAATATACTGCCAATGTTATATTGGCAGAATCAGAATCTAATCTAACTTGCTAAAATGGGAAATAAAGAGAAAAATATCTGTTCCCCCTGAAGTGAAAGAAAAATGTAATAGCAATAAGTAATTAACGCAGATCTAAGTGGACAGGAAATGACATAATCCTATACATAGAAAAACCAGGAGACTCAGTACAGAAACTGCTAGAACTTATACGAGAGTTTGGCAGAGTGGCAGGGTACAAAATTAATGAACGAAAATCAACAGCCATAGTGTACGCAAATAACACCAAGATGGAAGAAGATCTAACCAACAGGATACCATTCAAAACAGCAGAGAGAAGTATGAAGTATTTGGGAATAAATCTAACCAAAAGCGTAGGAGACCTACTCGATGAAAACTACAAACTATTTAAAAAGGAAATTGAACAAGACCTCAAAAGATGGAATAACATCCCGTGCTCCTGGATAGGCAAAATCAATATCATTAAAATGTCTATACTACCACAAGCAATATACATTTTCAACACAATTCCAATCAAATTGCCCAAAACATTCTTCACGGAACTGGATACAATGATTCAAAAGTTCATCTGGAAACACAAAAAACCACGAATAGCTAGAACCATCCTGAAGAATAAGAAGTTAGCAGGGGGAACCACAATCCCGGACCTCTGGACATACTATAGAGCAGTGGTTATCAAAACAGCCTGGTACTGGCACAAAGACAGAAAGGAAGATCAATGGAATAGAATAGAAGCACCAAAAGGGAACCCACACAGATACAGCCAATTAATCTTTGACAAAAAGACCAATGACAGTCCAAGCAAGTGGGAAGGCCTCTTTAGTAAATGTTGTTGGGACAACTGGCTGATAGCCTGTAGAAACAAAAAGATAGACCCACATCTATCACCATACACTAAGATCCAATCTACATGGATAAAAGACCTAAACCTACATCCAGAAACCTTCAAACTCTTGCAAGAAAATGTAGGAAATACCCTGCAAGACCTAGGAGTAGGTCCCGACTTTCTAAGAAGGACACCAAAAGCAATAGCAGTTGAGAACAGAATAAACAAATGGGACCTCATCAAACTAAGAAGCTTCTGTACAGCAAGGGAAACAATCAACAAAGTAAAAAAGCAACCCACAGAGTGGGAGAAGATCTTTGCACACGATATAGGCGATAGGGGGCTAATTTCCAGGATATACAAAGAACTTCAAAACAACCAAAAAACCAAAACAAACAAGCCACTCAAGAAATGGGCACGGGAAATGGGCAAACATTTCACAAAGGAACAAGTCCAAATGGCAAACAAACATATGAAAAAATGTTCCAGCTCCCTGGCAATAAGGGAAATCCAAATTAAAACATCGATGAGGTACCACCTAACACCAATAAGATTGGCCCACATAAACAAGAACACCAACGACGCTTGCTGGCGAGGATGCGGGGAAAAGGGAACCCTACTCCACTGCTGGTGGAGCTGCAAATTGGTACAGCCTTTATGGAAATCAGTCTGGAGAACACTCAAACAACTCAAAATCTGCATACCATATGACCCAGCAATAGCACTCCTAGGAATATATCCAAAACACCTGTTTTACGACAAACCAATATGCATCCCTATGTTCATAGCAGCACAATCAGTAATTGCAAAAACATGGAAGCAACCGAAATGCCCATCAGCAGAAGATTGGATAAGAAAGCTTTGGTTCATCTACTCCATGGAATACTACTCAGCTATTAAAAAAAACAAAATGCAGTTCTTTGTGGCTAAATGGGCCCAACTGGAAACTATAATGCTAAGGGAAATGAGCGAATCCCAAAAGGTTAGATACCACATGTTTGCCTTGATTTAACCTGTAATTTTTTGTTTGGTTGTTTGTTATTTTTTGAACCTGTCATTGATACTGTCTCAACCCAGATGTTTCGAAGAATGGAACTTGCATTATTTTTAACATATTGTTTACCCAATACTATGTCAATTAATTCCATAATGTTGTATATTGATACTGAGGTTTTGTTGGGGCTTTTAACTGACCGGATCTTTACTCTGTTAGCCCTACCTTCAGACCAGAGAAGGTCTCCCCAAGAGGCCACTGAACTTATCTGGACAATAAGACGCTGAACTTTATGCTAGGCATGTGTTTGCAAGGAATAAATCTCAACTGAACTTGAACTATGGTTATGCAACAAGGTGGAGGAATCCACCATGGGGGGAGGGGTATGGGAGGGGTGGGGGAAATCCCCAGCGCCTATAAAACTGTACCACATAATACAATGTAAACAACAATAAAATTTTAAAAAAAGATTTGATGCTATCTTCCATGTTAAAGGATAAATACAACTTTTCCTTATGAGTCACATCTAAATGGATGCCAAGAAGTAATATCACACCAAATATTTACAAAAAAAAAACCTCATGTTGAGGCAGTTAATTGGTGCAAGGAATTTTAGCAGTATAACATTAATTACTAATTCTATTCTTTATTATCTGCATTCTGTTTTTCCCAGAGAAATCTGTCTCTTGGCAGCAGAGGTTAGCTTTGTGGGAGATTATCATTAGAAATCTAACTAAAAAAGGAATAATTGTGATCAGCATTGGGAAGCAGTTTTCTAAGTCAATCCTTGTGATATCAGCATCCCGTTCAATGCATTGGTTCAATCCAGCTCCCTGTTGATTTGCCTGAGGAAGCAGCAAAGGATGACCCAACTGCTTGGAGCGTGACACCCACATGACAGACTGAGATGCAGCTGCAAGTTCCCAGCCTTTTCTGGCCCATGCATGGCCATTGAGGCCATTCGGAGAATGAGCCAATGCATGAAAGATTGGCTCGCTCTCTCTCTCTTTCTCTCTCTCTTTCTCTCTCTCTCTTTCTCTCTCTGTCTCTCTTCCCTTCTTCATTTCTAATCAATAGACTAAATCATTAAAAGGTGGGAATTAGTGGTTCTTTCTTAATCATACTTTATAATCTAAGTCCTCCATTGATCTTTACACACAAAGAAAAATTTGTTAAAGAAAGATTATCAGAGTACAGGTAAAATTTTATTTCATCATCTTTGATCTTAACTCTTTATTTTCAAAGAGTCATTTACTTTAGTAACTTCAATTTAGTCATTGCTCACCAGTGTGATTGCCTGGTGTTCATCTGTATAAAATTTTATCACTCCACAGATAATCACAGTGGCCCAAACTGAGCAGATGTGAAGCTGGGATCCATGTAGGTGCAGATGCCCAAGGTTCTGTGCCATCTGACACTACCACCAACAGGGATATGGGTCAGAAGTGCAGTTTCTGGGACAAGAACTAGCACCCATACAGAATGCTGGCACTGCAGGTGCAGGATTCGCATGATGCAGCACCATGCCAGCCCCTCTAGAGCCCTTTAATACATTTTACATTATATGGCATGACCAAGTGAAAAACCAGAAGTTGAATCATAGTTATAAATCATTAGCTACATATGTAAATAAAATATGAAACTTCTTACAATCTTTTCCAATTAAAAATTATTTTTATTAGAAAGTCTGATAAACAGAGAGGAGAAGAGACAGAGAGGAAGATCTTATGTAATATGATTCACTCCCCAAGTGACCACAATGGCTGGAGCTGAACCAATCCAAAGCCAGGAGCCAGGAGCCATTTTTTTTTTCAGCAATAATTGTTGAGCATTTTTATGGCCCACCCATGACAGATGACGTCTGCATAGGGTCTCCAGGCAACAAGCAAACGCTTGTAAGACACTCAGTTGACTAAGAGTTAGCATATAGCCTCTTTATTCATTTCCCTGGCTTCATAATTTTTTCCTTCTTCAGTTGTTCATTAAAACAAAAATCCTTACATACACACACGCTACTAGATTAACTCAAACAACAATTAGCTGCCTTTTCAGAATTTTGCATGTATACTTCAGTGAATTTCAAATTTAATAGAAATCTCCTGTTCAAATCCATTCCGCAACTTTCAGCTGGCATAGCAGAGGCAAACACAGAAATAAATCCTTAACCCTAACACTAAAATATTATTAGCTTAGTTACACAATAAATGTGCCTAGCTATCCAAGTCATAACACAGTTTAATAATTTTTATTCCTACTACAAAAATGCTGGAGTCAATAGGGTTGTAAAAGGAGTATCATTCTATATTTTAAAGGTGACATGAAAAATAATCCTTTAAAATTCACAGAAAAGAATTGGTAGTGATGGTCTAAATTTGTACTTCACAAACTTAAGAATTTTGTGTTCCAATTTTCCTTGATTTACAAAACTTTTTTTTTAAACATTGAAGAAAGGAAAAACAAGCGTTTGAAAATATAACTTAATTTATAAACTAGAAACTTAGCGACATCTAGTGGCCATACCCATGTTTAGTTTCTCTACATTGGCAATTGCTGATTCCATGAGTTATATATTCTAATTTTTAAAATAATTTTTTGTTAACATTTAAAATAGAATATTACTAATTATCAGCATAGCCAGGGACTACATAAAAATTTTAAAGAGCACAATTGGGCATGAACATAGAAAAGAACTGTAAATAATAATTTAATAAAAAGTTAAGTTTCACTCACATGTAGTTAATTCTAGAACAGTCACAAAATCATTAGTACTACAGTAAGCTATAATGCCTATCATTTTACTTGATTAATATTTAAAATGAATATTGACAAAACACTGCATTTGCAGTCAGGCTGGTAGAATTAGCCATATATCTCTTTTTTATTCTAAAGAAATTTTAAAATGTAATAAAATTACAGAAAACTAAAATTAAGTATTTGCTTTAATGTGTGTTATGAAAATATTCAATATGCATACTGTCATTTATACCTATTTGGTTACTGATCAACAGAATTTAATACATTTTCTAAAGTTCATGCAAGATATACTGTACATACATTTGCAAAATTTCATGTAAGCCACCACAGTTACTATGAGGATTGTGATGGTACTAGCTGAGGGACAAGGTTTAATTTTGCAAACCTTCAAGAGGGAGGATCGGGTGGAGGTACCACTTTGCTCTTATACCTGAATTGTAAATTTGAGCCATTTATGTAAATACAAAAAAGTTCTGTTCAATCATCACACTGTAAAAGCACTGTCTAATTTGTCCATCCATGTCATATCTGTATGTTGGACAGCACCAAGTCTTTCAAACTTCAGATTGCTTGCAATTTTGTTCTACCTAAAATAGGTTTTGGTGGCCCCCGGACCTCACAGCCAGCAGGCCCAGACCTCTACCAGTGCCACATCAGATGCCATTTTATGTACTGAGGAAAAGGCTAAGGAACAACAGCAAGCTGCATAGGTGCTGAACCAGGTGAGAACTCACCTCTGGCTCATTGCATTGAATGGTCTCACAGGGAAACTAGCAACAACTTGGCATCCTATGGGTTCCATCCAAAACAGGTCTGGGTAGCCCTCAGACGTAATAGCCAGCAGGTTCTGTCAAGGCCAGCATCACTGACAACCCAGTGATTTGGAACAGCTCGTGCCTCAGTTGTTTCATATGTATCAAATTAAAAACTGATGATATTAAATTATTGAGAAACATGGCTTGAAAACTAACCTTGTCAAAAACCATCTGTGAATAGTAGTTGGAGTTTAATCCTATTCGGAAGAATGCTACAATCTGACCTTTCCTGATTTGATTGAATGTAGTTCTTTACAAGCAACCAACCAACTAATAATTTTAGTTTATCTTAATCAATAAAGTTGCAAAGTTCTGAGAATTTATAAACAGTGATTCAGTTTAATTGGCTCAATTGTGGTTATCATCAGCCTCCTTTTATGGAATTTTTGATGACTGTATTTGACCATCTATTGTCAAAAGACAAATGCTTTCGAATAAAAGTCATTTTTCCCTATCTGTGGGTTCCACATCAATGGACACAACCAACAGCAAACTAAAATGAATCAGGAAACAACTGTGTGCTGACTTTGACAGACCCTGTTTCTTGCTGTTATCTCCAAGACTTCACAGAAGAATATGTACATCACATGCACATTGCGCTAGATGTTTTGAGTAATACAAAGATTATTAGTGTGTACAGGATGATGTGAATTTTATACAATTATATTTAAGGGACTTGAGATCCACAGATTTTGCACCACTTGGGAGTCCTAGAAACAATTTCCCTGGGATACTGACAGACACCATTGAGATAATGTTCTAAAAATATTTTTACTTTTTAAATCTTTGAACTTGGAAATTAAAACAAAGTGCACCATTTGATTCATCAGACTTTTATAATACTGGTTCTTACACTCATTGAAGTATATCTTGTACATCTTGTTTTGGTTGTTTCATAATTCTAAAAGATCCAAAAGGTAAAGGTTACTGTCTTTTACAGAGAACGTAAGAATAGCAGAGTTATGTACCTTTGCTCACACCCATTGTCTTGGAGAGACATTTATTAGAAAAACCTAGAGATTATCCTTTCTAGTTGAAAGTATTCTGATCTGATTTTCCCCTGCTGAGACAATACCCAACATTGATTCAATCAGCTGTGAACAAGGGCAAGCAGGAACGCTTACACACAACAGTTAACGTAGTCCAATTCTGTGCTGAGTGAATGGGCAGGCTTACACTGCATGCTATCTGCTGCCTGAAAAGACACAAAAAATTCCTAATGAGTAGACTTCTTGGCCTAAATTCAGAACAGTGAAATAAGTTTCTACATTTAAAAATTAACTGTGGGGCCTGGCGGCATGGCCTAGCGGCTAAAGTCCTTGCCTTGAATGCGCCAGGATCCCATATGGGCACCGGTTCTAATCCCGGCAGCTACATTTCCCATACAGCTCCCTGCTTGTGGCCTGGGAAAGCAGTCCAGGACAGCCCAATGCTTTGGGACCCTGCACCTGTGTGAGAGACCTGGAAGAAGTTCCAGGATCCTGGCTTCGGATCATCACAGCACCGGCCGTTGCGCTCACTTGGGGAATGAATCATTGGACGGAAGATCTTCCTCTCTGTCTCTCCTCCTGTCTGTATATCTGACTTTCCAATAAATAAATAAATCTTTTTTAAAAATTAAAAATAAAAACATAAAAAATAAATAAAAATTAACTGTTAAATTCTTCATGTTGAGTTCTTACGTTTTGTGGTTTAAAAAATCATACAAAACAGTTTTTTTTAAAGATTTATTTTATTTTTTTATTCGAAAGGCAGATATACAGAGAGGAGAGAGAGAGAGGAAGATCTTCTGTCCGATGATTCACTCCCCAAGTGAGCGCAATGGCCAATGCTATGCTGATCCGAAGCCAGGAGCCTCTTCCGGGTCTCCCATGCAGGTGCAGGGTCCCAAAGCTTTGGACCGTCCTCACCTGCTTTCCCGGGCCACAAGCAGGGAGCTGGATGGGAGGCAGGGCTGCAGGGATTAGAACCTGCGCCTATATGGTCTCCCGGGCGTGCAAGGCAAGGACTTTAACCACTGCGTCATCGCACCAGGCCCCATGCAAAATAGTTTTAAGAGCAGTATGACAGTGGGCGCTTGTTAATCCATGTATCTCTCTTATCCGAAGCATTAATCAAAATTTTAAAGAAATTCTAGAAGTTGCAGAATAATAAATCTCACAGATGATATTTATAGCAGCCAAAATTTGGTACAACTCTTCTATGTCAATTTTTTTTCATATCCCCTGGAAGTTCCCTCGTTATGATATTGCAATAAAAGCAGTTCGAGGTTATATATTTTTCCCCCATGTTTCTTTCCTCTTGTGAACAGACAATGTTCTAAGAACACCTATGTGATCAGGTGCATACAGTGTAGAGCCACCTTTGTGGCCATATGTGATTTATCTTAGTACTGCTTCCTACTAGGTACACAGTAGTCTCATCAATTACTTGATGGAATAAAATTTCATCTATAATATTTCAAAACTCTTTCATGAAACCTTGTGGTAAAAGACGTGGAAAAACAATACTCAGCACACAGTAGATAATGGGGCTACTAGCTTTCTTGACCACACCATACCACAAAAATATCAACAATTCCCTTTCTCCTTTAGAAGTATAGAATGTACCTCAACTTGAGAAACATCACATAAGAAGAGATAGCAGTAGAAAATTTTTAAAATAGACTCAAGTGTATACGTAAATTTGTTTTCAACAAATTTGCAAAGGCAGTTTAGTAGCAGATAGGAAAAGACTATTCAACAGTGACGGAAGAGTTATGTGTGCATTTAAGAAATTAATTAAGAAATTTAAGAAGAAAAAACTAAAAACATCTTCCATGCAGTGTATACTATACAAATATTACTGTTACTGAATCATATGCATAAATATAATATAAAAATTCTTGAAGAAATCATAAAAGGAATACATTATGATTTGATTTCAACAAATATTTTTTAAATGTGATACAAAAAATTATTCACAAAACATTTAAATAAAATTAATTAAAATTAAGAATGCTTATTTTGTAGGATCATGTAAGAAATTGAAAATGAGGGCCTGGCATGATGACTTAGTGGTTAAATCCTCATCTTGCACATGTTGGGATCCCATGTGGGCTCTGTTTCTTTTCCTGATTGCTGTGCTTTCCAATCCAGGTTCCCACTTGTGGCCTGGAAAAGCAGCAGAGGATGGCCCAAAGCCATGGGACCCTTCACCCACCCAGAAGAAGCATCTGGCTCCTGACTTTTGATTGGCTCAACTTTGCCATTGCAGCCACTTGAGGAGTGAACCAACAGATGGAACAGCTTTCTCCCTGTCTTTCCTTCTCTCCATAAATCTGCTTTTCCAATAAAAATAATTTTTTTTAATTAAGAAGGAGAATTTAGAAGCCCTCCCTCGCTAAAGTCAAGGCACATCCAGCACATAGGAGAGAAGGGACTAGAGACAGCCTGGGCCAGGCTAGCTTATAGCACTAGCCAGATCTTAGAAGAGCTCTGCTTGGGGGAGGTCTGGTCAGGGCTCTCTAACATAACCCTGGGTAGGTTACAGTATCTGCTTACATGTTCAGGCCAAGACTTGGAGCAGATCAGACCAGGTTGAACCATTTCATTCACTGACAGGTACAAGAATCAGACCTGAAGGCAGAACTGGTAAGGGATCGTTAAAGACAATCCTGATAGGTTGTAGCACCCATGAGCACATGCAAAAGCCAGGGCTGCAGATGGGCTAGGAGGAGATAGGCCATAGTATCCCATGTACTTTTGAAAACTGAGGCTTAGGGCAAGCTTGCCTGGACTAGGATGCAGCAACCACCCATAAAAGCAGGGACCAGGGAAAGCCAGTCCAGCCGGGCTACAACACACACTGGAGAGTGTCCAGGCTGGGTTCAGGTCTTGGCAGGCTGGACCACAGCACCTGCCAGCATACACAAGAGCTGAAGCTTGGGGCAAGCTGGGTTGGGTTGTGCAAGAACCAGGAAGAGATGTGGGCATGGTAGAAGTTATTGGCATTGCCTTAAATAGGTCTCAGTATCTACCCATTCACATGATCTGGTGTGGGGGTGGGACCGACCCCAGTTGGTATATACATTGGCTGGCCCAAGGCTTAAGCTGAGTCTGGCACTGCACCAGCTGGCACACACAAAAGCCACGTCTGAAGACCTCCCAGAAGAGATTTCTGGGGACTGTCCCACTAGATTATTGTGTTGGATCCCCCACCTTCAGGGGAAATTAATGGGGCATGTGATCCAATCCGGAGCATATGTCACAGAACTAGACCACCTCAGCTGCCAACTCTAGCGTAATAATTCAGAGCATATCCAGTAGCACCAAGGAGACAAGAGAGCCAGTCATCTAAGACAACAGAGAACTTGAAGCACCTCATCAAAAGATAGGAAGCAGGACAGGTTGAACATCCAAGGCCAAGCTCTACAACGAACATAGAGAACTGTGGACAAACTGAGGTAGTCATGGACAGTCAATAGGCCTTAAAAGAAGAAACCGACAGCATATCAAGACAATTAACATTAATCAAGTAACACTCTCGGAATATTCTCCACACCAGGGCCTCTAAGGTGACATGAAACGACCATATCTGTCCCCTGGAGCTGATGTAATCTGACAGTCAAGAGCAGTACAATTTCTCCTCCCTCCACAGCCCTTCCCACGTCACTCCTCCACACCTCACTGCAGGTACAGGAGGGAAAACAAAAACACCTCTCCTCTTACCCCAACCCTCTGCATCCTAGTTGGAGATGCGTATAGATCTACAAACCTCACCTTTGTAGTAAATATCAAGATAAAATAAAATAAAATTTTAATTGCTTTACAATATATCTGTATATCTGCCATCTCAAACTGCTTACATATATGCAAGTTTCATTTGCAAATTATAACTCAATGCAGTCAGAGAAGGAAATGAAGAAGTATCTTAAAAAGAGGAAAATCTTTGTTGTTGTTCTTTTCTCTTTATTTTTTTATTTTATGATATAATTCCATAGACTCTGTGATTTCCCTTACCCCCTCCCTAAATCTCTCTCCAACTAATTTTCCATATATTATTACAATAGTATAATTCTTCATAAGCAGTCATAAGTTCCTCATCCTCCTATTTAAGTATATCCTGGCATTGCTGGTACAGATAACGATGGAAACTCCAGAATCCAATCAAGATACAGCCAACAGTCTCATTAGGAGTCCTTTGATTAGGAAGTAGAAATGCATGCTGCATTGTATCTTCACATCTGGATATGATAGTCTCCATTACACAATTATTATACATAAAACAAAATCAACAACAGGAATAACGTTTTAAAAATTTACAACACCATGAAGTTACATAACATGCTAGCAAATAACTAATGTGTCAATGAAATAAAACAGAAAAACCTTCTTAGAGAACATGGTGCTGCTATATGACCTATGAGTCAATAAAGAATCTACTAGGAGAAAAGAAACTATTTGAAGAAATGAAAGCAAAACTATCAAGACCCATGGGTTGCAGCAAAAGCAGTATTGAAACGATTACTAATTTTACACTTTGTATAAAGCTTGCCCTAAATCACAGAGAATATATGGTATTTGTCCCTTTGAGATTGACTACTGACTTATTTCACTGAGCATAATGGTCTCTAGTTGGGATCATTTGGTTGTAAATGTAAATGCAAAAGCAAATAAACAAAATTTAAAAATAAGTTTTGTAAAAGAAAAAAAAAGACTATAGCTCACCAAATCATATGAACATTTGCCAACTTTTTGTATAAGAAAAAAAAGTGCTTTACTTGTTAGCCCATTCTTTCTGCTTTGTCTTCTCATAGTTGAATGATTATCCGTGGAAAATATAAATGTGATAGAGATATATGGCTCTTATTTGTCAGTTCCAATAAAAACTGTTTTTCAAATCTGAAAGTTTATTTTCAGGAAAAAAAAAACAGGAAAATCTGTTTCATTATCTGTGTATATCTATATAGTCGCATAGATTGGCAAACTTGTTATTTCACAGGAATTCCACTTTGTTAATGTTTAAATCACTAGTATTTTTAGAGGAATTGAAAGCACATTTTTAACATTTTTATTTATAATCCAAATAAACAGTCCTTATGGATTAATGTGAGGTCTGTGTTCAACCATAATTTCATGACTCAGAGTAATATCAGAACTTATGATTGATCAGACCTGTCAGCTTGTTCCAAAATTTTCGTAAACTTGTGTTCAAAATTTAACTTTTTTTTAGATTTTTTTTGTGACAATGGGATATAATGTTATTTTTAGTACTCTACCATTGCTAAATAATTTCTTCAAGCATGAGGCCAAAAGTAACATAAAATATGAACTAAAATGCATAATCAAGTTTACTTTTGTAAGGGAGATATATTTGAAAAAATTGAAAGAAAATCAAGTTATATTTTAATATTTTAGAACCTAATTGCTAAATATGTGGATGTGCTTTATGTTTTAGTAGCTTTAGCTTCAAAGTTGGAAATCACATGAAGTCAATATTATTTCCATGTAACGAGAAAAGAAAATATTATGCCGGACTTCCTGCAACAGGTTACTTGTAAGATTTAATCAGGGATGTGTGCACTTATAAATTTTTTTCCTACTATTTCTCTACTGATCTCTAGCAAAAGTCAGAGCTTTTCACATTATATTTCTGTGTGTGTTAGATATGTTCAACACAGCCTGGAAGTTGTTATATAATGCACAAAAGCAAAAATAAATAAATGAATAAAATGTCAGCATATCTAAAAGAGGATAAATATCATATGTATTAAGCACTTCAGGTACTTTCTGAAAACACAGAACAAATTGCTCAGCTTATGCTTTTGAAGACTGAAGCAGATGAAAGTTGGCACACAGTACAGATAGCATTTATTTTCAACAAGAGGATTTGGGCGCATTTTAAGGAACACGGGTAAGTAAGTGTGCTTCTTATCTTCTACTAGCATAGGGGATAAGAATAAGAAAATGCTTATGAGATCATCTCCAAGGGAAAGTGCATCTCAGCATGTCGGCAGAGCAAGAGTAGGTGTCAAACAGTATGACATATGATAAAAAAAATTTTGATAGGAAATTCTAATGTGGGTTTTAAGAAAAGTCTACTGAAATTTTGACTCTTTTGAACAGATCAAATAGCATCATTTGCCTTGACTCCTCTTCATTGCAAGATATAATACACAAAACATTCATATACTAAAGAGGAAACATTAGCATCTTCAATTCCCTCCCAGCATCTTAGACTCTCACCTTCCAATCACTCAACTAATACCTCAGGAAAAAATAGTGTTTCTAGATTTGTGTTTGCCACTCTCATGGCTTATCAATACACATAAGCAACAGTGCAAAGTTCTACATTTTTTTGGTGAAATTAAATACGTTGATATAGCTGGAGACAAAATAACATATGAAATTCTACAAGTACCAAAGAGAGTTATAATGTATCCCATTACATTCATTATTAAACCAAAAGCGAAAAAAAAAAATCCTGTTCTATTTCCATATAGCTATGTTACCTGTTCTTAAAATCCATATCATTAGGCTCATATACTATACACTACTTTTTTTTATCTAATACTTTTTACTCAACACTATGATTTTTATTTGGCTGCAGGTTTTTTTTCAGCTTGACTTCTTCATTACTACTTCATTCTCCACTGTACGACCACACTAGAATTCGTCTGTTTTACTACCTACAGTCATGAGCTGTTTGAAGCGTACACTGCCTGAAAAAAAGTAGATGACAATGCGATGCCATCTTCTGAGAGCAAGGTGAGAGCAGACTGTGATACCCATTTCACTGGTGATATCACCTAAGAGAGCACCTCGTGGAACACACTGGAACTGCTAGTGGGGAGAAAGTAGCCACTTAAGCCCATGAAAGAGCACACTTCTTTCTCATCAAACCTTGTCTCCCAAACACACACACACACACACACACACACAGAGAGAGAGAGAGAGAGAGGGAGAGAGAGAGAGGGAGAAACACACATCCAGTGGTCAGTAGGGTGAAAACACTATCTCAACACAGAGAGGCTACAGTGACTCACACACACATGACTAGGGAATTTCTTCAGAGGGATAAATGTGAATTTTTCACTGAATTTGAGGTTTGCAGGGCCTAGGCACCTTCTAAAAACCGTTAGGCTGTGCCATCCCACCACTATATTACAGACTCCAACACCCAAACAGTAGAGTAAAGCAACCACAGGCAGCAGGCTTTGAGAATTCCTGTGTTTTTACAGTGCATGGGGCAGGTTTACCAGGCTGAGTAGATCTGCACCCTGTGACAGTGGGAGCTTTGAGAGCTACAACTGTAGGGATTATGTGACTGTACAGTAGGGTGTGGGGTATAGCTGGGTGTCTGCAAATCACTGTGTCTGACGTCAGAAGCTCAGAATGGACTTCAGGGCTCAAAGTGCTGATTGACTGTGGTGGATTATTGCACAGGGTTCTATATTTATACCTAGAATCACAAAGACCCTTTCCGTAGTTCATGTGCCTATACTGGTGGGCATGGTAGCCACTATGGGCTAACTCGGCCATATGTCACTTTGGAAAAGAGGATATGAGAGTGTGACTACATCATTAGATATCATAACCTCCCCTCTGCTAACAAAGAGGAGATCTGTCATGTCACCCTGTGCTCTTGCCCCACCATTGAGCACTAACCAATAATCTGTCCCCTACCTGGAACGCGCCTCTGGATATGCACTGAAAGAATAGACACTCCACTAGTCACAGATGCGTAGTTCAGCAATAAATATCATAGAAGGAAAAACCCAAGTGTTTCCACAAATGCTAAAAATACAGAAATACAAGAAATATTAGAAGAAAACAATAGGACTTCTCCAAAGGCGCACAACGAACGTTAGAATGTGATGATAAAATGATTGATGACATTGATAAAAAATTCTGCCAAGGTACAGACAGTAAAGAAATGAAACTGAAATAATAGAAGAATTCAATATGCTGAACAGGAAATCTAGTGGAAAGCATTAGCACCTAACTTAGTGAGGTAGAAGAAAGAATATTTGACTTATAGACAAATCCTTAACAATCTATACCTTGACAGAATTTTTTTTATCCATGTTACATGATTTTGTTACTCTGTGATTTTAAATAATATACTAATCATTCTTTTGAATTTGTTTTGGTTTGCTTTTTGAAAAGTACCAATGAAGTACATGAAATCTATTCTTTTTATGCTAATAAAACATTTAAGATGTGAAGAATTTTAAAGAATACATCTTTATATATCTTATTGGTAGACACATGCATTCAGTTTCCTGAATTTAAACTGGGTTTAAGTTCTGGTTCATTTATAAGGTATGTGCTTAGTTTTATCAGATATCACTAAACTGGTAAACAGCTTTCCAAAGCATTTGGTTAATTTGATCTCCCACCAGTAATATGTCAGGCTTTTCAATGCTGTACATATTTTTCTTTTTTTTTTTTATTGTTGCTTACATTGTATTATGTAGTACAGTTTTATAGGCGCTGGGGATTCCCCCCACCCCTCCCATACCCCTCCCCCCATGGTGGATTCCTCCACCTTGTTGCATAACCATAGTTCAAGTTCAGTTGAGATTCATTGCTTGCAAACACATGCCTAGCATAAAGTTCAGCGTCTTATTGTCCAGATAAGTTCAGTGGCCTCTTGGGGAGACCTTCTATGGTCTGAAGATAGGTCTAACAGAGTAAAGATCCAGTCAGTTAAAAGCCCCAACAAGGCCTCAGTATCATTATACAACATTATGGAATTAATTGACATAGTATTGGGTAAACAATATGTTAAAAATAATGCAAGATCCATTCTTCGAAACATCTGGGTTGAGACAGTATCAATGACAGGTTCAAAAAATAACCAACAACCAAACAAAAAATTACAGGTTAAATCAAGGCAAACATGTGGTATCTAATCTTTTGGGATTCACTCATTTCCCTTAGCATTATAGTTTCCAGTTGTGCCCATTTAGCCACAAAGAACTGCATTTTGTTTTTTTTAATAGCTGAGTAGTATTCCATGGAGTAGATGAACCAAAGCTTTCTTATCCAATCTTCTGCTGATGGGCATTTCGGTTGCTTCCATGTTTTTGCAATTACTGATTGTGCTGCTATGAACATAGGGATGCATGTTGGTTTGTCGTAAAACAGGTGTTTTGGATATATTCCTAGGAGTGCTATTGCTGGGTCATATGGTATGCAGATTTTGAGTTGTTTGAGTGTTCTCCAGACTGATTTCCATAAAGGCTGTACCAATTTGCAGCTCCACCAGCAGTGGAGTAGGGTTCCCTTTTCCCCACATCCTCACCAGCAAGCGTCGTTGGTGTTCTTGTTTATGTGGGCCAATCTTACTGGTGTTAGGTGGTACCTCATCGATGTTTTAATTTGGATTTCCCTTATTGCCAGGGAGCTGGAACATTTTTTCATATGTTTGTTTGCCATTTGGACTTGTTCCTTTGTGAAATGTTTGCCCATTTCCCGTGCCCATTTCTTGAGTGGCTTGTTTGTTTTGGTTGTTTGGTTGTTTTGAAGTTCTTTGTATATCCTGGAAATTAGCCCCCTATCGCCTATATCGTGTGCAAAGATCTTCTCCCACTCTGTGGGTTGCTTTTTTACTTTGTTGATTGTTTCCCTTGCTGTACAGAAGCTTCTTAGTTTGATGAGGTCCCATTTGTTTATTCTGTTCTCAACTGCTATTGCTTTTGGTGTCCTTCTTAGAAAGTCGGGACCTACTCCTAGGTCTTGCAGGGTATTTCCTACATTTTCTTGCAAGAGTTTGAAGGTTTCTGGATGTAGGTTTAGGTCTTTTATCCATGTAGATTGGATCTTGGTGTATGGTGATAGATGTGGGTCTATCTTTTTGTTTCTACAGGCTATCAGCCAGTTGTCCCAACAACATTTATTAAAGAGGCCTTCCCACTTGCTTGAGTTGTCATTGGTCTTTTTGTCAAAGATTAATTGGCTGTATTTGTGTGGGTTCCCTTTTGGTGCTTCTATTCTATTCCATTGATCTTCCTTTCTGTCTTTGTGCCAGTACCAGGCTGTTTTGATAACCACTGCTCTATAGTATGTCCAGAGGTCCGGGATTGTGATTCCCCCTGCTAACATCTTATTTTTCAGGATGGTTCTAGCTATTCGTGGTTTTTTGTGTTTCCAGATGAACTCTTGAATCATTGTATCCAGTTCCGTGAAGAATGTTTTGGGCAATTTGATTGGAATTGCATTGAAAATGTATATTGCTTGTGGTAGTATAGACATTTTAATGATATTGATTTTGCCTATCCAGGAGCACGGGATGTTATTCCATCTTTTGAGGTCTTGTTCAATTTCCTTTTTAAATAGTTTGTAGTTTTCTTCGAATAGGTCTCCTACGCTTTTGGTTAAATTTATTCCCAAATACTTCATACTTCTCTCTGCTATTTTGAATGGTATCCTGTTGGTTAGATCTTCTTCCATCTTGGTGTTATTTGCGTACACTATGGCTGTTGATTTTCGTTCGTTAATTTTGTACCCAGCCACTCTGCCAAACTCTCGTATAAGTTCTAGCAGTTTCTGTACTGAGTCTCCTGGTTTTTCTATGTATAGGATTATGTCATCTGCATATAGTGAAAGCTTGACTTCTTCGTTTCCTATACGTATGCCTTTGATTTCTTTTTCTTGTCTTATGGCCTCTGCAAGTACCTCTAGGACTATGTTGAATAGCAGTGGTGATAGCGGGCACCCTTGTCTTGTTCCAGATCGCAGTGGGAAGGGTTCTAGCTTTTCTCCATTCAGTATGATACTGGCATTGGGTTTTTCATAAATTGCTTTGATTATGTTGTGGATTTTCCCATCTATGCCTACTTTGGCTAGAGTTTTTAGCATGAAGAGGTGTTGGATTTTGTCGAAAGCTTTTTCTGCATCTATTGAAACTATTATGTGGTTCTTGTTTTGCAGTTTTTGGATGTGGTTTATAACATTTATGGATTTCCGAATGTTGAACCATCCCTGCATTCCAGGGATGAATCCTACTTGATCCGGATGAATGATCTGTCTGATGATTTTTTGAATTCTATTGGCTAGGATTTTGTTGAGAATTTTAGCATCAATGTTCGTCAGAGAAATAGGTCTGTAGTTTTCCTTCTCTGATGGTTCTCTCTCCGGTTTTGGGATTAAGGTGATGTTAGCTTCATAGAATGAGTTTGGGAGGGTTGCTTCCTCCTCTATTGTTTTGAAGAGCTTGTAGAGGATTGGGGTTAGTTCTGTTCGGAATGTTTTGTAGAATTCTGTAGTGAAGCCGTCTGGGCCTGGGCTTTTTTTCGTTGGGAGATCTTTGATGACTGTTTCTATCTCTACCTCGGTTATGGGTTTATTTAATTCTGCAGTTGCCTCCGGACTGAGTTTTGGTAAGTGGTGGGAGTCCAAGAACTTTTCTATTTCTTGGTGGTCCTCAAATTTGTGGGAGTACAGTTCTTTGTAGTAATTTCTAATTATTTTCTTAATGATTGCAGTGTCTGTTGTTATGTTGCCTTTTTCATCTTTAATGCTATTGATTCTCACTTTCTCTTGTTTTTTTTTTTTGGTCAATCGGGCCAGTGGAGTGTCTATTTTGTTTATTTTCTCAAAAAACCAACTTTTTGATTTGTTGATTTTATGTATAGTTTTTTTGATTTCTATTTGGTTTATCTCCTCCCTTGTTTTGATGATTTCTTGTTTCCTATTGTGCGTGGGACTCTTCTGCTGCTGTTTTTCCAGATCCTGGAGGTGTGAGGTTAGTTCCTGTATTTGGCGTCTTTCTTGGGCCTTGACATGGGCTCCGATTGCAATGAATCTACCTCGTAGCACTGCTTTGGCGGTGTCCCACAAGTTTTGGAATGTTGTATCAGAGTTTTCATTGGTTTCCATAAATTTTTTGATCTCATCTTTAATTTCTTCTCTGACCCATTGTTCATTTAATAGCATATTGTTCAATTTCCAAGAGTGCCTATACTTCCTGGGGAGTTTTGAGTTGTTGATTTCCAGTTTCATCCCATGGTGGTCTGAGAGGGTACATGGTATGATACTAATGTTTTGGAAGTTGTTTAGATTCGCTTTATGTCCTATCATGTGGTCGATTCTGGAGAAGGTGCCATGCACCGCTGAGAAGAATGTATAGTCTGTGGCCTTAGGATAAAAAGTTCTATATATGTCTACTAAGTCCAGTTGTTCTATTGTTTGTGTGAGCTCTGTTGTTTCTTTGTTGAGTTTTTATTTCGTAGACCGGTCCATTGTTGTTAGAGGTGTGTTGAGATCGCCTACAAGAATTGTGCGGGTGTCTATGTCTTCCCTTAAGTCTGTAAGTAATTGCTTTACGTAAGTAGGTGCATTAAGATTCAGTGCATAAACATTAATGATGGTGATTGCTTCTTGATGGATCATTCCTTTCACCAGTATAAAATGGCCTTCCCTGTCTCTTTTGATGTTAGTTAGAATGAAATCTATCTCGTCTGAAATTAGGATAGCTACCCCAGCTTTTTTTTCTCGTCTATTGGCGTGAAATATCTTTTTCCATCCCTTCACTTTCAGTTTCTTTGCATCCTTTCTGGTTAGATGCGTTTCTTGTAGGCAACAGATGGTTGGGTCTTGTTTGATGATCCATTCTATTAATCTCTGTCGTTTGATTGGTGAATTTAGACCATTTGTGTTGAGAGTTAAAATTGAGAGGTTGCAATTTTGCCCTGCCATGTGATTGTGTTGTGTGTGTGTTGTTGCCTATGTAATTGTCTTGTTTGTGCGGCCTTTAGTTTGGAGACCTTCTTATTTGCCAACTTTGTTTGTGATTTGCCTCCTTTTTGTCCGGGACTAGCGCATTTCTAAGGAGACTTTGCAGAGCTGGTTTTGTGTAGACATATTTTTCTAGTTTTTCTTTGCTATTGAAGTATCTGATTTCGTTCTCATATACAAATGAGATCTTTGCTGGGTAGATTATTTTTGGTTGACAGTTGTTTTGTTTCAGGACTTGGAAGATCTTTGTCCATTCTCTCCTTGCTTGTAGGGTCTCTTCGGAGAAGTCAGCAGTGATTCTGATGGGTTTTCCCCTGTATGTGATCTTTTCTCTACTTCGTACTTGTCTCAGGATTCCTTCTTTGTCTTCATTGGAGTAGAACTTGAGCACCGTGTGTCTGGGTGAAGATCTCTTTGGATCATGTCTGTTGGGAGTTCTCTGTCCATCCTGTATGCGGGGTGGATTCATGTTCCAAGTGTTTTGGAAGTTTTCCTGTATAATTTCATCGAGCACTGCTTGCATCCCAGATTCTCTTTCTACTCCCTCGGGGAGGCCGATGATCCGAATATTCAATTTTCTAAGGTAATCCTTCATCTCTTGCATCATTTTATTAGTTTTGCTGAGGTTTGTCTCCAGCTGTTTGATTCGCTGGGCACTTTCATTTTGTGCGTCTTCTGTTTCAGAGATCCTTTCCTCTGCCGCATTTATTCTGTTGATGAGGCTTTCAATCTTATTATCTTGGCCGTCCAGTTTGGTTTTGATTTGTTGTATTTCGGTGATTATGCGGTTCTGGAGGTCTTCCAGCTTTGTGTCCACGTCTCTGAGAAATTTTAGCATTATTTTCATCAATTCCTTTGCTGGTAACACTTCCATGTCTTCATCTCGTATCGTCGATATTGATAATGGCTTTTGGCCCTTGTTTGGTGGGGTGCTGGCTCTTTCATCTGGAGCACAACTCTTTCTGGTGGTTTTTCCCATTGCGTTGGTGTATTCTGGTGAGGCAAATGGACCCGTGTGTTGAGGGGCTGTCAGGTGCTTTCCTGTAGAGATTGGAGCCTGCAGGCGTGGTGTTGCCGGGCATGGTAATTTTCAAGGCACCGTTGGTGCGTTCTCAGGGCCCGGGGCTGTAGAGCACCACCTTGGGGGCCCAGTGGATTCCAGGCACACTCTGGGCACCTCTTCTACAGGTGTGACACCCCAGGGCGTGGAGGGATGGAGGCGCTCTCTGGGTGTGCCCCCTTCACGGGAATCCGCAGGGCGTAGAAGGTTTTATGTGCTTTCTCCCTGCGTTCTCCGTGTCAGGGACTGCAGGGTTTTTCAGAGCCCACCTGGTGCGTCTCCCACACACGGGACTGTGGGTGAGGCACTTTCCAGGTGTGGCTCTTGTGCAGTGAATCCACCACTCGTGGTGTGTGGGTGTTCAGAGCCCCTGCTCCCGTGTGTCTCCCCCACACAGGCCCTTAGCGGAGGAGTGGCCCAGGCGCCCTGTTATAATGATTTCACAGCAGGTTCGCACCGTGTCAGTTTGGTGCAAGAGTTTTCAGGGCTCTCCTGGTGGGTCGCCCAGGCTCAGAACTGCAGGGTGGGAGGCGAGAAGTGAGCAGTTCACTCTATGGGAGTGGTACCTGCGTGTCAGGGACACACAGCGCTACACTTCCCAAATCTCAGAGCTCTCCTGACACCTGACACCTGCGCTGCGGAGGTGCTGCTGCTGCAGGCGGGGTGCCCAGCCCGCTCGGTGCGGCGCGCACTCACCAGTGCTCTCGGTGGTTTCGTGCACTCACCAGGCAGGATGTGGGGGACTCCAGACCCTCGCCAGCTGCCTCTGCGCACCGAGCCGCACTGGTCCCCTCAGCGCAGGAACATCTGAGGCGCCTTCCCGCGGGCCCCCTCAGCCACCAACACAACACCACTGTGCGTAGTTCCACACAGACCCAACAGTTTCGGCCGCCTGCTCCGCGTTCTCAGAGGCTGGAACCTCAGCAGGGGGCGAGAAATGCGGAGGCTGCCACGTCAACCCCCAGCTCACCAAACGTCCGGCCGCTGCAGTCTGCCTCCACCGCTGCCTACGCGACGATCCCCCTGATCTCCCTGCCTCCAAGCTGGCCGCGTCTCCCGTCAGGCCGTTTTCAAAAGTGACTCAGCAGGTCTGAAGTGGGATGTCGGTTTCTCTGACTTTGCCCTGCTCCGTTCTCGTTGTTCTTCCGAGTTGTGTGGATCTTTTTGGCTCCACACTGTCCCAGGGAGCTTCATGGACCTCTCCCTGCGGTTCCCTGCTGTTCCTCTTTGCTGCTTCTGTAGCGTTCTATCCCTCTCTCACTAGACGCTCCCTCACAGCCTTCCTCCTACGTCGGCCATCTTCGCTCTTTCAAAACTTGCTCTTTCCATTTTTCTTTCAGTTTTAGCCAATTGGTAATTTTTTTTTGTAGTTTTAACTTTTATTTTCCTAAACATTGCTATTATTTTGAGCACATTTTATTGTTTTATTATCCATTTGATCATTCTTATTTGCGAAATTTTGTCTAAATCCTTTGTAATGTGTATTCAGCAAAAGAATTTATGTGATGATTTATAGGATACAATTCTTGAATTGCATATGTACATTACAGACATCTCCATTCTGTGTAATTTTAGCATACCGGTTCATATAATGTTTCAAATATTTCATTTGGATTTTTCCTTGGTTTACACACACTGGATAGTCTGATATGGATAATTCAATTAAATTCTCTATAAGCCCATTGACTTTTTTTTAAAGATTTATTTACTTATTGGAAAGTCAGATATACAGAGAGGAGGAAAGACAAAGAGGAAGATCTTCCATCCAATGATTCACTCCCCAAGTGAGCGCAACGGCCGATGCTATGCCGATCCAAAGCCAGGATCCAGGAACTTTTCTGGGTATCCCACATGAGTGCAGGGTCCCAAGGTTGGGCCATCCTGGACTGCTTTCCCAGGCCACAAGCAGGGAGCAGGATGGGAAGTGTAGCTGCCGGGATTAGAACCGGTGCCTAGATGGGATCCCCGGCGCATTCAAGGTGAGGACTTTAGCCGCTAGGCCACACCGCCAGGCCCAAGCCCATTGACTTTTATTCTTAGAAATTATGGAAGCAGATTCACAACACTAACCTGAGATCCTTCCCTCCATTTCCTCCAGCTTTGCTTTCCCATTAGTGAACTCTGTATCCAATTGATGTCCTATTCTTGCATTTATGTCCATTGTTTGAAATTTCACTAAATGATTTGAGGAAAAATTATTTTTTTTTTCTTAAGATGTGCTGTGTTTGCTCTTCTGAGTATTAGCATCATCTTCAACACAGGAAAGCGCTCAGAGACTCTCAGCTTTCACGCTACTCGCCTCAGCCTTCCACTAATTGTTTCTGTCTTACCTTTGGTAGATAGTATACTTCCAATGCCCTTTGAAGTGTCTCTTCCAATATCTTATTAATGTATTATCTTCCTGATGATTTCTGGGTAATTACTGAAGATCAAACATCTCACCAACTGTACCTTTTTCTTTTTAAAGTTTTTAACATGGGGTATTTGCAATGTATCAACACATCTGCTGTGTGGAAAATGAATAACAGGAAACTGGTCTTTCCATTTCCTTATCATTTATTTATGTTGGGGACCTACTGGACAATCTCTTCCAGTTTCTCACATAATATATATATATATATATAATAGTTGTTGTTAACTACAATTGTAGTTATATATATACATATATATTAGTTGTTAACTACATAACTATATATTTTAGTTAAATATATATATCTTAGTTGTTGTTAACTACGGTTTTCCACTGTGTCCTGGAACACTAAAGTTGTGTTATCTGTGCTCTGGGAACTGTTATCCAACATTCATATAATCCCTATTCTCTTCCTCTTCTCAGCTTCCACTAACTATATACACTAAGTCTCTTGGGCCCTCACACATGAGATGAATATGCTGCTTTTTTTTTTTTTTGCTGTGGCTCTCTTAACAAAATGAACTCTAATTCCATCTATTTTCACAACCATTACTTATGAAGAAAACGAAACAGTAAGGAGACAGCCATGACCAGGAGAGAACATGCTTGAGATAGGACAGCTAAGGCAGATCACACCAGGTAGCAAACGGGGATAACACCTGAAGGAAATGAGGGAGTAACCGTAACCTGTGTTAAGAGGTGGACAGACAGTAGTCCACATAAAAAAATCAGCAAATGCAAAAGCCTTGGACAGAACTAGCCCTAGGCTGGTGACAAGGCAAAGAGAAGCCCAGAGAACATGAAAAATCATATAAGAAGAGCAGTGGTAAGGTAAGGTAAAGAGATCACGCAGGACTTTGTAGATTTTAGGAATTTTGGCTATTTCTCTGAGCAAGTTAGAAAGCGATTTGGGTATGTAGTAACTGCACACTTAATTGAGATCACTTGGGCTACTACAATGGATTGATAGGTAGCAAGGAAACAAATGGGGAAAGTTATACCAACATTAGTAAAAAGCCTAAATGCAGTGATGGGTTCTGGGGTCACAGGAGTGGAAACAGAATTGCAAGAAATGATAAAAATGTGGAAAATTTTAATGATAGATTCAAAAGAATATGTTTGTTCTGTCAGATTCTGTGGAGGGAAGGTCCTAATTTCTGATTATTACTTCCCACTAGCTTTATACATTCTATTGCTTTTTAATTTTTTTTTAATGAAACAGTTCCGTAGGTATGGGAATCCAAGCAGTTGAGTCTATCAGTTGGATCTGTGATGAGCACTGCTCCTTGGTTAGCAAGGTTACAAGGAGTTTCTGGCTTCGTGACAAGGCCCGGCAGAATGTCTCTGGTCACCTATTGCTTGCTCACCCCATTGTGTAGACATTTGATCACCTGTCTGATGTTTCATAAAATTCTCCTGAGGGTGTTGTTTTTGTTGTTTCCTGCTAATGTGAAATGATTCCTGTAACTGATATAACACCCCAAACTGATCAATCATGTTGTAATAAAAACGGTCTTTAGCGACATAAGGCAATGACACACAGTTAAAAGCTTACAATAGTACAATTGAGCCCACAATGTCTCCAAACATCCTATTATGTACCCACCCTGAAGCTTGCCCTAATATAAGTAAAGTTTTCCTTAAGAAATGGCTTGATAATATCTTGGAACAGATGGTAATCATGGCGGTATAAAGAATTTGTTTACCATGTACCTTGAACTGTTACAACACATGAAATGGTGTATTTTGATTTTTCCCCATGAGAAGCAGAAAGTATATAGGGGATCTTCTACAGGGGGACAAATGTAAACCCCCCAAAATGGCTTAAAATTTCTACCTTATATTGGCACTCATATTTAGGGAAAGAAAACAGTTTATAAAGATAAAAGGAAGTTTCTTGTAAAGACCCTCTGTTTGTAGATTGGCAGAATTGCCATGATCGATTTAACTGCCCTTTAACAAAAGAACAAAAAACAATAAACCAGCACTAAGAACAAAAAACAACTAAGCAGCACTAGGTGAAGGTGATGGTAATTAATATATGATTGATTATAAGATTTAATAAAGAATCTATGTTATATGCTTTTATAAATTCCTTTCATTCATGAGCTTTTCTTTTAATTCTGTACCCTTGGTATTTTAAGTAATATTTATTAGTTTCTGTTTAGTGAAAATTGATTTTGGATGTAAGTAAACCACTTGTCACTATGTGCCTGCATGAGCTGCCAACCGTGGAATTCCTGGCTTCAGCCAGGTCACTGCAGGTTTAAATGACTAATAGTTTGCCGAGAATATTTTCTCTGAAGTAAAATAATAATAATGTCTTTTAGGATTGATTTTGAATTCATTCTTTTATAATGAAGTAAAAATTAAACAATTGGGTGTTGTGCAAAATCTTGTGATGATTTCTGTATAAATAAAGAAGGCAACTTTTCTGAGTTGTCCATTATGAGCATCATGACGTAATGGTCCATGCCTCCTCTGCTTATTTTTATCTTCTCACTGATCCACGGATCCTTTGCAAGCTCTCGAGTCAGCCGGAGCTGGTCTCTGGCACATAGGCTCAAGGGTTTCAGCTTCTACCTTCCTCATTCTCCCTCCCACCCACTGTTTTCCTCCCACCAACTGTTTTCCTCCCACCTACTATCTCAACAACAGTCACAAGTCCATCATTCTGATATTTAAATGTATCATGACTTTGTAGGTGTAGACTAGTGTTAGTCTATGGAAGATAGCCTAGTATTCTGTTGTCAATACATATATAACAGTTTCATTGAGAGTTATTTTATTTAGGAGTAGAGATGCATATTGCACTGTATCTTCACTTCTTGGTTTGCTAGTCTCCATCACATAGCTCCTCTGGATAAATACAGACATAAATATGTTTACCTATAAACCTATTTGCTTTGTGTTTCCCATGTAGGATGCTAGATATTAGAACAGGTTATATTTCTCCTTTTGGGACTAGCTTATTTCACTGAGCATAATGATCTAGTTTGGACAATTTTGCTGTAAATGGTAGAATTTCATTTTTTCATAGAGTAGATGTACCAGTTTTTCTAATACATTCTTTTAATGGGCATCAAAGGTTTTTTCCACATCTCCACTATTATAGAGTGTGCTGCCATAAATATAGAATCACAAGTTACATTATCATGTGCAGATTTAATTTGAATACATTCCAAAGAATAAAAAGGACCTGATGAAGTAATCTAGTGGCAAAAGTTTTCATTGTGTATGTGCCAAGATCCCATATGTGCACCAGTTCATATGCCAGCTGCTCCACTTCCCTTCCCACTCTATTTGTGGCCTGGAAAAGCAGTTGAGGATGGCTCAAAGCCCTGGGACTTTTCATCCACATGGAGATCAGAAGACATTCCTGAACTCAGGCTTCGGGTTGGCCTAGATCCAGTTAGGGTGGTCACCTGGGGAGTTGATCAGAAAATGGAAGCTCTTTCTCTGTTTTTCTTTCTCTGTGTAAATCTGACTTTCTGATGAAAATAAATAAATCTTAAGAAGATAAGAAGCTAGCTATCCCATGCAGTATATCTATTTTCATTTGTCTTAATACTCTCCTTACTGACTTCCTTGGTGGCTATATTGGCCTAAACTCCCCCCAATAATAAAGTTGGGTACTTGTTCCCCCACACCAGTATGTGTTGTTATTGGAGTTCCAAATGTAGGCCAATCTCACTGGTGTTAGATGGAACCTCAGTGTGGTTTTTACTTGTATTTCCCTGATAGCTAGGATCCTGAGCATCTTCTCATGTGTCTATTAGCCATTTAAATTTGTTCTTTTGAAAATAATCCCAGGAGAAATAGTTGGTCTCTTTAATAAACATTGTTGGGACATTTGGATAGCAGCCAGCAGAAGTAAGAAGCAAGATCCGCAACTCTTTCATTACTCAAAAGTTAGCTTTAACCTGAACAAAGACCTGAATCTGCACCCAGAAACAATCAAGCAGTTAGAGGAAAACATAGGAAGCACTCTGCAAGATATAGGCATTGGTAAGGAACTCTTTGAGAAGTCACTAAAAGCACAGGCAGCCAAAGCCTAAATAAATAGATGGGACTAAATCAAAGAAGCTTTTGCATAGCGAAGGAAATGGAAGACAAAGTGAATAAGCAACTAACAGAACGGGAGAAAATCTTTGCACAGTTCACAAAAGAAAGGGGACTAGCATCCAGGATTTCCAAATGACTTTGGAAATTCAGTGACAGTGAAACAAACAACCCTGGGAAGAGATGGACAAAGGTAATGAACTGATATTTTTCATTCTATTCCTTCTTAAAGCAATTTCAATCAAAAACATTTGGATAAATATTTGGAAGATTCATCAAATGTGGACTATGACCTTAAAATTAATAGTCTTTAAAGACCTACTTTGAAGAACAGCCTGTTTATTTCAAAGAAATATTTTTCTCTTTCCTTTCTCACTCTCTTTGCATGTTCCTTCCACAAACTGCTTCCATGCTTCGATCAGCAGTAGAGAAGCATGCATGATTTCTTGCCCCTATTTATGCAGCTTGAACGAGCTATGGACTTAAGTCATTGTGACTTTGCTCATCACTATAGGTCCATAAGGTGTGGACAGGAAAGTAGGATTCTTACTCTCTTGGTTAGCACAAGCAATCTCATAGTAGTAACAAATTAATTTCAATATAATTAAGGAATATTTAACTTGATTTCCTAGGACTAGAAATGCATATATTTTGTAGTTAAATATGGAACACAATACACACAAATGCAAATTATAATATTTATAGTCAACCTACCCAAACAGATGAACATGAGAGTTATGATTTCCAAAATTGAGATACCTGGGAACATACCATTTGAAGCAACTGTCACATATAATTTTATTAGGAAGCTCTTAATGGTCTACAATCAAAGATATGCCTTCTCTTTATTTTAATAAAATATTTGAACTTATTGAAAATACAAAGTAATTTTTTTTTCATATACCAATTGAAAAAGAGTAAGTATTTGCTATTTTTTGGAAAATAACAAATTCTACAAGCCCCAAAATACCTATGATACAGTTTGCCAAGTTTGGTAAGTTGAGTCAGAATTCTATGTGGCCTTCAAATATCAAGTGTAGGAACATTCTGCAAAGTTCTTGTTCTTAGGGGTACAGCAAAGCAAGAAAAATAAAATGTGAAATGATCCATAAGATTTTCTATTTTATGGATAAAAATTAGTAATACCAGAACCTAATCACTAAATAATCTCAAGTACATTTGGGAATTGAAATCCAGTCACTTAAAAAAGAGAGTGAGAAATCAGAATGTAAACATTGTATAAAAAATCTTGAACTCTTTTTCTATTTAAATGCTGTCTCTTGATTTGTTGTCTTCAAAAACGCTAAAGTACAAAACAAATGACATTTTTCCACATAATGTGAAATAATCAGAAAATCTTCATTTGTGTAAAAAATATAATCTGTGAACAAGTTTCTAATGTGTGAAAATACATTGAAAGACAAACTGTCAAAATGTCAGAGCTGTTGTAACTTTTACAGATTGTGAAAATTTGATGCTTTTATTATAATGTGTACTCATTAAGAATCATTTTATCCCTAGTCAAACAAATTTATTATATCCTACATAATTCTGTCATCATTTCCTTTCCATCAGATATTAACTAACGGCCTTCCTAAAATGCTAATAGACATGCACCTTAAGGATCAATCCTGTAATATATACGATATACATTTAGGTATATTGCCATGAAATTGGTGATGTTTTTGTTGTTGTTGTAAGAAGCAAAATGAGAAGTTATGGAGAATTTCTACAACTCATGATATCTTTGGCTCTTGAGACTTCAACACATTTATTTATAAAAAGGTACTGAAGTTGTGAAGGCAAACTCATTTTCAAAGTTCTAACAGACTCAGATAAGAAACCTGGGGATTTCAAATCATTCTTATATACAATCGTTTTTCTTTAAGTTAGCCTGAACAGGAATGATAATAACACTAGAAAAATGTCAAAACAATTTGTATAAAATAAAAAGCTGAAAATATTCAGTGAGCTTTCACACTGCTGTAGAATGATTTTGCTCTGAAAAATGAAACTTTCTGCTTAACTGTTGGTGGTAGAAGTCAGTCACAAAATGCAAACATTAAATAAATATGCTCTAGCAATGAAATTAAAAATACAGATTTGGGCACAAGATGGTAGTATATTTGAATTGCAAGTCATAAGTTTCTCTTTGAGTTTCATCTCTTGAAACTTTTAAGGTCCTTTTCTCCTCTTCAGTGATCAGTCAGGTTTCATCTGGAGTCTGTCAGGAAATGATTGTTTTTCTTTTAGAAGGCTGAGTCTCCTTCTCCATAGCAACATTTATGTTCAATGCCTAGGTGTATCCAGCGACATCTCGCATGCTTTTCATTTTTAAAGATTTCTATAAGAAAAGAAAAAAATAGGAGTTTTTATTAGAAATATGTTTTGGAAGTAATCAAGAAGGAAAGTGTTTACTCTCACCTAATGTTTATATGACACGTTTATGCATGTATATTTTTGAAGCAAAGTAGGAAGAACCAAAACTAAACAAATGGAAGAAGTATAAAATCTGCAGAAAAGGTAAATATTTTTCCTGTTAAATGAGAATTATACTTTGAATTTGTGAAATACTTTTTTGATATTATAAACTCGTTTTGTTTGTATCCTAGTTTATTCCTATAGCAATTCTGTGTCAGAGATATAATATACATAGGGAACAGTGGCCAAACTAAATGTGAGGCCAGCTTAGCAGTCAGACATGTAGGCATTGAAGCCCATCCTCTCCTAAAAACATCTGACTCCAGACGCAATACTCTCTCCAACACTGTGACTGCAGGATGGAGCACAAACAATGGAGTTCTAAAAAAAAACTGTGGAACAGGAAATGGAAATTGAGAAATGCTCAACTGAAGCAAAAGCAACAGATCTCAAGCATAAATGACATTATTTAAAACTCATAATTAATATATACACAGACCCAACATTAACCCAACACACTTTCAAACTCTCAACTAAAGTCAGATATGTTATAAACAAGATTCTGTCTTCAGAAAAAAAAAAAGCTTCATCCTTTTCCACAGCGCCTTTGCAGAGTAAGAGAGAAGAGAGATTTCAAAAAATTCTAATTGCAAGCACAATAGACAAGAGTCACAGAAGCCAGGAAGCATTGTAGCTCAACAATAGCTGTGTTATTTATTATTATTATTATTATTATTATTATTATTATTATTTTAATTATATTTGATTTTATAACATAGTTTCATAGGCTCTGATATTCCCCCAACCCCTCCTTGTACCTTCTCTTCATGGTGGATTTCTCCACCAAGTTGCAGTATTACAGTTCAAATCCAATCATAATTCTTTCATAGCAAGCATGTAGTTTGCATAGTGCCCAGCATCTTATTGTCCAGACAAATTCAACAGTTTCTTGGGAAGACCATCTCTGGTCTGAAGGCAGAGCTGGCAGAGTATCATCCCGACCAAGTAAAAGCCACAACATAGCATCAACAACAATTTACAACATTATGGAGTTAATAGACATGGTATTGAGTAACCAATATGTTAAAAAAAATGCAAGTTCTTAACCACATCTTGTGACTACTTCGTTGATGTTTCAATTTTAGTTTATACACAACTGGCTGCTATACGCCTTAAAATGGCTAAAGGGTACTATTCAGCTGTCTCATGTCTATTTTCATTTTTGTATTTAGTAGTTTATAGTGTTGAAGCATAATTTTTACTGAACTTGGTGTATTTGGGGATAGTCCATGTCGGCTGATAACTCTAACAAAGCATATGTCAACAGTTGAGGTGCAGAACAGTTTTAGGAGGGTTGTGCAGAGAAATCTTCAATACCTTAATGAGGAGTAACTTATGTTTGTTTCCTAGCTAGTAAAGTATATGTGTGTCTAAATTAATCCTTTCCTGTCTGTTACTAAGTTTTCCTTGTTCTCTGTCTATCCAATCCAATTTTTTTATGGAGGGAGGGCTCCGGGACAACCATGATGGTCATTGAAAGAGAGGGTAGGTATCCAAAGTTGGAACTAAGTAAGGGCCAGAGGAGGCTCCTCTCCCTATTCCCAAAGGAAGTGTACTGATCTTCTATTTCTGAGGGCCGCTCAGGGTTCCTGACTGTTGTTCCAATGATGTTGGCTCTTGTGGGGTAGGATTTGGGCTTCTCCCATCCCATGTGGGAGATCCAAATGAGAATGGATGACCTCGGAGTTCTTAGCCTCCGAAGACACTCCACTTCCCCGTGGTCTCCTTGGCAGTTGGAATATAGTCCTTGGTGCCCGTGCTGATAGTTCTTGGAGACCTCTTTGAAGAAAACTACAAAACACTTAAGAGAAATTGAGGAAGAACTCAAAAGATGGGGAAACATACCGTGCTCCTGGATAGATATAATCAATATCATTAAAATGTCCATACTACCAAAAGCAATATATACATTCAATGCAATCCCAATCAAATTACCCAAAACATTCTTCTTTGAATTGGAAAAAATGATACAAAGGTTCATCTGGAAGCACACAAAAAAATCACACGAATAGCTAGAACCATCCTGAAGAACAGGAAGTTAACAGGGGGAATCACACTTTCAGACCTCTGGACATACTATAGGGTGGTGGTTATCAAAACAGCCTGGTACTGGCAGAATAGAAACAACAGAAGGGAACCCACATAGATACAGCCAAATAATCTTTTACAAAAACAAACAAACAAAAAAACAATCCAGGCAAATAGGAAGTTCTCTTCAATAAATGCTGTTGGAACAACTGGTTAATAGGCTGTAGAAACAAGAAGACCCACATCTTTCACCATACACTAAGATCAAACATAAATGCGTAAAAGACCTAAACCTACACCCAGAAACCTTCAAACTTTTGGAAGAAAATGTTGGAAACACCTTGCAAGATCTAGGTGTAGGCCCTGACTTCCTAAAAAAGAACACCAAAGACAATAGCAATCAAGGCCAAAATAAAGAAATGGGACTACATCAAACTAACAGGCTTCTCTGTACAGCAAGGGAAGCAATCAACAAAGTGAAAAAGCAACCCACAGAATGGGAGATCTTTTCACACTACATAGGAGATAGGGGACCAATTTCGAGAATATACAAAGAGCTCCAGAACAAACAAAACACCAAAATGAACAAACCACTCAAGAAATGGGCACAGGAAACGGGCAGACATTTTACAAAGGAACAAACCCAACTGGCAAACAAGCATATGAAAAAATGTTCAAGTTCCCTGGCAATAAGGGAAATCCAAATTAAGACATCAATGAGGTACCACCTAATGCCAGTAAGAATGGCTCACATACAAAAAACCACCAACAACACTTGCTGGCGAGGATGTGGGAAAAGGGAACCCTACTCCACTGCTGGTGGGACTGCAGGTTGGTACAGCCTCTATGGAAATCAGTATGGAGAACACTCAAACAACTGAAAATCTCATACCATATGAACCAGCAATAGCACTCCTAGGAATACATCCAAAACACCTGTTACACAAGAAACCAACATGCACCCCTATGTTCATGTCAGCACAATCAATAATTGCAAAAACTTGGAAGCAAAAACTGAAATGCCCATCAACAGAAGACTGGATAATAAAGATATGGTTCATTTACTCCATGGAATTCTACTCAGCTAATAAAAATCAAAAACAAAAACAAAACAAAATGCAGTTCTTTGTGTCCAAATGGACCCAACTGGAAACCATTATGCTGAGGGAAATGAGCCAATCCCAAAGGGTTAGATAACACACGTTTGCCCTAATTTAAGATGAAATGATGTCAACCTGAAAAATAGTACCTGTAAATTCTAATATTATTTCAACCTCAAACAGCCTGTGCCACGTGCAATAAGATATTGTGATGTAACCAATGAACCAACAATCAATGTGAGTCAGACTGCTTGTGATCTACTTCAAAGAATTATAAAATCTAATATACTTTAAAGATCCTAGGCTGCTTGGTAATGAGGCGGGAGAGCAGAGAAATCTTCCATCTCCTTAAAATGTGTGAGGATGACGTGGATCATAACCTATCAGGAACATAACAGGTTACTTATAGACAGCAGACTCGATTCAGCATTAGACAATAGGAAAACTATTAAAACGTACAGTGAGAATCAACAGCGATCCTGACAACCTCCTAACAGGAAGTCATGTGCACAGACTGGAGGGGGCGGGCAGAGTGGAGCAGGGGGACAGGAGGAGTTTGTAGCCCAGCAGCTGTGCTATTCAGTGCTTGTCACCTACGCCTGCAGAGGACGCCCTGGCAGCTCTTGGTCCTCAGACACCTAATAGCCTAGGACTGACTGGATTATTCCCTCTCTCCTTCCCTTCTTCCTTTCACTCCTCTCTTCCTGCTCCCTTCTGCTCTTCACTGAATTATTTTCTGCCTTTAGAAATAAAACTTTAAAGTAGGTTACTTACAATAATAAGCCTTCTTTTCTCATTTTAAAGCAGAAATAGGGAAGGGACAATATCAAATGTTATGCGAGAGTTACAAATAAAGATCAAGAACCTGAAATAATTTCACAGACTCTTAACAATTTTTACATTTTATATGAAATATAAAGACAAAGATTATCTTATAACTGAGGAACTAATAAACCAGCTGAGAAAGAGCAGCAGTCATATCATGATACTAAGAATGGTCATTTATCCACATATTATACTTAATCTGTGACTAAAGTGTATTTTTTTTTCTTTTGTCAACATTTGGGGCCCCAATGGGGCAAGAGAGCTGGTAGTTGTAATGTCTGAGCAAGAAAAGGGACCTTGTCTTCACTCTTTCCTAGATTTCACTTTCTCCTCTCAGGATTTACTGTCCTCAGTGGTGGTCTTTGGATTTTTAGGTCATGCTTACCAAACACATAACAATACAATTGTCCACAATTAGAAATGAGGAAACAGAAGATTATTTTGTATTATGCCCAGACTTAATTTTTACTTGTCTCACTTATCTTGGTGACTATCTGTAAAAAGGGATAACCACAATTTTTAATTTCCACAATGTTTTTTTTTCTTGAGGGTCAGGGATGACTAGAGAAGTTAGATATTTCATTGAAAAAGGACCTGAAAATGTGAAGAGCTAGATATTCCTCACCATACTGACTGTATCTTGAGGAAATTAGTTTTGATAATAATAACAATTACACAATTGAGGAAATGTCAGATGAAATATGAGAACAGCAAGTACTTTATAAAATGTAAAATACTATAGAAATTGTCTTCTATTATCTTGTATTCATATGATACTATTATAAGCTTGTCATTTGAAAGTTCAGTCTATCATTTTGACAGTTACTCTTCTCGCCATCCTTATCAATATCCCACTATCAATAATCCATAATCAAGCAGATAACCATCAGTGAATAAAACTGAATTATTCCAAATTAAGATAATAGGGATTAATATTAGTCTTAGATGGGAACTTTTGGCCTTCTGCACCCATGCAAGTGGTGGCACCTGCCTTTTTGCTTGCCCGGGTGGGTTTTCGGGGGGCAGAGGGGAAGGAGCTGGCAGGGACCTGGGAATTCATGTCCAGGCAGGCAAAGTGATCCTGGGGATTTCCCCAGGTGCTTGGTCCCAAACAGGGTGGCAAGAGGGGAAGGGAGAGCCCTGGGTTAGCATGATGGCTGGATGTGCTGGAAAACCATGTTTAGAGAACTTTGAATGGGTCTGGATCTTAGGTGTGTGCAGGAGTAAGGTCCCACACCAGCACAAGTGTCAGGAGCTTTGGACCCTAGTGGGCGAGCCGAGCTCCAGGCCAGCACACCATCTTACTGGAAGACCAGGCTCTGGAAGGCTGGCTGGGGAACCCATGTGCTCCTGGGTGCAGGGACTGTGGATTGATCATGGAGAGGGGCAAGGGGATATGTGGGAGGGAAGACCACTGAGGGACTATATTGCAGGTGAGGAATGATTTCTGAGGGACTGCCATTGACAAGGCCCCTGTACTTGCAAGTAACCATGGGGACCGAGACCAAGCAGTTTGGAGGGGAGACCCTGGAAGACCTTTATGGGTCACATTGATGCACCAGCCCACAGAGGAAATCCAAACTGGGCTGGTTAGCTAGGCTATTATACCTACAGACTTGCATGAGCCAGGGTAGGAGCATACTGGGTAGGGCAAGGATACAGCACCCAACAGCAAAGAGTTGTGACTAGGAGCAGGTCATGTCAGGCCAGGTTGTAGCATCCAATGGCAAAAACCAAGAAAGGGGATGGGCTGTGATGAGCTGAGTTTAGACCAACTAAACCCTGTTGTGAGAAACAAGCTTGGTTAGGGAGCTAAGGGAACACCCTAGCTGGGCTATAAGTGAAAGAGCCAGAATGGGGGCAGAAATCTGGGCTGGACATGGCTAGTATCCCCAGGCATGGATGTGGAGCATGGGATGCGCCAGACTGGGCTAGACTCCAATAATCACTGGTGCTTGTGAGAGCCAGAGTGGGTATAGGATGGGCTGGGCTAGGTCTCAGTAGCTGCTAAACCATGCAAGAGCTGTGCATGGACCAGGCTTGGCGGGGCTGTAGCACCTAACAGTAAAAATCAGAATGGGTGTGGGTCAGTCATGCAAGGCCACTGTTGCTGCCAGAACAGAAGATGGACTAAGGCAGATTGAGCCAAGGTCCTCCTAGTGTTCACGAGATCTACAACTTGGAAGAGACCTGATAGTGGAGCTTAGGAAACTCCTTTGTCAAGACAGAGTCCCTACAGGTAAATGCCAGAACCAAGGCTGGGAGCAGCCCAGCCCAGGTTAGGTTACATTACCAGCCGGCATACGTGTGAGGGTCAGATCTGGGGGTGGGCGAGGCTGGACCAGTTCATAACACCCACTGGCAGATGTGAGAACCAGGACAGAGTGAAGGACAGGCCTGGTCAGGCCACAACACAAACCAGCTCATGTTAGGGCAAGAACTGGGGGCTGGCTAAGCTGGACTAGGCTGCAGCACCCACCAGCATGAGTTGGAACTGGGGGCAGACTGAGTCAGGCCAGAATATAGCACCAGCTGAGGTGAGACAGGTAATGCCAGACAGGGCTGCCGCACCCACCAGTCAATGTGAGACCTATAGGGGGGAACGCGGGAGGAGGACGAGGTTGGGAGTAACCTGGTATGGGGACTGTGGGAAATCCCCTACTGGGCCACTGCCCCCACCAGTAAGTGTGAGAGCTGAAACGGAGGCATACCAGGCCTGGCAGGGCTAAATCACCTATTGGACTACATGTAAGAGGGTAGGGGGAAAGCCAGGCTGGGCTAAAGGACTGTTTCTACTGGTGCATCCATGAGCCATAGTAAGTGCAGGCTGGTTGGGTTTTGCCACAGCATCAGCTGGCAAGTGCTGGAACTGAGGGCAGATCCTTTCAAGTTCAACTGCAGAACCAACCATAGAGTGCAAGATCTGCCACTGGGAGCAGATCAGTAGGAAAACAGTGGGGCACCTCTCTGAAGGGCTGAAACTCCCACTGGTGAGCATGAGTACCAGAGCAGGGGGTAGGCCTGGCTAGACTGGCAGTAGTGGCATCTGCCAGCTTAAGTGTGGACTGGAGAGTCTGGTTGGTTGGGCTAATTTAGTCTTCAACTTTCATTCATGTATACGAGAACTGAATGGGATATGGAATAGACTGGACCAGTTTGCTAAACTTACCAACAAGCACAGAAAGCAGAGCTGGGTGTGTGTGTGGGGAGGGGGGTGCAAGTGGAAGTTACTGGGGGTTGCTCGATTAGGCTGCAGTTCCCACTGGTGTACATAAGGTCCAAGTGTGTGTTGGGTGGTGTTGGGCTGGGCTGAAGTATCCATTGGTTTACATAAGAGGTGGCGCTGGAGACAGAACCAACCTAGCAATTGCAAAGATCAGTGTGTGCATAGGCTGAAGTGGGGAGTGGTCTGAGCCTGATCCCATCCTGGAAAGCATGTACATGAGTCAGGTCTGGGATCACCTCAGAGGATGCTTCTTTGGGGATCCCCTAACTGAACCACTGGACTCAGAGCACCAACCACGGGGAGAACTGCAGGATCAGAACTGGGCCTCTTCCGTGGGTGAGATGGAGCAGTGCATGGCATTCCCAGAGGCACATGGAGGATTTGGTAGCCCGTTGGGGTCTGCAGAGGACATCTAATACCAGTGTAGAGGAAGAAGGACAGAACAAACTGATCAACTATCACAGCCAAAGGTTGGCAGCCAACAGCTGGGCAAATGGAGACTAAAGTGGACTATATCAGCCAGTGAAATTTGGAAGGATTTCCTCACTCTTGGATCAGCAAGATCAACAGCATTTCAGAACTATACAAATCACTTGAGCAGAGCCCTTGGATCATGTTCCACATTGGTGACCCTGGGATGACCCTGGATGGCCTTTGAAAACAGAGGTCTCACCCACTTTCCCCTACTCCTTAACCCTTCCCACCCTGGTCAACTCTGTGAACAGCATCAAAAATAAAATAAGAAAATTAAGTAAAAAAACAGAGAAGATGGAAATAAATAAATTTGAAACAAACAAAAAAATAAAATGAAGAAAAAGAAGGGACCGCCCAAGTCACCTTGCTTTGAACTCACTCAAACTGCCCAAATTGGGAATCTTCTGAATGATATCAGTACTCTGGTGTCCTAGTGTCCCACTTTGGTCAAGCAGAATATTTCACATGGAATCTAGCTATTTTTTTTGTCTGATGCTTTATTGTATGTTCTTTTTCCCACCTCTTCATGTCCTCTCTGATGCTTAAAATTTTAGGATTTGAATTTGCCTTCTGGCATCTTGAATAGTCTTTCAAAAAAGTTTATAATAACTTCTTCACTGTGCAAATATGTCTGTGTCTTCACTAAACCAAAGTCCTACGGAATCCTGTCCTTGCGTTTGGGCATGTGGCCACCAGGTGGCAGTGGTGGAGTCATCCTGTGTTTATTTTATTTTTTTTTTTTAATTACATTGCATTATGTGACAGTTGTAGGCACTGGGATTTCCCCACCCCTCCTGTCCCCTCCCCCCATGGTGCATTACCTCCCCCCACCCACCTTGCTGCATTACCACAGTTCAAGTTGAGTTGGGGTTCTTTCATTGCAACCATATACCAAGCAGAGTCTAATATCTTATTGTCCAGATAAGTTCAACCGCTTCTTGTGGAGACCATCCCTGGTCCGAAGGTAGAGCCGGCAGAGTGTCATCCCAACCAATCAAAAGCCCCAACATAACATCAGCAACAATCCACACTCCCCAAGCGGCAGCAACAGCTGGGGCTGAGTCAATCCAAAGCCAGGAGCCAGGAGCTTCTTCTGGGTCTCCCACGTGGATGTGGGGTCCCAAGGCTTTGGACACTTCTCTGTTGCTTTCCCAGGCCACAAGCAAGGAGCTGGATGGGAAGTTGGGCTGCCAGGATTAGAACCAGTGCCGACATGGGATCCCAGCATGTTCAAGGTGAGGACTTCAGCCACTAGTCTACTGCACTGGGCCCTCCTCTGTACATTTTTAATCAGATTTTTCATGCCAGTTGTTATATATGCTTTCCTGATCTACTTTCTGTGATGAATTCATTGACTAAGATTGATTGAACAAATGATGCAAATAGCTGTTTTCTCTCTTATTTGCACTGCTTAAGTGGATATTTGATATTTTTTTCAGAGATTAGTTCAAGCTCTGACAATAACTTTTGCATACAGAAAATGTTTGGCAGGTAAGCAGGCTAGGAGTTCTGGATCACATTTTTATCTAAAAAAAATATTAAGATATATTTGAAACCAGCCACTCTTCTACAATTCAATTATAACGTAAACTGATAACGAATGAGTCTTGACCTTAGGGTACCCTTATATTTGGCAGGTGATCAATAATCAAATATCACAGGAAAAGTGTATAATGTGTAAGATCAAAGAGACAAGAGTGTCCCCAAAGGAGGGTTATCATTTCCAATAATGTGTTTGTGGAAAAAGTCATAGCAAATTGAGTACTTAAAGAAAGACCTAAAAGATCACACTTTAAAAAAGCTGAAAGTCCTGTGGCTGTGTAGGGAGAGATTATTTCACTTAGAGCACAGTTCTGTTAAGAATGAACATTTTGGGACAAGAGAAAAGATTGGTTAGATTCATTACAAGAATTTTGGTGAGAAACAAATATCGACAGCAGTAGATGACTCAGACTAAGAGGATAGAAATGAACATGGGAGAAAATAGCAATAGCAGTTATGAGAGACAAAGCCAACATGATTTGTTAATAGGATGGGCGTGATGAGTAAGCAGGCCAAGGGTATCCACAGGTCTTCTGTTGCATTATTTGAAAGTGTGGTTCGTGGATCTCCTAAAACAGAATCGCCCGAGAAATGTGTTGAATCAGATTTTTAACTTGACTTGAGAACTTCTGAACCACTATCCACAGAAGAAACCAGCATTTTTTTTTTTCCCAAAGAGCCAGACTACAAGTATCTTTCAAAAAAAAAAAAAAACTCAAGGGATATAGCATAAAACAGTCATGGACCATATGCAAATGAAATGTGGCTGTATTCCAATAAAAATTTATTTATAAATCTTGAAAATTGAATTCTATTCAATTTTCACTTGTCATACCATAGTTTGCTTTTTATTATTCCCAACCATTTAAAAACTGCTTTAAAATAATATTTTCAGCTTTTGGGTTGTTAAAAAAAAATGACCAATAGGGGCTGTTTTTCTAACCATGATTTGAACAGCAGTTTCCAAAATGTGTATTTTTATCATTCATACTATATCACTTATTTATGCATAAAAATTTCATGTAAAGTAGAGATTGGTACTTTATTCTAATTTTAAATATATGAAAATAATATCAGAAAAGTGACAATCTTTTAGTTAGATCTCTTGCTTGGAATTGGCTGGTTGCAAAGTACCTATTCTTTCAATTCCATCACATCAACTTACAGGATATTGTCTTCGTGATCGTGTCCAAGCACAAAAAAATCTGGAGTGAAAATAAGACAATAAAACAGGGAGCTTTACTTATAAAACTATTTCCCCCTTCAACACACTATGTGGCTTTGCTTTTATAATTAACATACTGCTGATGAGATCTCCCATTGGTGAAGGATGGCGAGTGAGATTTTCCATAAAGAGCAAGCGCTGCAGGAAATAAATTGATCTCCAGGGAAGAAGAGGAAAAAGATTGTCAGTACTCACACAACTGCCTAATAGGAAATGATATTTCAGAACTGCTCAAAGAATGCAATGACTGGATTTTCTTTCCAGTGCATTCTGAAACTTTAGGCCTTCTGAAAAAAAAAAGGTGAAACATTGTGAGTTTTTTTATAAAATCAGGAGCGATCTTATAGCATTTTTTTAGGATGTCAGTATTAAAAAGCTAGAACAGCATTCCCTAGAACTTCAGGGAAATTCTACCACTACGATTTTTAGATTATAAGCAATCTTCATTGATATTAAATAGAAATAGGAAAGAAATATCATAGTTTGATTACCAGTTTAAAGTGTGTGTGTGTGTGTGTGTGTGTGTGTGTGTGTGTGTGTGTGTGTGTGTGTGCAGTAACAGACAGAGAATACTCTCATTACTTGGCAATGTAAGTGGCAAGAACCCAATTACTTGAGCCATCTATGCTGCCTCCCAAGGGGCTGCATTAGCAGAAAGTTTGCATCAGGGCTTGGAGTTGGTACCCAATCCTGCAATCCCAATCTAATGTGAGCATTTTGCTTAAGATGTATTGATTGATTTGAAAGACAGTGACAGAGAAAGAGAGCTCTTCTTCCTGTTGGTTCTTTTCTGAGTTTACTAATACTTTTTGTAATAGTTACAGCTCGGACAGGCCCAAAGCCAGGAGCCACAAACTCCATCTGGATAAATATGAGTAGCAGGGACACAAATGCTCGCATCATTGTGTGCTGCCTGGCCAGACGCTTTGCCAGGGACCTGGATCAGAATCAGAATAGCACTCCAGTATTGGCTGCTGGTGTTGCAAGGAGCAACTTACCTTGTCCAAGCTCAAGGATTGGGAACTTCCCAGCCACTGGCCCTTATCAGTTAATCTGGTATCACCAAAGGAACCAATGGAGGGACTGAACATTTTTACAGAAAGCTAACCTGATTATTGTAAGTATCCAGATGGCCCTTTGTTAGGTAAAAAACAAAGGCTCCCCAACACTGTCCCACTCCAATTAAAATTTTTAAATAACAGGTTAACTAGTCTTTGGAGATAAGTAATGATTGAATTTAGAGTATCACTGAGAACACTGAATTATTAAGTTATCACTTTATTAAAATGGACAAAAATGCATTTATGATGACATGTAAAGTACCAACCTCTTGATAACATGCTATGATTCAAAATCTTTACTACAGAATCCTCACCATGTCTAATCCTAAATATAGTACAGATACAGAACTGATGGGTTTCATTTCCTATGATACAAATATAATATCCATTACAGATTTAACTTATTGATTAAGCAAAGTTAAATTTCTTTATCTACAGCTCCATTCTTCATTTTTCTCTTCTGGCTTCTGCTTAGCCTCAGTGAAGGGCTTTCATAAAGTTTGTTTACTCTCATTTACCAAAACAAAGCAGGAACACACATGTAGTGCATCATCTGTGAGTTTTACTTACAGATGAGCTGATTTGAGTTCAACAATCTTGAGGCTTTAATGAGAATATGCCATGAATCACAGGCGTTCCGAATTGATAGGGCATAAGGAGTAACTGGTGTCCTTCCATCTTGGTGAAGAAAGTCAAAATCAGAGAAATGCAATGGTTTGTGAAAGGCTACATGCCTAGGCTGTTCTAAAGTCCAGAGCACATTTGCTTCATTTTCTAGTCCAGCGTTCCTTTCACTGAGTAGACTAATGTATGAGGACAACAGTGGTGAAGATTTAGTATAAAGATGTAGGAATAATTGAAAGAACACTGTTGAGATTCAAAAAGAAAGCAAACTGCAGAAGAGTACATAGATTAGGAGAATATAAAATTTCCTTAATAAAGAATATTTGTGTCAGGCAGAAACAAATAAACTTATTTGAAAGGTTACCTTTTCCAGGAAACACTTCAGTTTCTGGAAGGTCACACAAGAAAGAAAAAGGAAAACAGCTCCCTTTTTAGCTGGGCGGCAACTGCCACCATTAATGAGCGACGCACATAATAATGAGATCCTGCACACAACTAAGTAATAATGCCCTTTCACTGAATAACTTTGCCCTTGACTGAAGGAAGAGCTTTGCCTGTAACTGTTGGGACACCTGCATCCAATGATTGACAGACACAAAGATTATAAAGACTCTTTGCTCACCCTCCAATACAGGATAACTCGAAATGAACATTGCAAGGTCTAGAGGTCCCTGTGGGATGCCTATGCTGAACGCCTTTGTTGCTATTGTAACTCAGGTTCTCCTTTGGTTCAGACCTCATCCACCCTGCGTCAGATGTTGTTCTCAACAGTGCATTCTTTTTTTTTTTTAACCTGTGGTCAATAGTACCAATATAAAACAAGCCAAGGAATGGTACATAAATAACTTAAAGCAAATGTTTCCATTTAACACATATATAATTTGAAAATAGCTCAGAATAACCCAGAACTCTCAGCTCAGAATCCAAAGGTCTGAACTTTACCATACTGCCAGTTACAAATTTATTTTCAAAGAACTGCTGCCTTAGATATCTATGGTCAAAACAGTGTGTAGTATTAATAACAACATTCCTAAAATAAGACATCAGTATCACCAAGCAACCAGAGTGAATCAAAGACCTGCAGAGAAAGGCCATCTCAAACTTCTGAACAAATGTTTTCATCAACTTCCTATTGAGGAGCGTGTGGAGACCCACAGCATCTGTTCTGATTTATGTTGTTTGTTACACTCCTGGATGCAATTGAGTCAATTCTTGCTACAGGACTCATGTTCATTCATAGCAAATTCTTGAGTTGTATACAGTGAATACAAAAATAAAGACATTGTTTTAATATAATCTTTAGGTCCATATTTGAAAGCTTCCACTTTAGCTGAAATAATATAGTAGGCTCCGAACTTAACCTATTACTTTTCCCTTCCTCAGTCTATGATATACTACAAAGGTTATGCCACTGCAACCTCCGCCAAAAGGAAATGTAAAAAATGATTGACCATATGGCTAAGCACTGACAAGAAGGGAAAGCTCAGAAAACTGCTCATTTTCCCATCCTGAAGTCAAAAGAGGCCAATGGGTATACAGAGATGAGCTATCCACACCAAGCATGTTCAGTGTTAAACATGAGTCAAATGATTCTTTATCCAGTGCAAGAAATATACTATATTACACAAGACAAAATTAAATTTGAAAATTGTATTGCTTGTCTTCTCTACTTTCTTGTGCTTATGTATGGATTTGTACTACACTTACAGGATTAATAACAAAGAAAAATCTATAATTTATTACATTTAAAATGCCGAGAGCAAAGATTTGAAATATTACATAAAATCTTAGTAAACGTCTATTGAAATTTGTCTTAAAAAGGAGAGAACATTTTGCTCTCTTAAATGAAGTTAGGAATCTTACTTGCCTGGAACTGCTATTTTCATTTCAGATCGTCATTGTCATTAATACTAGTCCTTTTCACAGGCAATCCATTGAAAGCAGGTGCTGCCTTGGTCTCTCATACACTCTGCATATTCACTCAAGGTGCAAAGCTAGAGTCACTGCAGTACCAACCAAAAAGATGCCCACACAGCAAAGACAAGATCGCAAGTTCCCCTGTAGTTGAAACAAGAACTTTGATCTCAAGAATTGTCTTATCTGGCACTGTTTAGGATCTACAATCTTAAAGAAAAAATAAGTTTCCCAATGAATTAATAACGGCATGAGACTCAACACACTGCAGCCATTTTCATGGCAGAGATTGTCCCTTCTATAGTCCTACTTGCTTAGTATTTGAAATGTGGAAGAATTGCAATATGCACAGTTTTCAAAGACCTTTCCAGAATTTCATTTTTTATTACTTGAAGAAAGTCAATGAAAAGGTAATAAGAAAAGCTCTATGGGGTATTTTTGTAGGAGTGTCAGAAGCTGGTAAGCTAACTACTTGAAAGAACCCAGATTGTGCAGACCTGGCTTGAAGCAGAAACACTTCAGAGACTTTATATCTAGTATGTTGACTTTTACATGTCCTTGGAGAAAAAAAAATGTGTGCTAGTAACAAACCAAATAAGGAAGGAAACGGAACAGACCATATGCTTAAGAATAATTACAGTTTCAATTTCCCTACAAACGAAATGTGAAGTTTCAAAGATAAAATGTAATAGAAACTGGGTTGATTTCATGTATCAAAAATATCACCAAGAAAGAAAATTCATATTTCCTGGTTAACTCATCTAAGATTTCTATGCTAAGGAAGTTAGCCTAAGTAGCTCAATTTTTGCTGTCAATTCCTCCACAAATCCGCTTCTTCTTGTTCTTGTTTTGTGCTTGGTAGAGATAAAATATATCAGATCGCTATATCTGTAAGCTAACCCTTCATAATTCAAAACTATATTTGGTTACTTGGCTGACACATCTTTAAATTAAAATCATTGCAGGCATTTTAACCTCTTCTTAAGCCATTAATCCTTTTTGCTCATTGGTCTAAGGAAAATAGAAAAATATTATTATGACAATACAAGCAGTCTTACAATACTTCCATCAAAACCATAGCAGGAAGAAAAATCCAATAATGGAAAACAGTGAGCAGTATTATTTCTGGAATGAGTATTTAGTATCAGACTTCACCTAGCACTTGATACCACTTAGGTTTTCAGTTCCACTGGACACTTAGACAACTCATACATTCCAAATAAAATGGTAGTAAGAATCCAAATACTGTGCCTTTTTTGTGCAAGTTGTTAGAAACACTGTCTTGTGGATTATATGAACTGCAGTTATAATGATGCCTACCACTGGGTTACACTTTGCTTCTTCTTCTCTCTCTGCACATCGTCCAAGTCATCCTGACAACCAGCGGGTGTTTTTGAATACAGGTCACCTTGATTTGAGTGAAGTTTCCTGGGTATCTCTCTACAGTGACTCTGAAATGACACAGACCAAAATGATCGACTTTAAAAAGAAATTATCAATCCAGAATAAATATTTCCCAGAGTTATGACAAGGATAAGCATTTACCATGCAGCAAATCATTTCTGTATTTCTGAAATAGAACATTCTAGAAGTCAAAACAAATGACAAAAGATTTATTTCTCAATATAGTTTGAAAGTCTAAGTATGGGGGACAAGGAAATGACCAGAATAAGAAGTTCTAGATACAGAAAGTCATCTACAAAGATCATTTTTGTGCATTATGTTTTTCTTGTGAGGCTTAAAAATATTGATTTTCAGTGTTAAACAGTCTTGCACTTTTCTAATTACTGCATAATTCTATATTGCTTAATAAAGAGCAGGTTTCAGTTCTGTGTGATACATATTGCCTACATAAACAAGCCAATAACAACTACTCTGAAAATAATTGATTTTTTACCAGCATGATGAAAACTTAATAAAGCTCCTCTAGTCAATTTCGCAATAATGATTCATCATAATAATGAATTATTAAGGCTCAGCATCAACAACTCCTGTAATTTGTCTCACATTTAAGATATGCCACAGTTTTTGATGCTTTACTACATTATGTCCTTCAACAGAATCACTAGAGGGGAAGAAAAAGTAAACACCTAAAAAGGAAAATAAAATTTAGCCCTTTGCTTCAAGCAAAAATTCAGAATAGAATTGTTTTATCTTAGATGTAGTCAAGAAAACTTCAAATTAATGGGCCAACTCAAAATTGTCTCACGGATTTTGGCCATCCACACTAGTCATTTTTTTTTACATGTCAACATTATGTTATTTGAAACACAAAAGTTATACAAAGGAGGGGAAAACAGAGAGATACAGAGAGACAGAGAGAGAGAGAGAATTTTTTCATCTGCTGATTCACTCCCCAGATGGCTACAACAGTGAGGCCTGGGCCAGACAAAAGTTTGGAGTCAGGAGTGTCGTGAGTTTTTCATGAAGATGACAGGGACCCAAGGTTCTGAGTCATTTTGCAGTGCTTTTCCCAGGCCATTAGCAGCGAGCTGAAATGAAAATGACCAGATAGATCACCAGTATCCATATAGACTGGCAAAGTCACAAGCAGTGGCTTTGCCTCTTTAACCACAATGCCAGCCCCCACACAAATTATTTTGAATCACTAGAAGATAGGATAATAGGGCCCAGCACAATAGCCTAGCGGCTAAGGTCCTCAGCTTGCACTCTCCAGGATCACATATGGCCACCGGTTCATATCCCGACGACCCCATTTCCTATCCAGTTCCCTGCTTGTGGTCTGGGAAAGCAGTTGAGTATGGCCCAAAGCCTTGGGACTCTGCACCTGCATGGGAGACCAGGAAGCTCCTGGCTTCGGATCGGTGCAGCCCCAGCTGTTGCAGACGCTTGGGGAGTGAATCAATGGATGGAAAATCTTTCTCTCGGTCTCTCCTCTCTGCATAGCTGACTTTCCAATAAAAATAAATAAATCTTCTTTAAAAATGATAACAAATAACTTTAAAATTCTTCCTACTTTAAATCAATTAGAAGTCTGGTTTTATAGAAATCACAGGGTTTTAAAACTTACGAAGGCTAAGTAAGGAAATTAGAGCGTAGTATGATTAAGTAATTCACCTAAATTAACAAAACGAACAACTTGAAGCCACAGCAATGCCGTCTGACCCTTGGTTTAGTATTCTTTATGTAATTCATGATTAATTGGCTTAGTTTTTCCATCAGTTATCCTTTTCCTCTCTCTGTGTCCATGTCCTTTCTGTTCAGCTATGGGTGGTCTTCTGTGATTTCCTCAAGAATAATAGGATACTGACACAAAAAGAGATTTAAAGGATGCTTGCAAAATTGGCTTTTTCCCTCTTATGTGTCCACTATGCCATGAGAACATACCTAAACTAACCTACTGTAGGTAGAACATGCAATGGAACAAAGTTGGGTGATTTTTTTTTTTAAAGATTTATTTTTATTATTTTTTCATTGGAAAGGCAGATATACAGAGAGGAGAGACAGAGAGGAAGATCTTCCGTCCGATGATTCACTCCCCAAGTGAGCGCAACGGGTCAATGCTATGCCGATCCGAAGCCAGGAGCCTCTTCTGGGTCTCCCACACGGGTGCAGGGTCCCAAAGCTTTGGGCCGTCCTCGACTGCTTTCCCGGGCCACAGGCAGGGAGCTGGAAGGGAAGCAGGGCTGCCGGGATTAGAACCGGCGCCCATATGGGATCCCGGGCGTGCAAGGCGAGGACCTTAACCGCTTGCGCCACCGCGCCGGGCCCAAAGTTGGGTGACTTTTTAAACTGATGTGACCAACACCCGGAGAAGTCCCAGATATTCTAGCAACACTAATTCAAGTCAACTTAAGTTCAGAGTTCACAAACTACATAAATTAGATTTTGGTTATAAAGTATTTTCTGAAGATCATGATGCTTTGTGATATAGTCAACAACCATCTATATATGTTTCTTAGACAAAGGGTGTAGTGTAAGAATACAAATACAAATAGTACACACACGCAGACTCTTAAATTGTTAAATCAAGCAAGAACCATAACAGGACTTGATGCAATGGCTCAGTGCTAAAATCCTCACCTTGCACGCACCGGGTTCCCATATGGACATTGTTTTGTGTCCCAGAGGCTTCATTTCCCATCCAGCAACTTGCTTGTGGCCTGGGAAAGCAGTAGAGGATGGCCCAACGCCTTAGTACCCTATACTCACATGGGCGACCCAGAAGAAGATCCTGGCTCCTAGATTTGAATGGACTCAGCTCCAGCCATTGCAGCCAGGTGTTTCTGTCTCACCTTCTCTCTGCCCATCTCCCTTTCCAATAAAAATTAAGAATTAAAAAAAAAAGCATAAGCAACAATCAGATGAAAAGATGGCAAGCTGACCAATATACAGTGAAAACAGTCAGAGATCATGAAAACTATAGTAACTCCTGAAAATTTGATCAAAGAAGACTCTAAACATAATTTGACAAACACTATATATATTTTTTGTTCCTACTGATCTATGGCCTTTTTGCTTTTTGTATGTTGAAATCTATTTAGTGAAGTGTTGAACCATATTACATTAACTATAATGCAAATTGAAAATATATTCTCTCAAAAGTAAAACGGAAAATGTTAACACATAATTTCTTAATTTTTTTCAGGTAAAGCATTAAAATAGAGTGTGGGGATATTTTTCAAAGTCCTTTACCGTGGACAAAAGACATCACAGAAATAGTGTTTTGATGTGGGTGTGAAGTGGAAATGAATTATTTCATATCTACATTCCACTCAATCCAAGAAAACACAAGTCCAGCAACTCAGGAAGTAGAATTGAGCTGTTGGTTTTAAATATTATTTTATTTATTTTAAAAGGCCTAACCACAGAGCAGGGAGCATACAGAGAGAAAAAAAAAAAAGCGTAAAAGAGATTTAGATCCTCTAGGCCCCTACATGGTTGCCAAGTCAAGAGCCCAAAACTCCATCCAGGTCTGCCACATGGATGACAGGGTATCAGCTCCCTGAACCATCCTGTGCTGTGTACCCAGGTGCATTAGTGGTATAGCAGATCAGAAACAGAGCAGCTAGAAAGTACAGTGGAACTCTGATATGGTATGCTCACATCCTAAGCAGTGGATTAATCTCATGGACCACAACTAAAACCCAAGGAAGAATTTTTTTAACATTTTGGTAAACCTGTGCTATCACATAAGTTTTGCAAAGAATCAGAATTAATCAGAACCTGTTTAATTTCCTGATTTTGAATTAGATTCCTTTGGAAACCACGCTCTTTTTTCAAGTGTTGGATGGTTCTCAGCAGTGAGCAATGAACTAGAAGGAAGAAGGGATATGATTTCCTGCTTTTTCATACCAAATTCAATTGATAATGTTAAATAATCGATGGAAAAGTTGGAAAATTCGTGTAAATTGTGTATATTATATTCCAGACTATAAAGAAGAAATGCTGAATTTTCCAGGATTCTTAAACTTAAAAACCCATTGTCATGAAAACCTAAGGATCAGTGTTACAAAGCACTGGATTTCCTGTTGCAAGCTCCTGACAGATTGAGCATTTTATTTTTTTAAAAAAGATTTATTTATTTTTATTACACAGTCAGATATACAGAGAGGAGGAGAGATAGAGAGAAAGATCACTCCCCAAGTGACCGCAATGGCTGGTGTTATGCCAATCCGGAGCCAGGAGCCAGGAGCTTCCTCCAGGTCTCCCACACGGGTTCAGGGTCCCAACGCATTGGACCATCCTCGACTGCTTGGCCACAAGCAGGGAGCTGGATGGGAAGTGGAGCTGCTGGGATTAGAGCTGGCGCCCATATGGGATTCTGGCGCATTCAAGGCGAGAACTTTAACTGCTGGGCCCAGATTGAGCGTTTTATAAACATACTGTTATTGAGCTTGTTAAGAACATCACGGACCTGTAACAGTCCTGTCCCCGGTGTCTCCTCCAGTCAAGCCCTGTCAGATATGCTAACATCTCTTATGTTCAGCTTATCAAGCCAAGTTCCTCTCCCCAGGTTCTAATCTAAAGGGAGGTAGATGTCTCCCAAATTATCGACTCTTCCTTATTCCGTCTTCCTTCTTTACTTAGCTCTTCCTTCCCTTACCTCTGCCACGTTCCATACACATTGTGTCAAGGCATTTGTTTTCCGCTACAATCAAAATTCCCAGAAGGCTCCTTCCTTCATTGCCCAATTTTGTCATCCAATATCCTCTAAATCTCTCCCTCCATTCTCCTCTTTCCATCTCTGATACTTCCTCTGTGCTTTTCAAACTTTATAAAATATTTAACCTTTTTTTTCAAAAAATTGCCTCTGCCTTCCTGTCTGAACTACAATGCCACTTTCCACCCAAGATACCACTCCAGAACCGGAGAGCCGTTGCTCATCCTTCCACACTCTGCTACCTTCACACTGACAATCCCCTTGCACCTTAGTACTATTCCTTGACATCTTATCTGCTGGGGACAGTACCTGCTGCGGTGACATTTCTGCCACCTAGCCGTATACCATTCCCTTTCTTGCTGGGAACAAGAACCTGTATTAATCTGTAGTTATGGAACACCTGTCCAAAACAGATTCTGGAATTGTTGATGTCCATTTCAGGCTCCTTAGAACCTTGATCCTGGACAACGTCCCTACAAAGAGCCCATTCTACACCCCCGCTGAACCTTTTTGTTACAAGTTTAGTTTTGAGTGTTCTACTTCCTCCTTTCCCTTTCAGAGAAATACTGGTGAAATACTCTCACACCAAAACTGCAAAGTATTTTCCTCTCCCATAAAGTCTCCTGCAGCCTGGTTTATTCTCAGTCAGATTTTCTTGCTCCAGACGGCTTTTCCCATAACCCCTTTCAGGATGATTCTCAGACTTCACTTGGAACTGAGATCCACAGAGGACACTGGGTTCTCTACGCCCTTCGGTCCCTTACTCCTAGGCTTCTTTTTTGTAGTGAAACTCCATTCAGCTTGCAGAATTTCCCCTGGCCTGTCAGTGTTCACCTTGTTCCCCTCTCCGCAGCACCAGCATGTCCTGTCGCTCCCTCTGCTGGGTTGCTGCTGTCCTGCCTGCCATTCTGAGCACTTGTACGCAGTGTCCTTTCCTGAGGGTTAGGAGTAGTCTTGTTACTTCCTTGATATTCTTTTTATCATCCCTGGGGAATTTTAGTAATTGTGTGGCTTAATTTACCATCCTACATATTTATGACTCCAGGGCTCAGTTAAAGATTCATAAAATGTGATGAGAGTTGAGAGGCAGGTGCTTGTAGGTCATGACACGCACTCTGGACTCCAATCAAAACGTTCTTTCAGCTCGTCAGTCCCACCGCTCTCCTGCTCTGAGGCTTACTTTCACCTACTGTCTAGTGCATTCTTTACAAACTGTTACTCCAGTTTTACTTGAGTTTCTGTAAGTTTCCCCTCACAGTTTAGACTTTAGGCACCACGCAGTTTCCTAGTCTTTAGAACACTATATGCTACTGCGATGTATTTTTTCACATTTGCAATCAAGTAATCTCTTATTTAGTGATAATGTGCATCTCCCCAGTTAAAATAATAGTCCTCCAACAGAAAAAAAAAATCTATGCCATAGTTTTTGCTTTTATCTGAGTATTTTAAGCATTTAGTAGGTACAAAACATTTAGTAGAAACAAAAGAACTGCATGTTAAGTTAGTACCTTCAAATACACTGAATTTTCGTGACATTTTTGTTGGACCAGTTGTCAGTGGCACCTACAGAGTCACATATCTACTTAGACACAGTGACCAGTTCCAATAGTGCTATTCATTATATAGACAAAAGGCACATGCATTTTTGTCTTGTTTGTTCTTTTTAAAAACATGTGTTTCAGCGTATACATTTAACTTAGTAGTTCAGATACCAGATCAAACACCCACATGTATACCAGAGTACTTAGCTAATAAACCCATCTATTACTGCTAACTCCAGCTTCCTGCCAATGCATGCTCTGACAGGAAGTAATGAAAGCTCAGGTAAGTAATTAGTCTCTTAAGCATATTTTATAGACATAGATTGAGCTTCCGGCACCCAGCTTTGGCCTAGGCCAGCTGTAGCCACTGCTGAAGAACTTTGTTTCTGCTCTCTGTCTCTTTTAAGAGCTCTGATTAAAATTGCATTCTATGGCTACCTAAGGTAGCTACAGATAAACAAATGGCTATTTTAGAAAGTCAGATTTGAGAATTGATTGTATAAGCAGAGTGATTCATATTCCCCAAACATAAGAATGTGATTTTACAAAAGTAGAAGAAATGAAGTTCTGTATCAGGCACTGCTTCAGGGGATATCAATGCTTCAACCTTAAGATAGGGACCCCAGGAAAATAAGAAGATTAAAATGTATCTGAAGGATGGAGAGGAGCATAGATAAATCTGAGTGGGCATACATTAGATCTTCATAAACACTTTAAGGCTATACTTCAAAAAAATTACATGGATTTTCTGTTATTTCCATTTAACTTGTCATTGAAGACAATTCACTAGGATCCTGTCTAGTAACATAAAATAACATTTAACTATTTTCAATATTGTTCTTGACCTATAGTTTGCACTTTACTTTTTGAAAACAACAGTTTAATTATTAAGCACTGTATATTTTTCACTAAACGAAGATGAAAGCAATTAAGCAAAATTGTAATCCTGTTATTTATGAAAAAGAAGCAGAAAAACTCTTCAAATTCATCTTTTTTTAAAAAAAAGATTTTATTTTATTACAGAGTCAGATGTTGGGTAAAATCATCCTTTTCTAAACAGCTTATTAAGTTTTCTAGTAGCTCATAATTATGGTCCCTTTATTTTTCCCAAGGGAACATGGACTTATTTTGACTTGGAGATCTACAAAGAGCCTGACTTGGCCAAGAATTAAATATCATTCATATTTCAAAAAAGAAGCGATACTCCAGAAAATGTCCTTTCTATTTTATAAAAAACTAACCCTCCTGCTAATAAAGTAACCTCCTTCTCTATTTTACATAAGATATTCTTTTCCACTGTCTGTAATTTTTCATGTAAGACAGTAAACTTCTTCACTTAAAAAAATTTTCTTATTGTCATTTGGGAATAACTCTCATTTAACTTTCTTTCTCTAGTTTTGGTTTTTCTTAAAACAAGAAAAGCAATAATTCAAAACCTCAACAGGAAAATATAGGAAATCCTGACTCTAAGAAATACAGACTGTTATGTATATTCAAGTAATTATTCCAAAAGAAGTTTTGTGTTCTAATGTGTATGTGTGGGTATGTCTGTGTGCATGCGCTCATTGATATATTGTTCAATCACCATAAATAATTCAGTAATTTAGAAGATAATGGACTGGTCTGAAACACAATAAAATGACAACTGGCAATCTCTTCTGTTATATGCATGCGCATAATGTTTTATTTATGGGTGAATCAATCATGATTTAGAAACCTAATAAACTTCATCTTGTATATTATGAAGATCCAATTTAATAGATGCACATCTTTCATTTTATTGAAGAAAATAGTTAAACAAGCAAGAGTATAAATCATAAAAACTGATCTAAAGCTTATTGTTCACATTCCAAGGTTCTACAAAATGACCCAAACATAATCAGAAACTGCCTTTCTGTGTGCAGTACCTTCTTAGCTAATTGAAAGAAAATGCTTCTAAATTTCTCTCACTGGATTCCTAAAATATGCTATCTTTCCATGCCTTTCCTTGTCCATACAAAGTTACGCTGCTTGCAGGTGGCTTGCTCAGGCCTGTATTCCACAACTTCAACCCTATCCCTCCCTGACCCAGCCCATGACCTTCCCAGGTGAGACCCCTTGCTGGCAGCACCTGCTCTCCTCAGCCGGCACTACTGCTTCCTTGATTGCAAATGCCATTTTCAAAGGACCCTGCTGGCTGGGCTGGCAACTGATCAGGACCATCACTATTAGTCCCAGAGGCATGCATGTGGCTTGACAGTCACTCTGGCCCAAATGTATTTTCCAGTTAGGAGACACCTCATTCCCATAACTGACTCTATGCACCATGAAATGTCAATCATTTAAGAGTCATGGTTTGCTATCTCCTCTATCTTTTCTTTGAATCAGAGAAGATGCAATATGCTTATTACCAAGAGCTATAGCACTAAGTATATGTTTCCTTAGCTGTACGTGTATCTGATGAAAGATGAATTTTCGGATCACCTTTTCAAGGGCCTCCTCTTCTTCCTGGACTTGCTGGAATCAGAACCAAGGAAAAAAATCATATCTGTCAGAACTATGATTGGAAATCATAACATGTTCTGTATTAAAGATCTTTTCATGTTCTCCTGGAAATAAACCCTTCATTTAATATTAGGACTAGTTTAGGGCCCATCATTATGGCATAACTAGTAAAGCTGACACTTGTAACACCAGCATCCAAAAAGGAAGACAGTTTGCATCCCAGATGGTCCAATTCTATTCAAGTTCCCTGCAAATGGCCTGGAGAATATAAGGATGACCCATGTGAGTGGGTCACTGCAACCATTGGGAAGCCAGGAAGAATCTCCTGGCTCCTGGCTTCAGATGGGGCCACCACTGACTGTAGCCATCTGAGAAGTGAACCAGCAGATTGGAAAAGCAGCCTCTATGTGTTGCTCTCTTTCTTTTTCTGTAACTCTAACTTTCAAATAAATAAATAAATCTTATATAAAAAAATACTTCACTTCACTTTTAGAGACACATTTCAAGAACACATCATGCTTCAAAAGATTAACCACTTCTCAGATCTTGGTTGTATATTTTAACAGCATCTCCTACTTTTTCTTCAGAAGAATGAGAACAAGGTATTTTGATAGCTGTTGTCCTTTCTGTGATCACCCCCTTGAGAAACATTAAATTTTAACCAGCAGATACTGGGAGAGTTCAACATAAACACAAACTGTGTTTTCCAGAAATTTGTTGAAGACTATTAATCCAGATTAACCAGTAGAAAATCCATTCATAAATGGTTCCATCAGTTTCTTGATCCTCTATTTTTTTTTTAATTTAACTAAAGATGAAACGGGTATTTGAGGTAATCCTTAGAAAAAATATCTTTATTTTAAAGTGAGTGCTAAGTAGACAGTTAATATGTACAATTGCTATTCCTAAAGAGATCATCAAGAGCTGCACTCAAAAAGGTTAGTCCTGTCATTTCAGATCTTGGATTAGCAGGCAAAAGAATATAACAGCAAATGATGCTATGTTATAGTTGTGAGTCTCTAATCCTGAATAAAGGAGGAGCCCCAATGAAACAGTTAAATATAACTTTGCTTATGCCTTCAACCACACGATACACTTAAATAGCAGAATGCTAAATTTGTAACAACTACCAAAAGACAATACTATAGTGATAATATGGGAAAAATGTGAAGAGGGGAACACGAGGAAGGAGGGGAGAATGAGAGGAATTCCTATACTTAGAAAATGGTATCGTGGAAAATACATAGTAGTAGTAATAATAATAACAGTAAATGGTGCTCAGATTAGCTACATTTTAGCAACTTATGGTTTCTCTTCTCCAGGAAGGATATAGGGCACATTGGGAGGAGATGGGATTTCTGAACTTCAAAAAGCACAATTATAAGGTGCTAAGCAAAGTAAGGAGTGAGCTGCTGTTTATCTGGGGAGAGAATAGGAGTTGGAAACAGGAACAAACTGAAATAGTTGTGGCAGTGAAGATAGCTTAAAACTTTCAGTAAGAGTTCTTCACAGTTGTTTGGAAAAGATTTTAGCAAATCACAGTCTTTATGCAGCACATTTTAAGCCACTGCCCATAGTTAGGCACCATTTCTCCTCCATCCATGGTCTATGCCTCCACCATGTGGACCTCACCCACAAAATACAGTGAAAAATCTCAACAAAATAGAATGAATGGGGCAGAAGAAAGAATCCCAGAACTGGAAGATATTTCTAGTCACAATGGGAAAACAATCAAAAAGTTGGAAGCAGAGCTGGACCAAGCTAAACAAAGCATTCACAGAGTAAGACACACTATTGAAAGGCCAAATATAGGAGTTCCAGAAGGTGCAGAAAAATAAGCTGAATTTAGAAATGTGTTTAATGAAATGATAAAAGAAAACTTCCCTAATACAAAGAAAAATTGGAAAACATATCCAAGAGGAGCACAGATCCCCCAAAAGGTTTGACCAAAAGCAGACTCCACCACAACACATGATAAGTAAGCTCTCTTCAATTGAACATAAGGAAAAGATCCTTAAATGTTCACATGAAAAAAATCTATTGGGGTTCAGCCGGGTAGCCTAGCAGCTAAAGTCCTCACCTTGCACGCTCCAGGATCCTTATGGGCATCAGTTCATATCCCAGCAGCCTTGCTTCCCCTCCAGCTTCCTGTTTGTGGCCTGGGAAAGCGGTCCAGGACAGCAGTCAACTCTGAGCCTGTGTGGGAGAGCCAGAAGAGGCTCCTGGTCCCTGCCTTCAGGTCGGCATAGCTCTGGCCATTGTGGCCACTTGGGGAGTGAATCAATGGACGGAAGATCTTCCTCTCTGTCTCTCCTCCTTTCTGTATATCTGACTTTTCAACAAAAATAAATAAATCTTTAAAAACAAATCTGTTGACATATAGAGGAATGGCAAGCAAACTCACAGCTGACCTCTCACAGGCCAAAAGAGAATGGAGTGGCATATGCTAGATTCTAGAAGAAAAAAACAAATTATCAGGCCAGAATAATTGACCCAGAAAAGCTTTCCTTTATCTTTGAAAATGAAATAAAATTCTTCCACAGTAAACCAAAGCTCAAAGGATTTGCCTCTTTCAGACCTGCTCTACAAAGGATACTTAAAGATGTTCTCCTGACAGAGAAAAGGAATAGCACCTACCAAAACCAAAGGCAAACGTGAAGGACATCCCAGTAAAATAGCAAAAGAAGGCTAAATTAAACAATGAGTACCATATTGCTAAAATGACAGGGCCAAATTACAACCTATTCATATTAACCGTGAATGTAAATGGCTTAAACCCATCAATCAAGTGTCATAGATTAGTAGACTGGATCAAAAAACAAAACACATTTATCTATTGCTACAGAACACATATCTCACCCGCAAAAATCAGTGGAAACTGTATCTCATGGATTTTGATGTTTTTGTTTCCATTTCTTCAAAATGTTTTTTTTTTTCATTAACTTCTTCACTGACTCATGAATCATACAATAGCATTATTTTCTCCAAGGAAGTTTTTTTTTTAATTTATTTCATTTTTAATTTCTTCAGTGTCACATTGGTCATTCGGTTATTTAACTTCACGGCATTGTTAATTTCTATTTTTCTTCCTTACGTTGATTTTGTTTGTGGCTTTTCATTTAAGGGGATGTATAGTAACTGTGTAATGGAGACTGTCATATCCAGATGTGAGGATACAATGCGGTATGAATCTCTATTTCCAGATCAAAGATGGACTCCCAATGAAACTGTTAACTGTATCTTGACAATAAGATGCTGGACTCTGCCATTGTCCATGCCTGCAATGATGGACATAGGACTCTTTATATGAAGAACTATACTATAGCAATAATTTACTGGAAATCAATTGGAGAGAGGAGGGATTTTAGAGAGAGGGTAAGGCAAATCCTAGAGCCAATGGAACTGTATCATAAAATACTAATAATTTAAAATGGAAAACAAATTCCCTTTCAAAATAAGAAGTTTGAATTTCTTCAAATTTTGATATCATGTACACTGCAGTTGCTCTTTGCATAATATACAAATCCTGTTCTTTCTTCCCTAGTTTGCCTTCCTAAAAATTTATAAGTAATTAATTTACATAATTATGGTCATAACTTTCGTAGCCCCTGTCTTAATGAAAAATCATAACTTTTAGATTCTGTGAGGGTAATTTACAGTTAAAGAATGGAAAAATTAATCTTACTCTGCATTACAGGAACAGAAATTATAATGGGATAATCTATGTGGCATATTTCTGAGCCAGATTAGTTTGGGGTAAAATTAGTTTTGAGTCAGAGGACATATGAATATCATTCAAATGCTGTGTGTACTGCGGATAGCACATGGAAATTTTAGTGTGCTATATAATATCATCTCTGTATCTAGAAAAACATTTCTAGGCTAATTTTTTTTTATACGCTGAAATTGTTTTAACCTTGGATACCCAAAACCAGCCCATCACAGGAGTCTTTGAAAGGTATATATCCTGGCAGCCTTACTTGAAACATTGCTGCATTACTATTTGAGATAGAAATTACCTTGAGGAAAGGGACTCATCTCACTCTTTTTCCACCAACCATAAAATAGAAAATGTTAAATGGCATTCTTGTCACTAAAATATAAAAGCTTGTGCATAGCAGCACAATCAGTAATTGCAAAAACATGGAAGCAACCGAAATGCCCATCAGCAGAAGATTGGATAAGAAAGCTTTGGTTCATCTACTCCATGGAATACTACTCAGCTATTAAAAAAAACAAAATGCAGTTCTTTGTGGCTAAATGGGCCCAACTGGAAACTATAATGCTAAGGGTAATGAGCGAATCCCAAAAGGTTAGATACCACATGTTTGCTTTGATTTAACCTGTAATTTTTGTTTGGTTATTTGTTATATTTTGAACCTGTCATTCATACTGTCTCAACCCAGATGTTTCGAAGAACGGAACTTGCATTATTTTTAACATATTGTTTACTCAATACTATGTCAATTAATTCCATAATGTTGTATATTGATGCTGAGGTTTTGTTGGGGCTTTTAACTGACCGGAACTTTACTCTGTTAGCTTTACCTTCAGACCAGAGAAGGTCTCCCCAAGAGGCCACTGAACTTATCTGGACAATAAGACGCTGGACTTTATGCTAGGTATATGCTTGCAAGGAAGGAATCTCAACTGAACTTGAACTGTGGTTATGGAGCAAGGTGGAGGAATCCACTATGGGGGGAGGGGTATGGGAGGGGTGGGGGAAATCCCCAGTGCCTATAAAACTGTATCACATAATACAATGTTAATAACAATAAAAAAAAAGCTTGTGCTGTATGAACCATGCACAACAGGGATTACGGTTCTTAAAAAGCTGCTTTACATCTACCTCCTCACCTTACCTTGAGCCCTTGAGCCTCTAACTTTTTTTAATCCTTTTTCCAAAAGACAGCTCTTTGACCACTTCTGATTCAGGAACCTATTCCCAGCCATCACCTCTTTGCAAACCAATGTCTTTATTTAGATTTTTTTACTTGAAAGTAGAGAATGGAGAGAGACGGAGACTGAGGTAATGCATCCAAGGTTCACTTTCTGAGTGTCTACAGCAAGTGAGATTGGACAGGACAATACCCGAATCTCATAAATGCAGGACTGCAAGTAGTAATTGTATGACCCATCATTTCATGTCTCCCATAATGTATTCGTAGAAAGTTGGCTTGCAAGTCAGGCACTTCATATGGCCTCCTAAGCTACTGTGTCAAATGACCATCTTCCTTTGCTCTTTAAAGCTTCACCTGGCACCACCATCTGACACCTTCACTACATTCCTGGAACATCTAAGTAAGAAGCTTCACCTCCAGAACTGTCTCCCACTTGGCTCACAGTGCCCTGTTTGACTCTGTTCACATTTTATTTAACCTTTTTTCTTATGTTTTATTAGTCTCTTAAAAGCATCTTTTGAACTGAACATCATTTTCCTTCAGAATTTCTCATCGAGATCTTGGATTCTAACTTATTCTGTTCTCCTGCTTGCTGCTACATCCTCCTCCTGCCATCTCCAGTTCATTTCTACCAATGCCCCCCTCTGTGTTACACTTATCTTCCTGCTCAGAAGATTCTTGGATCAAAAGATACTCATGCATGTTTTACTCTGTTTAATTCCCCAAATTTGTCCTCTTTAATTCGCAAAGTTAGCATACAGTGGTGGAGTTTTGTTTATTTGTTTGTTTTTTTTAAAGACTTATTTTTTTATTGAAAAGTTAGATTTACAGAGAGGATAGATAGGAAGCTCTTCCATTCACTGGTCCTCTCCCCGAATGGCCACAACAGCTGGCTGGAATCAAGCTGATCTCAAGCCAGGAGTCAGTAGCTTCTCGTGGGTCTCCCACGCAGGTACAGGGTCCCAAGGCTTTGGACCATCCTTAACAGCTTGCCCAGACCACAGGCAGAGAATTGGAAGGGAAGTAGAGCATCTGGGATACAAACTGGCACCCCCATGACACCCCAACACATGCAAGGTGAGGACTTTAGCCAGTAAGCTGCTGTGCTGGGCCCTGGTGTGTTTTTTGTTTTGTTTTGCTCCGTTCTGTTTTTTTTTTTTTTTTTTTTTAAGTGTGATTTCCTTTGTTTCAGACATAAATTATCTCAGGATCTCTAATTTCATTCCTTCTGAGACACCTGGTGAAGATATTCCCAGCATATTACTCTTTAAAAGGTTCACAATCCAAAATTTTGTACTCCTCAATAGTAGGAAGTCAATCATTCACCCCACAGAGATACTGGCCTTCTGAAACCCACTGCTGTAGCTTTCTGTTCTTCTTGGGAACATACTTAATTCTTATCCTTACTCACTTTGAAAGTGTTTTTCTCCTTTCTGGAGACTCCTTTCTCTCCCACTCTGGTCATGCTAACTTACTTATTCTTCCTACTCCTACCAGGTGAGCCATAACGACAGTAGTCAATGCTTTGTACTTCTTTTTCTTCCCTCCTATTAATTTTTGGGGGCATTTATTTGTTTTTTTAAAGATTTATTTACTTTTATTGAAAAGTCAGATATACACAGAGAAAGAGAGACAGAGGAAAATCTTTTTTCTGTCTGTTAAACGATCCAAAGCCAGGAGCCAGATGCCTCCTCCGCATCTCCAATATGGGTGCAGGGTCCTACAACTTTTGTTCTTTCCAGGCCACAGGAAGGGAGCTGGACGGGAAGCAGGGCTGCCAGGACAACAATTGGTGCCCATATGGATCCCAGCGTGTTCAAGGTGAGAACTTTAGCCACTAGGCCACTGCACGGGGCCTGGTATTTGTTTTTAACGAAATCTCATTCCTATTCCTACCACTTAACTGACAGTATGATCACTAATGACCTTTTAGTCATCAATCAAAGAGCTGATCTTTTCTGAGACGTCACAATTCTTAAGCTGTCTACTGCACATAATCCTATTCCTTACCTCATCATTTTGGGTACTTCAGTTTTGAGCCACAGTGTAATCTATCAACTTAGGCTCCCCATACACTCAACTCTTTTGTCTTTTTTTTTTCTTTCCTAGCAACTTCTAAATCAGTGATCTCTAAATTATTATGATTGCACATTTTAAGAAAAGGCTTAAGTATACAGAATAAATGGGATGCTTGTAAATGTGCATAAAATCCCATATGTGTACTCTTCTAACATGGAAGGCCTTCAAATATTCCTAAGTATGTGTATTATAAGAGAACTATGTATGAATTAAAAAATATTTCATCAAATTGACTGTATCTTTTTATTCCTTTTCTACAAAATTTTTACAGTGCCTGCATAATGATTATACACTGATCAACAATGTGCACACAGTGTAAATCGAACAGGCACACTTATGAAATAAATTCCAATAGTAATACATCCTTTAGAAAGTGTATTTTGCAACCCAGATGCCCATCCTAAGAGGAATGGATAAAGAAACTGTGCTCTATCTACTCCATGAAATACTATTCAACCATTGAAAAAATTCTTCTATTTGCATCAAAATAATACCAACTAGAAACTATTGTGTTCAGTGAAATAAGCCAATCCCAAAAGGATTAATATCACATGTTCTCTCTGATAAATGATAACATTCACACAAAAATACAGGATGAATAGATGTACAGGTAACAGATAAACTACATGTATAAACATATATTCTCATAGATGAACTGTATAATTGAGATTAGCATACCAAGAAGTGTAGACACATTGCAGAATGCAAACTCTACTCACGAAGAAATGGAGGACTCCCAAAGAAATGATTAAATATATCTTGACAATAGCATACTAGACTATGTACCATTGTCTATACCTACTATGCCGTGATGCACTAAGTAGCAGAATGTGGGACTAGTGACTGTTATTGAAGGACTAGACTATTGTAATAATCCAGGGAGGATCAATGGACGGAATAGGGAGTTGGAGGAAATCCCTGTGCCTATGGAACAGTATCATGAAAAACAATTTTAAAAATACATGTAGAAACATTTCAATACTTTAAAATATAAACTGAATTTAGATTTAATGAAAAAAAGGAAGGAAGAAAGAAACTGATTCTCTAGCTTCATGCAAAAATAAAGAGGGTCGAGACAGAAAGAAAAAGAAAAACATTTTGTAAATAAATTTTAAGGTAAGAGTGGGATGGTCATTCTTCTCACAAAGGATTATGATGATTTTACTATGTTTTATAGCTTCATTTATACCAATGCACAATATCCAGAGTACTCTATGGAACTTTGTAAGCTTCTGGAGCCAACTTCTTTACTGCAATAATCTATCCATAATGTCAGTGGGAATATATTTCAGATATGAATTTATTTTTCAGCTTTTCTTTAGGATCATTTTATAACGTCTGAGACGGATAAAGTGTGATTATTATCACATTTATAAATGATTGTCTTTATTCAAGTCATCCATAACATAATGCTGTCACAAAATAAGTTGTTAAGATATAGAACAGTGGCTTCTTCGATGCATAAAAAATTACTTGTTTACATATTTTATCATTAAAAGGAATCTAACAATTATAATAAACAGGTATGTCAGGCGAAAACACAAATTCTCATACTGTAGTTATCTATTAATGGAAATATTAATAGACTAGCACTTATTTCCTGTTTACTAAGTGCCAGGCACTCTTTTAAGCCTGTTACATGTATTAAAATGCAAAGCCCAGCATTTTTCTAGGTATATTCAGCAACATCGGCAGAAAAAATAAGTGATTTTAGTTGATCAATAAATAGCTGTGCTACATTATTTTAACCATTTTAAGAAAGAATCAGTTTACTCAAAATAATAGGAAGCTGTTCTTTAGCACCTTTTTAAGAGGACTAAAAAGCATTAAATATTTATTTCAGTGAATTTTAAGTATAATGCATCAGACTGAGTTTAACATCTAAGCTGCCCTGAAAACTGTGGACAGCTATGTTTACATTCTTGTTGCTTAGCTTCAAATAGATTGTTCATCGTGATGGTTTTGCAGGGAAGTTTGTTGTTATTTTAAATGTTTGCAAATCTTCATTTCAGTATTAGATGTGTGAAAAATTTTCAATTCTATTTGAAAATATATAACTGCTCTAACTTTTTGGCATTTTAAGGATAAATATTTTAGTGCATTTTTAATGTACTCGCTATACCATGAAATACTTTTAAAAATACATGAAGAATAAGGACATAGATCATTGACTAGCCATGAATTTAATACATCCTTGCAATTATCACTCAGACCTGGAAATACAATGCTAATAACACCCAGGAACTCCCTCAGGATTCCATCCATTCATATTCCCAATTTGTTGTGCCAAAATTAAACATTATCCTCACACTAAGATATAACTTCGTTTTCTCCGCTAGTTTGGAACATAATACACTTGACATATAAAGAATATTCTCATTTCTGTTTTTCCTGTTTCTTTAAACACATATTATAGAGTACATTGCATGAATATACCAAAATGTCTTCATTTATTATGCGGTGGAAAATAATTTCAGTCATTTTTAACTTTCTTCTAATATAAATAAGGTTACTCTGACTTGTAGTTGATTTTTTCACATGTAACGCGTTTCTACTGACCACACATACACACTTCTGTGTAAACACAGGAGCTGAGTCACAATGCATGTGATTTCAGGTTTGGTAGATTTTGCAGTTCCCAAATAACATACTGTCAGTAGGAATATATGAGCTTCCAGTTTCTGTATCTATCCACTTACAATTCTGGTGATTCTGTGGTGATGATGATAATCCCTCACTGTGATTTTAATTTATAATTTATCGTATAACCCATGAGATCAAATATCTTTCCCACTGTTACACTAGTAGTATACATAGTCTTTGTGAAATGTCTATTTCTTAAACATTTATTTATTTTTATTGGGAAGTCAGATATACAGAGAGGAGAAAAAACAGGGTGGAAGAGCTTCCATCCGATGATTCACTGTCCAAGTGGCCACAACGGCTGGTGCTGAGCCAATCTGAAGGCAGGAGCTTGGTCTGGGTCTCCCACGCAGGTACAGAGTCCCAAGGCTTTGGGCCTTCTTTGACTGCTTTCCCAGGCCACAAGCAGGGAGCTGAATGGGAAGTGGAACTGCCAGGATATGAACCACTGCGCTTATGGGATTCCAGCGTGTGCAAGACCAGGACTTTAGCTGCTAGGCTACCACATAAGGTTGTGATGTGTTTATTTTGTGAAGTAACTAGTAGAATTTTATGCCAACTTTCTCTACTGTGCTATTTAGATTTTATAATTGACTAGTACAAGTTCTTTATTCTGAATACAAGTCCTTCTTAATGTCCTTGTTGTGTTTCATCAAGAGTTTTGCATAGGCTGTGGTTCAGTCTCAAACAGAGTCTTTAGAGAACCTTTCACCTATGAGTTTTTTACAATAATTTTTAAATACACTAGTTCATTTTGTGATCTTGATTCAAATTGTAAGAAAAATTTTATGAGACAAGGAACATTTGAGATTTATTTGGAATTTGGTGAATTATAATATTTATTTTTATGCCTTCTGATACTCTGTTATTTGTTTTTCAATATTTATAACTTAGAGGGTTATCTAATGAAGAAGTTGCTGTTAAAATGAAATAAAATGTGCCGATTTTTCTCAGAGCATCCCATGAAAATGAAAAGCAAGGAAAGTTGTTGAAGTAAAACTCTCTTGAGTTGATAATTGATGTTGAGTGACGTCTACCTGAAGGTTCATTACATTATCTCTTGACTATTTATACTCATGTACACCTAATTTTTTACATCATAAGTTGAAAAATTATTGTGACACTTGAGATCACGACAATATTAGGCTTATGTATAATGTAAGAAAAGATGAAGAAACACTGACATTCAGGATAATAGACTATCATTTCTCAAATTAGCTTCTTCACATAAAGTCAAATTTGGTGACTATAGATGGTTAAAGTAACATTGTTAGACTTCCCATGGATTTGGTAAAGAGGATTTTAGAGACAAATCTACTTCCATAAAAGTCATGAAGAAATTCAGTTTGGACAATACTACCAGAAATGAACAGTGATAAAGATTGTGATCTAATTACAACGAAGGTTGGGCACCTAGGTTTTGTAACTTGTCCCTAGAAAACTCTGAGACTATTAGAAATGACACAGTACTAAGTCTGTATAAAATAGACAGAGTTGTCTTTAGAGGAAATGTTAGTGAATACTCTTCGCAGCAACTTCACCTTCTCAATGAACTTAATGCTAGTCTTGAATGACACAATGCGTTTCAAGGAAACAGAGTTCATGCCTATCAGGTAATCTGAATACAAAAGTCATCATTTTTTATTCAACACTCTTTAGCATTGAGTGCATGTTTTAAAATATAAACAAAGTAGTTATTTCTTCTGACAGTTTCCTCAACAAACATTAAGAAAGTCAGCTAATATGTGCTCCTTTTGAAGATTCTCAGCCTTGAAGACTAAAAAACACTGAATAAACTGCATACATTCATTGTTAAAGAAATCATCAGTAAATCCAATCATACTGATCTGAACTACGTAGAAGGATTGGTTGCTTGAAAGAGCATAGGTTTGTTTCTCCAGTGTGACCAAATCCACCATTTATATTAATCAGCTTCTTTGTTACTATATTCAAATAATTGACTCCATTTAATTATTTAAAAAAAAGATTTAGTTCTACCAGCTTTGTAGTGTCAAGGTCCACATACTGTGAGTCATGTTTTTGCATCTGCAAGGTACACGTGGTGGACAGCAGAGTACAGGGAAAAGGTCACAGGTGAGCCTGGAACTGAAGACAGTGTACTGGTTCGAATGAAGAGAACGCACAACATCAAGGACACTCATCTTCCAACGACCCCAACATTTCCCAAACGTTTTTGCCACCTCCCACTTGCATGACTTTGGTAATGCAGACTTCACACGTGCGGCTTTTAAGGGATAATCAGCATCCAAACTACAACATTACATTTTTGGACTCCAAAAGTTCATGTTCATGCCACAATGCAAAATATTTTCATTGCGTCCCCCAAGGCTCCGAAAGCCTTAAATATTCCAGCTTGGCTCCAAAGTCTATGTTCAAATCTCATCTGAAACTCAAACAAAACTTCTTAGCCCCTGAAAAAAAAAATGGCTTAAAAATTTCAAAACATGAAGGTAGGATAGTTACAAGTTCAAATTTCCTATTCTAAACATGAGGAATGGAAAAATAGGAAGGGTGAGGACTCAGCCTTTACAAAAGACTTCAAATGCTACTATTCTATGACTGGGATCGAGGGCACTGAGGTGGAGTATCGGCCCAAAGCAAAGCACTTTACTTCTGATTGACAGGTGAGTAACTACATGTGTTTTCACCCTTTCTTGACCAGGCTGTATATTTTGCATACCTTTTCCTTCTTCACTTCTTTTGCTCCTGATTCTTGCTTTACAACTAATTTAAATGGCCAACTATAACCATGTTTTAGCTTAACTGCTGTTCTACCTGGATGTATCTGCCACCAAATAAAATAATCCATCTCCTATAGCTTTGTCCACCTATGAAGTGTCAAGGCAAGGGCCCCACACAGACATGTTATTTACTATGATGGAAAAAAAAAAGTTGGCCGCTAATCCAATTCACAAGAGAATTCTCATTCCAACTGGAATTTCTTCAATATGGCCTATACTTTCCAAATTTTTATCAGCATCCTTGGTTTTTAAACCCTCACCAAAACTGCCAGAAGGCTTTTCTTAGGTCTTCTCTGCTCTCTGTAGCTTGTTCCTCCAAATTCTTCCCATGTTCTTTCAATAACCTGTTCCAAAAGCTCCTATACATTTTCAGTCATGGTTGCATTGATGGATTCACTCCTTGCTGATATTCTGGGTAAGTCTCTTTTTTGCGACTACAATGAAATACCTAGCACAGGCTATTTATGAAGCAAAGAGAGTTAACAGTTCAAAGGTTTCAAATGCAACTGGTCTGACACTTGCCTTGGGTCTGTTGAGGGACACTAGGCAGGTGGTAGAACACCTACAAAAGGATTGAGCAGTGAGACAGGATGCAGTGTTCGGTAAGAAAACAACCGATTGGAAGATCTTTGCACATTACACAGGAGACAAAGGGCTAATTTTCAGAATATACAAAGAACTCTCGAAACATCATAACATCAGAACAAACCAATCAAGAAATGGACACAGGAAATGGGCACACACTTTACAAAGAAACAAACTCAAATGGCTAACAGACACATGAAAAAAATGCTCAAGCTCTTTGGCAATAAGGGAAATTTAAATAAAAACAACACTGAGGTTCCACTTAGTGCCAGAAAGAATTGCCCATATGCAGAAAACTTCCAACAACACCTGCTGGCGAAGTTGCAGAGAAAAAGGAACCCTAGTCCACTGCTGGTGGGAATGCAGACTAGTACAACCACTATGGAAGTCAGTATGGAGAACACCTACCACATGACCCAGCACTACCACTTGTAGGAATATATCCAAAAGACGTGTTATAAGAGAAAGCAACATGCACCCCAATGTTCTTTGCAGCAAAATCAACAATCGCAAGAACATGGAAGCAAGCTATTTAATAGAACACTGGATAAAGAAACTGTGATTCATCTGCACTATGGAATATTACTTGGCTATTAAAAATGAAATGCATTACTTTGTAGCCAAATGGGCCAAACTGGAGGCCATTATGCTAAAGGAAATGAGCCAATCCCAAAAGGTCAGATATCGTATGTTTGCTCTAATATCAGACAATATGATGTCAAATCTAGGGATATTATATGTGAATCTTACTCTACGTCACTTCATACTTACCTGTACCTTCTGTAATAAGATCTTGTGTTGTAATTCATTAATCAACCATCCATAGGAGGCTAACAATCACCTGAGACGGTTGATGTCGCTTTTGTCACTGTTATTGGTACTGCCATAAGTAATGAATCTTCACTGTACCTACATTAGGGCCCTAGGATACAAGAACGAACCCACAACGAAATGACAGTCTCCTACATGGCTGGAGGACTCTCCAGCTGCGGTGAGATGGACTTGGAACATTCACAAAAAACACACATTGTGAAACTGAAGAGGAGAGCAAAGTGGAAAGGAGGGGAGGACAGAGGAGGGAAAGGAACTTGAGGGGAGAGGAAGGGAGAGGCCAGTGCCAATGAAATTGTATCAAAAAACAATTTTAAAAAATGAGGCTTCACACCATACCTTTATGACACTATCTTTCAAAGGCTTGCTCTTAGCAACATAAGGGCCATTTACTAGACCCTGTATCCTAGAAAACTTCATAACCCATTTAGAAGTTAGCAAGGATAATAATCAAGCCATTGCACCATCATCCCAGTATTTGGCCCTGTTTAATTACATTTAGCAAGTTGAAAATGAGAAGAATACTTGGATCTAGCTGTCTTTTTCAATTATATATGAAAATCTCACTTAATCTACACATTAATATAAACTTGTCTTTCGCCTTTTGGTGTTTTAGAGTACACATTTAAAGTCACATATTTCTCTAAAATTTATTTAATTTAATTTTACTTTAAATACAACACATGAATAGAGAATTCATACTGAAATATTAAATATGAAGGAGCATTGACACACAGACAGAAAAACACATATCCCACATGAAATTTGGTAATAAATGCTTCCAGCCATTCACACATTCATTTTGAAGAGAGAGAAATAAGCTCTGTGGGATAGAGAGTAACAATGGTGAATGGGGATGTTTTAGCTCTGAACATTTTTTGAAAGTAAACTTCATGACACCAAGGTCTGGCCTCAGGATCATCTTAGCATTTGCGGTTCATTAAAACCTCTATACAAAGGCTTGGTCTGTCATTGTCACTTGCCAAGGTGAGACTCAGCCAGAAGAGAAGCTATCAGAACCAAAGCTGATGAAGGAAAACCCAACACAAAAGGATTTAACAATATCTGAAAGAAAAATCATGAGACACAAAGGGGGTCAATGAAATTCAAGTACAAAATATTAATCAACACCCTTATATGTAAACCAACCTGGAGCCAGTACTAAATACCCATCATTTCCAGACCTAAATCTGGATTACTTTCAGTATTTGCTTATATTATTCCTTTTTATTCACTATGATGCTCTATGGGTGGTATATTACATAACCCTTTTTATAAGAGAAATTCTCCAACTTTTGGAAATCCAGGAAATGACGATTAAGGACAACTTGAATGGTCAAACTGAACAAAATAAAAATGTTTTTCAGGATATTTTTAAAAGCCATGATAGAGAAAAAGTTAAAACAACTAGAGCAAACGACTGAAGGAACTTGCAAAACAGTAATCGTTATTGGTTATTGAAACCTTGCCTGTCACAATTATGCGATATTTTATTTAAATTTACATCTCACGCTTGCCTTAAAAGTTGAGTTATAAACAAGTTGTTAAAATAATTGCCAAGTTGTAACTAGCATTTGGTAGTAACGCAATTTTCCACCAGATGGCAGTCTTCCCCGACTCTTGGCATCTACCTTGCAGAGTAGCTCCTGGCTGACAGCAGCAACATTCTATGCGTATTCACCTTTGAATATAGGAAATCTGCCAGGACTTTGTGGTTTTAGGACTACATGTCTCTCATGTGAAAAGAGGTTTCCATGGAAAGAGGGTTTTTCTGTTTTGTTTTGTTTTGCTTTGCTTTCAAGGCATATATAGATCTTCAGGATAAAGGCTATTTACATAAACTTCAGGCTTAAGTTGAGCCTCTCAGGATCTCAGTTGGCACTTGTTTTTTTCGATGTTCATGACTCCAAAAGGCTGATAAATGCACTTGTGAATGTCTGAGTATTGTTTTTTTAAAGCACAGCCAAGTAAAAAGTACTCAAACGCTACCCACACCATCTAATCTTAGCTTCTAGAATATTTACTTAAAACATTTTCATTTTCTTGGCAAAGAGATATGTAAATGCATTTAATTTTTCTCTGATATGTGTTGGCTTATGTATTAGATTTGTAGATTTTACTCTGTTCATGGACACAAATATATCATAAATTCAAGAATATAGGCAGTCACAATGTTTGGAGATGTTTGCCTTAGAGAAATACAAACGGGGGAGAATCCTTTGACTCTGCTGCTGAAAGAAACAAGAGCACTCTTTCTAATGTGATTTTTATTTATGACTTTGAACAGATACTTCTTATACGGATGAGCCTTGTGGAACCAGTTTTTCAACAAAACTCTTCTCCCCATTTCATACAGAGAATGGGCCAGAAGCACTGTCTCAGTGTGCGATACAGAACCACCAATGGGGCTTTCAGGAAATAGGCTTCTCCGAGAGAGACAGATGGTGGCTCGGAGAGCGATAGCTGAAGTGAGGCTCTGGCCTTACAACCTTGAATCTGTCCTACCCACAATAACGGAAAATCACAAGCCATTAAGCAGAATTCTATGTAACTTTCACCTTGCTCTATCCTTTTCTCTTCTTATCCCCATTCTACACAATTATGCTAAAAATCCGGAGACTCTAAGCTATTGTTAACATGAATAAATCAGCAGATGTTATGATTCTGTATAAATTTAAGTTAAAAAAAAACCCTTCTTATTCTGAACAAAATTCAGTTATCCACAGAGAAGGGTACTATAATCCAGTTTCCAAATAATATAGCATATGTGGATACAATCATGAATAGAAAAGGAACACTTTGGGTGAGGAATTTAGGACCAAATTATTTGGATAAACAATGCCCCATGGAAATGGCCATGGTATGTTCAAGGCAAATGGAAGCAGAAAGCTCTGTTGTATCTCAACAGCGAGCAGTGATAGCATATTTTTTTCTATAAAGTGATAGTTGTCAATTTGACTTCTCTAATTCCTCTATTACTCATGCAATAATTTCTAGACTACTGCTTCTGACTTGAAGACTATTCTGACAACACATTTTATACCTCACCTTTTGTGCCTTGCATTATAATTTGTGGGCTAAGCCCTGAGTTTGCTTCTTCTCAAGTCCAACCAATTGACAGTGTGTTCCTGGCCATGTTCCTGCCCTTTTACTTTTTAACTTTCCATCGAACCTTCAATATGATTGTGCTAAATTAATTAGGCAAGAGACCCATGGGAGCTTTTGAGACTAGACCATTTCTTTGAAATTTCAAAAATGCCTGAGCGTGCATCCCTATGCAGTTCCTTGAACAGTACTGGTTTGTTGTGGTTTACTAGGGCTGGTACAGAAAATTACCACAATTAAAATAGAAACAGAACTTCATTCTCTAAAAGTTCTAGAGGTTTGTAACTATATTTCAATTTCTGCCTTCATCTTAAATTGACTCTTCTGTGTTATGTGTATCTGAACTCCCTAAACGTCTGTTATAAAATTGTTATTAGAGAATTAAGGGTCCACCCTTGATTCCATAGAAACATCAAGAATCTTAATAAAATGTGTTGCCAAATAAGAGAATCAAGGAAGAAAAAAAATTAAAAAGAGTTCAAAAAAGTAAAAAAACAAAAAGGTCCAAAATAAAAAATAAATTTCTTTTCCAAGGAAAAATGAATAGGAAGAGAAATGGAGAACATGGAATTGCTATAGAACGGAAGTTAACAAAGTTTACTTCCAGCTACAACCTACTACTAAGAGCAAAGGACTCCAGCTGGTTCAAAGGATTGACTGTGTGAAACACTGAGGACCTGCTTGGTGACGTTAACCTAACAGATTGTCCCAGATCTTTTTTTTTTTTTTTTTTTTAAAGATTTATTTTTATTATTTTTTCATTGGAAAGGCGGATATACAGAGAGGAGAGACAGAGAGGAAGATCTTCCATCCGATGATTCACTCCCCAAGTGAGCCGCAACGGGCCGATACTATGCCGGTCCGAAGCCAGGAGCCTCTTCCGGGTCTCCCACGCGGGTGCAGGTTCCCAAAGCTTTGGGCCGTCCTCGACTGCTTTCCCAGGCCACAAGCAGGGAGCTGGAAGGGAAGCGGGGCTGCCGGGATTAGAACCGGCGCCCATATGGGATCCCGGGGGTGCAAGGCGAGGACCTTTCGCCACCGCGCCGGGCCCAAATTGTCCCAGATCTTTAAACTACAATGACATTTGGTGATCTTCGATTTTCCAAGTATATCTATACTCTAGAATTCACTAGACTAGTAGTGAAAAAAAATATTTTTAATCTTATGAATTGCTAGGCTCACACCATAGCTACAGGGCAGACAAGCATTTATTCTGTACAAGGCATGTTCTGCCTGGCGTGCCCTCTTTGGCAGAATCACTGGCTTGGCATCATCACTGGCTTGGCACCATCACTGGCTATCCCCACAGGTATTGAAAAATACCAATTAGGGAATGGAGCCCTATACCTGGAGGCCTAGACTTTTCTCTGATGGCTCCAGAGGAAGACATAGGAAATTAACCGGGTTGGAATCTAATGGAGATTTTACTTCCCCCTCCCCATCTCCTGCTTTGTAGCTCTCTCTGAGACAGGAAAGAAGGAATATTTGATCACTAACATCCTTTAAGATTAGGTTAAATATTTGTGGTAATATTTGCTGGACACTGAAATTTATACACTGCCCATACTTCTGGGCTCAGGATGGAAGCCAAGTACTGTATTTATGACAGAGGGGAGGACGGAAGTTACCTATTAATACCTCCCAGTAACTGAGTGTGCCATGTTATAAGAATCCCACGGAGGTTTCGGAGTCTTCATTGGATTTCAATGTTGTTAAAATTGTTTGTAGCATGTAAAGTATAAACTGTTAATGGTCATAGCCATTACAAAATAAATAAAATAAATGTGATTCAATCAAACTCAGCTGTGCAGCAGGTGTACTCTCCCTTCAGCTGGGCTAACTCAGCCCCTTGTCAACACAAGGGTGACCATAAAAGAAGCCTGTGTGTTCTGTGGACTCACAATGAAAGACATACGAGTGTGAATATCTTGGTCACTTATTTACTTATTTATGTACTTATTTATTTATTTATTTAGGGATTTGAAAATAAAGCTAGAACATGGGAGAGGAGCCTTCTCCAGTCCTTGCCTAGTTCCAGCTCTGGGCCTCCACCCTCTATAATGACCAACAAGGTTGCTCCAGAACCCTCCCAACACCCCCCCCCACACACACACACACACTCACTCACACTCACATACACACAGAAATAGGAATAGATAAGCAGAGGACAATAAAGAAAGATTGGTCATCACCAAGGTATGAGAGATTTCTCTGCAACCCCCCCCCAAACCTGTTATGCACCTCAATTGTTAAAATGTCATTGAAATAGTCTCAGGAGGTTGTGAAGAACTTACATGTAATTTTAACATATTGTTTACTCAATGCTATGTCAATTAACTCCATAACGATATATATTGTTGCTGCTGGGGCTTTTAATTGATTGGGATCTTGCTCTCTTGGCCCTACCTTCAGACCAGGGAAGGTCTCCCCAAGAAGTGGATGAACTTATCTGGATAATAAGATACTGGACTCTATGCTTGGTATATGCTTGCAGTGAAGGTGTCTCAACTGATCTTGAACTGAGGTCTCACAACAGGGTGGAGGAGTCCACGGGGGGGGGGGGGGCAGGAGGAATCCCAGTACCTATGGAGCTGTATCTCATAATACAATGTAACCAATAATTTAAAAAATAAATTTAAAAAAAAGAAAAGAAAGCTAGAGTTTGATTGCAAATGGCAATGGAGAAGAGAATTTATTGATTGAAGCCATCTGTAGTTCACATATGTGTATGTCTCTCAGAGATCACTTACAAGAGACCAGAAAGTCAAAATATGAGCCATGAACACTTTATTGGCTTTATTTAAAAGATAATAATTTGTGTTTTGATATTACTAGCAAATGTTAGAACTAAAATTCAAAAACCCTTCCAATGTCTTGCTTTTGTAACCGTGTTTGAGACTGTTCCCTTGGCTCTCTGTGCTTCCATTGTATGTGTAGAGATGCGTCTGCGTACTTCCTTGCTGACATTTGAAAAACATTTAAATTTTATAAATAACACCATTGAGAACTCAAAAAACTGCCAATATTGTAGTCATGCAAGAAAGTGGTATCAACATGTATGGTATCTCACTTCTCAAAAAAAAAAAAAAGCATGATTTATGGACTCAGGGGCAGCATAAGAGAACACTCCACAGTCAGGGACACATGGATGAGCTCATCAGCAATGCTCAAACTACAATGAGCTTGCTGGTGCGTTCTCAGTAGTTTTTACTGATTAATAATTATCTCTTCCTCATTTAAATTGTGAGGTTTTTTATGTTTATTCTGATCTTGAAAACAACCAGTAGAATAGCATGGTTTGATGTTGCTTTTAAATTTTTACTTGCAATATTGCAGACTTAGAATTGTAGAAGAAGAACGACTCTGCTAGACATATTATGACTCTAACAAAATGAACATATGAAAAATGAAGTGAGGTAGACGTACCACAGTTTCTTTCTCCACTCCTCTTTGGATGAGCATAAGGGTTGTTTCCATGTCTTTGCTGTTATAGATTGTGCTTCTGTAAATACAGGATTACAGATCTCTTCTCATATGCAGATGTCATTTCCTTTGACTATATTTCTAGGGGTGGGAGAGTTGAGTCATATGGCAGGCTTATTTGCAGTTCTTTAAGCACTCTCCTTACTGACTTCCGTAGAGGTTGCACTAGCCTGCACTCCACCAGCAGTGAAGAGGGGATGCCTTTCTCCCCACATCCAATTCAGCAGGTGTTGCTAGTAGAGTTCTGAATGTAGGCCAACCTCACTAGAATAAGGTGGAAACTCAATGTGGTTGTCACTTGCATCTCCCTGATGTCTATGGAGTCTGAGGATCTTTTTATGTCTATTGCCGTTTGAATTTATTCTTTTGAATAATGTCTGTTCATATCCTTCATCCATTTCTTCACAGGATTATTGGATGTGTGTATTTTCTGTCACAGTCTCTGAAGCACTTTGTAAATACTGGATATTAGTCTCCTATCGGTCGTATAGTGTGCAAAATTTTTCTCTCATTTTGTTGGTCGCTTCTTCACATCTACTCCATGGAATACTACTCAGTCATTTAAAATAATGAAGTTCTACCATTTGCAACCAAATGGTCCCAACTACAGACCATTATGTTCAGTGAAATAAGTCAATCCAAAAAGAACAAATGCCATTTTTTCTCTTTGATATCTTGCAACCTTCATGAAGATTACCAGATGAATAGCCCTTTCAATGCTGTTTTTGCTGCAGCACATGGGTTTTGATATTTTTGTTTTTATTTTCATTTCTTCAAAATTCTGCACTGACTCATACACCATACAATAGCATCATTTCCTCTGAGAAGTCTTTTTTTTTTTTTTTCACTGACACATTCCTTACGCAGTAACATATCATTTAACTCCATGGTGTTGCAATTTTTTAAACTTTACTCTTGTTGTTGATTTTGTTTCATGGCTTTTTACTTAAGGGAATGTATAATAACTATGTAAAGGAGACTATCATATCCAGATGTGAAGATACAATATATTATGCATCTCTACTTCCAAATCTAAGGTGGACTCCCAATCAAACTTTGGCTATATCTTGACAATAGGATGCTGGACTGTCTGCCATTGTCTGTACCAGCAATGTCAGGACACACTTAAATAGCAGAGTGATGGAGTTATGACTACTCTTGAAGAACTATACTATTGCAATAGCATGGGGGAAATCAGTGACAGGGAGGGAGTTTAGGGACAGGGTAATGGAAATCCCAGAGCCCATGGAACTGTGTCTAAAATTAAAAATAAAATAAAAAAAAAAAACTTAAGAAAATCAACCAATAACAAAAATCAACACATAACTGTTTCAGAATGAGTTTCTAAAGCCTGAAGTACACAAAAATCTTGAAGCATAGTCATTCTAGAAGTTTATGAGCCTTGATTTTATAGCGACTTTTCCGAATTCTTAACTTCTGACAGTCATTTATGATTGTTCTGCCTTTCATTCAATCACTTATGACACCAACTCATTGTGCTAACATAAATGAACACATAATTTATTTTTCAGTCTATACAATAGGAAAACAACTGGCCTAACTGGTTTCTCAGGGTTACATGAGGATACTGTGGGTGGACAGAGCAAGCAGGAATCATCAAAACCCATCAGGTGACTTTTCTCCCCCAGTAGAAAATAATAAATTGCTCCTAGAGTAAAATCACAAAAGAACTGGTTGCCTCAGAACAAATAAATGAAGGGCAATTTAAGAAAGTTCTTTGTAAACAGTCAATATAATATAATATAATATAATTTCATGAAATGCATGAAAACTATGGAAAGCGGTGGATGTGGTAAACATCATGGGACTTCATCAAAAATAAAAAAATGAAAAAAACTACCTTATGATCTAGTAATCCTACTTGGGGCTATGTGTCAAGATAATAATAATAATAATAATAATAATAATATTGAAAGTTGAAGATAAGAGCATAGGTTAATAATGAGTAAAATTTTACAGTTTGGGAGTTGGCATAGTGGTGTAGCACCCTAATCCTACTTCCACATGAGACAATAGTATATCCTATGCATGCTGGTTCATTTTCCCCCTGCTCCATTTCTGATCCAGCTCTCTGCTTCTGGCTTGGAAAAGCTTTGGAAGATGGCTGAAGCCTTTGGACCCCGGCATCCATACATGAAATCTGCAAGAAGCTCCTAGATCCTGGCTTCAGATCAGCTCAGCTCCAGCCATTGTGGCCACACAGGGAGTAAGCCAGAAATGGAAGAGCTCGCACTCTTTCTTTCCTTCTCTCTATACCTCTACCTTTCCAATACGAAAATTAAAAATAAATCTTTAAAAATATTTAGTTTGACATGAGTGATAAGATCTAGGGTTCTATAGCACAATTGCAGGGGGTCACATTTACAATTTTGCTCTGTTTCAAAACAGTCAAAAGAGATTTTCAGTGTTTACAACACAAAGCATTGGTAGATGCCTGAGGTGATGCATATGCTGATAAACCTAATTGAACTGGGCCCAGTAGACTAGCCTAGTGGCTAAGGTCCTGTCTTGAATACATGATGACTCCATATGGGCACAAGTTCTCATCCCAGCAGGCCTTCTTCCCACCCAGCTTCCTGCTTGTGGCGTAGAAAGCAGTTAAGGACAGCCCAAAGCCTTCGGACCCCACACCCACTAGGGAGACCCAAAAGAAGCTCCTGGCTCCTGGCTTTGGATCAGCTTAGGTCCAAACGTTGCAACTACTTGGAGAATGACCAGCAGACAGAAGATTTTCCTATCTATCTGTAGATTTTCCTCTCTGTATATCTGACTTTCTATTCTTGGATTTTAAAAAAATAAACTATTTGACCAACATGTAAGAGCCAAAAATGTTTGGAAGTAATGAAAAAAACTGAGAAAAGAGATAAAGTGAGTTATTTTCAGGAATTTAGGAGTAGTAATAAGAACTCTAGAGGGGAAAAAAACACCAAAAGTGAAGAATCACCACTATATGACTGCTTCAGATTAAAATAATGACATCTGGGCTCCAGTAATAGTTTTGCATTAGAGTACTTTAATTTCAAATTTGGCTGCTAATCTCCTGGGCATCAAACCCTCCAGATGAAAACTGCAAGCCTGGGAAAATGCTGTAACCCTCAATTTTTCTTTCACCCAAAGCCATGGAAAATGAAAAAGTCTTCTTGACATTTAGGAATATACAGATGTGAAAGAAATAAAGGAAGAAATTCATGTTAGAAATATGCTTGATGTTTAAGAAGAGCAAAGAATGAAGGCTCCTGACAAAGGGAAGGATAGAAATGCAATGTCACTGGAGGCACCATTCAGTTCTTAAATGTAATGGGAATAGAATATAAAAGGTTTCTCAAGATAGAGTTTCTTAAGAAAAATGTACAAGTCTTTCTTAGTTGCTATGGTACTAGCTTTGTAGGCAGACGCTAAATTCAAATAAAATTATAGACATCGTACTGTGCCCCAGGCTTCTTGACATACGTGTGATGATGAAAAAGATGATGATGAAATCAATTCTTCTCATAAATCTTTGCCCAAATTTCTCAGGTACACAATATATCATGAAAGAAGATCTTTTATTTAGAATCAGTTCTTTTGACAACAGAGTATAAATAGTGGAAAGTAAACTGAAGTTTTTCAATAATATTCTAGTCATTTCTCTATTGTGCCTAAGGGTGTTTCCTTAGGTAAAAGAACAACAATTCTCTAGGTTTTTACCAACAATATGATATGTTATTGTTTGAAAATTTCTTCCAGCACAGAAGGAAAAATAGGTAGTAAAATCAAATAACTAAGATCCAGAAGTAAAACTTTTATTAAATCATTGAAATTGACCGACTGTCAGGTATGTAATATCAGATACATGGATCATTTTTGCCCATGGAACAGACTGTTCATTAACAGCACCAGGAAATTATTCCTCAATAACTTAGAGAACCTGAAGGTTCTTTATTGTGTTTGCCAGAGTCATCTGGTCACTTGCCTCAGGCAGTTAAAGAGCAGTTGCTCCTTTGACAATTTTCAAGGGAATAAAAACTGCCTTCCGTGGTTTCTTCTCTTTAATTCTTTCTTTAAATTTAATCTCTCTTGTTAATTCTATTTCAATTTTCCACCTCCCTTAATAGCCTTTGTTACCTTGCACCTTCATGCTGAATCACCTTCCAGAAATGCACAACCGAGAACTATGAAGGGTAAGAAAAGTAACAGAGCTATTGGAACACTCAGGTTCATAACCTATTTACTAGAGCAGATACAGAAACAAAATGTCTAAGATGCATGAGTTATTAAAGAAACAGCATGACACATTCAGCCTTGAAGAGGAAGAGAATAATATTATTTGCGATGATTCGGGCGTACCTGGAATACATCAGGCTGCATGAATGAGTCATCCAGAAGGACAAATCCTAACCTGCCTTAACTATCTAACACTAAGGTGGAAGGCAAGAAATTTCATGGCAATTTCCAAAATGTAAGAAGGAGAAATTGGGGGCCCTTGTTCCATGGATGTGAAGTAGGTTCCTGCAAGGTGAGAAAGTTGCCCAGTGCTGCTCCGCTGTTAACAACACGCTGCTCTGCGCTTAAACTAGCATGCCAAGTATTCTGATGACAAAAATAGACACAGTAGCCTTTCTACTGTTCTGTTTCCTATCACACATGTATTTACTTAGCCTGACTTCCAAGAAACAATTAACTACTAAGTATCACAAGATTTCAGTTATGTGTGAAGTAATAGTGGCTCAGTTGAGATGTTTTTTTTTTTTTCCCTCCACAGAAAAACACATACACATGTGGTACTCAGCACTGGGTGAAGGGCAGATACCATGGTGGCAGTGGCAAGCTCAGGTCCTCCCTTTCGCTCTTTCTCTCAACACTCTTACCTCTTCAGTGACCAACACAGCTGCCAAAGCCGAAGCTTCACAATTCCTGCAGTAATCAAATCTGCACCCAGAAAGAAACATCCTGAGGTTTACATATGCCATTTCATGCTCATCTCATTGGCCACAACTTTGCCCCATAATCAATATAGCCTTTAAGGGAAAGGCTGCATGGGAAAGATAATGGATCCAAAAAACCATACCCTAAAAATCAGAAATCGTGCATTACTTGCTGAGTGTCACATATGCAAAAACATTTGAGAACAGAAGTGTTTTCGTTTGATTTTGTTTCAAATTCTGTATGTTTTTCTGTGTTTATCTATGTATATACATAACGTGTGAATAGATGCATTTTTATATTTGTATATGCTTATGTACACTACATGTATGTTATGTGCATATTATTTGTCTAAATACGAAATATTTCATATACATTTATGCTATAACCTGAAGCTCATTTCAAACAATGTTTGGCAATTTTATGCATTTTTATTGTAGCTTTTCACATAGACATAGAATTTCTACTTGTTGCATAATGTTGTTATTCAAAAGCTAAGATTTAGAGGCATTTTAGATTTTTGATTTGTGATTATGGATGCTTACTTACACTAAGGAAGAGGTAAAAAACAATTAGAATAAAACAACACCTTGCCACAAAGATGTGACAATTTCATACATTCCTATAGTATCCAACATGATGGTTTGCACAAAATAATTATACAGAGGCCAGGTTCGTGGCTTAAAGCTTGTGAGAAAACAAAAGAAGGTAAGCCAAGTCCGCCATCCCTGCCAAGTGGGGGGAACCACATGGAGTTCCAGGCTTTACCCCAGTTATTGTTCCATCTGGGAAACAAACCAGTGGATGACAGATATCTCTGTCTTTCTATGTCTTCCTACCTGTAAATTGCTGAAATTTTTACCTAAGGGAATGTCAAGCCTGCAGTTGTGAAGTGAACTGAAAGCTTGTCATTGCTGAAATTGAAAAAAAAAAAAAAAACAAAAAAACAAAGAATTCTAGAAGGAACAGGGCAGATCAGAAATGTGGGCAGTGAAATATACTGTGCACTATGAAATACAGGAAACTTGTTCACTTCTATGTTTAAAACAGTTTAATAAAAGGAAAGAAAAACACTACGTATCCAGAAGAGACTTCATTTTTTCTGCCCTTGTTTCTACAATCAACAGTGCTGTGGAATAGAATCTAATACAACTAGGACTAAAGTTTTTCTTCCATTGTAGAATCACCATCTTTATTCACTTACGGGTCTGCTAATGTAAAGCACAATCTAGATCTAATGAACAATATAAGTGCTATGGTTACCACAGCAAAATAGGAATAAAAAATAAACCTGTATCCTAACTTCCACTACAACTATCACAGAACTTTGGAAAAGTTTTAATTCCTCAGACACAGAAGGAATCAAGATGACAGAATAGGGTAAGGACACTTTTAAACGGATGGAAAAACATTTAATCAGGATGAAGCAGAGAGGACATATTTCAGGAAATAGGAAAGGACAGAACAACAGCAGAGGGGTGCCTGGACACTGACATACACAGGAAGGCATCAGACAAAACAGTGTGGCATTGAAGTGACTGATATTCCAGTGGCATTCAGCTAACTGCGATCAGAACTTCACCAGCAGCCAGAACTCTACCAGCAACCAGGTGGGAAGGCACTTTCACTCAGAGCTTTGGAGGTAAAGCCAAAGAACTGTCTGTCTTGCTGGTCCGTTTGATTTGACCAGGAGCAGAGACAGAGCAGCAGATCCCAGGCGGGCAGTGCGAGAACAGGGTGGATTTCACAGCCCAGTCAGCCCACTAGGGCTGAATTGAGTGACATTTTGCGTAAGGAGGTAAAGGCAAGGGAAAGGACTTAGCATATGCTGAGGTGGGAGTGAACTCATTTCTGACTCAGTGAACTACATCAACGTGGCATTCAACAGGTTTCACCCAAGACAGGACTGGATAGACCTCAGACCTGACAGCCAGCAGATCAAGAGCTCTAGTAGTGGCATGTCAGGCACCATTTCATATAGCATGGCAAAGAATTGAAGACTGCAGGGGACAACAGTGAACTGTGCATGTGCTGAGATTGTGAGAACTCCCTGAATTCAGTGGATTGCACTGATATCGCAGGAAAATAATAACGACTGGTGTCTCTCTAATTCTGGGACTTGCTCCAACTGGAAGTGAGAGAAAGGGTGCAGAGACAACAGTGCAGCCTCAACATGGTATCACAGTTGGTGGAGACTGGTGAGCCAGGAGCTGAGGCTGTGATTATGTTGGAAATCTACCATAAGAACCCAGACCTGGAACTTCCACGAGGGAGTAGCACAAGTGACTGTAAGCAAAGAGCCTTGTACCAACTGCAATAAGTAAAATCAAATGTAGAACTGTGGGTGACACAGCTTAGAAACCTGCCCCAAGGAGAAGACCCTGATAACCAGAAGTACAATGATCAAGAGCAAAAGAAGAGACAAAGGCACAATGAATATTACTGAAAGCTCCCCTGCAAAGGACAAAACCCAATGCCAATCTCAGAGTTCACTGAGGAAGACATCCAGAAAATGGGGCACACAGAATTCAGAAAACTCATTCTAAAGATTCTGATCAAAAATGAGAAGCTCATGCAAGAGTTCAAAGAATTTAAAGAATTTAAGGAAGCAATAAAGCAAATCAAGGCTGATATATCAGAAATGAAGAACACAGTAGAGCAAATTAAAAGTGTAATGGAGAGTCTACAAAGTAGAATGAAGCAAGCACAAGAAAGAATCTCAGAATTGGAAGATATTTCCTGTTGTCAGGGGGAAACAAAATGCTGGAAGCAGAGCTAGGTCAGGCCAAAAAAAGTATTCAAGAATCGAAAGACACTGTTAAGAGGCCTAACATAAGAGTTATGGGAGTCCCAGAAGGTGCAGAAAGAGAAGCTGAGTTTGCAAATGTATTTAATGAAATAATGAAGGAAAATTTCCCTTATCTAGAGAAAAAATTGGGAAGCAACATCCAGGAGGAGCACGGAACTCCCAACAGGCTTGATCCAAAGCAATCTTCACCAAGACACATGATCATCAAGCTCTCTTCAATTGAACATAAGAAAAAGATCCTTAAATGTGCAAGTGAACAAAATCAATTGACATATAGAAGATTGCCAATTAAACTCACAGGAGATCTCTCACAGGAAACTCTACAGGCAAGAAGAGAATGGAGTGACCTATTCCAGATTCTAAAAGAAAAACATTGTCGGCCCAGGATAACATATCCAGCAAAGCTTTCTTTTGTCTTTGAAAATGAAATAAAATTCTTCCACATTCAAGAAAAGTTACAAGAATTTGCCTCTTCCAAACCTGTCCTACAAAGGATACTTCAAGATGCTCTCTTGACAGGGAAGAGGAATAGCACCCAACAAAACCAAAGGCAAATGCAAAGAACATCCCAATAAAATGAAAACAGAAGACTAAACCAATGAACAACCCATTCCTAAAATGACAGGGCCAAGCTACCACTCATACATGTTAAACTCTGAATGTAAATGGCTTAAGCTCAATCAAACATCATAGATTAGCAGACTGGATTAAAAAACAAAACAACATCTACTTATTGTCTAGAAGAGATACACTTCACTAACAACAAAAATCAGCGGAAACTCTATTACATGGGTTTTGTTGTTTTCTGTTGGTTTCATCTCTTCACAATAGTTTCTTCTGATTAAATCTTTCAATGACTCATAGATCATGCAGTGGCATCATTTTCTTCAAGAAGGTTCTTGATTTTCATTTCTTCAGCTACATATTAGTCATTTAATAGCACGTTATTTAACTTCTTGGTGTTGTTAGTTTCTTTTTCTCCCTTATATTGATTTTGTTATGTGGCTCTTCATTTAAGGGGATGTACAGTAGCTGTAAAATGGAGACTAACATTCAGATGTGAGGATACAATGTAGTATGCATTTCTGCTTCCAGACAAGGATGGACTTGCAATGAAACTGTGTGCTAGATCTTGACAATAGGATGCTGGACTCTCTGCCATTGTCCATACCTACAATGATGAATATATGACTGCATATGAAGAACTATATTTTAGTAATGATATAGAGGAACTAGGTGGGGGGAGGAAACTGGGGTGTGGATAAGAGGAATGCCAGGAGTCTATGGAATTGTATCATAAAATGATAATAATAATAATAAAATGATAAAAAATTTGAAAATTAAAAAAATAATTTCTCAGAAACCTAACCTCCTTGTTCCCCTATACAAATATAATTACACAGAACTTAAATATTTCACTATATTAAAATCTGATAATCAGCAAAAATGCATGCTTCCAATTGCTTCCTGTTGAAAATAACCCTGAATTGAAAGGGAAGAGATTTAGCTAGTATCATTTTCATACTGAACTTCTTATTGATATTCAGTAAACCATGACTCGGGTCCCAAATGAATAATCTACAATAAATGAGTGAGAGGTGAATTAAAAGGTGTCATTTAGTCTAGTGTTCTATGATTCCTTGAATATAGCATCTGTAATGATTACATATAGCTGATATTGCCTCTGGATAATATCTTTTTCATCATAAAATGTAACTCAGCTTCCTCAATCCAGAATTTAGTGTTTGTGAAAATGCATTTAATCTGCAAAGGCCTATAATTACTCAGTCTAAGTCCCTCATAGTGTGTGTAACAACTTCTTCAGTATTCACTGCTCAAATCTAAAAGCAGTATAAAGATACATGGTGATTATAAACTCACTTTAAACAAAGCAACTGCACTCAACATTTTTCAAGTAAACAGGAAAGAAAAGTCTTCATGTAACCACATTCGAGGTACAAATCAGAATCCCATATTGAAAAGAGATTTGAAACAAAAGGGAATCACAATGTCAATTCTCTGTTAGGGTTTTTGCTGCGCATGCCAGATGCCTCATAGGCTATGGCATTTCCTCATGTAGCAACAAAGTTACCTGTAAGCCTGAAATGGATGATCTGACAGGGCCAAAAACTCTATAGAAGTCTCTGTGAAAGGAAGTTAAGACTCCAATTAAATAATTGTATTCTATAAGACCTTAACAAAGTATTACTGGGCCATGAGGGTTAAATGTTTCTGTAATTTACTAGATTGAAGATGACATTAAACCATTAAATAGTCCCTATCTGTTGTATGTACAGCTGAATTCGAAGTTTATCAGAGCCTAATACATCATGGAGAATTGATACTAGCTACACTGACCACAATAACACCATATCACAATTTTTAAAGAATACATGAAGAGATTTGGAATTTTGACTAGGCTGAGCTATTAATAAAAACCAAATAGCTTGACCTGCTCTAAGAAATTAATAAAAGCTATAACTTTTGCTCTTCGTTTTACACCAAGATGTCTTATATTCTAGAGCACTGGAAATGCGTATTCAGTCTATACTGATTGATTTTTTTTTCTTAAAATGTTCATGGAATCATTATAATCATCATTATGGAGGTATTACTATACTTTCATCCAGATTTCAGGCTACTGACTCTCTTACACTTCTGTTGTAATAAAACCTCGAAATACAGCATATTAAAACATAAGAGATACATCCAAAACAAATCTAAGAGAAATTTATAGCAATAAATGCTTACATGTAAGAAACAAATTTCAGTTATATAATCTGACTTTACACCTCAAGAAGAAAATCTCCAAAGTTGGCAGTGGGTAGGAAATAATAAATTAGAACAAAAGGAAAGAAAACTGACTAGAAAAACAATTTAATAAAAGATTAAAAACAATCCTTAGCTTCATAAAGATAAAAATTAGCAAGCTCTTAGCAAGAACTAAATAAAAGATTAAGTGATGCTATAGCTGAAAGAAAGGCCATTACAGTTGATATCACAGAAATGAAAAGGAAGACAAAAATGAACCATCATGCATCAACAAATTGTTAAACCCAGAAGAAATGCGTAAGGTTCCAGATACATGAAACCTGCAGAGGGAGAGCTATATGTACAAGGTCTAAACTGAATAGTAATAATAATAATAAGAAGAAGAAGGTAATTAAATCGGTAAAACAATTTTCCAATGGATGATTCAGGAGCTAATGTCAACATTGGTGAATTCTATCACACATTTAAAGACTTAATGTCAATCCTTACCAAATTCTATGCAAAATTTGAGTATTTACAAATTTACCATACAAGGTTAGCATTATCCTGATATCAAAGCTAGAAGAAGACACTAAAATAAAAGAATATGACAGGCTAACATCACCAAAATATAGATGTAAAACTTACCAAAATACTTCCAAATGATTAAAAAGAATTGTGAACCACAGTCAACTGGGATATAAATGTGATATAAAAAAACTGATGTAATAAGCAAATCTACATAGATATATGCATTAATAGAAGAATAAGAATAATCTGATTAAGTATATGAAAGAAACATCTGACTAGCTCAACATTCATTCATTAAAAAAATTATTCAAACAATTAAGGCCAGAAGGAATGTACTTCAATAAGTTACAGATTACAGAGGACAAGCCTACAACTAACATCATATCGAAGAGTGAAATGTGAGAGTTTATCCTGTAAGTCAGTGAAAAGACAGAGACACCATCCTCAACACTTCCATTCAGTTTAATACTGGACATTCCATCCAGAAAAATTAGATAAGGAAAAAAACCTGAAGCAAGGAATGAAATCATCTTTGCAGATCACCTGATACTATGTAAATAAAACTAAGAAGAGTACACAAAAATACTGCTCATTCTAATAAAATCTTTCAGTGAAGTTGCAGGATAGAAAATGAAGATGCAGAATTTAAGATCATTCCACACAATACTAACCTACTAGATGAAGAAGATCAATCACATTTATAATAACACACGAAAAAACCTACAAATAAATGTATCCAAAGGGCAAATTAACTCTACAATGAAAACTAAAAACATTGATTAAAGAAATGGAAGAAGACTAAAATAAATGGTCAGTGTTCCTTGGTCATGAATTGAAAGAATTAATATTAATATTATTAAAATGATCATATTACTCCAGGTAACCTACAGGTGACTTACAAGGTGACCTGTTCAGGTGATTATGCTTATTTTATCAGTGCTATATTCCTAAAATTGCATCTATAAAACCACATGAAATATATTTTCTTTATAGTAATGCAAAACAGATTAGTTAATTTTAAAAGTCAATGAAATTCTCCACAAAAAGTAGAAAAAATCGGGGTCCAGCATGGTAGTCCTCACCTTATGTGCTCTCGGGATTCTATATGGGCACCGGTTCAAATCCCAGCAGCCCCACTTCCCATCCAGCTTCCTGCTTGTGGCCTAGGAAAGCAGTCAAGGATGGCCCAAAGCCTTCACACCCTGCACCTACATAAGAGATCTGGAGGAGGCTCCTGGCTTTGGATCAATTCAGCTCCAACAATTGCAGCCGCTTGGAGAATAAATTGTCAGATAGAAGAGCATTCTCTCTGTCTCTCCTCCTCTATATATATCTGACTTTCCAATATAAAAATTTTTTAAATTAAAAATAAAAGTAGGAAAAAAATCTCTAAAATTCACTTGGAACCAGAAAGATTCCTGAACAAGCAAACCAATAAATCTTGTAAAAACACAATAAAGCTGGGATATTGCACTTCCTGATTTCAAATTACATTGCAAATATTATTTACATAATATTGGCATAAAATCAGCACAGATTAATGCAACAAAAAAATCTCAGAAAATAGGTCCACCTATATATTGATGAGTGCCAACAATAGAAAATTGAGAAAGTTTTTTCTATCAATAAATGGTTGGATAAGTTGTATATCTACATACAAAAGAATAAAACAGACAAGTATGCTTGTATCATATACAAAAAGTAACTTAGAATGAATTGAAGATTTAAATGTAACATTTAAAAGTATAAAACCCCTCAAAGAAAAACATCTTAGGTTGAATGTCTTGATATTGGTGATGGTAAGGAGTTTCTTCCATTTTTTTTTAATATAACAGTAAAAACATAATGGGAAAAGAAGTAGAAAATAATGAGTTCTCACTTCATCAAAGTGGCAAAGTCTGCTTGCTCAGCACTGGAAGCAATCAATAAAATTCAATGGCAACCTAGGATGAGAGAAACGGTTGCAAACCACACAATTGTGAAAGCATTACTACTGAAAATTTATAATGAACTCCCATGACTCAATACCAAAAATTTAACAAAATAAAAGAACCTAAACAGTTATTCAAAAGAAGATAAACAAATAGTCCACAGGTACATGGGGGAAAATCACTCAGTTTTAAGAAACCATCAGGGAAACACAAACTAAAACCACAATGAGAGATGATCTTATATCTGTCAAGATTTGTATAATTCAAAAGACAAAGAGAAAAAAATGACCTAGCAAAGACAGGTGGTGGCACCTCCTGGCATGTGTGTGGGCTGGAGGGTGGGATGAGCTAGGCTTTAGCACCAATGATGTGTGCTAGAGGTGAATGTGAAGTGGGGCAGACCAAACCAGTGCACTGCACATGATGACAGGCACAGAAACTGGGGTGGGGTCTGGTCCAGTGGAGGTTATTAGGGGTCGCTCCGACTGGACTATAGCTCCTGATGGTGTATGTAAGGGCTAAGTGTGTGGCAGGCAAGGTTGGGCTAAACCACAGCACCCACTGGTTTGCATAACAGACAGAGAAGACTGGACTGGAGATAAATCTGAACTAGAGATTGCATCTACCAACGTGTGTGTAGGCTGATATGGGTAACAGAATGAGCCGGACTCCATGCTGGTGGATGCTGACAGGAACCCATGCCCATACAGGTCTGGGATCACCTCAGATGAGATTTCTTGGAGGGTCCTCCCAATTAAACTGGTGGACTCAAAACTCCAACTATGGGAAAAATAGCAAGACCTGTGATCTGACAGTGGAGAGCATGTGTCAGAACTGGGCCTCCTCAGTGGGTTAGAGCGGAGGACAGCATACTCAGTGGCACATTGAGGATTTGGCAGTCCATTGGAGTCTGCAGGTGACATCTGTTACCAGCGCAGAGGAAGGAGGACAGAACAAATTGATCAACTACCCCAGCCAAGCCTTCATAGCAAATATCTGGGAGAATGGAGACTCTAAGGTGGTCTACGTCAGCCAATAGACATTGGAAGAATTTCCTCATTCTTAGAGTAGTGAGATTGACAGCATTTCAGAACTCTCAAAACCACCTACACAGAACTTTTGAGAGTATGCACCACATTGGGGACACTGGATTGTTGTCTGCTGCCCATTCCCCGTCCCTGGGTACTGGGCCAGTAGGGAGGCTGGATGTGGCTTAACCCCTTATTTTCTCTTCTCTCCAGATAGAGGGAGAAGAAAAAGAAAATTTGAAAACAATGAACTCACCCATTTTCCCCTAACCTTTCAATCCTTCCCACCCTAATCAACTATATGAACATCATCAGAAAAAAAAAAAAAAAGAAAAAAGGGATCTGGAAAGGTTTTGAGACTTGGCATACAGTTCACGAGAGGATAAAATGGTACATCTGCAAAGTTAAACGATATAGTATGTCCTCAAAAGCTAAAAATAGTGGCAGACTTTGGCATAGTGGTGAAGTCATTGATTGGGAACCCACATCCCATAACAAAATGCTTGCTTGGAGTTTTATTTACACTACATTGGTTCCAACTTCCTGATAATAAGCTTCCCTGTGAAGCAGGAAATGCCGAGTTAAGCACTTACATCCCTGCCACCTGTGTGGGAAACTAGAGGGAGCTAGCTATTGCAGGCATGTAGGAAGTAAACAAGAGAATGGTAGAACTCTCTCCATCTGTCTCTCTTTTTGACTTTCAAATAAAATGAAAATCAATAAGTAACTTTTATGAAAGTGATAAAAATAAAATTATACGATTTAGCAATCCTTCTGTGGTTATTTATCCAAAGGAAATGAAGTGAGAGACTTAAAGAGACACCTGAATTCCCACGTCCACTGTTTATTTGTTTGTTTATTTACAATAGCCCAGGTATGATAACAACCTAAGGGGACATAAATGGATGATTAGGTGAAGGAAATCAGGTATATATCTACAATGAAAAATTACCCAGGCACAAAATGAAGCAAAGCGTCCCATTTATGACAACAAGCATGGACTAGAAGAAAGTATGTTATAAAAATAAGCCAAAAACGGAAAGACATACAGTAAATGATCTTAACTGTGTATCAATTCTAGTGTACTTACGTAAGCTCATAGAAGTAGAAAGCTGAATGGCAACTGCCAGGTGTTGGTTATTGGAAGTGGGAAATCCGGGATTCTAATGAATGCTCAAATGGGATGACACTAAGAAAGTTAAAAGACTTCACCATAATGCAGGTTCCTGTTCTACATTGTCAGCATGTCAGTTTCATTTTATGGAACTTCCCTGGTTGCAAGAAGCTACCAGCATCAACTCAGCACTGCAAGACGTGGAATCTCTGCTCAATCAGGATGCTACATTTCCCTCCTCACTGGGAAAACTTTGGTCAAACATTCCTCTCTACACCAACAACGGTTAACAGAGAATTGCCATAATTTAATCAAAAATAAACCCGGGACTTTGGTTGCAGATTGAAAAAGCGGAAGAGGAATTCAGAAGAATAAAAGAAGAGAGGAATACATTAGGAGAATTCAGATAAACAAGAGTTTTGGAAGAGAACTGCCAGGAAATGATAAAAACAGAAGAAAAAAAGAATAGTGGCTATTCAAATTCGAATTGCTCATAAGTGAATGTTACAGATGTTCATAATATCCATAATGAAATGTTTGAGGGGTTGGGTTTCCAGAAATCATTACAACTCATTCAGAATTTTTACTAAAGACAGGTTAAGAATTGTCTTATTTTCTGTAAACATTCTTTTGCAAAACCCCCCTTAAAGATCTATTTCACTGCTCATTAATTTAGAGGTAAACATTTTCTAGAGGCAAACTCAGATCCGCTAATATACAAGACATTTCTACACTAGTTGTTGAATCTATGAAATATGCGTCTTCTAGGAACATACGATTTCACTGTGTTGCCATCAGTAAGGTTCAAGAGACACATTTTATAGTTATAGCCCACAACAAACATTAAATGCCTTAGAATTTTTTTATGAAATATTTTCATAAGGGACAGGTTAGTTTGACTTGCTGATTTAAACAAATCATGGAGTTCTACTAAGAAAGCAACAGGGAAATCATGGGCCCAGCATGGTAGCCTAGCAGCTGAAGTCCTTGCCTTGCACATGACAGACTCCCATATGGGCACCAGTTCTAATCCCGACAACCCCGTTTCCCATCTTGCTCTTTGCTTGTGACCTGGGAAAGCAGTTAAGGAGAGCCCCAAACCTTGAGACCCTGCAGCAGCATGGGAGACCTGGAAGAGGCTCCAGGCTACTGGCTTCAGATCGGCTCAGCTCTGGCCATTTTGTTCACTTGGGGAGTGAATCAACGGATGGAAGCTTTTCTTGGTCTCTCCTCCTCTCTGTTTATCTGACTTTCCAATAAAAATTAAAAACAGATAAATCTTTTAAAAAGAAAAAGAAAGCAACAGGGAAACCAAAGAGTAAGAATTATATGATTTCCTGCCCACCACACACTTGGCCACATAAACCAGTGGGAGCTGCAGCCTAGTTGAGGTGACTCCCAATCACCTTCACCAGGCTGGCCCCCTACCCTGGTTCTCATGCTTGCCCATATGTACAGGAGACTGACCCAGTCTGTCGCACATCCCATTCAGCTTACATACATGTCAATGGGCATTGAAGCCTAGTTCAGCCCAACGAGCCCCACTATTCAGCCCACACACCTACCAACTGGTGCCACTCTATCTAGCCATGCCTCCCCCAGTCCTGGTTCTTATGTTGACCAGACGGAGTTGCTTCAACACCCATTGGTTTGTGTAGAAGATGGGGCTGGAGGCAGAACTGTCCCAGCAATTGCAACCACCACTATATACTTGGACTGATAGGGGCAACAAACTGTGCCAGACCCTGTACAGGCAAGTACACCGAAGAATCTGGTCTGGGATCACTTCAGATGAAGTTTCTTCGAGCATTCCCCCAACTGAACGTCCAGATTCAGAACCTCACCCATTGAGAGAATTCAATGGAGATTGCATGGTCTGACCGTGGCATGTATGTGTCAAAGTTGAGCTGCCTCAGTGGCTGGGAGAGAGCAGTGGACGCACAGAGAGGATATGCTAGTACATTGGGCCCTGCATAGGACACCTGATATCACAACAGAAGACAGAGCAAATTGATCAAGTACCCCAGCCAAGTGTTAGCAGTGAAAATCTGCACATGAGATACTAAGGTGGACTGTCAGCCAGTGGATTCTGAAGAGAGTTCATCGTGCTTGGAATGGCAAGATTGGCAGCAATTCAGACCATTTGAACTATCGAAACCACTTGAGCAGTGCCCTCGGAGCACGCCCCACACTGGGGACCTTGGGATTGTTAGAAGGGTGGGGGGGCTCCTCTCTTCTTCTCTCATCATCTCCCAGACACAGGAAGGAAAAAAGAAAATGTGGAAACAGTGATGTTACCCACTTTCCTGTAACCGTTGACCCTTTGAGCCATGTTCAACTATGTAAAGATCATCAACAATAAATACATAAAAAAGAATTATATAGTTTCTGATAAGTTGGGTAGTATTTCACATACTGTTAAAACGCATGTACGTTTATAAAAACGTATTTTTTCCTCTATGATCGAACACAATACTGGAATACATTATCTGGAATATCAAACACTGTTTTTAAAGATTAAAAAATTTTGGGTACCAGCTTACCATAATTCTGAATTGTGTATTGTGTAGATGCTTCCTATAATCAAAGCAACAGCAGACAATAGTAACCCTGGCATTCTATGTGTCATATTTTGTCAATAGATAGTCAACACAAACATATCCATGCATGGAAAAGGATCTACTGTGTGGAACCAAGGTATGACATTAAACAATCCTTCCCTTTTCATTAAAAAAGAGTTTATAATCATTCTCTTTGAAAAAATGGAAATTTCATTTCAATGCTGTTCAATTCAGCTTTCTAAATGTCTATATGTAAAATAGTAATACAAAAGCAAGTACTCATTTGAATGTCTTTGTAAGTACAATTGTTCAGAGCTGCTGTTGGTTATAACGATAGTACACAAGTACCTCACTAACTTGTAGATAAAAGCCAGAAATGCAACTATAAAACGATGGACAAACTTCACTGCACCTGTTACTATTAACAAATTTGAATTTGGCAACAACACAAAAGATGACAACTGTTTAATGACAGTCTCTCACTGAAAATATCTGTGATCAAATTCAATTTTGTTCAAGATTGCTTTATACTCATTGTTTCTAATGGTTGCTTTTAGTCAAATGATCTTAAAAGCGAAGAAAGAATGATCAATATACAGTACACTTCAGAAGGTACTTTGCACATTCAGCTGGTGCTTTTGATTTTTTCTTCCATTAATTGTTACACATCTGTATCGTCTAGTTTTGACTGTTCACAAATGTGACAGCTAATTTCACTAAAAATATGATAACCAAATGAGTATATTTTCTAGTATTTAATATGCTACTCAAATTAATTCCATAAGTGTCTCCTAAGTATGGCTTGAGCCTTAGCTATTACAAAGGAACAGCCATGTACTTTCTACTCCAAAATATCCTTGTTCTGTAGTCCAAGAATTTATACCCTAGCAGAAAAGACCACCATAATTCTTCTTGGATTCATTTTATTCCCAATAGTGTTCAATATATAATCACTTTTAAATTCAGGTATTGTTTCATTGGAACATTTTTGCCAATTTATGACTTCTGTAGAAAAAAGAATAACGAACTGTCGCCATTACCAAAACTGAATGGTTATTGTCTTGTTTTACTAAAAATTAGAGGGAAATATATATAATTCCAACACCATTTTTTCATAACTTAATAACCATTTCCTCAGGAAGCTTTCTGTAAAGTTCCAATAGTATATTTACTTCTGCAAATATATGGAGCAGTTAGAGAAAGAAAATAATTTCCTGATTTCCATGGGTAACTTGTAAAGTAAAAACTCTTGACTCTCTGTGGAGGGAGACAGAGATTAGAGCAAGAGCAACAGAAAGACAGACAGAGAGGTAGACAGACAGCCTTTTATTTACAGACTGCATTCACTCTATTTCATTTTATAATAAAAATCAAGATTTGAAATGCAGTTTTGACTGGATTAGCTAAATCACATGTGAATAGATAAAAATTAATTTTGAATACCCTAAAGAATCGATGGTTGTGTGAGGAAGATATTTCTGAACAGCAGGTTTTTGCATTAACAAAGTATGAAAATATTTTGAAAAGTATAACCCCCCCACATAAAGTCAATTGTCTTAGCTTTGCTTTACTCCTTGTTATACACTCCATAAGGAAATCATCTCATCCATTTGTCAAAGATCAGAAATACATAATTATTGATGTCTGTCTTTATATTGACACGCACTCACTTAATTCTGCACATTCAATAAGTGACTAGTAGTATTGCATCACAACAGATACTTCAAATACAGCTGGTCTAAACTGAGATATATGAAAGTGAGTTATACACAGATGATTTTTAAAACATGAGAGATTTTTCCATAGCATTTTTCCAAATTCATATGTCATTGTCTTTTTTTTATGTATTTATTTTCATTACAAAGTCAGATATACAGAGAGGAGGAGAGCCAGAGAGGAAGATCTTTCTTCCGATGATTCACTCCCCAAGTGAGCGGAACAGCCAGTGCTGCGCCGATCCAAAGCCAGGATCCAGGAACTTCTTCCGGGTCTCCCACGCGGGTGCAGGGTCCCAAAGCTTTGGGCCGTCCTGACTGCTTTCCCAGGCCACAAGCAGGGAGCTGGATGGGAAGTGGAGCTGCCGGGATTAGAACCGGAGCCCATATGGGATCCCGGCGGGTTCAAGGCGATGACCCCAGCCACAAGGCCATGCTGCTGGGCCCCTGTAGCACATATTCTACAACTATAGCTAGAGAATTCTGAAAGTCTTCATGATACACAAATCATATACTTTCATAGAAGATGGTATAACTAGGTATTAATTAAAGAGGAAATAATTGAGACCTCAATGATATCTACTATCAGTTGAGAAAAATGTATAGAGCACAGACAATTGACTGAAGAGATCCCGGGGAAAGGTGTGGAAGGCTGACATTACTCTAAGGCAGAGTAATCATTGATAATCACATTGTGGCTCAATAATAGCTTAGCTTGCATATTATTCTCCTATTACTCCTCCCTTGATATCATTAGAGGTTTGGGAGCATTTTAGGAATAACTATAGTTTTAACTTAGTCTTAAAATGCATATTTGCATCACCAGAAGTTTCTTTATCCCTTTTTGTTAAAGAAATTCATGTAAATATTGCATATTTTACTATTCCTATTTTTCCACATTATCCTAAAATTAGACGTTCCCAACTGTAATGAGTTTATGCTTCATTTTGTGCTGACATATCCATTTATGTGGATCACTATTGAAGGCTACCTTGTTAACTGTGAATTTCAAAGCTTCATGTAAACACAAGTAACCCATAAACTGAATCCTGTTACAGGTGACCCTTGCATTCTATAGCATATTCCTGGAGACTTTAAGACTTCTCAGTAACAAGAATGCCTTTATAGTGTGTAACTTCTCACTTAAAATTACACTAATGTATAATGAAAACTATAATAATCATAAGGAAGAAGAAAGAAAAGTTAGTGATCTGTGCAAAATCCCAGTGGTTCCACAAATACAAGTCTAAAATTATGTTAAAAACTATTTCTCGGATGAGAATTGCTATTTTTAAAATATTTATTTTATTTTTTTTTAATTTTTATTTATTTTTGCTGCAAAGTCAGATATACAGAGAGGAGGAGAGACAGAGAGGAAGATGTTCCATCCACTGGTTCACTCCCCTAGTGGCCACAATAGCAAAAGCTAAGCTAATCCAGGGCCAGGAGCCAGGAGATTCTTGTGGGTCTCCCATGCAGGTGCAGGGTCCCAAGGCTTTGGGCCATACTTTTCCAGGTCACAATCAGGGAACTTGATGGGAACTAGAACAGCCAAACACAACCCAGCCCTCATATGGGATCTAAGTGCAGGGTCCTGAATTATTTTCTTTGACCCTTTAATTACTAACCAGCTTTATCAGTCAGCTACTTTCTACGAAGTATTTAACAATGGAACAAAACTTGCACCCTGCCATGAATGTGACTATATAGAAGATGATGAAGGAAAAACAATGAAAGCCCAAAGAGATAGACTGTCACCTAGCAAAAATGGATGAAGGATAGAATCAAGATGGCAGAATAAGGTAAGGACATGTTTGGAGAATCATTTAATCAGGATGAAGCAGACAGGACACATTCCAGAAAATAGGAGAGGACAGAACAACAATAGAGGGGTGCCTGGAGACTGACAGAAACAGGAAAGCAGGGAAAACAATAATGTAGTATGGCAGTGACTAATACTTCAGCAGCATTCAGCTAACTGCGATCTCAACTCCACCAGCAACGAGGTTGGAAGGGAATTTCTCTGGGACACAATAGTCATTTAGTAGCACGTTGTTTAACTTCTTGGTGTTCATTTCTTTTTTTCTCCCTGATGTTGATTTTGTTTTGTGGCTCTTCTTTTAAGGGGATATATAGTAGCTGTGTAATGGAGACTGTCATATCTGGTAACATGTTATTTAACTTCATGGCATTGTAAATTTCTAATTTTCTTACTATTGTTGATTTTGTGTTATGACTTTTCATTTGAGGAGATGTACAGTAGCTGTAAAATGGAGACTAACATTCAGATGTGAGGATACTATGTAGTATGCATTTCTGCTTCCAGACAAAGATGGACTTGCAATGAAACCGTGTGCTAGATCTTGACAATAGGATGCTGGACTCTCTGCCATTGTCCATGCCTGCAATGATGGACAGACATATGACTGTATGAAGAACTATACTATGGTAATGATATAGGGGAACTAGGCGGGGTTGGGGTGAATGTGGCTGGGATAAGCAAAATACCAGTAGCCTGTGGAACTGTATGATAAAATGATAATAAATAATAATAACAATAACAATAATAATAATAATGGATGGAGGCACTGACACCAGTTTGCTAGCTAGGAAGCACAGGAGACTCAATATGACTAATGGTAAATTATAAATGCTACATGTCAATGCACCTAAAGATTATAAAAATTGAAAGAAATTTGTAGTTCAAAATGAATCAGCTACTTCACATCCCATTTAATAAAACTTGAATTGCATCTGATATATATTTAAGTGCTAACAGAGCAATAAAATATTCCTTGAAATAATCTGTGATTAATCTGATGTAAACTCTTACTGACAGTCTAGAACAAGGTTTTAAACAGTGGCTAATGGCTGATAGGAAAGCAAATAGTTTAAAATTCAGCACCCATAACTGACAGCATCAACCCCCATGATTTCCATCTGTGGCATATATTTAAAATCACTCTTGCATGTTCTGTGCCTGTGGTACCTTGACATATGAATTATAACATTGGCTCAATCATAATTAAATGATTCTTTACATTGCAGTTATATCACCTATAGTAACTGCTTATATCTTTATTATGGTTCCCATTAGCAATTCTGAAACTGATTTTCAATCATTATAAATAAATTTATTGGGTTCTTTTGATGCAGTAATCAATTTTTATATACATCAACGTATTAAATAACATTTAGAAACACTAATTTTTAATTTTTTTCTAAATTTACATCTCCTATTTGGCTGACAAGAGCCCATACAATTGGGCCATATTCTGCTGCTTTTTCCAGGCCTTTATCAGGGAGCTGGATCAGAAATGGAGTAGCACAGACATGAACCAGTTCAAACAAGAGATCCCAGCACTGCAGGGAGTAGCTTTACATATTACATCACAATGCCTGTCTCTTGGAAACCCTAATTTTTGCATAAAAGAGTGACTCTTTTATTAATTAAAGATGTATTTATTTTTATTTGAAAGGCAGATTTTTACAGAGATAGGGGGGTGGTTTTCAATTCCCAATCAGCCACAGGTGCTGGTGCTGAACCAATCCAAAGTCAGAATCAAGTGCTTCTTCAGGGTCTTCCATGGGGCAGCAGGGACCCAATCACTTGAGCCATCCTCTGCTGTTTTCCCAAACTGTAAGCAGGGAGATGGATCAGAAGTAGAACAGCTGGGTCAGATGCCAGCATCACAGTTGGAGGGTTATCTTGCTGAGAGACAGAGATTTTCCATCCATTGGTTCACTCCCCAAAGCAGAGCAGCCAAGATGAAGCCAATGCCCACCTGGTATGTCAGCATTACAGGCAGAGGTTTAACATGTTATAGCACAGTACCAACCCCAGGAAATCCTTATTTTTAAAACATGCTTAACTTAATGATATTTTCATTAAAGTACTTTCATTAAAAAAGTGAAAATATAAATACATTTAGAAGGCCTGACAAAATACCTAATGTATATTTAGTGATGGTTTATGATAGTACCAGCCAACAATGTTTCTCTTGCTTCTTTCAGTTTGTTTCTCTCAAGGACAACATCCATGTGCACACTGATGCAATTCTCTCTACTACCCAGCTTAATTAGATAATATATCTTTTCTTCTTATACATGTTTATATCAATAGAATATAAAATGGCCTTCATTTACTTCAAGAAGTGCACTTTTAGAGTAAAATTAAGTAGCATTATTTGTATTCCAAGGAATTCTTTTTCCTCCAAAAAGACAAAGAATAAATTTTTATTTTATAAGACAATAAAAACAAAGTATGAAGGAGAACTCCAAACAGTATTAGTATATCTTTGGAGAGGTCATAAGACTGGAGGTGTTGTGATCAAGTTTTGGTGATTTGGTCAGGAAAGCAGGAAAGACCACATCGTTAGGTAGCAAAAGACACATATGCCCCCGTCTCACCACCCTGACACTCAGCTAGCAAGAACATCTTCCCCAGAGGACAACGCAATCTTAGACTTGAACCGAATAAAAATGGTAAGCTAAATAAATCTTGCCTTTATACAAAGTTGGTTGTCATAGGTATTGTATTCTATTAGTAGACTTTGCTTTGTAACAGGTTTGAATGCATAGACCCCGGGGAATATATTCAATCTGTTTTGTTTACACCATGGCCAGCCATGAAAGAGTCTATCTGAAGCAAGACAATGTTCAGTTCAATCTAAAATGCAAATATTAGAGCATGTCAAACACATCACATGACAATGCTCATTTCCAATTTCCTTTGCAAACTTCCATTGCTGCATGTCTCCTTGAACTCTGATTTTGCAGTGCAGGAAGATCTACATAGTAATTTTATTTCAGGTAGTGATTTTATTTATTAAACCTGAACCTCAAATGAATAGCTAAATGGAAGAAAGAAGTAGATTCAAGTAAAACTAACATTTTTAAGGATCTTATTAAATTTTACAAGTCATTGGAATTAGTGCTCCTTGGCTTTCGTCATGATTTTCTGACTAATGATTGGAGAAGCTCTTCTAATTTTCTTGATTGTATTCATTATGAATAAATAAAAGTATATACCAAGTCAAGGAGCTGTTACATGCTTGACTGTGCAAGATGTATTATCCTGGAATCTGGGACAATCCTCCAAAGCTTGCCCAGACTGTAGACATGGAGCAGGGAGAATTAGCCTGCACTGTGCTCCCTTAAAACTATTCATTTCTAGACCTAGAATAAATGTAAAGGTGTTGAGTTTCAGATATATGGAGTTTCACAACAGCTGTTAAAGAAAGGGGTATGCATTCACAACAAGCTAAAACACTGTAAGGCAGACAGGAGAGTTTGGCCAAGAAGTCAAGATGCCAGTTAATATACCCACATGCCCCGCTGCAGTATCCTGGTTGAACACTTGCCTCCTGCTAATGCAGACACTAAGAGGCAGTTGTAATAGCTCAAGTATTGAAGTCCTGCCACGCATGTAGAAAACCTGGACTGAATTCCCTCACCTAGGTTCACCTTCCCTCCCCATTCAATCCTTTCCCCACAAACTGTGGACATTTATACCATGAACCAGCAGATAAGAGCTTTGCTTGTATCTCCTATTTATTCTTCTCAAACACCAGGAGGCTTTCAAAAAATTTTTTTAATTTGTTTACTAAGCTTCTTTTGATTATGTAAGTCATGACCTACTTAACATACAAATAAAATTAGGTTAAAACAGCATGATAGCACTTGTAAATGCCAGAATTCACAATCTAAGTGCATATAAAGGTTTGCTGACTCTGAGTTCCTAAACCCCCCCAAATAACTTTTTATATGATTCTGACACTAGAAAAGAAGTTAAGAAGATAAAGATAATCCCAAAATTTTGTAATAGAACTTTGGTCTGAAATGTACTTCCTTGGTAGATAAAATAGAGCATAGCATTATATAACAGTCTCATATAATTGAGCTAATGCAAAAGCATTGCTACCCACCAGAAAGTGCAGTAGCAGCCTTTTAAACAGTAATTTTATCTGATCAGTATGCACACTTCTGGTATATTTCATCATGGCTAGCATGCCAAAATCTAACACCAGAAATTTCCAAAAATATATATATATATTTTCAGACCATGTTTGAGCCTCATTCCACTTATCATTAAAAGTAGAACATGGTTAAGAAACATTCTCAGAGTTTTAAAAATACCTTGTGTATTTTTAAAAATTACATGTTTTCCTGCGACCAATAAACCATTAAAATCTAAACTTCCACCAAAGGAGTTTAAAAAGATCTTTTTTTACTACAACAGAAAGATTATGGGTATTTTCTCACATACATGGCATCTGGTAACTTTTTTCCTGCCAAGATCTATAAATGTCTTAAACTGCCACTTTGAAAAAAAAAATCAAACTTCAGAAGGCAAACTTAAAGAATAATAATTAATACAGCAACAACTGAAGGAGACTCAAATATTGGTGACTATGTAGTTACAAACCTAAGATAAACATTTAAGATTAGCTAAGCTTTAAATGAGAAAATCAAAATTAATCATTTTTTATTCAGTATCAGCTTGTATTTTACATCACTGGTGGTCTTTGTATCTACCTCAGTTATCTTTCACTGCAAACATGCATAATATGTATGACAAATCCTCACAAAACTTAGCAACTTAAACAACACTACTTTATCATCTCCATCTTTTGGGCAATGATGGTTTACTAAATGACTTGCACTATAGTCAAGAATGTTATTCTCTTCTGGGATGCTGTGGTAACTGAGAATCCAAAAACTCTTTCCATTGAAAAAAAATAACTCAAACATCGTAGTTCAGAGCTATCCAGAAAGTAAGCAAAACCCTTCTTAAGGGTTAGAAGCCTTCTTAAGGCTTAGAATTACAACCGGCTCAATGACACTTGAACTGCATTCAGTTAGTTAAAGCAAATTTCAAAGCTAATGAAGATGTATTATGCTTGATGTGTGGAACAGTCTGGACCAGTCTGCCATACATATTGGCAAGCACAGGAACCAGGACAGGGGGCAGGCCTGGTGGAGGTTATGGCAGGTCACTCCGACTAGGCTACAGCTCCCACCGGTTTGTGTGAGGGCTGAGTGTGGGCTGGCCAGAATCAGGCTGGACTGCAACACCAATTGGTTCCTGTGGAAAGACAGGGCTGGAAGCAGAACTGACCCAGCAATTGCAAATACCAGCATGTGCATAAGCTGATTGGGGCGGCAGAGTGTGCCGGACCTTGCGTTGGCATGCACATACAAGAATCAGGTCTGGGATCACCACAGATGAAGTTTCTTCGGGGATTCCCCCAACTGAATTGCTGGACTCAGAACCCCAACTATGAAGAGAATTGCAGGTTCCATGGTTTGAACACGGAGTGCATGTGTCAAAGCTGAGCCTTCTCAGAGGTTCAGACAGAGCAGTGATAACATATCCAGGTGCACATGGAAGATATGGCAGATCATAGGAACCTACAGAGGATACCCAGTATCACAACAGAGGACAGAGAACAGAACAAATCCATCATCTACCCCAGCCATGTGTTGGCAGTGAAAATCTGTGCAGACTCTAAGGTGAATTATATCCACCAGTGGATTCTGGAGAGATTTCATTGTGCTTGGAATGGTGAGATTGGCAGCAATTCAGAACTGTTGAATTATCAAAACCACTTGAGCAGTGCTCTGGGAGCATGCCGCGCATAGGGAACCTGGGATGGATGGGAGTCTGGGTGGGTCATCTCCCTTTATCTCTCCCTTTACCCCAGATATAGAAATAATAATAATAATAACAATAATGATAATGTGGAAACAATGGTCTTACCCACTTTTCTGTAGCCCCTGAATCTTTGTGCCCTAATCAACTATGTAAAGATTATCAAAATAAAATAATTACAAAAAATTACGTTGCCATTTCTGTTGAAAATCAGTTGACTGCCTGTCTCTGGGCTATTTCTCTGTTTTCCCAAGCTGCACAGGTCTATGTTACACCAATGGCTTTAGATTTATTCATAGCATTGAAATGAAGCAGTGTTGCCTTACAACTTTGTATCTCTTTTTTCAAAAGTGTTTTAGCCATTTTAGATTATTTCCATTTTCAAATACATATTAGCATTAGCTTGTCAATGTGTACTTTTTAAAAGAGCAGCTGCCATTTTCCAGAAATGACTCTGTGAAAAGGCTCACAGACCACAGCTTCTGAGGTTTGGTCCAAACCAACCAAATGATCTAGAAATCAAACACTCAAGCCACTACTTCACATGAGTGCACTGCAGCCTTTACCTTCATGCAACATCATAAGAGACTCCCCGAATCAGAACCACTGGGCTAAGCTCCCTTTAGATTCTTGACTCACAGAAAATAGAATGAAATGAATGCCTTCTGTTTCAATCACTATGCTTTTGTAAAACTTATGTAACACTAGATAATTCATGGAGATAGTGGTTATATTTCATAGTACAAAGAATGCATACTGTTGCTCTTTCTGGGTAAAGTACTGTAATAAGATCAAATAGGTCAACCAAAACGACAGTATTGTTCAATTCTTACATGTAATTACTGTTTTGTTTTGTTTTGTTTTACTTTTTCAATTAATTATTTTAACAGTGTTGAAATTTCCAACTAAATTTGTTAATTCTCCTTACACTTCCATTTTATACACGTTCTTTATGTATTTAAAACTCTCTTATTACCACAAATAAAATAATTGTGGAATATTCTTGATGAATTGAACTTCATTTCTTTTTTTTTTAAAGATTTATTTTTATTATTTTTTCATTGGAAAGGCGGATATACAGAGAGGAGATACAGAGAGGAAGATCTTCCGTCCGATGATTCACTCCCCAAGTGAGCGCAACGGGCCGATACTATGCCGATCCGAAGCCAGGAGCCTCTTCCGGGTCTCCCACGCGGGTGCAGGGTCCCAAAGCTTTGGGCCGTCCTCGACTGCTTTCCCAGGCCACAGGCAGGGAGCTGGAAGGGAAGCGGGGCTGCCGGGATTAGAACCGGCGCCCATATGGGATCCCGGGCGTGCAAGGCGAGGACGTTTAACCACTTGCGCCACCGCGCCGGGCCCTTGAACTTCATTTCTAATCACTGTTTTCACATCACTATTTTTTGAGGAGGCTGTTCTTTAATCACCATTTTTGGTGCCTTTTTCAAGCTCCAACTGGCTGTAGATACTTAAATATATTTTCAGCATTTGTATTTTGTTCCATGAATTGATGCATGTGTTTTTATTCTAATATCATGTCATGTAGCTTGCTAGAGTTCGGAAAAACATCTTGAAATCAGGTATTATAACATTTTAAGCTTTGTTCTTTTTGCTCAAAATTAATTTGCATTTTTTGTACTTAATGCTTCCAGATCAGCTTTATAAATGGTTTTTCTAGATCTCTGGAGCAAGTCACTGGTGTTTTGATAGGTACTATTCAGAAACTATATATTACTTAGGAGTAGTCTAAACACTTTCATGATATTAATTTTTCCAATCTATGAATATAGAAATCTTGCCAAGTTTTTTTCTTCTTCAATTTCTTTCATTAGTGTTTCATAATTTTTACTATGAGGTCTTCCACTTCCTTAGGTAAATCTGTTCCTAGGTAATTCATTTGGCTAGTGACAAAAATGCCTAGATAGTGTCTGGGATGGACGTCCTTCTTTGGCTCCTGATTCCATCTTCCTGTTGATGTGGGCAATTGGGAGGTAGATGTGATTACCAAGGCAACTGGCTTTCTGCCGCCCACCTACCAGACATGAATTCTTGCCTCCCTGGGTTTTTTTTAATCATTATTATTATTCCTTGATACTCACTTCATTATATTATTTTCTTCATAGTAATCTCACTGTTAAAGATATTTAGTTCATAGTAATTCCTTAGTGATAGACATAAATTCCACATACTATTATTTAATCCTAATGCTTTTATAGAGTCATGTAACTGGAAAACAAAGATGACTTGACTCCTCCACTTCCTGCTAATATGCCATTTATTTCTTTATCTTGCATAATTGCTCCAGCTGAAGCTTCCAGCACAATGTTGAATAATAGCAGTGAAAGTAAACATTTTTGTCAGATTCTAGGTCTAGAATCTTAGAGGAATTCTTACAGAATTCTTACAGGAAGAATTCTGTTTTTCCCCATTTAATATGTTGTTAGAGAATTTGTGATATAATGGCATTTATTATGTGAAGAACGTTCCTTCATATCTAGTTTGTTCAGGGTTTGAATCACAAAGAGATATTGAATTTGTCAAACATGTTTTCTATATCTATCAAAATGAACATATAATTTTATTCAATAAGTGATGTGATATGTTGGGCCATCTTTGTATCCCTGAACTAAATCCCATTTGATCCAGATGAATTCATTTGAATGTTTTATTTGCAAGAATTTTATTAAGAATATTTATGTCTGGGTTCATTCAGGATTTTTTTTCTGTATTCTTTTCAGATAGGTATATGAGTCATACTTAGTGAATTAATTTAGAAGAAGTGCCCCCTTCTTTTTTGCCTTTTTGCACATTTTGAGCAGAATTGGTATTATTTCTTCCTTGAAAGTCTAATGGAATTTATCAGTGATGCAATCTGGTCCTTATATTTAGAAACATCTGTTACCATTTCAAATTCATTGCTTATTATTGATCTTCTAGGATTTCCTTTGTTGGGCCTGGCATCATGGCCTAGTGGTTAAAGTACTTGCTTTGAATGCGCCAGGATCCCATTGTGGGCGCCGGTTCTAATCCCAGCAGTTTCACTTCCCACCTAGCTCCCTGCTTGTAGCCTGGGAAAGCAGTCAAGGGTAGCCCAAAGCCTTGAGACTCTGCACCCATGTGGGAGACCTGGAAGAAATTCTTGGATCCTGGCTTCAGATTGGCATAGCACTGGCCGTTGTGGTCACTTGGGGAGTGAATCAGCGGAGAGATCATTCTCTCTGTCTCTCCTCCTCTCTGTATATCTGACTGTCCAATAAAAATAAAATAAATCTTAAAAAAAAAGATTTTCTCTGTTTTTGTGGACTCAATTTTGGAAGTTTATGTATCTATAAATCCACTTATTGTATAATTTTGCAATTTTCTGACTGTAGTTGGTCATAGTTTCCTAATAATGCTTTGTACTTATGTTCTTATGTATCAGTTGTGATGTCGCCTTTGTCATATCTCATTTTGTTCAGTTATATCTTAATTTTTTATTCCCAAGGCCACCTAATCTTTTGCAAATTTTCTGTTATTTTTGAAAGAACCAATTCATTTAATTAATTTTTGCAATTTCTTTTCTACTCAGTATTGTATTTATTTCTGCTTTGACATTGTTATTTCATTCCTGCTACTAAGTTTGCTATGCTTTCTTCTTCATTTCCTAGGTCTCTGAAATGCACGTTTGATTCCATATTTGCAGTATTTCTTTTCTTTTCTTTCTTTTTTTTGCTTTAGGTTTTTTTGCTATCAACTTCTCCCAATATCCCTATTGTTATAACTCCTAAGGTTGGTAATTTTGATATTTAACTTATTTTTAAATTGTTCTTAAATTTCTATTTATACTTTTGTATCCATTCATAAATAAATAATGTGATCACATTTTTTACATTTATGTAATTTATAACACTTGTTCTATTAAAGATTTCTAGTTTTAGAATCAAGATGGTAGAATAGGGTAAGGACACTTTTAAACGGATGGAAAAACATTTAATCAGGGTGAAGCAGAGAGGACATATTTCAGGAAAAAGGAAGGACAGAACAACAGCAGAGGGGTACCTGGTCACTGACAGACACAGGAAAGCAGCAAAAACAATGGTGTGCTGTTACAGTGACTGATACTACAGCGGCATTCATCTAACTGCAATCAGAACTCCACAAGCAGCAGAAACTCCTCCAGCAACCAGGTGGGAAGGGACTTTCTCTGGGAGCTTGGGAGGTGGAACCAGACAAATAACTGTGCATCCGGCTGGTCCATTTAATTTGACCAGAAGCAGAGACAGAGCAGCAGATCCCAGATGGGCAGTGCGAGAACAGGGTGGATTTCACAGCCCAGTCAGACCCCTACAGCCAAATAGAGTACCATTTTATGTAAGGAGACAAAGGCAAGGGAAAAGACTGAGTATATGCTGAGCTGGGAGTGAACTCATTTTGGATTCAGTGAAATACATCAACGTGGCATTCTACAGGTTTCACCCAAAACAGGTCTGGGTATTCCTCAGACCTGATGGCCAGCAGATCAAGAGCTCTAGCAGTGGCATGTGAGGCAGCATTTTGTACACTGTGGCAATAGCTTAGGACTGCAGGGGACATCACTGAACTGTGCATGTGCTGAGCTCCCGAGAACTCACAGAGTTCAGTGTATTACACTGGTCCCACAGGAAAATAATTCTGACTGTGGCATTGTACCAGTCAAAATATGTCCGTGTGGCAGCCAGACCTAACGTCCAACAGGTTCCGACAAGATCAGCGCCACCAATTACCTAATTATATAGGACACTTGGTGTCTCTCTAATCCTGGGACCTGCTCCAACCAGAAGTGGGAGAAAGGTTGCAGAGACAACAGTGCAGCTTCAATATGGTATCACAGGAGGTGGAGACTGGTGAGCCAGGAGCTGAGGCTGTGGAGACCACAGTAGAAATCTGACATAAGAACCCAGACTGGAACTTCCACGAGGAAGTAACACAAGTGGCTGCAAGCAAAAAGTTGCGTACCAACTGCAATAAGTAAATCGCATTGTAGAACTGTGGGTGACACAGCTTAGAAACCTTCCCCAACGAGAAGACTCTGATAACCAGAAGTACAATGACCAAGAGCAAAAGAAGACAGAGGCACAATGAATATTACTGAAAACTCCCCTGCAAAGGAGCAAAACCCTAGGCCAATCTCAGAGTTAACTGAGGAAGACACCAGAAAATGGGGCACACAGAATTCAGAAAGCTCATTCTAAAGATTCTGATCAAAAATGAGAAGCTCATGCAAGAGTTCAAAGAATTTAAGGAAGCAATAAAGCAAATCAAGGCTGATATATCAGAAATGAAGAACACAGTAGAGCAAATTAAAAGTGTAATGGAGAGTCTACAAAGTAGAATGAAGCAAGCACAAGAAAGAATCTCAGAATTGGAAGATATTTTCTGTTATCAGAGGGAAACAAACAAAATGCTGGAAGCAGAGCTAGGTCAGGCCAAAAAAAGTATTCAAGAATTGAAAGACACGGTTAAGAGGCCTAACATAAGAGTTATGGGAGTCCCAGAAGGTGCAGAAAGAGAAGCTGAGTTTGCAAATGTATTTAATGAAATAATGAAGGAAAATTTCCCTTATCTAGAGAAAAAATTCTGAAGCAACATCCAGGAGGAGCACAGAACTCCCAACAGGCTTGATCCAAAGCAATCTTCACCAAGACACATGATCATCAAGCTCTCTTCAATTGAACGTAAGAAAAAGATCCTCAAACGTGCACATGAAAAAAATCAATTGACGTATGGAAGATTGCTAATTAAACTCACAGGAGACCTGTCACAGGAAACTCTACAGGCAAGAAGAGAATGGAGTGACCTATTCCAGATTCTAAAAGAAAAAATTTGTCGGCCCAGGATAACATATCCAGCAAAGCTTTCTTTTGTCTTTGAAAATGAAATAAAATTCTTCCACATTCAAGAAAAGTTACAAGAATTTGCCTCTTTCAAGCCTGCCCTACAAAGGATACTTCAAGATGTTCTCTTGACAGAGAAGAAGAATAGCACCTACCAAAACCAAAGGCAAACGGGAGGAGCATCCCAATAAAATGAAAACAGAAGACTAAACCAATGAGCAACCCATTCCTAAAATGACAGGGCCAAGCTACCACCCATCATGTTAAACTCTGAATGTAAATGGCTTAAGCTCAATCAAACCACATACATTAGCAGACTGGATTAAAAAACAAAACAACATCTACTTATTGTCTAGAAGAGACACACTTCACCAACAAAAATCAGCGGAAACTCTATTACATGGGTCTTGTTGTTTTCTGTTGGTTTTATCTCTTCACAATACTTTCTTCTGATTAAATCTTTCAATGACTCATAGATCATGCAGTGGCATCATTTTCTTTAAGAAGGTTCTTGATTTTCATTTCTTCAGCTACATGTTAGTCATTTAATAGCACGTTATTTAACTTCTTGGTGTTGTTCATTTCTTTTTTCTCCCTGATGTTGATTTTGTTTTGTGGCTCTTCATTTAAGGGGATGTATACTAGCTGAGTAATGGAGACTATCATTTCTAGTGACATGTTATTTAACTTCATGGCATTGTAAATTTCTAATTTTCTTACTATTTTGATTTTGTATTATGACTTTTCATTTAAGGGGATGTACAGTAGCTGTAAAATGGAGACTAACATTCAGATGTGAGGATACAATGTAGTATGCATTTCTGCTTCCAGACAAAGATGGACTTGCAATGAAACCGTGTGCTAGATCTTGACAATAGGATGCTGGACTCTCTGCCATTGTCCATGCCTGCAATGATGAATATGTGACTGCATATGAAGAACTATTTTTCAGTAATGATATAGAGGAACTTGGGAGGGTTGGAATTGGGGAGGGGATATTGGAATATGAAACTTTGTCATCAAATAATAATAATAATAAAATGTAAAAAAAATAAAGATTTCTAATTGTACATCACAGTCAAAAGCATGCTATATTTTTAGTTTTTAACTTCGGGATTTGTTTTTATTCTAATATATGATATATTCTAAAACATTCTCCTGAATGATGAAAAAGTGCATTTTGCAACAGTTGGGTCGAAAGTTCTGCAGATGTGTGGGTATACATTTGTATCTTTTCTGAGCATTTGTGTTTTGAAGTTATGTACTTGATTAACTTGTACTTGATTAACTATTATTTTTGTTGATTTTTTAAAAGCTTAAATGTCTATGTGTTTATAAGAGTGGATGTTTAGTTCTCCCACCAAGATTCCCTACTGATCTAATAATATTTATTTTATAAAATTAGGCACACTCTCACTCAGTGAATATAAAATTTTTTATCTTCTTCAATTGATTTCTTGATAATTATAGTGATTTATACTTCCAGTCACAAAGTTTTTTCTCTTATTATAAGTATAATTAATCCTACATTCCTTTGTTTCTCAAGTTGCATTAACTTTTTCTATCCTCTTGTTTTTAATCTGTTAATTTGCCGGTGATTTGAATTTCTTATAAGCATGCTTTGGTTTTTTATTTTTATGCACTCAGTAAATCTGTATTCTTTAAGAAATTATCTGAGAGGCAAAAGTCACAAGAAACACATAGCAAGCTTCCATCTGCTCGATACTGAACCCAGCAACATTGCTGTGAGATGCCAGCTCCTTAATGTTTTACTAAACAACAGGCCAAATATCTATTCCATTCTGCTGCTCTTTATGGAGAATTTGGCTTGTTAATATTCAATGTTAATATTGATAACTAAGGACATATTCTTTATTTTATTAAACTTTATCTATTCATCTTATGATACAGTACCATAGGCTCCTGGGATTTCCCTTATCCCTTCCCCAATTCCCATTCACCACTCTGAGCTCCCCCATATCATTACTATATCATAGTTCTTCATATGTCCATCATTTTGGGCATGGACAATGGCAAAGATTCCAGCATCCCACTGTCAAGATACAGTAAACAGTCTCATTGGGAGTCCAACTTTGTCTGGAAGTAGAAATGCATACTGCACTGTATCCTCACATATTTCTTTACTTTCACCCTGTGTGTTTATATTTAACATATATTCCATGGTAAAATTGTAAGCAAAATGTATCGAAAATATAGTTTTTGGATTTTATACTGATTTATAATCATATTTATGCTATAGTATATAATGTTATATAACATATAATCAGATAAATGTGTATATTATTTACATAATATAGTATGATTATGTATTATGTAACATAACCTATAAGAGTATTTAATAATATTATGAATATGACTGCTTTTACGGATTGTACTTATCAGGTGTACACTAACTGTTCCTCAGGTTTAACCATTTTTACTTTGCCAGCCACTTTAAGGCAGGCACAACATCAAAAATCTGCCAGAACAGCGTTCATTTTTGTCATGTAAAGGCCATGTATTCATTAAAGGAAAATCACCAGAGTATAATGTTTCATTTTCTTTATTTTGTAAAATTTTATATTTTATTTTTCGTAAATGATATATGACATTACTTCATCCAGAAGAACTATTTTGAAGTGTTCATTAAAGTCTAATTCTAAAAGCTATTCACATGGAAAGAGATTTTTTTTCGAAAGATGGGAAGGAACTGGAGAGGAAAGAAATAATATGTGCTGGGATGTGTGAACCCAAACTCTCAATTTATGGAGTCAATTTTATTATCTTGCACAGAATCATTCATCTAACTCAGAAGCCACTTCATGTTATACATCTCCAGGAGGTACATACTGAGTTATTACAAAAGTCCTCTCCTGAGAAGCCTGGGCAAGGATTCCATGAAAGAAAACTCTGTGAAAACCGAAACTATGTGAGGATCAGTCAATCAAATAGTTACTGAGCACATCTGGGGCTTAGCATATTCCTGTAAGTGAGTGATCGCCATCATTTCTGACTTCATCGTCTTTTAGAAGGTACTGAAAGTGCTTCTTCCTGACTGTTCCTTACTCAGGCATTAAGCAATAACAAACTAGATCTTAAACAAGTTTCCCTTCAGCTACACTTCCTTTAACCACACACCCTCGTCAGTCTGCCAATGATGTAATAAGAATTTTAAACATACTTATGCATTATCTTTCAGAGAGGGAAACATTAATAGCATTTCACATTATTCTTGAGGATACATGATTAGATTACTGAGTGTTCCAGACTTTTCCAATCACGTGGAGTTAATCATCAATCATAGCTTTGTTCATTTTACTTTATCCATTCATGCATCAAATAACAATGCAAAACGCTGAAAGACATGCTATGCTTCATGGAATAAAATATTGTCCCTGCCTTAAAGAATTTGGATGAAAGACAGTATTTCTAATGTAGTATAGTTAGTGATAGAATCAGGGTGCGAATTGCTGCCTCTAACACAATATAGCCTGTTCATCTGCCTATCAAATTAGCTAAAGCTCTGTGATACAATGTGATATAATGATATATAATGATATAAAGCTCTGTGATATAAGGAAAATGCTTGTAATCTCCCTGGCCTCCAGGTTTTCTACCACTAAATGAGATTTGGAAGGGACCACTTTTAAATTTTAATAACTCTAATTACATTATTCTAGATATCTTCAATTCTCTCAAAAGTTCACAATATTCACTTTCATAAAGAATAGTGTATTTGCTCTAGGGTAACTTTCTCCATGAGATATGTTTATCCTAATTCTCTTTTCCTTCTCTTACCAAAGTCCTGAGTTCTGACTCAAACTGAATTACACTCCTCTAATAAGCTTTCATACTCTGGATGAAGCAGCCTGCCTATATCCAGAACAAAACATGTAACCTTGACTAGTGACTACTTAAACTGAATTCCTTGGTTTATGTTTCAATCCAAAGAGAAACAGATATGCATCTAAGAACTGAAGGTCTTCATGACACATCTATGAAAATGATGAGGGTTATCACAGAATTATGAATGGAAATGGTCAAGGAAGAAGACCTGAGACAGAACCTTGGAAATGAAATGAAATTCATACATAGCCCTTAATCCAGTAATTCTGAAAGAGTTCAAGCCTTGGCTTCTCATATCTCTCTCTCTCACACACACACACACACGCACACACACAAACACACACAATTTGGTCTTCAAAGGGTTCACAGAATATTTATACTATGAAAAGCATTGTGTCATTCAAAACCTGTGCACATATATGTGTTTATCTGTTGGTTTGCTATTCCAAAATCTTTTTGCAATCCCTTTGCATGTACATCTACTTATGTCAGTTTGAGATGAATTCTCTGTCACTAGCAACAGAGTCCTAAATGTCCACAAAGTTAGTCTATGAAAAGATTTCAATGTCAAATCAGAAGATTGCAGAGGTGGTCATTTACTCAGTGTATCTGTCATCTATTCACATCTCTCTAAAATATACACAGCTATATTGAATGCTACAAAAATTAAGTCAAATTGAATTATTTGCTTAGGTGTTAAGATTCCAATTGAGACACCGGCACGGGACTCACTGGGAGGCAGTGGGAGATACCCAAAATAGAGGGTCATCCTTTGAGATCCCACCTACTGACTCTGCGGAGATAGGGAACTGGTCATTGAGGTTGGCATGGACATTGTGAACATTTGGGTTTGAATCAGTGTTAAAAGTGTTTCTTTCTCCTACCCCCACCCCTGGCTTCCCATCCTCTCTCTCTTTTTTTAAGACTTTATTTTTATTGGAAAGGCAGATTCACAGAGGAACAAGAGAGACAGAAAGAACTTCCATCCAATGACTCACTCCCCAAGTGGCTACAATGGCCAGAGCTGAGCTAATCTGAAGCCAGGAGCACGGAGACAGAGCCTCTTCTTGGTCTCCCATGCAGGTGCAGAGCCCCAAAGATTTCGGCCATCCTCAACTGCTTTACTGGACCACAAAGAGCTGGAGGGAAAGTAGAGCAGCCAGGATAGGAGCTGGCACCTGAATGGATCCTGGTACATGCTGGGTGAGGATTTAGCCACTAAGCCATCACTCTAGGCCCCTTCCCTCTCACCTTTTCACTCTCATTTCCTCCTTCTTTTCTCAATCCCTCTCAAGGTACTAAATTCAGTAAAAGATTTAGTTCTAATGAATTAATTTTCCAGATTCATAGCTCTAACCCTTTAAATGCTTATCTTGGTTGTGGAAGGCATTCTGGTACAGTGGATTAAGCTGTGGCCTGGGATACCAGCATTCCATGTTGGAAAGCCTAGGATTCAGTCCCCACCCCTGCAACTTTCAATCCAACTTCTTGATAATGTACCCAAGAGATAGTAGATAATGGCTAAAATATTTGTATTTCTACTACCCTTTGGATGACTAAAATGGAATTCCAGGCTCTCAGCTTTTGTCTGGCCCATACACAGTTGTGAGCATTTTGGAAATGAACCAGCAGGTACAAGATCTCCCTCTATTATTCAGCACTTGAGATAAGTAAATGGATAAACTGCTTTAAAAGATACCATCTTGTGAAGAATATATTTCACCTTTGATCAACCTTGGTTTCATCTTTATCAAGTAAAAAGGTTTAAGAAAAATAACCATTCAACGATCTCAGTATATTGTTAAAGAACAATGGGCAAATCAACATTAGTTTCTTTCCTATTCAAAATTCAAGGACTTAAAAATACTAATAAATGATAAAAGAAAAATAAAAAGCTTTCAAATAAGAATCATCATATGAGTATTAGGTTTCATATCAGCTTGCAGACTTGAAGGCAAATAGCAAATATCATTCATAAGTAAGTTTGAATGCTAGATATTGTGAATTAGCCATTCAGAATTGATGTAGTTAGCCTGTTCATGGAATTCCAGTTACTCTCCATAATTCAAGTTTGCTGACACTGAAGGCACTGAAGGATCCCCCATTTTCTCACAATCACTCTCCCTTAGTAGGAGATTCCTTTAGGATGCAGCTTTAACTGTCATGAAAATTGTAAATATTTTATTAAAACATTCATGAGTTTGATAACTCTATGTAGTCAGTGAAATGCTTCACATGTTTTATTGGCACACTGAGACAATCCTCTCCAGTAGAGAAATTTTATAAACCACATTTTAAGAGTTCATAAATACATAGGAAAGCCTTATTTTTCTGAGGTTACAAAAGACACTATCACTCCAGCATATTGTTGTTTTCAGCCTACATATTTGAACAGTAAGTAGAATCATAATATCTCCAAAAACTTGGCCATCTGTTATTGTTCCAAAAAGCTTCAGGGAACAGTCAATGTGCTGAAATGTAAAACAATATTCCACACTGCTATAGTTGGAGACCTAGTAGAATAAAAATCTATAAGCCATCCTACTCAGATAAACCAATTCAGAAAAAATAAAGTGTGACCCATACCACAGGATCCCCAAATTTACAAGAGAGTAAATTTGTAGACTTGTGCAAATTGAACTTACATATTTAGAATGAATTTCTGTGAGATTTATGGTGAGTGGTTATTAGTTTTCGTTATGTACCAGGTAATGTTTAATTTTCACAAGTCTTTAAGGCATGTTATTATTGCCATTTAAGAATGAGAAAGTGGAAAAAAAGGAGATAAAATAATATGCCTCAAGTCAACAGGTTTGAAGTGCCAAGTTAATACCTCTAGAACTCCACTCTTGCATAAAAGCAATGAACACTAGCAAAAATTATCATCACCAAATTTTTCAGTACTCTAGGAAGTGGGTGAATGTTTACAACAATCCTATGAAATTTTATTCAAGACAAATGGCTGGATTTTTTTATTGCATTTAATTTTATAACAACGTTTCATAACAACGTTTATAACAACGTTTCCTAGGCTCTGATGTTCCCCCTTCCCCCCCTGGCACTCCCCCCATGGTGGATTGCTCCACCTTATTGCGGTATTACAGATCAAATCTAGTCTTGTTTCTTTCAATGCAAGCACGTGCTGGATCTTGATGAAACAGTAAACTGGATGATGTCTCAAATTTTTCTATCATTACTCCCCTCTCTTTACTTTCATGGTAACACTTGAAAATCAATTGCTTTGTAAACTCAGTAGTTGTGAAAAACAACAACCTTGCAGCACCATAAACTCCTCAAAAAGACCTATTTCGAGAGCATTGCCACTATTTTACCAGTTGTACACATTCCTGAAAAAGACAGCTTTGTAGAATTTGTGTTTACTTGAATTCACTCCACGCACCTAGAATTAGGGTCTTTATCAAAGAATGCATGATAATTATTTAACACTGGCTATTTCTGAGATTCTGATACCAATGGCAGCAAGCAAGATGTCAGATACAAATTATTCCTTCTGCATTCTGAATTCACCAACTTTCTTGTCTTGTTTTTGTCTCTGGTTCTCTAATCCCCCTACCCAACCTTTCTCTCTTTCTTGCTTGCTTGCTTTCTTGTTTTCTTTTTCTTTCTTTCTTTCTTTTCTTTCTTTCTTTCTTTCTTTCTCTTTCTCCCTCTCTCTCTCACACAAACTCTTTCTCTCTCTCTCTCTGTCTGTCTCTCTTTCACACATACATCAATTCTTTTCTTCAATCAGAATTCAAAACACTTGCATATCTACTTTTCCAGGAAAAATAAATGCCCCAAAGATCCCCAGTTGACCACATCTGTCAGCATAATTTCAGTGTGTTTTTAGCAGATTTCCTGCTGTGCCCATGTCTCACCAAGTAACCCCCGTGGATTCTGCTTAAACATGGTATATGGAATGCAGTCCAAACAAACCACCAGCACCCTGGAAAAGTTTTCATTTCTTTACCTTAAATAGTCCCACAATTAGTATATTGCAATAGTCCTACAAGTATGTGTATGAAGAAATCCATTTTTGAACCTCTCTTATTTCTTGGATCATGTGTGTGTGTGTGAATGTTTCATAAAGAAAAATACCATACAGAATACCTTGATGGCTAAAACTTTAAAGAAGACTGATTCTTCTTCCACACTAACTTCAATAAAGCATGAGGCTCGTATATTGAAAACACCAGAATTAAGGTGAGATTGTGAGGAGTCTAAGTCATAATGCTATGAAACTATCAGCTTCATATGCTACAAGCTATGAGGTCATTCTACCACTGATGAATAAATATGTAACAGGACAGGAGGGTAATCAAAAGATTGCTAGGAGATACCCTATATAGAAACAGAAAGTCTTTATGCTAGAACACGGGTATTTAGCAGCTCGTGATGTGCCTCAGCATTCATGAAGGAATGAGAGCTTTAACTGCCTGATGGTACATATAATTCCAACAGGGTGTTCACTTTTTTGGCAGGTAGTACATTCATCTTCCCCAATGGCAATGGAGAATACTTTACACTTAGATGTTAGCAAATGCCTAGAGAATAGCTAAATCTCTAAGTCTCTCTGAAGCAATATATTATCTCTGACTTTCTTGACATGTATGCTATTCAATCACCTTTTAATCATATTTGCCAGGGCTCTTTTCTCTGAAAAGTTGGTCTTTGTAGTCATATGGAAGTAATCGTGGAGAACTGTCTTCTAACAGATCTAGTGCTTCAAAAAAAAAAAAAAAAAAAGAGTCTAGTGACCCTTCCTGATGTACTTTCCAGCTTTACAATATTGGATTTGAAAGTTTGCAGTTTTCTATTTCATGAAGGAGTAAAGTAAAATGCTTTTCTTTGTGTGTGTATGCTATTATTGTCATTTTTCATTAAACAAATGACTGATATTCATACTTATTGCTTTAGTCCCAATTATCTGAACTTTTAAAAGTAATCGTTCATGAGCAATAAGGAGGAAAGAAGCTGTATTTTCAGATTGCAATACTCTATGTAAGAATAAGCTCTTTAACATTTCAGTCTCCTATCTTGTTGAAAGGACATAGGAAAAATTATCATACTCTAAGAGATTCTCTCATTCATTACTGAAAAGGTAATACTTTTTTTTTTAACTTTATAAGAATAGTACAGATGAAACTACTTCTCTTAATGCTTCAGCAATCTTTCCCAAACCAGAAAGGGGAGGATTTATTATTAAAAATAAAATAAAATTTACATATGCTTGATACAGTAAAAATATATTCAAAAGCACTTAAACAGCAAAGCAAAATGGTTTAATGTTTAGATCACACATTAAAACCATAGCTTAGGTGTTCTGACCACTGCTACTGTTAATCGCACAGGGTCTTCCTAGAGTCATGGTGATTTAGTTTAAAGCATAAACCATATTGTGACAAATCTCTGCCCTATACCTTCTGATGGCTAACCATTCCAGGGGTAGAAATTAATCAGAGTTCTTTCAAATCTTGTAACTCCCTACATTACCTACATTCTCAAAAGAATCAGTGGTTGTCATTGTGGCTCATTTTTTGTTTGTTTTCACATGGCAATTTTTTCAATAAAACAGATAAGCTACTTGATAAACAATTGAGTATGATTACCATGCAATCTACAAAAAAGTTTTGGAGCTTTGGAGCTCTCAACTGAAAATGGAGGACATTTGATTATAATTCAAATGTTTTCACTGGAAGATTTTTTAAAATTTCATGGAAATTTGAACCCATGTTCAACCCTAGACAAAAACATATTAATTAGTATGCTTATGAGACATACACCTACTCAAACATGTCATTTGCTTTACAGAATATCCCAGGACTAACCAATGTGATAAAACATGTAGTTGAATATTAAATATTAACAAGAGAAGCATCAGAAAAAGAAACCAAATGATAAGGAATTTCAAGGAAACTGTTGTCAGTATTATTGGATTATTGGTCTAGACAAGCGCGTTCTCCTGGGTGAAGTGAATCATATTTCATAACACAGATCTGTGTATAGGATAAGACAGCAGAAGTCAAGAGATATTCATTTAATGAGAAGTTTTTTTAAAGGAAAAATAGATGAGAAACAAAGCAATACAGAATGCTAATGTATTAACTTAGTATACACTCTTGGTTCATTTGACCAGCACATAGAACAAAATAAATAACCTGAAAACTGGTATACAACACATGTTTCAATTGTTTCATGCATACCATGTTTCCATGAAAAGAAAAAGAATGTGCTGTTTTAAAATGTGTTATTGGTGTATTTATCTAATTTTGATACCTTTCACTTGGAGGAAATAACTTTATCTGAAATCTTGAGATTTGCATATAAAAATCACAAAAATTAGGCTGTACAGTGGAAATTATATTTATTCCATTTTAATGTACTTTTTGATCTGCTATTTCTTTGTGTTATGTCTCTATAACCACACTGTAAGAACAACAAACATGATTTCCACACAAAGAAGAAAAGAGCAAAAAAACTGAAGTTGACACCTGTACACCAGAAAGCATCATGGGATCCCAGGAATCACATGGGCTCTTTTGGCAGGAAGTGGAGAATGAGGCCAGTTCTGACTCTGTGTGCCCTGGAATACGAGGTTTATTTCTTCTGCCATAACTTGCTGATAATGATACCTATTTCATAAGGTCATGTTTGGGTGAAACAAGATGAAGTACACAAAATCCCTATATTTTATTATTATAGTTGCTGCCAAAGATGCAATTTTCAAAAAAAATATAATATATTTACCAATAAACTGATGGTTGGGAAAGTTTGAGAATGATCATTTTGGATCGTGTTCCTGGCTCTTTCAGAATGCTCTATATTTTTAACTGTTCTGTGAATAGCACATGTTGCCAATCAAATCTGAATTACGGCTTACTTCTTTGGGACTGTGCTCCCTAGCGCCGATTACCTTTTAATGACGATTGGAGATTTAGTTTTCATAGTGGGAAATAACAGTCTCACAGAGTGGTCTGGCAAGGCTTTATAGAATAGCTCCCGTCAGGCTGACATGTGCTTTTATTAACCATATTTCCTATAGCTGCACAGACAATGAGAAATCCACTCTGTGAGCAGAACCAATTATAACTGAACAGGTACATTTTTTCCGCAGCCTGGTCATGATGTCAAATGTTTGATTAGAAAGGTCGTGTGCTTTTTAGCTAAATGGGGGTAAATTTCTTTCCATTTGCAAGAACAAGCTATTTCTGCTTTTCATTCCACAGGCTTTTAGTATCTTAATTCTGTTCTCTCAATGGCAAATAGAGTCACAAATGTAACACCTTTAAATTGGGGAAAATATTGTTGCCTTGGCTAGGTAACAAATTGAGTTAATTTCAGGAAGGATAGCATCCTCTCCCACACTGCATTAGCTGCCTTGTGTGACCCAGGTGGGAACAGGGACAAGTTATCAGGGAAGAATGAGTCCCAGTGAAGGCAGCACTGGGACAGTTTGCTAGCTCTGGAGAGTAGTCTCAAGAACAGCAATAAATAATGAAAGACTATAAGACCAAACCAGTGATAAAAATCAAACAAACAAAAACAACAATAAAAAAAAAAGCAGGGTTGGTACCACCAGGTGTTCATGTGCATATAAACAAAGTACAAAAAGAAAATAGTAAAGGACGTTTCTGAATAGAGGTATTTCCTGTCGCAGAGAAGGGTAAGAAAAGAAGACAGGAGCTGACTTCTTACTACATGCAGCATAAAGTAAAGAATGCAGTTGCTGTTAAATCAAGTATTGCTGAGACCAGCACAAGGGCTCAGTGCCTAAAGTTCTCACCTTGCATGCACAGGATCTCTGTGAGCACCGGTTCATGTCCCAGCTACTCCACTTCCAATCAGGCTCTCTGCTTGTGACACAGGAAAGCAGCAAAGGATGGCCCAAAGCCTTGGGACCCTGCACCCAGGTGGGAGACCTGGAAGAAACTCATGGCTCCTGGCTTTGGACCAACTCAGCTCTGGCCACTGCAGCTACTTGGGGAGTAAATCAGTGGATGGAAGATCTTTCTCTCTTCTTTTCTCTGTAAATGTTACATTCTGATAAAAAATAAATAAATCTTAAAAAAAAAAAACCTTGCTGACAAGACCTCCTGTGTGATTTGCAAGGCTAAAATAACTCACAAGCAATGTCACCGGAAAAACCACTATCCCCCTGACCCACAAATCTGTATGCTTATTGGGCAAAAACTTTCTGTTGCTTCTCTTATACATTTTCTTATTACAGCAAGGCATAATTGTTCTTTCAAGGGACTGAGATGAAGAGTTTGGGGCCAGCACAATGGCTCAACTGACTAAATCCTTCACCTACAAGCACCTACATCCCAAAGGGGCGCCAGTTCCTGAACCAGATTCCATCCCATCCAGCTCCCTGCTTGTGGCCTGGGAAAGCAACAGAGGATGGCCCAGAACTTCGGGACCCTGCACTCTTGTGGTAGGCCAGGGAGAGGCTCCTGGCTCCTGGTTTATATCTCTTCAGCTCTGACCACTGCGGCCGTTTGGAGAGTAAAAACTAGTGAATGGAAGATCCTTCTTCTGTGTTTCTCCTGTCTCTAAATCTGCTTTTCCAATAAAAATAAATATTTTTAAAAAGGAAATGAAGATTTTTAGGGTATTTTAAATACTTTGCAGATGTAAAGGCAAAGTGATAAAATAAAATATGTAGGCTGAAAAAAGTGTTTGTTATTTTTTGTAGCAAAGTTGAGACAAGAACTATATTTTCTGTTTATTTTCCATGGGAAACATTTTTTCACCACAGCTATCTAAATATGCATCAAATTTTCAACGTTTTCCTAAAGATAATTGAATCTATTTGAAGCTCAAAAACAGAATATTCTGTTAATAAAAGAACTCAAATCGAAATAAGCTAAATTTTAAAGGTCAGCAACAGAGACGTCATGAAAAAGATTACTTATTGAATGCTAAGAAGAGATATGTAACCCAGAAGAAAGTATTTTTGCCCTTGCACTGAAAAGAGCTTAGAATTAACTATTTTTTTTTTGCCTACATTCCTGCCTTCCCTATCTATGACATCAGACACAATATGATCTCCCTGTTCCCTTTCTTTAACCACAGCCACCTTGGAAATATATTCCGTGTGTCATTCCTATACTCAATCCTTTATGACTCTTAAAAACTTACACTCCAGGACCCGGCACAATAGCGCAGCAGCTAAAGCCCTCACCTTGAACGCGCCAAGATCCCATATGGGCGCAGGTTCTAATCCCGGCGGCCCCACTTCCCATCCAGCTCCCTGCCTGTGGTCTGGGAAAGCAGTTGAGGATGGCCCAAAGCTTTGGGACCCTGCATCCATGTGGAAGACCCAGAGGAGGCTATTGGCTCCTGGCTTCAGATTGGCTCAGCTCCAGCCATTGTGGCTGCTTCAGGAGTGAACCATCAGATGGAAAATCTTTCTGTGTCTCTCCTTCTCTCTGAATATCTGCCTTTCTGATAAAAAATAAATAAATAAAAATCTTCCTTAAAAAAAAAAAAGAAAAGAAAACCAACACTCCATTTTATTCTTGAGATAAAAATTCCTTTTTTCTATTTCATCAGTGAGAGTAGCTTCCTCACATTCAGATTCACATCTTGTCTCTCTAGAATGCACACTGTTACTTTGCCATTGGTAGGCTTTGTAAATATAAGTCAAATCCAATTCTTATTTTCCTCGTATTCCCATATCCCGTAGCAAAGCTTCCAATGAATTTTGAAGAGTTCAGCAACAAAATTACATGCATTGACAGGAGGCGATTAACAAATCCTTGCAAACAATCTCTAACTCCCTTTGTCAGCTTCTCAAATTTTAATATGCAGTGAGAAGACATTCCCTTAAATAACATTTGTTCTTGGATTATGCCATGGAACACTGGTTCATGTTACTGCCACTGTTGTTAGGCTCTTCACCATCCAAGTCTTCCACAAAAGTCTTTGTTGGAATGTGAGGGTCTGAGTTGGGCGAATGGCAAAGCATTTAAGCTGCTTTCTTGGATGCTCACATTCCATGTGGGGAAACCTGGTTCAAATCCCAGCTACTTTTCTTCTGGTCTAACTGATCTAACAGATGTCGATCTCAGTACTTGGGTGTTTGTCACTCAGATGGGAGAATGAGATTGAGTTAAAAGCCCCTGATTTTAGCCTGCACCAGACTTGGATGCTTTAGGCAGTAGGGGAAGAAAAAGTTATCTCTATGTGTATCAAATAAAATCAAAATAAATAAACCATATTTCAAGTGTGAATTCCAGGGCCTGCACTTGTTCACACATATATGTCCATATATCTCTAACACAGATATGGGAAAGTTCATAACCATACACAGATGTATAGATCAGCCTATATGAAGACAGATAATGGAAATTTACTATTAATAGAAAATTATTAACATGACAAAATTGTTGCAGATTTTATTTCTTGTATCTTATTCTCTACTTTCTATAACATTCTTTCTTAAAGCAAAATTGTGCATAATATATGTGTAAACAACAAGAATGATTCTTATTTGGAAGCTATGCTATTAATAAAAATAATGAATGAAATGAAATAAAAGAACACACACAAAACAAAGAACCCTGGAAGATAATGAATAACTACAGGAAGAATTATTAAATAGATGTTTTTAAGATAGTTTGGACTCATGGTAAATATCAGATGGGTTCACACATATACACATACTTATGTACACATTCACACACTATATACACATGCGTACAAATATGTATTTAGATACAAATACGTATAACACATAATATGCAACATATGTATGAGGGTATTTAATGAATTTATGGAAAGGGGGAATTAAAAGTTTAGATCTGATGCTTAGCATGCATTGCTTGGGATGCCAACACCCCATAGCACATTTCCTGGATTAAGATCCCGAGCCTGCTCCTGATTCCAGCTCCCTCATTCTCCTGCCTAAAATCCTAGGAGGCAACAGGTGATTACTCAAGTAGTTGCTTCCCTGCCATCTCTGTGGGAGATCTGAACTCAGGTCCAGGTTCCTGTCTTTTCCTGGCCCAGAATCCAGCATTGCAAAAACCTGGGGAGTGAACCAGCAAATTTCTTTTTCTATTTGTATGTATCTCTCCCTAGTTTTTAAATCCTTTTTTCTTTTTTTTTTTTAAATGAAAGTTCATTTTGGTGCCAAAATTAGAAATTCATGCAGTTTTTACATAATATACATTTTCTACCAGAGACAACCTATATTCCTCTGTGCATGTGTGTATGTAATCAAATTATTAAAAATAAACAAGTAAACCATATTGATGAATATGTACCAATGACAGCAGTGGGGATAAGCTTAAAAGCAATAGAATTAAAGACAAATAGAAAAATCAACATATTTTGTTAAACAAAAAGTAGTACTTCATATATTTAATAAGTAGAAAAGAACCAGTATTTTGGAAACTTACTCCAAAATATAACTGTACAGGTCAAATAAAATAAATTGTATTCCCTTTCTCCCATAAACATTAATCAAATTATTTCTGTTTCAACAACTTCACTAAATATTTTTAAATAAACATACAAATATAATAGTATTTCAGTTAAGTTTTTGAAAATGCATATTAACTATACAAATGACTGTTTTAAGACTGTATTAGTACTCTATAGTAATCAGTAGTTCTTCTACTTCCAAACTTAAGGCGCTTTCTTATTTTCTCACTCTAACAGGGGAATGGCCCATGATTTTCTTTGGCTAAGTAAGTATAACAGCAAGAGAAAGAGATCATACTGTGCATTACTTGCAGTCCATAGCTCTGTCTTCCTTTCACTTTAACACGATAAATCTAGATGAAGCAGCCAACTGGGAATAATTCACTGCAGAAAGTGTTTCCTTTAATAACTTATACATCCATGAAATTTTATGCTACAAGTCAAATACCTTAATAGTGATTTCCACCTTTTTTTTTTTCTCAGAAAATTTAACAACTGTCTTTGAAATGGAGAGAGTGGAAGGAAGAAATCACTAACCACACCCTCCAGTGGCTTTTTGTTTTGAGCAGCCTACACAGGATTAGAACCCCAGTCCTTTGAGTTTTGTGTCCCCAGCCTCTGTTCTTAAAGGACATCACTTCCCGCATTTTCTTGGATGTTCCTCTTTTGAAGCCCCTTTTGATGCTGCAGCAGAAGGACTCTCCTTACTAAATCTCCCTTTGCTTGAAACAACAATAACAAAACAATCTTAAGTGTTCCCCCATAGTATTGACTGTCTTAAAATATTGTCTATCATTTCTATCTAACACATAATAATCCAAACGTGTGTTTCAGTGTAGTCAATACGGAGCTTTTTCCCACTTGTTAAGTTTTGGGATAATAATAATAATTATGGGACAGTTTTCATTGTGCTTTTGAGAATTAAATTACACATGTGCACAGTTGAAGGCATCAGGTGTTAGTTCAAGTGCTTGGGCCCCTGCAATGCACAAGGAATCTTTTGGTTGAATTCCAGGTTCCTGACTTGTGCCTGACTTATCCCTGACTTGGTGGGCATTGAGGGAGTGTTGCAAGAATTAGGGCTTTTTCCTCCTTCCTGCAAGTGTAAAACATCTCGCTCTGTTCTGTCACTGTCTCGTCTCTTTATACCTGCTCAATAATATAAACAAAAATCATAAATAAACCCTCTGGATCCTATCTCTTAGAATTTTTAGGTATCTCTTTTTCCCTTATGTTTTGGATTTCCTAAGACTATAATTCCATCTTTTCTCATGTGTTACCCTTTCCTTCTTTCTTGCACCCTCTTATAAAACTTTATTATTTTTATTTTCTGATACTTCAGTTATCATTGATTTCTTCTAAATTATACATCCAGAGTTAATGTTACATAACTCACCTCAGCCAAGATGCTTCATTTTGAGCTTACTTTAAACCAAACTGTAACCCTCTCCCTACAAAACCATCCCCCAAATACACTATTTTCCCCACCTCAATGTACATTTAAAAATAAATTTCCCCCTCACTTGGCATCCATTGGAATCCCATATGGGTGCCAGTTCATCCCACTGCTCCACTTCCCATCCTGCTCCTTTCTTGTGTCCTGGGAACTCTGTCAACAATGGCCCAATGCCTTGGAACCTTGCACATGCCTGGGAGACCCAGAAGAAGCTCCTGGCTCCTGACTTCGGCTCGACTCAACTCCAGCAGCGTGGCCTAGCGGCTAAAGTCCTCGCCTTGAATGCCCGGGATCCCATATGGGCACCGGTTCTAATCCCGGCAGCTCCAATTCCCATCCAGCTCCCTGCTTGTGGCCTGGGAAAGCAGTCGAGGACAGCCCAAAGCAGTCTGGGACGCATGGGAGACCTGGAAGAGGTTCCTAGTTCCCAGCTTCAGATCGGTGCAGCACCCATCGTGGTGCTCACTTGGGGAGTGAATCATCGGAAGGAAGATCTCCCGCTCTGTCTCTCCTCCTCTCTCTATATCTGACTTTGTAATAAAAATAAATAAATCTAAATAAATAAATAAATAAATCTTTTTAAAAAATAAATTTCCCCATTATCCACTTGAATCCTATGTCAGAAATTTATGCATTTCTTATTATCTGCATTTTATTAACCACACATCCATAGATGCAATATCCTAAAATTATATTGAACGTGTCTCTTCCATTGGCAGGGATGAGCGTCTCCTCTCTTGGATTCCTGCTTTTACTTTCTAACCAGGAAACCTTGTTTCTATTTGATTTGATTTTTCCATGGAATATTTTCATAACTTTATTCAAGTATGGTTCATATTGTCTCCATCGTAAGTACAAAATCCAATGGTTTGAATAAATTTGGAGAATTGTGTAGCCAACTACAAAAATATAAATTTAGAACTTTTTAGTCATGCAAAAAGTTTCCTGACATCTGCTTGCAGTTCATCCCTATGAATACCTATCACTCTAAGGGATTCCTGATCTGCTTTTTCTATCTACAAATTTTTCTTTTTCAATATTTTGGAAATCTTACAATGTCTTCAATTTGTTCTGTTTCACAAGGTCTATTTTAAAAATGGAGATGTTTATGAAAATATAGTTTGTTCTCAATATGAATGCAAAGTTTGCATTTTTCTCATGAGTGCACTGAAGCATTAAGTTCTCAAAGAGAATTAAAGGTTACATGCAAAGTCAGGGTAAGGAGCCTTTGAGTAACATGAAAAGAAGAGAAGAAATAGCCAGAAAGAAGAAAAGAGGACTGGCACCGTGGCATTGCAAGTTAAGCCTCCACCTGTGGTACTGGTATCCCATATGGATCCCTGTTCAAATCCTGGGTGTTCTGCTTCCAATCCAGCATCCTGCATATGTGCCTAGGAAAGCAGTGGAAGAAGACCCTGCCCTTGAACTGGCCCAGTTCTAGATGTTGTGGCCATTTTTGGAGTGAACCAGTGAATGGAGGATCTTTTCCTATCTCTCCTCTCCATATGTATTTCAAATAAAAATAAATGAAACTTTCAAACATATTTGTCTTTTTTAAAAAATATTTTTATTTAAAAGGCAGGTTTTTTTTCAAAGTGATTGAGTTTTCCATCTACTGGTTCACACCCCAAATGGGCATAGTGCCCAGAGCTGAGCTAATCTGAGGCTGAAATCTAAAAGCTTCTTTCCAGCCTCCCATACATCTACAGGAGCCCAAGGCCTTGAGCTCTCTTCTATTGCTTTCCCAGGCTTTTTGGAGAGAGCTGGAGCAGAAACAGAGCATCCAGGGCACAAAGCAACATTTATATGGGAAGATGTCATAAGGGATTAGCCTGTGACATCTCTCTCTGGATGCCAGAAAAAAGAAAGAGGGAAAGAGAGAAAGAGAGAAAGAAAGAAAAGAAGGAAGGAAGGAAGGAAGGAAGGAAGGAAGGAAGGAAGGAAGGAAGGAAGGAAGGAAGGAAGGAAGGAAGGAAGGAAGGAAATGAAAATCAGTATATTTTTCAATTTTTCTCTCTATTCTTCTGCTGCAATTATATAGTTCTGGTTTTACCCTAGGTAACAGTAATATGTCTGAACCTTTCTTTTTTGTTATGAATATGCTCATCATTGCAAGTTCTTTAATGAATTTTCCTCATATAGATTATGTCCCATTTAATAAAACAATAGCTCCATATTCCTTCTGGACCTTGTGTTTCGTCTACTTGATCTGAAATTCAAATTAAATATTCCTTGTCTTTGTCTCAGATCCAGTTCCTAAACTCCCTCTTTCCACTTAAACCCTGAATTGTTATGTAGAAAAATTTGTTGATGTCAACAAAAATAAGCAAAAATTCTCGAGTTTTAAGTTCACAATTTCTCTTCTTTCTTCTTGTCACCAGATCAGGAAAGAAAACTTTCAATCACAAAACCGATCAAGAATAGCAAGTCCGTAGTAAACCTTTTTCCTTCATTTGATTATTTATCCTGACCTTTGATGTCATCCTAAGATAAAGTTGAAAACTTTGTCACTGACATAGACCAGACACGATGTTAAGTCTGTCATCTTTCAAAGATTATACTTTCTTTAAAAGATGACATTTAGGCAGATTCTCTAAAAAAGATATAATTTCATTTTTAATTCATGAATAATTCTAGTGTCTTATTCCACACGTATAAAGTAAGGATTGTGTACATGTGCACAGGAGCATATAAAATATTTAAACTATTCTCTAAAAGGCACTGTAGGATTAAAAGCTAAGGAACATCAGGGGAAAATAATTGGCATAGTGGGTAATTTGCCATATGGGAAGTCCAAATTACCTAGGTTCAAATTAAAGTTACAGCTAGGCTAGGCTTCAAATTCTGGGTTTCAGCTAATGTATACCCTGGGAGACAGCAGGTGATGGCTCAAGAACTGGAATCCTGGCATCCCCATGGGAAGTTCAGACTGAGTTCCAGGATCCTGATTTTGGCCTGCCCAGTTACAGATGTTGTAGACATTTGAGAACTAAACCAGTGGGTAAAAGAATCTCTCTCTCTCTCTCTCTCTCTCTCTGTCTCTCTCTCTCCCTTTCTCTGTGTGTGTTTCTCTCTCTTTCCTAAACAAGTGAAAATTAGCAATTAAAAAAAATCTAAGCACACAAAAGGAACTATATTCTACAACACCAAGAAAGAAGTTTAAATAAAAACACATGAGATCCATGTATGCAAAATACTACATGTATCAGAAAATACAAGAACTAAGGGCCTAGTATAAAGTTTTGCAACCTGAGTATCACTGGTAACTAGAATGCATAACATACTTGTCAGCCTCAATTACCTCATTTGCAAAATAGAGATAAACACAGCATCCATTTCATGAAGCTGTGTAGTGAACTAAATAAGAAAATAATGTCGGTAAGCGCCTAGCCCATGCTCAGTAACAGCAGAACTGTTATGAGCAGCTGGTGCTTCTATTACACAAGTTGGAATCCATCTGGATCACAGACCCTGGATGTTTCATCGACCACAGGATGCCTCATAACCCTGCGTAAGAGACTCAGGTTAGGACAGCGTCTATATGCACTGAAAATTCCCAGGTGACTGTAGCTCAGGAAAGACTCTGGATCCAGACAGTCTGGATAACTTGAGTAGGGTAATTCTTGCACATGAATATCATTTAAGAGAAGATGTTTGTTTCCTTTTCACAACTGGCAATTGTATACATTTATACATCTTAGTTAAGATTGGTAAAACACTTGATAACACACTTTATAAGAGATAAACAGTATGTGAAGTTCATGATCTAAGTGAGCGTAATGATACAAGTTGCATTTTTATGTTTCCTGTTACTTTCCAGAAGTAGATGCTTACTGCTTTTTGATATTACTTCATAATTTTATAATTACTGCATAATTTTGCCATCAATCCTTCCTAATGCAGTGTCTGTACAAGCAGCAACAGATGTAGTGTAGAGCTTCTGTGGTCTTTAATCCATAAGATGGCTGCTATTTGAGTAATTTGGTAATGCAGAGCCCTCTAATTTTATATGGCTCCCTTTTATTTTCTTCTCATTAGAGCTACAATCAGCTAATTGGTTCTTGGTCAACACATTGAATGCCTGAATATTGTACAAAATAATTGAAATTGGCTTGTTCTGCTAAATGTATCTTGAGATTTAAATATTGAGTGGAAACTAGGACATCATGATCAAACTGAAGCTAAATTATTGAGAAACACGAAAACATGCTTTAAGCTATAAATGTTTGGCTTCCCTTAAGCAATAGATGTATGAATAGTTTCTTGATGAATTTTCGGGGAAGTTAAGAGTCCCTTGGTCTTTAAAGCTTGAAGTTCATTTTTACTCCCCACTGATTTACTTTTAAGGACATTTTCCTTGCTAGATTTTCTACACATCCTTACATAGAAATCTTATGCATATTTTCAGTCCTGACACTTACCTAGAAAATTTGGTTTGAAAAGCCAAGCATAGGGCTTGGAACGGTAGCCTGGTGGCTAAAGTCCTCTCGTTGCATGTGCTAGGATCTCATATGGGCACTGGCTCATATCCCAGGTGCTCCACTTCCCTTCCAGCTGCCCACTTGTGATCCGGTAAAGCAATTGAGGATGGCCGAAATCCTTGGGACCCTGCACCTGCGTGGGAGACCAGGAAGAGGCTTCTGCCTCCTTGTTTCAGATCAGGTCAGCTCTGGCCATTGCAGCCAATTGGGAAGTGAACCAGTGGATGGAAGATCTTTCTCTCTGTCTCTTCTTCTCTCTGTAAAAAAAAGTCCAGCGTCCTATATTCAAGGTATATTTAATAGTTTCAATGGGAGTCCTTTTATTCAGGAGCAGAGATGCATACTGCAATGTATCTTCATTTCTCAGTATGCTAGTCTCCCTCATACAGTTCATCTACAGGAGTATATGTTTATACATGTTTACATATATATATACTTATCATGTGTTTCACATTAATATTGCCTTAAATCAGAGATCGTATGATATCTGTCCTTTGAGGATTGTCTTATTTCACTGAGCACAATGGCCTATAGTTGGGACCATTTTATTGCAAATGACAGAATTTCACTACTCAGTCATTAATAAGAATGAAGCCCAACACTTTCCTAATTCTCCCTACCTCTTTATCAAGGTCTCCTAATATAATTGACTGTTTACAGGGCATGCTGTTTGCTGGACTAACCTCAGGCAAACCAACAGCCGTGACACACTCATCTGCTTGTGTGTATCAGCTCAAATGCCTGAACTCATTCTAAACTCAGTCTCACATTTATAAATTCATCTATTAAAAATAAGTTCTTAACATTCCTTTATTTCCATGTTCAAACACCTGATTTCTAAGTACATCCACGTTCTGCCACATTGCCTGTGGTTTTTGAAAGCTGCTATTGCAATTGTCTCCCCTATTCAGAGGGAAAACAAATCAGCAGCTTTCATGTTAAAGCCAGAAGTCACACCAAGAGTGGGTATCAGGCTTCAGAACCTCAGTGACAGTTGTAAGTCTCTACACCTCATCAGGCTACATAAAACAAAAACAAATCATACCATGTGTGACGAATTCGCATCAGTTATAAAGGAGAGGATATAATACTATTCTCCAAAGATCTAGATTTAGCCCAGGACCGTGGGTTTCTTTAACACATTCCAGCCACTCTAACTGTCACAGCAGATGAGAAGTGACATTTTAGCACCAGCAGCAGCTGTTGAAATGTTCTCTGCATTTCCTAGGAACTGCTGATTTCGTTCTGTCTTTTCCAGCCCTCACTCTATTTCTGGTATAGGATTTCTGTTCTGCTCATTTCACAGAGCCTTGTCGTTACTGCCTCCCGTGCTCTTTGCTTTAACGTCTCCTATGTGTGTTCTTGTCCGACAGACATCTAGAAATTCTGGCAGCAAAGTGGACCCTTGGGCATTAAATGACCAAACATCGTTAGTGAAATGCGGGATTTCTGCTCCCAGCCGCAGTCTCTGAAGACATGGAATACCTCATCTTTCAACCAAAGGTTTGTTTTTCTCTCTGGTTATGGGCCCTTTCATCAGAATACAGAAGTTACATTTCTCCTATGTGGTCCTCAGAAGGCATAGCCATACATCTCCACGACAGGCAAAAGCCCCAATGAGTGTATGTTCTTCCAAATTATCTGCGAGTACAGCTGAAATAGGACTAACCTTTGGAAAAAGAGAATTTCCACTAAAACATTCTTATCCAGAGCACAGTTGCAGGCCCGATTTAACTTATTTGGTCACTTTACAAAGTTTCTTTCATCAGATTAAAAACCTAAATGCATTTATCTTATTTTTATGTTACAAGCCTAAATATAATTTAGGAACATCACTTGGCATACTCCTAAACCTTTGTATAGATTCCATATATTATTTAAGCAAATGGTTACCGGCACATTTGCAAAAGCAACAGTAATAAAAATCATTCCCAACAAGAGGAGCCGACAGAACCTGCCTCATTACCTATTAATAGTAACTTCATTGGAGATGATTAAGTTATTTGAAGAGAATTCTTCAAAGCTGTTTCTCTCAAAGGAAACTTTCTGCTGGCTTTACCTTTTTGCGCACGTGAGTTTGGTAATTCTTATTCAAATTCCCTAGCACCCACAATGTCATCTTTGAAAAACAGAATTAAAAGACTTCCATATCCAAATCCTGTTAGCCTAGGGATCCTATCATTCCTGAGTATAAAGAATAGACACAGAATCTCTCTTTGCATTACTAATTGTTTTGTTTCCCTAAGCTTCCAGCAAAACATCTGCCAGACCAGAACACACTCCCTCCACAAAACATAGAATCACGCTGATTAAACCACCTATGCAGTATAATGTAAGAGCAAGTACTTCTCAAGCATCCTACAGTCAGTTTTCAGAAAGAAATATCTCCAAAACTGAATCTCCTCCAAAATTGCAGTTGTTGATCCTGTAATGATCTCATAGTATCTGTGATTTTATTGATTTTGGTCTCGAAACAAGTGTTAAAGATGACAATTCTGAGATAGGAGAAATGTGGGCAGATGCTCACATTCTCACATGCACAGTTCTGCCAAGATATTTTTACATCTTCTGCACATAAACAAAATGAAGGCATGTGTTAGAGTTGTGTGTTACCAGCAACCCACTAGAAGCAGAAGTTTATTCCATACTCATTTCCTGAATGAAACATTAAAATAATTCCACCTAGGAAAAATGAACAGCACTGCTAAAATGAAAAGGAAATTTGTATTTGAGACACCATTCTTAATTGCCAAAATGCACTGAACCAGCAATTTCAGTCATCAAGTCAAATATCACCCTTGCTATTTCTAATTCAGCATAAACTTTGTCTTGCATCTATTCTTTAAACATCAGCATCCGTAGCACCACTACAGCTCCCACTTTGTTGAGGTTCATTCATCTACTGTGCACCAGAAAACTTCATTTTATTTTCTTAATATATTTTTATTTTGAATTTTGAATTATGTGGTACAATTTTGTATAGGCTGGGATTCCTCCGCAAACTCCCAGCCCCCATCAGATTTTTCCCATTTTGTCACAATAGTGTAGTCCTTCATAAGGAATCATAATTCTATCAGTCTCTTATTTGAGCGTACCCCTACATTGTTGGTACAGACAATGTCAGACAGTCCAGTATCCCATTGTCTACACATGCCCAACAATTTGATTGGAAATCCATCTTTCATCTGGAAGCAGGGATATATGTTCCATTATACCCCCATGTCTGTATATGAAAGAACCCAGTACACCATCACTATACATTTTCATAACTGGGAAGCCATGAAATGAGGTCAACAACTGGTATGAGTTAGAACAGCCACAACAACAACAAATTACAACACTATGAAAAAACTGTGCTGCTGAGTAACCAACCCATGAGTGAGAAAAAGGAAACACAAAAATCTCTTGGTAAAAATTATGCCATCATATAATCCATGAGTCCATGATGAATTCGACAAGAGAAAAGGAATTATTTGGAATAAACCAAACTGAAATTAAAAAAAAAAACACCTGCTGGCGTGGATGTGGGAAGAAAGGAGACCTCCCTCACTGCTGGTGGAAGTGTAGGCTAATACAAACATTGTGGAAATCAGTATGGAGAGTGCTTGGAAAATTGCAAATAAACCTGCCATATGACCCAGCAATCCCGCTCCTAGGAATATACCCAATAGAAGTGAAATCTGCATATGAGAAGGGGATCTGTAATCCTATATTTGCAGCAGCACAATCTACAATAGCGAAGACATGGAAACAATCTAGATGTGCATCCAAAGAAGAGTGGTTAAAGAAATTGTGGTACATCTACTCCATGGAATATTATTCAGCTATTAAGAAGAATGAAATTATTCTATTTACAACCAGGTGGTTCCAACTAGAGATCATTATGCTCAGTGAAATGAGTCAATCACAAAAGAACAAATACCATATATTCTCTCTTATTTAAGGAAATCAACATGGAAAATGTAACTTCAATAATCCAATCCATACTATTTTTTGTTTCTTTGCTTTTTTGGCTGTATCCCATGTGTTTTGATTTTTTTTTATTATTTCAGTTTGGTTTATTCTGAAAACTTCATTTTAAATACAGCATGAAAGCAAGAAAGCAGGCCAAAAGAAAAGACTTGAAACAGATCACCCACAAGAACAAAACACTCTAAGGGGAGAGCTACATGCTCATTTTCTTACCTTGGGAGACTTAGGCAGATCCATTGTCCTTTCATTTTGTAAAGTTAACAGAGTTAATTTTGTCTCTTCCACTGAGGGATGTTTGGGAGGACGAGGTGGGGGGTGCAAGAGAGAGCTTTCATATCTCCGTATCATGTAATATTGTTCTTCAGTAATCTCTTCTACCACACTCCTGATCAAAAGTGATCCTGGGTCACTTGACAATTTGCTAACTAACTGAACAGTCATATTCACACGGGCAACAGGAATTTCCCAGCACTCCTTGGGGTTCGCAAAGTCACTGATGATTAGATAAGAGTCAGTGATATCTTCTTCCAACTGCAGTCCAGGCATAGCAGCCAAAATGTCTTCTTCAGTGGAAAGATCTCTCACAGACACTTTCACATTGAAGGGCAGTCGGAACTGTTCACACAGCTCAGAAATCTGATACTGTTTCTTGTCATGAACCACCTCCACAAAACCCCCTTCCATGTACAAAGGGAGCAGAGTTGCCTCATAGGACGTTTTGAGGATTTTTTCACATGCCAGAACAGCCACCATTTTTTCTACTCCTTCACAGAGGACTTCAGTTGTGTCTGACTGATGCACGAGAAACTGATCCCCGACAGACACAGCTGACAACTGATCATGCAGTGGATGGAAGGCCTTGGTGGCCACAACATGCAGGGGCTCCTTTTCACTTGTTGCTATCTGAAGGTCATAGACAGTTGGAAACTCCCGGGGTCGCCGCTTGAATTTGCCTTTGTAACTCATGGGGATCAAGAAATGTCGCTTAGGAAAAGTGCTCCTGATTTCGGAGGCTAAGATCCGTGCAACCTGGTGTTTTTTGTGAATCACAATGGTTTTCCCCGGCTGCAGGATCCTTCTTGGCAGCTTCTTTCCTTTGGGCACTTCTATGACTTCAGCCACAATGGGGAAATCTTTATTGGTCTTTTCTAAGAGATCTTCTGTAGACAACAGCTGGAGGAACCAGTTAGCATCATAAGAGTCAGTAATATCTTTGACTTCCACATCTAAACTGGGTAGGATGCGGACTATATCTTTTCGGACTAAAATGGAACAAAACAAAAGAATGATACTATTTTATTTTCTTGAAAGGCACAATAAAAGTCAATGATTATGCAGAGGTCTCAAGATACTTCAATTTTTAGGAGAGAAAAAAGAATGACAAGGCAAAAAGAAAAATCTCATGTCATAATCAGTTCATTTTGTAGAGACTAAAATACTACTAGTCTTTCTAAAGGCAAAGCAACTTTCAAAAGTAAATCCTCATTTAGATCCAAGAGAGCTCATGAAAGAAATCTAGTTGAGTGTCACAGACCCTTGTATTCCTCAAATCTTGATAAGAGCTGGATATCGATATGATAAATGCTTTATGGGACTTTTGGGAAGTTTAAAATAATCCATCAGAACATCATGGTCCTAATAATGCAAGTGATATTCCAATATATATCAGTGCACAGTAGAGACTAAAGGCCAGGAATAGCTTTATTACCCTTGGAGAATTTTGCAGCTGCCAGAGAAAATCTTCATGTCATGTTATATAGCTTTTGTTTATTATTTTTTATATATATCTTATATTGGCTGTAATTTTTCTGTCTAAATCTACTGAAATGATTTTATGTTATCTCGTTTCACTGGCATTTGACAAAGCTGATTTTCCACATCATCTGCTTTAACATATTTTCTTGTTTTCTTACTTGTGATTCATTTCAATGTCTTTGCTGGTGGGTTTCTTCTCTGTACATCACCCACTCTTCACACATGCATGTCTTTTAGGTTGTTAGAGGTTTTTTTTGTTGTTATTATCCTTGTGTACGATCACGCCTACAGTGATCTTGCACATTCTTATGTTTAAATATCATCTATATGCTCATGAATCGCAAAGTAAAGTTCTAGCCAATTCATTCTCCTTAGCTCCATATGTCTATGTAAGATTGCCATTTGGACATCCAACAGATATCTCAAAATTAACATACTCAAACTGTAACCTGATCTTCCCCCAAACTTGGCACTATCTGTGTCAGTTATTGGTAACTTCTTTTACTTTGTTCAGTCCATGAATCTCAGAGATATCCTCAGCTTACCTCTTTATCTAACATCTGAGATATTATACATTAGGATCTCATATGTGGCAGCCTAACCAGCCTCTTTATACTCAAGTTTTAACAAGGCAACCAAGGGATATTTGCAAATGTTAGAACAATGATGTCCCTCTGCTGTTCATAGGCTGACAATGCTGGTCTTTTTCTTTCTTTTTTTTTTTTTTAAGATTTATTTATTTATTGGAAGTCAGATATACAGAGAGGAGGAGAGACAGAGAGGAAGAGCTTCTGTCCGAAGATTCACTCCCCAAGCCACTGCAACTGCTGGTACTGCACCGATCTGAAGCCAGAGCCTGTAATCTCCAGATCTCCCACGCAGGTGCGGAGTCCCAGGGCTTTGGGCCATCCTCAAATGCTTCCCCAGGCCACAAGCAGGGAGCAGAATGGGAAGCAGGGTTGCCAGGATTAGAACTGGTGCCCATATGGGATCCTGGCACATTTAAGATGAGGACTTTAGACACTAGGCCACCACGCCAGGCCTGCTGGTCTTTCAATACTAACAAAACAAAAGTCCTTATTTGGTCCCGATGTTTTATCATTTGAATAACCATATCTATCTGACCAGTTGTCAGTCAGATCTTTTCATGGCATGTCATCTACTTGCTCCATCCTTTAGTCAGATATTTTCACAGGCAACTCTTTGAGTCTGCTTAAATGTAATTTTGTCAATAAGATATACTATAGGTGCCCATTTAAAACTGCAACCCAGGCTGTTTAAACAGGTAAAGCCACCATCTGCAATGCTGGATTCCCACCTATTCATGCCCTGGATGCTCCACGTCCAAATGAGCCCCTTAGAAATGGTCTGGAAAAGCAGTGAATGTTGGCTCAAATACCTGGGCCCTTGTTACCCCTGTGGGAAACAAGCGGGCAAGGCTTCCTGGTGAGGATCCCAGCACCTCATCTACTGCTGCCAAGTTGGGGAGGGGGCGCAAATCCAGGTCTTGCAAGAACCATCTTGTCTTGTCTGCTGGCCACCTGACAGTGAGCTCTGGGGTCTTGGGGGTCTGGAATTACTGCCTAAGGACATCCATGAATAAGTCCATAGCACATGTAGGTGAGGAATGAATCCTGGGGAACACTCAAAGATGGGGCCACTGTACTTGCAGGTAAGCGAGGGGTCTGAGACCTGGTGGCTTGGAGAGGAGAGACTGGAAGATTTGTATGGGTCAGACAGATGCCCCAGCCCACATGGAAATGTGGAGGTGGGTTTGTTAACATGGAACATTACTGCCTGCCATGTGCCAGTCCACATGAAAACTATGGCTGGGGATGCGGGCCTGTGTAGCAGGACTAGATCCTAGTACAGGACTAATTGTCTGAACAGGAGACGGGTCACGTTAGGCAAGGCAATGACCCTAACAGCACACAAGGAACAAGGTCTGGAGGTAGATTCTGTGGGGGATTTGTGGGTCAAATTCCACAGAAATCCAAGTCCCATTGGTTAGCTCAAGAGTTCGGGTGATGATAGACTGAGCCAGGTGTGACTATGGAACCTGACAACACTCATGCATACAGGTACCAATAATAGTCTGGGCAAGTCCAGGCTGTAGCACCCACATGTGCATCCTAAAACAGGATGTGGTATAGGCCAAGCCACAGCTTTTACCAGATCATACTAGGCCAAGATAGAGGAGCAGGCTATGCCGGGCAAGGAACTAACACCCACTGGCATTCATTAGATCTGGGCCTGGGAATGGAAAAAGTATGGGAACTTGGAAAACTCCCCCAATGGGTCAATGCTCCTGCTGGTTAGCATGTGGTCCAGGCCTAGGAGTTGGGCAGAGAAGGCAAAGTAGCTCCAACTGTTGGCTAATATGCTGGTTGGTTTTGGAAGTGAGCAGACTGGGCAGGGATGAACAAACCTTAGCTTACCAACAAGTGCAGAAATAAGGCTGAAGCGCAGGTCATGCTGGGCTAGGCTATCACACCTACTGGTTTGCATGAACCAGGGGTGGGAGCAGACTGATCAGGGCCAGGTTCCAACACGTACCAGTAAGAGTTGGGACTGAGAGCAAGCCAGGTTAGGCTAGGCTACAGCATCCAAAGGCAAATGACAAGACAGGGGAGGGGCTATGCCAAGCTGGGTCAGAATAACCACTAGCACTCACAAGATCTATGACTGGGAACAGACCTGGTTAGGCAATAGAGGGGGTGCCCTGGCTGGGTTGTGTTTCCCACTGGTGAGTGCAAAGGCAAGAGTGGGAGCTTCTGGCTGGTCTAGGCATGGCTGCAATATCCCTCAGCACAGGTGTGGACTGGGTTAGACTCCAATACCACTGGTGCTCCTGAGAACCAGGGTAAGTGTAGAACAGACTGGGTTAGGTCTCTGCCCCTGCTGAGCAATGTGAGTTGTGTCTGTGTGTGGATCAGGCTTGGCTACACTTTAACATCCAACAGTAAAAACCAGAATGGGTGAGGGCCAGTGAGGAAAGGCTACTGTTCCTGTTAGGACAGAAGGTAGACTAAGTAGGACTGGCCCAGGGACACAACAATGTGCATGAGATCTGGCATTGGGAAGAGATCCTGTTGGAGGAGTTTGGGCAACTCCTCTGATGGAACAAAGTCCCTGCAGGTGAGCGCAAGAACCGTGATACAGAGCAGTCTGGACCAGGCTAGGCAACCATACCCACCAGCACGCATTTGGTTCAGGTCAGAAGTGAACCAGTCTGGGCCAGTTCATATCACCCACTGGTGAAGCTAAGCACCAGAATGGAGTACGGGTCAGACACAGCTGGGTCACAACACAAGCCAGTTCACATGAGGGCCAGCACTGGGGATTGGATGGGCTGGGCTAGGCTGTAGCCCCCATCAGCCTGAGTTGCAATAGGGGTTGGGCCTTGCCCTGCCAGGCTGCAGCACCCACTAGCAAATGCTGAGGAGAGGCAGGCCATGCCAGACTGGGCTGCAGCACCCAACCAGCACACATGAGACCCAGGGGGAGAAGAAGTGAAGCCAGTATGGGGGTAGTGGAGGGATCCCATGCTAGGCCACTACTCCCACTGGTGAGTGTAAATTGGGGATTGGGGGCAGAACAGGCTGAGCAGGGCTACAACACCTACTAGCCTCATGTGGGATGGATCAGGGCAAAGCCAGGCTGTATTGACTATTATAAGCCACAGTGAGTGATAGGCTTTGCCACAGCATCAGCTGGCAGATGTTGGCATAGGGAGAGGGAAAACGTCTGTCATGTTAAACTGCAGAACCACCTGGAAAGCACAAGATACCGGGAGTAAGGGTGAGTCCATTAGGGAAACAGTGAACACCTCCCTGTTGGGTTGCTACTCCCATTGGTGAGCATGAGAACCAGGACTGGGGCAGGCTTGACTAGACAGTGTGGTACCTGCTGGTAGATGGGCTGTTGGATAGTGGGGTTGGTTGGGTTGAACCAGGTTACAATGCCCTTTGACATGTATGAGAGCTGAATTGGATGTGGAACAGTCTGCTGTACATAACGGCAAGCACGGGAACCTGAGCATGGGACCGGCCTGATGGGGGTTATTGAGGGTCATTATTAACTAGGCTGCAGCTCCCACTGGTGTACATGAAAGCCAACTGTGTGGTGGGCAGGATTGGGCTTGGTTCCAACACCCATTGGAGGGCTGGAGACAGAACTGATCTAGCAATTGCAACCACCAGCATGTTGCATAATCTGATTGGAGTGACAGACTGTGCCAGACACTGTATTGGCAAGCATACAAGAATCAGGTCTGGGGTCACCACAGATGATGTTCTATGAGGATTCCCCCAACTGAACTGTGGGACCCAGAACCCCAACCATGAAGAGAACTGCAGGTTCCATGGTCTGACTCCATCCCAAGGTGAAGAGGCATTTGGGAGGCTGGGTATGGCTTCTTCCCTAATTCCCCCCTTCCTTTAGATACAGAAAGGAAAAAATAGAATATGAAAAATGGTGATCTCACCCACCTTCCTATAGCCCTTGACCCTTATCACCCTAATCGACTATGTAAAATTCATCAAAACTAAAAATAATTAATAATTTTTAAAACTATAATGTATGCTAATCAATGCAATTTTATAATATTTAAATTCTAACCAAACAATTGATTATTAGAGTATACAAATATGAGCAAAATATCATTTTCATGCAATTTTAAACATTTTTAGCTAAAAAAAATTAGACAAAAGCTGCATTGCATAAACTAAAAAGGAAATCCAGTACAAGGGTCAGCATATGTAGTGAAAATCAGCCTCTTAGATGCGTCAGAGAATTTGTGTAAGAGGGCAAAGCACCATCTCAGAAAGGGGTGAGGTAGATAAACACAGTGAGATGTGGCTTACTAGGGGCAGAAACCACTGCTGGAGTCAGCAACTGCTGAGACTGCTTACCTACAATGCATGATAGACTAAAATAGCGGAATGTTAAACCTGTAACTCTACTCAAGGACTATACTGGGAATGGTGGTGGGGGAAAATGAGGAGGAAGGAAAGGAGAGGGAGGAGGGACTCCCTAAACCTACAAAATTGTATTGTGGGAAATGATAATAACAATTAAAGAAAAAAACAAAGGTTGATTATCTGGTGGATGCTGAAAGTGAACCAGCCTGAGAAACTGGGAGTGGAGACCGCATGCTAAGGAGACTCTCCCACAGTTGGTAAGTTTCACTTGGAATCCACCAGGTTCTGGGTAAAGGCTGGAGAAAATCCCCTGTGCTTCCAGCAGGATCAGAAGAAGCATCAGTGCTGAAACACAGTCAGAACATTCTGCTCTCCTTGACAAGGATTTACACTCAAAGACAGTTATTTTCTTTTCCTGAAGCCCAACCAACTTGGGTTTTCCAGTCTCACAAAATAAAGAAAAGGGAATTACCCAGTGCAGTTATCTCTAACAATCTAAGAGGCAGGAAGGAAATTTTCAACCCCGAGCTCTTTAATAATCACAGATACACGAAAATAATCAGCACCTGCCGGATATTTTGTCTGTTCTAAGGGGGTGGGGACTCTTTGGAAGCTCGTTTGAAGGTCATTACCCAGAGACACAAGCTCACTAAGAGACTGAGACATAACTAGGAATTTGTCCAACACTCTCCCCATCTCTACTTTTAACCATACCAATGGGGCTCCTCCAGTGCAACAAGGGATTACAACGGAAAGGATGAAATTTAAGATACCGCTTAAGGAGGGGTCTAGACGGAGTGTCAAGATGGCAGAATAGGGTGAGAACAATTTTAAAAAGATTAAGAATAATTAGCCAAGGTGAAGCAGAGGGGGAGCAATCCTGGGAAATAGGAGAGGACAGGCCGATGGCAGAGGGACACCTGAAGACCCATGAACATGGGAAAGCAGCAGAGACAACAGAGCAGAGCTGTAGTGAACAGATACCCCAACAAGGATGAGAAATCCACCACAGCCAGGTAGAAAGGAGAGTTCATCGGAAAATCAAGAGATGAACCTAGCCATTGATCTGCAGGTCCTTTTGATTTGTTTAATTCAACCACAAGCAGAAGCAGAGAGGCAGAGCCCAAGCAGGCAGGTGCAGCAACTGGGTGGATTTCATGGCCCCGACCCCCACCAGTGTCACATCAGGCACCTTTTTGTGTACTAAGAAAAAAGCCTGGGAATGTGGGGAGAATAGTGGGGGAGGTGGGGAGGAAAACAGTGAACTGTGCATGCCTGAAGTCAGGAGAGAAAACACCTCCAGCTCAAGGCATTGTAATGGTCCCATCAGGAAAACAATATCAACTTGGCTTCCTAGTAAGTTCCATTCAAAATTGGTCCATGTTTCCCCCCAGACCTAATTGCCAACAGGTTCCAGAAAGTAGAAGAAAGGAAAAAAAAAATCTCTGTATAACAGGCACCACTGACATCTGTGATCCAGAAGTCACAACTGGTGTTTCCTTAATCTTGAGTACTGCTGCAGCTAGGAGCAGGAGAAGGACTGAGCAGGCAACATTGTAATCACAGCACAGGATCTCAGGGGATGAAGTATGATGATCATGGAGCCAGGGCTACAAAGAACGTGATATAAGCCAAGCATGGGAGCCTAGAAAGGAAACATGCTGGAAGAAGTGTCACATGTGATGACAATTAAAAAACCATACTGAACTGGATCAGTCAAGTTGACCTGTAGACCTGTGCACAACACAGCTTAAAAACCAGACCCAAGGAGAAAAATCCACTAATCAGATTTGCAATGACCAAAAGGCACAATGAATAAGGTTCCTGACATCTCCCCTACAAAGGAGTTAACTGAGTCAGAGTTAACTGAGGAAAACATTTAGGAACCCAGGGACAAATTTGAAAAAAGAAAATGTTATAAAGTACATTAAAAACACCGAGAAGCACATACAGGAGTTCAAGGAATTTAAGGAATTTGTTGCAAAGGAAATAGCAACAATGAAACAAAATCAAGCTGAACTATTAGAAATGAAGAACACATTACAGTAAATTAAAAATTCAGTGGAAAAGCTGAACAATAAAATGAGTGAAGCAGAAGAATCCTCAAATTAAAAGATGCATCCTGCAATAATGCTGAAACAATTAAAAAGTCGTAAGAGGAAGTGAATCAAGCTAAGAAAACATTTAGGAATCAAGGGACACCATCAATAAACAAACAAAAACATAGCAGTTATGGGAGTTCCAGAAGGCACAGAAAGAAAAGATGGGTGAAAAGATGTTTTTAATGAAATAATAATTGAGAATTTCTCTAACATGGAGAAAGGATTGGGGAAAAAAATACAAGAGGGGCACAGAACTAGCAGTAGAGTCTACCAAAAGTGATTCTTACCACTATAATCATAATTACATCTCTTCAATTGAACATAAGGAAAGATACTTAAGAATGCATGTGAAAAAATCAATTAACTTACAGAATAACCCTAATCAGACTCACAGCTGACCTCTCGGAAGAAACTCTACAGGCTGAAAAAGAATGGACTGATTAATTTTTTAAGATTCTAAAAGAAAAAATTGTCAGCACAGAAAACCTTACCCAGCAAACTTTTCCTTTGATTTTAAAAATGAAAGAAAATATTTCCACAGCAAATAAAATTGTAAAGATTCCACCTCTACTATATCTGCCCTACACATGATATGTATAGATGAGCTAAAGAAAAGAAATAGCACCTACCAAAACCAAAGGCAAATGTGGAGAACATCACAATAAAATGACAAAAGAAGACTAAATCAAACAATGAATAGACCATTGCTAAAATTGCAGGTCCAATCAATACCTATCAATATAACCCCTGCATGCAAATGACTTAAATTCATCAACCAAATGTCACAGATTACCACACTGGATCTAAATAAAAGATCTAATTAACTGTAGCCTTCAGGAGACACATCACACCAATGATGATCTATTGAAACTGAAAATGAAAGGATGAAAAAGGATGTTGTAAACTAATGGAAAGGAAAAATGAGCTAGGGTAGCCATTCCCATATCAGATAGTATAGATTGACATAAAACATATTAGAAGAGATGAAGAAGGACACTACATAATGACTGATACATTCAACAAGAAGAAATTACCCTACTTAGCCATTAAAAAGAATGAAATTCTACCATTTGCAACAAAAGGGTTCCAAATAGAGGCCACCAACCTCAGTGAAATAAGCCAATCACTAAAGGACAAATATCATATGCTTTCTCTGATAAAAGGCAACTTTCTGGCAAAACACAAGATCAATAGATATATAGGTAAACATCTATACATATATTCATCTAAATGAACTGTATAATGGAGACTAGTATATCAAGAATGAAGATACATGGGGCCCGGAGCGGTGGCACAGTGGTTAAGGTCCTCGCCTTGCACACCCGGGATCCCATATGGGCGCCGGTTCTAATCCCGGCAGCCCCACTTCCCTTCCAGCTCCCTGCCTGTGGCCCGGGAAAGCAGTCGAGGATGGTCCAAAGCTTTGGGACCCTGCACCCGCGTGGGAGACCCGGAAGGGGCTCCTGGCCTCAGATCGGCATAGCATCGGCCCGTTGCGCTCACTTGGGGAGTGAATCATCGGACAGAAGATCTTCCTCTCTGTCTCTCCTCTCTGTATATCTGCCTTTCCAATGAAAAAATAATAAAAATAAACCTTTAAAAAAAGAAAGACTGAAGATACAATGCATTATACACCTCTACTCCCAAATAAAAATGGACTTCCAATGGAATTGTTAAATATGCCTTGAGAATAGGATGCTAGATTTTCTATTGTTGCATATATCTGCCTAGTATTCAATTCTAAAATATTATCCATCCAACGTACTCTATTCAGCTGGGCATAAACTAGTGTGTGGATGAAAATCTGCTGGAAACATTGTGTTTGCTTCCTGAAGACAAAATGTTTACTTCCATATATGTTTTCATTATCTTTGCATAATAACGGTAACTTTAACATCTTCACTTTTTTAAAAAATTTTATTTATTTTTACTGAAAAGTCAGATACACAGAGAGGAGGAGAGACAGAGAAAAAGGTTTTCCGTCCATTGATTGACTCCTTAAGTTTAGGCAGGAGATGCACTGATCAGAAGCCAAGAGCCAGTAACCTCTCCCAGGTCTCCCCCACAGGTGTAGGGTCTCAAGGGTTTTGGGCAGTCCTTGACTGCCTTTCCAGGCCCCAAGCAGGGAACTAGACGGAAAGGGGTCTACCAAGATAGGAATCAGAGCCCATATGAAATCCCGACAAATGCAAGGCAAGGACTTTAGCCACTAGGCTACTGCGCTGGGCCAACAACTTCACTTTCTAAATCCCATATCTTTGTCATTTAAGTTCCAAATACACAATCCTCAAAACTACTCACACTCTTCATTCCCCTCTCTTAGTTGCTCAAAGATCATTTCATTATTTATGGACGCTTTGTAATTCAGTCATTTCCATTAATTTAATTCCATTTCAATTTAAGAGCATTTATATTATGAATTTCTGTTTTTTAAAAATGGATCTCCCGTGGGGTTTATGCTGTTGGTTTTTCTCAAAAGAGAAAATGCCATTGGCCCAGTGCAATGGCCCAATTGGCTAATCCTCCAATGTGGGAGCTGGTTCTTGTCCCAGTCACTCCAATTCCCCTCCAGCTCCCTACTTACCACCTGGGAAAGCAGAGAAAACAGCCCAAGGCCCTGAGTCTCCTCAACAGTGTGGAAGACCAAGAAGAAGCTCCTGGTTCCTGGCTCTTGGCTTCAGATCAGCTAAGCTCCTGCCACTGAAGCCAAATGGGGAGTGATTTCAGCAGATGGAAGAGCTTGTTTTTTTCTTTTTCTTTTCTTTTTTTTTAAGATTTTTGTTTTTATTGGAAAGTCAGATGTACAGAGAGGAGGAGAGACAGAAAGGAAGATCTTCTGTGTGCTAATTCACTCCTCAAGTGGCCACAATGGCCAGAACTCAGCCAGTTCAAAGCCAGGAGCCAGGAGCTTCCTCCAGTCTCTCATACAGGTGCAGATTCCAAGGTTTTGGGCCTTCCTCTGCTGCTTTCCCAGGCCACTAGCAGGGAGCTGGATGGGAAGCAGGGCCACCAGGACATGAACTGGTGCCCATACGGGATCCCAGCACATGCAAGGCCAGGACTTTAGCCACTACACTACCACAACAGGCCCCAGATGGAAGACCTTTTATTTTTTAATCTTTCATTTATTTATTATTATTGTCATCATTTTATGATACAATTCCCTAGGCCCTGGGATTTCTCTTATCCCCTCCCCAATTCTCTTCCCCTACACTGAGTTTCCCTATATCATTACTATAGTATAGTTCTTTATACACAGTCATATGTCCATCATTGCAGACATGGACAATGGCAGAGAGTCCAGCATCTTATTGTCAAGATATAATAGTAACCATCTTAATTCCCCCACCCAGATGGAAGACCTTTATCTCTACTTCTCTGTGTATATTTGTCATCCCAATGAGAATAAAGAAATAATTTTTTAAAAATGAAAAATAAATTGCCTTTCATACTTCTCCCATATTTTTGTAGTAGAAAAAAGCACCATGACCCCCATTGAGAAATCACAAGGTGTTTATAACAAAGATGCTTTCATTTGGTATGGGTTCATCTACAAGACAGTTCTAAAGTTTTCATTTTATCTGGTTTAGAATAAAAATGTATACACATTTTCTCTTACTACATGATGTAGCTACACATTTTTTTCCATTGATGTTTCTGGTGGTCAATTTGACTAGGCTATATGACCTGGCTAATTGAACAATAATGTATGGTTTGCTTTGAAGGCATTGAGTATGTATTTAACCTCTACAATGAGTCCATTTTAAGTAAAGAATGCTGCCATCTAAGACAGTTGTGGCTCATCCACATTTTAAGAAGTCTTAAAAGTAAAATCTGGAGCTAGTGCATTGGTGTAGTGGGCAAAGACTCCCTCTATGGTTGGACCCAGCATCCCACATGAACACCAGTTTATGTCCTGGCTGCTCCACTTCTGATTCAGCTACCTGATTGTGGCCAGGGAAAGCAGCAGAGGTGACCCAGGTCCTTGGGTTCCTATGCCCAAATGGGAGACCCAGAAGAATCTCATGACTCCTGTCTTCAGACTGGCCCAACTGCAGGCACTGTGGCCATTTGCGGAGTAAACCAGCAGACGAAGGATCTCTCACTCTGTCTCTCCTTCTCTCTCTATGGCTCTGCCTTTCCAGTATAAACAAATAAACCTTAAGGAAAAGGAAAGAAACCTAAGTTCTCTCAGAAAAAACATATTGTACCTGAAGGCATTAGCATTCTCTCAAGCCTGAGTTTCCAGCACATCAGTTTATCTTATAAATTTAAAATTGATTAATTTTGTAACTAGACCAGTTCTATACATTAAAGAGTTATATATTTATAACACATCATATGCAAGCATTATTTTTCTGGAACATATTGATAAGACATTAAAATTTGATGACTAAAATATTTATATACACAATGAAAATATGTACCTTCTTCATCTTGTTTTTTAACATTTCTATTAGAGTAAGATTGCAGCCTAAAAGAAGAAAATGGTAGGGAAGCTGGCAAGAATACATCCATCCTGGTTCTAAATATCATGCCATCACAGTATTTGCATGGAAATATTTTTTAAAATCATCACTAGTAAAGATTAAACTGTTATGAATAAAATTTATATCACAATGAGTGCCATGAAATTAATAGTCTCTTTAGCTATTAAACGTACAAATATGTCTCCATAATAAATCAAGTCTAATATCGTGAATGAGAAAAAACTTTTGCTAGCAAACAGAAGTTTCATCCTACACATCATAAACTCATGTACACAGGAATTTTAATAGCTTTACTCACTCATGTACCTGATTTACTAAATGGGTTTTAGGCATTTGCTGTGATCTCAAGAACTCTGTAATTATTACTTGCAGCCATTGTCTATGCCCCCGTGAAGCAGGGTATTTCTGCTTTTGAAAAACAAAAAAATCAGAAATTGACTCTTTTTTTTCAGGTTGGCGCATTCCTTTATTACACTGTAGTGCTTTCTTTAAATGCGGTCATTTAATGTCCAACAGCGTGACACAAGCACACACGGGAAGGCGTGGACATGGGGCCCACCCGGGATGTCCACCCCAGCACCTGTGGAGCTGGCAGAAATGATTTCTATGTTTCTATAAATTATTGAAAGATACATTTTAATAAAAATATTGAATTAATAGAATATACTTGTTATCTTAGCAGTGTTACCATGCAGTATTTCGAGAGATTATTGCAATTCTAAGCAACATTCTAGGCTGGGATTAATTTAGGTAGTAATGAGACATTGTGGCCTAGAGGATTAAGCCACCACCTGCAATGCTGGCCTCCCATATAGATGCTAGTTTGTGTCCCAGCTGCTCCAATTACAATACAACTCCCTACTTAGGTTCCTACTTGGAAAGTAGTGGAGGATAACCCAGATATTTGACCCTTGCTACCTGCATGAGAGATCTTGATGAAACTCCTGACTCCAAGCTTCAAACTGACACGAGCCCAGCCACTGGGACCATTTGGTTAAAGAACCAGCAGGTAAAAGATAGACTGTGTCTCCTCTCTAACTTTATCTTTCAAATAAATCAGTAAATCTTTTCTTTAATCAGTAAGTAATAGGCTTTATGAGTCAAATATATAACGTTTCCAACTTTTTCTTCCCTCAAATGTGCTACAAGGATAAAGAGAAGAAAACAACAACAACAAAAAGAAATAAGAGAAAAGGATTCAATGAATCTAAGAGGCACTTACTTTTTTTTCAAGATTTATTTATCTGAAAAGGCAGAGTTTCAATGAAAGAGAGAGAATTAATCATTCATTGCATTCCACTCTCTGAATGGTCACAAAAACCATGTTGGGCCAGGCAGGCTGAGGCCTAGAGCAAGGTATTCATCCACATCGCCCACAGGGGTGCACTTAAAGCAGTCTGTGCTGCTTTCCCAAAGTACATTACCGGGAAGCTAGACTGCAAGTAGAGCAATTGGAACTTGAACCAGCACCTACCTATATGGGATGACAGTGTTGCAAAAGGCAGCTTAACTTGCTGTGACCATAAAACCAGCCCTTGGAATTCTTCATAAAAGGAAGACAGAAATGGAATGGAAGAATGGCATTAACTTATCAAAACATAAAAAGAATGGCTATTTTCCTAAGTTAATGGAAACCAATGAGTCCTTCTTGTCCCTCTAGTCACCAGAAGGCTTGAGAATCAGAGGCATGATCCTTCTGGCAGGGAAAGTGCAGCTAGAATACTAAAAGCAAAATTATTTGTCCATCTGAAGAACAGTCAAAACCATACCTCCATGTTAATGTAGGGAACCCAGGCACTATTCCCTGCAGGAAAACAGAATACATGGAACAGCAGAATCAAGGCACTAGGCTTTGGTGAGCAGGTGAGAAGCAAGGGACTGAAGACATACCAGAAAGATCTGAGTTGGTAGGTAAATGGTAAGACTTCCAGCTCCTTACTCAATTAGCTGTAATAGCTCAGTAGTAAGATTATACTCAGCAAAAGTGAGCATGGCCAAAGATCCACAGAATTTGAGTTTAGGGAAATATTGAAACAGCGTTTCCGAAGGAACCAAAAAATCATAGAGTGTGGATAGTGTTCTGCTTATACTTTTTCAAAAGCATCTTACATACATAGGTAAAAAAAAAGGGTAAAATAATCATTGGCCTTTTGGTGGAAATACTTAAAATAATGTCACTACAAACTTTAAAAATTAAATTAAATGAGGCCACTGGAAGGAGACTTTCTGAGAACAATAGCAAACTTTAAATAAGCTGCAAAACACTTCCACAGATAAGGTGTTGTGTACTTACAACAAACACAGGATAACCCTTTCAAATGATATAAGAAATAATTCTTGAAAATTAAATCTGCAAAAACTGAAATTAAGAAGTCAATAGAACAGCTGAAAATGGAACTAAGAACTTTTTCCTGGTGTTAAACCAGAGGCAAAAAGACATAAAATAGAAATGAATCCTAGAAAATCAGGTGTGACCTTCAACATAAAAAGGGCAGTTGAAGAAATAACAGAAAATATAATTGAGAGGACATTATATAAGACATTACTCCAGTAACAAAGTTTATTTTACAGATTGACAACTGCATCACAGTGAAAGAACAGCATCCCACAAAGCAATGTATTGGGAAATTTCAGAATAGGACTAATCTCTCAAAGGCAATGCATACAAGAAGATGAAAGATGCGGGAGAAACACATCAAAATTCCAAAAGAAGTGGTAGGTATTTGCTACTGTAGATAAAACATTGTTGGGTGTACCACATTTCCTATCAGATACTTGAAGCTCTGGATCAGGTTTTGATTCCAGCTTCCTGCTAGGATCGACACAGGGGGGTCAGAAGAACAGGATCCATTGAGTTGGGTTCCTACCACACACATAGGAAATGAGGATTGAATTCCATGCTCCTGAGTCCCATCCAGCCCAGTCCCAGCTGCTGCAAGCATTCAGAGAGTAAATCAGGGTCCATCCAAACATCTCTGGCTGCCTGTCTCTTTTTCTTTCACTCCCCCTTCCAAATAATTAAATTTAAAATCACTTTTTGTCTGAATTCTCGTACAGGGATTATCGATAATTTGTATGTGGAGAACCTGACTCCCCATTGCTTAACGGGTGAAGCAGGAACAGAACCCCATTATTTAAACTCTAAAACATTCCTGTTGTCCAAACGCCATAATGTTTATTTTCATAAAGCATTCATCTCAGTGCATGCATACTTACATTTCATCACAGCTTGAATTTCATAAACAGGCTTGAGAATCAGAGCACCACGAAAATCTTCAGGCAGTGGGTTTGTTGAATCCCACTTATTTGAAATATCTGTAAGCTTCACAATTCGTGCTCTGTTCTTGGGAATCTTCCATCCAACAATTTCTTTTAGAGTATAAATATGTTCATCTTCACACTCATAAAATTCTCCTTCTTTGGACAAAGGCAGAGTGAAGGAGTGATTTTGATGCTTCCTTACTACTCCACAGTTCACCACTATTTTTCCATTAATCTCTTCGACTGAATTGAACATGATTTGCTCACCCTGCTTTATGGTGAAATTTTCTAGTTTTATATTCTTCTGATGATAGAAACAAGGATGTCCTAATCGACTTGGTCCAATTTTAATGGTTCTAGTAATTTCTTCCACGGAAGCATATGGAGTTTTATCAGCCACAATCTTAAAAAGGCCTAAGAAAAAATGTTATATATTAAATTCTTACCACAAAAAATTATGATAGGAAAAGCACAATAAGAGAGGCATTAAATAACTATTACAGAACTTTTCAAGTAAAATTTCTTTTTGATGATTGTTGATATTTGCATTAATCTGAATTCCTTTAGATAAAATGTTAACATATTATTTTCAAATTATTATCATCAGATCAGGTAACATAGAGAAAAGGGGGGCATCTCTGGAAATCGAAAACATTTGGCTCTTGGAAATGAGCTATTTCAATGCGATGCCACCAAGCAAGACATTTAATCTCTCAAGACCACATTTTTTAACTTATATTTTTTAAATGAGTAAATTATATCAGAACAATTTGTAGTCCCTAAGTATAAAAACAAGAAATATTTCAGAAGGAAATTGGTTCACAACAGAATAATGATTATAAAGCTATGCAGTTGGAACTGAGTAGTAGAAAATGATGATTGGACACAAAATTGGGAATTTGCTTAAAATAATTGTGCATTTTATGGATATACTAACTTTTAAATCCCTTTTGGGAATTTAACAAGTAAATTTTTTAAAAATTCCAGAAAAAAATAAGAACAAAGAAAAAATCTGCTTTTTTTCTACAGAAAAATTAAAAAAAAAAAACCTTAAAACCTGATACAGCCCAGAAATCACATAAACATGTGTTCTAATCAATATATTCCAAATTATTATTAACCAAATTATAACAACTTTTATGTACATTTTGGAGTATGAATTAAAGACCTTTTGTTAACTCTATTTTTTTTTTGAAAGTCAGATATACAGAAAGGATGAAACAGAGGAAAATCCTCCGTCTGCTGATTCACTCCTCAAGTGGCCGCAGTGGTCAGAGCCACACCAATCTGAAACCAGCAACCACAAACTTCTGGGTTTCCCACGTGAGTGCAGGGTCCAAAGGTTTTGGGCTATCTTGGACTGCTTTCCCACGCCACAAGCAGTGAGCTGGATGGGAAGCAGGGCTACCAGGGTTAGAACCAGCGCCCATATGGGATCCTGGTGTGTGCAAGGTAAGGACTTTAGCCATTAGGTTACTGTGTGGGCCCATTAACTCCTTTTGCTTATGCACACACACACAAAAAAAGGTTATTTTCAGACAATAACTTCCTGGGAGGAAAAGTGTGTGAGTGATGCCATCTTGATAAGAATTTAATAAGGTAGCATATGCAATGTACCCTAAAAACTTTAAAAAGGAAAAATATAATTTGTTGAGTGATGTGCTTAAAGACAATAAGAGAAACATTTACTTTGAATGAATTGCTCATTTTGTTGTATCTTATATTTCAGAAAATCCAACAAAAGTTTCTTTTTATATATGTATCTGAATATGTTGAGGTTGGGCTGGGGTACCTGCATAATTAATCTCATTTGTCTGTGTCTGAAGATTTATTTCTGTAGCTTCTCAATCATTGTCAGGGTACAGATAATATAGTAATTTTTGTGAACCGAGTTTCTAGCTACCTAGAATTTCAGAAAAGGTTTCTACTTTATGGTAAGGCTTTTACAATAAACTAAAAGCATGTAGTTTTACTTCTACTAGCTTTATTGATATCATAAGTCACAGAAGGATTAATTCAGCTTTCTTGGGGAATGGAAATCATGTAAGGTAATAAAAGTCCTAAAATATTATCAAGTAGAAAAAATACTGACACCCTAAGGGCCACCATTATTTCAAACTAATCATAATCTTCAGAGTTGTCTTGTTGAATGTCTCTATTGAAAGAAAAATGTAGCCATGCAACTGTATGTTTTGCTGGTGTATTTTCCTACTTTTCCAGGAAGTTCCTGAGTTAGCATGCTAGGTGTAAGGATACAGCCAAAAGTATTTGATTACTGCCTCACATACCATTGTAGCCAGTCCCTAGAGCATCTCCTTCTAAACAGCTACTTAGTATTATAAAACTAACACAAATTCTTTTCTAATGTGACATGATTATGGAATTTCCATTTCACAATAAAAGATGTCAAATATAAACTAACACACCACTGGAATTGATCAACTCTAAATTTAATCAATGACTCCTTTCTTTTTTCACAAAGATTTTAATAGCTATATACTAGGGGAAATATGTTTTATTATGCCTCTAAAGAAAAACAAAGCACATTTTAGGAGTGTAGTAATTACAACAGTTAGAAAAATGGGCCAGTTTTTATACAATATACAATCGTTATGTTACAAAAAGGAGGAAAAATTATCTATTTTCACCTTGAATTATTAACTATTAATAGATTTTGTAATTATTTTTAAATTAGGAGAAAATGGGAGAATCAAGATGGCAGAATAGGGTAAGGACATATTTAAACAGACAGAGAAACATTTAATCAGGATGAAGCAGAGAGGACATATTCCAGGAAATAGGAGAGGACAAAGCAACAGCAGAGCGGTACCTGGAGACTGACAGACAAAAGAAAGTAGCAAAAACAAAGGTATGGTGTTGCAGTGACTGATACTCCAACAGCATTCAGCTAAAGGTGATCTAAACTCCACCAGCAGCCAGGTAGGAAGGCACTTTCACTGCGATTTTGGGAGGTGAATGCAGACAAGGAACTATCCATTCTGCTGGTCTGTTTGATTTGACCAGGAGCAGAGACAGAGCAGCAGATCCCAGATGGGCAGTGCAAGAACAGGGTGGATTTCATAGCCCAGTCAGCCCTCTAGAACTGAATTGAGCGCCATTTTGCTTAAGGAGATAAAGGCAAGGGAAAGAACGGAGCATATGCTGAGATGGGAGTGAACTCTTTTCTGACTCAGTGAACTGCATCAACGTGGCATCCTACAGGTACTACCCAAAACAGGTCTGGGTAGCCCTCAGACCTGATAGCCAGCAGATCAAGAACTCTAGTAGTGGCATGTCAGGTGCCATTTTCTACACTGTGGCAAAAGTTTTAAGACTGCAGGGAACAACAGTGAATTGCACATGTGCTGAGTTCCCGAGAACTCACAGAGTTCAGTGGGTTGCACTGGTCCCACAGGAAGATAATACCAACTGTGGCATTGTATGGGTCAAAGTAGGTCTTTGTAGTACCCGGACCTAATGATCAGCAGGTTCCAACAAGATCAGTGCCACCAACAACCTAGCAATATAAGGTAGCTGGTATCTCCCTAATTCTGGAATCTGCTCCAACTGGAAGTGAGAGAAAGGTTGAGGAGACAACAGTACACCCTCAGCATGGTGTTACAGTAGGTGGAGCCACGGGTTGGGACTACGGAGACCACAGTGGAAATCTATCTTAAGAACCCAGACTTGGAACTTCCTCGAGAGAGTGGCACAATTGGCTATAAGCAAAGAGCTGTGTACCAACTGCAATAAGTAAAATCAAACTGTAGATCTGTGGGTAACACAGCTTAGAAACCTGCGCCAAGAAGAAGAATCTGATACTTAGAAGTACAAAGACCAAGAACAAAAGAAGAAGAGACAGAAGCACAATGCATATTACTGAAAACTCCCCTGCAAAGGAGCAAATCCCTTTGCCAACCTCAGAGTTAACTGAGGAAGACATTAAGAAAATGGGGACACAGAATTAAGAAAACTCATTTTAAAGCTTCTATCAAAAATGAGAAACACATACAGGAGTTCAAAGAACTTAAGGAATGTGTTAAACAGGAAATATCATCAATAAAGCAAATCAAGACTGATATATCGAAAATTAAGAACACAGTAGAGCAAATTAAAAGTGTAATGGAGAGTCTACAAAGTAGAATGAAGCAAGCACAAGAAAGAATCTCAGAATTGGCAGACATTTCCTGTCATCAGGGGGAAGCAAACAAAATGCTGGAAGCAGAGCTAGGTCAGGCCAAAAAAGTATTCAAGAATCGAAAGACACTGTTAAGAGGCCAAATATGAGTTATGGGAGTCCCAGAAGGTGCAGAAAGAGAAACTGAATTTGCAAATGTATTTAATGAAATAATGAAGGGAAATTTCCCTTATCTAGAGAAAGAATTGGGAAGCAACATCCAGGAGGAGCACAGAACTCCCAACAGGCTTGATCAAAAGCGATCTTCACCAAGACACACGATCATCAAGCTCTCTTCAATTGAACATAAGAAAAAGATCCTTAAATGTGCAAGTGAACAAAATCAATTGACATATAGAAGATTGCCAATTAAACTCACAGGAGATCTCTCACAGGAAACTCTACGGGCAAGAAGAGAATGGAGTGACCTATTCCAGATTCTAAAAGAAAAACATTGTGGGCCTAGGATAACATATCCAGCAAAGCTTTCTTTTGTCTTTGAAAATGAAATAAAATTCTTCCACATTCAAGAAAAGTTACAAGAATTTGCCTCTGTCAAGCCTGCCCTACAAAGGATACTTCAAGATGTTCTCTTGACAGGGAAGAGGAATAGCACCCAACAAAACCAAAGGCAAACAGGAAGAACATCCCAATAAAATGACAACAGAAGACTAAACCAATGAACAACCGATTCCTAAAATGACAGGACCAAGCTACCACCCATACATGTTGAACTCTGAATGTAAATGGCTTAAGCTCAATCAAACATCATAGATTAGCAGACTGGATTAAAAAAACAAAACAACATCTACTTATTGTCTAGAAGAGACACACTTCACCAACAAAAATCAGCGAAGATATATTGCATGGATTTTGATATTTTTGTTGTTAGTTTCATCTCTTCCGAACACTTTATTCTGATTAAGTTCTTCAGTGACTCATAGATCATACAGTAGCATCATTTTCTTCAAGGAGATTCTTGATTTTCTTTTTCATTTCCTCAACAACACATTAGTCATTCAGTAGCGTTGTTTAACTTCTTGGTGTTGTTAATTTCTTTTTCTTCCTGTTGTTGATTTTGTTTTGTCGATTTCCATTAATGGGGATGTATAGTAGCTGTGTAATGGAGACTCATCTAGTAACATGTTATTTAACTTCATGGCATTGTAAATATCTATTGTTCTTACATTGTTGATTTTGTATTGTGACTTTTCATTTAAGGGGATATATAGTAATTGTGAAATGAAGACTAACATATGTAGATGTGATGATACAATGTAGAATGCATCTCAACTTTCAGACTAAGATGTACTTACAATGAAACTGTTTATAATATCTTGACAGTAGGATGCTGGACTCTGCCATTGTCCATGCCCTCAATGACAGACATATGACTGTGTATGAAGAACTATACTTCATTAATGATATAGGGGAACTCTATGGGGAGGTTGTTGAATTAGGGAGGGAAAGGGAAATCCCAGGGCCTATCAAACTGTATCATAAAATGATAATAATAATAATAAATAAGAAAGATTTTTAAAAAATCAGAGAAACTACATAAGAAATATAACATTTCTTATAAAACAATAAGGAGATAATCACCTGTGTTGTAGTCCTGACTCTTCTTTCAGCTTCCTGTCAATGTGTATCCCAGCAAACACCCTGGCAGACATCCACACCCACTACCCAGGTGAAAGATCTGTATTGAATTCTGCCTCCCTATTACACATAAACTTTTATGATCATTGTTCACAAAAACAACATATTTATTCTAGGTTTCAGTATATTTTCTACAGTTCATGGACCTCTATTTGCATGGAGCAGCCTTTCTGAAACCTCCAGTGTAGTAAGAGCAGTAGTCATTCCTTGGAGCAGAGTATGAAGGTTATGCTTATCAACTTTTTCCTGCATTGTACTCCTTCTTCCTCATCAATTTATACATAAATAGGAAGTAATTTTAAAATTAAAATTTCTGCTATGTATCATATTATATATAAACATTTAGATACATAACATGCAATCATAATTTTTTACCTAGTCTAAGTTATAATTTAATTACACAGTTTGAACAAAATACTTTTTCTTCATCTCTGAAATTAGAAATCTTGAAGTGAATGTTGCAGTCCAACTGCAAAATTAATCAAATTTAGAGTTATTAAAATATTAGCAACTTAGAATATGCCAAACATTTATAAGTATGTTACAGTTTAATTTTCCAAACAGAACTACAAGGTAGTCATTTGAAAAACAAAAACACAAATATTTAATATGTGAGGACATGACAATTCAGAGATGTTATAAACTATTTCACCACAAACTCATAAGAATTTGAATAGGCCTTTATGTCTTTAAAGCCCAAGGGTTTCATCAGAATAAAATATTCTAACTTTTAATTATTTTTGTAAATCATAAATTGACCATATTTCAGTTAACAGTTGTGCTTTCAAGGTGGGAGTCTGCCTTCCTTTTCATAGCAAAAACATAATGAACATTTAAATTTAACAACATAAGAATGAATTTCACTGACATTGAAGGCATTGATTAGTAATTGTCCCTATGTCTTTATAGAGGAAGTTAAATCCCTTGACCTGGGCATAATATTAGGGAAAGAGTTTAACTGTGCACCCTATCCAAGTTCATGTATTTTTTTGTGCTTCGGGTCATTTGGTCTTACTTGTGTTTCCAGAATATATTACCATATTTTAAAACAAAGTGATTGTCATAAAAATGAATAAATGACTAACCATTTCCTGCATTGCAATGATGTATTAAAATCATAAAATACAAACATAAGTTAATAATAAAAAACAAATGAGTTGCAATTTCTACTATCACTGAAGTTTTCTTTAACCACATTAGGAAGAAAATAATGATATTCTAGATTATGAATTTGTTTAAATCTTTCAAATACACCAAAACTGTCAAAATATGAATATTCTTTTTTTTGTATTTACCACTGAGATACAGGCATAGATAAGTCAGATATACATGAACAAGAATACATTATTCTAAATATACATTGTATATTATAATAGACTAATATATTATGTTTATGTATTTGTGTATGTTTATGTATATACATGCTTAACAATATTTAATGGCTTGAGGTATATGAAGAAGATTTGGAGACAAATAATTCTGCATGTAATTTTGTCCATAGGTATCTTATCTCCTCAACAGTGAAACACAATTCTCTAAAAATTTTTGTCTCTTGGAAAGAAATCATACTTTGGCCTGCAATTACATTGCTAATCATCCCCATGATATTTTCATACCTATATTCTCACTTTTTGCTTTCTACTTTTTAATCTGGCTACATTACCAAAACAATTCTGCCAAACTATGTTTTACCCTAAATCCTGTTTTCAACTGGAAATTCTAGCCCAACCATTTCTGATCAATTGCAGATTGAAATAGTGTGTATTAAATGATCAACCAAAGCAAAAAAAAAAAAAAAAAAAAAAACTCAAAATCCTCTAGCAAAGTATTAGGTTATGCAAAAATAATATTCCAACTGTGACAAAATTCACCTAATTTCTCATCAATTTTACAATTATTGAACATTATAATCTAGTGATTAAGTCCAACAGTCTTCATAGTAGAGTCTCCAAAATGAGACATAAAGGAAAATGTGGCATAATGATTTACTAGAGAATTTTGGAAGAAAGAAGATATATCAAGGATGGAGACCAAGTTTATTAAATGCTAGGTGAGACTATAAGGTTGACGAATTTTTATGTTTGAATGCTTTTCCATAAATAATTGATTATAAGATATCTGTAAAGTTATTAAACTTTTCTATGTTTTTCAGCAAGAAGCCTTGAAATTCATGATTACTTCTTTATTTCACTTGTCGCATAGAAGAAAAAAAAAGACTTCTTCCCCAACAGTAACTAAGCTTCTTAAAAGAAGTGACTGTACCACTGAACACAACTGAAATATTTAGCAAATAATTGACATTTATGTTAGTTATTGGAATCATTTGCTACAGCCTAATATCTATCCCTAAAGCTCCCTTAGGTTATCAATATATGACTGTCTATATAGCTCATGTTAAAACTGCCTTTCTCCCAAGCAGTGAGCTTGAGTAATAGACTCAGGAATTGGGAAGTAGACATTGGAATTTACTCTTTTCATAATCCTTGGTGAAAAAATGGCTCCTTGGGCCCCTCTCAATCCTGCAGAGTGCTGGTATTTCAAAGCAAACAAAGGGTCCTTAGACTGCATGGACCTCCGGGACCCTAAAATCCCTCCTTAACTTTGGGTAGAAGGATCTTTAAAACTACCATAGCTTTGCTATTCCTGGCCCTTGAAAAGTCAAATTTTCAGGTTCCAGGTAGAAAGACTGTCCCAGCGGCATAGCAGACTGGTTAACAGAATGAACTGTTGACTAAGATAGCACAATTTTCAGCTCTAGCCAGAGCTTCTCTGTCAACATAACCAAGATCGAAATGCTCAGGCCTGCACTCTGCTTTCTATAAAATGAGGAAAACCATCACCACAGTGATTGAATTACTACTTGTAAGATTGCTGGAGCACATAGCAAGCAGCAAAAACAAATAAATAAGTAAATAAAAAGAAGCCAACAGAAAAACAGTAGCTACCATGTTCCTCATTTTATTTCATTTCGGGATTGTAAGCCATTGCAGGTTAATTGTAAGGTTACAGTGATTCATACCTATGGATTTTGATCCAAAGAAAGCAAACTAGATATTCTAACCTAGACCAAATAAGAAACAATGTGTACAGAATCCAGAGCTCAGCATCTAGTAAAGATTGAGCAAAAATTCCCAGTAATGATCATTTCCCCAGATTCTGGCTGAGTGTTTTGATGTGAAAGTAAACCTCAGGTGACCTCCTCAGGTGGTCTGCCTTCAGAGAAGTATTTCCAGGTTTCTTAAAGGACTTGGTCTGACCCCATGCTTTGACTTTTTACCCACAGTTTAACTACTATAATTTCTTGCCCATAATGAGCAGATTACTATATAGGAAGAATAAAAGATGTAAGCACATTTCAAATGCAAATATTGCGCTGCTGTGGGTTATTCACAAGGTAGACATACACAATGACTGACACTCCCTTGAACAGAAGAAACAGCAAAATGCCTTAGCATTTTTGAAAATGTGTTTTATTCATGACTTTGAAAGGTAGCTGAAGCCAATTGTTGGAGGAGTATACCCTCCCTCTATTTTAATGATCTTAATTTTGCTAATGGAATGTTAGTGGAAAGAGTTTGGGAGCCATGTGGAGCTGATTGTGCTGCTCAGCATTGATGTTGTTTGCAAATTAAATGTACCTAAGTAGCCACCTGTTTATGCTTATGATTATGTAAAGCCCCATATGTTTCCCTCTCGACACATGGGAGGTAAATATTGAAAAAATTATTCTGGTGTGAAGGGTGAAAACAGCAGCAATTCTTTTCTAACTGTCAACATATGCTGCGGTGTTTCCTTATAATGTTGTGCTTCGTCTGACATCTTTGCTGATTTTTACCATGCAAATTAAAGAAAAAAAAAACCTGCTACCCATGGTTATACAAAGCAATAAAAAGTCAGTTTACATTAAATTCAAATTAGGATGAGGTACAATTTCTGATGTAATCATAAGTTTTAAATAGATTTCAGAGTTTATGATTTAAACAGATTTCAATTTGCAAGATAAAGAATACAGATTTTTTTTCTAAGTTCTCCAGCAAATAAGAAAGGAAAAATTTCTCTCTAAACACATATTTAGATTCCATATTGCTGGGCAAGAAAACTAATTGCAATAACATGAGTTTGGAAATGTGATCTTGAATCTGGTGCTTGTCACTATCCCAGGAGATGCTATCAGGAAAGCAGCTCATGGTCCTCCCAACAGCCTTCACCAAGGGACCTGACCAGGCACTTGGTCAACACAAGTGCCTGAATAGTTTTGAAATAAGCTATTTCAGGCATTTGCAGGTACCTCTTAGAGAACACGGTCTCAAAATATTCATGCACAAGCCAGAGTAGCCTGTGTAAAAGACCAGAGACACTAAACTTGCTTTTTGTTGTTGATCTCTTTAGACATTAGAAATGAACAAAGTGCTATGATCTCTGATTTCTGTCTGAAGAAGGGTTTAAATATTGACCATCCAGTAGCCCCAAGCACAACTATCTCAGACTTCCCAGTGAAGTATTTTTAAAAGTCAACTGAAAATATTGGACAAAAATAAAAACTTACCATATCCTCAACACCTACCCACTGCTGCAAAGTCAAAAATACCCCTACATTCCTCATGAAGAAAATAAAGCTGATGTAAAAAGAGTATTTAAGCTTGCTTATGCTGATCTTATGAAAGAGCAGTCTTCTAAATATTTAAAACATGCTAACAATGAGTATAACAATAACTAGTGATCATTGAGTACTTGTTACAAAGCATTTGTAGTAAGTACTTACTGACCATCTTATTTGGCTCACTTAATTCTCACTAGAATTTCAAGAGGTAGTGTTTCCCAACTTCACAGATAGGGCAATTCAAAGACTGAAGTGCTAAAACACACCCAGGAATTTAGCCTTTTTTTGACTTTATACCACATGTATATACACACATACATCTATGCATATGTATATTCTGTGTCAAAGCTAATTCAGCTCAATTTTGTCTTTTTCAAAGTTGATGCATATAGATATAGAAAAGATTTTTCTGACAAGATTGAAGCCCCACTATATACATTAATTTGAATTTTACTTCTGTCTTTCAACATGGAACTATGCTTTATATCATGCTTTAAAATGAATTTTAAAAAATAATTACCCAATATGTTATTGTGTTAATCTAGACTAATGAATCCAAACTAATTTCAATAAAATCACCATACATTTAAATTTCTCCTGTTCTTTGTAGATTTCATAGTCAATGCAGTATAATTTTTTAATGTGATTTGGGTTTATTTTTTAAAATTTTTATTCCTGTAATTGATTTCCATCATACGATTTTGCAGGTATATGAATTCCCTCCTCCACCTGCCCTTCATCCCTCCTCATTCTCCCCACTACACACCATCCCCCCCCTGTATTGTCACAATAATAGTCCTTCAGCATCAGTCACAAGCCTAATATCCTGCTGTTTAGACATACCATGTCATTGTAGGTATTGGCAATGGTGAAAAATCTATTACCATATTCTCAAGGCATACAGTTTTGTGGGAGTCCCTTTTTTGTTTAGAAGCAGAGATGCATACAGCAATGTATTTTCACTTCCACATATGCTAGTCTCCCTTATACAGCTCATGGATCTGAATATATGTTCATACATTTTAGCCTATATATCTATTTATCGTGTATTTTGCATGAAGGTTGCCTTGTATCAGAGAGAACATATAGTATTTGTCCTATCCGGATTGACTTACTTCACTGTACATAATAGTCTAGTTGGGGCCCTTTAGTTGAAGATGGAAGAATTTCATTCTTTTTAATGGATGAGCAGTATTCCTTGGAGTAGATGCACCACTGTTTATTTATCCGTTCCTCTTTCAATCTAGGTTGTTTTCCTGTCTTCATCATTATGAATTTTGCTTCTATAAATATAGTGTTGCAGGTCATTTTCTCATATGCCGATTTCACTTTCATCAGATATATTCCCAGAAGTGGAATTGCTGGGTCATATGGAAGAACCATTTTCAGTTGACTTAGCACTTTCAGTACTGACTTCCACAGTGGCCACTGAAGCCTACACTCCTGTTAACCGGGAGACAACAGGTGTTGTTTGTAGATTTCCAAATGTAGGCCAATCTCACAGAAGTTAGGTAGAAACTCAATGTAGTCTTTGTTTGAATTTCACTAATAGAGCCTCCCCCCCCCTTTTTTTAACTTTTTAATTAGAAAGTTAGATTTACAGAGAGAAGAAGAGACAGAAAGAAAGAAAGATCTTCCATCCACTGGTTCCTCTCCAAGTGGCCACAACAGCCAGATCTGAGTCAATCTGAAGCCAGGAGCCTCTTCTGGGCCTCACACAAGGCCTTGGGCTGTGCTACTGCTTCCCAGGCTACAAACAGGAAGCTGGATAGGAAGTGGAGCAGCCGGGATATGAACCAGCGCCCATATGGGATCCCAGCTCATGCGAGGCAAAGACTTTAGCCACTAGGCTACCATGCCAGACCCGGTTAGGGAGTTCTGAGCATGTTCGCATGTCTGTTATCCGTGTGTTATTTTAAATAATGCATGTTCATTTCTTTCACCCATTTCTTCACAGCGTTGTTAGTTTTGCTACTGTTGAGTTTCAGAAGTTCCATCTAAGTCCTGGCTATTACTGGAGATATATCTAGTCTTTATAATACTGAATCATTTTCCACATTTTTAAAAAGAAATGTGTTTCAGAGAGGGAGAAACAAAGAGATTTTGTTCCTACTTGTTCACTCCTCAAAGAGTTATAATAGTCAAAAGTGGATCAGGCTGCAAGCAGGAGTCAGAAACTTCATCAGGGTCTTTCACATGGATGACAGAGGCCGAAGTATTTGGGGCATCTTCTGTAGCATTCTCAGAATATTAGTATGGATGAGTATTGGGGGTGAAACAATCAGGATTCAAACCAGCATTTTGTTATGGGACTCCAGCATTATAAGTGGCAGTAGCCACATTTTTATACTAATTTTTTTCTTTTTAAAAACTGTTCAGTATAGATGAAGTTACAGATTGACTTCAATGGAGTATTATTTCTTTATGATCTCTCATTGTATTTGTAAATCTGAAAGTTGTTCAAATACAGACAGAACAGTTCTACTTAAAATGCAACCTTTGAATCAATTTCAAATTTCTATTGCTATGTGATGCAATGCTGATGATCTGATTTGATCTATCATTTTATACATTAATAATAATAGCAATGGCAAATTATTAACTAATTCTTCTAATAACCCCTAACATATAACACTAATTTCATCAAATAGAAAATAATGTAAGTCTATTTCTGAGATATAAAAGTCCTGAATTTTATGGACAGTAGAGTCAAGTAGTCATGAAAGCTAGTAAATCAATTATTAAAATAATGTGTTAGGTGCTAATGTTGTGCAGGTAAAAATCACTGTAGACGTCATTCTGCCTGTGACTCAACATTGCATATGGGCGACATTTTGGGGCCCTGATGTTCCATTTCCAACCCACTTTCCTGTTAATGGCCTTGCAGAAGATGGTCGAAGTGCCTCTTCCCATTCGACCTATGTGGGAGACCTATTTGAAGATCAGGCTCCTGGCTTTCCCTGGAGACACAGGCCATTGGAGCCGGAGCCATCCGGGAGGCATACCAGTGGATGGAAAGTCTCAGTGTCTCCTTCGCTCTGTAACTCCAACATTCAAATTAAATAAATAAATAAATAAATAGATCCATTAAAATAATGTATTGATTCAGCTTTTAATTTTCTGTAAGTGACATACAGCACCATTTATTTTTGTGCTATTTATAAATATACCACTATTTATATAATATTGATACCAATGCTATAATAGTGAGAGGACAAGTCAAATCTCATTATTATATTTTTAAAATATTTGCTTCAATAGCTTCCCTTGCTATTCTCCCAATGAATTTGAGATTTTCCCAAGAGGCAAATAAAATAATTATGATTATAACTTGAAAATTATATTATCATTATTTTAAATAAAAATCTGTTCATATGCAATTGATATATTTATTTTTGAATTCAAGAAGTTACATCTATTCAGTTTTAATTAAACATAATTTTCTAATTTTCTTCAAGAAAAAAGTATGAGTTCAACTGCATAATCTTGCCCTCTTTTGTATAAAGGTTTTCCTACATGTTCTGTCTTTCAGCTTTGTTTTCATATTGTTATCTTCTCAGACTTCTCAATCTGTATACCCAGAAAAGCCAATAGAATCAAATGAAACTAAAACTTGCTTAAGTTACTGAGAAATTTCATAAGATGACATAGCATCAAGCTTTAATTTTTTAAAATTTCATTTAATTCTGTTGGCTTTTCTGGGTAATCTTATTATTAGAATAGAATGATCATGACTTCATTTCTTGAAATCTCATTGATTTCTGGTTGTACTTAGTATTCTAGAACAGTGTTAAATAAAATTCAGCACAAGTATCATTGTTAAGAACAACCCTCTGTCTTTGTATGACTCACTGAGGTCTTGGTGCTTATACCTGAATCTGTTTGCTGCATGATCCTTTGCTATCGGATACCAGACACTGTCATTTTCTAGAGTGTTACAGATTTTAGATTTCATAGTTTAAAAAACAATTAGGAAAGAATATGAGAAGCCATAAAAATGATCAAATGCAACACAACTCCACAAACCCGAAAGGACAATAAAAGGATCAGTGGTTACAATAAGTTAGTTTTGGATGGAGGAACAATGGCCAAAGCACCGACATATGTAGGCCAGTGAAATGCTGCATATGGTAACATAATGGCTCTAAGAGTGAGAACATGGCACTACACATATGTCAAAACCCATAGAATGAACTACACAAACAGTGTAACAACATGAAAGTCAAGTGACAATGATTGTCATTGTAAGCTTATTGATCCTAACAAATGTAATACTCTAAAAGGGGATGTTGTGGAAGAGCCTGTGGAATTGGAGGTAGGAAAGAACTTTCCATACTTTCTGTTACATTTTGCTGTTACTCTAATCCTTTCTTTCTTTCTTTCTTTCTTTCTTTCTTTCTTTCTTTCTTTCTTTCTTTCTTCCTTTCTTCCTTTCTTTCTTTTTCTTTCTTTCTTTCTCTCTTTCTTTCTTCCTTTTTCTATTTGACAGATTTACAGATCCCAAAGACAAATCTTCCATTTACTGGCTGGAGCAGCCAGAGCCGCTTGATTCAGGTGTCCAACATGAATGCAGGATCCAAGAATTTGTGCCATCCTCTGCTGCTTTCCCAGTCCATAAGCAGAGCGCTGGATCAGAAGTGGAGCAGCTAGGACTAATACGGGCCCCAAATGGGATCACAGCACTACACACGGAGGATTAGTCTGTTGAGCCACCATGATCGGCCCTCACTATGAATCTAATCTTCTCTAAAAACTAGTCTATTTTATAAATAGCAGGGAGTGCACTTTGGCCGAACAGGCAAAAGTTTTAACCCTCAGAGATGCCATTTTGTGTAAATTGCATTGTACTCTATCAATTTTTATGTATAAAAGTAATGTTATCAATTTTCAGTTAAGCTTCAAGAAACTGAAGACCTGAGTAAACAGTATTTTAGTAGAAATCTTGTTGCTTGATGAGAATCTTTACATGGTGAGCACAATGTGGCCACATCACAAAGTGACCATAGCAGAATTATGCACGTACAAAACATGATAATGTAAGAAAAAGGTGTTATGGTACAGATTTTAAAAGATACATGTTAAACATTAATGGCATTTTTAAAAACTTGTATACAAGTACTGATTTTAGAAATGCTGTTTTCAAATGGTTTTTCAGACAATTTTAGTCTGATGCGAAAACATAAATGAGTCAAACAATCAAAACTCAGGTCTACAATATATATCTTGGCTTTGCAAACAATATGCTTGCTAGATTTCCAAAGATAAGATCTCAGTGAAATGATTTGATCATGTCTACTGCATGTGAACTATTCCACATTTTTTTTTTTGCCCAATTTATACGGCATCTCCCTTCTTTGGCTATGAAAGCATTGTGTATAATAGGCACAGCTGCATTTATTTTTGCTTAAGTGGGCACAGTGGGGTAGAGTTGCCTCTAGAGAAACTGACCCAGAAATTTGGAAGAATTGCCCTTGATTCCTTGGAAAGCAAGTTATCTAAAAGGCAGGGAGCCCAGCGTGGGGCCTTTCTGAATCATGTTCCAGCCAGATGGAAAAACAGTAGCAAATTCTGCCTTTTATCTTGCTCCTTTTAACAAAAGCCCTTCCAAAAACTAAAATCATTTATCATAGAGCTGTGAATACATCTCAACTAGCTGTTGTATAACCATTTTCTTCTTGTCCTTTTAGAAACTGGTATTTAGTCACCTAAAAATTAGCCACAATAAGTAACATGAAGAAAGATGAAAACAATAGTTGTTTTAGTCATACACAAAAATCCAAAGAGTGATAATTAGCTGTAATATTACATGTTTCATTAACATATAATCCTATAAAAGAAACAATGGCAAAATCCATGTTGAAGAATGTTAAAGTATTAGATATTTTCATACTCAGGCATTAAGAACAGACTTCACACATTTTAATGATTTAACTTTAATTTGATTATTGTGGAAGCAGTTTTCTACTAATCCAATTTATGTCTTGATTATTCCTGATTTTTTTTATATTCACATTTATAATAAAATTTTTTAAAAGCTTCTTGCTTAGGATCACAAACCACCAAGGAAATGCAAATTTTTTAGAATGAGCTTTTACACACCCCAGTTAGAATAGTTATCACCCAAAAATCAAAACCAAAAAGTGCTGGCAGATACATCACCCTAATTCCCTGTTGTAAGAATGTAATCTGGTATGAAAGCAATATGGAGATTCCTCAGAAATCTGAAAATAGATCTATCATGTGATCCAATCATTCCACTCCAAGAAATTTACTGAAATGAAATGAGATGAAATCAGCATATGAAAGAGTTACCCTAAGGTTTACTGAAGCTGCGACATGGAATCAATCCAAATGGCCATCAACTGATGCCCAATGAAAGAAAATGTGGTGTATAGAGACATCATGGAATAGTACTCAGTTATGTGAAAGAACAAAATTCTGTCTTTTGCAACAAAATGGATACAACTGAAGACTTTTATGCAAAGTGAAATAAGCCAGTTCCAAAATGAAAAACAATCACATTTTCCTGATATATGATAACTAATATATATTGCAAAATATGCACTATATAATAACAAACTTGGCATTTTGAGGGTTATTTTTATGGCCCTTGTCTATAAGTCTTGAAGACTTTTTTTTTTAATTCTTATTTACTATTTGTTGAATGTATTACCTAATGGAAAGCTAAGCTAGTTATTATTAACAAACTGAAAATATGCCACTGTTAGAACAGAAAATAAAATTGGAAGGAAGTGGGAACATGAGAGCATGAATGTGAGGGAGGGTGGTGTGGGAAGTATCATTATATTTCTAAATCAGTATATATAAAATAAATATACAATTTTTTTTAAAGAAAACCACAGTTAGGGCCCAGTGTGGTAGCCTAGTGGCTAAGTCCTCACCTTGCATGCAACACTATCCCATACGGTCAGCGATTCATGTCCCAGTGGCCCCACTTCCCATCCAGCTCCCTGCTTGTGGCCTGGGAAAGCAGTCAAGGACGGCCTAGAGCCATGGGTCCCTGCACCCGTGTGTGAGTCCCAGAAGAAGCTTCTGTCTCCTGTCTTCGGATCAGCTCAGCTCTGGCCATTGCAGCCACTTAGAGAGTGAATCGGCAGATGGAAGATCTTCATCTCTGTGTTTCCTCCTTTCTGTATATCTGACTTTCCAAATAAAACAAATAAATCGTTTTTTATAAAGAAAGAAACTCATATTTTATGAGAAGTGCTTATGAAAAATCTGTCCATGGATTTCAAATTTTTTTCCAACAATATAAACCTGTCTTTTCATTTTTTTCACAAACTTTCAGAATACCTTCAGAGATATTTTTGAAGAGAATTTTCCATAGCATTTTTATGTATCGAAAAGCCAGAGATAGCATATTTGTATTAAAATTAGAATAAAAGTAATAAGATTCTTCTTCTGTGTTCTCCAATGATATTGTATTACATTCCAGAGTAATAAAAATGATGGGATTTTTCAGAACAGCAGATAACCATTTTATCAACAACTTCTTTCATGTTTGGGTTCAAAGCTCAGAGTTCCTTAGCCATGTGTTGAGTTACCACCTGGCCAAGTTCTACATTACTAAATGGGACTTAGGGTCAAATAACCAGCGAGGCATGAAGTTCATGTTGTCTTCTGAGCCACTCATAATAAATGGCTAAATCCATTTTGACTCAACTGTTTTTTTATGACCTAATTTATAAAGCACGGTGTAGGCATAATAGTTAGGTGGCTACTTTGGAGTTGCTTAATAAAATCCATTTAATCTGACTGAAATTAATCTAAATATAAAGTCTATTTTAAAAGCATGGCTTAAAACATATGAAGGAAATCAAGTTGGGTAAATTTTTTTTACTTTCATATAAAATTCCCATGCCATAATATTTTTGAGTGGCAATAATTCAGATCTTTTTCAGCATTACAATGCATATATTATACAGTAAGAAATTTACAAAGAAAGCCACATGTTCAGGATATTTGTAGACCACTATTATGATAGTAAAGTGGGCTGACAACAAGACCATCTCATCCCTTTACTTTATTAAGCAGCAAGAGCTTAGGAGCCTTGGCTGTGACCACAGACACAATTTAGAACCATGTTCTTCAGTACAGATTGAACACTTGAAATATGGCTGACATTTGTACAGCCTGAAATTACATGTGGCAAGTGGGACATACATATTATATATTTTTTTAATTTAACATGAGAAGAAGGTAAACTATCTCAATAACTTGAATAGGAACCAGTTATTCAAAAGAAAATATTTTATATGGATACTTATAGTACTAATTAATATGCCATAGTCATTCTCTGTTTAACTTTCTTACATAACTCTGTTAGGTAATCTTGAAGACAGATTCCAGTTCTCCTGTCCTCTCTGCCTGCAGTTTTGTTGGTTCGTACAAGTAAAAATATGTAGCAGAAATGGTACAGTATCATTACTCAGATTAGTTCATAAGACATCATGATATCATTTGTGGGTTTTCTCTCACACTCACATCACCCTGTTGTGATCATCATGGGTCAATGAACTGAGACCTTCAAGAACAGCCGCAGGAAGTAACATAGAAATGAATCCTCCCCTGCCAGCCAAACCTTCAGGAGCACTGTGCCAGGGTGATACCACAAAAAAAGACTCCAGGCTTTCTGACTGTCAGAATGAGAAATACATGCTTGTTGTCTTAAATTTAGGAGTAACTTTCTCTGCAGTGAAATATAACTAATAATGAGGCTGCCAGAATATCGAAAGTCACGTATTCTTCTCATATTTTGACTATAGAACAGTACCAGGGCAGGGTCAACGTATCTATTTACTATGACTTTGAGCAAGTAACCTGGCATCTCAATGACTGATTTCTCATCTATAAAATGTAAATTCAATTAATATCCTGTAGTTAAATAAAACATTACGAAAAGTTTCTTAAACACCTTTAGCATATTCATTTGGGGCTGTGACATGGATTGATGTAGGCTGCTGGAGGATATAGTCCATTTGTCAGCTTCACTATACTTCTACATACCTGTCCCCAGAAATAAATCCTATGCTGTTATAAATGTCCTACTGTGGTTTAAAAATTCAAACAGAAAGATTTCTTTGATCTAGCCTTGTCATTTTACCTGTGGTTTTACAGATGCAACCATGGTGTTTCTAGAACACAGTTTAGAGAAACTAAATATAAACTTAGTGTTTGAGCAAAAAACATATCTGTGAAACACAAAGATGGACTGAAACACTGTATTTCAAGATATTTCTCATGACTGAAAAGAAGACATTTATTATTCATGCTTTATATCACAGAAAATGAGCAACAAATTTTTCCAGGAGGTAATACAGAAATTCGGAACTTCATCATAAACTAAACATCATGTGATTTACCAGAGAATACATTTATTATTCATGCTTTATGACACAGAAAATGAGGAACAAATTTTTCCAGGAGGTAATACAGAAATCTGGAACTTCATCATAAACTAAACATCACGTGATTTACCAATCTACGGAAATAGTGCAATCAACAAAAAAATAACATGATATATTTTAGCTGTGTTTGGCAAGAACTGTATGTTCTGTAGCTCCTAAAAAGGCTCAACTAACAGAGCTGCCTTTTAAAAGGACGAATTATGCGTGCTTCTAAGGCACTTTGCTTTTTCCTACAGAGAACTGGAATGATAGCTTTTTATTTCTTTAAATATATTTGGATGCGTTTTGAAGTGACAAGATAAGGACATTAAAACATGATGTTATATATCACTAACAACCATCAATATATAATGGAAGCTTAGTACCCCACTTATACTTCAGCCAAAAACCAGCTTCTGGTTTGTTCCCTAAAAATGTCTTGGTGAAATCCTTGCAAAAATAAAGACATGGGGGATTACATAAAGCTAAGAAGCTTCTGAACACAAAAGGAAACAGGTAGCCAAATCATGAGGTAACTGACAAAACGAAGGAAAATATTTTAAACTATGTATCTTACAGGGATTTTTATTCAGAATATCTAACAAGTTTAAGAAACTCAGCAATAACAACAAAAATAGTCCAGTTAAGAAATTGCAAAAAGATATGAAGATGAGATTTCTCAAAGAACACAACACAAATGCCAACAGACACAATAAAATAATTCTCATGATAACAAGCCAACAGGGAAATACAAATAAAAAGCATAGTGAGCTATCATCTCACCAAAGCAGGAGGTTAGAATGGCTACCACCCCCTTCCCCAAATGCTGGTGTGGTTATGGAGAAAAAGTAGTTTAATACATTGTTGGGGGGAATACAGATTGGTGCATCAGTTAAAGAAAACAATGTGGATATTTCCCTGAAAACAAATATATCTGCAATGTGACCCAGCTATTTCACTTCTGGAAAGATAGCCAAAAGAAATAAGCTCACAAAATGAATATGTTACTTGCACTTCCATGTTTATAGTAGCTGAATTCACAATAGCATAGTTATAGGAGCAATCTTGATTTCCACTAAAAGACAACTGCATAAAAAAGGTTGTGTAAATACATGATGGAATATTATTACATAGCCATAAAAGACACTATAACCAAATGATCAGAAATTGGGGTCTTTATGCTGAATGAAATTATCCAGACCCAGAGAGACAAGCCATACATTTTCTCTTATTTTGTGGAAGATAACACACACACACACACACACACACACACACACACGCATGCACATAAGAAAAGCAAGTGTGTATGACATCCTAAAAATGTCAATAAATAACATTCAGACTCTGCATTGAGCAATCTTTGATTAAGTAGAGAAGCTAGGTAGACAAGTATATAAGTAAGTTCAATTACAAAAAATATAATAAATGAAATGAGTGAGACATAAAAGACTCTAATAACTCAAAAAGGGAGTTGTTAGACTCAGCTGGAGTACTTAGGCAAGGTTTCTAATAAAGCCATCATCCTCAGTTTGGGCCGATCCCTGGTATCAATCTTGAAGCTTTTAGAAATCTTGATGACCAGGCTTCATCCCAGACCAAATAAATCAGAAGACATATGATAGTGGCCTGGGCATCAATATTTTTTAAGCTCACTGGATGATTTCAATGTGTAGTTGAGTTTGAGAACCATTATTGTAAGTGACAGGAGTAAGCAAGAAATAGATAGAACTGGACAATATGTAAATTTTCAAATCAAAGGAATATTACAAATTGTTGCTGAGATATTTTTATTTTCCAGGAATCATCAACTATAACATTCTCCGAAAAGCTTTACCTGATAAATCAAAGAGATAGCTTTAATTATCTTAATAATAGTAAAAGCAGATACTATTTGAATTCCCTTGCTACCTGCCAAATAACATTCTAATCTCTAACTGAACTGTATTTCAGTAATCACTGGTCATGATAACACTTGGAGAGCGAAAACTGAAATAGAGTGACTCCAGAATTCAAAGTTGAGTTTGAAGTTATTAAGTCTCCTACAGAACTTAACAATGACTCAAACATACCATGAAACATATTGAATCATAAATAATTATAAGATGATCTCTTCAACTACCAATTTTCCATTCAATGTGTAATTATGTAGCATATTATACTGAAAATGTACTTGGTACTAGAAATATGAAGTTTTTTTTTTTTATGTCATTTCATCTACCAGGAATTTTCAGATTAGGCTGAGGTAAACAACCTAAATTTAATAGGATAAATCTTACGAGCCACTTATTTTTTTTTACTTTTTATTATTATTATTATCACTTTATGATACAATTCCATAAGCTCTGGGCATTTCCCTTATCCTTTCCCCAATTCTTTCCCTTCCCCCCCCCCGCCACCTAGTTCCTCTATATCATTACTAAAATATAGTTCTTCATACTAAGTCATATGTCCATCATTGCGGGCATTGAGAATGACAGAGACTCATTTTTATAAATAAAGTTCTATTTTATCGGTTCATGCTCAATCTATAGCTGTTTTCAATATATAACGTCAGAGTTCAATAGTTGTAACATTGTCCATCTGGCTGCAATTACTGAAATATCTACAAACAGGCTCTTTACAGGAAAAGTTTACCAACCTCTGATCCTTAGAACAGGACAAAAAGAAGGAAAGAATAAGTGACTGCTCAAAAAGGTACATTCTATAGTTCCCTAAATACTACAACACAAAAGATAGATATCTAGGGCCCAGCATGGTGGCCTAGCAGCTAAATTCCTCATCTTGAACACTTTAGGATCCCATCCAGCTCCCTGCTTGTGGCCTGGGAAAGCAGTGGAGGACAACCCAGAGCCTTGGGACCCTGTACCTGCGTGGGAGACCCAGAAGAACTCCTGGATCCTGCCTTTGGCTCAACGCAGCTCTAGCCATTGCAGTTACTTAAGGAGTAACAGAAGATCTCTCTCTCTCTCTCTCTCTCTCTCTCTCTCTCTCTATATATATATATATATATATATATACATATACATACACATATATATAACTTTGCAATACAAAGAAATATTTTTAAAAACAGAGAGATATCTAGAGTAGAATAAAGGTGAGCAAAAGTTTCTACATAGTGTGATATTTGATCTGTTTCGAGCTCTGGGTGCAATTAATGAGACAAAGAAGAGTCAGAATTCCTGTAGCTCAGTAGGAACAATAACTTATCAAAGGCACTGCAGTAATGGCATGTACAAAGCAAAAAGTAGACACATTTTAGTTATGTTAACCACTTGTGTACAGCTTATAAAAATATAACTCTGATAAGTTGATCTCATTAACATTCAGTTGATACATATAGTTTGAACTCAACACATTCTCTAATAAAACAAATGTATTTCTTTTTAAAATTAGTTTTTATTGTTTTCCATCATAAGGGTTCCACCCTCCTCCCTCATTTTTCTCTCCCCAGTTTCCCCTCCCATCATTTTCCCCATATTTTTACAGTAGTATAGTCCGTTAGTACAGTTAAAAGATTAACATTCTTCTATTGAAGTACATCATGAAATTTTAGCTATAAGTAAAGACAGAAAATATAGTATCATATTGTCAAGATATCTTTAACCGCATCTCTACTCCCTAATAAAAGGAGGACTCCCAGAAATTTAATTCTTAATGTATGTTGATTTCAAAATCTAGAAAATGCTTGCAATCTCTTTAGTTTTTATAGAGACCCAGCCATAAGAATTCTTTTTCACCACAAAAGCTCTCAGTTCAATTGTTTTCACTTGTGCAGATGTATACAACTACTAACAGTATAGTTTCCTGAATGAAAAATATTAGCAACTGTACCTGGGAAATTCATAGGCAGCTCAAATGAATCTGGAGACTTGCAACCTTCAATAGGTTCACAAATTTCAGCTGTGATCTTCTTAATTTTGAGACCAATAATTTTAATCACATCTCCCGTTGCCAAACAACATTCATTTCCAAACATTTCATAAATGGAGCCTGTGGGGGCGGGGGAGAAGAAAAAGCAAAATAGCTTTAAAAAATGATTACACTAAATCTAGTGTGTAAAATTTCAGGTAAGTGTTAATACTCAGTTCTTTTCTTTAGCTACCTATGGAGGCTGAATCTAATGAAGTCTGGTAAAGAGTTTAGAACACAACAGAAAAAATATTAGATTTTTCACTCCATCCATTTGGAAAGCAAAAACATTTTCTTTATTACTATAAATTGAATTCATATTTTCCAAACACTTTTAGCTCATCTCTCTAAGGTCAACCTACAAACATGTCTTCTGCTGCTAGAATTTATGATCAGTTTTTGCTGGGTCACTGAATTAGTCTCATACACAACAATGATAAAAGTAAGTACCAAAAGTAAGGTGCAATGCAATCCAATGTCCAAAGAACTACGCAGGAGAGCCTTATTTGTGTATTTATTTGATGTGATTCTCTACACTATCATGAATATAAGACTTTTCCCACTTTTGTCTCTTGGTTTTTGATAAACTGGAAACAAAACATGATATTTCTATGGCAATAAAGGGCAGACCAAGCCAGATAATGGCAATCTCATTTAGTTCATGATTCTGTCTCCTTCTTGAGAAACCCTTAAACATAAATGTGAAAGATAAATTTTTCATTCATTAAATTTTCTTTTATTTAAAAAAAATTCATCCTTTGGTGCATGGGTACTGAGCAACGAAAGAATCAGAAGATGACAACAGGAAACAGGAAAGGCAAGCAGTGTCGATCATCTACTTGTAAAAAGGAAAAAACAGGCCGGGCGAGGTGACCTAACAGGTAAAGTCCGTGCCTTGCATGAGCCGTGATCCCATGTGGATGCCGGTTCTAATCCCGGCAGTCCTGATTCCCATCCAGTTCCCTGCTTGTGGCCTGGGAAAGCAGTGGAGACAGCTCAAAACCTTGGGACCCTGCACCGGCGTGGGAGACCCAAAAGAGGCTCCAGGCTCCACATCAGCTCAGCTCCGGCCATTGAGGCCACTTGGGGAAGTGAATCAGCAGATGAAAGATCTTTCTCTCTGTCTCTCCTTGTCTCTGTCTTTCCAATAAAAATAAATAATTCTTTTTTTAAAAAGGAAACAACTCAATACTATCTCTGTCATATTCTTTCTTTACAACTGAACAGTCAACTAGAGACTGATATAAACAAAACATAAGAACTTCAAGTTATTTGATGAGGCTTTTAAAACTTGACTTTTAAAATGATTTATATCCTTTTATTGCACTAAATATAGATGCATGAGCAAAAAGTTCTAGAGCATTCCAAGATTAAACGAGATTGGGCGCGTTCAGAATGGTATGGGGCCACAGACATAGAACATTCTCAGAATAATTCGAGTAGGTTTAGTGTAGGCACAATTTACTTATAGGCACAACCAGTTCTAGCCAACCAGCAACCCCCTTCAAAAACAATAAAACTCCTATGATCCACAACCCAGCAGAAGCCAGAGGACAGGAAAGACATTGGTGCCCTACAGAAATAAGTTTTGCAGGCAAAATATGATACCCATCATTCAATGAGTGAGGAGTGCTTTTGCAGACATGCTAATCTGTTCCCTGAGCTGAGTAACATGTCCATGACCTCCTGCTTTTTCCAAACCATTCCCTTGCCCACGTATGAGTCCGTGTTTATATCTTCATTAATTCTTCTTTTTTTCTTCATGATGCAGTTCCATAGTCTGAGGGATTTCCATCCCTACTCTTCCCAATTGCCTTCCCCCACACACTGTTTTCCCCTATAGTATTACAATAATATAGCCCTTCAGCAACAGTCACAAGTCCAGCATTCTGCTATTTAAATGCATCATGACATTATATGTATAGACATCAAGTACATAAAGTTAACAGCAAGTTCAAATCATTCATAGAACAAATTAAGATAATAAAAAATTACTTAAAAATCCACTGTCTCACTGTTTCCCAATGGATTCAACACAGTCTCTGCCTTGACTCTCATTTAACAAATTAATTACACACTAATATTTTATATCTTCAGTATTATCTCACTCTGCACCTAACTTTTATGAATATGGCTTTTATCACTTCCATTTGAATTTGATTTTATGATAGAAAATATAACATATTTTTTTGTGCAACAAGTCAACTTCCCTTTAGTCATTCAGTAAATTTTAATAAAATGTTACTTATGTATCAGGCATTATGATTGGCAGTAGGTATTACAGATAAAATACATAATCTCTTTTCCTCACAAGGACTGTCTTAAAGAGACTCGATAGGCAAGCAGACTGTTGCAAGTGATCATGAAAAAGTTATAAAATAGGAACTACAAGGCATTGTGGGAGCATGTCAGATACATTTCGTTAGGCAAAGAGATCAGAAAAGGAAGCCTGGAGGAGAAGACAGCACAGCTGAACTTTATAAGTAAACAAAGTATCAAGATGCTAGGACAGGCAGAGAAAACAACAGATGATAAGGTATTGAGATGTGAAAAAAATCTGATATACCCTGGAAACTTTAAGTAGTTTGCTATATCTAAAATCTCATCTAAGGATAGTCATATGGTACAGCAGTTAAGCTACCACAATGATGCAGTACCTGATTTGTGTCCCTGGATTTGCTTTGATCCTTGCCACCTACAGAGCAGAACTGTATGAAGTCCTGGGATCCTGCATGTGGCCTGACCCAGTTCTGGTGATTGTGTGCATAAGGGGAGTTAATCAGGAGATGGAATAGTAATCTGTGTGTTTGCCTCCTTTTTCAAACTGATAAAATAAATAAATAATTAATATGTATTATATGCAATCTAAGTAAATGACAGATGTGAACAAGGATTTTAGAAAGGTGGAGGAAGCCCATAGTGCACAGAATATTCATGAAATCGCCAGTAAACCAAAACCATTTATAGTCAGAAGTAATCTCAGAGAATTTATATTTCTGGTTACATGTGTCCAGAAAAAAAAAATTTAATAAGAGGTCAGTTGTACACTAGGTATTTTCTATCCAAATTGTAGTCTGGTGCATTACCTGGGACCTTATTATAATCTCTGCCAGACTCCAGCCCTGGCGAATTAAAACCTACATTTTTAACAAGATCCCCAGATGGTTTCTAAGTACATTAAGGCTTGTAAATCTTTGCTTTTGGCAAAAAGGTATGTAATTAAAATAACCTCTGCTTTTAGGCTGTGGCAAAATGAACTAGAGGAGGAGGAATCGCCATGCAGAGGAAATAGCCTGTATCACTGAGGTGGAGGAGACTGAGTGGAGACAGAGAAATGGAAACATTGTTAGCAAGGAAGTGACACAAAGAGACATTCTTTATCACATGAAATTAAGCATAATTTAACCACACCTACTTTACCTGATGCCTGCTGGGCTTAATTTCAATGCAATGAGTGTTTAATTATACGTTAAGATGTAATATATACCCAACTGGCCAACTGGGAACGGCATTCTTCTTTCAAAGGTTCACTTAAAACTCAAAATAAAAAGACAAACTTGCGTGGGATTACATATCAATTGGCAGAGACTAGAAGCCAGGGAATTCTCTGTGGAGAAAATTCTGTAAGTTTCAGTCACCGCACGAAAAGCATTTGACTTTTCATGTCTCTTGCCAAGCTTCTTCTTTATAACAAAAATAAAAGAAATTTCTTCCCTTTGGTTCACAAGAAAAAGAACCTGGTAGAAATAATAATCTTTAACATTTATCTTTAATATTTTGTCCCTTTTGGTCTTTTGTAATCAAGAGAGAAGTTAATTCACTTTTAACAAGTGATTTCCACAGGTACCCAGGACTAAAACATTTGGTCTAAACTAAATCATAGCAACACAGAGTGAATCTCAAACTCTTAAACTGAAAACTAATCATGCTTTGTGACCACCAAAACAATGCCTCTGAAAGGTATTTTTTCCTCACGGGTAATATAAAGTGATACATTCATAAAAAGCCATTTTCACAATTTCAGCATAAATATACATAATGTGTATTAGTGCTTTTTATATTTTTTCTCAGATAAATGTCTGAAATATGCTTATGTATAGATAGAAATACATATTAAAGTGGTCTTCATTTCATTCTAACCACAAAAAAATGGGTTTTGAATATGCAAGTCTAAAATCTATTAAATCTTTACAAACTGATCCTTTCCAAGCTAGAGCATATGTATTCATGATAATGTCAAACATCAGAGAAAGATGGAACAAAGCAGCCTGTTTTCAGTGATCAAACATCGTCCCTGAAGGCTGTAATGAAAGAGCCATGTGCCTTTGAAATCACCTTTTCCATAATGCTATTTTGCTCAATAAAAATGACACATTAATATCCTATTATGAGCTCATCCCTTGTTTCACAATCCATATAAGCAATGCTGTGATCACATAAGAACAGCTGAAACAAGTGGTTCAACACATTTTCTTCCATCTTCCCTACAAAGTTAACAACGTATGGCAGTTACAAATGAGGGTACTGCATTGTTTGGAGGCTTCCTCCCCCCCACCTTCGTTTGTTCCCATACACATTTATTTTCTGTTGCTTTTTAAAATATATTTTTACTCTGAATTCTGAATTATGTGGTACAATTTTGTTTAGGCTGGGATTGCCCCTCAAATTCCCACCCCCATCAGATTTCCCCCCATTTTACTATAATAGTCCTTCATAAGGAATCACAATTCTATCATTCTCTTATTTAAGTGTACCCTGACATTGTTGGTACAGACAATGTCTGGCAATCCAGCATCTCATTGTCTATACAAGTCCAACAGTTTCATTGGGAATCCATCTTTCATCTGAAAGCAGGGACGCATGTTCCATTATTCCCCCATGTCTGTATATGACAAATCCCAGTACTCCATCACTATACATTTCCATAAGAGGCCAAGAAACCAGGTCAACAACTAGTATGAGTTAGAACAGCACAACAACAACAGCAACATCAACAACAAATTATAGCAGCATGAAAAAAATACTGAGTAAACAACACATGAGTGACAAAAAAGAAAACACAAAAGTCTCTTGGGAAGAATGATGCCACCATGCAACCCATGAACCAGTGATGAATTCAACAAGAGAAAAGGAATTACTTGGAATAAACAAAACTGAAATAAAAAACATAAAAACACATGGGATACAGTCAAAAAACAAACAACTGAAAAACAGTATGGATAGGACTATTAAAGTTACACTTTCCATGTTGGTTTCCTTGTATAAGAGAGAACATATGGTATTTGTTCTTTTGTGATTGACTCATTTCACTGAGCATAATGGTATCTAGTTGGGACCACCTGGTTGTAAATGGTATAATCTCATTCTTCTTATAGGTCTCTGGAAAGTAGTCCTTCCTCGGTTCTTTTCATGTTCCAGAGCAGCTTAAGTTAGTGCGGCTATATCTGCCAGCTTTTTAAAAAATTGTTAATAACATTGTATTATGTGATACAGTTTTATAGGTGCTTGGATTTCCCCCGCTCCTCCCACACCCCTCCCCCCATGGTGGATTCCTCCACCTTGCTGCATAACCACAGTTCAAGTTCAGTTGAGATTCATTCATTGCAAGCACATACCCAGCACTGAGTCCAGCATCTTATTGTCCTGATAACTTTAACCGCTCATGCAACTTCTATTACATAACTACTGAAGATATAAATCATGCTGAAGCCTTGAGTTGACCAGGCTTTCAACTTAAGTGTAGAAGACCACTAGACACCAAAAATGTTTGGAGCTGCCAGTGCAGAGGCCCCTCTTAGCCATATAAAAAGATGTGATTATGCCTTACTTAAGAATGGTATATAATGTGAAGAAGGAGCATACTCACAAAAGAATCATTTCATGTGAAATTACTTTATTAGCAAACATCTCTAGACAAAGTAGTAGAAAAGTCATTATTACAGAGGGTGCATTAGAAAACCAGCTCCTGACTGACAGATAGAGTCACACTAACTTAAGCTGCTCTGGAATATGAAGAGTCAAGCAAGGACTACTTTCCAGAGATCTGACACAAAGTTACAGAGAAGTGTAAAAACAAAATAACAAGAAAAGGAAGTCACTGTGAGGGAAGAGACATCAGACATCTCTGCAGACAGCCATGTGACACAACCAGCTGCCCATCTTGCCACCTCAAGATAGGAAAAGTTGCCATATGTCCTGCCACTTGCTGTTTTAGCTAAGAGGTAATTCTACAGTCAAACGCTGGCTCTCTAAACTCAAACCTGGAGAACTGATTGGAGTCTTAACACTGACATGTGGGGAAGAGGGAAGCCACTCTACTTTTCTTGCCTTCACTCCCTCACCTACTCAGCCACAAAAAGCCTTGTAGCAAGCCTCTGTTCCACTCCTGCCGGTGCTGCAGTCACGTCAGGGTGAGCGTGGGCCAGAGGACAGATCCCCTGCATCCTGCGGCTGTGAGAGTTTGGGGGCATTTACTTCAGAGCTATGCCCATGCACTCTATGTGAGAAACCAGATTTACCTTATCTGCAGGAGGCTAACAACAGAATCAAGTAACACAAAGATCAGTTCCCACCCTGAGAGATCTCACATGCAGTATCCAGGCTGTAACAATTCATTCTCAATTTCTTAGTGCCACTAAAATTTTCTCACTCTGTAGACTCATATCTTACAAACTAAAATCTCTGGCATAACTGATAGTCACCCTGCAGGACTGGAATAAGTTTCAGTTTATATCCCCCTAGGACTAGATTGTTCACATCACCCTGTAGGACTAGAATTGTTGCAATTTTAAGCCATAGCAACAGTAGGACTCCCATTGTAGAACCTCAAGAAGGGTTCAATGTGTCACCCAACCCTAGAGCCACATTGATCGATGCTACAAGCTCCGACATCATTCAGGCTTGCCAATAGAGCAAGGGCACAACCATGTTTTTTTTCACTTGATCACAGATTTGACAAGGAAACTGACAAAACTTTCTGTGGGCCAAAGATACACAGCCCAGGAAACTCTTATTTGTCTGAAACCCATACTTCTATCCCTATTAAATGCATCAGGTTGTATCACTGTGTTACTTATAGACACAGTTGATACTAAGACAAAAAAAAATATTCAGAGACTACACTCATAGTCTCAGCTAGAACCAAATCCAAAGCAACAACAACCATGAAGGTTTTTTTTTCCTATAAAATCTTCTATATAAAGAAGACACAGGTATGCCAGATGTGCAAATGTCACAGGGCACATGAAGAAGCAAGGTTGCATGGCACCTACAGATAGTACAATAATCCTCCAAGATTAGATTCTGAACTGAAGAAAATCTACAAAATGACATAAATAGAAATCACTATTGTAAGGAAGCTCAATGAGATACAAGAGAATGCAGATAGAAAAGTTAAAGAAATAAATCATACAATGAGGAACATAAATGAAAATACCGCTAAGGAGTCAGAACTCATTGAAAAGATTCAAAAAGAAGTTTTGATAATGCAATATTTAATCAGTGAAGTTTTAAGAAGAATTGAGAGCTTTAATAGCGGAATGAACAAAGTAGATTAGTTCCAAGCTTCACACAATCTATTGAGATTAAATCAAGAAGCTATTGATAACCTGTACAGACTCAAAACAAGCAATGAGATTGACTGTTCCATCATGGAAAAGTCAGGCCTGACAGCTCACTACTGAATCCTACAAAATACTCATGAGGAAGTAACTCCGATATACTTCAAACTATTCTGAAGCATTGAGCAGCATGGAACTCTGCCAAATTATTTTTATGAGGACAGCACAACTTTGATTCTGAAATCAAAGACAACACACACACACACGCTATAAACCTGTATCTTCAGTCAATTTAGATACAAAGATTCCCAATTGCTTTCAGAAATCACATCCAAAAGCACCTCAATAAAATTCTTATATCATGACCAAGTGGGATTTACACAAAAAGCGCAAGCATGGTTCAAGAAGCAGAAATCCATAAACATCATAAATCACAGGAATAGATGCAGAGAAAGCATTGGATACGATTCAACATCTTTTCATGATGAAAGTCCTCCACAAATTAGGTATAGGAGAAACACTTCTCAGAATTGTGAAGGCTATATATCACAAACCAGCAGCCAATATCATATCACGTCAGGGAAAAGCCAAAATCATTTCCTCACATTTGGACAAGACAAGTCCAATCTCACTAGTCTTACTCAGTGAAATACTGGAAAATCTAGTGAGAGCAGTTCAAATTGGCAATATAGTTAGGAATTCCAATCTAGAAAAGAGAAAGAAGGGAGAAAGGAAGAGAATATCTTTATGTTCTTAGAATTTCTTCCATACGTCACATTGAATTTGATAACTACTAATTAAAATTAAAATCAATTTTAAAAACAAAATTATTAAACCTTTAAACATGCATATAGAATTTAAGTATAAATCTGACTGCAGGATGAAAAGAAGAGATCATAACACGAAAGTGCTTAATTTGATAAAAGAATATCTTGTTAGTCCACCATAGGAATCAGCGATTTTGGATTGGTTCAGCTCCAGCTGTTGTTGCCATTTGGGAAATAAACCAGGGGACAGAAGACCTTTTGCTCTGTCTTTCCATTTCTCTGTAAATCTGCATTTCCAATAAAAAAATACAAAATAAATATCTAGCTTTATAAAAATAAATAAATAAAAGAAAAAAGTAATAGTAACTTTGTATCTTTACTAGAAATAGATTTTACAAATTAATAGTAGGAACAACACCGAGATGTGTATCTAAACATAATACAGAACACTGATTTGCCAAGATCAGAGAGATTCTTCAAATACTGCCACCACAACCCCAGAAGTATCAACTTAAAAAGGGGAAAATATTAGGGTTTGATGAGAATAAAAATAATGACCACACAAAGAATTAATATATTACCTCTCTACTCTCTATGAATATAGTCTTTATTAAGCAGTGGAGAATTCAAGATTATACAAGAAACCAACCCAAAGATGGGAATATACTAATGATTGTAGTGAATGTTGTTGAGTCTTAATATTCCTGAACAAGGATGAAGAAACAATAAAAGCCCCTACCTACTGGAAAACCTGGACCTTAGAACAAAACAAATAAAAACGCAGAGTAAAGTTGTAGTAGAGTGGGTCCAGTGTAATGACTCGATATGGCAGTCTACCGTGATCCCATATGGGCGACGGTTTGTGTCCTGTCTGCTCCACTTCCAATCCAGCTCCCTGTTTGTGACCTGAGAAAGCAGGGGAAGATGGCCTTAGTACCTTGGAACCCTGTACCCACATGGGAGACCCAGAAGAAGCTCCTGGCTTCAGAGCAGCTCATTTCCAGCTTTTGTAGACACTTGAGGAGTGAATCAGTGGATGAAAGACTTTTCTCTCTCTCCTGTTCTCCATAAATCTGACTTTCCAGTAATAAATAAGTCTTTAAAGTTGTAGTAGGGTGAGGAACTAAAAAATTCCATCTTCAATCACTCTGCATGACTGACATGCACTGAATGCAAATATTAAGTTTTGTGGCTCAGAAAGAATGATTCACAATTTCACACAATAGTAGCAATTTATTAGTGTAAAAAGTCAGTTTAACATATTTTTTAAATTGTACTAAGTAGATTTGCAAGTGTTTACTTTGAAAGTAGTCAGTATTGTGGTTCTTTGCACCAAGGATCACCAGAGCAACAGATTCTGGCAGTGTGCATATATGAAATTACCCCACAAACAGTCACATATTTTGCTGGTGGAATAAGCTAGTGATTCTTCATCTCCCATCACTATTAATGATTATATAATATTCACAAATTTCATAATTTTGTTCCTCAAAATGGCATCATAAATAATGTCATAATTTCTCAGTGGAACATTATCACTGTTGCCAGCCTCATCCGTATGCACTGGCCACATGCCGTACCCAAAATGGCACCGGCTGGAGAAGCCACCCCTGGTGCCTGGTGGAGAGTCACGTAGCTTTCACGGTACTGCGCAGGCGCCTAGCGCATGCGCAGTGAGCTGCCGCGTGGCCGGCGTGTGAACACTGGGGACTGACGAATCCGGTCGCCCAGGACCCTGCGTGATCATGACACCGACCTATCATCGGCGGAGGCGGGGCCAGTCAGCACATAAGAGCAGACAGCCTGCCGGGGTCGCAGCCCTTTCCTCTTCCTCATCTTGGTGTGCACAATAAAGACTACCGCAGAAGGCTTCACTCGCATCTGCCTCTTATTGCAGGACAATAGGAGTCATGGGCGCGACATATCACTTTGGAGTTTGCCTTTTTGAACAAGTACTAAGTTAAAGCATGTTTTATATATATATATATATTAATATAATTGTATATGTTTTGCAAATGTTAGAAACAAACTTCATGGTCCAGACACTTAAAATCATAAATCTCATCTGTTTTCTGTATCTCATCAGATTAATGATGACAATGATTATACAGATTTGAATGCACTGTAACATGCATAGATAATGAATCAGTGAAACTTTACCACATCATGTTTTCATAAGTTAACTATCATTAATTAAATTTCCATTAATTAGTTTGCTTGAGAGTTTTCTAGAAATTGAGACTAAAAGTTTACATTTTTGTAAGAAATTTTGAAATTTTAAAAAGCTACACCCACTGAGTTGAATCATATTTCTGCTTGCATTTTGTATGTCTATATCTGTATTTCACTTTCATAATATTATTATATTGCATCAAGTGCCAGCCTGTAATGGATTGAAAAAGTAAATTACACTGAGCCTTTACAACAATTGTTTGAGAAGCAGTTTTCAAAGACATTAACTAAAAACATACGACTACATTCAAAACTGGAAATTAAGATATAGTTTAGAGACTTAAAGTAAAATTTTAGTCTAGTAAGAAAAGTTTAACTTCACATGCAAAGTCTTAATAAGTATCATTAGCTCATCTATTAATGAAACCACCAGCCTGATTACCGTAACTACAAGACACAGGAATTTTAATCAACTTGACAGTAATACTTCTAATTGCAAACACAATGTGGCCATTCTGATGTCTACAGTGCAGGCTTTGACTGCTGTGAGGCAGTGCTTGAGCCTAATTGACCTTGGATGCCTCGAGGTGCTGGATCTGTGCAGCTTTGAGCAAATAAAATCCTCCAGGTGACAGTTCTGAGTTCTACCGATAGCATGCTAAGCTTCTCCACAAGAGAAATGGCAAGGATATGTAGTATATTCCTCATTCTTCCTCCCAAACAGCTACAATTTGCATAATTATCTGTGATATATCTCCAAACACAACCAAATAATCCCCTTCAACATAGAGTTCTAGTTGAGTATTCATCAAAAGAAGAGGTCAGGTACAAATTATTCTTAACCTAGTCCTGCACTTTGATTTATCTTGCATTTGTTAAGCTTCCTAGGCTAACATTTTTTAAAATTTTAATTCTCAAATTGGGATAATTTAATCCCAAAGGTTTAGTCAAAAGAATTTCGTCAGGATAATACAATCTTCCTCAATCCAGCATTAATTTTAGGTGGGCTGTTTGAATTGAGGCCCAACACATCTAATTTCATAAAAATCACAATTTCATAGAGCCCAAAGGCAATTGTAGAATGTGTTTAAGATTAATTTACATCTTTAAGCAAAGTTCCAGCAAGCTTAATGATCTCTGCTGAATTTCAGTATCAGACAGAAAGTTGAGCATCCCACTAACGCATTACAATGATTGAGTTCCAATACAATCACTTCACCATGGAGCTGTACAAACCAGTTGAACACTTTCACAGATATAACTTATTTTAAAGTGATCTGTTTTACTTTTGAGTATTTTTTTTTCTGTTCAAAAATTGTTGATTTTATTGGATGGAATATATGATCCTGTAAGGCATACACACATTACAATTATTTTTTTATCCCTTGGAATCTTACAGAAAGGGACTGCTTTCATTTTTCCACACAGAATCTTTTAAATATTTGAAGACAGCAGCCATCTGATGTCCTAGCTAACAAATAAAGCTGTCAAGCCACTGGGATAATTCTAGGACACTGTTTATAGGATAATTGTCCACTTTTAAAGCTACCTGAACTGTGTTTATAGATCTGTATAGTATCATTGGAATTGTGCAACATAGCAGCCTGCCTCTCAAAAATATGAGTTCTCACTGCTCCAGGGAAGGCTGGATCATATCTGTCAGGGATGTCCCAGAGCGATTTTTTCTGGCAAGAAACTAAAAATCTTTGTATAAAGGAAAGATGGTGATTCATACTAACTAAATGCACGTTTCCAAACAATACCTAAAATAATTCCTATAGAAGAAAAAGTAAAAATGACTCTAGCTGAGCAACAAATTTAGGAAATAAAATACTTTCTGAGTAACTGGATTTCCCCTTCAGCCTGACAGCTGAGAACTAAGAATGATCTCCTTAGGGAACAGAGAGCTTCAGTCATGATTTAGCTTTGAAACTCAGAGTTTGATTACCTAGAAAGATAAATTATAATCCTGGAAAGATAGCATTTTATTGACAGGGAAAAGATTTTTTCACAATTACCAAACCTCTTTCTGTGAATAGGAGAATCAACTAATAGAAAATTATTGAACATTAGAGTTTTTGGGCAAAGAGAGATTTAGTGTATGATGACATAAAAATTTCTCATTCTGCTAAGAAGTTTATTGGGTTTTTTTTCATTATACACACAAAAACTTCAAATTATGATATTTTTACTTTTGTCCTGTGTGCCTCATCAGAAAAAAAGTTTTACAATTCAAAACTTCCCGATGGACAAGAAACATTGCTAACTGAGGAAATTAAAAAGGCAAGTTTGGCCTGAGAGTGTAATTCTCTGAAAATCTCTTCAGGGAGAATGCTGGGAGAGGTGGGTTGTGAGTTTGATAGAGAATTATTTGTGGAGATTATGTAGAACTGATTTGGAATCACATTGTGGAAAAGCACACAGACTTCTACAAATATCCTCACCAGCATCTTCTACAATCAGTTTCAGTAAGATGTCACTGTTGATTCTAATAACCCTTCTAATGAACATGAAATCAACTTGACAAAATAAGCTGTTTTTCAGTTCTGTCTGTTGAAAGCCTCCTTCAATAGTTACATGAATGTATAACAAATCATATGTATACATATGTATTTGAGAAGCCTATGCCTATACTCAGATTGGACAATTTAATACAAGGACGCATAGATGTTCAGAATTAAGTTCAGAGAAATCAGGCACAAGATTCCAGCTGTCTTCTTGCAAATGATGCCATAGAGATGAAGCATAATTCTCCAAGCATTGATACATAGTAACATACATTAAGTATTGCCAACCAAGAAAGTTCACCCAAGCTTCAGTGACTGGGAATTTTATTAAAGATTATTAACATGGGCATAGATTGCCCACCTGGTTAGTCTTAACGTCTCAATATCCAGGGCCTTCTAAGACATCATTCTGATGAAAATGCAGAAGAGACAATTGTGTGTCCTTTAGTGGAGAACTAAATATTGTCTAGTATCTATTTTGAAAGTATCTGGTTTCATAGATACACAGAGCTTTGAATGATATGGCTATGTAGAAATTGTGGAAATATAAATTATTCTTATCCAAAGCAATACAAATATTTTTCACTCCAAAAAATTATTTTTCCAGTAGCTATATAATTCATCTATGTCTTGTAGAAAAGCTATTGTTGGGGGCCAGAGCTGTGGCATAGTAAGCTAAATCTCCAGCTGGTATTACCTGTGGACATCTATTCCAGTCCTGGGTTTTCCACTACAAACCAGTTCCGTGATTATGGCCTGAGAAATCAGTGCAGAATGGTTCAAGCCTTTGGGCCCATACACCCATGTAGGATACCTGGAGGGAGCTCCTGCTTCCTGGCTTTGGATCAGCTCAGCTCTGGCCATTGCAGCCATTTGGGGAGTAAATCACCAGATGGAAAATTGATCTCTCTGTCTCTCCTCTCTGCAAATATGCCTTCAAATAATAATAAATAAATCTTTTTTAAAAAATTAGTAATCTCCAGGACTTATATTCTAATGAAAAGGTTCAGACAAATAAATTAGGGTACGCTAATATCAGACAAAAAGAACTCTAATGTTACTTAGGTGTATTTTTACATACGCTAGGACTATCAATAACCAAGGGGAAAAACTGGTTTTCTTTGCCAAATAATATGATTTATAAATACTCTTCCCCCATGACTATCCCTTTCTTTTGATTAGGGAACTGTGAGACGAAACTTAACAGAAACAATCTATATGAGGCTGGCGCTGTGGCGCAGTAACCCAAGTTTCCACCTGAAGCATTGGTAATCCCATATGGATACAAGTTTTTGTTCCAGCTGCTCCATTTTTAATCCAACTGCCTATTTATGGCCTGCAAAAGCAGGGAAGGATGGCTCAGGTCCTTGGACCCTGGAGCTTTTGGTTTCAGATCAGCCCTGCTCTCTCCATTAGGGAATAAACTGTTCCTCATTGTCTATGTAATTCTGCCTTTCAAATAAGACTAAAACAAAATTTTAAAAATAAAAAGGCAGTTTATATACATTGTAATGAGGTCAAGATTCCAATATGTAAACAAATTGCAACCTAAGAGTACACTCTTATCATCAAGTAACTGAGTCTCAATCAATTATACCAGTTTAAGAAATTCACAGAGGGCCAACAGATAAAATTCTATCTATGTAAGGCAAATGTGACTGCAGCCAGATTTTTTTTTTCAGTACGTAATTTCTCTTTCTCTAGGTATAAATATAACCTGTACCTGTGTTTGCATGGGCCATCTGGAAATACTTCTGGTTTGGAGGGTGGCCCAGACCTTGAACTTTTCTGTTGCCCCAAGTTTGTTAAAAATTAACATGCCCTGCCTTTTCATAAAAACTTGATAAACTGAGTTTTTTCCAAATCGACAGATTTTATACGGTGAAAGCCCTGTGAAAGGATTAAAAGACAACATACAGATTGGGAGACAATATTTACAGGTTACATGTCAAAACCTAGAATGCATAGGAAACTCAATTCAGACAGTAAATATCTACTCTAATTATAAAATGGATAGCAGACGTAAATAGACATTTCACAAAATATATACAGATGGTAAATGAGCAAACTGTTAGTCATGAAGTGAAAATTAAAACCATAATCTGATATCACTATGTACTGTTAAAATGACTAATACAAGAACAATAAAAACATTCAATGCTCACATAGAAACTGGATTATTCTTACATTTTCTAATGGAAGCTGATAGCAGTTTCTTTTTAAAATATATATATATATTAAACACATAGTTATGATGTGATCAGCCCTTCCACTCATTGGAATTAATCTGAGAGAAACAACAATTAGAATTTTCACACAACACTGGAAGCAGACTTCTTCAACCTGTGAATTACCATAGAATTACAGTCAACAATAAAAAATTGCTTATATGTCCCAAAATCTGAGTGAATCTGTAAGATTTTTGCTGAGTGAAAAACATCGATCACAAAAGACTTTTAATGAATCAGTCTCTCTCTTTCTCTCCTTCAAGAGTCAAGAAGATAGACAACTCCTAAATTTAAGCCCCAGTTGTTCCAAATGGCCCATGAATGGAATAGCACTGGAGCCAGGAGTCAGGATTTTAGTTCAGGTGTTCCTTGTGGGTGGTAGAACCCAAGTTCTTCAGCTGTCACATGCTGTCTTCCAGTATCTTCCCTTGTAGGAAGTGGGAGCCAGGAGTATCAAACCCAGATACTTTGATATGGTTAAACTTCTGGGTTTAATGGGCGCAGGGATTTTGCCCAGTGCTTGAGTCACTTTTTCCACAACTCACGTGAAATAATAAAATGATTAACAGATTAATGGTCTAAAGAGGTTAAGAGGATGGTGGGGGAAGTGGAAGGAAATGGTGTGCCTAAAAAAAGGGCAACATGAGAGATGTGATGATGAACAAAAGGAGGGGACCTCTGTGTCTTTACTATACCAATAGCAATACCTGGTGGTAATGTGGCCCATCATTTTGAGAGATAATATCAAAGCACTGAATCAGACAAAGTATAAAAAGTTATCTCTCAGAATTCTTCCCTAAACCTTCAGGTGACCCTGCCATCTTCAAAAATTAAAAGCTAAACTGAAAGAATTCAGTTTACATGCTGGCACAGGCACCACAACAAAATGTTTTCCAAGAGTAGCAGACTTGAACAATCAAGTCAAACACACACAGATAAGGCGAAAGCACACAAGAAACCTGAGAGAAAAATTAGGCTTGAAACTAGAGTTAGCCCTTGTGGGAGTTTCTGTAGCAGAGACACTTGCCGTATTGACACACAATAGGACATGAGACTCCTCTCACCTTGAGACTCCCAGAGGAACTCCAGGGCAATCCTGTCCAGTAAAACCACTTCCAATATGTCCTCCCTGACACTGCAGCTAACAGCAACCTGGCTCATCAACATCGGCAACTTCACAATTATCACTGAGAAATTAAGTTTTAAAATTATATACTCTTAATTAGTTTAAATACCCTATAACGTCTGTGGCTATAGTTTTAATTGAAGTAATTCTATGTAAAAATAAGTTACAATCAAAACAACATAAGAACAGCCATGTGGATCAATGGAAAAGATTAGATAACCCAGAAATTTATCCATACAGTTACAATTCACCAACACTTGACAAAGAAGACAAAATCACTCTCTAGGAAAAGGACAATCTTTTCAACAAATGTATCTTTGCATTTAGAAGCATGATATAAAAATCCCTACATTACACTTTATACAAAAATGAAAACACTGTGGATCATGGACCTAAAAATATAAAATTACTTGAAGAAAAATAATGAAACACTTCAGAATATTAGCATAAGCAAAAACATATTGGATAAGACCTTGACGCATAGCCAATAAAGAAATGAATCAAAAAATGGGATTCCAGCAAGTGAGGAAGCTTTCGCACAGGCAGCCATCAGCAAAGTAAACAGGCAACAGACAGATGGGTGAAAATATTTGTAAACTATACATCTGATAAAAGATTAAAATCCAAAATATATCAAGATTCAAGAAAGTCGATAACAATAAAGCAAAAACATCCAGGGAAGGAATAGACTAAAGTTATTAGCAGGCATTTTTCAAATATGATAAAAATGTCTAACAGAGACATGAAACGATGCTCAAGACGACTAGGCAACAGGGAAATGCAAATAAAACCACCATGAGATTTCCTATCAACCCAGGTGGACTCACTGTCACTCAAAGAATAACAAATGCTGTAAGGAAATGGAGGGAGTGTTCTAATTGGTGGGAATGTAAAATCATATGATCATTATGGACAATAAGTTGGAGAGACTACACAGAAAAATTAAAACATATCTGCCATATTACCTACCCATTCTAATCCTGAAAATTTACCCTAAGAAAATGAAATAAACATCTAAAAGAGTTATCTGTGCCTCAATTCACAATAACTAAGATATGAAATTAAATCAAATGTACATCAACTTATGAATGAATAAAAATGCTGTGGTCAACCTGGAACTGTGGAGTATTAAGTAAAGAAGCTGCCTGTGATATCCACATATCATTTGGTTGCTGGTTCTAGTCTCAGCTGCTTTGCTTCCAAGCCAGACACCTTCTCATGTGCCTGGGAAAGCAGTTACAGATGGGCCAAGTTTTTCAGCCACTGCACATATATGGTAGATTTGGATGAAGTTTCTGGTTCTTGTCTTTGCTCTGTAATACATATACACAATGAAATAATGTTCAGCCATGAAAAAGAATGAAATCTTGACAAAATAGACATAACTGAATTCATTATGGGTCATACAATAAACCAGTCCCCCAAAAACAAATATGCAGGTTCCCTGATTCATGGTAATGAACGTGAATAGTGCAAAACATATATAAGCCCCGCTGTGGGTAATGGCCTAGGTTGCAATGCACCAAGGTAAGTGTTACACTGATAGGAGAAAATTAGTTAATTGCTGGTGGGCATCATGGGCCTGATTAATGTCAAATCTGTGCTAACTATAACACTGTGCCAGCATAATCGCCTAGCCTGTTCGATTTTTTTTTTCCTAAAGATATGTTGGGGGTGCTAGATCTGTGAGTCCCAGGGCAGTAGGTCCAAAGGTGACCGGGGCCCCTGGCCTGGGTCCTTAGGCCCACCTAAGTTGTGGGTACCGGGTCCGTGAGCCCCAGGTAAGGGGTTCAGCAGGGCCTGGGTCTTCTGGCCTGGGTCTTTAGGCCTAGCTGAGTGATGGATCCTGGGTCCATGAGTCCCAGGATGAGAGATTCCAGTGGGAATGGGTCAGGAAGCCTGGAGTATCAATGTTGTTGGGCGAAGCCCTCTGACCACCCTGCAGCAAACTTGTGGGTGCTGGGTGTGGGATTGTAGGAATTTTAGGGGTGGCACAGGTGGGGGACTGTGGGGACATGAGGGCTCACATCCTGGACTGGTGGTCTGGCCATGGAGTGCAAGTGTCAGAAATGGGCCTCCTCAGTACAAAGGGTAGAGTAAGTGGATAGCAGGACCAAATCCACACAGAGGCTATGGTAGTCCACTGGGACCTGCAGAGTCTATCTGGTACCATAACAGAGGAAGGAGGGCAGAACAAATTGGACAACTACCCCAATCAAGTAATGCAGCAAATATCTGGGCAACTAGAAACTCTATGGTGGACTATGTCAGCCAGTGGACATTAGAAGAATTTCCTCATTCTTGGTTTCACAAGACTGACTCACTTCAGAACTATCAAAACCTCTTGAGCAGCACTCTCGGAACATGCTCCACATCAGGCACCTTGGATGACATTGGGTGGCAGTTACACATTCCTGGGTAGTGGGCCAGTTGGGAGGCTGGGTGTGGCCTCTCCTCTTATTTCCCACATTCTACCACATAATGAAAATTGGAAACAATGCTCTCACCCACTTTCCCCTAACCCTTGATCCTTCCCACCCAGATCAATTATGCCAAAACATCATCCAGAACAAAATTTTTTTAAATATACAAGATCCATGAAATATGATTATTATTTATAATTGCCCATACACTTACTTACAAAATAGCATTTTTTCAAATTACTATGTATTGAATTCTCTATTTTGTGGATGTTTAGGCATGTGAGTTTAAAATAAATTCGAAGTATGTCACTGTAAAAACTTAAAAAGAAATAGGAAAGGAAAGAGGAGGAAGGAGAGCAGTACATGATGGGAGACTAGAATAAAATGTATCATTATTCATGTGAAACTGTATGTATAAGAAATATGTGAAAATTGTTTCCTGTATAAGTGAGAATCCTTTAAGAAGAGAAAAAACTAAACCTTTTTATCGTTTGAATGTCCTCTCATACTAATTTAGCAAACAAATGAGGGAAAATATTATCTATACATGGAATAACTCACACGTCATTGCAGCCAAAAAAGGTCAACATGAATGACTTGCCATCAATATTGATGATGGAAAAGACATTATAAAAAGTAAAATCATATTATTTTAGATTTAAATAAATTAACATGTGTTCACAGATTATTGACATCCTATTACCAAGATAATCTGATTATGAAACTCAAATGATTGATGAGACTGCAAAGAGGGTGAATTTGAAGTGTAGGCCATAAAATGCAATTTTTGAGATGAAGTTTTCCAAAGAGTTGCCTTCTTTACTGTGGCAAGAAATGTGAGGGGCAATGAGATGTGCTATAAGGTGATCCAGGCATGCATCAGTGCCTAAATAGAGGGCAGCTGCAAATATAAAAATAGTCCACCAGTATCTGATGGGAGAAAAATAGAAAAGCAAGAGCAAACTGACTTACCTATTGGATGTTGAGGTGCTAAGAGAAGACAGCATACTAATATTCAATGATGTGGAAAAATTGGAAATAAAGCAATCAGCACAGTTCGTGATGCATTTTTTTCTGACACCATTAGTCTTCCTTAACTAGAGATGGCCCTTATTCCTCCTTAGAAACTGTACACAATCTGTCCCCAAAATAAGGGGATATTTTAAAACATACTTTCTTACATTATACAACTTTCAGTCAGAGTCTCCAGCATGGAATCCAAAAACAGATAACATTTCAAATGTATATATATATATATATATTTGTAACAAATGATGTTACAAATTTCTACCTATTTGAAGGGAAATTGTAATACTACAATACTAATTGGAAATAACATACATATTTAAGAGTTAGCTAAGGCTATTTGGATGAGAATCAAACAGCAAACATTACAATTACATCTGCTCCACAGAGCAGAAACCCTGGGACATATATGGGTGGAAAGGAATGCTTAAGATGAACAAGATAAGCATGGAATTCACAGTTTTTCACCATAAAAAAATGACATATATTTGTAGTTGTTCAATAGCTTTAGCCCTGAGCAAAAAAAAAAAAAAAAAAAAGAAAGAAAGAAAGGAAAAGGATAGTAACATTTGAAGTGTACTAATCAAAATGTAAACACAAAGCAGCTGCTTAACATGCAAACACTAATCAATATTTCATGGTCTTTAAACAACTCTCATGAAAATCATGTACTTGTACTTTCATTTACTGTTAACACTTATCTTCTTTGGCTAGTGTTTATTAGGAGGGCTACTTTATGGGTGAAATGAGTGATGTTCTCAATGAGTTTATAAGTTCTAGTTATCACACACTCCCACCTGCTTTACCAAGACTCCAGTGAACCAGCTGGTTCCAAACAGTTATTGGTGCTAACAGGAAGGGTAGCTGCATCCTGTTGCTACTGTTGGCTGAATCTTGAATGAACTTTTCAAGAAATATAATTTAACAGAGCCTTACAACACAAACAGCTAAGACTACATCAACTGACATACAGGTCATATTACTGTTTTAATGCCCACAGGAGAAAAAAGTTTTATATATGTGGAAAATTTTGTTCTAAACATGTCTTTTATCGAACCCAGACAAGCCCTTGGACCCATCATCTGGTCCAAGGAATGAATGCTACTGACATCAATCCAAAACAGCGAAGTAAAGGTCAGTGACCAAATCAATCCTATGCTATTTGCAACAACTGTCATTTTCTCCACAAAGTTTCACCTGGTTTTCCTCGATTATTGTTAATAAGAATGAAACTACTTTAATAAATGAAACTGTGGTGTTTTACCGAACACTGGATAGATGGTGTGTGTGTGTGTGTGTGTGTGTGTGTGTGTGTGTGTGTGTGTGTGTTTTAAATGTAATGCCTTTTCAATTAATTCTGTCTTGATTTGCCAATGCGTCTGAATTAGAAATGTAACCAGCATGAGTCCAATATTGTGGCGTGATAGGCTGAGGCTACTAATGATGCTGGCAGCCCATGTGGACCCTAGTTCATGTAAGAACTGCTCCACTTCCCAACCAGCTCCCTACTTGTGGCCTGGGAAAACAGCAGAGGATGGCCCAAGGTCCTGGGAACCCTACACCCACTTGGGAGACCCAGAAGAGGCTCGTGGTCCCTGGCATCTTTCTTCAGGTGGGTCCATTTGCCATTGTAACCATTGTGGAGTGAGCCAGGAGAAGGAAGATCCCTTTGTCTCTCTGTACTCCTGTAACTGTGACTTTCAAGCAAAAATAAATAAATCTTTTTTAAAAAAGTAAAGTAGCATGAAGTCAAACAACAAAAATAAGATATCACAACTCAATTTTAAGATGAATTTTTAAACAAAGTAATACTGGTATACAGCTGGTCAAGCATTAAAAAAATATATTGTGTTTATTCATATCCTTTTTTGTTTGAATGAAATACTTAATAGGGGAAATAGAGTAATATTTTATACATTTTCCATGTATCAAATAGTACACATTTGGGCACCCAACAGGCTCAAAGTAAAATTTCTGTTCAGGAGTGCCTACAAACTTATCAACTCCCGCTTCCATTTCAGACATCTGTTTTAAATGAAAAGTAAGGTGGAAGGAAGGGAGAAAAGGAGGGAGGGAGGACAGCCTTTATCTGATCTATGATGACTTTAGATTTCTGTTATTGTATAGTTTCTATAAATGACTTGGTCAAGTAAACTGTCTATTGGTTTTTAATACATAGACTACAATGCTATAGTGTACTATAACTATAATAATATAATATACCATAATACTATAATATTTTTTAAAGATTACATTGATGTCTTCTAATGAATAACATAAAATACATAATGGATTTGAAGAGTTTAGGGTGGGAAATTGTTTTAAAATTATCTTCAAATTTTCCTGAATTAAATAGAGAAAGAAAAGGAAGAAACAAAAGATATAAAAACAATAACGAGAGTTTTGGTCTGTGGTTAGAATTTATGCTTTATGGCACAGGTGTTCTTTCCTCAACTGACACAAACACTGAATTACCAAACTAAACCCTCTAACCTACAGAAAGCTCTCTTTAGAAACAATTATTCTTTGTAAGAATTAGAAAATTGGACAACTAATGTGATTATATGAATGAGCAGGAAATTGCCCTAGGAAAACTTACGTCAATACGTTATTTTTCTTTAAAGTAACAATGTGACTGTCCATTTCCATTTAAAATTTATTAACATGAAAGAAATATGTGTAAGTTAAACACATCTCATAGCTTTTGCTAAAAATTTTGGTTTTAAGATGAGAAATGGTTCCTAATATTTAGTGAAAATTAAGCAAAGTAAATGTTTCAATTCATATATTCTGTTTTTTAAATTCAAGAATTTGGAGACACATTCAAGATAGACATTTCTAAAAATCATCTTTTGTGATTTTTTAAAAATACTATCTTGAAATTATTTTTAATGTTTATTCACTAGTCATTTAGCAGTACCCAACAAAACCTAACATCATCAAAATATATAAAACGATAAACTACAAATCTGAAAACAGAAGTTTTAAGTTTGTTTTCATTAGTAAATACAGTTGAACAATAAATAGCTTACAAACAGCATATGCTAATATACTAGTAAAAGTGCTTAATTTCACAGCATTTGAGACTCTAACAGAAATTTAAAATAATTTTGTTTAATGTCTTATTCATTATTTCTTTATATCCTAAAAAAGAAAGAAATCACATCAAGCTCATACTATTTTTATAAGAAGGTGCTTATCAGCACTCAATTTTGTAATTTTGCATCACATAATCAAGTTGGAATTTGACACAAGGTTAGAAATCTTCAAGTATGAACACTCTATTCTACATGTAAATAATAAAACAATCCACACTTTAGTTCATTTACACTAAGCTAAACAACACAAAAACATGTTCTGGCAGTTCTTTTCTACTTTTCCACATGTAAATAATATGTTCTGTCTAAAAAAGAAGTCTGCATTTTGGTACCCTTATCTAACCAACATGGAAACATGTTCCGATAGTTTTTGTTTTCTTTTTACTCTACAGCTTTTGAAAGTAATACAAATGAAATTACTTTCATCTAAGTTTCTTGTTTGCTTTGGTTTTAATGCAGCTATTTCAGAACTTTTCCTGAAAATAAGATCCTCTGAAAAGAAAGTTTAGGGAGAAAGATATTTCATCCACACACACACCAAAATTCCCTAAGCTTTTATGTATCAATTTTACATTCTTAAAATTCATGTTTGCTCATTTTCGGAAACGCGATGTTTAATTAGACTTAAAGGGGAACTCCTATTGACTTATCATGTGTGACTTAAATATATTCTGGAGGCCAACTAGTAGCTAAAGTTCCAAGTTTTAGATAGCAAAACTCGAAATTACATCCTAATAGTCATTTTGAAAATCATTTTTGTAAGGTAAACACACTTTATGTATTAACAATATACATTTAGAAGTATAGTGATACTTTATACTGCCCACCCTGCTGCCCATATCCCCTCATGCAGCCTCCTCCTTCTTAATTTCTTTTTTTCTAAGCTTTACAATGACATTATTTCAGTTGGCTTGACAATAACAGACATAACACTCCATTAGATAAAGAATTCAGCAAACGGCAAGTAGAACAACAATAAATAAAACAAATCAATAAGAACACTGTTCCTCAAGAATACAGTCAAGGACTGTAAACAACAACCAGATCTCAAGATGTCGGTTTCACTCATATAGATGACATGTCTTCTACTCTGAATTTCACTTACTAAGGAAAACAAATGATATTTGTCTTACCAGCATGAGTTTTATTCAATAAGCCTAAAGAAATGGTTTCTACTTGTATTGATTTTTTTTTTGCAAAAGATAGGATGTCATTCTTTTTTATGGCAGAGTAATATTCCATATGAAATGTACATCAAATTTGCTTTGTCCACTCATCCACTGCTGAACATTTGAGTTGATGTCAAATACTTATTTTTTAAATTATAAAATTAATCAAATTTTACTTTATTAGAAAAGTAGAAAAAGAAATTTTTCATTTGCTAGGTCAACTCCTCAAATACCCATAGTAGAGAAGGATTGACTAGATTGAAGCCATCAGGAAGGAACTAAGTTCAAGGCTCGTATATGACTGGTAGGGATACAGATACTCCAACCATCATCTCCAGCTTGTCAAGGAGCACACAGTAGGAAGATGGATGAAGACACACAGAGCTGAATGGCAATAAGCTCTCAGGGGGCATGTGGATATCCCAGTGCTCTGCCTTGCCTCTCTGTCAGTCACTCAATATACCAAAACAGAACAAACATGGAAAAAGCTATTGACAGGAGAAGATTTATACTTATCTAATAAATCACTATCAAGTTTAAGCTTCAGAACAGCAGAAAAACTTAGATATCAAGTTTTCCTATTCCAACCTCTGTGAATTTAGATTGTCCTCATCCAGAAGAGCAATTTCAGTGTCCAGGATGTTCAAGAGAACTCACCGTAAACATATAAAAGGTCTACTTTAGAAAGTTAACATTTGTCTTTACTAAATCATTGAAAATATAAGCGCATGCAGAAAAATACTGGTATTCTGATTTCATTTAGCTGCAATTGTTTTTTAAAATTGTAACAGACAATATTGCATTGGAATGCTTAATTTCACTGCTCTTGGGTTTGTCTAAACAAGTATTAAGGCAATAAACATTGAAAAGCAAAAAGGTTTAGTCTAAATATTTCAAACTTGAAAAATATGAATAAATGTGAGTAAAACACAATATTGCAATTTTCAGATTTTCCTTCATTCTATTGCCATGCCCCTGACTGATTAAATTAACCCAGAAAAAAAATTAGTTGTGATTATCCATAAAACAATTACATGGGCATGAAAATATGCATAATTGTTGTCTTATGAACTCTTGCATATTCATCAAACCCATAAAAGTCAATTTATATAATGCATAATTTGTTAAATATCATTATTCAATATACTTATTCAAGCAACTTTAAAGGTAATTCTTCAAAATCATATTTGCTAAATTATAATCAGCAATAAGTCATTATAAGACAGAACAAACATGTAGCTGACTCTAGTTATTTCTTATGCATGTTTACTTCAGCCAACAATTTGAAAAGTCAAAAATTTTAAAAGATTTTAAAAGCATTTGTTTTTGTTTAATAAGTTTCTCACTTAAAGTTTCTCATTTAAAGTTCTCCGTAGGGAAGAGCAAGAATAAACTTTATTGCAAGTTTTGTTCCTAGAACAGAAGTAGGTACTATACCAAAGAGATGGCCTTGGAAAATGGGAATAATATTTCATGAGACCTCCATGAAATATCTTATATACATAATGAATTAATTAACTAAGCAAAAATATATGTGTATGAATATGCGTACATGGGAACACTAAATTCATGTGTAGATGAACATACACAATAACATATGTTATTTAAACATATCTGCACATTTTAGATTGAGACATATATATGCATCCTATTACATCTGCTACACACCCATTTCTGTATACAAAATGGAATGGAACCATGGCTGGCCAATACTAAGCCTTTAAGTCACATATCTATCATTATGTATAATACATAATGTATTGTAATCCACCTCTACATGCCAAAGTTATCCTAGACGTACCCATAGATTGGCACTTTATATCACTTCTTACCAATAGGAAATAATCTAATTACTGCTACTTCATATAAGCCAAAGAGACAGGATTTTGAGCTCTATCCCAGTTCTCATGGTGGTGTTCCTAATGACCGGCATAGGTCTTCTGAGAGCACACATGAATTAGATGGCAATCCCTGAAAGAGCAAACAGCTCTTTCGCCGACATTACAAATCTGCTTTATCTTCTGTATCAATGCTAACACTCCTTTTACTTCATTTACATGTAAATATCTTATAAGAACATCAAACTCATTGGAATGCCATTGAGTCATCCTTCCATCTCCAAAATCATTATTCCTTTTAAAAGTAATCTTGCAAGTAACATTGTTATTTTCAACCATGCTATTAGTACAAAAGCTTCAGCTTTTCCTTCTTGCTTACTGCTTCTCATGAGCTGTCAGGTTCAAAAGATTCAAACCCCAGGAAAACCACAGATTCTATCTATGCAGCTGCTCTTAGCTCCTGGCAGTTTTCTTCTTCTTTATTTTTTTTTTCTTTTTCTTTTTTTTCCCCCCTCATATCCATCTGACAAGCTTTTACTGGAACAGATATCTGATCCACTCATCTGAGATTTTTTTTTATGTCCTAAACATTTTAGCATTTCTATAGGTTTTCCTATCCTTTCCAAAGTATCTGCAATGAAAATGTTGTAATTTTGCTATTAGAAAAAGCCACTGGACTAACTCCAGTTGCCACAAAGAAAACAGCAAGAGAAACTAATTAGAGTTTGAAGTTCAAGAACCAAGCTCCAGCCACTTCAGTTGTCAGTAAGAACTCTGTGCCAAACTGTTGTCTTCATGCTGTGACCTTATATGGCTTTGCCTCATTGTGCATTTGTGTGTACAAAGAAAATATGCTTCTTCATGCCTCTTAAAAAATTTTTTTGTTTTTATTGGAAAGAGAGAAAGATATTTTGTCTGCTGGTTCACTCCCCAAGTGGCTGCTGTGACTGGAGCTAAGCTGATCCGAACCCAGGAACCTGGAGCTTCTTCTGGGTCTCCCACATGGGTGCAGGGTCTCAAGGCTTTGGGCCATCCTTGACGGCTTTCTCAGGCCACAAACAGGGAGCTGGATGGGAAGTGGAACATCCAGGATATGAACCAGCCCCTATACAGCATCCTGGCATTTGCGATGAGAGGATTTAGTCACTGAGCCATCATATTGGGCCCATCTCTCATGCCTCTTATGAGGATGCCAGTGCTATGAGATCAGAGCCCACTGTAAGGATTTTACTTCCTCTGATTACTTGTTTACAAGGCTCATCTCCAAATACAATCACATTGGGGGTTAGGGCTTTGGCATATAACCTCAGGCCATGTGAATATTTAGCATATAACATATATTATAAAGATAATATTTTGCAGTTTCCTACTGATTATGGTACACATTCAATATTTTTATTATCTTTCAGAAGCCATTGAAAAAAAGACCACAAATTATCTGATTATCCATTCCTCTCCAAGCCTTTTGAGTTTTCAAACTTTCACAATATTTTTAAAAATTTTCCTCTCATTCTGAAATTTCTTATTTATTTTGTTAGCTTTATTTAGCATGTAATGTTTCCTTTACCTTTCTATGTGTTAAGGTATACACTGTCCATTGTTCTCAAACTCGTTTATTGGGGTAGCCCTGTGGCACAGCCTGCATACCCTCTGCTGGAAATATCCCATCCCATAGTCAGGCTGGGTTATAACCTGGCTGCTCTACTTCCTACAGTTTCCCTACAAATGGACTGCAAAAGCAATAGAGGTTAGCTTAAGTCCTTGGGCCCTGGCACCCGTGTGAGAGGCCCATAAGAAGCTCCTGGCTCCCAGCTTCAGGCCAGCACATCTCTGGCCATTGTGGCCTTTTGGGGAGTGAACCAGTGAAAGGAAGATCTTTCTGTCTACCCTTCCATCTCTCTCTCTGTCTCCTTCTGGTTTTCAAGTAAAATAAATAAATCTTTGAAAAAGAAAAGTTTATGCCAAAGTACTTTTTCACTTGACTGTAATTATCGAATTTTTTTAAAGATTTGTTTTATTTTTTATTGGAAAGGCACCTATGCAGAGAGAAGGAAAGATGGAGAGGAAGAGCTTCTGTCTGATGATTCAGTCCCCAAGCAGCCACAACGACTGGAGCTGAGCCAATCCAAAGCCAGGAGCCAGGAACTTTTTCTGGGTTTCCAAGGCTGTTTGCCATCCTCAACTGCTTTCCCAGGCCACAAGCAGGGAGCTGGATGGGAAGCAGAGCTGCTGGGATATAAACTGCGCCCCTATGGGATCCTTGCGCATGCAAATGAGGACTTTATCTGCTAGGCTACCGTGCTGGGCCAATGTCCAATTTTTTAAATTGACTTCTTGTGCTAGTCTGTGAAGTTGTTAAGGGTTAGCACCATCCATGCTGTGAAAGTAAGCAAGGAGGTGCTAATGTTTGACTGGCTCTACCAAATTTTGCGTTAAAATTTCATCTCCCTGTGAGGTATTGAGATATGGGGACATGAGAAGATGATTGGCTCACAGGACCCACCCTTGGTGCCTTATGAAGGCTATGCCTATTGAATTGATTTGTAGCTCAATGGGTTGTCATGGGAGTAGCTTTGTTATGACAGCAAGTCTTTCTAATTGCTTATTCTGTTGCCTTACGATGCTCTCTGACAGCTGGAAGGACTACGTTTGATGACTAGATGCTGGAACCATGCTCTTCGAATTTCCAGAACAATGAGCTAAATAAACCTCTATAAATTCCACAGCCTTCTGACAGTGGATCTGTTAAGGGGGAATTTGGGGACCCCCCCTTCTAGGCTGCAGTTTCTACTGGTGAGCACTAAAGGCAAGGCTAGGGTTGCTAGGCTAGATAAGGCTATAGTACTTGGCATGCATGTGGGCCAAGTATGATGGCAGGCTGAGCTGAGCTAAGCCACAGCACCCAGGGATATGCATGAGAGCATGACAGGATGCACCTGGGGGCAGACCTGTTGGGGATTACTAAGGTGGACCCAACTAGGCTGCAGCACCTGGGAGTGTGGTTGAGGGCTGGGCCTGTGGCAAGCTGGGTTGGATTAGGCCACAGCATTTGCTAGTTCACAAGAGAGATGGGTTTGGGGCGGAACTGTACAGGAAACTGCATTCACTAGCATGCATGTTGGCTGGTGCAAATGATGAACTCAACTTGACCACGCACCAGCTGATGCAAACAAGAGTCAAGTCTGAGGGCTACACAGGCAAGGTTTCTTAAGCATGGAGACAAAGTAGATCAGATCAGCCAATAGAGTTTAGAAAGCTTTTCTAATCCCAGGTGCAATGAAGCCAACAAAACAATCAAGACCACTCAAGCAACACCCTTGGAACATTCGTTCCCACATCAAGGTCTCCAGAGTATTATCAAATACTTGTCTCCACCCCTTGGGTGCTGATATAGTTTGACAGCAAGGAGAGGGCTCCTTATCCCCTTTGAACACAGAAGGAAAGAGAAAGAAAAGCTAAAATATTTGTCAAACCCACCTTCCTCCACACCTTGACCCTCCCTACCCTAATCAGAGGCCTGGATGGTCATGCATCACTCTCAAGTGTGTAAACAAAATTTAAAATAAAATTTAAATTAAATTAAATTAAAATTTGTAATAAAAAATTAATACCCTAACACATGATATTCAGTAAAAGTAATCGAAAATAGGCTAAGGAGGGAAAAAGAAAAGAAAAAAGAAGAAATGAAGGGAAAAAGATAAAGAATTAGAAAATAACTTTACATTGTTTTTTTTTAAAGATTTATTTTTATTATTTTTTATTGGAAAGGCGGATATACAGAGAGGAGAGACAGAGAGGAAGATCTTCCGTCCGATGATTCACTCCCCAAGTGAGCGCAACGGGCCGATGCTATGCCGATCCGAAGCCAGGAGCCTCTTCCGGGTCTCCCACACGGGTGCAGGTTCCCAAAGCTTTGGGCCGTCCTCGACTGCTTTCCCAGGCCACAGGCAGGGAGCTGGAAGGGAAGCGGGGCTGCCGGGATTAGAACCGGTGCCCATATGGGATCCCGGGCGTGCAAGGCGAGGACCTTTAACCACTTGCGCCACCGCGCCGGGCCCAACTTTACATTGTTTTTTAATTTACTTTATTTAATTACTTTAAAAGAAGAGTTAATGGGAGGAGATCAGGGAAACATATAGAAAGAGATTCTGCATCTGCAGGTTCACTACCCAAATGTCCACAGTGGCCAGAGCTGAGCCCATCTGAAACCAGGAGCCAGGAGTTTCTTCTAGGTCTCCCACGAGAGTCCAGGGCCCAAGGTTTGGGCCATCCTCCACTGCTTTCCTAGGCCATAATTGGGAGCTGGATACTAAAAGAAACAGGAGTCAAATCGATATCCATGTGAGATGTCAGTGCCACAAATAGAATCTTAGCTCACTAAGCCGTAGTGCCAATTCCCAACTTCTATGATTTAACATGTCCTTTGTAAGAACAAGCAACATTATAATATTTAATTTATCCAAATATGGCACTTAAAAATACTAATTCTGGAGTTTGCAATGGTAACCAAGTAGCTAAAGAAAACAGTTGTAAGTCCATCATGATGCTATTTAAATGTATCCTGACAATGTAGGTATGGAGAATGGCAGAGACATTCTATTATCAAGATATATTTATTATCCTATTATCAAGATATATTTGGGCCCAGCACAGTGGCTTAGCAGCTAAAGTCCTCGCCTTGAACACACCAGGATCCCATATGGGCACCAGTTCTAATCCCACAGTCCTGCTTCCCATCCAGCTCCCGGTTTGTGGCCTGGGAAAGCAGTTGAGGATGGCCCAAAGCTTTGGGATCCTGCACTCGTGTGGGAGACCTGGAAGAAGTTCCTGGCTTCTGGCTTTAGATCGGCATGGCACCGGCCACTGCAGTCACTTAGGAAGTGAATCATTGGATGGATGCTCTTCTTCTCTGTCTCTTTTCCTCTCTGTATATCTGACTTTACAATAAAAATAAATAAATAAACAAATAAATAATTTTTTAAAGATATATTTAACAATTCCACTGGGAGTGCATCTTTGATTTGAAAGCAATTTCATTTCCTGGTCCCTCTCTCTGTAGATCCACTGGTTCCTAATTTCTCCTCAAGTATGTGAACATATTCCTTCCATTACTCTGTGCTAAAGTTGTTCCCTATGTCATTCACTGTGGTGGATATATTTTTTTTTGTTTCTGTGTAATTCCTTCATTTTCCTCAACTAGAAAGAGATTTTTTTTCTATTTGAGTTTTTTATGACATGCTTTGTAACTACTTCTTCCATTTGTTCAAGATCAATTAGGGTGGTCAAATCCCACACATCACCATAAAGGAATAGTTCTTGACTGATTCCTGACAGATTAAATTATTGGATTATCTTGCAAGATAAAAATGTTTTACACATCCAAGAGTTTGGACATCACCCAACAGTTTAACCTGAACATGAGACTTATGGCAAATTCTTATTTTTTTTAACCTGGAGTCCTGAACCACTCTGTACAGTTTGGGATCTGAAAATGTAGGCGACTAAGTAATGAAAGCCATTCAGGTGGGCACTGCCTGTCTATGTGACTTCCCCCAGAGAAATTCCTGGGCAAGAAAATCTGGGCTAGGTTTCCTGGTTATAATTGTCTGGTATTTTTTGCAACATGTCATTGCCAAGATCAAGAAGCATCATTCATGTGCCACCACTGGAAATGGGTAAGTTTCCTCCTGGTATCTAAATTGTATTCCATTCATAATTTTCTTCATTGATTCTAATCTGTATTATGAACCATGGATGTCATTCCACCACTGTTTTAGTTCAGTGAGTCTTCAAAATCCTAAAAATTGAGCATGGTCTTGAAGCCCCGAAACAAAAAGACAGAAGGTAATTTTATAATCTTAAATTATGCAACATGAAATTGAAAGTATGATGTCAAAATGGTAAAAAGATAAATTGGACTTTACGAAAATTTAAAACATTTTCTTCTTAAAGACATTAAGAAAATCAAAAATTATGAGGAGAATTAATAAATTTTATTTATGAAAATGTTCCCAAATTAAATATCCATAAAACAGAATAAAAGAAGGTGTTGTAACACATTTACATAATGACAACTCAAAGATGAGCAAATAATTCAAAGAAATTTTTCAGGAAAGAAAGGAAATAGTTAATGCACATGACAGAAAATGTTCAATTCCATTTGTTAATAGAGAAATGGAAAGTAAAACTACAATGACATATCACTGACTATATTATTACCATGGATTGAATGTGCTTTGTCCCCCATGTGTAGGAAGCTTGATCCTTAGTGTGGAGATGGTGTGACCCTAAAAGACAGGACTTGATGAAAAGTTCTTAAATCAATTGGAAATACCATGTCAGAAAATACAGACCCATTTTGTAACATTAAGGAAGCACAAACAAATGAATGGTAAGTGAAAAAAACAAGATGCAAAAGCAAAAAAAAAAAAAAGGCAGAGACTTCATATCATATGATTCATCTTAAATGTCTTGTCTTTGGAAGGTAAATATATGAAAAAAAGTCAAAAAGCGGTTCCTGGAGCTAAAGATGCAAATGAGGACTGACAGCAAGCTACGTGAGGCATTCTTAGAGGGAACGGTAATGTCTTGCACTGGCAATGCTCACACCCACTGTCAGTTACTCAGAACTACTGACAGGCATGTTGATAAATCATACATCAATAAAGTTGTAAGAAAAATCTAATGGTAGTCCACATAATAACTTAAAATAATTTTAAAAATCAATGAGTAATTTGTATGAGAGTAGACAGAAAGATAATAATAAATAATTGATACATAGGGAGAGCCAGAGCCTTCAAAACAAAATAAAATGAGGACCAGAATATGGAAGCTAGGGAATATCAAGGAGGAGTGAAAAATGGCAGCATTAAACTGGTAATCAGGATAACATCTCATACACAAGGGAATTAGTCAAGTGAGTCAAATTGATTTATTCTAGAAGAGCTTTCCAGACCAAGGAAAGGGTCTGAGAAAAGCCTTACAGCAAGAGTATAAGAAAGAGATTTGTTAATAGACTCACATTTAAAAAGAAGGACCAGAGAGACAATGCAATGTCATGTCAATCATTGTAAGGTTAAAGAATTGACATATGTTTTTGAAACATGACTTGGACGTTATGTTGAGAATGTAATTTAGAGATGAAAGCACAGAGATAGAATGAGAAGTTGTATAGAAATTGGAAATTTTGATGCTCCTGAAAGTGGATTATGATTGCTTGATCCAGTGATGGTGATTGAGGTTGTGAAGTGGTGAAATTCTACATAAAGACTGAGAAAAGGGGCCCAGCATGATAGTGTAGTGTTTAAAGTCCTTAGCTTGAAAGCACCAGGATCCCATATGAGTGCTGGTTCTAATCCTGACGGCCCTGCTTCCTATCCAGCTCCCTGCTTGTGGCCTGGGAAAGCAGTTGAGGGTGGCAAAAAGCCTTGAGACCCTGCACCTCTGTGGGAGACCCAGAAGAAGCTCCTAGCTTCTAGTTTTGGATTGGCTCAGCTCCAGGCATTGCAGCTGCTTGGGGTGTGAACCATTGAACATAAGATCTTCCTATCCATCTGTCTCCTCTCTGTATATCTGCTTTTCCAATAAAAATAAATAAATCTTTTTAAAAATCATGACAGAACAATGCTTTTTGTCAAATATTTTGATTAATATCAAAACAGACAGGTGAAGGAAGTAGGTCTAAGTGGCAAAGTTGCCAACATGATGAATATTCAGCAGGGCGACAGATGATGTTTCCTGAATAGAGTGGGTCCTATGACTTCATGATAATATTATTATTCAAGTAGTTCTCTTGACATTGTATGGCTTTGTCCCAAATATGTTGTCATTACCTACCAGAGTGGAATGTTACATGCGTAAATGTTTAACCAATGAGTTTAGTTACAGTAATAAGTAACACAACTTGCTGTATCATTATTTTAGTAAAATGTTTATCACAACAAATAATCACACACCTTGGATTCAAACTATAGGTGTATTTTTTCTACTGTCATATATATATAATCAATAAGGATGATGGGCAAAGGGTCTCTACTGCTTGTGGTGTAAGATGGGCTGGGTTAGGTCTCAGCTCCCCCTGAACCAGGTGTGCACTGTGTCTGGGCAAGGACAAGTATGGCTGGGCTATAGCACTCAGCAATAAGAACCAAAATGGGTGTGGGCCAATTGGGTAAGGCCACTGTTTCTGCAAGGACAGGAGGTAGACTAAGTCGGTCTGGCACAAGAACCCAGCGGTATGCATGAGATCTGCCACAGGAAGGAGAACTGATAGACAAGCTTGGGAAACTCCTCTGCCATGATGCAGTCCCTGTAAGTGAGCAGAAGAACCAAGTCAGGGAGCAGCCCAAACCAGGCCAGATTATAGCACCTGCCGGCATACATGTAAGTCAGGTCTGTGGTGGGCCAGGCTGGGCCAGTTCAAAGCACCCATTGGCAGGTCAAAGAACCCATATGGATTGCAGAACAGGCTGAGTCAGGCCACAACATCAGCCAGTTTATGTTAGCGCCAGGACTGGGGGAAAATCTTGTCAAGCTAGATGATATTTCAGGTGGAAGTTTAACTCACTGTACCAAAATAACAGCTCCTAAATATCTTCTTGAAATTTCCTTATCAAATGATTGACAGTCAATATTTGACAGGTCAATCTTCCACTCTTCTTACTGGCTCTGTCAAATGCACATATCTCCACCTAGGATTCTGGTCAAATTCCTTGGATTCATTCTTTACTTCTGTCATTTCATCCTCCATATCATAACTAGTGACCAGTTCTGAGTAGTTACACCTCTGAAGGACCAGTCTTCTCTCTTGAGATTACCTCCTATTACCATTGTGACCCCTTTGGATTCAAGTTTGGTCTTGTAAAATAACCCTTTGTTCTATCTCTGTCCCATTCCCCAATAAAAGTCTCCCCACAGGTCACCAGTGGTCCCACTAAGATGACAGGACTTGGCAGTACCGTTTCAAAATGATCACCGGTATTTCTTGCAAAGTCCAAATTCTTGAGCTGCTCTTGCCCACTGTTAGACTTCTAATGTGACCCTCCTACTAAGGAAGGGGAGAGGTACTTTACATCAGTTCATCTTAAACTGCATCCATTTCCAAATCAATCATCAGCAAGGTGTTCCAGACCCAAGTGTTCTAGATCCCTCTGCCCCATTAAAGACATTCCCAGCCTGCCTGCTAGTCCAGAAGCACCTGCTACACTATTATGTAAACTTAGGTGGAAAATGATGGTGAGCAACACTACCACTTCAGCTGTAGTATATAAAAACAATCGTGTTTATGCAGAACACCACACTAAATGTGCATGAAAATGCCGTGTGCTAAAGGCAATAGGCCAGAGACCAAAAGATTGCAGCCGCTCATGCCATACAAAACACAAGGGGGCTGGCTGGTGTGGGTTGGGCTGGACTAGGTTATGCTGTAGCCCCCACCAGCATGGGCTAGAACCGGGGTTGGGCCAGGTTGAGCCAGGCTACAGCACCACTGGCAAATACCAAGGTGAGGCAGGCCATGCAAGATTGGGCCACAGCTCCCAACCAGCACATGTGAGACCCGGTGAGGGGGAGGAGTAAACCCAGTATGGGGGCTGCAGGGGGCCTCCCTACAGGGCCACTACTCCCACTGGTGAGTGTGAGAGCTGGGATCAGGAGCAGACCAGGCCGGGCAGGGCTACAACACCTGTTGGCCTGCATGTGAGCTGGATGAGGGAAAAGCCATACTGGGCTAATTGTACCTTCTGGTGCATGCAAATGCCAAGGTGGATGTTGGTTGGTGGGCTTGCCACAGCATCAGCTTGCAGATGCTGGCATGGGGGGCGGGCAAATTCTGTCAAGCTAAATAGCAGAACCACCTGGAGAGTGCAAGATAGTAGTGGGAGTGAGCCCATTAGGGAAACAATAGGTAACTCCTTCTTGGGTTGCCACTCCCACTGGTGATAATGAGAACCAGGACTAGGGGCAGGCATGGCTAGACAGAGTGTAGTACCCACTGGCACCAGTGTGGACTGGATAATGAAGCTGGTTGGGATGAACTGGGCTTCATGCCCATTGACTTGTGTGAGAGCTGAATAGGATGTGGGACAGACAGGATCAGTCTGCTGTACATACTGGCAAGCACAGGAGCCAGCGCAAGGGCAGGCCTGGTGGGGTTATTGCAGGTCACTCTGACTAGGCTGCAGCTCCCTTTGGTTTACATGAAGGCTAAGTGTGTGGTGAGCATGATTGGGCTGGGCTCCAACACCCATTGGTTTGCAGGGAAAACAGGGCTGGAGACAGAACTGACCCAGCAATTATAACCACCTGTGTGTACATAGGCTGATTTGGGCGACAGACTGTGCCAGACTCTGTATTGGCAAGCACACAAGAATCGGGTGTGGGATCATCTCAGATGATGTTTCTTTGGGGATTCCTGCCCCTACCCCCAACTGAACTGCTGGGCTCAGAACTACAATGATGGAGAGAATTACAGGTTCCATGGTCTGACCATGGAATGAGTGTGCCAGAACTGGGCCTCCTCAGTGACTCAGACGAAGCAGCGGCCAGCATATCCAGATGCACATGGAGGATATGGCGGTGTACTGGAGCCTGTAGAGGACACCTAGTACCATAACAGGGGATGTAAGACAGAACAAATTAATCAACTACCCCAGCCAAGCGTTGGCAGCACATATCTGGTCAAATGAGACTCTAAGGTGGACTATGTCAGCCAGTGATTCTGGAAAGATTTTATCATGATTGGAGTGGTGGGATTAACAGCAATACAGAACTGTTGAACTATCACAACCACTTGAGTAGGACTCTTGGAGCTTGCCCCACATCTGAGACCTTGGGATAGTTGAGAGCAAAGGTGGGGCTTTTCCCCTTATCTTCTCCCTTCCCCCAGATACAGGAAGGAAAAAAACAGAATGTAGAACCAAACCGAAAGAAAGAAAGAAAGAAAGAAAGAAAGAAAGAAAGAAAGAAAGAAAGAAAGAAAGAAAGAAAGAAAGAAAGAAAGAAAGAAAGAAAGAAAGAAAGAAAGAAAGAAAGAAAGGAAGGAAGAAAATTGTTAAATTGTTAATTAATTTTAAAACAAAAGAAGAGAGAAAAAACTTTTCAGTGGCTATTTGAGAGGAGCCAGTTGATAATTCTTCCGGGCCCCGTAAGGTAGCTTAGTGGCTAGTCTTCACCTTGTATGTGCCAGAATCCCATATGGGTGCCAGTTCTAATCCAGCTCTACGCTTGTGGCCTGGGAAAGCAATGAAGGATGCCCAAATACTTGGGACCCTGTACCCATGTGGGAGACCTAGAGGAGGCTCCAGGCTCCAGGCTTTGGATCAGCTCAGCTCCATTGCGGCTGCTTGGGGAGTGAATTAATGAACAGAAGATCTTCCACTCTGTCTCTTCTCCTCTCTGTATATCTGACTTTCCAATAAATAAATCTTAAAAGAAAAAAACTTCTTCCCATTAAGCTATTCCTTTTGTGCCTGAGCCTAACACCCAAATAAACCAGTTCTAGGTTGTATGTTGGCCTTTTGCCAATTTCAGTTGCAAAGGGTCAAGCTCTGTTTTCTATGTGACCCAAGCACAGGAATACTTTTTCTCTCCTTCAAACTAAATGTCTTTTTGCCTGAGAATGTTTGCACTATTTGTTGTTTTGGGAACAATTCATCACATACAGCTCTTCTTGGTTGAGTCTCATCAATGTTTGGATTCCGAATACCGGTTCTTCAGAGTAGCTTTCCCTGATGACCACTTCTTAGCAGGAATGAATCTCTATTTGAGAACTGGACCTGCCCAATCTCTAGCCTTTCCTCCCATGCCTTTCATGTCAAGCACTCTGCTTTAGCCCCACTGTCACCCTCTATTTCATAATCAGAAATAAAAAAGATATATACTTGCCCTGTCTGCAGCAGCATTGCTTTTCCAGATGTTAGAAGCGAGGCTCATTTACTCACATTACTTGGGCCACTGCTCAAAGATATCCGTGCTGGTCACTATTATCAAAAGTTCTTACCCTTACTGCTTTGCTTTACTCTCTAGTTAGTTCTTTATGGTATTTGTGCATATTTCAAATTTATCATTTGCCATTTGAACCATCTAGCGGAATATCATCTTCAAGAATGGGGGAACTCTGCTTGTTACCAACAATTAATCTAACAACTTGAAGGATGCCTGATGATATATTATTGGAACCTCTGGAAGCTATTCCATGTTGAGACTTACTTAAGTTTTCTCTATAAAAGATACTTCTATAAACATTCCCATATGATCATTTCTTTTGCTTTTTAAGTTGTAATTCAAATTCTACATGTTACAGATTGATACATACAATCCAATTGCGACCTAGAAAATCTGTAGGGGGAGCCACCACCTGCCATCCCATATGGGCTCCAGTTCAAGATCCAGCCACTCCACTTCTGATGAAGCTCTCTGCCAATGTGCCTGGGAAAGTAGCAAATATGAGCCAGGAGATTGGGCCCAGGCTCTTTCGTGGGAGCCTCAGAAGAAGATCCTAGATCCTGGCTTCAGCCTTGCTTAGCCCTGACCTTTTCAGCCATTTTGGATAGTATGCCAGTGGATCAAAGATTCTCTCTGTCTCTTACCCCCTCCACCCTTTTGTGTGTGTGTGTGTGTGTGTGTGTGTGTGTGTGTGTGTGTGTGTGTGTTAGAGAGAGAGGGAGAGACTCACTTGTTCTTTCTATATAACTCATTCTTTCAAATAAATAAATCTTCCTTTGAATAAACAATGGAAAGTCTATAATTACTTACATACCAAGTATGCCTCACTTTCTCACTGTACATTCATTCTTGCTTTGGATCTTGTGAGCCTTTTGATATTGTGAACCAAAAAAGGAACTAATGGTTTATATGTGAACTGTTAGTAAATATGAAACTCATTGTTTTATTAGGGCATGTAAATTGCTGTTGGTCTATTCTATCTATTTACATTTTCATACCCACTCTTGTTTGTTATTTAAGAATTAGTTATAGTTTGTCTATTCATACATATTATGAATATTTTCCTAGTTTTAGTTTGTCTTTTTTCCACATTGATGTAGACTGGAAGTTTTTTTTTTCTTTAGATAAGGGAGAGTTTGGGATTAAATTTTTCATTCTTTAATGGTCATAAACATATTCCTATGTGGTTTCATTGAGCAATTTTTAAAATGCTTTAGTTTATGTGTTACATGTACTTTATGTGCATGTGAAACATTGGAGAAATTAGTTTTGTTCTAATATTAATAAATTATTTATCAGTTTTTCCTCAATATATATAAACACTAAAATTATTTTAAAAATGGGAGCCAGCACTGTGTCATAACAGGTTAATCTACCGCCTACAATAGCAGCATCCCATATGGATATAGCTCATGTCTCATGTGCTCCAATTCCTATCCAACTCACTGCTAATGCATCTGGAAAACAGAGGAAAATTTCCCAAATGCTTGGTCTCCTGAACCCAGGTAGGAGACCAAGAAGGTCCTGGCTCCTGGCTTCAGCCTGGCCCAGGTCTAGCCAAAGCAACAATGTGGGGTGTGAGCCAGTGGATGGAGGACTTTGCTCTAACCCCCACTGTCTCTATATAACTCTGCCTTTCAAATAAATACAATAAGCCTTTCATATAAATAAATATTTAAAAGATAATAAAAACAATGCTTATAACTTATTACAAGACTACTACCGCCAGTTATCTTGCTAAATAATCCGCATACAAAAACTCAGTGTTCCTACCAATCTCAGGCTTATAATGAAAGCTATTTTTCTTGCCAGAGAAAAACAAATGTTGAGTTTTTGTAGTTGGCCCTAAAATCATCTTCCATTTGTAGCTTATGCAGGGGACATAATCCCACTTCTGGAGTTGACAAATCTGTGGTTCATATCAAATAAACACCTTGCCCTCCAAAAGTGGCAAGTGCTTTTGTAACACATTATCGAAAATAAACATGCTGTGGTTGTACGTTATTGTGGTTGTCGGTTGGACTATGCAGTCCACTACCACAGAACCTTGTGTTACTTGATGTCAGCCTTTTTTAAGTTGCGTCTCCCCATATCTTTTGCCACGAAGTCGTCTAAAGGTGGCTGGAATCTGATTCCACTATCTGCACTGATGGGACAAAAAGAGAGTAGATGAAGCCTATGAAATTATCAAAAAGCATACACTGAAAGAAAGCTGGGGAATTACTGTTATGTAACACAGCAGCGCCTAACAGAAAAAGGAACAAGGAAAAATGATGACAACAGAACAAAAAGATATAAATTCCATCGCTATAAACATACAACATTGCATAATCTTCAATATTAACTCACACAAATAAAACAAATAACATGATCTCAATCAATGATCAAGAAAAATGACTAAATTCAATTCATGTTTTGAATGGAAACACTTAGAAAGCCAGGAATGGATAGACTCTTCCTCAACTTAGTAAAAATCAAACAAAATTTAGATTATTATACTTATAGAAAAATTTTAGGTGGTAGCATTTATGGATAGGAATAATACCAGGATCCCCACAATATCTTAACATACTGTGGAGGTCCTTGCCCATACTACATAGGTAACAAAAAAGAGAAAGTTGAAAAACTAATAAGAAATACACATGATTTTGATATTTTCTAGAGAAGTCAGCATCTATTTTGGAAAATCAATGCCATGAGAATTATAAACTCAGAATTCATGATAGAATTAATTGGTGCAGCTGGTAATATTTCATTGCATTTCTCTACTTCAGTTACTGTCATAGGAAAACAGAAGGAAATGTATCAGTCGATATAGCTCTCTGTATCATATATAAACCTACTTATGTAGCTGTGTGTGCATTCTAGGAATTGTCTATACATGGGTACATAGAGAAATATTTATTTTTAACAAATGTTCTAGAAAATGCTTTGCAAAATGAAAGGTAAACTATACTTATACATGGGAAGACTTTATCTTCCCACCAATAATTGCAGTTGAGCCCAGTGTGTTGGTGAATGGCAACATTCAAAAGGGGCAACACAGGTCTTCCAGTGAAGTTGAGCCCACCACGATAGCCTAGTGGCTAAAGTCCTCACTTTGAATATGCCAGGATCCCATATGGATGCCAGTCCTAATCTCAGCAGCCCTGCTTCCCATCCAACCCCTTGCATGTGGCCTGGGAGAGCACTAGAGAATGTACTAAAGCCTTGGAGCCCTGCACCTGTGTGGGAGACCCAGAAGAGGCTCCAGGCTCTGGATTGGCTCAGCTCCCGCCCTTTAGGCCATTTCAGGAGTGAATCAAGGAACAGATTGTCCTGTCTCTCCTTCTCTCCATATACCTTCATTTCTAATAAGAATGAATAAATATTTGGAAAAATAATGACGTTATAATTTAAAACACTTATAAGATTCTAGTTCAGAATCTCCTCACTACAAAATATGCAAGTAAGCAATAATGACATCCTTACACAAAACCTTTAAAAAAAAATCTAGCTAAGAAGTTCCATAATTTCAACAAAACTTGATGTGAAAGACCAGCTAGGATATTATAAGCAAAAAATAATGTAAGATCGTATCATTTCCCGCAAAATACAAAGATTATTTCAGAAAACAGCAAATCAAATTCAGTGATATATGAAAAATTTGTTTTGCTCCACAATGAAAGGCTTCTTTAATAAAATGTAAAAAATAAAACTGTGTAACCATCACAAACATTACAGAAATCTCTGATAAAACCAGATATAAACTCCCTTTTAAAAAATTACTGGAAAACTATTCTAAAGTAGATTCATTTAGTGATGAATTAGTGAAATTTTCTCTCTACAGTTGTGAACAAGAATTCTTCCTAGTTGTTATTGCTATTAGAATTCACAAACATTGTAAACACTGGACTCTCTAAGCGCTAGACTCCCCAAACGTGAAAGCCATTTAAGAAAAAAAGTGCAATCATTGGAAAGAAAAAAGTCACCAATGTTCTTATGCAACAAGCATGTGCACCTAACAAATCTAAAGCAATATAAAGTATATCCTTAAAATTCAAAACACAAAGCAAAGAGAAATTGAAAATGTTAATGTACATCATTTATAATTATATAAAAATAAAATAGCTAATTATAAACCTGAAAAACCTGAATTTCCACAATAAACTAAATTGTTACAGACATAAATTACAAGACATACTATAACCAGAGAGAAATCCGAGACTGATGGTTCGGAAGACCTAATCAGAATTATGTTAATTTTCTCTGGAATACCCTCTGCTAATCAAAATTCCAGAATGGCTTTGTAAATGTTGATGTTAATTCTAAACTGTATACAAACATTGAAAGAGCCAAATTTGCAGGGCAACAACAAACTGGAAAACTTATGCAATGTGGTAGTTTTGACTGCATTTTGACTATAGATCAGAGTCATTGGGGAAATTTTTAAACCTTGCTGATGGCACCCTTCTGTTTACATAATTAAATCTTCGTCTGTAGAGGATACATTCATGCATATATATTTTGTAAAAATCTCTGATGCTTAAAAAAATGAAACGAACTTAGAGAATCAAGATCCTGCCACACATTATTTTGTACAATTATTTATGCAATATATTTATACAATATAAATGAAATATTATACGTTGCAAATCTACTTTTAATCAAGGCAGGATGAAAGTGGCTTAGGGAAAATTGAAACAGTACAGATGCTATAGAAAAAGACTGTTTATGACTAAGGTAACTAAGCAAGATATTAGAAAAAGACAACTTTTCCGTATTTGAGCTCATTGTCTCTAAAGGTGAAAAAAGTAATTATTAGCCACAATTTCATATATGTACCACCCCCTCTCAAAGAAAAAAAAAACGTCGAAGTAAAGTTCAGATCAAAAGTGAGAGCACACACACACACATACACACATACACACACACACACAGAATAGATAAACAGAGAAAAACAAGGAAAGCTTGGTCAGCATGGACTCACACATACTTTGCTAGGCAGGACACAGAGCAAGTACTCCTCACCAAGGTACCGAAGATTTCTCTGCACACCCCTCCTATAACAGTTATGCACCTCAGTTGTGGAAATGTCAATGTTGGGGCTTTTGATTGATTGGGTTTTTACTCCGTTGGCTCTACCTTCAGACCAGAGAAGGTCTCTCCAAAAAGCCGTTGAACTTATCTGGGCAATAAAATGAGGGTCTCTATGCTTGGTATATGCTTGCAATGAAGGAATCTCAACTGAACTTGAACTGTGGTCAGGCAGCATGGTGGAGGAATCCACCATGGGGCGAGAATTATGAAAGGGGGGGGGTTGGGAATCCCAGTACCTATAAAACTGTGTCACATAATAATAATAAAAAAAAGAAATGAAGATATTTTGAGGTGTGCATAATTACTACAGAATAAAAGGAGAACTCCCTCCCCCCCAAAAAAGTGAGAGTAAATATTGAATTTCTAGAGGATAATATGGGATATTTTCATAAATGTAGTAAAGGAAGTTTCCTTGAAAGTGCAACGAATGTAGCTAACAAATTAAAAATTTCCACCCATGAAAAGATACCAGTAAGAACTTGAACTGTCATGCTCTGGACTTTCAAAATACATACCAGAAGTCAGTATGCTAGCTAAATCCATAATTAAAAGTTACAAAATAACAAGTGAACAAGAGACATGAGCAATTTGCTCACAAAAGACCATCTCCGAGTGGCTAGAAAATGTGTGGAAAAAGTACTCATTAGGAAGAGGCAAGCTAAAACTAAGATGTATCACTGAACTCTCATCAGGATGACTCTACTTCAGGGCTGATATCAAGTTTAGCAGACACATAGATTAACTAGAACTATCATATTCTGCAGGTAGAAATGCAAACTTCACTATTTGAAAACTTGCTTTTCATTACCTACAAAGTCTGACATGTATATACCATATGTCCTTGCAATTTCACCTAGTGCTATTACCAGCTGAGTGCATGTAACTGTAAATGCACATGAATAAAAATCTCTTGATAACATTATTAGTAACAACTTACAGAAGGGAATAATCTAAATGTTCAGTCAGAATGGATAAATCAATTATGCTGAAAATGAAGCACATACAGCAGCATAGACTACTTTTTGTAGACATAATGATAGTCATAATTTAATCAGGAAAGGATACATACTTGATTTTCCATTTATATAAAGTTCATAATGGACAAAAGTCATGATAGTGATAACTGGTGAACACAACAGATGATAATTGCAAAACAGTTCAACATGGGTATTCTAGAACATTTGTAATTCTTCTTGATCTTCATGTTGATTACATGAACTTGTTTAACTTTGTAAACATTCATCTTAGCTGAGGTATAGCACAATGAGTTAACACAGTATGAGGATGACCTGAATACATGCAGAGTCATACTGCGCTCTTTTGTAAGACAATAAAAATGTCAATTCTACCCAAATTTATATAGAAAGTAAATGCAGTTAAATAAAATCACAGCTTAATTGTTTATGCAATCAATGTTTTTTTGAAAATATGTTTAAAAAGTTTATTAAGAGTTAAATCAACTTAAAAAAAACCTGAATGAAAACAAAGGATTGGTTCATATACCAATCATATATCAACATTTATCCCAGCGATATTGCTACTAAAAAATGGCTTTATCGCTTCTCGGCCTTTTGGCTAAGATCAAGTGTAAAAAATGGCAAGATTTTGGCACAGTTATGAAAAAACAGACTAATAGAAGAGAGGCGATGCTTCCGATAGACTGGCAGAGATCAAAACACGTAATGTGATTTGCTTGTAGCAACACAAGGCAGTGGAAAAGATGGCCTGGTAAGTCAATGAGCGTTGGAAATCAGGCTTATCCTGTACAGACAAATTAAAATTGGGTCCCTGTAAAGCTCATGGCAAGTGCCATCCAAACTGACCAAAAACAAAATACAAAATATAAATCTGTAGAGCTGTTATAAAATATTATAGGGGAATGCCTTTGCAGCCTAGACATAAAGAAAGACTTGTGATGCAAAACTTTAAATGCATAAAGATCAAACTGATTTGGGGCTGCTTTAGAAACACAGACATTTTTAATATGAGATTGAGGACAAAACATGGTCTGACTTTCAATAATCAATTTATAATTAAATTGAACAAACTCCTGTATCCACTTGGACAGTCTGTATGAATTCATTGCTCACAGAACTGTTTGTGCATAGGGGATTTGGAGTTGTGTTGATTGTGTGTGTCTGCACCTAGACATAGAGATAACGTTTACCAATCTTTCTTTTATGTCATGATATGATAATTGCAATTGAATTTTTTTCTGGATAAACTGGTTGTTAGAGTGGAAATTAAATCAAAATGTACCTAATACACCTAATCGACCTAACCATAACTAAGCTTTTCCTGCCTTAAACATGTTCAGAATGCTGAAATATCTAAAGGGAAGTCAGATCATCCAACAGAATGTCTATTTTATACTCAAGTTTTAAATATCTGCTAAATTATTAAATACTATACTGAAAGTGGAAAAGCAGAATGATTGTAAGAGTGTGTTTTTATAGCATTGTTCAGAAAATTACAAGTCAATAAGTTATGAATTGAACTGCTTCAACCCAGAAAGCGTGTGTACATTCTCCTGTTATTGAACAGGAGAGACTCGCCTACATACAGTTCTAATCCATTTTCTCAGATTAGACTTGCTATTCTTGATTCAGTTTTATCTTTCGTATGATCAGTGCTATACACAAGGAAGCCTCAAATGTTCACAGAAAAGTAGTGTTAAAAGATAAAGTGCTTCTACATGAACTTTGTGAAGTCCTCTCACGTTTAGCTAGAAAATGACACATTCATTTTCTTGTATAAATTACAACTAACCTCAAAAAAAACATTTTAAAATATTTATTGCAGGTTTCAATAATTTTATGTAGATTAACGTACTGTAGTAAGTTACACCAAAACTCACTAATTTGCTATTGCATAATTCTAGCTGGATTCTGAATGGTTCAAAATTTATTTTTAAATATTTTGTTATTGATAAATAATCATTTCTATACCCTCAAATAAAAAAAAGTAGCATTATGTTAAGAACTGAAAGGCACACTGATGCCAGCAACATTAAGAAGTACTTAAGAGCTTGGAGAGTGTCTCCTTCTGAACACTCGGGCTGTTGATGATTTCTCCTGGTCTTGTGTCTCTTTCAATTATAAATGTGAGAAATATGTTTCTCACAGTTCTGGAAACTAGGGAGTGTAAGATCAAAGAGCTATACCTGGGCAAGGGTTTCTTGCTGTGTCATAATATGGTAAAAGGGCAGTGAGCACTTGAAACAGAGAGCAGGGGTAAGAGAACTCAAGAAGGAGGGAGGACAAGAGAGAGAGAGAGAGAGAGAGAGAGAGAATGTTCACTTTTGAAACTAAGGCAATCCAAGGATTGCCAACCCACTCCCATGATCATAGTATTAATCTATTCATTAGAGTAGGGCCTGATCGTCTCTAAAAAGTTATACTTCTTCTCAATGTGAATAAAGGATATATTATTTATGCAGTAAACTTCAATGAAGGTAGCATTTAAAACAGCTAATACCAAATAACATGCCATCTATGCATGTTTTCCTTACTCTTAACACTTGAGTGTTTAGTTTTAGAACAGTTTTATGATCACAGAAAGTAAAAAAAAAAAGCTCTCACACATTTCATACCCCAACAGATGCATACCTCTCCCTACTAATAATATCCACAGTCAGTGTCCCATTTATTAGAGTCCAATATCACTCAAAATTCCTCACCTACATTGGGGTTCATTGGTGTTTACTCTTTCATGAACTTTTCACTCTTGATTATAACCAATTTCAAAGAAAGACCAACAGTGATTACCCATCATGTTAAACCACCGAAAGCATACAAGAATTTTTAGATGTACTCAACTCCTCCTCCCTTGCTACTAGGAGTCCTGTCTAGGTTTCCCCTTCTCTAACACTTCTGAGCCTTGATCACTCATCAGTTATCAGTTAATTACAGAACTCATATTTTAACCAAGATTTCTCCTACAAATTCCCACTTTCAAGTACTCTAGAGTAGCCAAGGAATTAGAGAGTGCTTACCTTCAAAATAGATGCCTGACTGGACTTCCAGAACCCTGGGGAGTGTCCTGAGGTCAAGGGAGTGGACAAACTCTTCCAGCGATAATGCCATCGCTTTGCCTTGGTTTTGGTGTAGACCTGGTACTTGCAGATACTTACAGCTTCTGGATGTCACTTATCCACGTGAGTTCTTGCTCACCATTCCCCTCCCAGGGCATGCACAGACTTCACACCAGAGTCTATGAGCTCTGAGTGGGGAGGGAGGAGGAAGAAGACAGGAGACAAATGGAGTTACAGCTCTTTTGTTCTTATTGTGGCTTCCTATCTTCCTGACGCTGAAGTAGAACAGGGTGGGGGAGGGGCAAATGTGTTTGAACCAACACTGCCAATAAAAAACATGAGAACAGATAAGAGCTGCTGTGTTGCTGTCCGGGGTGGATCTCTAACAATGGAAAGAGACCTCAAGGTCAGAGTTCCTCATGACTTACCCATCAGAAAAATAACAAGAAGGTAGTATTGAAAGCTAATCTTAAAAGCGGCACCACATTACTTCATTATTTCTCTAGCTCACTTGTAAAAGTTTGGCTTTACGCCTCATTTGCATACTGTCAATGTTTTGATATTAAATTTGGTTACAGAAGTGCTTTGTGTCAGCAATTTTTAGAAATCTGATACTCAGGAGATAGTACTGAAACCACTGCTAGTTCTTCTGTATTAGAATCTTGCTGAATCTTAAAGGCAAGTTGGGGGTAGGGGTGGGATACAATAGGGAAAGTGATGCACTACTTAAAAATTGAAGGGCGATACAAACTTTCAAATCCCCATGCTATGGTGGAAAACGATCTGGACACTCAGAAAACCTGATGCCTTGATTTAGTTTAGCTAAAGAGTTACAGACTAACATGGTCTTTGTCATCTCTGATCCTCCTTTAACCAATTCATTACATGCAGGAAAAGTACAAGGGATCAAATAAATTTTGTGACTAATCCCAAGTCCAAAATCTTATAATCCTCATCTTGTAGTTTAAATTTAGGGGGAAAAAATGCCTGAAATAAAGGCAGAGAGGAAATCTCATGAAAACTAATTTCAAAACTTCCCCTTCAGAGCAGGTGTTGTGGCACACTCAGCTAACCTACCATTCAAGTATCAGAAACCCTGCTTGAACCCTAGCTACTCAACTTTCACCCCCTGCTAATACACCTTGCAAGGCATGCATAAAACCCAGTTAAAGTTCTTGCCTTCCAACTTTGGGTTATTCCAGAATTGGCAATTTTGGCCATCTGGTTGAAGAACGAACTACAGAATAGGCAGTATCTTTCTGTCTTTGTATGTCCTTGTCTCTGTGCAAATGCCTTTCAAATAAAGAAACATATAAATATTTTTCAAGAATATGAACCACTGTGTTCTCAGTGTCTAACTAAAACAAAAATATTTGAGAGCTAGGTGTACAATTCCAGGTGATATTTTCTGTCTTTAAAAAAAAAACAATGGAAGAACAATTCATATAGACACAGTTGAACGGTGCCAAGAAGCTGCACTTCTCCTTCTAAAGAAAACTCCAGCCTGACTGTTTATTGTAGCTTAAAAAATAAATAGCTAGTTAGAGAGTGTCAGGGTCATCACACCTCAGTCCTATATTTTATGGAGATGACAAAGGATAAAAACACAGTTTTTACAAAGAGCTTATAAAATTCTTTCAGTTCTTCATAACCGTATTAGACACAATCTCCTGCCTTTATTAATTTCTTTCTTTTCCAAAATAGTATTTATGCCTGGTTACATTAATAGATTTACCATCAATGATTCTAATTCCTCCATTGCAACATTTCTTTTTTCCTTTTTTTTTTTTTCACATCAAAATCTTCCAAATTTGGTAGGTACACTCCCCTAGCTTAGGTTTCTTAATCAATTATGGCCTAACAGTATATATCACATGTTAGAATATATGATAACAACCAATTTAGAATATTCACTAAAAAAATCATTTACACCAGATCTATTATTGTAGAGAAACTGGTTAAAGCTGTCACCTGTGATGCCAGCATCCCATTTGAATACAAGTTCAAGTTGTCATTGCTCCACTTTCCATCCAGCTCCCTACTAATGTGCTTGGGAAGGCAATAAAATATGGCCCATCTGAGACCAGCACATTGGCTCAATTGGACAATCACCTCTAAGCACGGTATCCCATATGGACATCGGTTCATATACCGGTTGCTCTACCTCTCATCCCCGCCTTATGGCCTAGGAAAGCAGCAGGGCATTGCCCAATGACCTGGCGCCCTTCGCTTGCATAGGAGATCCAGAAGAAGCTCCTGGCTTCAGATCAAATCAGCTCTGGCCTTAATGGCCATCTGGAAAGTGAAACAACAGATGGACGATCTTTCTACCCCTCCTTCTCTTTGTAAATCTGCCTTTCTAATAAAAAGTCAAAACATTGAAAGAAGCAGAAAGGCGATCTATTCATGCCCCATGCACTTGGGAAAAGTGAAAGGAGTTTCAGACACCTGCGGTCAACCTGGAAGGAGTTCCAGACACTTAGGGTCACCCTGGAAACAGTTCCAAGTACCTGGAGTCAGCCTGGCTCAGCCCTGATGTTTGAATCCACTTGGAGAATACACCAGCCCCGCTCTGCCCAGCCTTTCTTTCTCTCAACAACTCTGCATTTCAAATATAATAGTAAATCTTTATGTTAGAAAATCATGCATCCATTAGAATTGATGCTATGAGAATTTAAGTTATTGTCTGGTCCAAATTGGATTTCATGAAATTACATGTCCCAAATCAATTATTTTTCCTGTTTTTCAAAGCAGCTACTGTATAAAATCAAGTCTCTAACAATGACCTTGTTACTCTGGTTTTCTGTTCTTCTACTAAATGTTTTTCCTGATCTGTTACAGCTTATTTCTTTCATTCACCTAGTAATAGTTAACCACACTTAGCATTGTCTCAGTTTGCCAAGCCAAGACTTTGAGTGTCGTGTTAGATGCCACCCTGCCGTCACTCCCCAAATCCTCTAAGCTTCTTAAATTGCAGTTTTCAACTGTACTCACTCTGTCCTTGCCTTGTGTTTCCACTGTTACTGCTTGAGTCCAGATCATAATCTATCCTGGCAGTGTTAGCAAAAGAATCAGCTGTGAAAACCATGAAAAAGTTGAAAAAGACTATTGAAAAGGCACTTATACAACCAGGTAGCAAGATTAATTATTAAAATTTAAATCACTAAAACCTCAGATTATAACAGTCATTTACTGAGAATTCTGAATCAATTAGACCATATGAAATAATTCCCTATGGAAGATATTTCAATGCATTAAGGAAGAAAGTTTTTATTCAACAAATGTCTGTTACTTAGTTCAAAGTATTTTTTTCTCTCAGACTAACACGAAGCTATTTAAATTAATTTCTGAAATTTTAATTTGCACAAAAATATGAAAGATAGAAAAATATCTAGGAGGAGATGAAAGAATTATTTGTAAGCATTAATCAAAATTTCAAAGGAAAATACTAATACATCTGTAACACATCAATCAAAGCTTCAAAGGAAAAGACTGATACATTTGGAACAAACAAACATTTCTATAAATGAGAAAGAAACTAATCAATATGAAAAAGTTACTTCTTCAAACAAAGAATTACTTTCTTGAGTGTATAAAAAGCACTTACTAACTAATATGCAAAAGTAAATTGGCAAGCTTCTTGACTAAAGGAGAGCTGTTGGAACATGAGCCTTGGAACATAAGAATACAAAATCCTGGAAAGCAGAGCAACATGACAAAACGAGGCCAGTATTCTCTACTTCTTCTCTAGAGAGGTGTTTGAGGATTAATAATTGTCACTAACAGTCTGAGAATCTGAGCAAAAACTGGTGGCTAAGGAAAAAAGAAAATTAATTGATTTTATAACAGCTTTACATGGCCAGAAAATACTGTTGTGGCTAGCAAGGCATCCAGAAACACTCCAAAATTTGTTGTTCAAAACCACGTTGTCTGCTAACTCCTGAGCAGTACAGAAATTAAACATGATGGCCCAGAATATGGAAGAAGCTAAGCAGGGCTTATTTCAGCAAACCTGCCGATGAGGATGGTTCACAAGGTGAGCAGGTGCCACTGGAACAGTTCTCTCAAATAGTGAGCTACAAGCAGAACATTTTTTCCAAAAATGGAAGCCGAGACTAAAATTAGTTCAATTCTTCATTGGATTAAGGTTATCAGCTCCTATTCTAGTTTAATGAGAAAAGCAGAGCGACCACATCTGTTTAGGAACAATGGACAGAATTTCTATATATTTTTAAACACTATGTATGTAAATTTGATGTAGGTAGTAAATCAATGATTTTGGCTAATAATACTCCATTGTGTATATATAACACATTTTCCTTATCATTCAGATATACAGAGAGGAGGAGAGACAGAGAGGAAGATCTTCCCTCTGCCGAATCACTCCCCAAGTGGTCTTGAGCAGCGGACAAAGTTTATATCCAGGGTTACAGTTCTTATACTTAGTTCAGTTATACAGTTCTTATACTTAGTTACAGTCCTTATATTCTTAGTAAAACAATAGCTCAAACACTCAGAATTAGGTCATATCTGGGAGCAGAGGGTTGAAGGAAGCTAACAAGGCACCTTGGTCAAAGCACTATTGAAATAGGGAATAGATAAAAAGCGCTGTCTGTTCCTGATGAGCTGACTAGGCAGAGCACAGAGTTGAGTATAATGTTCTTTCTGAGAATATGCCAAACACTTGCTGAAAAGCTTCAAGAACAAGAAGGAGCTTCCTTGGGAATCAAGTTCCTTGGATTGATACATTTTTATTTGACTTGTTTATTGTCGTTTGGAAGAGAAGGTTTACAGAGAGAAAAAGGACAGAGACAAAAAGATCTTTCATCCACTGGTTCACTCCCCAAGTGGCCACACAGGCCAGAGCTGAGCCAATCCAGAGTGAGGAGCTTCTTTTGGGTCTCCCATGCAAGTAGAGGGCCCCAGAGCATTGAGCCATCTACTGCTTTTCCAGGCCAAAAGCAGGGAGCTGGAAGGGAAGTAGAGCAACCAGGACATGAACTAGCACTCCAATAGGATCCCAGTTCTTAAAAGGGGAAGGATTAGCCAGTTAAGCCATTGCACCACGCCTGATATTTGTATTGTTAGCATTTTTTATTTACTTGTTTCAAAAGCAGAGACACAAAGAGATATTTCTGGGGTTTTCCTGCCAGTGGGCCCCCAAAACCACCTAGGGGTGAAGCAATGGTGTTCTGCGGCCACAAGAACCACCAGAGACAGTCTGGTCAAGAATGTCTGCTTATTGTAATGCAAGTACAAATTTATATAGACAAGGAAATGGGCAAGTGGTAGGGTGTTTCTTTACAGTCCTCCCACACAACAGTGACACTGTAATTGGCTAGAAGGCATGTCTATCTCTCTGGACCCTTCAATCAAGTCACAGGTCACATACAACCCATAGGCTGGAAGGTATGCCTCAGGTCACAGTAGGTAGGCTATGAGTCTCATTAGACTTCTCAGACTTGCTTTTCAAGAACACCTCAGCACAGCTCATCCAAGGACAGAGAAGAAGACACCCAGAAGCAGCCCATTGTGCTGGTCTGTATATTCAGTGAACAGGCCAGGTTAAGGTCTCAGCCGAAACCATTGTGAGGGGATTCCCTCGGGGACACAGTGTGCCTATGACCTCCCACATAGGCCAAGCAGGCAGAGATCCAGGGGTGATTTCCCACAGTGATACAAAGAGAGCATCCTATCTACTGGTGAACTTGCCCCAACTGGAGCCAAAGCCAGAAGCCAAGAACAAGTCAATGTAAGTCTTCCACAAGAATGGCAGCAACCCAGCTACTTGTTCCATCACTATTGCTTACAAGGCTCTGCATCAGTGAGAAGCTGGAGAGAGGAGTGAGCCAGGTACGGAAGCCAGGTACTCCAGTGTAGGTTGTAAGCAACTATTAACTATCTTAATTTATTGGCCAAGCATCTATTCACTGAGATTGGTGGTTAAAGGTATAAAAATTTGATAGATATTCTGCCTTCCTTATGGAAACATGTTTTAAATGGATGGATCTATGTATTACTTGTGGAGGTGTGTTGGGGTGTTCTGCCCATTACCTACTGAAGCAAAGCAGGTTAGGTTGAAATGTAGACCCTGGGTGGGCATGTGATACAGTGATTAAGGTGCAACTTGAGACTCCAAATCCCCTGTTAGGATGCCTAGCTTGAGTCGTGTCTTTCTGCTTCCATCCAACTTCCTGATGATAGGCATGCGAGGAGGCAGCAGATCACAGCTCAGGTGCTTGGATCCCTGTCACTGATATGGGAGGCTCAGAAACAGTTCATGGCTCCTTACTTTGCCGTGATACCTGCTTGTGCTGACTGTTGCAAGCTTTGGGGAAGATGGAACATACTCGCTCTCTCATATGGACCCTGGTTCATGTCTGGGCTGCTCCATTTCCAATCCAGCTCCCTGTTTATGGCCCGGGAAAGCATAGAAGGATGGCCAAGTCCTTGGGCTCCTGCACTCACGTGGGAGACCCAGAAGAAGTTCCTGGCTCTTGGATTCTTGTCAGCTCAGCTCTTGCCATTACAGTCAATTGAGGAGTGAGCCAAAAAATGGAAGATCTTTATTTCTATTTCTCCTTCTCTCTGTAAATCTGCTTTTCAAATAAAAATAAGTAAATATTTTAAAATAAAGAGGGAGAAAGAAAGGGAGAGTTAAGTATGGGAATGGAGGGAATTGAAGAAGAGGAAAATATCACTGTGTTCTTAGAATTATATCTAATTATATTATATCACTGTGAATCTAATAAGTACAAGTAAAACTTAAAAATACAAAAATATAAAAACCTTATAATTGTAACACCTTTACACATAAAAACAAAAAAAAATGTGAGAGGCAATTAATGTAATTCTTGTAGATTTCACATATACCTCTCAGTCTCCCTGACTTAGAACGATATGTTTAATCTTCAGTGCAGAATTATGTGTTGCAGGCAGGAATTTCTTATGTTGAAAGGAAATGAAAGAACAATATTTCAAAACTGAGTTCATTTTTTTACTCTAAAAAAGATTAAAAAGTGTTTCTATTTTATAACCTAGGCATAAGATATACACAATTTGAAAAAATTTTCAAAGTGGGAAAAGCCATAAATCCAATGGCAAGAAAACCTGGATGCAGAATTATTTTTGAGAAAAAGAATCAATCTTTTGGAAAACTCCCCTAAATAAAAGTCTCAAAGAAATGGAAAGCAAAATGAGATATTTACAGATTTAACCTATAGAAAGAAATAGGTGTAGATTTCATTAGTTTCTAGTGTAAACAATTTCTTTCTTTCTTTCTTTTTTCTGTGCATGAGATAGCCAAGCTTTAGTGCAGTAAACAACTTGTTTTAGGTGACGATTTTTCATAAAGACTATAACCATGGTTCGAATTGCTTGTCTCAATGACTGTTTTCCAATTAAACAGTGAAAACATTGCAATGAGCCTCATCATATTGAGAGCTCATTGTTTTAGAGGATGTATTTATTTAATTCATAGGAAATATGAATTCATTCACAAGAATTTGTTATCAGGGAAGAAAATTCTTAATATGAACAGTTACAATCTCATTTGTTCTTAGCATATATTCAAGAGTTCGTCAATATTTAATCAATTCTTCCAGAACAAAATTCCAGACAGAGTAAGCATTGAGGAATTTGTTCCTACTTATCATCATGCCTTGAGGAGGATAATTAGGGGATTTCATATTTAAGTAGAGTTTTTAAATGAAGAAGACATTTTTAAAACTGTTATAATTGTCAGATTTTATAATTGGTTATAGAGTCAGAGAAAATTGCAGATATAGCACAGAAATTTTCTGTATACACATATTCGTGCCTACTTTCCCATTTCATATCTCTTAATTTCTATGCTGCATTTGTCACTTAGAAACTATTATTGAAACATTATTTGCAAAAAACTATGTCTTGGTATTTCCTTTCTTCCCAAATGCCTTTTTATAATTCCACCAAGGAAACCTTCTTACATCTAGTCATAAGTTTCCCCTAGGTCCCTAGGCTCTGAGACAGCTTCTCAGAAACTTGTTTTCCATGACCTTGACAAGTTGGGCAGTACTGGTCAGGTATGTGCAGAATGCCTGGCAGTTTGGGTTGTCGGATGCTTTTCTCGTGGATCGATTGGGATAGGTTGAAGTCACTGGCGTTGAGGAGAAAGTCTATAAAGGCAAAGTGTTTCTCTCATCCCATCATTACCAAGAGTGTACATTGTTAACATGACTGATTAGTGAGGATGTGACCTTTGACTATGTGACTGCTGTGGCTTGGAAACAATTTATATGCATCCCCCCGAGGGTCCATGTGTTAAAGAGTTGGTCCCCAGTTATGCCAATGAAAAAGGTATTGCAACTTTTAAGAAGCGGGCCCTCCTGTGAGGTAACGAGGCCCCAGAGTCACTGACCTTAGTAGATACTAATGTTGTATTCTTGGAGAGTGAGCTAGCTCTTGCAAAACAAACTTTTATTTTAAAAAAAAAAGAAGAAGAACAAGAACAAAACTGGCTCCACCCACTGCTTTCTGGCTTCCTGTCTCACCACATCTCTCCTATACACACTTCCACCACGATTAGGCTACCCACAATGAGGTGCTCACCACAGCCCAGCAACAGGCAGTTCTCAAGCTTCCAGAATGGTGACATGACTACCTCTCGGTGTTACAAATGACCTAGATTCAAAGGTTTTGTTATAGCAACAGAAAATGCACTAATACAGTGGCCAAGGTTGTACTTAGTCATGTTTTTCCACAGTAATGCTACTTTTCCACTTGGCACATTCTCTGTGGAAGCCAGTGATTGGGCCCAGCCCACATTCAAAGGCTGGAAATTCATACTCTTATTCCTTGAAGAAGGAAGAGTTTCATAAATAGTTTAGAGCTCCGACAGAGACATTTTTGCTTCCTGACCATTTATTTACATCATTATTGGTATTGATTTTATACTTTGCATAATAATCTAACACTACCTTTTTTATTATACTTCATTCCAACTTTCGCCATATATATGCCCACACCCATGAATATTATATGTGTCTATCTGCATTTATAATATATTCTAACATGTATGCTATAGTATATAACATATTAAAATAAGTTTTTAAAGTATAATAATATAAACAAAGAAGTACAATCTAAGAAAAATAGGACAGTAATAGCGTTAAGGGACAATAGATGTGACAATAACTCTTTAATCTGACCTTGTGTTTTTACCAGTAGCTGTAATACTGTTTAAGTTTATTAAGCATATTAAGTAAGTGTCTATGCTTATGGATTCAGTCATCTACCTAAAATTATAATTTTAATATATTTTTAAAGATTTATTTATTTTTATGGGAAAGTCAAATATACAGAGAGGAGGAGAGGAGGAGAGGAAGATCTTCCATACACTGATTCACTCCCCATGTCCCTGCAGTGGCCAGAGTTGCACCAATCCAAAACCTCATCCAGGTCTCCCATATGGGTACAGGTTCCCAAAGCTTTGGAGCCATGCTCAACTATTTTCCCAGGCCACAGGCAGGCAGCTGGATGGGAAGTGGGACATGAACTAGCATCCATATGGGATCCTGGTGCATACAGGATGAGGATTTTAGCCACTAGGCTATCGTGCATCAGGCCCTAAATTTATAAATTTTAAATAACCAAAACAATTTATTAATTAATACATTTTGTGAACACTGGTTGCAACATATACTGGGCAATGGGCTATGTATTAGGGATTTCACGTGGGTCACCAGGTGAACTTACAGTCTAGCATATGTTTTCTGCAACAATCGTCAGTCTGTAATTTTTCACCAAAAATTTCTTAAATCTAGGGATTAGCACCATGGCTCAACAGATCAATCTTCCACTTTTAATCACTGGCAACAATATGGGCACCAGTCTAGTTTGGTTGCTGCACCTCCAATCCAGCTCCGTGCTATAGCCTTGGAAAGTAGCAATTTGGTCCAACTTCTTGGGCCCCTCCACCAAAATGAGAGACCCAGAAGAACCTCCAGGTTCCTGCCTTCCAGCTTCAGATCAGCTCATCCCCGCCCCAGCCATTGTGGCCATTTGGGAAGTGAACCAGCAGATGAAAGGTCTTTCCATCTATGTCTCTACTTCTCTCTAAAAACTGCTTTTCAAATAAAAATAAATAACTCTTTCAAAAGTTTCTTTAATTTAATGGTCAAGGACACAGTTTATACTGTCTCATCCTCAGGAGCTAGTTTGCATCTTAAGACCTTAGACAGGGGCCAGGCACAATAGCCCAACGGCTAAATCTTCACGTTGTATCTGAAGAGATCCCACATGAACACCTGTTCATATCCCAGCTGCTCCACTTCCCATCCAGCAGCCTGCTTGTGACCTGGGAAAGCAATAGAAAACGGGCCAAAGCTTTGGGAACCTGCACCCACTTGGGAGACCTGGAAGAAGCTCCTGGCTCTTGGCTTCAGAGCTGCTCAGCTCCAGCCACTGAGGCATCTTGTGAGTCAGTGGACAGAAGATCTTTCTGTATCTCTTGCTGTCTATATACTTGGCTGGTAAGGATGAAGAACATACATAAAATATATATGTGTGTGTATATATATATAATTAGTCAACTAAAAAGTTGCTACTTTTGCTGATATTGAACCACTTTTGGAATCAAATCAACACAATATTTTTAAACTTCAGAATACTTTATTTCTTTTTAAAATAAATTTTATTTTTAATAGTGATTACATGGTTGATCAGGGTGGGAAGAATCGAGGTTTAGGGAAAATTGAGTGAACTGATTGCTTTCAAATTTGCTATTTTTTCTTTTTGTTTCTGAGAGAAGAGGAGAGACAGAGGAAACCACTCATGACTTTCCACACATCCCAGTACCCAGGGATGAGGAACTACCACCTCATATCAACCCAGAGTCTCAATCCGTTCATATTCCAAGGGGTCTGTCCAAGTGGTTTGGATAGTTCTGAAATGCTGCCAATTTCACCGATCCAAGGATGATGCCACCCTCCCAATGCCCACTGGCTCCATTCACCGGGATTATTTGCTGTCTTCATTTGTTTGGGTAGCTGTCCAGTTTGTTCTGTTCTGTTTCTTCTGCTACAGCACCAAATGTGCTGCCATATTCTCCTTTTACAACAGGGCCTGGGTCCACTGCTCCACCTTTTTCATTAAGTAGGGCATGTTCTTGCATGTGAGTCCAAGTATCAGGGCCAGGCTTCCCAAGCCCCACTGGATCCCACACTACTGGGGGCTCACCAAATTAACATTCACCACACAGGTAGGCCCCAGGACCCAGGCCAGGTGATCTGAGCCCTGCCAAATCCCTCAACCTTGGGGCTCACGGACCCAACACCCATCTAGAAGGTGGGCCTCTGGACCGAGGTCAGGTAACCTGACCCCTACCCCTGGGGCTCACAAACCTGACACTTACCTAGTAGGACGACCCCAGGACCCAGGCCAGGAAACCCAAGCCTTGACAGATCCTCAGCCCCTAGAGCTCACAAAACCAACACCCACCTAAAAGATGGGTCCCAGGATCTGAACTAAACAACCCAAACCCCATTGGTTCTCCCATCCTCAGGGCTCAGGAACCCCACCCCCACCACACAGGTGGTCCCAGGACCTGAGCCTAGCTACTTGAGCCCTCTCAAATCCCCCGTCCATGGGACTCATGTATCTGACCCCCCACTGGGCCCAGATTGGCATAACTCGACTCACTTCTGCGTCCACAATCTTATTGCACTGCCTGGCCTAGTCTAGTCTTCCCTTGTTTCAGATCCTGTTGGTGGGTACTGCAGCCTATCCCAGCCCAGCCTGATTGCTGTTCCAGTCCTAACGTGAACTGACTGGTGTTGTGGCCTGATCTGGCTCCTCCTGCCCCCTACCCTCATTCTCAGATCTGCCAGTAAGTGTTATGTGTTCGCCCAGACTGGTCTGTTCCCAGATATGACCCACACGTATGCCAGCAGGTACTGTAACCTGACATGGTCTATACTGCTCCTTGCCTTGCTTCTTGCATTCACCTGCAGGGACTGCATCCCAATGAAGGAGTTTCCCAACCTCCTCCATTGAGTTTCCTCCCAGTGGCAGTTCTCATGCATACCAGTGGGATGTTGACGCAGGTTGACTTTTGTCCACCTCTTATCCAGACAAGAACAGTGACTTTACTCAACTGGCCATACTCATTCTGGTTCTTGTTGTTGGGTTTTGCAGCCCAGCAATACCTGGTCTGCACCCAGACACAGCTTTCACATAGTTCAGAAGGAGTTAAGACCTAGCCTGACCTCTTCTATACCCAAACTGGCTCTCACGAGTACCAGTGGGGGCTGGAGTCAAGCCCAATCTGTCGCTTGACAGACCCAGTGCACACCCGCACTGGTGCAGGCTGTAGCCATGTATAGCCCTATCTACTGACCTCATCCCATTATCATCCTCATCAGTGAGAACTCAAACCCGGCTTGGGTGTCTCCTTAGCTCCTCAGCAAGGCTTAACCCTATCTGCAATTCTTGTGTGAGCCAGCACATATTGAGTTCCACAGAGGTGAGCCCACGTTGCCCCAACAGATTCTGCTCAGACTCACTCTTGTTCTCTGCTTCAAACAGTCTTCCGTCGCCTGCTTACATACACATGTTGTGGACTTATCTATGGAAGTCCTTCAGCTATAATTCCTAACCTGGGCATAAAAACCACAGGTCATCTCTAACTACCACCTGCGCGATTCCATCATCCTCCTGTAAATCAAGACCGTCTAACTATTAGGGTGCACTGTCAGCTCTTTTAGGGGAGCCACACAGCTCAGCTACAGGCATGCAAAAGGGTCAAAAAACCTAACCTCCAGGATGGGCTAGTCCTGGAAGCTGGCTGAGCTGCCCTCCCCCACAGGGAGCCAGTGTGCTCAGCTGTACATACCTGCTCCAGGTTGAAATCAAATCCATATAATTTGAATCTCATATACACTGTAGTCCCATTATAAATTTCATCTTTGATGGATTCATAATAGAGCCTGTTAAATATTTATTTTAAAACATTTAAAGCTTTTGTTGACATATTCATACCTCTTCCTTCAGAAAAAAAAGACATTGAAATCAGATATAAGAAAAAAAATGATGGACCACTGAGTGCCAGACAGGCATCTTAAAAGTCTGTGCCTATTATAAAAACTAAAGTTATTTTAGTTAAAAAAAAATTAACTAAGGATGTGCCATGGAAATCGCAAGAAGCAGACAGGCAAATGTCACCATATACATACTTTGTGTGAATTTTGCTGGAACACAAGAAAAAGAACCCAGATACTTCCTTCTTTTATTCTGTGTTTTCTAAGAATCGTTCAGAGGTGGGGGAGCTCATGTTTGCTAAAGACAAGGGATCACTCAAATACTTGGCAAAAATGGGAAAGGTTCATTATGAAAAAGAGATAAAAACCTGTATATCCCTCCTAAGGCAGAGGCAAAAAGGAAGTTCAAGGAGCCCAGTGTATCCAAGAGGTTTCCTTCAGTTTTCTGTGTGTGTGTGTGTGGTGTGTGTGTTCTGAATATCACCCAAAAATTAAAGAAGAACATTCTCGCCTATTCATGGTTGATGTTGCAAAGAGGCTTGTGTAATAACACTGCTGCAGATGCTAAGCAGCCTGATAAGAAAGAAGACTGTTAAGCTGAAGGAAAGATGCTAAAAGGGTATTGGCATGTACCAAGCTAAAGGAAAACATGAAGCAAGAGGCAGGGGGATGGAGTGGGGAGAGAAGAGTCCTCAAAGTTGAAAAGAAGCATAAATACAAGGAAGAGGAGGACCATAAAAAAGATACAGATGAAGATGATGAGAGCCTGGGCACTAAAAGCAGGCCAAAATAATGCCATCCTACAACTCCTCCCCAGAATGTGGGCTGCTGCTCCTTCCCATCAACTGTACCCTAAGCTGAATACCAGCCCTTTGAAACAAATACTTTCAAAGAGGATGACAGGATCTAGGTTTCTAAGTCAGCACCTAAGTTCCCCCAAAAAAACCACAAGGGCTGTGTTAAGACTGCCCCAGGCCCTCGAAGTAATTGTGCATAATTACCTTTGTTCTCGAGATAACACGGTAAAGACTCAGAGACCGCGAGCCCCTAAGGCTTGGTCTCTCTACCAGTCCTTTTCATCTTACTGTTTCTCTTACCAAAATAAACCTTCACTTCTACTGTCACCCCATGTCTGGTCTCCATAAATCATCGCTGACACCAGAACATGCACCCAGACTCATCTCACCAGTTTTCCTGTAACAATGATGAATAAGTTGGCTCTACAGCAAGGCTTTCGTTTTTTTCTTCCCCTTGTCTCTAAAGCATTTAACCCATACTCAACTCACTCTCTTCAAATTAAGAACAGAAAGGTAAGGTTGCATAAGATTTGTTTATAAACTGCATTGTCTTTTTCTTTGTATAGTTAACAAATTGCCTCCTACATAGTTAGAAAGGCCTGTCCTAGTGGCATTTTTCAATAGCTTGCCTGGTATAATGCAGGGGTTGTAATTGGGCATGAAATTCTAATGTTGGTACACAACACAAATTACTTATGTATGAGGAAGACGGTATTTTCATCTTCAGTTATCTCTGATGTAGCTTATTAAAAATAATTGTTACATTAACTGAGTATCTATCTGTGATTGTGTGATAGGTTAATTGATAGATAGATCCCTGTTGGAATAAGAAAAGCAAAGCCTCTTTTATTTTTTAAGATTTATTTCTTTTTATTGCAAAGGCAGATATACAGAGAGGAGGAGAGACAGAGAGGAAGATCTTTCTTCTGATGGTTCACTCCCCAAGCGGCCACAAAGGCTGGATCCCAGTGCTTTCAAGGCAAAGACTTAAACCACTACTCTAGTGCCCTGGGCCCAAGCAGAACCTCTTTAAACATGTACAGAATGGGGCCTGGAGTGATAGCCTAGTGGCTAAATCCTCACTTTGCATCCGCAGGGATGCCACATGGGGGTGCCTCTTCCTATCCTGGCTGCTACAGTCCCCATCCGGCTCCCTGCTTGTAGCCTGGGAAAGCAGCAGAGGATGGCCCAACGGGAAACCTTTCTGAAAGAGGCTCCTGACTTCAGGTCAGCTTAGCTCTTGCCCTTGTGGCCACTTGGGGAGTGAACCAGCAGACAAAGCTCTTTCTCTGTCTCTCCTTCTCTCTATTTGCTTACCTTTTTGATAAAAAATAAAATAAAACAATTCTTTAAATGCACAAAATGCTCACTTCTCAGAAGGTACTTTAAGCAAGACAGAAGTATCTTTCCACCCTTGTGAGTTTTTAACTTATGAAACTAGAAAGAAATTTTTACCAATCACACCTTTGGTTGGGTTTTTGTGTTTTCAGGAACAAACTAGACAGGAATAGAGTCTTTGCCTTGGAAGGGGTTTGTCCTTCCCTCTTGTTAATTGCTAGCCACTATTCTTACCCAAATTGTGGCACCACTGTCACCATCTTCCAGGGTCTTTCCTCTGTTTGGAACCTCTCTACCTGATGCTGTACAGGAGGTTTCCATCTTTAATTAGTCTTGGTTTGCACAATGAAATTGTCATCATGAGAATTCTTTTATGTGAGACGAGAATTGAGATTGCCTTCATTTTTTCATGTGAAATCCTTCACAACAATTGCAAAACACATGCACACACACAGAGTTGACATTCTGAATACATAGATTTTTTTTAACGGAAAAAAGAACGTAAATGATAATAACAATATAGCAGAATTTTGCAGAGCTAAACTAGAAAACATTTCTGGGACCATGAACTGAAATGGGAGTCTGCAATGTCATTCTGTAGGTTAACAGCTTGTTATTGACGGTTGTGAGAACTGAAGCTTCACATCAGGCTTCCATGCCTTGCTAGAAAAAGCAAGCTTTGAAGACTGATTTGGTTGGTCTTACTGAGAGGAGTCAGCTGGAACAATAGATTCTCTGGTCCCTGGTGAAGTTACCTTTGTAAAATATAAAATCCTACTTCTCCCCATTTCTTCCCCTTCCAAGAGCAGTTTCTCTCCTTGAGAGAGAAATAAAGTCAGAGTCAACATATCAATTCCCATCTCTTAGAGTTGTTGTCATAACAAAAGCCAGGAGACCTAGTCCATACTAATCCCACCTCTGGGTTACTGTCCACCAAATGGTGTGGGAGTTTTCAGCTTCCATCAGAGTGGCAGGAGGAAGCCACCAGTCAGTCTCACCCTTCTGATGTCCTTTGGTACTGGACAAGGTGCTGCACCACTGCTCGTCACAAAACACATGGATTTTTCCCCTCTCTGCTTTTGTCCCCCTCCCTAGATGGTGCATAAGAGACACCATTTCCACAATTTCCTCAGGACTTTTCCTTCCTTGGGGCCCCCTCCAGTCACTATGACAAGAGACTTCTTTCTCACTCTTTTTTAAATAAATCTTACCTTGCACTGTTGTGGTCCTTGGCAGCTGGATTAGGGACACAGGCTTGGAAGCCACACCTTCCCAAGCCACATAATCCTTTCTGCACACCTGTGATACACACCTATCAGCAGCTAGAACCTAAGAGAAGCCGTATTGCATTGTTGCATAGCCACTTCCTCTTAAGCCCCCAAAAAGGCCATGGTGGTGAGGGGCTTACTCTTTTGCTCCTGTGCTCCCATTGCTCCAGCACTCTGACTCTTGGCTTGCTCTCTGGCTTCCCACAGACTCTGAAGACAGATAGTCTCTGTGTATGACCCCTTTTTGTATTCTCCACCCTCTGTTCTTTAATGTTCAGTGCTTGGGCAGGACAGTAAAGATGTTAATACTAAGGTGCTTTGTATTTGCAATTTGTGTACTTTCAAGAGTCTTTGGAGAAGTGAGGCTTAGCAGTAAGGCAATGTGCACAGAGAAGTCAGGAAAAGGTGAATGCTTGCAGCTTTGTAAGTGTGTCCAGGTTGTTTGTTGCATGTTTCCTAGGACAACATATTCCTGGGGAAGCTGGGTCAAAGGTCTTCAGTTTAATGGATGAACTTCATGGTGATGACTATTTGTTCCTCTCAGAGTTTTGATTCAGACTGGATTGTCATATGGACTTGTCATTTGCTAATTTCTAGCAGGCGTGTTAGCACCAAGCTTGGTTAATAACGATTCCTTAATATACTCTAGACCTGTCTAGCATGATCTTTCTCACACCTTGCAACAAAAGATCTTTTATCTGCTATTGCATTCTCGGAATGGTTGTAATGGCCAGGGTTAGGCCAAGCTAAAACCAAGGGAATAATTCTCCATTCAGTTCTCCCACATATGTGCAGCAACCTAGACCATCTTCTGCTGTTTTCCCAGGAGAGAGCTGGATTAGAAGCTCAGAACTCCTGTTATCACTGCATTTTGAATGTCTGCTTTGTAGGCAGTAACTGAACTCACAGCACCACTACACCTCTCCCCCAAAAGTTCTCTGGAGTGATTCACAAAATTGTGCCGAGAGAGAGAGAAAGAGAGAGAGAGAGAGAGAGAGAGAGAGAGAGAGAGAGAGAGATAGACAAGAGTTGCTGCTTTCAACTTTTTCTAAATGGTAAATTGCACTGAAAGGAAAGGTATCAAAACACTGAAAAAAGAATCACTTACACTCATGAACTCTTTCATTTTGTTACAGGGTATGAGCAAGATCACACCAGACATGTCTAAGGCTTATTAAGTAGTCTTTATTAATCAAACTTGGTGATAATAGAGCATACTAGAAATAGCAAATCACAAGTCCATATGGCAATCCAACCCATCATAATCCAACCAAACATAATCCCAATCCAATATAATCCCAAGAGGAACAAATGGTCATTACCTTAAGTCCATCCATTAAGCTGAAAATTTACGTCTCAGCTTACCCAACAATATAAGTTATCCTAAGAGACATGCAACGAATAACAGTTTGGACACACTTACAAAGCTGCAGACATTCACTGTATCCTGGCCTCTCTGATCACATTACACTACTGCTAGGTCTCACCTCTCCTGGAATTCCTGATAATAACCAAACCAGAAATAATATGCTATATCCATTGTCCCATCTAAGCAGTACACAGGGACCATGCTCAGGGGATTACCTGTCCAGGATCAGCCAAGAGCCGAGGTGCCAGAGCAATGGAAGCACCTGACCAAAACGAGTGCAAGCCCCAGCTTAGAGCCCCAGCTTAAAGCCCCAGTTTTATAGGGGCTTTTGAAAGGAGTGGTTACACAACAATGCAATAGTGTCCCATCTCAGATAATAGGTGAGTCAAAGGTGGGCAGTAGCGTACACGTAGGTGGCAGTTGGGGGAGACTGGCTGAGGATGGAATTAAGATTCCATTGCTGTTAGGACCCACATTCACGACAGAGGATAGGAAACACAGCCACATTTCATTTGCCCACTCACTGTCAATGGGTGCTAGGTATCACTGGGTGCACCCCATAACAACTTTTCATCTTTAATAAGAACTCACAATTGCATCTCCCTCTTGGTACTGCTGTGAGAGCTAAATGAACACACACGACACCCCGAGCACAGCAGTACAAGGCAAATTTTTCAATACCACTTCCTCTTTGTATTGCTATTTTCATGTCAACTATCCAACTAGCTCTGCCATCTCATCTAAAATTTGAAACACAACCATGCAGCCTTGACAATTCTTAAGAATTCTCAAGATATTCATATTGGTAAGATGAACAGTCTCATTTCATAAAAAGAGTGGCCAGTATGTCTGGACAGCTATCAAACTACCCCAGTTTTCACAGATGCCAACAGCACCTGCTGGATTACTGTGTGGCATTTACACGAAGTCAATCCCTGCCAAAAACAAATCTCTCTCCTCCTGGCATGCTGAATAAGAGATAGGAATGCATTAAACATTTACTGAGACACTTCAAGAGAGTCTTGGGTAACAGGAAGTGTTTTGAGATTTATTTGACATACTTGAAGTGCACAGAAAACTACAGGAAACACACAGAGAATGTTCCTGAGATCTTATTGTTTTCTTTTCAATCAGCCTCCTCTGTGACTTTTACACTATAATTTATTTTTAAAGAGGCATCATAGTTTTCTGAGTGCCATAACAAAATCCAAAGTAAATATTTCTACCCAGATAAACACTATTAAAAGGAAAGGATACTGAATTCATTTAAATACATTTGCAAAAGATTGATTTTCCCAAGGGAATGTACATGTCCTATTTCTTTAATTATTCTTGAAGTTTTGCCTATCAACTGACAATTTCTTACAGAAGGGAAGCAACACAGCCTGGCTTTCCTGACAGCAAAGAGTTATAATAATACTAGAATGAAAACAGGTTTGTCACTTGCCTTATCTATTCTAATGTCTGACTTAAGTCAGAAATGTAATAACCTCCACTCAAGTGAACGCAGTTGCTCAGAATATATTAAACCGAGAGGTAAATTGAAGTACAACTTTCTCTACTTTTTGAAGACCAGTGTACTTCTTCCTAACTGTAAGCTAGCAGGGTTACACAAAATTCGAGCACCATATTGCCATATTCACTTGACTTTGATGATTAATCACTTCATCACTTATACAGCTGTCCACATCTTCCATATGAGTTGCCACTCAGCAACAAGCTGTTTGCTTAACATTAACTAATTTTTATACTAAGAAAGGACTGAGAAGTTCAAACAGCCTGCTGTGTCTATTGATTTGGCCTCTCCTCCAGAGGGTTGCTGTGGAAAATTGGTCTCAATCAGCTCAGTCAATGCTTTTCAACTGCACAGGGAATGGTCTTGCTATGTCATGCCACTGTGGCTGCTAACACCAGGGTTTCTCAGCAATGCATAAACACCAGAATATGCCCTCCCACAACCCATAATAAAAGTAGGTCAGCAGTTCAAAATTTCCATTCTCTCTTAGCCCGGTGCTTCTTTTGGAGCTGTGGTTTCTTTCTTGTCATTGATCATGATTCAGGTCTTTCTAAACCAAATTCTCTCAAATGGTAATTATGGGTCTGTCTCTCTGTTGGAACGTGGTGATAGCTGTGCAGCCAGTATATTTAATGCCACTGAATTGTATATTTAAAAATGAATAAAATGTGAACTTCTATATTAACAAAAAAGTAATTATGTCTAGCTTTTACGCCTAGGCAGTAGAAGAAATTTCTTTCCAGAGGCCCCTAGATTTCTTTTTTTCAATAGATCTATCATCTTTGTATATTTTTATACCAGGACAAAGACTTTTGTGCTAATCACAGTTTGTGGTAATGCAGCTTTTCAGTGTTATCATAAGTACCTGACACAGGATGGAATGAGACATAGCTCATGGTTGTGAGAGCTCTCACAGCTCAAGATCTGGAGGGATCACTGGGCTGGTGCCCCATGATGTCAGTGAAAAATAAAACAGGTACAGAAGGGACACATGGTAAGGCCAAGAAGCAGAGAAGGAGAACAGGTAGGCTGACTCAGGCTTAGCTAACCACCCTTTTGGTAAGTACTACCTCCCAAGGTAGTGCTTCCGGTAAGCTACAGCTCTCTCATTAGCCCACCTCCTAAACACCATACCTGGATCACATCTCCTTCCAGTCCATGATGTAGGGACTTCCCTTTTCCATGTATGTTAGGAAGCCAAATTCAAGTCAAAGATACTACACACACACACACACACACACACACACACACACACACATCCATGAAACAAAACTTTCCCCCTTTATATGCTTGCCTTATTCTTTCAAGAGATGGAGCACAGTTTTCCTCTGCTGGAATTTATGTGCTCTTATTTGTAGCAGGTAGGATGCTGGTAAAATTCCAAAATTACATAATTACAAGCAATTCATCTGGTGTCTCATTGTTCAGTCTTTTACAGTGGATCCCTAAGCTGCATTGAAAACAAATGAACTGCCCTGAGGCCACTACTCTGTGAAGATGCTCACACTAAGCAGAGAGATCAACAATTAAATGCTAAGACTACATGAAAAGAGAAAGTGATGAAGCCCTTTAACATTGTACTGTTAGTCACTGTTGGTAACTGGATGGGACCTTGGTGATTCATCTAAGGATATTTCCAGCTTGCTGCGAGTACGTCCTGATTTCTTTGAATTATCTATGAGAAAATGAGAAGAAAGATATGAACTAAACAAAAAAGAGTATTCAGAATTTTGAATTAAATTTGAAAAATTTATAGAAATCCCAAAAATAGTCTGTTCAGTTAATAAATTCTTCTAAAATATGAACATATCTCAAGTAGAAGATCAAACAAAAATAAAACTATAAGGTTTTCAGAAAATCCTATGGTGGAACCTAAAGGCACTTTTGGACAGAAATACCTGAAGGCACCATAAGGTCAAATGTCACAGATGTTTATAATCTAATAAAAGAGTTTCTAAGAATCACAGATCATTGTTTTTTATCAGTTACACAGGTATATCCATGTAAGAGTACAGCTTATTTTCAAAGGATATATGTTTCCAAATTGGGTCACTTTTGTCTAGTGAGGTAACTTACAAGTTAATACCCAAGAAGTTTGCAAAATACCAAGAGTTGTGTCAAATGAAATTCAAAACCGGGGCTGGTTAATTCAAAACATATGGTGGCTCAGTAGGCTAATCCTCAGCCTTCAAGCTCTACTATCCCATACGGGCGCCAGTTTTTGTTCTGGCTGCTCCACTTCTGATCCAGCTCTCTACCTACAGCCTGGGAAGGCAGCAGAGTTAGGCCCAGAGCTTTAAGCAATTGCACCCATGTAGGAGACTACAAAGAAGCTCCTGGCTCCCAGCTTCAGATCATTTCAGCTCTACAAGCATAACATAGAGTGATTTTTATGTCTAAGTGATACAATCTTTTCAGCTTCAACCTGGTTCATCAAAGTCCATGATTTTCCATGTGAGCGAGTTGAATTCACTAAGTTTACCATATGAAGAAGAAGCCCAAAATAGACCACACAGAGAGTTCATATGTAGAAACCCTAAGACTATATGGGGCAGAGGATGAGGGAAGAGGAGGGGACAGAGTACATGATTAGCAGATAACTTCATTTTCAATCACTATTTGATTGCATGGAACCACATGAAAAACCCTGAACCACAATTGTGCTGTTAAGCCTTTCATGAATATTTGTCCCATAGAACCAGAGAGAAATAATAAAACGATAGAAGAAAGAGACACAGTTTCGAGTGGTTACACCGCAGAAGATGTCCAGTCTTCCTTTTCTTAACAGTTTTTTGAAGTAAAGACTCTCCTCATACAATGTTTCAAGAAATGAAGCCCATTTGACTTCTAGAATTTAAATGCGATCCTACCACTTTTAATTTTTCCTATTTACCTAGACCAAACCTCCGATACCCTTCCTCTGGCTACTTCACAAACCTCATGCTTGCTCTCTCAGCTTCTGTTTGTTCTTTCCTGAAATCCACGCTTCATAAATAGACATAGCAACCATATCACAATGTATATTATTTCAATTAATCTTCTGGTTTCCAGCCTTTCAATTTTTTCCCTTACTGATGAAATAAAATATTCACTCTTCCCCATCTTCAAAAGGTTTGTCTTCTCTAGCTCCTGAGTATGAATTTTGCTTCATAGCAAGTTGTTCCCTTCCTTGTCAATTCTCATCTGGCCTCCCTCAAACAGTTTCTATGGTTGGAACAAGCTAAGCTTTTCCCGAGCTAAGGGGTGTTCATTCATCTTCACTTCTGATAGTTTAAAATGACTGCTTGCTTCACTCGAATTTTAGCTCCTAAACTAGATTATATGTTTCATGAAAGAAGAAATCTGTTATGTTATATCTAGCAACTAAAATAGTAACCACCATAAAGTTAGGACACAGTATGAGCAAAGGAATGAGTAAATATCCTCATGACACTTGCTTTTGTTAGAGGAAGTACAACAGACACTGATGAATGACTGGACCCTAAAACAATTAAACTAATCTTCACTGTCTCCCTCACTTCTAGTGATTTCCTTATGCATAGTCATTTCACTCAATTCTAACCAATGAGATATAAATGTAAATAATGAACACCGCTTCTCTTTGATATCTTATCCTTATCCTTGCTCCTTCATAAAAATGCATAATATATCATCCATGTAGCACTGCAATATCTTCTGGTTTGCTCCAGGACTAGGAGTGATGACAGGCCAAGCTAGGCATGACCATGGAACCCATCAACACTGGTGCTGGAGTTGGATACTGGCCCTGGCTAGTCCAGTCTGTAGTACCCATAGGCACACCCAAGAAGTGGGTGTAGGGCAGGCCAGACAATAATATCCACCAACACACATTAAGGCAGAAACAGAGGGAGTAGACTGTACCAGGTAAGGGCCTAGCACACACTGGCATGAATGAGATCTTGAGTTCAGGACTGGGCTTGTTGGGAGCATTTGGGGAACTCGCCTCAAAGGCTACAGCTCCTGATGGTGAGTACAAGTTAGGGCTACATGTGGGCTAGAGCAGGTATGGCTGCTACACTTGATGGCAGGTGTGTGGGTTGTCTTGGGGGTTGGTGGAGAGGATAGGGAGAGAGTCCAGGCAGGGCCTGGCCAAACTGTAACACACTGGAATATACAGAAACTAGGATGGGGTGCAGACCAATCTGAGCTAAACTATCACACTTACTGGCTTGCATGAAAGCCAGGGATGGGGGCAGGCTTGGCAGGGGTAGGCTTCAGCATTCACCAGCAAGAGTTGGGGTGGACCAACTCAGGCCAGGCTGCAACATCCAATGGCAAAGGCCAAGATGGGTGATAGGCTATGCTGGGCTTGGTCAAAGCAGCCACTGGCATGCACAAGATCTGCGACTTGAAACAGAACTTGTCAGGGAGCTAGGAAGATGCCCCTGCTTGAACAGCAGTTCCTTCTGGTTGGCACAAGAGTCACAATGGGGGCAATGAACTGGGCTTGACATTGCTGCAGGATCCCTTGGAATGGGTATGGATCGGGTCTGGTATGTGCCAGACTAAGCTAGGCTCCAATACTCACTAGTGCTTATGAGAGCCAGAGTGGGTAGGGTCTGGGATGGACTAGAAAGGGCTGGGTTGTAGCATTCAACATTAAGAGGTAAATTGGTATGGGCCAGTTAGGCAAGGCTACTGTACCTGCCAGGTATGGGCCAAGTTAGGCTAAGCCAAGAACCCACTTGTGTGCATGAGATGTGCAACTGGGAAGTGAACTGATAGAGGAGCTTTGCAACCTCCTCTGTCAAGATATAGTCCTTGTGATGAGCAGTCCAGACCAAGCCAGGTTATAGCACCAGCTAACGTATGTGTGGGTCAGGTCTGGTGGTGGGCCAGGATAGAAAAGTTCATAGTAAACACTGACAGATGTGAGAACCAGGTTGGAGTGTGTGACAGGTTGGGCCAGAACACCAGTCAATTCATTAAAAACTGGCTAGGCTGGACTGGGTTGCAACGCTTGCCTACATGAGCTGGAATTGGGGGCAGGTAAGTATCAAGATAAAGTGGGCCATTTCAGAGAGGGTTGCCACAACCAACAGCATATACCTACCTTCCTTGGTAGGGGCAGCCCAGTATGGGAGCTCCAGGGACACACATGCTGAGCCTCTGCTCCCACTGGTAAGCATGAGAACTGGGACTGGGGGAAGACCAGGCCAGGCAGCTCTACAAAGCCCATTTGCATGCATGTGATCTGGGTTAGGGAGAGACTCAGGCTGGGCTAAGTAACTACATCTACTTGTGTGTGCATGAGCCAGAATAAGTGAAGGCTGGTTGGGTTTTGCCACAGTACCAACTGGCAAATGCCAGGACTGTTAGACAGGTGCTGTCAGGCTAAACCACAGTACTACCTGGTAAACCGCAAGATCTAGGGCTGAGAGCAGACCTGGTAGGAAAACTGTGATGGCCTATATCTCCCGTTGTGAGTATGACAACTGGGACTTAGAGTGGATCTTACTGCATACACAGTAGCACCTGCCAGCATAAGTGTGGGTTCAATAGTGTGATTGGTTGGGTTGAGCTAGGCTACACCACCCATTCATGTCTACACAAACCAAATGGGGTGCCATAACAAACTAGAGCAATCTGATGAACTTCCAGATAAGCACAGGAACCAGGACTGCGAGTGGGCCTGGTGGAGGTTTTACAGGTCACTTCAACCAGGCTTCAGTTCCCACTGGTTTATGTGAGGGCCAATTGTGTGGTTGATGGGGTTGGACTGGCCCACAGCATCCACTGATTTGCATGTGAGATGGAGCTGGGGATAGAACTCACCTAGGAACTGCAACCACTAGTGCTTGTGTAGGTTTGTGTGGGTCATGGACTGAGCCAGACCCCATACTGGTTGGCACACACAGGGTCAGGTCTGGGGTAACCACAAGTGAGATTTCTTTGGGGATACCCCTTAACTGGATGATTGGATTAAAAACTCCAACCACAGGGCAATATCACAGGATCTGTGGTCTGACTATGAAATGCATGCATCACAACTGGGTCTCCTTGGTTGCTAAAGCCTGTGCAGTTGATGACATGCCAAGATGCACGTGGGCACAAGACAGATCGTAGAAGTCTGCACAGGATGTCTAATACCGTGGAGAGCAGAACAAAATAGGTAACACCTCTGGGTGAGCTTCAGTAGCAGGTATCTGGGTGAGTTTAGACTCTGAAATGGACTATGTCAGGCAATGGACTTTAGGATGATTTCCCCAACTTCGGGACAATGAAATCAATAGCATCTCAGAACTATTGAAACCATTTAAGCAGTAGCCTTTGAATATGCTGCACATTAGGGAGCTGAGGATGACATTGAGTGGCCATCACATATCCTCAGAAGCTGGTATGGTTAGGCTGCTGGGAGCAGCCTTTTATTCTTCTGTCTCCTTTTCTCCTAGAAACAGGAAAAATGGAAATGAAGATTGGAAGCGATTGTCTCATCCACTTTCTCCTATTCCTTAACACTTTCCATCCTACTTAGTGGTTCACATAGGCATGTATTCTCCTCAACTATGTAAGCCTCATCAAAAATAAAATAAATCTATTATGATTAATAAATGCATAACAGAAGACTGAGAAGTCTGACAACACCTTGCAACCAAAAGAACAAACCTGTATGTTATGATTGGCAAAAGGGCCTGATACCATGAAAAAAGTTGCGGTGAGTTTGCAAAAGTACCAATAAAAGCAATTTAAGAAATGTACAGTGCTCACTTTGGCAGCACATAAACTAAAGTTGGAACAATACAGAGAAGATTAGCACGGCCCATGTGAAAAGATGACATGTAAATGTGTGAAGCATTCCATATGTTTAAAGCTTTGTGAATAAAACCTTAACATTTTGAAAAAAAAATGTACAAAATGTATGACTCTATTAGTCAGCTTTTCATGGCCTTAATGAAACTGTCTGAGAACAGCTTATTAGGAAAGAAAAAAATTAATTCCAGATTGTGCTTTGGAAGTTCAAAGTTAAAGATCTGAGGGTCCCTTAAGTCCGGTTTCTGGCACAGGTTGCCAGTAACAGCCCAAGTGCAAAGGAACATCACGAGAATCTAGGAAGCAAGACGCAAGGGACACATTGACCTATATAACTGACCCTCTCAGAAGAACTATCGACCTAAAAACCTTCTCCTTGGCCCACTTCCTGGTTACCACAAGTAAATTAAATCTCCAATCTTACCCCATGAACAATCAACATAAAACTTTAAGAGATTCATTAATTAGGGCCTAACATGATAACTTAGTGGCTACATCCTCACCTCCCATGCACCGGGATTCTATATGGATGCTAGTTGTATTCAGCTGCACCACTTCCCATTCAGCTCTACTTCCCATCCAGCTCCATGCCTATGGCCTGAGGAAGCAGTAGAAGACGGCCAAAATTGAGATCCTGCACCCATGTGGAAGATTTGGAAGAAGCTCCTCACTCCTGGCTTAGGATTAGTTTAGCTCCAGCTACTGCAGCCATTTGAGGAGTGAACCAGTGTATCTGCCTTTCCAATCAAAATAAATATTTTTAAAAAATATTTATTTATTTGGATCTAGGGTTAGAGAGACCCAGAGATAGAGAGTAGGAGAAGGAGAGAGAGAGGGAGAGAGAGAAAAAAAATTAAAGAAAGGAGAATCTTCCATCCACTGGTTTATCCCCAAATGGCTGCATCAGCTACAGTGGTACCAGGCTGAAACTTGGAGCCAGGAACTTCAGCTGAGTCTTTCAGCTGGGTCCAAGAGCCCAAAGACTTTGGCCATCTTTCATTGCTCTCCCAGGTTTATTAGTGATTTCTTAGCTAGTAGTTGGATTGGAAGAGAAGCAGCCAGAACTTGAAATAGCTCCCATAAGGGATGCCAGCATCGTAGGTTTTGCTTTAATCTACTATAAGGCAGCACCTGATCTTTAACATAATAATTTGAGATTTAAATATCTTCATGAGTCAAATACTGCTAAATTCATATCATTATACCCCTGATTATTTAAAATTAAGATTCCTCCCACATGCAACATACAATCATTGCATTCCAAAGTCCCCAAATCCTCATTAAGTTCAATATCAATCCCAAAGACTAATTTCCATTTAAACCTCAAAATAAATCATTCTACAACCAAAAAACAAGTTCCAAAATGCAGTACAGGCACAAGATAAATATTTCCATTCTGACAAGAGAACGTGGCAAAGTGATAAGAATTATCAGGCCAGAGCAAGTTCAAAAACTAACTGGGCAGTCATTAAGTCCTAACGTTCCATGTCAGACATCCTGGGTACACTCTGCTGGGAGCTGAGCCTCCAACAGTTTGCCCAAGCTGCCCCAATCTTGTGGGAGCAGAAGAGACAGATGGCTAAATTGGACTGTTCAGGCTTTCTCTATCCTGCCTCTACCCTACCTCTCCCATCTCCTCCATCCCCCTGTAGAACTGTTCTAACATTTTCTCCTAAACCAATTCCAAAGACTGTTGTACTTCTGCAGATATAGTTAATGGTAACAAATACACTTTTCTGGGCCTAATTTTCTATGTTGGTTTCTTCTTTTTCATTAGTTTAACTACAGAATGTGGGAGGAGCTTCTCATAAATGAATTTATTTTGCTTACAGTCTGAAGGCTCACAGCAGATCAAGTCATGGTAACTCCATTAGCTTAATGTCTGCTGGAGATTGGCAATGGGTGAGTGCATATGGAGGAAGAAAATCACACCAGGACCATAAAGCAGAGAGACAGGGGGCTGGTTCAGCTTATACAACCAACTGCTTCATGGGAGCTACAATCTAATGACCTATAGACCTGCACCCTGACACCACACCCATATAAAGCCCCAACCCTAATCCATTGGCTATTAACATAAAAATGTGGGGCTTTAATAGTTTCATAAGTCTGGGGAGCCAAATCCGTTTCAACACATAGCAAAGACTAAAGGCAAAGGGTACTACACGCATTGTAGCACTAAACTCTAGTTGGTAAAGTGAATTCTCTGAAGGTTTTGATCATTCTGGTATTGCTATGTACGTACACTGGTAATGAACAATTAACTAAAATGGTGGCAGATGGTAGGAATCAGGTTTCTTACTATTGGAGAAGAAAGTTAGAGATCCACAACTGGAGGAAGCTTGAATGACCCATGTGGTGAGAGATTGCCACTGGATACATTTTTATGAATTCAGATTCAACTTAATGTACACGTATACATACAAATATTCTTAAACAAATGTATGAATACAAAAATGCACAGGGTTTTTTTTTGGCTCACATGTCTGGAAACAAAATGCACACTGCCTAGTGCAGGTCCTTCAAGAGGTGATAAATCCCATCCCAGTGTTGCTTGCTGGTCTTTGAGATAAAGAGGAACTGCAGAGGCCCATTTCCTGAATGAATGCCTCATGAGACTCCCCAGAGGCCTTTGTGTCAACTGTTTAAATGGTTCAGTCAAGGCCAAGGCTGCCACATGCAACCTGTCAGTTAATAGGCCAGGGAACTGGACTTAGGTTGGAAACCCTGGTACTACATTTGAGGGGATATAAAACCAGCAAGATAGAAACAGTATGAAATCAGAAATAGAGAAGCAGAATGTGGTAACCAAGCAAAGGCCAGAGTAACTGTAGCTGGGAGGATGTCATGGCTGGGATTCCAGGACTACGATGGACCAGCCAGCAGCAGATCACAGCTCTGAGGAGTTAGCCCTCAGAGTGTGTGCTTTCTGTTGTAACTTCTCTCTGGAAGCCTGTAAAGGTCACACACACATCTCTCCCACAGGGCTTTCATGAGGCACAAAGGGAGGGGAGAAATTGTGGTCCCAAATCTTGACATGGTAGAAATGGAAAGGATTTCACAGTCAAAATTTGCATGTTACTCCTTTATCAGACAACTTCACGTCTTGTTTCATAAATTAAAATCTTGGCATGATATATTTAATTGTAATTTCTTCCTTGGCCTATGTAAAGTTCAATCTGAAACAATTTCAGAGCATTTCATTTTAATGACTGAAATGTGTATTCAATTCCTATAAAAATCCAAAGCTCCATTCCAAATGCAGTTGACATTCTCCGGCACATCATTTAAATTTCTCTTAGTAATTTTCTGCCTTCTGTGAGGCAGTGATATTACATTGCCTCAAGGCATTTTTCATATTTTATGGATTTTAACATTTAAAATCCTGGTGGTTTTTGCTCTCTCATTATTCTCCTGTTCAGGTCCCATACTTCCCAGCTACTCCTCCCCAGGAAACAGTGAGAAAGTTTAAATAATTTGCATGAGTTTAAAAAGTAATTTCTCTGAGATAGGGACACATAAGAGTTTGAGACAGAAGCATCCATATATTGTATATAATAGAAGCCAAAAAGGTTTGTTCTAGTTACAATGGATATGAAGACAAAATAGTGGAGGTTTTCTATCCACTATACGAAGTCTTCAAAATAAAACAGAATTAAGCAATAGAATCACTTTAAGCATTTAGGGAAACAAAATATGAAAAAATAAATGAAATCTTAAAACCACTACATTATTTGAAATCTGGTATTTTTGTATAGATAAACTCATTGAATGGAGAAGAAACACTTGAATGAAAACAAGAAGGAATAAGATGATCATTTAAATAGAGGCTGAGAGCCTTGTCACATGTCAATTTTTCCCAGAGATCTCCATTCCAATGTACTAGAATAAAAAAGAAGGTGCTACCCAATATTTATTACTTATTATATATTATCTAGTTTGCTCATATAATTTATATCATGTATCTGGATTATGACATATTTTTAGATATTTGTAAACTTAATTTTAATAGAATGTTCTTTTTTACCACTTTTTATTTTTATTGTTGACATTTTTCTTTATTCATATCTGTCTGCTTTCTTGGGCCGAGATATTTTTATTTATTCACTCAGCCCATCTATGAAAAACTTATTGAGCAATACTAATATGACAGATTAAGAATAGTTATGAATTGTTACACTTAGAATTGCAGATCTAATTTTACTCTTCACCAATCTAGGTGAGCTTTGTAGCTGCTCTAAACAATTAAAACAGTTGACCAAGGAGAACAAGGTTTTCCCTTTTCTTTGCAGAAGTGTTTGCTCTGGGGGAAGACAGCCACTCTACAGTAAATTCAAAGACTTGGGGTGTCTACCACAGTGTGAACAAGCGCCAGCTGGGCACATACAGAGACCACATGAAGAGAGACCAAAAAGCCTTGCTGACAGATAGGAAGCCCCATGGTGCCTCCAACTGCAGGTCATCTGACTGCATACACTGCTGACCCCAAGGAAGAGCCAACCACTTAGCCTTGTCAACACCAAAAAAGATTAACAGGTAGTGTTATTTGAAACAACTAAATTTTGAGGTAATCTTTCGGAAAGCATTAGATCAGCAGAATAAGCACACTCAATGTAGAATACTGGGAGAATACACAGAAAGTTAAAACAAAACTCCTTCCTGTGGCCCACTCCCCCAGCACAGACACCTCAAGAAAAGAAGAAACAAGGTTTATGGGCCTGGCGCAGTGGTTTAGCGGTTTAAATCCTTGCCTTAAATGCTCTGGGATCCCATATGGGCACCAGTTCTAATCCTGGCAGCCCCGCTTCCCATCCAGTTCCCTGCCTGTGGCCTGGGAAAGCAGTCAAGGATGGCCCAAAACCTTGGGACCCTGTACCCTCATGGAAGACCCGGAAGAGGCTCTGGGTTCGCTCCTGGCTTCAGGTCGGCACAGCTCTGGCCATTGCAGCCACTTGGGGAGTGAATCAGTGGATGGAAAATCTTCTCTCTGTCTCTCCTTTTATTTGTATATCTGCCTTTCCAATAAAGATGAATAAATCTTTAAGAAACAAGGTTTAATCAACATTTTGAGAAACATTTGAAAACTGAAATGAACAAAGCACACAGAAACAGAAAGAACTATGGGATTGTTATTCAAGTCAAATTTCAATCCTCATCTAATTGATCCCACATTCGCTGCCTTTCTATTTGTCATTTTTTCTCCAAAACAATAAAATGTAATTTAAAAACAAGTAACACACTTTCTGGTTATTTAGGAGTATTGGTTTTAGCAAATACAAATGACAATTGTTCATTATTTGTTTGAAATTCAGATTTATCTGGGTATGTTATTTTATCTACATACCTACATCTTACCTCTTGTTTATGTTAAACCTAGGATTATTTTGCTTTAAGTATTGAAAATAAAAAAAATATATCATCTTTGAACAGATAGGATTTGTTAGAAGAAATTTACTTAAAGCAAGGATCATGCTCTTATATTAGACATGTCCAACTCAATAGATATAAAGATTAATTCCCAACAGAAAGAAAGTACTCCTCGAAGAAAAAGACTGTCTCATTCACATTTATGTCTCCCACCATCACAGATAACATGCTTGTAAAATCGACTCAGCAGTGAACAGTTCTTAAGAGCCCTCCAGCAGGGAAGATACGTGCAGCAAGAATATGCTTAGCAAATGGTATATGCAGCAAATAGGAAGCAGTAGGAACTTTATGTAGGTATTCAAAATGAATACTTCTTCCAAGCTGTGATTCAAAGCTAGGGGCTAGCATCGTGGCATAGTAAGTCAAGTCTCCATTTGTGGCTATAGCATTCCATACAGGCACTGGTTTGTGACCCAGATGCTCCACTTTCCATCTAGCTACCAGCTATGTTCTGGGATAGCAGCAGAGGATGTTCCAAGTCCCTGGCCCCTACACCACGTGGGAGACCTGCAGGAAGCTCCTGACTCCTGGCTTCAGGTCAGCTCTGCTCTGGCTGTTTTGGCCATTTGAGGAGTGAAATAATAGGTGGAAGATCTCTTTCTCTCTTTGTCTTTCCTTCTTCCTGCAATTCTGCCTTTCAAATAATAACAATCTTTAAAAAAAAAGCTATGCTGCAACAGGAACAGTTTCATCAGCATCATCTTTGTTGTTCTGTATTGTTGTATGCCCCTTGGCACATTGCACCATCTTCAGAATTCATTCAGTGAGAAAAACATAAGCCAAAGGAAATCTTTAAGAGATGATCAGATCTCTTTAAGAGATGAAAACTTAACTAACTTCCAGTCACAGGAGAAGGCAATAAGGCAATAAAGTCTATGAATGAAAATTTTCTTTTAGAGAGAGGGACACTGGGTTGTTCTGATGGAGTAAAAGGAAAGAATATACTTATTGATCATTGATCTGGAAATACTGAATAGAGAGCAGCCCCCAAACAGATGAGCTTTTTGCAGAAGGAAATTTTACTAAAGAGACATAGAACTGAGTACCCAATCAGCTTATGCCTGGAACATTCTTTTACCGAGTTACTCCAGGGGAAAATATATATATATTTTATATATATATATATATATTTATATATATAAAATCACTCCAGGACCTGTGCTAAAAGGCATCAGAATAAAAAGCAAATTAATCCAGCCATAGGTCAGAACTTGACCATCCATAAGAACATTTACTATGGGAATTCCTCTGTCTTGCATGACTTTATGCTGTTTATTTGAAATCTCTGCAGTCCTATTTTTTCCTCTGTCAAGTGGGATTCATAATGAAACCTAAATCCTGTCTTTTGTACAAGCTAAGACACTAGATAAATGTTACCTGTTGTTGGTAGGACCTATTTTTCACTGTTGACACTGTATTATGGAATAGAAGTTCTTTACTAATAAAGATAAACTAGTTTAGAGAACATCAAGTAGCTTTGACCTTGAAATTCCCTGGTTTCATACTAAGGGAGCAAAAATGAATCCTTTTTTGAAGGCCTGTATGTCCTAAGCAGAAAGAGGAAAGACTCAACCTTTTAAATATTACCCCTTATTTCTGACACTAATCATCAGGCTTCATGGTCTTAGCAGAGTCCCAGCAGACTACATCAAACTGACAAGACAGGTGCAGCGCATTCTTTGACCTTACAGTGTACGCCTGTGAAATAAATTCCAACTCCAAGAGGCAACAGAACAAGCTACCCACAGCCGATGCTAAACGCACAGAATTCTTGGCCATGCAAATGAATGAGGGAATCCTTGACAGGGACAGGAACCTGCTCACCTTTATACTGCAAAATGTGATATTCCTCACCCGTGACACAAGCATGGGGGAAAAAAAAATTAGTAACCAACTTTTTTTTCTGTAAAGAGAAGAGATATATTTTGGATTAGAGAAAGCTGAAGCTGAGCCTTGCTGGAGTAGGGAAAACAACACTTGTTCTAACATTTTCCATTGCGATAGTGATAAAAGGCCACTGTGCCTCTTTTTCTATCCATTTTTTCCAAAGCTAGAACTAGATTATTTTAGATTTTCATTCATATAGTATAATATACTTTAAAATTTCCACAATTCTTTGGTATAGTCAGAAATAAGAATTTGATCATAGGGACAATGATGTCAAGTGTTTGAACCTTGCCACTCCGCGGGAGACCTGGCTGAAGCTCCTGGTGGCTGCCTCAGGTGTCTCAGCCCTGGCCATTGTAACCATCAGGGTCATGAATCAGCAGATAGGAATGTCTCTCTCTGCCTTTCAAATAAATAAATCTTTTTAGAAAGAAGAATTTGATAATAGATAGCAATGTGCATCAATTAGTTTTTAAAAAGTACAGAATTTTTAAAAAACTAAATGTACAAAATACGTCTTTACACTTTCAGTAATTTTGTTTAGATTCCAAAAGATTTATTTGAGGAAAAAAATCCAATATCAGAGCAAAAACTAATTCTGTATGTGTTCTTCATCATTTTCATCCTCTTGATGAGTCATCGTGTTTCCTTTTTGCTGATTCATGCTTTCTCTGAGTGTACTGATCCTCAGGCGGCATTGTGTGTGTGTGTGTGTGTGTGTGTGTGTGTGTGTGTGTGTGTTCCATAGCCTCTGAGTTAAATTGTAGACACAGTTAGTTGCTTCTTTTCTTCTTTTCCTCCTTCAGTTCTGAATGCAATGTAACTGTTAAGATTCACAAAATGATAATATGCATTGCTCTTTTCAACACTTTAGTGCTATCTTTGTGGATAATAAAACAATGTCAATACACTTATCCATCTGTTTTTCTACTAAACTGTAGACAAATTCAGAGTCTTTTTTGTACGCTTCGGATTATAAGTACTGTCCTCAACATTTCTGAAAATAGGTTATACCAAAAGTTACAAACATCAATTCATGACACCTTATTTAGAATGGGAAATCCACACATCTCAGAATAACTTAAATTCCATGTTGATTCTTATGGAGAAGAGATTATCACAGCTATTATTTTCTCTATATAAAAAAAGATCAACCTTTTGGCCATGGCAGCCATTTTTTAAATGAACCAGCACATGGAAGATTCTCTCACACCTGTCTCCCCACCCCTTCTGCTGCAATTATGACTTCCAAGTATAAATATATTAATCTTTTTAAAAAATAAAGCTATAAAAACAACAGGGTGGCAATTTATTGAAAAGTTTTAGGGAAACTCTTGTACACTTGATTGTATTTATATAAGGCTCAGAAACAGGTAAAAGGCATCTGTTAGAATAATGGTGATTTCAAAGAGGGGAGTCACTAGAATTGATATGGCAGGAGTTCTAGCACTCTGCCAATATTTCTTGGGTAGGTTGCTGTTTATGTGGGTATTTTCTTTTCTGAAAAATAATCATTATAACCTGTGCATATCTGCATATAGGTTATATTTTAATAAACAATCATTTCAAAATTAGGATCTTACCTATATACTCTCAGGATTGCTCCCCCAGTAACCCATCTGCGTTCATAATGCAGATCTAAGAAATAGTAGTATATCCTGGCTCTAACTATATGAAACACACATACCATTTTCCAAAATAAAGACCTATTCTTTAGAGCCGTATTTCAGCTCAGACAAGGAAAATTTACTCAGCTCTGCTACCACCAGCCTTGCTGTCTCACCTGAGAGTGAAGAAAGCTAAAAATACACCTGTGAAAGTCAAAGCCCAGAGCCACAGGCTGGCTGAAAGACATTCAATCCTAAACCTGCCGGTCCCTTTCCCACTCCCGCAGCTAACCCCAATACAAAGAGGGCCCCGTATGCAACAATACACTCTAGATGAGAGTTCTGTGCAGATTTTAAGAAAGAGTTCAGGCAAGCCAGAAACAGCAGGCACAGACAGGAACCCCAGGGGAGTCTCAGGCCAACAACTGGCAAACATTAAGCATAATTGCTCAGCTTCTGCTAGATTAATACAAGCACAGAGCTTCACACTAAAGGGTTGTTTAGCTCAGTCTGTGTTACCTCACATTTGACTTTGAACATCAACAGCAAAAATCATGTTAAAAGGCAAGCAAAAATATCTCCAGGCTAAGTCAATGCATAGTGTTAAATAGGAGCTGTCTTGTCCATTCAGAAACACCTAATTAATCCACAAAATTTGATAAAATTGTTTCTCATAAAGCATAAGGTTTAGTTACCTGTTTGAGAATTAATGTAGGAAGATTATAATATTGAATTTAATTAGCACATTTTCTGATAACGGGCTAAATTTTCCTATCTGCCTTAAAATTGTAGCATTTCTCCTTGCTCCTGATCCATTCTCCATGTTTTATTTTTTTCCTGACATTTATATTCTGATATATCAGCTACTTTGCTTGATTCTTTAATATTTGCTCCCTTTAAAATGGAAATTCGTGGAAGTAATTTCTTGTCTTCCTCCGGTGTCTATGAGGGTTCAGAATTTTAAATGTATGTTGAATCCATGAATGCATATGTACTCTATCAATATTTATTTTTTAGTAAATAAATATATTATATTAGTAGTAGTAGCTAAGGATGATTGGGTTAGCTTTTAGTATATTTCAGAGGTATTTGATTTCTTTGAGGAAGGGAAAGATAACCTCATCTTCTGGTTTACTAACTAAACGTCACCCACAGCCAGGACTGAGTCAGAAACCAGGATCCTGGAACTCAGTCCAGGCCTCCCTTTGGGCTGTCTGTGAGCTGACTACTTGTGTCATCACTGCTCCCTTGCAGGGTTGCATTTAGTAGGAATGTGAAATGGGGATAGAGCTGGACTCAAACCCAGGTACTCTGAGATGGAGCAATGGCCTCCCGAGTGACATCCTAAGCACTAAATCGAATGTCCAATCCTGACTAAAAAATTTTATAATGTGTTTATTTGAAAGATAGAGTTACAGAGGGAGAGAGAATTAGGAGACTCCTCAAACGACCACATAGCTAGGGCTAAGCCAGGTGGAATCCAGGTCATGGAACTCTGTCCAGGTACCCCATGTTGGTGCAGGGCCTCAAGAACTGGGCCATCTACAGGCAGCAGCATAACCTACTACACTACAATGTGGTCCTCTGATTGAATTCTTACTTGAGTTTAGAACTGTGATAATCCCCCTGTGTGCTCCACATTGATTACTGTATTTAGAAGTAAGTGCTAGATTTTTTTTTTCACTTGGAAATGCAAAAACTGAAGAACAAAGAGGCTGACAAATTAGTCACTGTCTTTCACAGATATGTGGAAATTTTCTTAATCCCTTAGAATTCTAAATAAAGTACCAATATTATGAATTATACATGATATAAATCCATTTAGTCTAAAGAAGGGCCAATTATGCATCTCTGTATATTTTTACAAAACACGTCCTACTGTGCTGCCATCCTCAAACCATCATCTATGTTCATTGTATACAAAGGAGAGAGAGAAATTTAAAAGGGTTGCTTTGGAGTAAAGTCACTCCTTTTTAAGTAGTTATCAGATTGGTGGAGAGGCTTGTGGTTTTTTACCTTTCCTGCGCTCTCTCCAATTCCCCAAAGGATGAAGCTGCCCATGAAAACATCTAGAAGTGATCATCTCACAGTCGTACTCGATGAGCTTCACAAACTCACACAAATGCTCCAGCTCATTGTATCTAGATGAGTGACAATCAGAGAATCCCTGGTAGCTTAGCTGGTCTTTTTTATAGTTTGAGAGAATAATCCAACATAGAACCACACATCTTCTCTGAAGTCAAACTGTAGTTGAAGCAGGCGAGGAGGGCAGCACCTGAAAATAAACGTCAGCATCATGCACCACTCCCCGACAGCTCACCAGGAATGTTCCATGGTGAAGCTCCATAATTATGAAGGTAAATAGTAGGCCCAGTACAAGGTCAGCAGATACAGATAAAGGGATTCATTCACCAGAGTAGGATCCTGTCTGGACATGGCCTGAAGTCAGCCAGAGAGGACATCACCCATATTAGCAAACTACAATTTAAGAGACCCCCCACATGTTCTCCAGGGCACTAAATACAAGATAAATTAGCAAAACAACGTTGATGGTTTATCTGTTAGTGGCATAATGGAGAAAATAAAATTGTGGGATCAAGGAAGTTAAAGATAAATCAATGTTTATACTCTTGTATTTAATCTCTTTTTCCCTTCACTATGCTACTTCAGATTTTTGTTATACTGGATAAGATGGAGAAAAAAAAAATAGATCCCTGCCAACATAAGGCCACCGTTCCACATGAGATAGGAATGGGATGTTCTTTTAGTTGGATGAAGGTTTAAATCATATTGTAGTCTATTATTGAATTACATGATTCTTTAAATTATTTCATTTTTTCCCCTTGGTTTTAAACATTTAATTTCAAGAGTGAGATTCTCCCCATCTGCTGGTTCAATCAACATAATGACCAGAGGGCCAATTCAGGAGGTGGAAGTTTATCTTGGAACTCCCAGGTGGATCTCTGAGTGGGAAAGAAAGGCAGCATTAGTAGGCACCTGGACGAAGTAGCTTGGCCATACTGAATCCAGGCACAGAAGAGACACCTGGAGCCATGCCTGAGATTCCCCTGTCATGGCCTGGTGCTAGGAGTGTTGACAAGTTTTCAACCCCTCAACTTAGCACAGACAGAGCCAGGAAGGGGCCGCCCCACAGTCCCTGACCCAGGGCATGCTAGCTGAACTGTGGGACTCAGGGGTCTAATGGCCTAAGAGGCCTGCTGGGTAGGAGGGGCCACCCAGGAGGTTCCAGGGAACCATCTTCAGCGGTGTAATTTATGGGATCTCTCTGACCATGACACTTCCCAGAGGTAAAGGGAGACAATATTCAGATATATTAACATCAAAGGCATAACATACAATTAAACTGTCCTTTCTACACAGCAGAAACGTAGTATTTTTCTACACGTAAGTTAAAATCCTAATTGTCATAGAAAGACTTAAGAGGTGAGAAAGTAATTGCAAAGGAATATAAAATAATTAGGGTGATCTCCAAACACACTGAAATACAGTAAACTCTAGAATGGGAGTCCCATTTTATTAATAGTTTATTTATTTATTAATGTTTTTATGATGCAGTTTTATAAGTATAGGATTCCTACATCCCACTCGCTTCGCTCCCTCCTCTCTTCCCCTCCCACCACTTTGCCCCATGTTATCACGATATTGAAGTCCTTAGGTAAGTTACAAATTTAACATTCTGCTATTTAAGTGCACTGAGACATTGTCATTATAAGCAAAGGTAGAAAATCTAATATCATACTGCAAGGGTATATTTAACTCTTTGATTGGGAATTCTCCTTTTATTTAAATTATCTCTTCACTTCCTGGCATGCTAGCCTCCATTATACAATTCATCTAAGAGAATATATGTATATACTAGGTTATTTATGTATCCATTTATTTTGCATTTTCAAAAACGTACATTTATATTGGAAAGTCAGAGTTGCAGAGAGAAGGAGACAGAAATATCTTTCATCCACTTTTCACTTGGCTAGTGGCCACAATAGCCAGGGCCAAGCCGGTCCAAAGCCAGGAGCCAGGAGTTTTCCCAAGGCTTTGGGCCATCCTCGACTGCTTTTCCAGGCCACAAGCAGGGAGTTTGAAGGGAAGTGGGGCAGCTGGAACATGAACTGATGCTCATATGGTATCCTGGCACATGGAAGGTAAGGACTTTAACCACCAGGCTACCGCACAGGGCCCTTATTTTGCATATTGCATGAAAATTGTCTCTGTCAAACATAACTCATAATATTTGTCTTTCTGGGTTTAGTTTATTTTGCTAAGCATAATGGTCTCCAGCTAGGCATAATTTCCATTTAAAAACTTGATAACAAGGGTTCAGTTCTTATTTGTAACATAAATAAGCATTTTTTTACACCAACTTCACACTTAGTTTTAGTTATCCATCTTACTTTTCACTGATAACCACAAGTAGATTCTGAAATATTCATCAAACTAACTCAGCTGATAGAATAGACAAGACACAGTTAATGTAAGGTCCATCTGCTAAGAGGCACAGATTGTCAAAATTACGCAAGAAATATCTACTTAAATGACAGAATACACAGGCCTATGTATAGTTGAGATATGCCAATATCTGTACAAGTTACTTAACTCAGTTCATTTAATTTTCACAAACAATAATACCCAAAATACAATCAATGTTATTCCCTCCTGACATGTTAGGAAACTGAAGCACACAAACCTTAGGAGATTTGTCACCCAAACAATGGATGGTAAGCAGGACTTGAACTTATGTGATCTAGATTCAGTCTATGCTTCTTCTAATATTTATATTAAGGAAATGTCTCAGGTGGCAAAATAGAGCTAGTCAAAGTCCTTCAAAAATAGTTCAGAGAAAATTACAAGAGTTGCTCCCCTGTGTTTTCTTAAGAACTCAGAACTCCTAATGCCAGAAGTGTCAGTTTTGAAAAATTTCCTCTGCCCAAAGTTGATCATAGCTTTATTATAAAATTCTCAGTGCCTCACTCTTCTGGGTCTTCCAGCTCAGTATAGTGGGCAGGGATTTCTTTAAAGTCAAATTTAGCTGGAGGGGAAATATTAATCATTAAAGGTGGATGGGTCCCAAAGGCTTAGTGCTGCTGTTCTTTTATCCTTACACTTAGTTCTTGTAATACAAATACTACAAGATTATATTTTCTTGCACATTTTCTTTTTTTTTAAGCTTGAATATGCATTGACTACAATTCCTTGTTTGAAATAACTCTTAATTGTGCAGGACTAGTGAACTAGTTCCCTCAGCACCTAACAGTGTTACTGTCAAGGACTCCCAGTCAAATTTTGTCTCTAGGATTTCTCCATGGCTGGAAAAAGTAGCCTCATTCAGATGAAGTACATTCTTGAGGGCTGCTTAAATTTTGTGAATAGTCAAAGTTATGGCACAAAAATATCTCAGTCTTGCTCACCCAAATGAGTCAGCATGCCATGGTTATCCCCAGTTACAGAAACCTCCAAAAGAGCAAGTAGAGCCTCTACTTCATTATCATTCAATTTCATTTTTTCCCTTTTTTGCTTCTTTCATTACTGACTTGCACTGTTCTCTAATATAAAGGCACTCCCCATGAACGTGCTCTGGAAATCCCAAGAGTCTTCCAAACTGTGCCCTGGTTATCCCACTTAAAAGAGATGGTACTAGGGTTGTTGAGAGCAAGTCTGTTCAGAAATGTAACTTTAGATCTACATCCCCTACCATCCATGTGGCAATATGACATGATTCGTGATGGTAAGTGAAGCATTTGCACATTGCCCCTGGCATGTGGTACGTTTCTAGGAAATTTTGCCAATGGTGAACTGAGGTGGAATACCACTAAATGCAATGTCATGTTGGGTGTTGTGTGGGAGAGATCCGAGGGAAATCATAAGTGTGTTTTGGAAAGAGTGAAAAGCTGAAGTGATTAATTACCAGTATAAAATATTAAAGGAGAGTCTCCTTGACATCAGAGACTTTCTTTTGCTGAATAGAAAAGACTGAGAATCAGATGCAGCAGTGAGTTATAAGAGAAAGTGTTGCACAGCAAATTGTGTTCTCCACCTCAATCTGTTGACATGCCAAGATCAAGGCACTGACTGAGGAAGAGTGGAATAAAGCAGGGTAAAAAGACACAAAGCAGGGCAATCTGGGACAATGTACCAAAGGATTCTGAATTCCAGGAGTCATTTAAATCTTGGACTACAGAAATATGTCACTCCTTACTGTCTTGTATAAATTATCAACAGGAGCAAATACGTCAAGTGGCATTTCAGGTGCTTCCTATTAGGAGAGCCACAAGATGGGATTTGGAGCAATGCTGTGCTATCAACAGCAATCAAACATTATTGCAAAAACAGCTCTTGTATTGCTACTGGAAATCGAGCATCTGACCACAAGCATGAAATGGCATAGAAAACAGAGCTACCCTCTTTAATTTGGGTTCATATGATTATGTCTTAAGGCCAGGCATACTTAGCAGTAATAAGCCTATTGCAAGCTGAATGTAATATCACCAATCCAAGAAAAAGTAATAGCAGAAAAGTTAACTACACAATTCAATAATTCAGATTTTATGTCACCCACTACAACCTGTAACAGTAATCTTCTCACACAAAATATCTCTAGCTAAATATAAGTGCCTTTATGACTAGCTGACATGGGAAAGAACAGCCGAGCAAAATATATGTAAATGCTGGTTCAGGGTAGTATCAAGTTGAAGATGGACTATTAATCCACTAGCTTTGTTTGGGGTGACCTTTAAAGACATTGGAGAGAAAAAAACACATTTGAAAATTTTGTAGAAGTCCAGTTTTAGCAGTGTTTCTGGTCATCTACTTTGTTTTGGAAGAGAAATAGTCAAGTTGGAATAAGTGAAAACATGGATAATGACTTTTGGTTTATGGTTCTAGACTAAGAAAAACTGGAAAATTTCAGAGGAGATCTGAAGAAGATAAACGTGGCTAGATCCCTCAGAGAATGCACCCTGTGTGCCAGTTCTTGAACTGCATATTATTACTAGAGAATATCCAGCAAACCCAATGTACAGAATTACACAGCTGATTATTGGACACAGCCTCTGCCATAGTCACTGCCACACATTCAAACTGACGAGTTGAGCACGTTGCACTCTATCTACACTGGAAAGCCACTGCATAGCTGTAACCAGTACCACTGTACAAAAGCTTCGGGAGACTTGATCCATCAGCATGGATCCTTTATAACAGCACACTGAATATAGAGAATCATTTCAGAGCAATAAAATTAGGTAGTGAGCACATAGTCACGGTACCCACTGGTCCTATTACATTCAGCACTATTTAGAAACTTTTCATTTGATGGGATGAGGGAGCAACATGTTGATTGTATATGTTAATCACTAACTTGAACACTAGGACACCATCTCTCAGGATATGGCATACACCCAAAATCTGTATCTATGATATAGTGTGTTCCAGTGTGTAAACTCATGGGTAGGAGAAGCAATAGGGTCTGGAGAGAAGGAACTAATCATCATCAAGCTCAGTGACTTAATGTGGATTTTATTTTCCAAAACATTGACTCCAAATTTGTAGCACTAGAGATTTTGGTCCCCAGAAATGGAGCATTTGCACCAGAAATCACAGTGAGAACCTTCTTAGGTTTTCAAACCAAAGTTGCCGCTTGCCATTTCAGATTCACATCCAAAGCTTGAGCGGGTATGGAATATTGTTACCATCCTGTGTGATATACTTGATCGTGACATTTGGGAGGGGGCAAGGTTGATGCTACACAACAGACCAGGGAAGAATGCATTCAGCATCCAGATGATGCACTGGGGCATTTATTTTCTAATACCCATTATTGACACTAAACAGTCAAGTATAGCAGCTATGATTTGGGTATTATATGAGAAGGGACTCTCCTTATGAATAATGATCTGTACCGCCCCGCCCCCTACACTATAAGAGGACTAGCAGTGGAGCTAGTAAAGGGAAAAATGATGCATATTCTCAGAGTTAGCCAGAGCACTGTGTAGTCTGGTATTTGTGTTGTTACTTTCCTTTTGAATGATTCTTTGATAATAGAAAGCAAAAATACTCCTGAATGAGTTGAATCAAAATGCAGTGACTTTAGCAAAAGGATCCCAGAAACAAATGGGAATGAACTGGGTTGTATGCACTCCAATCTCTAAGCAGGGCCAATGCTTCCATCACTAAGCTTCCAGAAGGGTTTTCTGTGGACAACTGCTAATTGAATGTTCCAAAAGGTATCACTTTTGTTTATATAGCTTCCTCCTCAAAGGTGATTCCCCTTGCCATTAAGTAGCTCCAGTACCAGTGGTTTGTCACTGCAAGAACACAAAGGCTTGGCATCTTCAGCTCATTTGATGCAAACCTGAAGAGCCACCCCATCTCTCTTAAATGTGCATCATGATGGAACTTCTCCCTCTCTCCAATTCTGCTTTTCTCACCCGTCAAGCATATAGTTCTTAGAAGCAATCTCTGCTCTTAGATACTTGCTCAAATGGTTTTGGTAGTTTACCAGTTATGAATCGCTGCAAGTCTCACCACTCCCAGCATGATGAGGTCGTTAAAGAATCCACTGACTGACATAGTCCATCAGAGCGTCTCCATTTGTCCAGTATTTCGCTGCCAACAAATAGTTGAGGTGGTTGATTGACTTGTTCTGTCTTCTGTCTTTGCTTGGTTAGGGTTCTGAGTCCGGCATTTCAATTGGGGAGATCCCCAAAGAAACTCTGAGGTGTTCCTAGACCATATTCTTGTATGTACTAGCAAGTATAGGGCCTGGCATAGTCCATCACCCTGAGCAGCTGATGGTTGCAATTGCTGGGTTGGTTCTGTTTTCAGCCCTGACTTCCACTGGAACCAATGGATGTTGCAGTCCAGCCTGGTTCTGCCCAGCACATACTTGGCCCTCACATAAACCAGTGGGAGTTGCAGCCCAGTCAGGTCAACCCACAATAACCCCAACCAGGCCCACCCCCTACCCTGGTTTGCCAGTATGTGTAGCAGACTAGTCCAGTCTGCCCCATATCCCATTTAGCTCTCGTACATGTCGATGGGTATTGAAGCTTAGTTCCATCCAACCGGCTCAACTATCCAGCCCTCACGGATGTTGTTGAGTGTCTCTCTGTCTAGCCACCCCAGCCCCTGTCCTAGTTTGTGTGCCCTCCCACAGAGGTGGTAACCCGAGAAGGAAGAGCCCACTATTTTCCTCCCAGGCTACTCCCACTCCCGGATTATGCACTCTTCAGGTGGTTCTGGCATTTGACTTGACAGAATTAGCCCCCAGTGCCAGCTTCTGCCAGCTGATGCTGCAGCTAAGCCCAAACAACCCTCACCCACTTTAATTTTGTTTGCACCGGTAGGAATAATCAGCCCAGCCTGGCTTTTCCCTGATCTGGTCCACATGAGGCACACAGGTGTTGTAGCCATGCTTAGTCTGGTCTGCCCCCATCACAGCTCACGCTCTCCAGTGGGTGTAGCTGTCCAGCAAGGGAACCACCCCTTATTCCCCTACAGGTTCTGCCTCCTCCCTTCCTGGTTCTCATATGTGCTGGATGGGCGCTGCAGTCACATCTGGTACAGGCAGCCTCACCCTGGCATTCCGTATTGTGGACTGGTTATTGTTGTGACCGAACCCGGCCCGACCCACATTCTGTTCTGGTGCTCAGATTTGCCAGTGGATGACGTGAACTGATTCAGCCTAGTCTGCCCCTGACACACAGCCCTCTTTACCTTGCTTTCTTCATAAGGTGAGATTTCCACACCAGGGTAACAGCCTGATAAATCTGGTTTTTACTCATCAACTGCTCAAAAGTGCCATAATCTATTCCTTCTATTGCTAATGTGATGGTTGAAAGAAAACCTTGCACACCTCCTCTTAATATGAAACAATGTAGTTTTTAGCTTACCACAGCCACAGATTTCCTGTAACTTTAAGTCTCTATTTCACTTCAAGAACCACAAAACGCTATCACTAACAAAAACCAAACACATTTCACAGCTTTAATTCAAAATTTTCAGTTAAGTCTTATTACTCAAAATAATCACCAGAAAAATGATTTTGGCTACTGGAATAACTTTGCACAGACACCAAAATAAGTTCCAAACTTGCACATATCACATGCTTCACACTTTGTCTTCAAAGTAATCTCCATTACACTTCGTCTAAACTGGTTCATGAGTAATTCACTTAGAATCTTTTCCATTTTGTCACGCCTTCCTCCCTCACAACTCTCCTACTTGTCGGTCAAGTCCTGTTTCTCCTGTCATTTGTGACCAAGTTTTCATGACCGACAGAGGAAAAACAGAGCAATCCTCTCCCATTTGTCATGGGAGAAATACCACAATCTGTGGCACAGCTTAGGAAGTTGCATTGTATAAGCTCTCCCTCCATGTTCAGCTTTATCTCCCAGTTTGCTTTTTGGGTTTCATGCCCAAATGAAGTTTTTTCTTCGTAGTATGTGCCTTAGTCAATTTCCCGTTGCTGCAAGAAAATACCAGAGACTGAATAATTTGTTAAAGAACAGTGTTTGTAGTTCTGAAGTCTTGTGGGGTGAGTAAGATCAAGTCTGGGGCGGGGTGCAAGTCTGGTATCTGGTGAGGGTTGGCTTGCTTCATTATCACATGCTGGAAGATCAGGGAGCAGGAGAAAGAGAACGCCAGATTCACCCTTTTGTAATGAACCCACTGCTGTGAAAATAGCTTTAACTCATTCATAAGGGCAGTGCCATCTTTGTGATTCCATCTCCTGATACATTCATTCCAGCAATCAAATTTCAACATGGATTTTGGACAAGAGAAACCTTCAGACCACAGCAGCACCCACTTTTGCTTCCAAGAGTCATTTACTTCCCATTCCTCGTTCCAATAATCCTGCCTTTTGCCTGAAAGTTTCTTACCTAGCTGTTTCTCAGTTTCTCAGTATTTCAACTTAAGATCTTTTTTTTTAATTTTCTCAGTGAAACATGGTCTTATTTTCCAAGATTAAGTTTCTTTAGTGTACACTTTCAGAGCATGGAATACCAGCTGTCAGTGGTAAAACCATGTGCTAGTCACCCACTTTCTTCATATTGAGACAGTGCTTTGCTTATTGGTAAATACAGGATTTGGATAGAAAATTAGAAATACCTATTTGAAAATCAGAAATACCCACATGAAGTATGTCTAGGAGGAAGTCTGGCAGTGAACACACAGGTCTCCCACACTAGAGCACCCAGTTTTAATGTCTGTCTTTGGCTCCCGAATCCAGCTTTCTGATGATGCAGATCGCCGGAGGCCCAGTTACGGCTCAAGTAACTGATGTCTTTCTACCCACATGGGAAATTTGGATTGTAATCTTCCCTGCTTACTTACCTGAGACTTGGATATTTTGGGCATTTGAGAAGTGAGTCAAGGGATCGGAGATCTCACATTTCTCCTCTCTCTCTGCCTTTCTCATTAATTTATGGAGTTTTAAGAAAAATAATTTAAGAAGCCATAACTTACAGGAGTTATTTGTAATCTAGACTTAGTCTGTGCAGCTAATTCACCAAAGTATGCTTGTAAGCTGCAGGCAAATCCTCCCATCAGCAATCTCCTCGAGCCCACAAATTCCTTAACTCATGTCTGCTGCTTCTTTTCTTTCCCAATGTTTTGTGAGATTTTCTTTATTTTTCTGTATCAATGTTTCACTAGTAGGATATGATTTGCTGCCAAAAATTTTGGGCATTATAGTCCCAAGTTTCTAGATTAAGGTCAGCCTATAGTTTCTATAAAAAGTGATATAGTCAATTATTTTAGCCTTTGCAACTGAATCATGCAAAACACCCATAGACAACAAATATTTGAATTTCAGATCATGTTGGCATATTATAAACTCATTTTCTTTTCGTTTTTCCAGCAACAATTTAAAAATGTAAAACCTGTTTTAGCATGAACAATGTAAAGCAGGTGGCAGATTGAATTTGGCCCACAGGCAGTTGTTTGCTAATCCTTGTTCTAGAGCCTGCAAAACAAGAAGAATAGAAGTACCATGAATGTGCCCACTGACAATCTGGTCTGTAACTAATAAAATCACAATTATTTTAGCAGCAATAGGCCATAGGTATGTGTGGGGGACAGACACAGAAGAACATATCAGATACCAGAGGAGTCTGAGCTACTATTAGAGAATTTTTGTGGTCTCTTGACCTGCTCAGTTTCAGCATTGAATGTGTGGGTACTTCGATGAGTTCACAGAAAAATGAGTATTAAACAGAGGTTTGGTGTTGCTGCTTGGCTTTAGCAGTAAAGATGTATGCATCAGAGTGGCTGAGTTTTAGTCTTATTCCACTTCTAATCCCAAATTCTAGTTGATGATGATATTAGGAGGTAGACATACTGATTCAAGTAGTTGGGTACTTGCCTCCTATGATAAAGTTCTAGATGAACTCCCTGGAACCTGACTTGACCTGTAGACATCTGGGTAGTGAAGAAGCAGACAAAAATGAATGTCTTTGTGTTTCTCTCTGCCTCTCAAATAAATAACTTTTTAAAAAGATCAATTTGTTTTGGTGCAAAAATTTTTTAAATTCATGTAGTTTTTCATTATGCAATTTTTCCATTATGCTATTTTCCATGAATAATCTGAAAATTCCTTCTAGTACATAGATTTCAATCTTCTGTACCTAAATAAATTTATGCTTAAATTTAACTCCCCCCAAATTTTTGAAGTGCTTCCATGTGTCATTTACATTTAATAATGAATATATTTCTGCAGAAATCCAACTTGAATTCTTTATGCTATCTCCATTCTTACAGTCTCTTGGTATTCCACAGCACAAACCACTATTCCTTTCCTACCATGGGCAGTTAGTTCACTAAAGCAGGTGTATCAATGAAGAATAGTGATCAGAAAGCAGGGAAAGAGGCTTACTGCGAAACCTCAGAGATCTCCGATGTGTTATCACTCTTGCTGGCAACTTTTATCCTTTTCAGCTGTGCATACTTCAAGTGCCATCCAGTGTGCTAAGTCATAGACGTCAAGACAGGTCAGGTTGTATAAAACCCACATCTGCTAAAGAGTGTCCTTCTGCTCCAAATACCTCTTGGAGCAGGTGTCCTATGGATTACCTAGTAGATACAACAGGCTAGTATACCCAAATGGGGTACTTGCTGCCTGATGATACACTGATTTCTGTGGCTCTTATTTAATGAGCTTGTAAGTCAGCTTGAAATAGCTTGACATTTTCACCGCACTGCATCATTGGAATTTCACAATATCATATGTGTGAGTTTTCATTTTATTTGTTTCTCTTCAATCACCAAGTGTCTTCCTGAGGGATATGGTTTATTCCTGGTTTATTCATGATTGAAATCATATGTTATAACACAATATTCTGTTGGATATTCAGATGATCAGAAAGGCATCATTCAAATGACCTGTTTATAAAATGAGATGAGGAACTTGTACCAGAATGTAAATAAATGTGCAGATATTTTATCAAAAACTGTGTATCTAGGGCAAAGTTTTCAGCTGGAAATATTTCACTAAGCTTCGTGACAGCACTCACATTCTGAAACAAACGTCCCAGTTCACCAGGGACAAGTCAGAAACATTGACCAGAATCAGGTCACAGCTAATACTTTGAGGATCACTGCTCTAGTCCAGACCTCAACACGACAGAAATCAGGCATAGCTTTGATGAAATATAGTAAAGTTGCACTGCTGAATCTTTGGGCAAAGGTGAAGCATTGTAGGTTGCTTTTACTGGTAGAAACTAAAAGGAAAGCATTTGGTAGGTCAGTGAGTTCATACTGCATGCCAGAGGCAAATGTGTTGTAGTGAAGACACCAGCTACTGATCGACTCACATGACCAGTGCTCCGTGTCCCCCTGGTGGGGAGTTCGTGCAAGCAATCATCAGGTGTGTGAATGATCCAACCCCATGATACAATTTGATGAACTGCGGTCTGGGGCCACTTTTTGAATCAGTTACAGAATATCAGCTAAAATTTTTGCCAAGGCATAAATGGCATACTCAAACAACTAATGGAGAGGTTTTCCTTTAGTTTTGTTTTGATTTTAGGACTTCATATAGTAGTATGAAGCACCTAGGAAGTAAAAGAAGAAGTTGGAAGTCAGGATCATTCCTGAACCTAGGGGTTAACGTGAAGCAGTTCACCCCTAGAATCTGGACAGCTAAAGGTGCCAGGAGTTCTTCAGCACGTCCACAGAAAATGCATGATAAAATTGTATGAGTAAAAAAAACATAGACTTATTTCTTGTGTATATGAAAGGCAAGGTTTCAGAAACACAGAAAGAAGAGATAGGAAGAGAGCTTCTCCATCTGCTGGTTCACACTTCATATGGCTGCATTGCTGGGAATGGATCAGGCAGAAGCCAAGAGTGAGCAGCTGCTTTTGTCTCTCACATGGGTGCAGAGGAGCCAGTTTATACTGCTTTCCCAGATACATCAGCATGGAGTTGGATTTAAAGTGGAGGCACTGGAGTTACACTCAAAGCCTCTACAAGATGCTGGCCGTCAGGCAGAAGCCCAACATGTCTCACCATAGTGCCTGTCTCACAAAATATTTATATATATATATATATACATTATATATGTATATTTACTAAAACATATCTTTTAATTCATTTTCCACAAACCTTTGAAGTCCATTTGCATAAGATGAATGGCTCCTTTCCAGGATGTTTATAAAATAGTTGAAGCCAATTTTAAAACTGTAGATCAGGATAAGGGGATAAGGAAAGTAACACTTTTGTCTTCTGCCACCTGATTTGCTGGTGCCATAGTATGACCAAACCCTTGTCTAGGTTAGATAAAAAAGGAACCAAAGCTGATGCACTCACAATGGGTCAGCCTTCCAGAACACAGAAACAGAAACTGCCTCTGATGAGAAAAACAGAGAAAAAGTGCACTCTTTATTGACAAATTCACCCAGGAGAAAAATGTCTCTATAATTAAGCATAGCCATTAAAAAAACTGAAGCGACTTTCCAATGTAAGTAAATCTCAAAAATATAAGTGAAAACAGCATGCAGCAGCAGGATACTCATTACACAATACCTATGTAACATTTAAAATCCAGTAAAGCCCTTTTTATAGATAACATATATACAGAGGAAAAAGATGTTATGACAGCCACTGCTGGGGATTAAGGTTGTGTACACCATTGTTATGGGTTGGAAATGTCTGAACATATCGTTATTCTACCCTCACACTTGAATAATTTGGCTGTGTGTATCAGTTGCCTCGTGCTGTGGGTTGTGGTTGACGTGCTGAAGTTTTAATCCCCAGTACTTCAAAATGTGACCCAATTTGGAAATAGTCTATGAAGATACAAGCAGTTATGATAAAATGAAGTCATACTGCAGTATGACTCCTTAATGGGATAGGACTAGTGCTATAAAAACCGAATAGACACTAGGAAGTAACCACATGAGGTTGGAGGCAGAGGCTGGAGTGGTGCAGGTGCAAGCAAGGGATGCCAGGGATCTCTGGAAAACCACCTGAAGCAAGAAGTGAAGCTGCTCTAAAGATATCCGGGGTGTTAGGTCCATGCCAACTGTTTAACTTCACCATTCTAGACTCCAGAATTGGGAAAAGTAATTTTTGTTATTCTAAGCCACCTGATGTATGGTTTCATGTGACAACTATAGGAATCTAATAGTCTCAGGATGTTTGTCCAAAGTATGTAACATGGTTTGAGGCTATTAGGCCTCATTTGAACAGCCCGATGACTTCTTCTCTCCACCCAGGCCCTAACTTCACAGATAGTTTAGCTATAGGGCCATCCATCTCCCTTGACACCTGATATATTACACAGCTTCAGTCCCACTCACTGCTATGCCCTTCTGTTTGATTTTCAGCAGACTCTCTATTTCTCATATATGAGATTTCTCTTTGTAATTTTCACCATAGGCTCTATGTTTACAAAATATGTCTATATGTTGCTATCATTTATGAGCTTGGACTAGAGTTAAGGAAGATTTTATTTGCATTGAATCAATGATCTTGAATTGGATGAATGCCATTGTCTCTTTAGATCCAGATTTATTTTTTATTTCTTATGGTCCTGAGTCAAATTACTTACTAAAGTGCTCATTGAATTCATGAATACTATAAACGAAGTGCCAAAGTACTAAGGGGAATGAGCTACCCATTGTACTCAAAGGATCATCTTGGAGAGAACCCAGGAACAGATGCCTTTGGGTCTCATTTGTTTGCTTTCTCTTCAGAAATACTGTTTCATGTAATGGGGGAAAATGAGAAGAAAGAAGCCTGAATTCCAAGCCTGGCTTAAATTTTATCTAATAAACATTCAGTGAAATCAACAATGCACAACATACAACACAAAGCTCTGGATCATGCAGTTTGAAGATACAAAGAATGGAAGCCAACGATGAAGCAACACTGTTATACAAGTCCTAGGCGCTGCTTACCACATCCTGCATGATGTGGAACTCTCAAGCTGGTCTCATGCTGTATGACATGATACAGTGAGTCCACTGTGTGTACTCACCATTCTTCCTTGTTCACATCTGGCTTCATTTTATTTCAGTTTCTCTCTCTCTCTCTCTCTCTCTCTCTCTCTCTCTGTGTGTGTGTGTGTGTGTGTGTGTAGAGAAAAAGAGAGAACAGAGAGATCCCACTGCAACTGCTGGGGCTAGGAACTGGTAACCTAACCCACGTCCTGTATTTGGGTGGCAGAAACTTAACCACCTGACCCTCACTGTAGCCTTCTACATTGTACATTACCAGGGATCTTGAATTGAGACGTAGATTCTGATACCAATTCCAGGCACTTTTGTCTAGGATACAGACATATTCAATGATAATTCAATATCTAATAATGTGCTTATGACAGTTTCAGGGTTGTAGATTAAAGGGACCCTCTCTTTCATTTTCTTTAGATAGCCAGATCACAACACCCAATTGTAGTCAATATGCGTAGTACGAAAAAAGGGGCTGCAATAAGTTCTTGTGAAATTATGTTGTATTATGAAAATACATATGGATTGTAACATTTTTTTGACAAAATTTTAAATTCCATTATTTTTCTGAAGAGTCTTCATATCACTAATCAACATTTGCTTTGTTTATTTTTCCTCTACATATTTGCTAGTTTTTGCCATCTGGTTTCACTTCTTTGGACATCTTTGGATAAACACAAGATTTTGATAAAAATCTTTCTTTTGTATTTCATATTTTAGGGATGTGATTCTTCTAGCAGTAGACAAAGGGAAAAACTGAAAAAAAAAGGTTTTTTTTCTCATAAGGAAAATGGGATAATTGACTTAGATATTAATAAAAGCATTATATTTTTTTTCCTTAAGTTCATTGAAATGGAAGATGGCTTTGGCTCATCTGCTAATGCAGAGTAATTGAAGAATTTTCTAGCTGAGTGTCTCGTGTAGGCAGATCACCTGTCAAATCATCTGTGTAGCAGGGCATGTCTTCGGAAACATATGTGAGAACATACATGTAGATATGCATATGCATCCCAAGCAGATAGAAGTGGTGGCTTCTGGGATCCAGACAGCTTTGTTTATCTAGTTGTCCCTGGGTTCCTCTTACTGGTTGGCTAGACCAGGTTTGGAGGCCATTGAAAGAGGAAGCAAAACTAGAAACAAGTTTTTAAAAGTTAACAGCCAACAAAGCAACCACGATTCTCTGCATTCTATTCCTGACCCTTTGGTCTCGGTCTTAACTTACTGCAGAGGCTGTAACAAAGATTTTAGCCAGCTGGATGTTGAAAAATCTGCTGCTTGACCCTCATGGATCTCACAGGATTTTGACAGTAAGGTGCTGCAGGAACAGGGATAAGTTTCCATAACATTTAATGGAATCTTGTTTGAAAAGTAGTTAGGAGGTGTGGCGAATCTTTGCAGCTTGAATCAAGTTAAGGTCATTCTGGATTAGCAGGGTGAGTGCTCTCCAACGACAAGATAACCCACATGAGAAGAAGGTATAGAAAGAAGAGGAGAAGCTGAGAGAGATCACATGCAGATGAGAACAGGCGGAGTGACCTGCCCACGAGTCAAGCAGCTTGAAAAGAAGCCCCTGTTGCATTCCCTAGCAGAGCATACAGAAGGAATCAACTCTGCCAACCCCTTGACTTCAGACTAATGGTCTCAGAAACTGTGAATAGATACATTTCTATTATTTAAAAACAGGTTTGTGGTCACTTGTTAATGTAGCTCTGGAACACCAATACAAAATTAATATTTCTTTGCAAGGTAATAGAAAATGAATAGCAATTTGAATGAAATCAGTGAAAGCAGTACCACTAGGACCCAGCTCGGTAGCCTAATGGCTGAAGTTCTCACATTGTGTGTGCCCTGATCCCATATGGTTCATATCCCAGTGGCCCTTCTTCCCTTCTAGCTCCCTGCCTGGGAAAGCAGTGGAGGACAATCCAAAGCCTTGGGACTCTGCATCTGTGTGGGAGACCTGGAGGAAGCTCCTGGCTCCTGGTTTTGGTTCAGCTTAGCTCTGGGCCACTGGGGACTGAATCAGTGGACGGCTTCCTTTCTGTTTTTTCTCCTCTCTATAACTGACTTCCCAATAAAAAAATAAATCTTAAACAAAAAGCATTGCCACCAAGATTTTAAATCTTCCAGAAATTAGAAATTGGTTTAGTCTACCCCGAGGTGCACTGAGTTTAGCAGGGCATGCAATGAGCCCCATATTCCATGCAAGGCAAACCATGGCCTTATGACCAGTTATAGAAACGAGGAGTGTAGTAGCTATGAATATAAAGTTTCTTCCTCATTTGTGATATATATATATACAAGAATTTTTCAGAAATTCAAAGCAAATGGAAATAAACATTTTTTTCAAAAATTTGTGAAATTCATTTATGTAAATTATCCTCAAAATGTTTGCAAGAGATGTCTACTATGAACAGTTGATGGATTTAAAAATATTTGAAACCAGACAAACTTATCATTCAATTGTACTTCCAGTAAACTTACTAAAGTACCCTGATATATGTCCATATGTTGTATTTTTCTTTTTTCTACTCATATTTGCTATCAAAGTTAACTAATTGCCATATTCTTGTAGACTTAACACAACATGCATATAGCTTCCATGCAGCAGCAATTTGAACATTATTTAAGTGGATATCCTGCAGATGTTTCCGTTTGAAATCTGAGGTCCTTTTCAGGGCACATGCAGTTTGGAAAATTCTAGCTCCTTCTGTTTTAGGACCAAATTCCCTCCTGAGGCTATTTTCAGATCCTATAGAATCTTCTGTATTTAAAGATATAATCTGATAGTGTAAAACGCCTGCCTCTCTCAACTTGGAAACTTACTTTAGTCAGTAGAAAGATCTCTTGGCTTGAGTCTCGTCTGTCATAGAAGCCTGTGCTCTTTATTTCTTCAAAAATAAAATAGAATATCACAACCAGGGTGTAGAAGCTGATACAATCCACTAACACTGTTCAGAATTACTCAGTTTTATTACTTTTATTTATTTGTATGTGTATATGGTTCTATACATTTTGTTGTATGTGTTGCTTATTCATCCAACAGGACACTCAAGGTGGTCCCATCACCACAGGGGACCTTACATTGCCCCCCTTCTTGAAACCACATATACCTCCTATTTGTACTCTACTCCCATTCTTAGAGTGGCAATAAGCTATTTTCAAGTTTTTAGTATTTGCCATTTCAAAAATGTTACATAAAAGAAATCATATAGTACATACCCTTTTGAGATCAACTTTTTCACTCAATGTAACTTCCTGGGGAGTCATCCAAGTTGTTCATTCTTTTTTATTACTAGCAGTTTTTCAGTCTGGATGTATCATGGTTTGTTTAACTATTCACCCTTGGGCTGAATAGTTCTCAGTGTTCAGCTGTTATGAATAATGCTCCTATAAATATTAATATACAAGTATTTGAATGAGCAAAAATATAAGGGTATTTCAAAATGTTCATTGGAAAACGAAGGTGAAAAATAACTTCATCATGGTAGAAAAGTTCAAGATTCATGGATTTGAAAAGGTCACTGAGAAGCCCATGGAAAATATGAATTATCAGAAAATTAAGCATGACTTTCATTTACTGCATCAAATAAATTTACCTTTTAATTATATCTTACCACAAATTTTGTGAAGTACCCTTAGATGTGCAGAAAGATTCTTCACGGTGGGTCCAGAATATGGGACCACAGGCCTGGGAGGCCTGGAGAGACACATCAAGTCAAAAGGAAGTATGCTTCAACCTTAGGCCTATCATTTCTTTCTTTCTTTCTTTTCTTTTAAATATTTATATATTTTTATTGAAAAGACAGACTCACAGAGAGGAGGAGAGACAGAGAGGAAGATCTTTCATCTGATGGCTCACTCCACAAGTGGCCACAACGGCTGGAACTGAGCCAATCCAAAGCCAGGAGCCAGGAGCCAGGAGCTTCTTCTGAGTCTCCCATGGAGGTGCAGGTTCCCCAGGCTTTGGGCTGTCCTCAAATGCTTTCCCAGAACACAGGCAGGGAGCTAGATGGGAAGTGGGGCCGCCAGAATTTGAACTGACACCCATATGGGATCCCAGTGCATTCAAGACGAGGACTTTAACTGCATTATTGCACCACATCCAGGCCTATCATTTCTTTCCACTTGCTCATTTCTCCTTTGGACATGGGAATGTTTAACCTGAGCGTGTCCCACCAGTTATTTGGGAAGATACTTGGTTTACTTTACAGCTACTGTTTAGGGTACCTTTGCCACAGAATGAATTGAACCTTAAGTGACATGCATACCTAAGGACTTCAGACTTTTGGGTTGATTTTTTTGTGTTTGTGGCTGCAGTATTTGTAGTGACATCCTCTGTTTGAATTTTTGAATTATTGACTTACGTGTTCTGATTTTGTCTATCTTACTGCATTTCATTTTTATTTAATCTTTTAAAGTTATTAATATTTTCTATAAAAGTCAGATTTATAGAGAAAAGGAGAGGCAGAAAGAAAGATCTTCCATCTGCTGGCTCACTCCCCAAGTGGCCACAATGGCTGGAGCTGAGCTGATCCGAAGCCAGGATTCAGGATCCAGGAACTTCTTCTGAGTCTCCCACACAGGTTCAGGATCTCAAGCCTTGGGACTCTCCTCTGTGTTTTCCCAGGCCACAAGCAGGGAGCTGGATGGGAAGTGGAGCAGCTGGGATAAGAACTGGTACCCATTTGGGATCCCAGCGCATGCAAGGCGAGGACTTTAGCCCCTGGGCTACCTGTGTGCCTATGTTTATATTTATATTCTGTTAGCTTTTGGTTTTTCTCTTCTATATTCTTGTGATACTCTTTAATAATGGAATTACAACTTTTTAAGATTCTAATGGAAAGGCAGATAGAATTTATGGAAAGGAGAGACAGAGAAAAAGACCTACTATTTGCTAGTTTACTCCCCAAATGGTTATGGCCATCGAAGCTGAGCTGATCTTAAGCTAAGAGTCAGGAGCCACGAGCCAGAAGCCAGAATTTTCTTTATGGTTTCCCATGTGGGTACAGGAGCCAAAGGCTTTGAGCCATCCTCAACTGCTTTTCCAGACCACAAGCAGGGAGCTGAATGGAAGTGGAGCAGCTGGGACATGAGCCAGCGTACATATGGGACTCCAGTGCTTGCTAGGTAAGGATCTAGCCATTGAACCATGGCATGGGCCCGAGATTTAAACCCATTTTTAATGATGCTATAAATTCCCTTCCATCTCTTTTTTTCCTTTTTATATTTCACAGTATTAAGAAGTATTATTGAGTTTTTATGATTTTTTGAAACTTTCTCCTTGTCTCATTATTTAATGGAATATAGTTTAATTTCCATAAATTTAGATATTTTCCCATTGTCTTTCTGTTACTAAATGAAGTCTGATACCTGCATGTTGTATGTATATACTGCATTGAATTGTTTTAATTACTTTCAGATTCATTGAAACTTGTCTTATGGTCCAGAATATAGCTTACCTTGCTGAGTATTCCATGGGCACTTGAATAATGTTCTGCCACAGTTAAGTATTATATGCATCTCAATTAGGTCTTATTGGTTGATTTTGTGTTGTTTAAATCACTCCTCTTCATTGATATCCTGACCAGCAGTTGCTGAGAGAGGGGAGTTTGAGACTGTCCAACATATTCAAGTATTTGTTTGTACCTTTCATCTTTATCTTTATTGAGGCTTTGTGATTCTAGGTCTATGTATTTAGCATCATTATATATTCCTTTGTGACCTTTATCCTTGTGTAATGCCTGTCTATTCTCTAATAGTTTTATTTGCTCAAATGTCTGCAAGATAATACAGTTACACAAGAATATTTCGTGATATACAGTTTTCAGTTCTTTCATTTCAGTCTACTAACTTGATTGAATAGAAGTGAATAATTTTTTAAAGTTTTATTTGATAAAAATACAGAAAGTGAGTGTGTATGTGTGTGTATGTTAGAGAGAGAGAGAGAGAGAGAGAGAGAGAGAATCTTCCATCTGTTCCATCTGCTGGTTCATTCTTCATGCAATGGATAGTCTTGGGCCATGCTGAATCCAGGAGCTTCATCTGGCTCTCCCATATCATGGCAGGGACCCAAGCGCTTGAGTCAACTGCTGATTTCCCCGGCCATTAGGGAGCTGAATTGACATTGGAGAACCTGGAACATAAGCCAATCCTGGCCTTACCAGCTGCAATGCTGGTTCTGAAGTAAAATTTTCATTTATACTATATGTGTAAATGAATCAGTTCCTAAAACTCAGTCTTTCACTGCACAATTTTTATTGGCATATTTAGACAATTTTAGGTAATTATTGATGTTAATATTTTAGGCATGTTTCTCCTCATTCTTTCTCATGATTTCTCCACCTTTATTTTTCTGATGGTCTTATAGAAACAAGTTCTAAGATTTCACATTGATCCACCTTTATTTTTTCAGCATGTCTTTCAGTAAAATTTTCCCAGTGATTTATCTCAGCATTGCATATACAAGAGTACATTATTCAACTGTTTGTGAAAAATGTGCATTATCTGTTTTTCCATTTTTTGTTAACTGTTTCAGGTATCCTTGTAATTAGATCCACTTACTCCAGTCTATTGGTACAAACATTTCATTATTTTATGTCAAATATGGAACTATTTATTCTACAAAGGATCTTTTTTCTTTCCCACTTTTTATTATCTTACTCTGAGCATCATATTGTTACAGCTTTTGTTTCAACTGTCAAGTACAACTTACAAAACAAACGCACAGAAAAAGTGTATTTCATATTAAGGATCCATATTTCTGTTCTATTGCTTCTTCCCAATGCTTGCAAACTCTTTTTGTCAGATCTCTTCTACTTGTATTGCTTCCTTTAGCCTCTTTTAAGGGAGGCCTATTAGCAAGAAAAGCTTAAACTGATTTCTATCTGGTCCTTTAGAAATAGGTTTAAAAAATAAAGACATTGGATTTGATATAAGGTCCTTCCAATCTTCTATCATCTCATGTGTAATGTCCACTCTCTGATTTCTCATGCTATTTTGTATTTTTTCCCCTCATTGATTACATCTGATTTTTGGCAATAAGGACCTTGATATAGTAAAGCAAGCATCCTGTACTTATGCATTTCAGCATGCCAAGAATACAAAATGAAGGTGAAAAGAACTCAATCTAAGTTTGCTGACTGTGCTTTCGGTAATTGGATTTATATATAGCATGAGAATTCAGGTGTCCATGGTGGGTTTGGCATGAACCCACACTGGTTGCACCTGTTATTGCAGTCACTATGCACCACTGCAATCTGCTAATGTGGTGTTTTCTCAGAAGCTATTCTGCACTTGTGACAGAAATAGTTCAGGCTCACAGAAAAGTCTTCAACTTTGAGTATTCAATACTATTATTTACAGAAGAATTACTTTCTAGTCATTTTGGGGGGGATGCCTTCAAGCTGAAATGTATGAATCATTTTCAGAACACAATGTTTTGTAGAATTCAATCCAGGAACAAGGAATATTGAATTTTTTTTTTTTAATTTTAGGAGTTGAGATTCAGGTACACATGTTTTTAAGACCCCCTACCTCAAGGAGGGAAATTAGGGCAAATAGGAAAAAAGGCTCAATATTAAGGTAAAATAGATATTTAAAGACAATTAAAACTTAAATTTCCTTGAAAGAATTTTTAATATATGGAAACAACAAAGTAAACCATTCTATAATGGAAGTCACAAACTAGAAGTTTCTAGTTTTTATACAACTATACCAGAGGTAGCATCATTTGTGTTTTCCTAAGCACAGAGTTTCCTAAGCACAATTTTTTAAAATGTCTTTTATCCTCGTTTAAAAAAGTATGTATTTCAAAGCAAAGAGACAGAGTGAAGAATAGAAAGATCCTTTATCTGCAGGATAAACGTTTGGTGAGTGAACCTGCAGGAGCTCCATCTGGGTCTCCCACATGGATGGCAGATACCCAAACACTTGAGCCATCATCTATCTTTCCAAGGCATACCAGCACAAGCTGGAATGGAAGCAAAGATGGGATACAATCCGACACTCCAGTGTCTGTGGCACAGCACCACTCCCTCACCTCTTTATTTTTGTTTTAAATACATTGGTGGAAGTTTTCAAAAATTGGAAGATTAATCTGAAACTTTTGACCAGGACCCTGGCTCCCAGCATTATTCTCCCAGGTCCCCATGTCAAACAGCGGCTGCCATTTCCCATCATCAGGAGGTTGCATTTATAATAGAGCTGATGATGACAGAATGCCTATCATCTACTTTGCGATCAAAAGTGAGAAAATAACAAATGGACCAAGAGGAACATGTGTTCTAATGCAAATGGAAGGCATCATTATTTATTTGAGATTAAAAACATTAATAGTAGAAAATGCACAAGCTGAGAATGTTTGCTGCACTAGTACAACTTGAGCAACTGACCACTCTTTAGCTTGCATGGGTCTGTTTCCTTTCTGCACAGTGCGGGCTGGTCTATCCATAAAGTGATATTGTTATCTTCTAGAGAAACAGCAAGTAGATGTCCTAACAACCGTGTTTTCTCCACTTACTGTTTTAATTTTGTTTCCAGGGTCATGAAACATATTTTAAATATATGTTTGCTACCTGTACATTTTTTTTTCCTTGAAGAAAGGAACTTCTGGTGAGTTAATTTAGGAATTCTTATTCTCCAAATTTATACCTCAATAGATTTCAGAGGTTGTATTTGAGTGTCACTGCTAACTATCTTTGAACCTAAGTTAGGAAAATCAAAATAATTAATATGACAGTGTTGAGACTAATACAACTCCATTAGAATAAAACAGCCCTCACTTATCTGTGTGAGAATTCAAAGATGAAGAGAAATTTCCAGTAACTGGCAAGTTCATCATGAGGGTTAATATCTCCCATAAAACTTTTCCCTTTCCCTGGGAAGATTTTTCACATTATAAAGAGCTTTCAGATATTCTCTAGGGACCTCATGCTTGCTTCAATTGTTTGGAAATCTCTCCTTTGATTTCTTTGGGGATCTGGCAACAATGGTGTCTCTCTGGTGTTTGTTATCTTCCAGGTCAGCATTTCAACTCACTGTGGAGGCAGCTGAAGTTGAGAAGTGTTACACATCTACGGCATGTCCATTGATCTTTGGACAATTTACATTCTAGAAGCCACTTACGGATTACTTAAAATGGGTCTCAAAACAGTGTTTTGCTTTTATTTTTAGAGAGATAATATTTTAAGGTTAGAGACCACTTGAATAGAACACAATTGCAAAGAACTTAGTATTACTCTTATAGTAAGCCTTCCTAAGCTGTGCCAAATGTTCAGAAGTAATATTTCTCTGTAGGTGAACATATTGATGAGGTTAAGCCAGCTATCTCCTATCTTGCCAAAGTAAAATATGGAATAAAACAGTATATTGGCCCTATATTAAACAGTCATTTATTAAAAATGACAACAAAAAATGGCATCAGTTCTGCTGTGAACTTCTGTGTTTTGGATTATTTCATAGAGTAGATATTACACATTATACCAGAATCTATGACATATTACTGATGTTTATCTAAGGTCATGCAAATTAAATAAAAATATGCAATTGCTATTGCTCTATAAAATTTTAGCAAATCTCAGAGGGAATGTTCAATTAAATTAGACTACTTTGTATTGCCAAATGAGCTACTGTTATTGCTCTCCTGCTTTGTAGTATTTAGTAGTGTCCAATGAAGCTTTTTGAGTTAAGTAGCCTAGCTTTTCATTTCTTCTTGCATGTGCCTCCTTGAACTTTGCGTCTCCAGGTGAGATATAAAACTTCATGAAACCCTAACCAGAAGCTGAGCAGGTAGTCATGGACAAGAACTATGAAGTAAAATAAACTTTTCTGCATGTATTCTCCAGTTGCTGGCATTCTGTTCGAGTGATGATCTATGGTTGCTTGTATTTGTAAATGTCTTCAAGTTTGAAAGGAAATCAGTCTTCCCAGGAAAAGAGAATATTGTTGTATCTGAATTTTCAGTAATGAAAATTTTCACAAATGTTAGAATGATAGATATATCAAAAGATACTTTGAAGACGTCCATAATGATAATGGTTTCTAAGAAAAACAATTTATAAGGAATAAATGTCAGTACTTTGGGCCCCTTTTTTTAAACATCAAGGAAGCAATATGTCTGGTAGAAAAGAGGGCACTTCTTACTTACATTTGAATTTCTTGAAAAAATTATTCACTTTTATAATAGCATCACTTCCACCAACTGTAAAATAGGTATAATCAATACTATCAGGCTTGTGAAAAGTAAGAAGAAAATGTGTATTACACAACTGGATAGCAGAAATTTAGATACGAAAAAATAATAATAAAAAAAGCTGAAAATGATGTCATTTCCTCTCCAATCACCTGGACTTCTTGGAAGTTAATTTGGAGAATAAAAAATAAAAGCCGAGGCCTGGTATTAGTTTGGCCTGTACTAGAAATTTTTTGGTTTACTTTTGCCAATTTAGGAATAGATTATCAGGAAAGATGTGAAAACTAGGAAGGAAAAATGAGGCACAAATAAGAATTGTTGCAATTATAAAAACTTTATTTCACTCTTGCTTTAATTAAATCCTTATAAGCACCATGTCATGAACTGGCAATCTAGAAAGAGGACACCAGGATGCTTTAGTCAATAACAGAGCACAAGCCAGTGATGTGAAGGAACAGCTACAGGGAGCATGTGAGCAAGACCACACTTAGCAAGGTTCATTTGAGAGTCCCCTGACAATGCACGGAACAGGAGTCTGACACTGATTTCTGCACACTTACTTGGGTCAGACCCAAAAGCTTGTGCATGTAAACATCACAAGAAACATTCAATCACCTTGACTGTTTGATAGTTTGCTAAAATTTGACCCTGAAAGCATAAATGTTGTGACTTCGATTTCTTGACCAGTGCCCGGCCACAAGCTGAAACCCTCAATTCCTTTAAAGTTTCAATGATGTTGAAAGGATATTTTCTAAACTGCGCAAATCATCAGCAAGGCCTTTTAATGTGTGCATTTCTCATATGCGATCGCCAAAATCATTAGCGGCCTCATGAAATCTTGAAAAACTGTGTGTTTTGCAACAAAATCTTTCAATTTGGTCCTTTATTCAAAGACCCACTTGCCAAGAGGTTTTACATAATTATTTAATTCACGAGCATGTACACAAGAGAAACCACTATAAAGAACATTGCTTCCTCATTTGTGAATAGAAAGATTATCCTCTACTTACACTGGAACATACAAAAAATAAGCTACAAAATCGCTTACAATTGATTTTAGCTAAAGAAAAGGCTTTCTTCAGAAAAGAAAAAGTGATTGTGTGGTGGTAGTATTTTAGCCATCAAAAAAAGGAATGTCAGTAACCAATAAATATAATGTGCTTTCTCCATATAGACAATATTTACACTTGAGTCTTTGGCTTATGTTATTTTCTAAAAAGAATTTTAACTGATCTAGCCATCATTGCACATGAAAAGAAAATAAGCCAGTTATATATATTTATATATTTATATAGAGATCTGCTACACCTGAAACGTATAAAAATGAGCTTTACTATGAATTTGCACAGCTTTTCTTTTCTTCCTTTTAAGATTCAATAGCTTTTCACATAAAACCTTCTACGTCCTGTGGATTCCCGTGCAGGGGGCGCGCCCAGAGAGCGCCTCCATCCCTCCACGCCCTGCGGTGGCACACCTGTAGAAGAGGTGCCCAGAGTGTGCCTGGAATCCACTGGGCCCCCAAGGTGGTGCTCTACAGCCCCGGGCCCTGAGAACGCACCAACGGTGCCTTGAAAATTACCACGCCCGGCAACACCACGCTTGCAGGCTCCAATCTCTACAGGAAAGCACCTGACAGCCCCTCAACACACGGGTCCATTTGCCTTACCAGAATACACCAACGCAATGGGAAAAACCACTAGAAAGAGCTGTGCTCCAGATGAAAGAGCCAGCACCCCACCAAACATGGGCCAAAAGCCATTATCAATATCGGCGATGCGAGATGAAGACATGGACGTGTTACCAGCAAAGGAATTGATGAAAATAATGCTAAAATTTCTCAGAGACGTGGACACAAAGCTGGAAGACTACCAGAACCGCATAATCACCGAAATACAACAAATCAAAACCAAACTGGATGCCCAAGAGAATAAAATTGAAAGCCTCATCAACAGAATAAATGCGGCAGAGGAAAGGATCTCTGAAACAGAAGACACACAAAATGAAAGTGCCCAGCGAATTAAACAGCTAGAGACAAACCTCAGCAAAACTAATAAAATGATGCAAGAGATGAAGGATTACCTTAGAAAATTGAATATTCGGATCATCGGCCTCCCCGAGGGAGTAGAAAGAGAATCTGGGATGCAAGCAGTGCTTGATGAAATTATACAGGAAAACTTCCAAAACACTTGGAACACGAATCCACCCCGCATACAGGATGGACAGAGAACTCCCAACAGACATGATCCAAAGAGATCTTCACCCAGACACACGGTGCTCAAGTTCTACTCCAATGAAGACAAAGAAGGAATCCTGAGACAAGTACGAAGTAGAGAAAAGATCACATACAGGGGAAAACCCATCAGAATTACTGCTGACTTCTCCGAAGAGACCCTACAAGCAAGGAGAGAATGGACAAAGATCTTCCAAGTCCTGAAACAAAACAACTGTCAACCAAAAATAATCTACCCAGCAAAGATCTCATTTGTATTTGAGAACGAAATCAGATACTTCAATAGCAAAGAAAAACTAGAAGAATATGTCTACACAAAACCAGCCCTGCAAAGTCTCCTTAGAAATGCGCTAGTCCCGGACAAAAAGGAGGCAAATCACAAACAAAGTTGGCAAATAAGAAGGTCTCCAAACTAAAGGCCGCACAAACAAGACAACTACATAGGCAACAACACATACACAACACAAACACATGGCAGGGCAAAATTGCAACCTCTCAATTTTAACTCTCAACACAAATGGTCTAAATTCACCAATCAAAAGACAGAGATTAATAGAATGGATCATCAAACAAGACCCAACCATCTGTTGCCTACAAGAAACGCATCTAACCAGAAAGGATGCAAAGAAACTGAAAGTGAAGGGATGGAAAAAGATATTTCACGCTAATGGACGAGAAAAAAAAGCTGGGGTAGCTATCCTAATTTCAGACGAGATAGATTTCATTCTAACTAACATCAAAAGAGACAGGGAAGGCCATTTTATACTGGTGAAAGGAATGATCCATCAAGAAGCAATCACCATCATTAATGTTTATGCACCGAATCTTAATGCACCTAGTTACGTAAAGCAATTACTTACAGACTTAAGGGAAGACATAGACACCCGCACAATTCTTGTAGGCGATCTCAACACACCTCTAACAACAATGGACCGGTCTACGAAACAAAAACTCAACAAAGAAACAACAGAGCTCACACAAACAATAGAACAACTGGACTTAGTAGACATATATAGAACTTTTTATCCTAAGGCCACAGACTATACATTCTTCTCAGCGGTGCATGGCACCTTCTCCAGAATCGACCACATGATAGGACATAAAGCGAATCTAAACAACTTCCAAAACATTAGTATCATACCATGTACCCTCTCAGACCACCATGGGATGAAACTGGAAATCAACAACTCAAAACTCCCCAAGAAGTATACGCACTCTTGGAAATTGAACAATATGCTATTAAACGAACATTGGGTCAGAGAAGAAATCAAAGATGAGATCAAAAAATTTATGGAAACCAATGAAAACTCTGATACAACATTCCAAAACTTGTGGGACACCGCCAAAGCAGTGCTACGAGGTAGATTCATCGCAATCGGAGCGCATGTCAAGGCCCAAGAAAGACGCCAAATACAGGAACTAACCTCACACCTCCAGGATCTGGAAAAACAGCAGCAGAAGAGTCCCACGCACAATAGGAAACAAGAAATCATCAAAACAAGGGAGGAGATAAACCAAATAGAAATCAAAAAAACTATACATAAAATCAACAAATCAAAAAGTTGGTTTTTTGAGAAAATAAACAAAATAGACACTCCACTGGCCCGATTGACCAAAAAAAAACAAGAGAAAGTGAGAATTAATAGCATTAAAGATGAAAAAGGCAACATAACAACAGACACTGCAATCATTAAGAAAATAATTAGAAATTACTACAAAGAACTGTACTCCCACAAATTTGAGGACCACCAAGAAATAGAAAAGTTCTTGGACTCCCACCACTTACCAAAACTCAGTCCGGAGGCAACTGCAGAATTAAATAAACCCATAACCGAGGTAGAGATTGAAACAGTCATCAAGGATCTCCCAACGAAAAAAAGCCCAGGCCCAGACGGCTTCACTACAGAATTCTACAAAACATTCCGAACAGAACTAACCCCAATCCTCTACAAGCTCTTCAAAACAATAGAGGAGGAAGCAACCCTCCCAAACTCATTCTATGAAGCCAACATCACCTTAATCCCAAAACCGGACAGAGAACCATCAGAGAAGGAAAACTACAGACCTATTTCTCTGATGAACATTGATGCTAAAATTCTCAACAAAATCCTAGCCAATAGAATTCAAAAAATCATCAGACAGATCATTCATCCGGATCAAGTAGGATTCATCCCTGGGATGCAGGGATGGTTCAACATTCGGAAATCCATAAATGTTATAAACCATATCCAAAAACAGCAAAACAAGAACCACATAATAGTTTCAATAGATGCAGAAAAAGCTTTCGACAAAATCCAACACCTCTTCATGCTAAAAACTCTAGCCAAAGTAGGCATAGATGGGAAAATCCACAACATAATCAAAGCAATTTATGAAAAACCCAACGCCAGTATCATACTGAATGGAGAAAAGCTAGAACCCTTCCCACTGAGATCTGGAACAAGACAAGGGTGCCCGCTATCACCACTGCTATTCAACATAGTCCTAGAGGTACTTGCAGAGGCCATAAGACAAGAAAAAGAAATCAAAGGCATACGTATAGGAAACGAAGAAGTCAAGCTTTCACTATATGCAGATGACATAATCCTATACATAGAAAAACCAGGAGACTCAATACAGAAACTGCTAGAACTTATACGAGAGTTTGGCAGAGTGGCGGGGTACAAAATTAACGAACGAAAATCAACAGCCATAGTGTACGCAAATAACACCAAGATGGAAGAAGATCTAACCAACAGGATACCATTCAAAATAGCAGAGAGAAGTATGAAGTATTTGGGAATAAATCTAACCAAAAGCGTAGGAGACCTATTCGAAGAAAACTACAAACTATTTAAAAAGGAAATTGAACAAAACCTCAAAAGATGGAATAACATCCCGTGCTCCTGGATAGGCAAAATCAATATCATTAAAATGTCTATACTACCACAAGCAATATACATTTTCAATGCAATTCCAATCAAATTGCCCAAAACATTCTTCACGGAACTGGATACAATGATTCAAAAGTTCATCTGGAAGCACAAAAAACCACGAATAGCTAGAACCATCCTGAAAAATAAGAAGTCAGCAGGGGGAATCACAATCCCGGACCTCTGGACATACTATAGAGCAGTGGTTATCAAAACAGCCTGGTACTGGCACAAAGACAGAAAGGAAGATCAATGGAATAGAATAGAAGCACCAAAAGGGAACCCACACAAATACAGCCAATTAATCTTTGACAAAAAGACCAATGACAACTCAAGCAAGTGGGAAGGCCTCTTTGGTAAATGTTGTTGGGACAACTGGCTGATAGCCTGTAGAAACAAAAAAATAGACCCACATCTATCACCATACACTAAGATCCAATCTACATGGATAAAAGACCTAAACCTACATCCAGAAACCTTCAAACTCTTGCAAGAAAATGTAGGAAATACCCTGCAAGACCTAGGAGTAGGTCCCGACTTTCTAAGAAGGACACCAAAAGCAATAGCAGTTGAGAACAGAATAAACAAATGGGACCTCATCAAACTAAGAAGCTTCTGTACAGCAAGGGAAACAATCAACAAAGTAAAAAAGCAACCCACAGAGTGGGAGAAGATCTTTGCACACGATATAGGCGATAGGGGGCTAATTTCCAGGATATATAAAGAACTTCAAAACAACCAAAAAACCAAAACGAACAAGCCACTCAAGAAATGGGCACGGGAAATGGGCAAACATTTCACAAAGGAACAAGTCCAAATGGCAAACAAACATATGAAAAAATGTTCCAGCTCCCTAGCAATAAGGGAAATCCAAATTAAAACATCGATGAGGTACCACCTAACACCAGTAAGATTGGCCCACATAAACAAGAACACCAACGACGCTTGCTGGCGAGGATGCGGGGAAAAGGGAACCCTACTCCACTGCTGGTGGAGCTGCAAATTGGTACAGCCTTTATGGAAATCAGTCTGGAGAACACTCAAACAACTCAAAATCTGCATACCATATGACCCAGCAATAGCACTCCTAGGAATATATCCAAAACACCTGTTTTACGACAAACCAACATGCATCCCTATGTTCATTGCAGCACAATCAGTAATTGCAAAAACATGGAAGCAACCGAAATGCCCATCAGCAGAAGATTGGATAAGAAAGCTTTGGTTCATCTACTCCATGGAATACTACTCAGCTATTAAAAAAAACAAAATGCAGTTCTTTGTGGCTAAATGGGTACAACTGGAAACTATAATGCTAAGGGAAATGAGCGAATCCCAAAAGATTAGATACCACATGTTTGCCTTGATTTAACCTGTAATTTTTTGTTTGGTTGTTTGTTATTTTTTTTTTTTTTTTGAACCTGTCATTGATACTGTCTCAACCCAGATGTTTCGAAGAAGGGAACTTGCATTATTTTTAACATATTGTTTACCCAATACTATGTCAATTAATTCCATAATGTTGTATATTGATACTGTGGCCTCGTTGGGGCTTTTAACTGACTGGATCTTTACTCTGTTAGACCTATTTTCAGACCATAGAAGGTCTCCCCAAGAGGCCACTGAACTTATCTGGACAATAAGACGCTGAACTTTATGCTAGGCATGTGTCTGCAAGCAATGAATCTCAACCGAACTTGAACTATGGTTATGCAACAAGGTGGAGGAATCCACCATGGGGGGAGGGGTATGGGAGGGGTGGGGGGAATCCCCAGCGCCTATGAATTTATTTTTTTTAAAAAAAGGACAAAAATGCCACATAGGAAGTATCCATTCATGCAACACGTGACGGCTGCTCTACTGAAATCAGGAGAGAGAAAGCTGAAGATTCACTGTACAAATACTGTAAGATCTCACCTGAAAATGGTTCTGATTAAATAGAATCTATGTGGCATGAAATGCTGATGCTTTAATACAGTAAGAGAAACTCGTCAAGTCCTTTTTTCAATGAAGTCACACAATTTCGTAAGAAAAATACTTTCACCTCTCCAATGTAAAAGTCTCCCACCCCCCACATCCACATCTCTGCACAGGTGTAACAGGTGCAACAGCTGCTGGCTCCACAGACGATGGGGCTTCTCGCTTCAGTGCGCCTCAGAGACTCAGCCAACTAAGATGATTCCAGATACTCCAGAGCCACATCATAGCAGAAACGGTACTGCTCCTGGAAGGTGTGAGAAGAAAGCCAGTAAGTCAAACTGAGGAAACGAGTGGAAGAGAACAACAGCCAGCGAACGAGGTCTGATGATGCACTTACACTAGGGACTCCTATTTTTTTTTTTTCTATTTGCAAGATTAATGTCTGGACACACATATTTTACACTCATTTACACTAATGCCAGTTTGAGGAAAAGGAGCTTAATGTTAAAAAGCTATTTGATTTTCCCTGTATCATCTCTTGGATGTTTATAATTGCATTTTAAATCATATTATGGTGGTAATATCTGATCATCACAGAAAAATATTAAGAATCAGAATACAATTCTATCATCAAAATATATTGCTGTGAAAATGCTGCCAAATTCGCATCAGTTCTCTAAATGTATGTTTGAGATAAATTACTTTAACATGAATGCATGTATGAGGCATTATATTCATTTTACTGTAAAAACATGACTTTGAGTCTTTTCCCATGTTACTTAACATATATTCTAGCACTACATAAAAGTGTGACATCTGGATTATTTGATTATGAGAGTAACTCTATTTTCACGATTATATAAAGATACAATAAACATAAATTAACATTTTTCCTTGCATTTAAGATTATTTACTCAGAAATTAAAAAATCCTTTCATTTAAAACTGTCTTTTACAATTTAAAATTCTATTGTAAACTATCAAAAATTAAGAACCCCTGCAATAAAAGCTTCCATCAGAAGTCTTATCATTCCTATCTGAATTACCAAGTAAATATGATTTAAATTAGTCTCTCCCTGGGGCAAGTGTACTTGAAGAATCAAAAAGTGCTGGGCACAGTTATCTCAGGCAGTCTCTAGCGATTTTAATGTCTGAATTTCCTCACCATCCTGATAGCGCAACCGCATAGCACACTGAACTCATGATCAACTATGATGAAGTGGATTTTTAGTAACAATTAGTGTGATATAAATGTAAAGGAAAATATGTAAGGATTTGCAAAGCTCTAAAATGGAGGGTATTAAGAGTTTTTTGTTTGTTTTGTAAGTGGATAACCAGAATTAACTTTGGAGTTAAATTTGGAGTTCAAGTTGCTAGAAATGAGTCTGCTAATGATTTTACGTTTTGCTCTGAGAGAGAAGTGTTTTTTTTTTTTTTCTTTTAAAGATTTATTTATTTCTGTTGAAAGGGTAGATTTACAGAGAGCAGGAAAGATGGAGAGAAAGATGTTTTGCCTGCTGATTCACTCCCCAAGTGGCTGCAATGGCTGGAGCCGAGCTGACCCTGAGCCAGGAGATTCTTCTGGGTCTCCCACACAGGAACAGGATCCCAAGGGTTTGGGCTATCCCCTACTCCTTCCCAAGTCACAAGCTGGGAACTGGAAGAGAATTGGAGCAGCTGGGACGCGGCCGGTTCACATAGGGGATCCTGGCACATGCGGGGTGAAGATTTAGCGACTGATCCATTGTGCCGGGCCTGGCAGGCAGAGTTTCTATCAAGACATTCTTTGTACATTAACGATATTACCATCACCCATCCATTTTGCAAGTGGATCTGAGAGTTCTACCTCAAAACTATCTCCACCTTTCTCCCTCTCTGTTGCTAAACTCCCCAATCAAAATCAAATATCTGCTTGTCCAGACAGCAGCAAAAACCTTGAGGGAAGAAATGGACCAGGGGAGACTGAGGCTTTGTGTAAAGGGGAGAAGTCTGCTACCGCTTGTAAAAGTGAAACAGTTAAGATTTTTGTCTCAGGAAGCAAAGCACCTCGCTGTGAGCAATCCATGAGCAGGAAGCGGTAAAACTACTTCAAAGGTTTACTGAATTTCTCATTTCACTTATCTGATAATCTTGACACATTTGGGCAAGAGCAATGATGCCTTGGTTTTTCTGGTTTACTTTTTAGTGAGTATAAAAAAACTCTATGGCTTCTCTTAGCCTCCAGCTCCCTCCAAGTGAACTCTCTCTCACACACACCCTTAATTGGCCTTGTGGTATAAGAAACCTTTTGATTTTACCAGCCCTGAAAGCTCAACTGACATAACAAGAATTATGCTCTAGAGTGGGTAACAATGAATGCCAACATGATAATCTAATAATTCATATTTTGATTAGAAATGACAATAATGGATAATACATGAAAAAAAAGTTCAATTGCATGTTTAAAATATCAGTTGCCAAAAAAAAAAAAACCCAACAGATGCCTAATAACAAAATTTTGAGACCAGATCCCTCAGATGGAAGTTCTACCAGTTAAATCAGTATGTTTTAAGAAATAAAAATACCAAAGAAAAAGAAGAAGAAAGAAAGTACAAGGTTACAGCCTGAATAGCAGGATTTATTCTTACATTAGAAGCGCTCAACAAAGTTTAGTGTGAAAGATAATTATTGGCTACAATAGGCAAAAATATGCAGTTCCTAAATTAAATGGAAATATTTTTTCTTTGTCATTAGCTGCTTCTGTCATATGTAATGAAGTTTGTGTCAGCAGAGAAAGAAAACTCAGCGAACTATCAATTAGGCAGGAAAGTCCCCAAGATGACTCATTTGTCACGTCTGATTCCTTGCGTGTAACACGTCAAATCAGTAACTATGCAGGCGACTGCCCAATCTCTGAGATCCCTTCTAAGCCACAGATTCCTTTACCTACCGGGGCTTCCACCATGTTTGGCTTGCTGTTCCTTAGCGTTTTCACTGCATGGAAAACATCGACAACATTTTGCCGTTTCACCATTTCAACAACAATGCCTATGGCACAGAACATTCCACTTCGCCCGCCACCATTTCTAAAAGCAAACAAGAAAGTCATTGTAGTTAGTTTTGACAGCCCATGAGAAACATCAAACTGTATATCTGGGATAAGAAAATACTGTCCTCTCAATTTTCTGACTTGTGTCTTCATTCTACTTCGGGTGAGTGCAGAAGGGCAGATCGAGGGTAAGGTTAGCTCAGCAGGTCACACTTAGGAATATGCAACAGACACAGACTGTTGCTGACACATAGAGATTTTCATGCATGTGCAAGTTGTGTCAATCATTTGTACAGGGTAATGTCTCAAAGAATTTCAACCATGTAAAAATGACCTAGTAACCAATATTTCTAATCATAGAAAAAACTAAGGCGATAAAACTAAGGTGATAACTAAGAGTAACATCATGAGACAGACTGTTTGAAAGCAGTAGCTCGAAGAGCTCTCTGTGGTGTTAGAAATGCTTTAACACAGAAAATGCAAAGGCTAATCATTAAACGAGCAGCAGGGCCATGTGTGTGGCTAGCGCTCGCTGCTGGACTCACAGGCAGTGGATGATCGTCCGACCTTCCCCTTCTTCACATTCCTCTTGCCATTTTTCCACCTGTAGTATCAGTTTTAAAAACGAGCGTTTGGAGCCAGGCACTTCCCGATGAGAAGCCCAGCCTAGATACTGAAACTGCTGTACCATCAGGTAGCCTTCCTGGGGCTGTAGAGGCAAAAGCACTTTCGTGAAAATAAGTTGTGATAGCAATTTTTTACTCAAAGGCAAAAGACGCACATCATTTACAATAGAAAGGAGACTTAACACTGGGCTGATTCCAGCTGATGCTGTCTGATACTTGCACAAGGGTTTTCAACTTGTCTGAAATGCATATTTTGAAGAACGATGTGTGATTTCAAAATTTTTTGTACTAATATAAACTTATCTTCTAATTTCATTTTTCTATGAACCTTCTGCAGGGTCCTTCTGCATAAGAAACAGTTACAGCAGGAAGAAAAACAGAAGCCATCTTTTTAGTTCTTAGGATTATTCTTCCTACATAATTCAAGTTCATCTCGTTCTCTTTACTGATATCACTGTAATTTTAATCTCAAATCATGATAAGTAATCTTCTTGACTTCCTGGATAACCAAGGGTCTCCTTACAATCCTTTCTTGTTACAGGTATTATGATTATTTTCAAATGCAAGTGTGATCTTGCCTATGCCTTACTTTCATGGCTTCCAATAATCTTAGTAAAAAGCCAAATCACTTCTATGACATAAACATCCTTATAAAATATACCTCCATTTCTTCCTTAAACTTCCTTTTAGTTTCATTTTTCAAATCATTTCCTGCCTTGCAGAATTTACATGCACTATTCTTTTGGCTTTGGGCTTTTTTGCCTAGGCTTTTTAGTCCCAGAAAGAGTGACCAACTTGGGAGTTTGTCATGGACATTCTTGTGGGAAACAACATCACCTCATGTTTCTTCAAATCCTGGCTTAAATACCAACAAGTTTCCTTTGATCACCCAGTTATGGCAGTTGGCCCAGTTAAGCACTGTGTATTCTGTACCTTTTCTCTACAAAACAGATCATAGTTGCCATTGGTGATTTTACCTCTGAGTGGTTACTGTTTGCCTTCTGGATGCAATATAAATTTGCTAAGGAAAAGCAAAGCCTTTTGGTTTTCCAAACTCTGTTATCATTAGATACTTGCATAATGCTTTTCAAACAGTCGCATTGCTGAAACAATGAACTGAAATCTCAAACCTTCAAATGAAAATATGCGGAAACACATGCACGAGTCGTGCCACAGAGTCGGACCAACAGTGCCGCATTATAATGACATCTTCTGTTAGGCCATGGGCCCTACTTAGTATAACCATGAGGTTATCATTGCTATAAAGTAAGTAACTCATAAAATCAATGATAACAAATAATTATATCTAAAATGTATAAAAAAAGAACAAATGCCCTAGTGAGGATCAGAATCACCATATGCAAAGAAAGAAAGACCAAGTAATCAAGGAATATATAAATATTCTGGAAAAACATGAGCACAGACTTCGGTTCTCAGAATAGTTTTCATGTAAACAGCTCAATTTGCAGACAAGTCTTGGTTCGGCAGCAATGGTTTCTCAGTTAAAATAATACTGGAACCATAATGTAACAGATGTGCAGACATAATGAGGTTCTATTTAACTTAACATCTAAGCTATGCATGGATATTATGGTGTGGCTGAAGTTATTCTTTTTCTCTACACTGAAATGAACAGCTACGTTGGATATCACTTTATTCCTTGCTCATAGTGGTGCACATAATTATTAGGTTTGCATTTCACCATTCTGAAGGGTGAAACAGAAACATGACAATCCCTGCTATTCAAAGCAATACACATACAGAGAGCTGGTGCTTTTAAAAAATTCAGTCATCTTTCCTTTTAAAAGATATGTAATACCATGGAAGTTATTGATGTGCTCTCTTCAAATCCCTAAGGAAGGGATTTCTCTCTCACACAAGGACTTGCAATAGTGATGTGGACTCCTCTTGCAATGGTGGATCTGTACCCCTCTCTGTCCTTATTTGATGTGCTCATTTCTCAGATACAGGACTGTTCTGTTACATGTCAATACCGAAAAAAGGATTCTTATTATAATTCTACATATGTTCAGGGGACAGACTCAGATTGTTAAACTTGATCGAACAAGTTTCCAGATGGAATTATGTTCATTTAGTAACTGACCAAAAAAACCTAGTGTGCAGCATTTCTAGCAGAAAACCTAGTGTGCAACATTTGGAATGCACTTTTGTCCTACAGGCATAAGGTAATTACTACAAGTCATGTGATGGAGTATGCAGTGCTCATGTATTCCATCCTTCCTGTTGTCTGAATAGGAAATTATTCCATCACAGCTACAGTTTCCCAGTTCTGGATCAACTCATTTAGAAAAACCCTCAAAGGACTTACTCTTGTTAAGTTGCATATCCTAAAAATCCGGTTGATAACATCACAATCCATTGAACGAGACATACATTCCACTTGGATAGGGCCGTATCGCAGCATCCCTTCTTCCGGCCAGTACTGAGGGCAGCCCTAGATGGTGATGAATATTTTCACTGTAATCATTGTACTACAAAGCAGATTTTACCCATTTATTATTACCTTATTTGGTTGTGTACAAGAATACAAAAGCAACTCATAGCTATTGACCTGGGACAAGTCGACTTCATTTAACATCACAATGGAGGTACAGCCATAATCATACACTAATCTCCAGAAGTCTTTCACAGTGTTTGGCAGAGGATATTGTGTGACGATGAAAGCAGCTGGTTGCCTGTAGCTCTGCGGAGAAGCAAGATAGACAGAGAAAAACATAAGCGTTTCAACATACAATTAGCTGTATGAACAGATTTAGTAACACTTCAGAACAGGATCAGTAAGAGATGGAACCATTCTTCTGCTGAGCCCTGGAGTAATGGATTTTGAATATGTTCCAATTAAGAATGAGCCAATGTGGTAAGAAGATTTAGATGTCACCAAAGCAATACAAGGAAATAATTGAGTTTTTATCTTATTGAAAGGCTACAGGGTAAATACAAAAGAAATGAAAGAATTTTGTGAGGTTAAGATCCACCATGAGGTGCCTGCTGGGCTGTTGTAATTTTCCAAAGGAAATGAATGAACTCTGAGAAACTGAAGGTCCAGTGAGCACAAAACCCCTTGTGCTTCTGGCTCCTGGTTTACCAAGGGTGTCATAATTGGGACAAAGTCAATACATTAGTTCTTTGCAGAATTATGAGTAATATAAGAAACGTCTATGTTGGCTAGGGAATTTTTCATTTTGTTAATTGGTGATTTATACTAACAAAGAAATACATTTGCATACAATGATTTATACTTTTTAAAAATAATTGTTTTTTATTTATTTGAAAGGCAGTGTTACAGGGAGAGAAGCATGGGACTTTTCCCTTGGTGGCCATAGTGGCTGTGGATGTGTCACTCCTAGGCTGGAGCCTCTTTTGAGTCTGAGTCTCCCACATGGACACAGCTGTCCAAACACTTGTGCTGTCCTCTGCTGCTTCACCAGGTGCATTAACAGGCAGCAAGAATGGAAGTGGAGCAGCCAGGACTTGGACCAGTGTCCACGTGGGATGTTAGTGTCACAGCTAGAGGCTTAACTTGGTATGCCACAATGCTGGCCCAGATCCCATCTCTCTGTAAAATAAATAACCAGACAGTGTTTAGGATACATTTCTCTAGCACAGACAAAAATTGTCAGAAATTGATCCTTGGACTTAATTGATGCTGCTGCCATTAGAAAATTGCCATTAATCATGGCATTGCATTCCACTGGAGCCTGCAGGAAATAGCTGAGTAGGAGGTAATTCGCCATCTACTTATAAACTACTTGGAACAACCTTATAATTACACCAGTCAGGTAGGGGTGAGCATCTACTAAGAAAGGTATAAAGGTTTATAAGAAACAGTCAAAAAGACAGTGTTTTCTTCCATTTAAATTTCAGAGTAAGCTGATATTTACTCAGTTTTTGAGTGATAGGGAAATTCCTCAGGAAGAGTTGATAAAGGAAGGGACTTTCCCTTTCCTTGTAAGGCTTAGCATTCACAAAACATTTGCCAGTGTCTCCTTAAACATCACAGGTGTCTATAACACTAATGTGGAAGCTTAGAGGCAAGAAATAGTGATCAGCAACAAGACCTATATTGTAAATTAAATCAGTCTTACTTTTCTGAAGATTAAGTTATGTTACTAAAGACACACACAGCTTCAACTATGGGATATGTTTGTCTGGAATCACAGGAGATTAAACAAACACAAGAAACAATTAGAATATAAGTTTTCGATATTTATATGGAAAAAGAGGCAAAATGAAATTGAGAAACAAATGAACAAAGTTGATGAAGATAAAAAATCAAACATCAATACTTTTCCCAATAATATTTTTTCTTTTTCACAAGTGCTTTTTCACTCTCTATGTTCATCTGAGCTTGCTTTTACATCTAGTCTCTGGTCTACAGGACACACACATACACACACCCCCCCCAAAAAAATCACAGTAACTGCCTGAAGCTACAGGTAGGATGTGAATTTTTCAAAGCCTCTACTTGCATAAGGTAGTTTGATAAAACAGAATGGGAACAGCAGCTTAGCCTCATTACAGTAGAACAGGAAAAAATGCTGGTCCCTACACTCTCCTGTTAAGGGGGAAATGGTGGAAGTGAGAAATGAAGATGATAAAACTGTTTAAAAGGATTCTGAACACTACAGTCATTTTGTGTCTTTCCAAGGCGATCACAATCAGGAGGCTGGAGACCTAATTGTCTCTCTCGATGTGCTGTCTGCAGCTGCTAACACCCTGTGTATTTGTGGCAGCATCTGCAGTTCAGGAAGATTAGAATGGGGTTCAACAGTTCTTAGGTTGGCTATTATTTTCTTTTCTGAAAATAACTGAGACCAAAAAGAAAAAAGCATATCCTGCATCATTTTTTGAACAATAAATGAAAATCAAGCTCCAAATCTATAATACAACTACAAAAATAACAGCTTCTAAAAGTCCTATATGAAAAATTAAAAATTCTTCAGGAAAGCACATTTCAAAATATGTTCCCAATTTTTCCTTTTAGGATGTTTTAATTTTCTAGGACAGAAGACTAGCTTGTGTTCAGTGGCCTAAGCAGATTTTCATGGCACTCTACGTTAATAAAGAAGGCACTCTCTTACATCCATAAGAGCAGCATTGATGTAGTTACTGCTCTCCCCATCAATTGTAATTAAAAAAGGCAGACATCTGTCAGGTGGCAGCATGTCCATGAAACGATTCTTGTCATGGTTCCTTGGCAGGCATGCTATACTGCAGTCTTCAGCTTGTAGTCGAGGGGTGACTGAATTCAGAGTCTAAAACGAAAGGGGAACCCAGGTTAAAGGACAGTGACCCATGTAACAGCATAACATATCCATCCATCAAACATTGAGGAGACCAAGAGAAAAGTAAAGGATTTGCATAAGGCAAAGGGCATTTGCCAATGTGACAGGCTGGTAGATTGTAGCTGAAGCTAAGGAAGCCTGTGAGTGACAAAGAAACAAGACACATTATTCAATGTGCCTCTTCTACAAAGCAAAAACACCAAAGTTGAATGACTTAGCTACCTGTGGTCTGCAAAGCCTAAACAAACACAATGCGTGCCAGTCAGACCAGGATGAGGATGGCATTTCAGAGCTGCACATCGTGTCATATACGCACATGTACTGGCATGCCATGTTGGAAGACAAACTGGCGTGTTAGAATCCTAAACCAAGAATCAAAACCCTAGGTATCTCAAGCCAGCTTCGGGTTCATTTTCACTCAAGATCATTCATGGAAGTTTTAAGGCCATGAAAACATTGGGGGTTACACAGAGACAATATTTAGCACAAGCTTCAGCTAATATTATTAGCGGGCTTGACCAAACTGTGAATGACAAAGAAGGTCATCGTAAAGCTGCTTAGAAAAAGGCCGTAAACACACACAAGTCTCCACCAAATTTGACTTTATGATTTCTTTTTTCCTATCTTCTTCCCTGTGCCTGAACTCACTTGCCCTTCAGGGTACAGGAGATAAGAGCTCATTAATACAAAAGTGACTCTGTAATATGTGCAATGAAAGAGACAGGCATTATATTAGATTTAAAATAGGGTAAAGGTTATGAATGTGAATTGAAAGATCTTCCTTAAAAGAACTGTTAGTTCCTAGAAGAAATTATAATATGTTGTACAAGAGGCCTTAGAAATAGTCAATACCTGAAATTCATCTTTGAGATGTGAAGAGTTAGTCTGCGAGTCTATTCTAATCATATCAAAATATGCAGCTTTAAATTCACAGACAGGTATAGCAGTTTCTCCACACAAGCAGGCTTCCAAAATTGCATCATGAATAAAAATGTACTGCTCCTATCAAAGAAAGGGAAAAAAGCCACACTATTTAAATAAAACTTTAAATCAAAGTTAGAGAAACAAGTTTCTAGGAATTGTTCATTAAGATACTTAGATACAGCTTTTAGCCTAAATGCTACACACCATTTTGCGGTACCTGGACTCAATACTGCAGTCTACATTATGACTCCAGCTTCCTGCTGATGCTGATTTTGGGAGGACCACAGGAAACTGTGTTCCTGCTACCCAGGCCAATGATCTAGATAGCCAACTCTGCTCCTGGCTCTTGCCATGACTAAGCCCTACATATGGCAGCCGGCTGAGGGGGACCAGTTACTGGAATCTTTCTATTTCTCTAACACTCAAAAAACATTTTTTTCCTACAAAATATGAGGAACTAATATTGCTTATACAATGAAAACCATCTACTCTTTTGTTTGATAAATGTTGGTAACCCTCCCATCCCTGGCCCGTGAAAAATGAAATCTACTAAAGGAAATCAACCCACTTCTGTCTGGACCATGTTGATGCGTCGAGATCTTAAGGCCTTAACACAGTTATAGATGTCAACAACACCTTCTCTCTCAGCCATGTCCAACATGATGTCAATCACAATATAACAGCCAGTTCGTCCAGCACCAGCACTGAAAAATAATCACATCCCACAAATTACAAAAAGGTACATTTCTCTTCCTAACCCTAAGGTCCTTTCTACCCTTTTTCTACTTTTAGAATAGAGTACTCAATCAGAATTAGTAGCACAAAAGCACATGAACTGTTTATTTTGTGTAAAAACAGTAATTTAGCAATAAAACTTCACAGAGTTTCAAATTACTTTAGAGTACTTCCAACTATTATCAAATGGAAAATGATGTTTAAATGTTCTATATTGATTAAAAAGCTTCCATGCTCAACAATGCAAGAATTAAAAACTTTCTTAAATACCAAGGCAAAATAACTTTTGAAATCTTTAAATCAGAAATGATGCAATTCAGAGTTATTAGTTCCTAGTAGATCACAAAGACAGCCACCATCTTATTGCATTTAATTCAAAAAAGCTAAATCATAACAACTCGTTGTTAGCAATTTTACTCTTTCAGAATGTTTCCACAGTTTTATATACAACCGTCAATTATACAACCACCAGTAGAGCAAATAAGGTATTGATTTTTGAGAAAATCACTTTGAAATCAGCATCTTCTTTTCCAAAACTCTAGAAATACCTAGCCTATTTCTGTCTGTAGAGAGTATCTGCAAATTTTGAAGCATTCTTGGAGCAAGAAATTCTATGATAAAGTAAGAAATCTTTGAATTGAAGTTCACCTTTATATTCACCTTTCAAGTTTACAGATGTGCTGCTAACATTTCTTCTTTATTCAGCTTTGGTCACTTCTGTCATACTCATTGCTCTTTTCAGAAATTTAGGCAAAAGATATTGTGGCTAGGTCTATTTTTTTTCCTGCCCTCATCTTTCCAATCACTGTTCCCATGGTTGGAGAAGAGTAAAGTGAATAGTACATCAGGTTCCTGAGGTTTGAAATGACTATATATATATATATATGTATGTATTTTTTTTTCCCAAGGTGTATAGAATCTGGACCTTGTAGGATGCCTTACATTTAGTTCATTCTCTGTTGATCCTCCCCTCTCCCCTACCTTTACACACGGTCATTTAAATCCTGAATACATTGGAAAAATGCTTCACTACAACCTATTATGCAGCAGAAAATATTTGAGAAGACTGCAGCTTTTCAGAAAGCTTTTCTGGTACCATCTCAAAATGAGGCCATGAAATTTGCTTTCAGTGCCTCTCAATGCTTGTTTTATGAGAAGGTTCTAACCAGAAGACAGTCTGAATGTGATGTTCATGTGTTTGGCATACATTTAACTGAATCCTATTGATGCAGTGTTCAAGGTCTTCTGATGGATGACATTGAAAATTTTAAACTAGCTTTGTTGTAGTGCAAATTCTTACCTTTTAGGACATTTGGTAAGTCTGCATGTTTCAAATGTAATTTTAAAAGCTTCTATTGAGAATTTACTAGATTGATAAGAAACCTGTACTTGGAGCAACTATTCCATACAACATGGGGTTTATAAAAGCGATAACAACCATCACCAAAAAAAAAAAAAAAAAAAAAAACAAAACTGTCCCTAAAAGGCAGAGTTCCTATGCTTGCACTTAGGTGTAACACTACACTTATCAGAAGCAATGTGTGTTTTTCTACAATTTCCCTTTAACTGCTAACCTTTATTACTATTTTATGTAGTACATACAAGGGGGAATTTATAACTGTACATTGATTTTTTGTTAAAAACCTTGTTTTTATACTCTTAAAAAAAGACTGACAATGTATAGTCAGCAAGATTAATGCCACTCACCTGCAATGCACCACAATAGGACCAGCACTAGGAGGGTTAGATAACTTGACTCGCCGGATGAAGGAAAGGAGCCCTGTGGCATGGTAGGGCACCCCATGGTCAGGCCAGCCAGTGAAGTGAAACTGTTTAACTTCACGGATCTCATTGTAGCCTCTCTGTGCAAGGATGGTAAGAGGAATTTTGAAAAGGATGAAAATAAAGTCATTAAACGTAATTATTAGACTTGAATGACAACAATAAATAAGCCACGGTTTCTAAAAAAGGATGCTGGCATCGTGCGGCCTAAGAATTAGTTTAATCCTGAGGCAACTGTCAAAGAAGGGAAGAAGTCTTGCTCCATTATGTAAGTCTGGGTAAACTTTATTTACCTTGACAACTTGTTTCTGACTGGCAGTGATAACATTATTGGGGGGAAAGGAAGAAATGGAAAAGCTAAAATGCTTCCCTGTTGACCCAAGGCATTGAGTTCTTAAGTGGTATATAAAAGCACCCTTCCAGCTTCTCACCTCACAAAGAAATTTTCATGCCTTGCTTATCCAGGTTGAAAATGGTTTTAAAGCATAGCATGTAGGGATTTTCCGGGAGAGTGCTACTCTAGATTGGTTTACGAAAACATACAGGCAACTAAACTGTTCTTTGGGAAATTATTTTTTTTGTAGCTCTTTGAAATAACTCAGTAGATAAATATTGAAAATAATAAAAAACAACAAAATGTGCTTCTTTCCTATTGGGTTAATTTAAGAGAACATATGAAATGTGCATGTAAAAGCTCTTCCCTTGCCCTTTATTTTATTTTTACATTTATACTTTGGAGAACCTAAATGAAATACTAAGAAATTTATTTTTAAAAAGTCCCATTTGTTGCAAGGAAAAAAAAAGTACAATCTGTAAAATTTTTACTCTACTGTTAGCCATCAATGCAATCTCAATCTCATACATTCAATCAGAAAAGGAAAAATACTATACAACCGCAAAGTAAACTAAATTTAAATAAACTTAGGTTGTATCCCATACAATCCAATAATAGCAAAGCTTAAAAAAGAAAGTAATCATGTTTTATTATCTTTTTAAAGATATTGTTCCTAGCTCAACAATGTATACAAAGCAGGGTTCAATAAATATACTAGTCTCAGTGATAAACATCGTGACATTATAGAAATGAAAAAAAAAGTGACATTGTTTTCTACTTTTCAAGTATCATCCATGAAAAGGATCATAAGGTATTTTCAGATCTGACTTTACTCTTTATCTTCCATTTTTGATGGGTTTTTACATCCTCTCTCTTTTGCTTATATTAGTGTTTGCTCTTTTTACTAAATTTTCATTTTCAGCATTGCGTGTGCCCCCATGTTTCTTTTCATTATGTTTTCCTGAGTAATTTTCTAATCGCAGTCTCTTAATAGATTAGTCTTCTGCAGATCCAAACGAAAGAACAAAATAGAAAGCCAATATTACTCTCTAACAGGACTGTGTCAAATCTACAAACTGATTGTTACACCCAGCACTCTTATAGTCTCCAGAAAGCTGTATGCCTCCAATAATTCTGACCTTATTCTATGTTCTTCAACACAATTCCACGTTTCTATACAAAAAAGACTCATATCTCCGCTGCCAATATAATCCAAATCAAGTCTATGCTATGCACAAGATTTTTAATAGATTCTATTTATTGCTAAATAAAACAAAGTTGTGGTTTGTGAATGTTTATAAGTCACTTAAACTGCATATATGATTATATAAAATATATATTAGCTCCTTTAAAACATATTTTAAATAATTTTTAATCTAATAGTGAACACAATTTACTCCTTTTGGCAGTCATATTTTGTTGCTCAAACATCCAAGAATGTTTAGCACTAGTAATAACGTTTGCCTGCATCAAATTCCCAATTATAACAATGACAATGTTCTTAGTTCTTTGTAGTAAATGATTAGCCATTAGTTTTCACTACTTAATATGTGTGCTGTCAGTTATTGCCGACTCATATTCATCATGTTTAGAAAGTCTTCACTATATTTTAATAAATTTACCTGCAATAATCAATAAAATCACAGTTTTATTACATTAGATGACTAACAAAATCTACCCTGCCAGCTTTACCACTCTGGTTGACATATCAACGAATGTCTTGAAAAGGAATGATGACAGATCCTGTTGTTATTATTTCCAGAATTCACTTCAGGACTCAACTTACCCTCTCCAGGGTGAACGTTCTAACTACATATTCAGCAAGTGGTTCCATTTCTACACAAGTGACTTTGAAGTCACCATAAACTTCAGTGTCATCAGGCCAATATTTATAGCATTTAACCTAAATGAGAAAAAGAATACCAATGCAAGCAGAATACAGATACAAAGTAGTCAAAACAATTTAGTTTCTGAAGTAACTCTTTAGATTAATAATGAATTCGTTTTTAGCATAGAAGCAAAGCTCCCCTTCTTATTCAATAAGAAATCAAATAATTCCTCAGCCACTGGATGTCCATTTAGAAGTACACAATGGATATAATTTATCTATGAATAAAATTTAAACACTTCATAATATTTGTTTTGACTATAATGTGTTGCTTCCCAAATATCCTCATGGTTTTTACTATGCATGTTGTATATTATATTACACTTGTATACATATACATATATGCATAAATAAGACAATATATTATATATGCATATAGAAATGCATAGACAAATAGGAATATATATATATATATACATATATATATATTGTCTCTATATATGTCTGTGTGTATTTTTTTCTTCTTCTTACCCGGCCAACTTCAACTAAGTTTGTAACCATTACAATGCAGGCAGACTGTTCTTGCCAAATCATTCTCCAGAAATCATATACTGTTTCATGAACTGGGCCTGTGGAAACATTAATTTTAATATCTTATTGTCAGAGAAATTTCATATTTAGTAAGAAGTTTAGATGAGATAAAAGCAGGACAAGTAAGTTAAAACAAAATATAAAAGTGACTGAAAATACTTAGATTATATGCATATCTAAATTCACTCCACATTCAAAAACACAGCCATGTAACAGGGTTTCTCTTTTGTTTCATGTTTCTCAACTTTGTTTTCTGTACTTTTTCTAAGTTGTATCTCTTGTTTCTAGGGTATTTTCTTGTCGATAAGTCACTTCAAGTGCATCTTCAAAATACATATGACATGCTCATCTTATAAAGCATTCATGTTTAGTAATTATGAGGAAGCGTCCTCACACTCCGAAGCACATCCTAACCTCTTCCTAGAATATCACTTCCAACAGCAGAACGCACAGGGGCAAACTCACTCAGTACTATACAATGAGTATTGTACGACACTATGGTTGATCCTTCCATCTTTACAAAGTATACATTAAAATTCAATTACTCCAACTATATGTGAAAAATTAGAAAATGACCTCTGTCAAAAGAACAAACATCACTTTTACTTTCTTATCGTATAAATCAGATGTGTAGGGTTCTCTTCTGATGACTACTTGTCAGTTTGGAAAGATGACTCATTTTGGGGGGTATGGGTAGGACTTGGATATTTTTATTGCCTAGAAAATTACTATCAGAATATTTCACAATTTTCTTTAAAAAATTATTTGCAGAATGAATCTGACTAAATTCCCTGTAGCTCTGTTTTTCCTAATCTGTCAAAAAAAAAAAAAAAACTGCTGGAAGACAGTGTAACATCTCACTACAACAATACTGATTCCACGATGATAAGTGGCCCTACAAGAAGAAAGGTTGGGGCTGGTATTACAGAATAGTGAGTTAAACCACCGTCTGTGATTTTGGCATCCCAAAGACACTGGTTCCAGTCCCAGCTGCCCCACTTCCAATTCAGCTCTCTGTTAATGGTCTGAGAAAGGGAGTGGTAAATTTTTGGCTTAAATTTTTGGAGCATTGTTATTCACATGGTAGACCCAGATGAATCTCCTGGTTCCTAGCTTCAGTCTGGCTCCAACCCAGCCATTGTGACCATCTGGGTAATAAAACAGTAACTGAAGATCTTTCTATTTCAGAAACATTAGTAATATATTTTAAGGAATGAGATGACAGCCATCTTATGCCACAAGAGACTTCTTTCTTTCATAAAAAAATAAGTGGTTCCTCAGGAGCACTGGACTATTGTTTTAGATGCCTGTGTCCTACATTGGAGTGTTTGGATTAGATTCCTGGGTGCAGCCCCTGATGTTTGCTGCCAGTCACTTCATGCCCCTGGAGGTAGCATAGAGCTGGGCTACGGCCACCCATGTAAGACACCAGGATTATATTCTTGGCTCCTATTTTTGACCTTGTCTAGGTCCAAGTGATATTCAGCCACAGTGATTGTGAGTATCTGAGGGAAGAACTAGCCTCTTGCAGCTCTATCTCTCAAATAACAAGGAATTTTCATAAGTTAAAAAAAATAAGTAATTTTTTCTGCTGAACATGGTTATTGACTGGTACTCTAAGTTGTCTGGATAACGGAAAGCAAAAAATTGGAAAAAATTACCACTAGCTTCTTTTTCACATTTGGTTTAAAAACAGCAAGCCTAAATTTATGTCTAATATATATTTTAAAATACACTAATATATACATGAATAAGAAACAAATTGGTCAGAGAGGCTTTTCTTCTTTAAACGTTAATTCAGATAAAATTGCGAGAGTTCCATAACCATACAATTGTTTTTAAACTACAATACAAAGAATGACAAAGTTTTACCTTGAGTGGCAATATAATGGCTTGGTCTTTGGTAACCCTAAAATAGGGGGACAAATTGGTTATTATTTTACATCAATATCGGAAGTAAATAATGAAGGCATAAAAAGATGAAGACAACCACCTGTTAAGGTTAAGCTATAGTAAAAATCCAGAAATGAGCAGTGAACATGTAGCTCACTTCTCAAACTTATGTTATCTGCAAGGTAAACATAAAAAATTAAATACTTCAAAGGCTCTGATCAGAATATATATTTTATAATTGAGTTTTATTTATTACTTAAAAACCGCAAAGATTTTGTTTGGTTTCACTAAAATGTTTATGCCTTCATGTCAGTCATTAGCCAGTCATTTTTGGTAAAATTGTGTTTAAAAATATCAGTTCTCATTTATCATTCAAAAGTACAACACACTGCATTACAGATGGACAAGGACATATTAGCACCATAAAAAAATAACAGAACATTCCAATGTTAGAGCTGGACAATGCATGTGTGCAACAAATCAAAGTACTGCTGAGATCTTTCGGTTGTGGCTCTAAAATATGTTCAGGAATCTACAACGATTTTACGTGTGCTGGTAATGCTAATGTGCACACATGGAATTACAAGTACACACATATGTAGGGAAAGATTTTCTAAGGATGTATCTTATCCTGAACAAAAAGTTTACTCCGTTTTATTTCAGCGCTCCACAGCTGTTTGTAGTTAAACACTGAATGCAGTTTGAACCAACAAATTGTTCCTATCAAAAGAAGGAACTCTTAGTTTATCTCAATTGATTTGAATGACAACAGATCAAAAATTTCAGAAAAGTTGGTGATAACAGAGTTCATTTTTTTTTTTTTTGGAGTGCTTTGCTCATTTACCAAAGGGCTTTAATCAATGCTGATAATGAAATTCACCCAGAATTTGGTGTGGGCAATTTAATACACATGCAAATGTAACTGAACTCAGACCTTCAAACTAAAATCTAATGCAGTGAACACTGCACTGCTCAAAATCAGAAGATTTCTGTTTTTTAATATACCAACCTAACGCAATGTTATATGAACATCCCCCACCCCAAGCTTTACAAGGATATAATCTCCTATTCCTTCTGACAAATGTAACAACATCAGTGGTGTCTTTTTAGTAAAATAAACTAATGGAACAGGAAAACTTGTAATTCTGTGTAGCAATCAGTCAAAATGCTTAGAGTCTTAACAGAATGATCGGATGGTGTCTCCTTTAGAACACAGTCCTACTAAAGGAAACATGAGGTATATTACAACAAGGTCCCAGTGATTCTACCTTGGCAGAGAAATAAGGAAAAGCAAAATGGGCAAGAACAATGAAAAAAATCTATCATGGAGCTGATTTTTCTAACTATACAGGTTAGATCATTAGCTTACTTTTCATGATACGCCGGATCATTTTAAATACTGAATGAGTATATGATCAAGATTTTTTCAATATCCTTAAATTATCATTAGTAAAATATATTTCTTCAAATAATAATAATAATTCACAAAGAAGCATAACCTATGAGCTCGATCAATGTGATTAAATGTGATAAGAATTATTTTCTACTTATGGCAATTAGAAAAAGTTGGGACCGAAGTTTCACATTTCCAATGTGTGTAACAGTATCATAGAATGTAATTTGGTATTTCTACCCATAATTATGTATTTTTGGAATTCATTACGCTCAGCATACCTACATTTTAGTTGCGCAAAGGTATCTGAAGCATAATAAGTGCTGTCTACACATCATGTTAAATGTTCTCCATGCATTGATTCATTTACTTTTCACCTCAAAGTGCTGGGGTTACACGTAATTAATATTATCCCTATAAAAACTCAGGGAACTGAGCCACAGAGAAAGAGAAGTGACATTTCTGAGAAGTCCAATATGATCTTGAACCAGCTACCAAGACTCAACAGCCTATCCCCATATACATAATATAATACAATATTTCTTATTTGATAATTACTTTTCTTCAAATTATTAACTTGCAACTAGATATGTATATAACCATAAAATTTAACAGTGAAATATACAACCCAAGCAAACTTTTTCACTTTTGCAACGGGATATATATGTGTGGTGTGTATTTTAAAATTGCAATTTGCAAATTATTTTGCCTGAGTAAATTCATCACCTCACAGTCCAATCCCACACACTACAAAATGGGCTTTAATGTCAGAGATAAAATGTAAAAAGTAAAATTTCATAAAACTACTACACATCATACTATCCAGCATCTCACATATGTTGTGGGAAGGGTAAGAAGAAAAAAAAAAAAAGCCAGAAACAGAAATCATCAACAAATAAAACTTGAGGACGTAATACACTGTTGAAGCTAAAAACGCTCCCATATTTCTAGACAAGAAAAGGGAAGGAGGTCAAATACATCTTTACACGTATAAAAAAAACTACAGAAAATGAACATAGATCTACTGTATGGAGCTGGTTAGGTGAAGCATGCAGAGATAACTAGTAGAAAGCATTAGTAGTTACTGAAATTAAGAATATTTATAGTAAGTATTTATAATAGGGTGCTGTTATTTACATATAGTGGTACTTACATCCCTGTACAGCCAAATCTACAGCCCAAACCAAAGTCAGGTGTGAAAGAAAGCACAACAGCGTCAGTAAGAACTAGGACGTAGAACAAGGAAAAGTGTACAGTTTGTTCTTAATTTTACAAAGGTAGTAATCACTGTATATGTAATAAGCAAAAATGTTTACTTTCATAAGTCAACAAGTAAATCTACTGAAAAACAAAAATACTTACATCTATATAGTTGGCATTAATGTAATCTGAAGAAGGATCATCCTCAACAGGTTGCAAAATTACTCTGGAGTGGTCATCTAAAATTTTATAACAATAGTTATAGTTTTTAAATTCCCTGTCTATTTTGAGACAACATCATGGGCAGAGGCTTAATTCAGTGATGCCAATACTCTAGCATGGTACATGACTATCGTATCAGCCCTCTGACAAAACAAAGCCCTTCAGTGAGTTCACTAAGTTATTATACTCTGCCACTTCAAACATCTTGCATCTTCATGGTTTGGAAGTTTTGGGCAACATGACCTAGTCTGTCAAATCATTTCAGTCACTGACTTGAACAAAGGGTTGAACTTACTAGCTTCTACTTTTGATTTCTACATTTGATTTAAAATGGGTAGGGTTCTTTTCTTATTCGTGTTATAGCCAATGGGCCACACAACCAAACAATGAGCTTTGACAACTTAAATGTAGAATCCAGCTTACATTTTCGTGTGGTAAGACACTTTAAACTGATTTAAATTGAGAAGAGAGTGGTCGAAATAAATCAACAGCTAGTTCCAAGTTAAGTACCTGTTACTTTCTTCATTCCTCCTTTGGTTTCATAAAATGACTTGATCCCACATAAATATCTTGAAAGTTGACCACAAGCAATTCCGAAATGATATCAACACACCAAGTAAGGCATACAAGTTTGTGGAAAGGTAATTCATCCTTGAGTGTTTAGTGAAGTGATATTCTTAGCCGCTAAACAACACCCCATGCATTTATACACAAACATGAATACCAACAGTAGGTTATCTCCACTGGCAAAGAGCCTGAGTCAATAAAATTAATGATGATGACAATTTCATTATCACTGCTAATAGCCAATGCTGTTAATATTAACCAGATCATTATATAAACAGATATCCTACGGACTGGGATTTTCTGACACTGTAAAAGCCACTGTTTATCTTTGTACACACAACGCTTTTAAATTCATCAAGAATTGTAAGGGAACTTACATGCAATAATGTTTCCATATCGGTTTTTTGCTCTATTTTGATCTTTCTTAGCAACATCCCAAGATGCTGACTGTCCTTCAAAGAAACTCTAAGGAAAAGAAGAAATAACATGCTGAATTTAAGTCATTTATTTGAAACAGGTTTATCATTTCTGGAAATTAAAATAGTAAAAGCCACATTCTCAGCAGAATTCCAATCGTGATGAATTTTTCTCTCAACCTCAAAGTGGGTTTGTTGGACTCACACTTCCTCATTTGGACTGGATTAAATTCAATTAGGGCAAAAAATAATTTTGGACAAAAAAAAAGAATCCTGAAAGTACTTCAAATTTCACATCACTATAATTGTTTGATATTGAAGTCTAAAAATGATCATTCTCTTCAAAATGTAATGAATAATAATGCATTAAAATTTGCAAAAAATAATTTTGATGAGTGTATTTCAAATTTGTCACAGAAAAAAATACTGTGCTTCCTTCCATAATTTTCATTAAATCACATGTGATACATATATCACATTTTAGTTTCTTCGAAGATAATGAAAAGGACTGACTCTACAAGGGATCATGCTGAAATGAAAGAGAATCGCCTACTCTATGAAACTGGGAACAGAATTTGTTGGTTGATTTAACTGCCAGCTGCAGCAGTGAATACAGATCTGCTTTTGCAGAAAAACGTAAACTTGACTCAAAGGAGGAAGTGGGGTCTTCAAAGCACCAATCGCTTTTTAAGTGAGGTACACAGAAACGCCCACAAAATGAACAAGAACGAAAACCAGCAGAAAATTCTAATTCTGGGCAATCATTTTGTGACTACAACATGCTTATTTCTACCACATACCTAAAACCAACCTTCACTATTCAGACATAATTTTTTTCCTTCAGGAGTTAATGTATAAAAGTAATCTGCTGGTACAAGGCAGAGTTTAAAAGATTTTTCACAAAAGTGGATATATGATGTTTTAAAAAGAAGTATAGATTGGATTCCTTCACTTTAAATGCATATGAGCTGTGGTGTGTGAATGGGTCTCAGACAGGCTGTTTCTTTCCTTGTGGTAGCCTGACCCTGTTTTGTAATTGCAGGGCAGCAATGGAACTTTTCCTACCACCCTTTTCCCCCTAAATCCCGCCCTGAGCCTGCCATTGTTTCTGGAATGTTCAATTTAAATAAGTGTTTTTGTAAGACAAATTTTGGCATTTTTGGTTATAGTTAGGAGGGAAAATGAGGTTGAATTTCCCATATCCTTTTTTTTTTTTTTTTTGCCTTTTCAGTGTTATTTACAGGGTACTCTGCTTTTTTTTTCCCTGCCACCTTCAATAATTCATAAAACTAAACTGAATTGGGGAATTAGGGTTAAGGTTAAATAATCCATAAAACTAAACTGAAGGTGGCATTTAGAGCACAAAGCTGTCTCCTCCTCAATCAGAGGGTCAGCAAGCAATGAGGCCAAAACATAACTGTGACTGAAGTCGTATGGCATTTAGACCTTAAGTGCCACACCACTTGATTTTTGAATGATGAAACATAAGTTCTCACAAAATGTGTTTTAATTACATTGTAGAATACATCAAGAAAACCAACATTAAAATTTCTCATAAAGATTCAGACCCAAGTCTGTGCCTAGAAGGAGCAGTCCGTTCTTTCAGGTCTATCTCTCCTCCCCATAGCCTCAGTTTGGGCCACTGGATTCGGCTGCTGGTGGAGCCCTGCTTTCCTTGTTAAGCTAAAGGGAGGTGAAAATGGTCAGTTCCACTGAGCATCAGGATAACAATCATATTGAATTTAGTATTAAAACCTTCACCTCATATTCCTCTTTGAACCCATAGCTGTCCGATGTCTTCATTAGATTAATGTGCTGCAGCAGGTCGGCTACCCTGATGGCTGGGTGCAACTGTCCTGTCTGGTACGGGGATTCTGTCCCCTCACAGAGGTAGCGAGGTACATCCAGAAGGCGGCTGGATTCTGCTGTAGCACTGTGGTTTTCATCTGGCATTTTTGTTTCAGATCCAAGAAGATTAAAAAAAGACAAAGTTATCTTGTTTAATATACATTCATTCAAATGAGATATCAGCCCTTAAGATCTTGCTGATGACAGGAGAAAGGGAAAGAAATGTCAGAAAGTAGAGGCCAACGGCAGCATCCCTACACAGACTTAGCTTTAGCATCTGACTGCAGCTCAACATTTGAGGCTGCAGGATATTGTGTGTGTATCAGCAAGACCACAGATGCTGAGGTGTAGGGAGACAGCTGATCCATTTTTATAAAGCACCAGTAGGAGATTTAGCTGAGTTCTTAGTTTTCTTGTATCTGCAATCATAGCCTTCTAAAGGCGGAGCTGAAGGATGAAGGTGTCAATAGTAGCATTGTTTTCATTATCCATTAAGGTGGACAAACTCTTTCCCATTCATATCCCAACCTCCCTCAGAAACCCCACCTGGCAACCCATCCTTTGATCATCTCTCCCTTGTAGAGTGTCTGTGGCTTCTTAAAACAGCACACTCCAGACTGGGAAACATGTATATACTCAGAATCACCCACACCCTGCGTAGTTTACTTGCTAGGCCACAGGTGGACTTATATTCAATCTGTGCCCTGGGAGTTTACTCTTACTGTTGTGGTTTTGTTGCTAACATTTTGATTCTACTGGCTACTGTGTGAGAGACACAAAGGTGTGCTTGTGGAGCAAAGTCCCAAGTGCCTTCTTCGGAATTCTTCCCTCATCCAGGCTGAGCACACAGCTACTGTTTGATGTTCCCATAGATTTCTGTGCTATGGATTGCTTCACTCACCCTGCATGTTCACCATTGACTTGTCTATTGTCTCACTAGGCCTCTGAGGGCTACAGTGCATAGGCAGTCATGTTATTCTTTTTATTCCAAGCATCTGGTGCATGACAGTCACTCAATAAATATTTCAATGAATGAATGAGTTAAAATCAACTGAATCCCTCACTACCCACGTTTTAAGCATAAGTTGCATCCCGATTGTGTTATCATCTTAGAATGAAGAGAAGCTTAATTGTCTTTCTCTCACAAGAAGAAAAGGACAAGCACCTTTTGCCTATGAAGAATAAACAGGATTTTAATGACCGAAGTATTAATTGTTACAATGAGAAGCATGCCTTTATTTATCACATTTAAACTTACCACTTTAAAAAACAAAAACAAATGTTTCTATGGGTGTTACTTTGAAAAGCATTATAGTGTAATATTCATTAACAGAAGAGAACGTACACTCTTAGGGGAACTTTTGCTTTTAATGGTAATGCATACTGTAGAGAATGATATTTAACAGTTAAACAGAGTTCAAGAACTGGTACATTGGCCTGTGCTATCAACAACTCTACAAATAGGATATGGCAAAAAATGAATTGTTGTCCCCATGATAAACATTTTTTCTTCCTGGAGAAGGAAAAAAAAAACAAAACCCTACAATCAGTTCTGTGTGCCTCTGCAATTTAGCGTGATTGCATTTATCATCTCCCCTCTTAATAAACTGAATGCATTTTTTTGTTTGTTTTGGATTCATTCCTAAAAAAAATACCACATGGAATCAAAGAAAATCCTTGGTGGTTTTTGCTGTGGCTTAACCACTTGCGCAAATTAACACTTTTCGTTCGGATTTTGCCCACCCCTTTATGTACAAACAAGCTAAATAAACATTATCGAAGACTTTCCTCCTTTTACTATGAGACTATACCCAACTCATGTGCCTTTCCTGAAGAGTTACAATTACAGAGTAGTATAAAGCATATATACATAGCCCTCAAATAAGTAATTTAGCAGCAACTGTTTTGGGCACTCTCACAGAAAGAATATACAGCTGGAGATGAGGAGTTGAGAGAACAGGTAAAGACTTGAGGGAAAATGTAATCACGTAAACTGGTAAATCAGGTAGCTGTGGTGCTACAGAACAGCCCCATGGCTTACACTGCACCTGCTGCAGTATATTTACAACAATACGAACTTCAGTGAGAAACACAGAATTCACTCACACTCCAAATCTTACACATGATTATGCTGCAATACTGAAATAGCGGCTTTTGCTTTGCATTAAGCTTTAATACAGTAGAACAAGGAGCAGTACCTTCTTTAAAATAATCACATATGAATTATTAATTCTAATACATTTCCACCTCATTAAACTACCTAATAATATGACTACTAGTGAGGGTACATATACTGATCATTATCCTTATTACACATTTAAGAACAATAACTTCAAATCCATCCTTGATTAAAAGGTTTTCTAGAGTTCATTGCAATACACTTACCAGTTATAGGGACTTAAACCCAATGAAGCAGTAAAACACACACACACACACACACAAAAACACAAAAATATGAATCAATATGAAAAGATTCCAAGTTGCTTTAGGTCAACAAGTAGATATCAATATAAAACAATATTTGAGGTGATTTCAAAAATTGCCTTATAAATACAAAATCAGTTGGATATAAAACTACTGTATACACCATGATTTTAAGAATGATGAAAAAATACAACACACAATTTCTAGATCTAATATGATTAGTGACAGGTTTAGCTTGCAAAGAATGTCAATATTGTGCTTCTTTTTAAAATAAGAAGTTTAATTTTCAAAATGAAATAAAATGCATAATGAATGCCTATGTGGGTAATTTTACATCTGTTTTGTGTTAATGCTAACCTTTCTCAACAGAACTGTCTATTTTCATGGGGAGAATTACTACAATAACTCTTTAAATGTTATAGTTCTTAAAACTCACAGGAATCATCTTTCTCATTAAAGTCATGGCAGAAATTACACCATTTTAAAATATTAGGAGCCAAACATTACTTTTTTTAAACTGAGTTCTTAGTGGAACTCCACAGGGAGGCTGCAAGCTTGGCATAATGCTTAGAAAAAAAAAAAACCACCGTAATAAAGATTGAACATTTAAGGAAATGGATTTCTCTCAATGAGTTTCTTATTGATTTTACCAAAATCCATTTTGTGATTGGATGCACTGTATTGTGGTGCCCAACAGATGTTTCCAGAGGTATCTGGTACCTCCCCAGTGATCACCTGTGATGGTTCCTCCTTGTGCAGTCAGCCACCCAATTCAGCAAAATGCCCCAGTTCACTGTTTTGCCCCAGTTGGTGTGAAGAACAAAGGGGAGGGAAAGGCAATCAGGGAAGAACTCCTACTTGCGGTTTATTTTAGAATGTTTACTTCTTATATCTGTTATACATTTTTATAATTTTAAATATTTGTCTTCATTTGTAAAATATGTTTCTAGTTAACTAAATTAAATATATTGATTCAAATTTTAAAAAAATCAAAATTTAAAAATATACGAATAACAATCAATGCCTAAGATGTAGTTGAAAGCTACATTTTTTTTGTAGGAAAAATTAACTATAAAGAGCAAATGTGGCATTTGGGAATTTTTAGGGTACATGTAAAACACATAGATATAAAACTGATTTGAAATTTGTGAATATATATGCAAGCTGCTCATGAATCACTAGTGTACAGTTAGTCAAAACTAGGGTACAACTTTAAGTGAAATCTATTCCACTCTGAAATATGGAACTAGACAAACATGACGACCTTATGACCACAAGGAATTCCAGTTGTTTTAGATTGTACATGAGAACACTGAAAAAAGTTCCTGGAAAAATATAATTAAAAGATCAGCTTTCTTAGATCAAAAACTTTCAGATCTACGTAAAGTGTTTTCATAACATGCGTTTTCCATGAACTTTTTGAGGACCCTTCACAAGTGATCTACAGAGTGGCTTGTTCTTCTAAATTTCTTGAACAGCAACACTACATATGCAAAGTGCCGGACCTCACAGACTCTAGCCAAGTTGGCTCTATTTATAAATTCTTTTTAAAGAAAATCTAAAGTGAATTGTACACAGCCCTAGTGTTGACTTTACACATGCGCTCTTTTGTGCTACAAAATTAGGAGGCTTTGGATAACTGAACTCCTGTCACACAGACACTCCCATTCAGGCAGGACTGACCACTGAGGTCTGTGCTTTACAGTTTACTATGCTAACTTAGGTGTGCTTGACACTGTTGTATATTAGGGGGCCAGGCTAATTGAAAATCCACTAATCCATTAGATCCAATCGGTTGAAGAGCTGCTCTCGTTGATAAGCCTATGGCTGTCATTTTCAAAATTAAGTTGCTTCCTGCACTATAAATAATTATGATGTAGAAAAAGATAGCCCATGCAAGGAAGCATGATCCATGCAGGAAAAAAAAATAACATGATAAAGATTTAGGGCCTCACCTAACACAGCAGTCGGCACAAGTGGATCATTGGGCACTGTAGGAAAACAAAGCTCATGAAGTAATACGTTGTTCTAAAGCTGCATTTTCTTCTTTAAAATAAATTCATGCTTTCAGGAGGAAAATAATGATTAAACCTGCTCTGATTACTGTATTCTAAGAGGTAAAAGTTCTTTCTTCCAGCTTAGGTTATTCCAAAACATAGAGAAATGTCTATCATGAATTAGACCTCAGTACTCTTTCAATTTAAAAAGATAAAAATTGAAGTTGACAGAGACATGGCACACCTGTATGTTTAGAAAAACCTACTTTCGAGAATCGATAGAATTTTGTGTTTTCCATCCTCTTGATGCCATCAAGGCATAAAATACATAGATCAGAAAAAACTTATTTAGATTAAATCTAAGCCCCAGAATGATTCATACTACACTTGTAATTACAAGGTACATGCACATATAAGCAAAAATGATGGCCTGTATTTAGAGCTAATAATTGCTGAAAAATTTCACCAAGCTAAGCAATTCAGCAAAAAGCTTCCTTTTGAAAATACATAAGCCATACGAACTATACTTTTCTTTCAACTTTAACATTATGAATATTTATAAACAAATAGGACATAATAGTCATGTTCATTGCTCTTCTTGTACCTGTTTTATTCAAATGCTGATAAGTATACCACTGCAAATTGCATGTCTATCTAAAAAGCCACAGATAATACTGATTTGTCTATCTCAAGAACCAATTTTGCTACAAAGATAATTTAACTTAATTAAATGAAAATAAACACAAGAAATTTTGAACAAAACATGAAATTCTTAGGAAGTTTGAAGACAAATAATACTGATCCTTGGATTATGATTTAAACAATTTGGCATTAAGAAAAATTGAATGAAAATGTTATTTTTTACGATACATTTTTGTTATTTGAAAGGCAGAGTTACAGAATTAGAGGGAGAGTTAGAGGGGTCTTCTATCAACTGGTTCACTCCCCAGACAGTCACAATGACTATGGCTGGGCCAGGATGAAGCCAGGAGTAGGAGCTTCTTCCACATAGATGCTACTTAGCCCAAGCACTAGGGCTGTCCTCCACTGTTTCCTGGGTGTATTATCAGGGAGCTGATACGGGAGATGGAGCAGCGTGGGCTCAAACTGGCACCCATATGGGATGCCAGAACTGCAGGAAGCAGCTTAATCAGCTATGTCACAGAAGCTACTTCAGTGAAACTACTTTAAAAACAGCAGTTTTTTTTTTTTTAAATAAATTCAGACTCAAGCTGCATGACACTGCCTTGGCAAAGGCATTCTACTACTGTTTCCTGTGGAGACTGTTTTTGGTGAGACTGGCTAACAGGCAAGTAAAACTGTGTTAAATTTCAAATCATTCCTACTTTCTTTCCTTAATAATCCTTTTTACTCTCTGCTTAAATGTTCTTCAGCTGTGTTTATTTCCAGAGAAACAATATAAAAACAGGGAGAAAAGTTACTAGCTTTATTTAAAAATTTATTTATTAAATGTATTTACATGCCAAATATATAATTATATATCGATATATAACTATATAAATAAATTCATGTTATATTTAAACATATATTAAAAGATTTGTTTATTTTTAAAATAGTCATTGGAAATACAAATCGGAAAATCACTCTCAAGGATCAGCATTATAAATTCCTAGTTTGATGGGTATGTGGATTTCATTCCTTGCAAATCATGATAATCAAGTATGGTTTTACACTTCACATTAGCCAATTGTTGCACAAAGACTAAATTCAATTTTAGTAAATTTTATAGTATGGAATTTATCCAGGACTCTAGTAAGCCATTTTAATGAAATGATTTCATCTAAAATACTATATCTAAAACACATTAAAAGAAATACTGTTACCTCTTTTCCCAACATTCACCTTATCTTACATAAAGGAAGAAAGTAAATGGTAAGATAACAAATTTTGAGATGAATTTATGTAGGCAAATACATTACCTTAAGAAAATGATATATGATATGTTCTGAGTGGTTTATGCTTGGAATGTCACTATGAAACAGCAATTAAACTCTTATTTTTAAAACTAAATCCAGAGTAAAGTCTGAATGTAAGTCATCCCATTATATTCATTTTTTTCTCTCTGTTTCCTCCCTATTCCTAAATTTCTCTCATTAAGTAATGTGTAGGAAATTATATAGAATCCAAAGGTAACTCAACATGTGTCAGCATCACTTACTAAAATGTTAATGAAATACTTACATCTGGGGCTAAAATTATGCTGGTCCATGAAGGTGATGGAAAGAGGATCTTCTGCATGCAGAGTGCTCTGATCTGCGTAACTTCGATCCATCGCATTCACCATGTGAGTCATTTCCTGCCGGGTGTTCCCCATAGCATCTTTGCGTTTTTTAGCAAGTTTGCTGCCAAGGTAAATACAAGGGACCTTAGGCTTGAACCTGAAGGAGAACTGACACCAGCAACGAGTAATTCTAGTAAGCTTGTGGTTAAGGTTATAGATATAAATTTAGAAACCTTAAGAGTTTATCATAATTCCAGCAATTAACCTTGACATCCAAATATGTTTATTGGTTATGATGAAACTATTTTGTCACCTTGATATGACCATATTCAACCTGTCAACCCAAACTTGTCTGATGGTTACCTATATTTTATTTGGCCAAAATAAAATCACAAGCATATACATATGTTTCATTAAAAGCATAAATAAGTACTTCTTAACTAGAGTAGTTCAAGGAAACTTTAATATACGTTTTGGTCTTCCTCCTGGGTGATTAATCCTCTTGATGAACTTTTAGATGTTCTTGGGAACAACTTATTTTTTCTGGTTTGTTTTACTGATGCAACCCAAAGAAAGCAAACAGATCAGTTTCATTCTTCATTCTCTGTACTATTAATTAACAAAAACTGCAATATGTGTAGTACTAACATACTAAGCAACACTTTTATATATGAAGTTAATCAAAATCTAAAGTAGTCTGATGGAATCCATCATGAGTAGATGAAACTCAAGCACATTAATATATATGGAACAAAATATAAAACGTGAAACAGGAGTTTTACCAATTGTATGCAAAGGTATAATGCAAAAGCATCATCAGTTTGAGGTTTGAATGCTTAAATCCTAAAAACGTGATTCAGAATCTAACAGCAGAGTATCTGTACTACAGCAATGCCTTAAATGTATATCAGGGCAAATGATTTAGCAATTACTGGACTTTTTGAATTTTGAATGGATGTAATATTGATTATTGTATTTTACATATTAAAGTACTTTGTAAGTGTTACACAAGGGGAAGGCAAGTGAAAGTAAGCAAAATATTTGATTAATGAAAAAAATAATTTACATATGATACAAAAATCCCTAAAATACTATATCAGGAAAAGATGGCACCAAGTTTATAGCAACACTTTAAGTTGCAATGTAATTCCTATTTGGTGTTTTAAGAACAATGTCTGTCAACTCTGTGGATATAAGGTACTATATTTTCTGCTGGTTCTTTTTGGTATCTGTATCAGTTAGACAGGGTGAATGTACTCCAAATAATATATAAGCTCATTTTATATGTTGAGTGTATGTGCAAAGATTTTTCCTTTACAAAATCAAACTAGAAATTTGAGAGCTGCTCTCGTGTCAAATTTTTTCCTTTGATAATTATAGTACTTGTCTTTAGTGAGTGTATATGCAACATACACAACATACTGACACCACAGATCTGATAAGTAAGTCATAAACAAAGATTTGAAGGTGGGTCCATTTTATTGTAGAAATAACAATCATGGTATTAGTAATAGTGACAAAGGCACAAGAACTACCATCACTACCAGCACCACTATCACTACTATGACAGTAATACCATCACCACCATCACTACTAACAATAATTACTCCACACTTAGAATGAGTTGTTATCACACTCTCCTAGGCATTGAGAAAAGGCCACACACAAATGTTCAGGTTTCCTTCACTGACCACAGATGGCACTGGTAAATGATGACTGTGAAGAGCTGAGAACTGCCTGGGCAACTTGCTTAACTGACTACTGGCATTTGATGCTGTGCTAAAGCTCTGATACAACTTTGTTTTAAAAAAAAGAAGACCTACATCTGATAGTTTGTAATCATTTCATTGATTTTTTTTTTTTTGTAGACCATCAGTGGGCCTAATTAAACAATGTCAAGTCATAGTTCACTTGCTGAAGCTTACTCTATTCTAGCATATATAGGATGCTTACTCATTCATCCACAAAATTCTTTTTCTTGTGCTATCTGGCTCACTCCTGTCACTTCTCTCTGAACGTAAGGATGGTTTGCTGGGGAGGTTTTCTAGGACTGATTGCACTGCAACCCATTTCAAGATAGGTTACCATGCTATTTCTTTCTTCTTTGTCTCCCTCCTTTATTCCTTCTTTTCTTCCTTCCTTCCTCCCTCCCTATTTCTATTCTTCCTTCCCTTCCTTCTCTCTTGTTCTCTCCCTCTCTTTTGTTTTTTGTAGCAAGAGCTCCTCCCTCCTTGAGAGCAACCATCCCATTCTATTCCATGCACCTTCCCCCCTATTGTTTGATCCACAAAAAGAAGGAGCATCTGTGTATCTTGGCGTTTGCAGCTGTGTCTGGCACACAGCAGGAACCCAATAAATACTCATTGAATAGAAAAATTAAGCCTGTGTAGTACTTGGCATTTCTCATTTGTTAACTCAATTAATTCTAAAATCAATCTACTGAATAGGTAAGGGGTTCTAATTGTATAGAGGAATTCCTTGAGACTCAAAGGAACTAAATAATTTGCCATAAGTTGTTTACCTAATAAGCAATGAAGAATTACCTAGTTCTAAGACCTGAGCTGTCATATTTAATGGTTCATGGTTCTTTTTAATTGTCACATCACAATGTGTACTATTATAAAAAGCACCACTTATTTTAGGAAATGAGAGGTAATGAATATGTTCAATGGTGGAAGTTTTCATCAATAAAAGACCTTTGTTGCTCAGAGTTACAACATAGAATATTTGACAATTTATGGGGGAAATAACCTTTGGTAATATCTACCAAAGCTGCACTACCAGCTTGGTCCTTATCACATAATCCTCACAACAATCCTGTGATATAGGCGCTCATTCAAATAATTATAAAAAAATAAATATTGATATCAATGTTTTGAGCAAAAACTGTCAACTGTCAATAAATACTATTTTAAATATCAAATTTGCTTTAAGTTCCACTTTAATTTACTTGCACTTTTATAAAACCAGATTAGCACCAGTAGCTATGTTTAAGCACCATCCAAAAGTTAATCTTGGTTGGGGCTGCCACGATGGCAAGGTTGGCTAATTCTCTAGTTTAAGCACCATCATAACATATAGGCTCTGGTTTGTGTCTCTGCTGATGCACTTCCCATCCAACTTTCTACATATGGTTTGTGAAAGTATTGGAGGATGTTCCAAAGCCTTGGGAGCCTGTACTCATGTGGAAGACCTGAAAGAGGATCCTACCTCCTGGCCTTGGATCTGCTTAATTCTGGCCATTGTGGTCATTTGGGGAGTGAATCAGCAGATGGAAAATTTTTCTCTGTTTCTCCTTTTCTCTGTAAAACCTGATCTGCCTTTCCAAAAAAATCATAATAAACAAAGTAAGATTAACATCTTTAAAATCAAAACATTTGCATACAGCCAGGGGCAGCAGTCTAGTGACTAAAGTCCTGGCACAGCTTTTGAAAGGATCCAATATGGGTGCTGGTTCATATCTCAGCTGCTCCACTTCCCATCCAGCTCCTTGCTTGTGTCCTGGGAAAACAGTTGAGGATGGCCCAAAGGCCTAGGACCCTGCACCTGCGTGGGAGACCTGCATGGGAGACCTGGAAGAGGCTCCTGACTTTGCATGGGCTCAGCTCCAGCCATTGCAGACACTTGGGGAGTGAACCAGCAGATGGAGGATCTTTCTGTCTCTCCTTCTCTCTGTAAATCTTTCAAATAAAAATAAATAAATGTTTAAAAAAATCTGCATAACCTATTGTAATGTCTAAAGCATAGAAACATTAACCATCTAACCAGAAGGAAATCCTGCTATGACATTGCAAATATTTGTACATCAGTAGTTAACGGCAAGCTTATTGACATTTTCATACAAACATTTATTGATGTCTTCATGTTTGAAGGTATGTGTCCCCCTGAGCAACCAGCAAACAGAATGTGTACTTTAGGACAGTGAGGCAATTCATTTTGCAACTACTTGTGCTTGACAAATGTGCAAATGACTTTCATTATCAAAGCAGCCAACAGCACGAACTTGTGCAGGTGGATATATGAGTAAGCCATAAAAGAGAAAAGTGTTCCATCACTGTATGAAATAGTACAGTTAATTACCTTTTGCTTCATCAAACATGAATTAACAAGGATATTATGATTTATCACCGAAAGCTACGAACACTGTTAGCTTACACCTGTTTGTTTTAGCAGATTTTAGAATGCCAAGTGTTTACAGTATTTGCAATGTTGGTGGCAATGTGTTATAGTTATTGAGACTCATAAAATTTTGTTGTAGTGCTAGCTTAATTTTAGCTAGTGATAACAAGGCTGCAGGACATATGTCCCAAACATACTGCATGTCAACATTCAAGCCTCAGAAGCTAACGGATCCAATACTGGTCAAGAAGAGCCATGGATGCTTTGTTTTATCTTTCTTTTGGAGCAGAAAATAACTAGTCTGTCATGTAAAATAACCCATCTGTACCTAAATCTACGATGAGTCATGGGCTGTGGGGATAAAAATGACACTGTGCTTGTTCCCATGTAGGCTGATAAGAAGTTATCTGGTCTTTGTTTTACAAAATCTGTGTCCTATTTTATTATAAACAAATTCACCTTTCTTCTCTGAAAACAATTTTTACCTATCCTTGTAACCTTATGATTTTATTAATTTGTTATTAGAAAACTTATCTACCGTCTTAATGGACAAAGCAATGGTGATCTGATGAAACATTCCATGCTGGAGGTCTCAAACTCTGGAGAGAGATAGTACACACGCAGACCTGCAGATATTTCAAATGTTCCTCCAGTACTTTCACTGGCGTCATCTGCTCAAGTGTAGCGATTAATACAGAAAGGATTAGTGGGTTGTAATTGCTCTCTCTCCCTTACTGGATGAGGCTAAGTGTCATCCTGCTCAGATAAGGTACAAGTTTGACTTAAGTAAGTGATGATTTTGGCTGCAAATTTAAGCTACTTATGGAAAATCATAAAGAAAAAAAACAAAAGTAGCTGAACATACAGAAATACAATATCCCTTTTTAAAAAGATTAGCAAGACAGATGATAAGTAAAAAGCCCATTTAGTGTCCAGGAAAATTTAGGTCTGAAATACTACCAAAATTGCAAGCATTCTATTTCGTTTTGTATTTTGTGTTTTTGAAAAGGGATACTGCATCTTCAACACATGTAAAGTTGTACATCACCCATTTTCTACTTACAGGTAGTAGGAGTAAGAATAGTAGCTCCTCCTGGCAAGCAAATCACAGACAGTGGAAAAAGAGAAGCAATGGTGAATGAAAAGCATGACTCTGTCACATTCAATAAAGCAGAAAAATGTGCGTTAAAAAAGAAAATGAAACAAAAGAAAATTCATGTTTTTTTGCTTTGCATTTCAATTTGCTCATGCACTGTTAGAATTCTTTTGCCATGCAATTAAACAGACAGCTATGTAATAGAAAAATAAAATTTAAAATACAAAATTTGAAAAAATAACATGCTGACTTTTTTATTGCCAAAAATCTAAAAAAATTAAATGGGCTGTGTATTTTCAACATGCAGTTAAGCATAGAATCATTCATTAACATCTAAATGTCATGACAAATGGAATAGCTGTGTATAGCGCTTGTGTACTAAACAGACTATTTTTCTTTAGATATAAAACATAAGATTTATTATGTTAATATAATCTAGAATGCATAATGTAGAATAACACATTTCTGGAGGTGTCACTATATTTCAATGGTACATAGGCATACACATAGGCTATATGAATATACATATATACCATATACTGTATAAGATGAAGATATTTCTACAATAGATGCACGTGAAGTTATCACACAAACACATTTACTGTATTTCAACATAATTTCAAATTTATATTTATTTGGAATTATTGATGTGTCCATGCTGTGCATTTAAATACAAAACTAATGGAAAAAATGGCATACATCTGGAAATAATTTAACAGTGATTAAATAAAAAAAAGACTGCATTTTGAAAGGTGCAATATCCCTTTTCTTAGCCTAAAACTTAGTTTATATATACACTCTCAGCTGTAAATTTTTACTCAGTTCCCAACCATTCCTTTACAAAACAACAAAATCACATGGAACTTATTTCAGTATGAGAAATACACCTACAGAAATGATTGCCAATCAGGGATAAAGTCTGGAGGAACTTAATTATCCCCTTAATCATTAAAGGATAAGACACCTTGTATTTCCAACAGTTTTATAATAAATGTATATGTTAACAGGACAGCTACGTTACATAATAATTTTATGAAGAACGTGATGATATTTGATAGTATCATAATATCCTTTGGTGTACGTATATTTATTTTTAAATTAAATCATGGAATCTATGCTTGATACACTATGAGGAAAAGTAGCTGCAGACTTATGTAGGTAATAAAAGTAGTCGAGTAATTTAGACATATATAAGGAATTAACCTATGGAGCTTTATCAGGTTACAGCCTTGCCTCATCTTAAGTGAGATCCCTAGCATACTTTCTATCAAAATCCATTAAAGCAGAAAGATGAAAACCTATGTCAGACTTTTAATCAACTTGGTTACTCAACCTTTAAAATATGAACCAGAAAATTTTGTTTTACATTATGCAATTTTAGAGAGTTGTCGGTGCGTTTCACTATTAACCCCACCCAAGACTTGCTTAGAGACTGTTTATTTTACCTGATTTTCAAAATGCTAATGTTATCTTAAAACAAAGAGCCATGGATGAGAAAGGGTAATCAAAACCAAGTAAGTGTTTCCAAATTACTAAAAAATATAACTTAGTTTAACCCAATGTTAACTGAGCAAGGACATAACCAGAAGCCACTTTCATGACCATAATCAACCCGCAGTGACCAGCATAATCTTCATTGTGAAGCAAGGACTGGCTTGGCCTTTGGCCTACTGTTTCTGTGACGCTTCATGCATATGTAAATGTAAACTAAACACAGACATAAGATCTGAAAGTGATCTTCATTGACCTTTATTGGCAAACTGGTATTTTTAAAATACTTAAACCTTCTTGCTTCACATATAATAATCTTCCGACCACAGTGGTAGACAACAGCAAAAGGAGAAAGCACTATTTTGGGAAAGCACGTATGTAGCTAATTTAACACAAAATACTATAATGCATACCTAATGTTTCTAATGCAGATGTGTCTTCTCCAACATATATATCTCCAAGGGATAATTGTAAAGAGGCAATATATTAAAATAAACTCTGATGGAATTGTTAAAACATGTAAGTATGAGTCTTATCTAAAAGTTCATGCCTTAATTCAAGTATAAAATAACTATAATAGAAAATATAGAACATGATGTAATATAAACAGCATCATTTATTTTACTATTCAATCAAATTCATAAGGTCCAACCATGTCTACACACAAAAGTATTTTAGGACTGAACTTGTCATTTAAATATATATATATTTTAATCCTTCCAAATGATAGCACTATCTAAAATACATTACTGAAAAGATTGGGCTTGTTTTCATGACAATGCAGTAAAGATCAGGACATTAATAATGGCAAATCAAATCAACTTATAAAACTCTAAATGTTGAAATGTTTTTCAACAATATACTTCAATTTCCAGAATAAAATTCAGTTTAAATTCCAACAAGTCTTAATGTGTTCCTACAATTCCAGAAGGTGGCGATATTGGTTGGTATAGTATAAAGGACTAATATGCAAACAAAAACAATTTACTCTTAATTTTAAAAGGCGGATTATTTTTGCCAGTGGATATTTAATACACAATTTCATGAAATAATGCTTATTTTCATTTTTGTGGCAAGGCTTGGAAATATGGAAAAGTAACAACACAAATCTATTCAGATAACAGCTCAGGTATCACAGTAAGTTGATTTTTGTCACTGAGGATTTCAAACATAAGATAAATGAACATCTCATGGATCTTTGCATTTCAGAAATCCAAGTCCTTACATTAACTTCAAGGTTAACAATGCAAATGTTTATGTTTATACCCCAAATTAAACTGTAAGGACTCAGCTAAAGAGCATAAGTAATATGCCCAGGTGCTGGTCACACTTCCCATATTTTCCCTCCTCATTTTAAAAGCTTAAGAGAAAAAAACAAAAAAACAAAACTAAAGTGTTTGGACACCAGGGACGGAGGTGGCAAGTGAGTGGCACAGTGCCTTGTCAGTCTTACCTCTTTTTGACAACTAACACGACAACCAGGAGGAGGAGGACGAACACAAGAATTCCGGCACTAATTCCTGCTATTTTCACCACTCGGTCTGTCTGCTTGGCAGGATCGGGTATCACTTCTGGCTCTTCTGTTGCTGCTGCTAAATGAATCATACAAAATAAGTTCCTGAAATTAACTAATTACGACAGAAGGAAAAAGATCTCCAGCCAATACTATCCCCAAAGACAACAGGATTTATCAGCTTGGAATAAAAATAATCTGAAAATATAAATACTAAATTACAGCATGTGACATGTGGGGTCAAAGTCAGGAAAACTTTTCTAACTACAAGTTTTTCTTTTTTTTTTTTTAAACATAAAACATAATCCAGAAATAAGCACTAAAGGGAATGAGGAACTATGTTTGTTTTCTATAAATGCTCTTAAAATTCACAAAGCAAGATTTTAGTAAATAGAATATAGGAAATACTATGGGGTCATAGATAGATGCTCCTTTTTGTCAGTTCACCCACCAAACACATACTGACCGCAAGACAAGCTGCTGTGTTTGGTGCTTTCAGGAGTGGCCATGACTGGCTGGGTCCCAGGCTTAAGGAGGAATAAATACATGCTCCAATGGCTGGAGCCATGAGTTCAAGACTTAATAAAGAAGATTTTGATATGAATAATTAGTCTGGCAGTAGAATAATGGAAACATAACAGATGCATAAAGGAAAATCTCACATTCATCAACCAACTAAAGTCCAGATTACAAAAAATATGAGAACTTTCAAAGATGATTTTTAAAACTATATATGCTCACTTCCTTTTTCACAACCACCCATCAGTATAGACATGCACAATTAACATCATCAGCCTTAATCAATTTATAATCCCCAGTAACTCTGAAGGCATTACCAGTTTTCCTCATAAACCCTGAAAATTGGCAATGGAAGTCATACCACGCTTACAAATGGAGAGAAAAATCAGAGGCTTAGAGAATCAAGGATAGATTCTATATTGCGTGAGAAAAGTGGCAAAGTCTAATACTTTTTTTAAATGTTTCAATATAGCATTTATCAATGCTTCCAGAGACCCCTTTGCTAAGAATCTGATAACAGCCCAGATGATTCCGAGGATTGACTTCGGGAAACTGCCTTATGCTACCACCGTAGTGCCTTGCGTGCAGCATCAAAAGCTGATGACTGAATGAACACACACAAATACATCTTTAAAATCTAATCTCATCTCTTTCAATGACCACCTTGGAAGTTTTAGTTTTAAAATTCTCTATTTCCGCCCTACATTTCAAGCATTTTTTTGGCTTTTTCTTTTGGCCTTCATTCCCCCAACACCCCAATTTTTGAAGATTTTCCACAAGCCAGAGTTTCTATCAAGAGAGGACTGATATCTTTTCTTCTTTTTAACTAAGAAATGTAAAAGAGCGTGGGCACACATACACATGTATGTAATATTAGCATATTTTCAAAAAATGCTAATTTAAAGTTACACCAATGGGAAAGACGTAGCTTGAAAAACAGTATAAAAAGAATATGGTTAACTTGGTAAAACAAAACAATTTACCACAACTGTTTTATTTCAATTGCATAGAATAAATTTCCCCTTGGACCAGTACTTCACAACCATTTTTCTGAAGCACAAATAGCAAGTCTTTAGCTTGAGTTTTCTGGTAAGCAAAGGGAATTTTTCTGGCTTGGCACTTTCATATATCCAATCTATAGGGAAATTTCACCCCTCATAATTATAATTAGATGTAGCACAATTTTTATCACATTTCAAGATAGTTTATCAAACTATCTTATGGTACAATTAATCAAACTAGGTAGTAAATATCTTGGAGACCTATTTCTTTCCAGTGAAAAATGCAGACAGTTCTGCATTTCTACTTACAGGTGCATATTAAATACAAAAATGAATTGGATTATATTCCTGAGTTTCCATAACATCAAAAATAGCATGTTTATTATTTGCAATTTTTAAAGATTTATTTATTTTCATTGAAAAGGCAATCAGATTTTTGGAAAGGAGAGACAAAGATCTTCCGTCTGCTGATTTACTCCCCAAATGACTACAACAGTTGGAGCTCAACCATACTGAAGCCAAGAGCCAGGAGTTTCCTTAGAGTCTTCAATGTGGGTGCAGGGTCCCTAGGGTTTGGCCATCCTCTACCGCTTTCCCTGGACTTATCCAGGGAGCTGAAAGGAAGGGAAGTGGAGTAGCTGGGGGACAAGCCAGCACCCATATGGAATCTCAACACTTGCAAGGTGAGGATTTAGCCACTGAACCATCTGGCTAGACCCTATTCGCAACTTTGAAGTAAGATTGGCTTTTGGCTTGTTACAGTTCCTGCTCCAGGTAGGAAGGCGAAGAGAATGCTAGCTGTGGAAATCCCTAGGGGGAAAAATTTAGTTCATGTAATAACTCTTATTATTACTAATTAAAGCCTGTTTTCTTCATATTGTATGAGTATATTACACTTGGCTTTCAGACAGTAAGGATAAGAATCCCATTTTCATTATCTAACATATCCAACCTACAGAATCAAATATTTCTGAAAATTATTTGTATGATCAGCTTTGTATGAAGGGACCTGTATTTTTTTTTTCAAATGACTTTAACTAAACAACAACAAAATTCTCTGATACAGTGATTTCTAAAGACACTATACCACAAGGAGCATTGTTCTATTCTGTAAGACGTCAGAATTGCTAAGGCTAAGACCTTTCCAAGCCGATAATACCTATATTTGTTGAAAGATAAATTATTATCATGAACAAGAAATAAAAGCATTAATACGACTTGGATTAAGTAATTGAATAATACAAGTGTGATCAGGTTAATGGACAAAAAATTTCAAATCCGTAAGGAAGAATTTTTAGTTATTTCATTAAACAGGCAAGTGTATTGAGACAGCAAAGCATGGAGATTTTTTTAACCTATTATGCGAATAAATGCTACTATTTAAAAATGATAAACTTAATGTATTAAAGATTGAAATTGTGTTTATATTTACTAGATGGTTAAAAAAGGAAAAAAATCCTATCAAATGAACTGTTGAGCTTTGGAAAGGGTGCTTGTCTTTCATCATTACAATTCCTGTGCAGACATTTGTTCATCAGTTTTCAAAATATTGGAAAGGAGAGAGAGGAAGATCTTCCGTCCAATGATTCACTCCCCAAGTGAGCACAACGGGTCAATGCTATGCCGATCCGAAGCCAGGAGCCTCTTCCGGGTCTCCCACGCGGGTGCAGGGTCCCAAAGCTTTGGGCCGTCCTCGACTGCTTTCCCGGGCCACAGGCAGGGAGCTGGAAGGGAGGCGGGGCTGCCGGGATTAGAACCGGCGCCCGTATGGGATCCCGGGCGTGCAAGGCGAGGACCTTAACCTCCATGCCGGGCCCTCAACACAATTATTAAACCTGAGTTGAGAAGGCTAACCAAATTCTTCAGGTACACGTGATTTGAAGCTTGCCTGCCCTTGCCTTCTCAAAGACATTGGACGTGGCACTATTTGCTACTTCTGTAAATACTAACACCAGCACCACCACCACTACTGCTATTACTACTATTCCTGCTATCTGTACTGCTATTAACAGCAGTGTTATTTACTAAATGTTTGTGTCAATTTATTATATACTTTATTCACTCTAAGTTGTTGATCCAATGAACAGAAATATCCCATTCAAAATCATTCAAGCTTAGATTTATAGATGGAAATAAACGCAGTAGCCTCTCCACACAGAGAGTAAAAGCTATTATAGTGCCTGCACCTCTGAGCTCTGTTGATGTTGTATGCACATATGCAAAGACAAGGTGGAGAATTTTTTCAGAAAATACTTCCCTTTGCCATTAATCTTTAGAGTTTTTATCTGCCAAAGAACACTCAGTGAATCCCCGGTGTTCCTCAACCAGGATCAGCATAGAGAAAAAAAAAGGGCAGAATTTTATTTTTATTAGGCAAATTTATGAAATGCATTCAGGGAGGAAAAAAAACGAAGAAAGTAACTCTATAAGTTGTGTCCCTGCTCTCCCTACATAATAATGTCTAAGTCAGACAAACTTCCCTAAAATTAGCACTGTTTTAATAGCTGTGAACATTTAAAATCAATCTCTGACTTTTATAGTGAATATTAGCAATGAAGGCTCACAAACAAAATGTATTAAGCGATTTTATAGCATCTTTGGAGACATTATCGTCATTCAAATTCTACAAATCCTTCTGGTATTTCACTATTGCTTTACTCCTTCCTTAGTAATAATTCCAGAAAATGGTTCACATTAATGTCTCAATCATTCCTTAGCATCCAAGGATCAGCCATATGACCCCAGTCCTAACTAGGACCATCATGTCTCCAATGTCTTACTATTTACTAAATTCTGTATGCACTTTCCTCATATTATTTCACGATGTTTGACATTCTGTCCTCTCTCTCCTGATAACCTCTTTTTCCTGGGGTTCCCCTATTTTGGGCATTCTCCAGTTTCTCTGTGATTCTCACCTCTTCATTTCAGATCTCCTTTGTGGGCTCCTGTTTCCCATAGTTTAAACCTAACGCCCTCTGAGGTCCTCCAAAGCCTGCTTCTATCTTTTAAGATGTGATTGTATTTATTTATTTATTTTTGAATGGCAAGAGTGACACAGAGTGAGACAGAGGGAGTACAGATAGAAAAAGACAGATGTATCCCTGGTTCATTCCAAACAGCCACAAAATCAGTTCTGGATTAGACTATAATCAGGAACCAGGAAATCCATCTCTCTTTCCTTCACAGATGGCAGGGACCCAAACATTTGCGCCACCTTCTACTGCCTCCGCAAGCATATCAGCCGGAAGCTGGATCAAAAGGGAAATAGCCTGGACTTGAACTAGAACTATAACATAGGCAGCTTGGGGTTATAAGTGGTGGCTTAGTCTGCAGCTTCCCAACAGCAGCAACATGCTACACCTGTTGATGAGAACACCCAACTTTTCCCCTCGATGTTCTTTTCTACTTCCATCATCTCAATTACCATCTACGCTGATTACCCCAAAGCAACATAACTCTATTTACTTATATATTACTTTTTACAGATTTATTTATTTTCATTGGGAAAGCAGATCAGACAAAGAAAAGGATAGAAAGATCTTCCATCCGCTGGCTCATGCCCTAAATGGCTGTGATGGCTAGAACTGAGCTGATATGAAAGCCAGGAACACAAGTTTCTTTGGATCTCCGACATGCGTGCAGGGACCCAAGGCTACAGCTTTCCCAGGTCATATGCAGGGAAGCAAAGCAGCTGGGGCACGAAAAAGGGCCCATATGGTATCCCTGTGCTTGCAAAGTGGGGATTTAGCCACTGAGCCATTGAGCTGCCTCCCCCCCTTTTCTTGAAGAAATGTAGCATTTTATTCATAATCAGCCTTCATCCACAATATTCGTCATTTCACCACACACCATGAACCTCGAGATCAGCTGCCAAAAACCATTTCCCTTCATTGTGTCCATAAATAGTGGCATTTCTACTTGGAAAGCCAAGCATGATGTGTACAGAGCAGTAGAGACAGAGAGAAAGATCTTCTGTCAGATGATTCACTCCCCAAGTGACCGCAACGGCGGGAATTGAGCTGATCCAAAGCCAGGATCCAAGATCCTTTTCCAGGTCTCCCACTGGGATGCAGGGTCCCAAGGCTTTGGGCTGTCCTGGATTGCTTTCCCAGGCCACCAGCAAGAAGCTGAATGAGAAGCAGGGCTGCCGGGATTAGAACTGGTGTCCAAATGGGATCCCGGCGCATTCAAGGAAAGGACTTTAGCCACTAGACCACCACGCTTGGCCCAGGAACATACTCTCTATCTAGAGTTCTGAATATCACTGCAGAAACACAGTAATCTGATGATAATACGTTCACTTAACTTTGGAATGGTTACTATAAACACACCATGTACAAAACTACACTCATATTCTTTTCCAGTCCTGTTTTCTTTTCTACTTTTTCCTTTTTTTATTAGATGGTATAATTATCCCCTAGTTATTCAATCCAGAAGCTTAGGCACCATTTTTGAATCTTCCTCTCCTTATCTCCAGTATCAGTATGCAATTCATCACCCATTTTCTGCTATTTGATAAATTGATGGGGGTTATTTTTAAAAAGATGAGGCAAAAATAAATAAAAAGGAAAGAATAGAATTGTTTTGGAGAAATTGAAGTGAATGGTCACTTTAATTTTCTATCTCACATGATTCAGTACAAAGCACTAGAAGCTTCTAAATATCTCTTTTGTTTTCCTATCCCCACTGCTACTAACTGAACTCAGTTCCCCATCACATCTCACTAAAGGTCACACAACAGCTACCTAGCTTACTATCTCTCATGTCATTTGCCTATTCCACATCAAAACTCACAAAGTATTCCTAAAACTTCAATCCTATCATTACTCCGTTAATTTCAGTTCTCCAGAGGTTTTCTGTTGTTTTCAAAATAACGTCTGTGCAAACAGGAACTGTGTTAATTTTGCTTTCTACTCTATTTCTAGCAATGCTGGAAAACAGCAAAAGTATTAGTTGAAGGGTCAGTGCTGTGACTCAACAGGTTAATCCTCCACGTTCAAGTGCTAGCAAACCACATGGACACCGGTTCGTGTCTCAGTTGCTCTACTTCATATAAATGTAAACGTATGTATACCTACTTCATATATATAAAAATCTACTTAAGTTAGATATATCAGCTTCATATATGTGTATACATATGTCTAATTGCATACATGTATCTATCATCTATATATATTTATTTCATATATATCTGGAAGTCTTTGCCTTAATATATATACTTCATACATATGAAAAATATAAATATTTATTAATATATAAAATAAATATATAAATAAATAGAACTATATAAATATAGCTATATGTAAACAAATATATTAAATTATATAAATATATATATGAAAATTCCTTGCCGTTCACACACCAGGATCCCATATGGGCTCTGGTTTGAGTCTTAGAGGCCCTATTTCCCATCCAGTTCCCTGCTTGTGGCCTGGGAAAGCAATCCAGGACTGCCTAAAGCTTCGGGACCCTACGCCCATGTGGGAGACCAGGAAGAGGATCCGGGATCCTGGCTTCATACTGGCTCAGCTCTGGCCATTGTGGCCACTTGGGGAGTGAATCATTGGATGGAAGATCTTCCTATCTGTCTCTCCTCTTCTCTGTATATCTGACTTTCCAATAAAAATAAATCAATCTTTAAAACGAAAAAGAAATGGCAGTAGTGTCTGCTCATTAGACATGAGCTAAATGTAAGCCTTTTGGGTCCTTCACATAAAAGTGAAAAACTGAGTACCATCTTGGAAAGTCTGTGCAGCCTATCATATAAATACATAATGACGGTTTTGTAAAGCACATGTTATTAATTAAATAGTATGAAGAATGGACATTGAAGTCTTGTGGGCATCTTGAAATATGCATTATTTAATTCAATAATCCTTTGAAGTCATTTTTGCTTCATCATCTCAAATGATCTTCTGACACTTGTCTAGTCTTTTATAGTTTTGATAACTATAAAGAGGCAGAATCAGGTATTTGTTTAAAGAAAAAGGAGAGAAAACTGCTATATGCCCATATTTTAAAATAATTTGTTCCTGTTCAATAAAGACATAGATGTTGCCTGATGTGGAGAATACTAGTGTCAGCATCTGTAAAAATTAAACAGTTGTATAAAATCAGTATAAATATAAATATTTCAAATTAATTTCACATTCATAAAATATTTCCTAGTCTTAGACACTTTAGATTCATGTTAGCTTTAAAATGGCATTTCATATTGCATAAAAATATGAAAAAATAAGAAAATGTTTTGAATAAAGAAACATCTTTCAAGTAGGGAATATGCTATGTTCTCTCACTCCATGATAACTTAGCAGCATATTTCCATCAAACATACAAAGTTTTGAAGTATCACATTCAGTCAAATTAATTCAAGTAGGTAAAAGAGACAGTTGAGCCTCATGGTATACATAAAATCTGTCCTATACTCTCCATTCTGTACTGTCTTTGAGATCTAGTCTTTTCATTTGTTTCACTAATCCTCTTATTTCCCATATTGACCTGTTCAGATTTAGGCTATACATTGTTACTCGGTTGAGTCTGCTTAAATGCAAATGTGATTAATCACTCTTCAACCTGCTTTAAATTCAAAAAGAAAGGTAAAAGTTAAAACACACAAGGCCTTTCCAAACAAGGCTGACAATCCCTACACTCTAAATCACTCATTCAATTTCATTTACAAAGTGCTCACCCATAGTTATTTGGGCTCATTTTTGGCTGAAGCAAAGATTCTACACATTCAGCTTTATAAGATGCTAAACTGCTAACACTTTACATATCTAACCACAATATGTGCCAAATCCTTTAATAATTTAACACTTGTATTATCAGATTTCTTACTTTTTGTCAATATGGAAAAATACCTAAAATAAACTTGATCATTACATTTATCTCAAGTTACTTTGTCAAAATATACTTATTTCTTAAACATGTTCAGTGTAAAATGATGACTTTTTTCTATTTTGTTTTCTTTTGTCTTTGATTTTCAGAATTATTTTGTACGCAGATCTTTGTCGATTGTTTGATCTGTTGCAAATACCTTCTACAGGAAGGTGTGCGGGAAGAACATCTTTTCCTTTTAATCTCCTAAATAAATGCTAGGATCCCTTCAACAAAAGACAAACTAGTAAGAAAAAAAACATGCAAGTGTATTCAATGTATGATTTGTGAGACATGGGAACTTTCATAATCAAATGAAGACCCAAAATAATAGTTAAGTCTGTGTGTTTTTATATCACGCTTGATGAAGGGCAGGCAGACAGACAAGTCTGATGAGGCAAATGGAATGATGTCAGTATGACAAATGGAGAAAAGTTGCGAGGCCTGTTTAGAAAATCCTTCCAAAATTTTACAACCTGTTTTAGATGACAGTCACAGGCAGTGTCAAAGACATTCTTATGCCTCTCTCGCATCTCAAATCTTCTCAACTTAAATCTTCAATATATCAAGGTGTCATTTTTGGAGGTTTTCTTCTACATTATTGTGACTTTTCTTTTACTTTATTTATGGCATTTTGCTGAAAAGTACATTTTTCATTGTATTGGTGATAATTATATCAATCTCTTTTTGGTGGGTCAGCATTTATTATTTACAGGCTTTTTTCAATCTCAATTTTTTTTTTCTATAAAAGTTTCAAAGAATATGCTTCTTGTTTAACCTTAGACTAACATGGACTTGTTTTCTCGGTGTGAAATATGGTTGAAAAGCACTTCATAAACCTACTCTCTCAAAAATATCCAGTTGTCTGTATACAACTTCTGAAATGATCAGCTGACATACAAGAGCACTTCTGTCACTTAAGAAGGTTACACAAACTCATAAATCACCCTTTGGATTTTCTATTATTTCCCAAGAGGCAGCAAATCTCTGAGCTGAGTATATGGTGCTAATTATCACACCTTGCTCTCTCTCCATGTGTGTATGATGGTGTGATTAGTGTTCTTTTCTTCTTGGGTGTCTCAGCTGTCCTTTCTATTCTGCTATATGTGATTTTTTTTCAGGTCTAAATTATAGCTAAAATTTCTTTGTACATTTTGTCAGAAAATATTATGTCCATTCCAAGAACTATTTTAAAATGCAAACAATCATGCTTTCCTTTCTGACAAATTCCTTTTATTTCCTGGTAAACTGCCCTTTGTTCAAGTGCTCCTGGTAGCATCATGTTAAGTTTTCATGATTCACTCTTAGTTTCTTTAAGAATTTTGTACACAGCTATTTTTTCCTTTTGCACTCGGCAGTCCTGATACCTGCAGTCCTTTGAGGATTTTGATCTGCACTTTTTTTCTAAGAACTCTCACAGTGTGTTACCTTCAGGAATGCTTGGTGACCTTTGATTGTAAGTTAATTGCTTTATGTAGTCTGTGGGAATCCTGCAGGGCTAAATTGATCATGTTTTCATCGAAAATAGAATTTGCATATCTTTCTACCGTAGCCACGGGTACTATGGGACTCAGATCACCTCTGTCCAATCTATATTGGGGTTCTGGTTTATGCAAACCCAGCATTACCAGCCTGAAGATCAATTTATCAGAACAATTAAGCGTGAATAATTCCAAGATTCCCATTGCTCACTCTCCTTAGGCTTAGTCTCATGATATTTTGCTCAATTAAAAAAAGAATCTCATATTGTAATATGAGATTGTTCATATTTATGTTACCATGTGACATATCAATACTTTTATGTATTGTCCCATTAAACATATCTAGTGCCTCGAACACAGAATATTCCATCACTGTGGAATCTTTTTAGCTTACGATGAAAGAGTAAGTTATTATCTACAGTTACCCTACAGTGATAAAGAATACTGGAATTTCTTATTCCCCTGTTACTACTATATATTACCCATTAATCAATATTGCCCTATCTCTTCCTCCTTTGTTCTTTCCCCAGCTTCTGCTCACCACCTTTCCTGTTCTTAAATTCCATGAGGATCAACTGTTTTTGGTCTCACACATGTGATGACATGGTATTCATTCTTTTGCAACTCACTTGTTTTATTTAACATAATAACCTTCAGTTGTATCCATCATTGCGAATGACAAGATTGCATCACTTTAATGGCAGAACAGTATTTCACTGTGCATACGCGTATAAATGCGCTGACTTTTCCTTATTGACTCATTGACCTACGGACACGTAGGTTGTCCCCATTCTTGGTGACTGTGAATAGTGCAGCAACAAATGCAGGAGTGCAGAAGTTTTGACAGATTGATTTCATTTCTCTCTGATAAATTCCCAGTAGTGGAATTTATGGAACTTAGTGGATCATATACAAACAAACCCGTGTTCAGTTTTTATGAGTAACCAATATACAGTTTTCACAGAGTTACACAAATTTACATTCTTTACCATCAATGTATAAGGGTTTCTTTTCTCCACATCTTTACCAGCCCTTGTTACCATTTGTCTTCTTGTTCACAGCTAACTTAACTGAAATTATCTTATTTCATTGTGATTTTGATTTTCTATTCTTGATGACTAGCTATGATGAGAGTTTTTTCATGCAATTAGTGATCATTTGTATATTTTTCTTGATAAAATGTCTATTAATATCTACTATTCATTTTTAAATTAGATTGCTTATTGTTATTGCTGGTGAGTTGCCCGCAGCCTTACGAATTTTAGGTATTAATAATTTTTAAAAAGTTTTCTATTTTGGAAGTTGTCTCTTTACTCTGTAGATTTTTGGGTTTTTTGCTGTGCAGAAACACTATAGTTTGACATAATATGATTTGTCCATTTTTGTTTTTGTTTCCTGTGTTTTTGAGATATTACTCCAATCTTCGTCCATTCCAATATTCTAAAGCATTTTCCTCAACTTGTCTTCTAATGGTTTCAAATTTTTGAGTTGATTTTGTACACAGTGAGAGTTAAGAGCTGTTTTATTCTTCTGCAATCCCTAATTATTCATTTCTTATAGTCTTGCTGAAAAGACTATCCTTTTCCAAAGTGTGTTTCAGCACGTTTGTCAAAGACCAGCCGGCTTGCAGAGGAGCAAGTTTACATTAAGTGATTCTGTAAAGTTGTACAGGTCTATGTGTCTGGTTTGATGCTAATAACATGACTTTTATTTATAGAAGCTTTGAAATGTATTTGGATTCAGGCAGTGTAATGTCTGCATTTATCTTTTTGCTCATGATTATTTTGGCCATTTGAGGTCTTTTTTGGCTTTACACTAACTTAAATGTTGCTTTTCTCCAGTTATTTCAAAAAGCCAATAGAACAAAAAATTAAAAAAACCAAAAGCTAATATCCAACATTGGTAATTCCATAGGACTGCACAGATTCTGTAATAGTTCTAAATACAATGAACATTTTAATGATATTTATTATTCAAATTCATGAACATGAGAGTCCTTTCCATTTCTATTTTTCCTCCTCAACATCTTTCATCAACATTTTGTAGTTTTCATTTTGTAGTTTTCTTTCATCTCTTTAGTTAAATTTATTCTTAGTTCCTTCATGTTTGTAGCTATTAAATATGGGCTTTCTGGATTTCTTTCTCATGTTAATTACTTTTGGTTTATAATAGTGTTGCTGATATTTGTATGTTGATTTGCATCCTGCAATTTTTCTGAATTGTTTTTAATAGTTTTTTTGGGGGGGAGGAGAGGGGAAAAGAGGGGAGGAGGTGTGTTGTCTTTGAGGTTTTCTATCGAGACTGACTTCTACAAACAAGAATAATTTTACTTCCTTTTCTTTCCAATGGTGATGTTCTTTATTTGTCTTTATTGTCTCATCTCTTTAGCTAGGATATCCAGTAAGATATTCAGTAAAAGTGGTGAAGGTAAGTATTGTTGCCTTGCTCTGGATTTTACTGGATGTTTTCTCTATTCAGTTCAATGTCAGCTGTTGACTTGTTATATATGAGCTGTAGTATCTTTATTCTGAGGTTTTTTCTTTTTTTTCAAATCATAAAGTTGGATCTTACCAATGCCTTTTCTGCATCTATTGAGGATGATCATACTGTCCTTTATTCTGCTGATGAGGTATGCCACTCTTACTAATTTGCATATGTTGAACAACCTTGTATCCCTGAGGTGAATCCCAAATGATCATGGCAAACAATCTTTTTAATGAGTTATTGGGTTCTGTTTAGTAGTGTTTTGTTTAGAGTTTTTGCATCTATGCTCCTCAAGGATATTATCTAGTCACCTAATGTCTTTCTTCCTTTCTATGGCCCCTCTTCTTTTTTGGCTATGCCTTTGCCTAATTTTGATGCCGGGGTAATACTGATCTTGTAAAAGGAGTTTGAAAAGATTACTGTAACTTTCAGATTATTGGAATAATTGAAGAATTCCTGTTAAATATTCTTTTAGACTATTTTATTCTTTTAGAATGCAGCACTGAGTTCATCTCACTTCTTAAGGGTTTCTTTTACTTTTACTTGACAGGCAGAGTTTCACAGATGAGAGACAGAGAGGAAGAGATCTTGCATCTGCTCATATATGCGCCAAATAGCAGCAATATCAGAGCTGAACTGATTGGAAGCCAGGAGCCTGGAACATCCTCAAGGTCTCCCATGTGGGAGCAGGCGCCCAACGTCTAGAGCCATCCTCTGCTGCTTTCCCAAGCAGGCCAAAAGCCAGGAGCTGGACTGGAAGTAGCACAGGTGGGACTCAAACCAGTGTCCATATAGGATGTTGGTACTCAACACAGAAACTTGATTTAGTGTACCATCCCCCCACCCACAATTCATCTCATTTTAAAGAACTGGGAGCATCACGGTTCCATAGAGCTCTCCCTGCTGTGAGTCCAGCAATGTATCCATAATGGTATAATCAATCCAGTCTTCACTCATCTAATGAATGAAAAATAAAAATATCATGTTTTTCAATATACAAAAGCTTACATTAGCTAAATTGCACTGCTTAAGCATTTTTGAAATACATATATTACTGAAGGAGCTAAGTGAATGATGAAATAAATAAACATAGTTATTGTTACCAATAACTATTCTTTGTGAAAATGTGTTTTATATAACTATTCTTTAAGAAAAATCTGGTTTTTAACAGGTATAAGTTGATAAAACATCAATAAGCCTATAATATATACCAGCAAGAAATATTCAGATCAGGTCCTATTAAAATATTTTTCCCAAGGAAAATCAATGACCTGAATAGAATTTCCAGCTTTGCCACTTAATGGTTAGTTAACTTTGGATTATTTATCTGATTAACTGTTTCTCATTTTTCTCACTGGGAAAACATCAATGATAAAACTGCTTATCCTTTAAGGTTAATCCAAAGCGAAAGATTTAATGTGGTAAAATGGAAAGTGTCTAAAAAAATAATATCTGGCACTTAATAAAAATTCAGTAAAGGTTGTTGTATATAAAGGAATTACAATTTAGTGCAAAATAATAAACTGGAATTAAAGTACAATTTATAAATTAAAATGTATTATTGATCTAAGTTTCTGAATTACAGATGCCATAATTTCAAATAAACATCATTAGATACAATCTAATTTCTTAAAGAACAAAGGAGTTCATCATTCAGCACAAATTTGTTCAATATTTGACCAGAGCACCACAGTCTACAAGACTAAAAAGAGCCCTGAAAATCAATACTCTCCTTAAGGGACTATGTAAACAGAAGTGCAGATGCAAGTACGCAAACGACTGCAACTGAAGAATAACACCGTTATCATCAGAATTCCTCTGCTTACTAGACATTATATCTCATTTATTGCATCTTGGAAGACATTCTTTTTTTTTAGAACAATTCAACATAAAATCAAAACTCTGATTTTCAGATAAGGAGAAAAAAGCCTCCAGGGTGGTAAGACGATTCTTCACGTTCAAGGTACTCGCTTTTTATATTAGCAAAAAATTTCTGTTATTTCCTGACTCCCATATGTTGGAAGAACTTGGGAAAAGATCAAGCTGTTTTTAATACTATCTTTAAAGGCAGAATTACAAGGAAAGGGGATACAATAGAGATCTCATCTTTAACCATAACCTCACAAGAGGTAAAGTTGAAAGAGATTAAAATAAAATTAATTATTCGAAATTTTTTCTGGGAAAATAAAAACAGACTTGGAGGACCCGGCACCGTGGCCTAGCGGCTAAAGTCCTCGCCTTGCAAACACTGGGATCCCATGTGGGTGCGGGTTCTAATCCTAGCAGTTCCATTTCCCATCTAGCTCCCTGCTTGTGGCCTGGGAAAGCAGTCAAGGACGGCCCAAGGCCTTGGGACCCTGCACTTATGTGGGGGACCTAGAAGAAGTTCCTGGATCCTGGTTTTGGATTGGCATAGCACCAGCCATTGCAGTCACTTGAGGAATGAATCATTGGACAGAGGATCTTTGTCTCTCTTCTCTGTATATCTAACTTTCCAATAAAAATAAAAAATAAATCTTAAAAAAAAAGACTTGGATGGATGGGTAGAAGAATGGTTAGAATTTGAGAGCATTTTGAAGTCATAAACACAAACAAATTTAAAAAAGGAAGACATTTCATAACATATTTATTCTACCAATGCATTCCTTTTTATTTCTTTAGTGTCTTTAAGCAAACAGATCATTCATTCCTTCCTGGCCACCAAGAATCATTACCAAACATGACAAAGAAGATATCTGATCCATTCCATTTACATTCCTGTGTTATGTCACTAACAACATGCACCATCATCTGAAAGTGAGAAGTTCTAAAACAAGAAATACAGTAGAGGAGTAACAGAGGACGTTGGGGACATGGCAGACATGGTGTGCAAGGACACCTTCCTAAAGAAATCATGACTGGTTTTACTTAAACAAAGAAAAACACAAAATGCCAACAGCAAAAGGGTTTCTCAGTGCCATGTCCATGTGCTAGCTAAAGGCAGCTGAGAGATTGTGGAGTCTTTTAGTTGATTCCTTCCCACCTCCATAGCCACCATGTCCATCCTGACACAGCTTAAATAAAAAAAGAGATCAAAGAATGATAGCAGCACTAAAAGAAATCAGGTAGAAAACAGAAGAGTAGAATGACAAATTAATATCACTTCTGCCCTGTTGGAAAGCCCAAAAGACAGAAACTAAATAATACACTGTTGCTGTCCTGAGTAGTGGCAGTGAGTTTGCGACAAAGCAAACAAAGGAGAAAGGGAAGTGAAAAAGAAACATATTTCCAGTTAACTGACAGTTACAAAGAGAAAAACAGATTCAACTGAAGGTTATTGGGAAAATAGTTCAAATAAATGAGGCTGAATCAAATATCCACACAGCATTTAAGGTAGGATAGAGAACAACTAAAGCTAAACTTTAAAATGAAAAATTTATAAAATGATAAATATGGGTATCTGGAGATGATAGCGGAGAAAAAGATTGGTGAGAATATCAGTGATATTTTTCCATCCACAAACTAAAGTATACTAAAAGTGTCTTCTTCATGGAGAAATTTGGTATATTAAAATCTAGGCACTGAGCATAATTAAAAGGCAAATGCACTTGACATTTTTGTTGGCACAAACTTAGAAAGCATGATATGAGCCAGTCATCCAAATAAGCCATTCAAAGCACAGATGAGAAGAAAAAAAGGCACATTTGAATGTTAACATAATTTGAATATTAGAGAAATAAAACTATAAATCTAATAAAGCTTTTAATTGTGTTTAAATGATAAGGGTGTTATCAAAGATGCTAAGATGCCTTACCTTTTTATTTACTTTCCCATTCATTTTGTACTGTGTAGGGTTAAGACTAGTTGCTTTTTTGGTTGCTTTTAGTTATGAATTTTGCTTTCATTTTAAGCAGGTCATTTTCCACCAAGGCTTGGATAATTCATTAATCTGGCATATCTCAGGAGAACACACAACATGGTTTAAATCATATTAATAGAGGTTGCACTGCAATTTTCGCAGGTGTTTATTTAATAAATTAGAGGCTGCCTTAATACTGGATGGAGGAGCCAGATTAGAAAATGATTTTATTTTGAGTTCTAGCTTTTCCAAGATTATTTAGTATACAGGCTAAATTATAAATAAGTATTTTAGAATTTGGGGTTAGTTTTCAATCCTAAAATATCCTTTGGCCTTGAGTGAATAACTAGACTGAAACCACATTTTAAATGGTTCTTGATTGTTAAAAAAAAAAAAATCTAATAACTGCATTTCACACTTTGTAATTCTCCAAAAAAGTCTAACCAATAATTATATCCAAGATTTTTAAAATTCTATTTTCTTTTTAATATTGTTTACATAGTTGAGAGGGATTATGTCCATGTGAGCCTCTGATTATGGTGGCAAGGGTCAGGTGCGGAGGAAGGTGGGTGGGGCAATTTTTTTTTCCTTTTCTTCTGTGTGCACAGGAGAGGAGAAAAAGAAGGCGAAGGCCTATTGGCTGACCAAGTTCATGTCAATACATCCACAGACCCAGCAACATGATGCAAAACTTGGTCATTCTGTTTTCCAGCCTCTGGAGAGGCCAACATCTCTTGCTACTCCAGATGTCACGGCTGTCATGTGTATCTGAACATGCTGTCCATTGCAAAGCATTAGAAATCGGGGAGGCCCAGCCCTGATATAAGTACTCATGGGTCTGAGCAGAAATCTTGTGACCTTCCCTGTAGCTGGGGTTTGAGTCTAGTTGGGAAGTCCCTCAAGAAACCTCCTGTGGGGTGACATCAGACCTGGCTGCTATGTGTGTTTCCCAGTGTAAACCTGCACCAGCCAATGTGCATATTGGTGGATGTAAGCTGCCTAGTCACTTCAGACCCAGCTCAATTTCTCATGTAAATCGACAAGTGTTGTGCTCCAGCCAGTAAGCCCATCACAGATCCTCACGCATACCAGCCAGCACCCCCATCAGACTTTCCCCATCTCTGGGTTTTGCATGTGCCAGCAGGTGCATAGCCCATCCAAACAGATCCACCCAATGCTCTCACACTTACTACTGGAAGTAGTGGTCCAGTAAGGGATTCTGTTAAATTCCCCTACAAGGTTCACTCCCATCATTGGGTCTTGTGCATGCCAGCTGGTGCTGCAGCCCTTTTGAAATGGTCTGTCCTCAGTGCTGGTTTTTGTCTGAAGGTGATATAGCCTGGTTCAGGCAAGACCATTTCCAGTTCCAGCTCTTGCCAATGGCTGGAGCAGCCTAGATCAATCTTTCCCACCTCAACGCTTGTGTGAACTAGTGGGTGTTGCAATCCAACCTGGTCTGGCCTGTGCCCTGTCTTGGCTTTCATTTGTGCCCGTGTGTTCTGTGGATGGACTCTGCATGGACTGTACTCAGAACCAGATCACACATGGATGGCAATGGTTGCTGTAACCCTGCCTGATCTGGCCTGCTTCCAGTACTGGCTGTTACAGTCACTAGTGGGAACTACACCTCGCAAGGGAGTTCCCCAATTTCCCCTACCAGGGCCATTCCCAGAAACAAATCTCATGCATGGCAGTAGGTGTTGCTTTCCAGACAGAGCTGACCAGTTCCCGTTCTGGTGCTTACCTGTGGGTACTGCAGCTTAAGTGCAGTTCCAACTCTCACTGTTGGATGCTACATGTGAGCCACCCTGGCCTACCCCAAGACCTGGCTCTCATGTGAACCAGAAGTTGCCACAGGCTAGCCTGAACTGTCCCACATCAATTCTGTCTCTTTGGAATACCATAGCCTTGTCTTGCCTGGTCCACCTACAGCCCTGGCTTTTGCATTCACCCATGGGAGCTGCAGCCCAGAAGAGTCTGTAGAGTTCTCCTAATTTCAGAGATTAAGCAAAATAATGTTCAAGAAATTTCCAGTTTGTTTCTTTTGTGTGCTTAACATATCTTTGAATCAGCGCTTCCATTACATGGCAATGAATACGGATTCAAGAAATATCTGAGTCCCAAATTCTGGTTTCATGCTTAACCATCTACAATCTGTTTTTATAAACATTTATTTATTTTTATTGGAAAGTCACATTTTACAGAGAAAAGGAGAGAGAAAGAGGAATATCTTCCATTTGCTGGTTTACTCCACAAGTGATCACAATGTCCAGAGCTGGGTTCAGTTAATCCTAAACCAAGGGCCAGGAGCCTCGTCTGGGTCCCCTACGCAGGTGCAGGTTGCAGGGTCCCAAGGCTTTGGGCAATCCTCCACTGCTTTCCCAGGCCACAAGCAGGGAGCTGGATGGGAAGTGGAGCAGCTGGGATATGAAACAGTACTCATATGGGATCCTGGCACATGCAAGGTGAGGACTATAGCCAACAGGCTACCGTGCCAAGCCCAACCATCTCCACACCACTTTTGGAACACAGTATTTTTAAAAAATTTTTTATGATATAGTTTCATAGGGTCTGGGATTTCCCTTACCCCCTTTCTAAACCCCCACCTCTCCACTGATTTCCCTGATATAATTACAATAGTATAGTAGTTCAAAAACAGTCATAAGGGCATCATTAAACTGTGTAAGTATATCCTGACATTGGAGTTGTGGACAATGACAGAGAATCCAGCATCCTGTTGTCAAGCTATTTTTATTTCACTGGGAATCCATTTTTTATGGAAGTAGAGATGTTTACCTGCATTATATCTTCACATCTTGATACGATAGTCTCTACTACATAGTTGTTATATATCTCCTTAAATGAGAAGCCATGAATCAAAATCAACAGGATGAAAAAAAATAGAAAATTGACAGCATGAAATTAAATAACATGTTACTGATTGGCCAATGTGTCGCTGAAGAAATGAAACAAATCAAAAACCTTCTTGAAGCAAATGATGCTACCCTGTGCTATGAGTTAGTGAGAAAATTAATCAGAAAAACAAACTTTTTTGAATGAATGAAAACAAAAACAAAGATATCAAAAATCCCTGACATGTAGCACAAACAGTATTAAAAGGGATATTAATCTTGCATTTTGCATGAAAGTTGCCTTATGCCAGAAAGAACATATTTGTCCTTTGGGACTGACCTATTTCACTAAGCATAATGATCTGTAGGTAGGACCATTTGGTTGCAAATGATATAATTTCATTCTTCTTAATGGCTGAGTAGTATTCCACAGAGTAGATTTATCCTGATTTCTTTATCCATTTCTCTTTTGATGGGAATCTGGAACATGGTATTTTATACTGTAAATGCAAATTGGGTATTTTTTTTTTATCCTTGGCCTACTCTCTAAAATTGAGGGTGTTTGGTACAGATAAGTTCTCAGAACAGTCACAGCTATTAGTAACACCCTCTCTCATGCTCGGAGCCACATCCTTTTTTCTGGTCCCACTGCTTTATATTCCACTGCCTGAACTGTAGAAAATGTAGAAATGCTTTTTGTTTGGTGTTTTTGCTGTTTCTCAATCCAAAGTTTTGGCTCTTATGCTGTTCTTCTTTTAAAACCTAGTTCCCACCAGTCATTAGATAAGAGACTTAATTTTCTTTGACCTTTCACACACATTTTTGCTTTTCCAATGAATTTCCAACTCATTGAATTCAACCCAAACTTCTTCCACTCACTGTGCATATGTAGAATATTTTATGTATTCCCTATCATTATTACTGCAGATGACTCCTGGTACATGGAGAATGGGACAGATCTGCCTTTTTGCTGAAGTTATGGCTAAGGCTATGATCACCAGGTCACCATCTGGCTCACAGGTCTCAGTATTCCCTCAAGCTTCAACCATTCCTGAACAAGTGTTATTATTCTCCCATTAGTACAAATGTGAGTCTGTGCTTTTCATAGGATGTACTCACCTTTATTTTTTATAACCATATTTTATTCAACCCTCCCACTTCTAATGTTTCTACAACATATACACACGATTTGTACTTTAGGCACACTGGGTTCTGCTTAACATTAGCTGTTTGGCAACATTGCATAAACCCAAATGCTCTAACATCAAGAAAACTAGCAACTTATAAACCTCTGCCAACACCATGTTTTCTTACTTTAAAAACACAAAAATAAACAAGTGAACAAACAAAATCAGAAAATCTTCTCTGACATTGAGTGATCTTAAAAGTGGGAAGATGGTAAAGAAAGAGTTGAAGCCAAGAACAACATTTGAAAAAAAAAAGCATAATTTAAGTGGCAAAAAATCATAACCTTAAAATTATGAATTATGTAATACATGAATATCAACAATTATTTCAAAATGCTTAGCTGAAGAACAATTTCCAGTTGCCTTAATAAGAAATAAGATGAACTTACAAGGGGAGAATATGGGGAAATTGTATTTTATATATTGTTCTCCTCCATATTTTGAAAGATTGTAATTTATTCAGTGTTACAAGAATGAAGGTCAATTTTTATTAGGATGTAATAATTTTCTTCTTTCAAATTCCTTTCCTTCTATTGTCTCCAGGTCGTATAGACTTGTCTATTCTGCATTTCCTTCCTGAATCCTATCAGTGCGGTTGGATGTGACCACATGAGACAGCCTGGGGACTGCAGAAAACAAGAGCAGTAGTGTGGAGAGGAGCCGCACACAGACTCTCCACTCTTACTCTCTCACCCATGTTGCATCTGGCATTTCCATGGTGCTTTTATGGCGGGAGGAACTGGCAAAATTCCACTTGCCTCGCTTTCATCAGAAGCAGGCCCGAAGTCAAGCGAATTCAATTCAACTGGCACATGAAAGCTGGCCCTGTCCATCCCTGATAGCAAAATGAATGAGCTGTGATAGACAGTATGATCCTCTCATGGCCAGGCAGGTCTCACATAGGGCAAACTGAGCTCTATGCTTCCTTTGTATGACGGTGTACACAATTTACCTCCCAAGGAACCACGAGAAGAGTTACGCTCAGGAAAACAGTGAGGCCAAAATCATGGGGATAGGTAAAAAAAAGCCTACCATGGATTTAACTTGTATTTTAATCCAAAAAAAAAAAAACAACCAAAAACTTATCTTTGAAGCAAATCTGTGTTCACAAACAATTTGCTAATCGGACAGGGATGTTACACCACTAGTTCCTGAAAAGTGGACTGCACTGAAACTAGGACCCCTTACCAGAGGCGATGATTCAGATTCACTGCAGTCTACCTCTGTAATATGCACCTGCCTACGGCACAGACCTGAGGAGGTGGAACCTCTGGCCTCTTCTGAGAGCTCATAAGACACACCAAAAATGTGCAACATTCTTTGGAGGAGATACTTGCTGATTTCTGAAAGAAGGAAAGAGTCCTAAAAGGAAATCTCATGTACAGTCTTCTAAGTGTAGAAAGTTTTTTAAAAGTTGCGAAAAGCCACGGGACATACTTGCATGAGCTGAAAATCACACATTGAGTCCTTATTTACAAGTACTAACTTCTCGAGTCATTCTTAAAGATAGGATAGGACCTAAGCAGGTTTGGTTTGGGAGAAAAAAATGGAATGGGTCCCGAGCTGGGAAGAAACAGGCCTCATATGTTCAAAGCACCTTAAACCATGAACTTTGGAATCCTTTTGATTCTCATATAAATTTTTACAGAAAAATAACAGACCACTGCACCCTTATTACATCATTGTTTTAATGATATAAAAGGAAGTCATTTAATATTTTAATAGTATAGAACTATATAAGTAACCAATTTATGAAAATACTGAAATTTCCCGAATTCACAGATACTTCTGGGTTGTACAATGGAAAAATAAAGGTCTCAACTTTTTCTGAAAGGGACCCACTTCTGGATAGGAACAGAGGTGACAGACAAACCATATTAATGCTTCAATTATGAACTGAAAGGAAGACAGAGAGTTAGTTTTTGTCTGGGACCAGTGAGTACTATTTCTCTTGGGAATTTGTGTGGCTGAAGAATGGGCGCTAAAAGCAGCGTTCTTCATTGGTAATTGTTGGAGGTCAGACAATATGTAGTATGGTTTGAATGTCCTCTTCACAAGCCTTGGTGAAAGTGAATTCCTATTGTGAACCATTAAGTATGTGGAAAGTTAATCTAACTACATTATTTGAAAGTGCAAATTGTGGGCAGTAGTTAGTTTTAGATGTGTTCACAAGGTTGAGTTCCTCTGACTGTCTCCTGGATGAGTCAAAACAGGCACAGTGATCCATGTTAGCAAACTTTTCTGTCTCAGCCTGTGATGCCTTCAGTTGCTGCTTTGGAGCTCCACTGAATCTGCAGCAGCAAGAAAGCACTCCCCAGCTGTGCCCTTTGGCCTTGGACCTTAAGAACAATGAGCTCCATAAACCTTCTCCTTTATAGAGCATGAGTCTGTGCTGTTTGGTTATAGGTATAAAAACAGATTAAAGCATCATACCTTTGTTTTTATGACATAAATTTTTCTCCATGTGCTAACTTCTGACCCTAAATTCAAACCTTCATGAAGCTAAAAATTGTTTATGAAGCCTCTTGGGATGAAAGGTGGATTCATGTTCTGAGTCCTTGCCAAGTTTCTGTCTCTTTCTTCAACACTGGACTCCGTACTTAGCCATCTCTATTATTCTTTTTTTTTTAACTACTAAAATTATCCCATCAATATATTCTTTACTATGCAATGGTCTCATGTAGAAATTGTTACGAAGTATTCTTTTCAAAAATATGAAAATAAAAATAATCTTATTTAGTATATTTTATAAATAAGTATGTATACTTATTTAGTATATTTTAAAACCTGCTAGATTTTTACCTTAAACAGAGAACAACTCTAGGACAACTAGATAATTCGCACATTTTAGTCTCTGCACACTCACATTATTTTTCTTTTCCAAATAGGCATTTTAGTTACTGCTGCAGTTCACAGGTACTTAAATATTCTTAGTCATAACAGTTATTCAATCCCTTGAGCACATAACATTTCAACCCATAAGAACAGGCTAAAATGGTTCCTTCTAAGAGCTGTGTAAACATTGGGAAAATCTTATTCTATAACATTATCATGTACTTTAGTAACTGCAAATCTATTCTAAGCACATGACCACAACTACTTGTATTTAAACAGATAATGTTCTCAGTACAAGATTATAGAGGTTTGGCATCAGCAACCCAATTTTTTTTCCCTCTATTTTCCTGGGGACATTTCTATGGACAAAGAAAGATTAGTTATTCTATTTTATTTATAAGTACACATTTAGGATACATGTAAAGGCGGTCTCAAGCACCAAAACTAATAATTCAGTATTTTCTTACTCTACAAAACCAGTATTACATGTTAAGTAATATTTGCTAATTGCCAGATATTTTAGTTGCTATTGCAGCATCAACACTCTGCTTTAGTAATTCATTAACAAGCACCAAAAGAATGACCATGAGGGAAAGACCGTGTACAATGTAATATTTATTTCTACAATGTTAGTCACACAGTGCTAGTTTATTTTGCATTACAATAAGGACATTTTCAACATATGTGGAATAAATTGTGCAAGCTGGGAGAACTATCTAGTTCTTTTAAATCAGATTATCTCATGCTTTCCTAATCTCCCAATAAACAGTGAAGCACAGCTTTGCATCCTGCAATATGAACTTGGCAGACAAAGATGTGCAGAAGATACTTGCTTCCTGTGAGGCCAAGTTTTGATACCCTTCATTAGTTTGTACAAATTCATATTCCAAAGTCTGAAATTCAGACAGCCAGTATTTTCAATCTTGTTGTATCAAAGTTATTTAAGCTGAACCTCAAAGGAGCTGAGACATTCTTCTAAATCTTTTACTAAATTTCCCTACCTTATGGAGAAAGAAGAAAAAGTAAGCAATTTAAATGAAGATGAAAATCAGTAGTTTGTACATTAAAAATCCCTGGATTTATTGCAGCTCAATGTGATAACATGCTAACTAAATCACTACCCTTAACACAAAAGATGATAAAATAATCTTTTATATCCATATTTTTTTTTCCAGTGGCTCTGGTTAAAAACTGGTCATCAACTTGGTGAAGTGCAAAGTTCTTACATATATCCACTAACAGAAATCCAAAATCCAAATGTAGTACCGTTAGGACTGAACCAATGCCTGGCCGTACACTCTCCTCAGGCTCTGTGCGAGAATCAACTGCTTGCATCTTCCAATGGAAGATGGAGGCCTTGGAACTCAGGGCTACACCCATTCCAGTTTGTGCCCCATACGGTCACACTGTCCTTTCACTCCATGTGTTCAAAATTCCTCTGCTTCACCATTTTTTTTTTTTAAGATTTACTAATTTGTTTGATAGGCAGTTAGAAAATTCAAATGGCTAATAGACATACAAAAAAAAAAAAGGTTAGGCTCCCAAGATGTTAGGGAAATACAAACAAGAGCCACATTGAGGTTCCACTTAACATCAGTGAGATTGGCCTATCTGCAGAAATTACTAACACTACCTGCTGCAGAGGGTGTGAGGAGAAAGGCACCCCACTCCACTGCTGATGAGAATGCAATAGTGCACCCGTTATGGAAGTCAGCATGGTTAGTGCTCAGACATCTGTCCCACTCCAGGAAATATATTCAACAAGTGACATTTAAATATGAGAAAATGACCTAAAACCCTTTGTTCATAGCAACACAATCTACAATATCAAAGACATGGAAACAATCTAGATGCTCCTCAAAGGAGGAACAGATAAAGAAACTGTGGCACATCTACTCTATGAAATACCACTCAGCCATTTAAAAAAATGAAATTCTACCATTTGCAACAAAATGGTCCCAATTATGAACAAGGAAATAAGCCAATCACTGAAGGACAAAAATCATATTTTCTCTCTGATATAACACAACTTTCATGCAAAATACAAGTTAAATATATATACATGTATATACATATACATGAATACACACATATATATGTCAATATGCATACATACATATCCTCATAGATGAACTGTACAATAGAGACTAGCTAGCCAGGAAGTTAAGATATACTGCCACATTCAGCGCTACCCCCAAATAAAAAAAGGAATGTCAATGAAGCTATTAAACATATTTTGACAATATGATACTAGATATTCTAGCATTGCCTGTACCTACAATGCCATGATATACTTAAATAGAAGAATACTGAACTTGTGACTGATGCTGAAGAACCATATTATTGTAATAAAATGGGGGTAAACAGTGGAAGAAGGCATAGGTGGGTGGAAGCGGGAATCCCTGCACCTATTGAATGGTACCATGTGATTTTCAGATAGCAAAGTACAATAAAATGAAGATTACGGTGAATAATAATAAACCAGCAGAAGAATAAAGCTCATGCTAAGTAAAGAGAGAGAGAGATTTATTTGTTTGAAGTCAGAGGAAGAGGGAGAGAGAAAAAGAGAGGAAAAAAGAAAAACAAAAGAAAACAAAGAAAGTGGAGAAAACAGAGAAAGATCTTCCATCCACTGGTTCACTCCGTGGATGGCTGCAAAGGGCAGGGTTGCATCAGGCTAAAGCCAGAAGTCAACAACTTCATCAAAGTCTTCCAGGGATCTGCAAAGTGCCCATATCCTTGGGACACTGTCCACTACTTTTCTAGGTGCATTTTCCAGGAGCCTGGTGGATACTAGAGGAGCTGGGACATGTGCTGCCACCTGACAGGATGCTTGCATTATAGGTGGCAGCTTTACCCACTATTTGAAACAGTGTGCCCTGCTTCATTCTTAAAAGAATATTGTGCTAGGCCCAGAGTGATAGCATAGTGCTTAAAGTCCTCATCTTGCACGCGCCAGGATCCCATTTGGGTGTCGGTTCTAATCCCAGCAGCCCCGCTTCCCATCCAACTCCCTACTTGTGGCCTGGGAAAGCAGCGGAGGAAGGCCCAAAGCTTTGGGACCCTGCACCCACATAGGAAACCCAGAAGAAGCTCCTGGCTCCTGGCTTCAGATTGGCTCAGCTCCAGCCGTTGCGGCCACTTAGGGAGTGACACATTGGACGGAAGATCTTCCTCTCTGTCTCTCCTCTTCTCTGTATATCTGACTTTCCAATCAAAACATAAATAAATCTTAAAATAAATATTGCATGAAGGACATTCTCCCTAGATAAAGCTTTCATTTACATACGTTTGCATAGACTACATTTATTTATTTATTTTTCAGGTAAGGTTTACAAGTTCCAGGTTTTAGGATCTAGAATCATCGAGTAGCTATTATTCAGATTACTAAAACCTAAATATTGTCTATGTTTTAAAGGGTAGTTTTCAAGGTTTATGTCAACTATGGTTAGGATTTAGTTTGAATACTCTAAAGGTTTTACATGTTGAAATTTAATTCCTAATGGAAGTTATTAAGAAAGCAAAAATGTACTCCAACTACGGAGCTCAGAGGTGGGGTTTTTTGGAAGCGCTGAGGCAGAGGACAGAATCCCATGTTTGAATTCTGGTCCCTTGTAAACAATAAGGGATACAAGAACCCACAAAGCACACATATGTGCACTCTGCCTTTTGCAACGTAGTGCACTGCGCTCTCTTGGAGCCTTGTCAGCAACAAAACCAGCACCACTCGTGGGTGCTCTACTCTGTACCTTAAGAACTGTAAGCTAAACAGATCTCTTATCCTTACAGAGCTACCAAACCTCAGGCATTTATTATTTTAATAAAAATGACTAACACAATGTCTTAAGTCATCAAGAAAAACCCATGAATTTCAAGAAGTAGAAAGAGCTTAGGGCAAGAAAAATATCTATTTAATGGTACCACATGATAATAAAAAGGGGAAAAAATGTATTGTGTTTCCTATTTCACAGATCCAGGAAGACAAGTCTAACTTTTCTAACTCTAACGTCCGTTACTTTTTCTTGCTAGCAGAATCCCTGGTCATTTTCCACTGACTCAGATAAGCAACAGTAATAAAAGGCATTACAACTTGGCTTACAACGCTACATTTCTCTTATTTGTATATATATTACACAATCCAAATATATTAGCTGTTTCTTGGTTAGTGAAGGACAGAATTTGGAAAAGGGACCAGAGTTCTCCCTGTCCCAGAAAGTATTTCAGCAAGGAGAAGCTACTTGTGATCTGGGACAAATTATCCTACTCGTTTGGATACTTAGTTTAGTCATATTTAAAATGAGATAAATAATTGTTACTTTTTAGGAACTTAATACAGTTGTTAGCATTTTATCGGGGAATTAGAAACAAAAAATATAGGAAGTATATTTTTGTGGAGTATCTCTCATGCAAAGATTCTGTCTTAAAAATTTTAATAGAGTTGTGATTCAGTAGTAGTTAAGTAGGGTTAGCCATTTTATGCTTTGTTCCATTTCACTAGAATATGCACATAAGCAAAACATATGATCACACTAATATGGCTGACTCAAGATGCTAACGTCCTATTTCACCCATTATAATATGTGTTAATTCATTTAACAAATAGGTTTGGGGCAGTTGCTTAGAGAGGCTTAAGTTTGAACAACTCTCACTCTCATGGAGCTTGCAATCTAGACTTGGAAGTAGATTTTAAACAAATTACTATGGTTAACTTCAGTGCTATCTAGGTAAAATAAAATCTACTTAATTTTTTAGACTAGCCTTAACATTTCTACAATATTGAAAAACCTCAAGATTCTTGATGGCACTTTCAACTTACAGTTTGCAGCAATCACACACACTTCCATTAATGTACACAGCTAAAACATAATTTTGCTTGCGGAAGACATAAACACTGATACTATGAGATGACTGAAGTCATTTACTAACTCATGAAATTGTGGAATAATGCACATAGCAGTCCCATTAAAAGCAGACACAACTAGCATGTTTCCTGTGTTTTGTCCATTTAATGAACTGGCTTTTCTCCTGGCCATTCATTAGTAGAAACATATGTGTTGGGTAAGTATGGCAATAGTAGTTATCACATAAAATAGAATAAAACAGCATCCATATTCAGAGAGTTCAAACAGTTTCTAGAAATTGGGTACCTAAAAGTTACACTGACCTTTTCAAAAATTTTCTTCGGAGTTTCCTCTGTTGGATGAATGATCATTTAAGAGTTTCATAAATGCCAAGTTCTTTTAACATATTGTTTCAATTAACTTTCACAAGCACCTTTGAGGCTTGTTCTATCTTTTTTATACGTAGGGATGAGGACACTGATAGTTTAGTATCACCTCTTTCCTGACTCTGCAGTAAGGTGATTCCCTTATCCTAGTTTCTGACTCCAATCTGTGCTCACCCTTATGTAACTGCAGCTTCAAATTGTGGCTTTGCTAACACTCAGAGATTATCCTACCACTGTCCTTACTGATGATCTACAATGTTCTCAGAGAAAATGAAAGCATATGAGAGTGTGTGAAAAGCTCATGATAAAATAGTAATTACAAATAATTGCAAATTATGATCATTGGGTTTATGAACAGTACACATGCACTTAATTAAATAAATAAAAATAAAATAGGAAATAGTTGTTAGGAAATTTTTTTTAACACTTTATTGTTCCTATGTTATTTCAAGAGTTCTGAAAACAGAGATGAATCTGTAAATCATTAGAGTTCTTGAGAATTTGATTATGCTTTATACCTTCAGATCTTGGCCAAATGAAGGTCACATATCTTTCTTTGTTCACTCTCCAAAAATATTTGTGAGCGCCACATTGTTGTTACCAATAAAGGTGAAAGATTAAAGAAGATAGGCTCTATGCTTTCACAGTAATCACGTTGGGAGGGTAGTGATACTAGAAACCTGGCCTAATACAAAGATTAGGATGCACATGGTTAATTAAATAAGTGCTCCACAGTATGGCACAGAGAGAATGAAGATTCAAGAGTATACGGAGACAACAGGAATGGAGTCTGCAATAGAGTCTGAACTCAGTTTGATCAACTGAAGAGCTCTGGAGCTCAAATCGTTCCAACAGTGACTTCCACTTGACATAAGGGAGTGGAGCTTTTGTAGTTCCTTTCCAGCTGGTCACGGTTCTGAACTGATGGGGTTGTGGCATGGACACAAAAGCTCTCGAAAAGCAAGTGCTTTTCATCTTTGAGTGGTTCCGAGGAGAAGGCAAGACTGTTAATAGTTAACATTCACAGAAACTAGGGTTTACAAGCTTCATAAGATTGATTTGCCAGAATATCTAAAGCAAATAGTCACACAAAAAGTACAACCCACAAGTGACAACATAATTGGCTCTTTGAAGAGAATATAAAACAGCAGGAAAGAGACACGTTTTGAAGGATACAAATCATAAGATCTCTTACTTAACCAGCAGTGTTTCTAGCTCAATCAGCAGCTGTTCATATTTATCTGTGTGTCCTGACACTATCTGAAGACGGTCCTTATAACCTGATTCTTCCATTAAGTGACTGTCACACAAGACAGGGTTGTTTCTCAGTTCCTATTTCTAGCTGTGCATCTTGAAATTGCTTCCTTGGATTATTTTAATCTTATCAAAGCCTTCGTATGTGTGACTTATACTAAAAACGGAGAGCTTCTTCATTTCCAAAGATCAGTCCTACATGGCTGATCAGATAGCAGATGGATTATTCTTTTAAAAGCAGCTCATTTGCTGTACAAAGCATGCACACATCAGCTTTGAATTCTATTGTCCTAAGTCAGAAATCAAGTTCAAGAAGAATGTTAAGCTAACATAAAAAGAATTCTTCTCAAAAGTCTAAAATAGCATACCCTCCAGGCAATTCTGACCTTTTCTCATGTAAATGATGATGAACATATGAATATTGCTTGATTATATAACAGCATGCACTGACTCTACCCCCTCCCTGGCTGCCAATCAGAAATACTTGACCACTGCTGCATCCAGAGAGATCCACTAAAAAAGCACAGGCAAAACACTCAAGTGAAATGAAACCAAGTACGGAAGAAGTGTTGGACAATGTCATCAGTGGAAATAAAAACAAACAATGAAGCTTTTTCAGAAGCACAATATATGAAATGAAAGCCCAGACGTAGTACGTTAAGCAGAGGCAAGGAAACCAAGCCTTGAGTGTTCTGACTTCATCTTGTTTAACATCCTCGACAAGCACTCCTTCAACCAAGCTTTGTTTGGAGAGCAAATAAATGTACGGTAATGTAGTCGTATGATACTAATCTTGCATTCTCCAGGGTAAATGCTAGGAATCCAAAAGAAGGGAGGGATATGAAATGTAACTCACTGAATTATTCTCAGAAAATGACGAAGCACAGGCACATCTTTAAGATCAGTTTCATACCATTGCAATAATGCAAATATGAAGAATGCTTGAGCATAAGTCACATGAACATAAGTCACATGAACATTTTGGTTTTTCAGTGCAATATTACATTTATACTATTTTTTAATCACTTAAGCATGCCTTATTACTTCACTCAAGTTACAACATATATACCTTAATTAAAATATCTTATTTCAGGAGCTACATTGAGGTGCAGTGGGTTAAATCACCATTTGCAACATGGGCATCCAACATTAGAGTTCAAATTCATGTTCTGGTGGCTGTGTCTCTGATCCAACTAATGAATATGGCTGGGAGAAGGGGATGGCTGAAGTATTTGTGCTCCTGTTATCCATGTGAGACCAGTTTGGAGTTACAAGCTCCTGGGCTCAGCTGGCTGGCCCCAATGTGGTTATTATGGCCATCCAAAAGCCACTGTTGCCAACAGATATGCTTTGTGCCTGCTTGTGATTTCTCTCTCTTTCTCAGTCTGTCTTTCAAATACATAAATACTTAACAAAATACTTAGTTACTAAAGGTGCTAACATCATCTGTGCCTTCAGTGTCACTCTGTTTTCCTTCTTGTTAATGGAAGGACTTGAATCAAGGATGTCAGTTGTTCACTGATCTACATGTTTGCTGCTGAAGGTGAGGTAGCTGTGGTGAGATATTAAAACAACAGGAAAGTGAGTGGTTAGCCTGTTAGTTGAGACACCATATCTAGCATCTGTCCCTGACTCCAGCTTGAATCACTGGGTTCCTGCCATCCATGTGGGAGAGATGGATTGAGACTGGCACCATCCCTGCCCCAGCCTTAACCATTGTAGGTTTGGAGCTTACTACTTCATGTATAATTTCTGATACAGTGCTGTGCAACAATAGAATCTATTACTTTCCTCTAACTATATTGCCAGGAAATAAATTTCTTAAACAGCAAGACAGGAAAGTCAAAATTACTCCTGGACCTAAGGGCTGTAGAATGGACGTTATGTTTGCAGGCAGGAAAACAACATTAATCACACTGTACATCACAGTTAGCACTCCTAAGCAACCAGGTATATTATCACTGAATGGTAACAGCTTTAAAGAATTTTTTTTTTTTTTTGGTTTCTCTAAAGAGTATATCTCAACAGAGGGCTTATCATATTTGGTAAACCATGTTGTCAACAGGTGCGGTGACATTATGCTGAGTGTTATTTCTATGGGTTCCAAATATTTGGAATGGTAGATGAACACTGGCTTCAACGTCAGGTTTTATTCTTCATTAGCCCCTTTGAGGTCAGTCAGTCCAGTCACTGAAGGTGAGTGCCAGTCATTAACGTCCCTGTCTGCAATGACATCTCTTTTTAAGAGCAGCCTATCTTGTCCACATTAAAAATCAATCGTTTGTATCAGCCAGCTTCATCAATGACCTTAGATGTCCTAGATCAGTTGCTATAATTTTTTTGAAGATTCATTTACTTTCACTGGAAAGGCAGATCGGATTTATGGAGAGAAGGAGAGACACAAAAAGATCTTCTATCTGTGGGTTCAGTCCCCGAATGGCTACAAAAACTGGAGCTGAGCCAACCCATGTGGGTGCAAGGACACAAGTCCCTGGGCCATCCTCCACTGCTTTCCCAGACTATAAACAGGGATCTGGATGGAAAATGGAGCAACTGGGACATGAAAATATGCCCATATAGGATCATGGCTCTTACAAGGTGAGGATTTAACCACTTGCTATATCTTGTACAGCAGCCTCTACAGGGTTTCACTTCGCCTTGCTTTGGCTTAGCTTTTGGCTTAAGAAAAAACAGCTGGGTTGATATTCTATACCCACCACTAATACGTTCTCCACATTAACAATAAGTGTGTTTTGCTTTTCCATGATTTGTGTATTTACTGTGGCAACATTTTCAATTTCTCTCAAGAATTTTCACATGCATGAGACACAGCGTTTAGCCTATCTTGGCTTTTGACATGTTTTCCTCTTTGATTTTAATCACTTCCAGCTTTTGATTTAAAGTGAGCATCTAAAAGTTATTAACACATTATTAAATGGCCCAATTTCAATGTCATTGTATTTCAGGGAATGAGTTCTTAGGAATATTGCAGAACAATGCAATGGGGCTACTTTATATGGATTTATGGCAACTCAAAACATTTACACCAGTAACATCAAAGATCACTGACTGATCACCTTAGTAGATGTATCATAGAAAAGCCTGTAATGTGGCAAGATTTGCCAATATTTATTTATTTATCTTTTAAATGATGTTACTTAGTTGATTAGGGTACAAAGGGTCAAGGGCTACAGGAAAGTGGGTAAGACCATTGCTTCCACACTAATATTATTTTTTTTCCTGTATCTTGGGTCAGGGGAGAAACAAAGGGAAAAACCCCACCCAGACTCCAACCCATCCCAGGTTCCCGATGTGAGGCATGCTCTGAGGGTTCTGCTCAATCAGTTTTCATAGTTCAACAGTTCTGATTTGCTGCCAATCTCGCTGTTCCAATCATGATGAAATGTATTCAGAATCCACTGGCTAACATAGTCTCTTCATGGTTGGGGTTCTGAGATCAGCAGTTCAGTTGGAGGGATTTTCAAAGAAACTTCATCTGAGATGATCCAAAACCTGATTCTTGTGTGAATTTGACAGTACAGAGTCCAGCACAGTCCGTAGCCCCAACCAGCTTGTGCACGTACTGGTCGTTGTAATTGCTGGGTCAGCTCTGTTTCAAGCCCTGTCATTCACCTGAACCAATGGGTGTTGTAGTCCAGCTCAATCCTACCCACTTCATACTCGGTCCTCACGCAAACCAGTGGGAGCTGCAGCCTAGTTGGGGCGACTCCCCATAACCCCCACCAGGCCTGCTTCATACCTGGTTCTCATGCTTACCAGCATGTATTGCAGGCTTGTTCAGTCTGCCCACATCCCCTTTAGCTCTCATACATGTCAATGGGCATTGAAGCCTAGTTCAACCCAAACAACCTACTATCCAGCCCACACACATACTGGCAGGTGCCTTTCTGTCTAGCCACCCCTGCCCCAGTCCTGGTTTTCGTGCTCTCCAGTAGGAGTGGTTACCCATGAGGGAGGTGCCCACTATCTCCCTACTAAGCCACGTCAACGTCTGGATTTTGCACTCTCCAGGTGGTTCTGGCATTTAGCTTTACAGAATTAGCCCCCAGTGCCAGACTTTGTTATCTGATGATGTGGCAAAGCCCAACCAACCTTCAACCACTCTAATTTTTGCTTGTACCAGTCAGAACATTCAGCCCAAACTGGCCCTTCCGCATTCTAGCTCACATGAGGCCCTCAGGTGTTGTAGCCCTGCCTGGTCTGGTCTGACCCCATCCCAACTCATGCTCTCCAGCGGGAGTTGTTGTGCAGCAGGGGAGCCTACATTTCCCTGCCGGCTTTGTCACCTCACCCCCGGTTCTCATGTGTGCTGTTTGGGCCCTGCAACCACATCTGGTACAACTCGCCTCACCTTGGCATTCCTTAATGTGCACTGGTATCTATTCTGACCGAAACTGGCCTGACCCACATTCTATGCTGGCGCTCGGATTTACCAGCAGTTGATGTGAATGAGTTCAGCCTGGTCTGCCCCCCACCTATGCCATATGTATGATGGCTGGTATCTTCCTCTGGCCTGGTCTGGGTTGCTCCTTACTGTGGTTCTTGCACTCACCTGTAGGGATTATGTTCCAATAGAGGAGTTTCCCAAGTTCCTCCTTCAGAACCTCTCCCTATGCCAGGTCTTGCACGTACTGGTGGTTCCATGGGACAGCCCTCATTGCTGGCCTTCTATCCATTCCAGTTCTTTATGTTGGCTGTTTCACCCCAGCCAAGGCTTGTCCATACCCAGACACTGCTTAGACATGGCTCAGTAGGGGCAGAGACCCAGCCTAGCCCTTCCTACATCTACCTAGTTTCTCCAGAGTGCAAGATGGTGCTGGCGTCTAGCCCAGGTTGGTGCACCCAGCCCCAGCCCAAAATTGTGCCTAGGGAGATTGCAGCCATATCCAGACCAGAACACAGCCCCCACTCCAGTCCCCGCACCATGCCATCAGAATCCAAACCCTGCAAGGGTGTTCTCTCACAGCTCCCCAACCGAGTCTATTCTCAGCGCTAGATGGCGTGCATGCCAGTGGGTGCTCTGACCCAGTTGGCTTAGCCCTTCACCTGTCTCAGCCTTTGCCTTCAATGCTGTGGCATAGTATCTCTGCTTCATGCAGACCTGTTGGTGTAACAGCCTAGATTGGAATGACGTGTGCTTCATCCTGATTTCTATTCTTTTTTGTGAGTTGAAGTCTGCTTGGCGCTGCCCAGTCCGCCCCCTTCCAGTTGCAGCTTGGCCCACCCCATATCCTATTTTAGGAAGCAACTTCAGGTGGTGCTGCCTTGACCTGCCCAGATTGCCATGGCTTCCTTTACCCGTAAATGATGACAGGTACCATGGTCACTCCTAGTTTAGCCCATCACTTCCCCAGCTCACGAGCTAACCTACGGGACTTGTATTTCCACAGGGTTTGGCCCGTGCTTCCCCCACAGAGTTTACTCCTGGACCAAGTTCTCTCACGTGCTGGTTAGTGTCTTGACCCCGCCAAATGTGACCAGTCCACTATTCCACCATCCAGTCAAGCAACAGTACCTAGCCCTGCTACACAGGCCCCCATCCATAGCTTTGGTGTGGACTGGTGTGTGGCAGTCAGGGATGCTCTATGCTAACAGCCCATCTCAGGATTCATAATTTGGCCGGTGAATCAGTATGGCCCAAATAGATCTTATGGACTCTCCCCTCCAAAACCACCATGTCTCAGTCCCCACGCTTGCCCGAAAGTTACATGACCCTGCTACTGGGAATCACCCATAATTCATCTCTCACCTACACTAAAGCTGGCGTTATTCATGGGTGTTCCTAAACATCAATTTCATATCCTAAAAACCCCAGAGCTCGCCACTGGGCGGCCAGCAGGCAAAGCCTGGCACCACTTGGTGTGCTGGTCGCCCAAAGCCAAGGACTCAGTCACTGCCTCTTGGCAGTGGCTTTGGCCTGACCCCCAGCCTTGGATCTGGCCCAAGATTTACCAACATTTAATGAGGACACAAAGTGAGCCACATTGTAGAAAAATAATGTGGATCAATTTGCTGTACACAAATTTTGTGAACATGAAACTGCAAAACATGAAATATCTATAGCACTATAAAACAATGTACGCCATAATTTTGATGTCATTCTAAAGTTTCTGAATGTTCTGCATAAGAAAAAACTATGCTGATTGTCTTCTGCTGCTGTTGAGAGGCATGTAGCTAATCAGAAAATGCACAGTAGCCAAAATCCCAATTCCATTTTTAAAAATTAATCGCACTCTTGTCTCCCCTAACAGCCTGACATTCAAACGTTTCTGCAAGCAACCGGCTTGTGCCTGGCCTGATTCTCTCTACGTAACCTTTCAATTTGTACATCTCTAACCAACTTAAGGTAGCTTGAATGACACTGAATTTTAAACTGACAAAGATGTACTGCCCACTCCTACTACTTGCCTCCCCAAAGGGAAAACAGAAAAGTCCAGGGACCGATTTGAACTAGCATCCCTGGTCTGAAGTCTTGTCTGTTTCATAACTCTAGACTCCCTTTAAGTCCTGCCTTCTTAGTTTATCATTCTTTCCATTTGCTTCATTTGATTTCTGCCCCCCAAGGTGCTCTCTTACTATTGGGCACTCTGTTTCCAGCTTCCATGTAGTCTCCTTCCATCCGGCTTCAGGTTCTACGTTGAGTGATCATGCTTTCCTGCTGCTTCCCACTAGTTTAGCCTGTCCTGCCAGTCAGAATAGTAACAGGGACTGGCTTTTTATTAGTTGTTTGTAAAGGCCACAATTATAATAGCTTCCTCCAGCAGACTTTTACCAGAACCATTTTAAATTCTGTTTACAGACAATTCAAGCAATGCTCAATTGAATTTAAGGGTCATTACTTAAAATGTCTTAATAGCCTCCATATGGGCTATAAGTAGATTTAGAAAGTGAAATAAGCAGCAGATATGAACAGTTACTTAACTATAAAGGTGAAAATACTACAATTTTCAAGAGAGGATGAAAAATACAATAATTCAAGTTTCCAAGGGCCGAAAGACCTCCACGATTTTGTAGTCTATATTTCCAATCAATACTACTAGGGAAGTAGTCAATTACTTCTGTTACAGATGTATACTGGATTACTGAAGGACCGTAAGCACAGTGAGCGCATGTTATAGTGTACATTAGTGAAGGAATATCAGTCCTGTGAGGAGCTAAAGCCTTTAAGACAGCACTGCTTGGATCTGACCCTGGATCTTGTTCCCTTTGACGATGAATGCAACATCTTGAGGACAGGCATCTGGTCCAAGAGTTAAGATGCCAAATGGGAGGTCTGATTTCTTGGCTCCTGATTACATCTTTCAATGAATTCACACTCTGGGAAGCAGCAGGTGACAGATGAAGGAGTTTGCTTCCTGTCACCCAAATGTGAGACCTGGATTAAGTTTTTGGCTCTTGGCTCACAATGATCTAGTCCCAACTAGTGTGGGCACTTTTGGAATGAACCAGCAAGTAGACAATGTGTGTGTGTCTATGTGTCTATGTGAATCTTCACATATAAACAAATGAATACAAATATCTGCATATATATCTCTGATAACTGCCGCAGCAGTTTAACATATGATGTACATATATATATATATATATATATACACAGACATATATGCATAGCTATGCACACACATACACATATGTGCACATGCACACACACTGGAAACCGCTGCTATCTAGAGGTTTACTCTGACACAATGCTATGCTATCTGACCTTCCAAGACAAAAAACACCTGTTTTATGTAGAACAGCAGATAACAACATAAGGAAGATAGTAATATATTGTTTGGAATGGAAGGATGGATGAGGAGAAGCCAGAAGAGAACTCACTATTAGCATTTTTAAGTTGTACCTATTGACACAGGCTCTAAAGAATAGCTTTGGAAAAACACTGCTGATTTTAGAATACAGGGGTACCAATTTGGGCCTGGAAGAGAAGCCAGAATTATGTTTGTAATTTGACACTAGATTTTGTTGGGGAAAGATCAGGAAATACTATAGTAAAATACCTGAATTGTGGTATAAGGTGGAAGCTTTTGAAGTCAGATTTAGAGCCCCTAAATCCAGCTGGCAAAGGTCTCTGAAGAGTTTAGAACTATATTCAAACTTCATGAGGTATTAGTTGTCTCCAGAGCTATTATATTGCTCAATTTCTGAGGATTTTAGGAGAGCCTATGACTGTTATTGCAAGAAGATGCATTTTTGCTTTATATTAATGGCACACAGGTTTCGAATTTAAACAACTGGCAGTCTACAGTTAATGGGAAAATTTTAAATCAAAGAGTAAAATTGATGATTACAGAATCATTTCACAAGTCAGGGATACTGCAGCATACATCACTGGATCCAACGAGACACCTAGAACCTCCCAGAGACCTAACTTCCCATAGAAAGGCATACTCTTTAAATTAGCGTATCAGTTTCATTTTGTATGAATTTTGTAAGTCATTCTTTGCCTCAGGACCAGCTCTTTAGCTCCAGACTGGTCTGTAACACCTGTCACAGATGTATATCTGTGCTTCTGGTCATTAACAGTGTAGATGAAACCATTTGCAAACTTATGCTGCCATTAGAATGCTTTTTATAAAGAGGAGCAGTGCATTTTTAGTCAAAAGAAAGATCTGTGTGCTCGTAAGCACAGTTAAAACGACACATCACTGCAGAAAAGGGCAGCTAAGGCAGTGCAGTTGAGACTTTTATGATATTTTAAAAAATAACCAAACAGCATAACAGGAAAGTTATACCAAGAATTCAAGCTGATGATCAATTGTTGAGTATACCATTTCAACCCTCAAAGGGTTTAACAGAAGCTTTCTTTTGGTAAAGGAAGAGAATCATAAAATCTTCATCAAACATTGTATGTTTAAAATATAGATTGTATTCACTCACACATTTGTACATTCACTCATTCACGTTGTCAGCACAAAATTATTAAATCTCTCGAGTCCTGCAAAGCAAACACTCAGACCGACAGAAACAAAAAAGGTTCAAGACTCTTGAAACCTTAAGCTCTCATTGTATATATTTTTTTCATTTAAAACATATTTATTTATTTGAACAGCAAGGTTACACAGAAAGAGACAGAGAGAGACAAAGAGACATAGACTGAGAGATTTTCTATCTATTGGTTCACTCCTCAGGTGGCCACAAAAGCCTGGCCTGGTCAAGGCCAAAACTAGGAGCCAGAGGCTGGGTCCATACGTCCTCTGAGGGCGAAGGGGTCAAGCACTAGGTTCATTTTCTGTTGTTTTCCTTGGAAAATTAGCAAGGAGCTGGATTAGAAGAGGAATGGCCAGGACACCAAGTGCTGCTCATTCAGCATGTCAGCTTAACCGGTTCTTCCCTTCTGATGTCTAAATACATCATAAAAAGGAAATAATACTGGTTTCTCCCTTTTGATTTTAAATGCATCGTAAGAAGGAAAAATAAAACACTTAAACATTTTTAAAACTCATAACTTCCCTCTAAAGAATGCAGGAGCTGTGTCAGACACTGTTTACATTTATTTTTCATTTTTAACTTGAAGTATTGGGCAATAATAATGAGATGTCACATGATCTGATTTGTTTTTATGCAAAGTCTGTAACTCCTTAATAAATCCTGCTAGATTAACCGAGTAAGACATTTAAAACAAAGTGAAAAATCATCTAAAGAAACAAGTGTCTGAGGTAATACTAGACATTTCACTGTATCAGGAAGCGTATTTACTAGAAGAAAGAAGCAAGTGAAACATATGAAAATAGCAAAACTGCTCATTTCTTTACGGTTGTTTTTGTTGAATGAAGTCTGAGTGTGTTCATTTTCTGTTGCACTTTATCCAAAGGATGTTTCCTATCAAAACAATTCTATTCTCTTGTCATCAAAACATTGCCAAATCCTTCAGTGCTTTGTGCCAGGATCATTTGGACTCAGATGAGAACATGGTGATCATACAATATGAGGAAATGCAGAATTTCACTTTATGATCTGCATTTGAAGATGCACTCATTAAAATACATAAAGCCTAACCATGAACATCTTTTGCTTTCCTGTAGGGCAAAGAGGAGAAAAAGTATTCCAAGTCTTTATGTACTCTAGAGACACTGAGAGCAAGATCTTCTTCACAGCAACCAGGCAGAGACAGATGTCAAGATCAACAGTGGTACTGAAGGTGAACTTTTACAATGGTGTTCGCCAATGGAGACTCCTGGAGGCACCTAGGAAGTGTATGGTGCTCTGCTGATTTCCCAGCGATGAGTTAAGGATGAATAATATCTAGCAGGTTAAGGGCAAGGTCAACAGACATCCTAGGATGCAAACAGAAGTCTGCATTGGTAATTGCTGATTTCTGTTATTCTAAGAATAACAGTAAAAATTAGCATTCCTTATATTTTCTAATATGATGTTTGTTAATTTAGGCATTAAGTATAAAAGTTGTTTTCTTTACTTCTTTTTTATATTAAAATATGGAAAATTGCTTTTTTTTGAAGTTATGCATGCTGAGTGATGGAATACATGTTGATTTATTATATAAAGAGAATTACACAATGGTAGTTAAATTTGAGGTCTAGTAAGGCTGGGAACCTGTTTGGTAAGTACGGTTCAAGTAATAGACAAAGAGTTAAATGCCACATAGTCATGGCCAAGGTCTATGAAGCAATGAGTTCATTAACACAAACAAACAAATAAACAAATGGTAACTGCATTATGCTCCTGGAGATGCTTCCAAGAAAAATACACTCACAGATAAGCCAAATCGAAGATGGTTGTTAGATACCACATTGCAAAAAAACCAATAATTTTACAGGTAAGATGATAACAGAAACAGGAGGCTGGCCTAATAATTGAGATTCCAAGCAGTACAATCATGTCCTGTATCAGAGTGCCAAAGTTTGAGTCTGGCTTTGCTTCTGATTCCAGCTTCTTGCTAATGTGGTAACCTGGAAGTCATCAGGTTACTCAGATGGTCCAATCCCAGTAGATGGGCATGAAGTGTTCTCAATGTCTTTTTGTCAACAAACACATGATGGTAAAATAGCTTATAAGGGCGTGATGGCTCAAGTGGCTAATCTTCTGTCTCCAAGCACCGGGATCCCATAGGCCTCCATTCATGTCCCAGTTGCTCCATTCCCTTCCAGCTCTCTGTTTGTGGCCTGGGAAATCAGCAGAGGACTGCTTAAAGCCTTGGGATCCTGTACCCACGTGGGAGTAGCAGAAGATCCTACTTTCTGGCTTTGGATCTGCTCAGCTCCTGTCATTGTGGACATTTGGGGAAATTGAACCAGTGGATAGAATATTTCTCTCTCTGTTTTCTTCTCTCTATAAATCTGCTTTTCCAATGAAGATAGTTTAAAAAAAAGCCTTTAAAAAGGGTTTTTGCTGAGATAAATGCCAATTGATTAGCCATGAACAATAGAACCGTGAGCCTTCATAAATGGAAACTTGTAGAAAAAGGAATGTAAAAAAAAAATAAGCAGGATGTGAGAGTCTAAAAACCAATACCTATTATCCATGTTTGTCTTTATTCTGCTGAGTCTATATACCTAACACATGCAAATGCATGTGCCTAATAAAAAAAATATAGAAATAAATATGGAAACTAAAGAATGGCCGAAACCAGCCAAAAATTAGAGATACAACAAGATGATTAGGAATTCCTGGAAAGGACAACCAGTCATTCCTCTTTTTGAAAGCAAAGGACCTGATTTGTTTCTTCTATAACTCATCTTTTTGGGAGTGCTTGGAAGCAAGTCTTGCTCACGCTGCTCTCACCTCTCTCTGCCCTTTTATTCTGTACTAATCGGATTTTTTGTGCCTCTTCTCAGTAAGTAGGCCTGTGCATTTGATCCTTAGGCCCAGGTTACTGTCACTGATAGCTTCTTTTCGGGAGAGACATTACATATTAAGTCATTTAAGTCTTTCCAGATTAAGACTGAATTAATTTATATCTCAGGGGAAATTTGAATCTGGAGTCCCCGATTCTGAGGTCTCTTTGCTTCCTGCAGAAAAGTTAATTTAGGTCACTTTCTGATACCCTACATGAGGAACAACTGTTCCTGTGAATAGAACCAAACAAAAGCAAGATGCCAATGTGGGGCAAGCCAGTTCTCTTAGAGTCTCTGTAAACATTTGCTTACTGAGCTCTAAAAATGTATATTTAGAATAACATATAGAAAATAAAATTTAGGCTTTACTATTCACTTACCACTAATATATTCAGGCGGAAAATCCAGCATAATTAGAATTTTGCTAAATATTACTTTCAGTTAAGTCTTGGGAAATAAATAGAAAGAATGCCAGTGACATTTCTTTGTCTATAGAAATTGCTGTAGTAGAATACAAATGAAGCAATATATTGCTCATGGCCATAGATTAAAAAGTTGCATACATTATTGGCTATTTGGTCAGTGATAAAGTTGAAAATATAAAACATGTAATACACAATTAATATGAAATATGCTTTCTCTGTAATATATTCCTTTAAAACACTGTATGTATTATGATATATATGCCTTTATCTTTTAAGATTTCAATACAATTACTGTATTGGGAGTGAAATTAAAAATTTTGCTTTACAAAAAATCTGCATGAGGCTTTGACAGTTTTTTAAATTATGCATTCCTAACTAACAGGATACATAGTTTAGATGTTCCACAGCAACTGGAGATACAGGCATCTTTATACTGAACAATGAAAAGGACTTCCATCCCGATACCCAGGAACAGAAGTCAAACTGAACTTAGCTACTGATATGCTTATTTTTATTGCCCCGTCCCCCATTTGGTCATATATCTTGGAAGAGATAGCTTATTTAAGTGAGAAATGTAAAATACTAGCCTTCCTTAGACATGTTTTATGACAGTTGTGATTTTATATCGTTGCCATTCTTTAAAATACTGTACAAACTTTTTAAATGGTGGTCTTAAGATATTTTTTCCTTGAAGGTTTCTCTTTGCAGTGAATTGAAAAGTATTTTAAAAACTATTGCCAACTAGGCTGCTAGTGAACCACAACGTATTAGAGCAACTACTCATACATTCTTCCAATTTGATCATTTTTTGGACATATTTTCCTTCCTTCCTTCCTTCCTTCTTTTCTTCTTCCCTCCCTCCCACCCTCTTTCTCTCTCTCTCTTTCTTTCTTTCCTATTTAAGAATATTAACCTACTACGCATGAGAACCTGAAAAACAAAGATGTCAGATTGCCAATGAGTAGTAAGAATGATAGAAAAAAGATGATTTTCACTCTGATTCAGTTTAGGAAATATGACAGGATCACTATGTTTGTGAAGACTCTCCACAGCCAACTCATGGTTTCCACAAGGGACACCAACGCTCTTGTGGAAAAATGAATTAAAAGACAAGTTTATGTTTCCTGGAGAATGTTTGAGAATGTTTTTAAATCTGAGCGCAGTTTTGAAGATCTTTTGTGTTTCCAAGGAAAAACAAAATCTATGAGACAAGTACTAATTAGTAGTGATAGCAATGTTGAAAATTCAGCATTCTAATAAGCTGTCTGGATGATAAAGTTGTATACAATGAGGATAATTATCAAATAGTTATAAATATCATGTGACTTAGTAAGTTGTGTCTAAGAATTTACCCTACAACAGAAGATGCAAAGAAATCAGCCAAGTATGTTTACTGTAATACTGAATATAATGCGACTCAACTTGAGCTTCCTAAAAGTCTACCAATCGAGAAATCATTCAACATATACTCCTCTAATGAAATATCTATATTATACTACTTCGAAAAAGTTCCAAATAAGTATTTCAATTATGAAAATGCATGCTTCAGATCATTTTCATATGATAAAAATGATAAAACTAAAATCATGCTAAAATCTTAAAAAGTAAATATAAAGCAAATAGATATAAATACACATACAATAGCACAGGCTTGGTGATTGGTTTTATAAATTGGAACAAAAAAGCCAATATACATTTTATACAAGAATACCTGTGCTGATTATCAGATTCTGGATTCTAGAAATATAATAATATAGACTTTAAGTATTCTACCAAAATGAAAAGGGAAATATTTTTAAAAACAGAACTTGACTGAATGGCTTATAATTTCAACTTAAGACAAACGTTGTCAATATCGACATTTAAGGTCACTCCTGCTCTTCACAGTTATTATACACAGATGTTGTGGGTTTTCTCCCACCACCTTTCTAGCTCGGTGCTTATTGCAGTATAGTACTTGGAAGGGAAGAAGGATACAACACATACTTTCTGAATAGAAGACCAAATTCCATGGTCAGTGACTAGTGGGATAGTTAGCGCCGGAAATCAAGCAAAGGTCAAGAGGGTACTAAAGCAAATGTTGACACAATGATGTGAATTTAAAAAAAAATACACACCACAAAGTGGTTTTTACTATTATCTCTTCTAAGGAGTGATATACTCAGAAAGTTAAAAGACTTGAAGTCTTAGATACATACTTATTATGACCTTTAATATTTTTCTTCCTTTTGTTATCTCTGTGCTAAAATTTTCTTATTTGCTCCAATCTCCAGTCCACTGTTAAACTACTGACAATGACCTACATTTACTTCAATCTGTCTCCCCTAGTGGCTGAGCATGTCAAGCAAATATTTCCTGGACAATCCAAGGCAGCTTTCTATAGAGTCAAAACTGAAACACAAGTTATCAGGTTGAATAGAGAGAAGTTTTAGTTACCCAATGAAACCACTGCAAATAAAGATCAGGTTGGTTTTCATCTGGCAAATAAAAGCAGTAGATAGATAAAAAAAAAAAAAGCAGTAAGTATACAGGAATAGGGTTTTTTTTTCCCCCCTCAAAGATCAACTCTGGGAACCTAAGAGGCACAGATGGAAATGCAGGTGTAAACAACAGCTGTATCCAGAAATTCAAGCCTCATCTTCTTGTGTTGACAACCTAGAAGTTATGCCTGCACACACAAACATCTGTCAGGAAGAAGAGCATAAATGTGAGAGAACAAAACACAGCTTCTTTCTGCCACTGTCAGAGACAGAGGAAATATGGGCATTATACTTTACCACCCCAACCACTGAATTTTAAAAATTTAAATCTTTACATTTCTTTAAAATGCCAAACACATGGGTTTAGAGCTTCTGCGTGAGCAAGGCAGAAATGTCAACTAATTTAACACAAAATCTAGGAGGTATCAAGCAAATAGGTAAAACAGGAAGCAGTGCAAGATTCGAGAAGTTGATGCTCAGCTGAAAACTGTCAAAAATAGGAAGTGGCAAACAGAGAACTCTCAGGATGTTGCAATACTACTTTTCTTTGTCATATAAAACACACTACAGTTACATGTAATTCAGTTTGCAGTGTTTTATACAACATTTTGAAGGATTTAAGAAAACCTTAAAGTTCTTCTGGACTGCTTTATAACCTTTTTTAAATGTAACAGGGGAGATAGAACTTATTTGCAAAAAGGAATCATACAAAATTATTTTCTAGTTAGTTTGAAGCACATAAAATGAACTAAAAAATATATCTGTTATCTTTAGCACCAATCAATCACACATAGTGGTCACTGTTCATTCATGAAAAATCCAACTAATTTTCTACTCTAAAGACATTTATTAAATCAAAGAGATAATATTTAAAGTAATCCACATTTCATTAAAAATGGAATAAAATTCATAATTTCAGACACTAAACTGATAGAGGATTAAAATATTGTTTGTCTATCATAGAGCAATAATCATAAATCAATGGTCTGTAGCACTCTGTAAATGTGTTACCATGAAGCCAAATGGAATTTTAATTTTTTTCCCCCTCAACAATAGGATAAACATAGGGAAAAAAGGTAGACAGCATAATATACTATTGCAATAAAACTAATGTAATCCTTTTGCTATCAGGACTTACTCCTTAGACATATTTTTACTTGCTAAGAACAAAAATACCTAGACTTTTCTGTAACTTAGCATTTGCCTTCTACAAACTCCAAGAATTAAAACGGAAAATATGAACTGCCACAATGTAAAGATAATAAAATCAACAAATTACATGAATATGTGGAAAGGCTGTACCTTAGACATCGTTTGAAAGCTCCACACCTCATTCAAGTTCATCCTTTACCAACTTCGTTTCTACAAACACAGCTCAGCTAAATGACCGCCATGTAACATAGATTTGCAAGACCACGTTTTTCAACAAAGACTTTCACGTCCTTTTTTTTTTTAACTAGCAGCCTAGTAGAGGTGATGTAGGCTTTTTTTTAACGTTATTCTGCCAGGCTGCCAAGCTGCTGCTGCTGGCCAATTTCGGTTACAACGATAGAACAGGGTACTATTTCCTGCTGCCAAAATCTGAATTAGTTTGGTACAAGTACTGTACAGTACAGTTGTACAAGTTAGTATGCATTTGGGGATCAAATATAAAAATACCATTGTGCAGTTTTGGAGGGCAGATTCCTTGATGAGTTTTTGGAATTGGAACCAATGGAACCACTGGGCTTTGTTTCTCAGAAATCAGCAAAAGGAGACTCTGTTGCCCTGCACACTTCTGCTCATCGCAGTTATCTGTTGCCTTGGCTTATGGCCACGTTCTTCAAACCATATCAGTCTATCTTTGCTCTGTCTTCACGTATCTTCTGACTTTGATCCTTTCACCTCCCATGGGTAAGAACTATTTGTATTACATGGAGTTCACAGAAAAAAATTCTGTAATACCTTGTATTACCCTTAACTTAATCTTAACTGCAGAGTTCCTTTCCAGGGAAGAGAACATATTAAGTATACTAAACATCTTGGCGTGAGAATATAGACAACTTGGGGATGTGGGTGGCAGTCATTATTCAGTCTACCACAAAGCCTAAAATGAAACTCATTAATTTTTTCCCTATTTAATACAATATAGTAACATTAACTGGCCTATGTCTATTAAGAGCTTTAAAAAACGTTGTAATAGGGTAGGCAAAAATCCCATAATCAACCATTTGCCATCTTTGCTTCAACACAAATATCTATGAAAATGTTACATGAGTAATGAAACTATTTCAGTCTTGTTGCTCACATAAGGCAACATTCGTAGGATTAAAAGCGCAAAGTAATTTAGACTTTGCTGCGATGTTATGTGAGTGAATCTAAATTATAAAGTTCTGCTTGTGAAATAAATGCCTTTCTCAAGTTGGATGTTATTACTATCCTCTATCAAATAAAAATCTCTAGGCTGTTGTTTAATCACATTAGAGAAATGACTACTATAATGAACCTCTGGTAATTATGCAGTCCTGGTTGACATGAAAATGAGGATTGAACATATTAGCATTTAAACTGGTGATTCTAAATGGCCAGCATTGTATGAATGTGGGACCTTGCTAAAAGCATGGGGAATTGGTTATGGGTTCTATCATGTCAACAGCGTACTGTGCTGCCAAAAAATCAAGCCACCGGTGAACACAAGTGTTCTCATTCTTCAGAGGGCACTGATGTAGGCCAGGGGTTCCAAACTTATCATCATACAATCATTACTAAATCAAGCAATACTACACAATCAATACTAAATGAGATACATATATTTTTATTAATAATTCTGTCAATTTAAATGTACTATTGGCAGTATCAACTCAATTTCTTTTAAAGTCAATCAGTAAAACTGGTAAAGGTTGCTAAGTGTTGGATTTGAAATCAGGAATAAGGGTGATAGCTGCAATATTACAGAGACTATGCATTTTAGTGTTTTATTTGGTTGTGCATTATTAATATATTTAATTGCAAATGAGACGATCAATCTGGTTACTTTGCAATTTCCAGATCTACTTAAAACTACCAGAAAATAGAAGGAAATAAAGATGTGCCACAAAAATGAAGAACCTTTATGATATCATTGTGGGAAGGTATTTGTTCATATTTTTATATAACAGATTTGCATATTTAAACAGTGCTTTCAATTTTAAAAGCAGCTGAAATGTCTGTGAAATAAAGAAAATCTTCAAAATTTATAATTGCTAAATAAATTTTGAACTTGAAAATTTTATGCTTTTATTTCTCAATGAGCTTGATTTTTCTGCTACATCAAATTTGGTGTTTTTAATCTCCATTCTGGCCAAATAGTATTGAAATTACCAATTAATTTTCAATTTCATGTTTCTTGGATCTGAAAGAATACAGTTCTCTGTAATCACACAACCAAATGCAACGGCAAATTCATCTGCTCAGTGACACAAGCCAAAAATCTATCATTCATCCTCAATTCTACTCTCTTTCATTTATTATAACTGATCTACACACAAGTCCTTTAGATTTGCCACTAAAATGTCTATTTTTCTTGTTTATTTTTTCCTTAGTTAATTAATTTATCTTATGACACATTTCCAAAGGCTTTGAGATTTCCCCTCTATACTGAGAGCATATTCCAGGCCTTCTCTTTGGGTAAGCAAAAACCTTAAGATCTGAGCCATCATGGTTGCCTCCAACATTTTTATTGATAAGAGTTGCAGCCAGGAACTGGAGGCAGGCCCTGAGCTAAACTACTATATGATGGGATGTCAAAATTGTCATCATTAGGCTAAATGTCCACCCCTGAATGAACAATTCTCAGTTTCATTAAAATATCACTTATGGGACAGGCACAATGCTTTAACTGGCTAATTCCCCAGCTGCAAGTGGCAGGATCTCATATGGGCACCAGATCATGTCCCCAGTTGCTCCACTTCCCATCCAGCTCACCATTATGTACTGGGAAATCAGTAGAGGATGGTTCAAAGAGGATGGCACCCAAGTGGGAGACCTGGAAGAAGCTCTTGACTTTGGATTGACTTAGATCTGGCCATTGTGGATATTTGGAGAATGAACCAGAGAATGGAAGATCTGTCTTCCTGTCTCTGCTATTCTCTGTAAACCTTCCTTTCCAATAAAAACAGATAAATCCTTAAACATATTTTAAAACATATAACATCCTCAGCTTTGTTTCATTTACTATTTGTTTTCCCTTAGGCCATAGTCCATTACTGTGTTACTAATATACTTTTCTGACATTTTTCCTTTCTGCATTCAAGAAAAATGAAATACCCACATCAGGCTAATTTTGAAGAAGTACACAGATCCAACAGGAAGGAAGAATGATGTACATTTGTTTTCTTGGAGGGAAAAAAAACACATGAGATCCAGAAAAAGCATGTAGGTATTTAGAGGGAAAAACTACAGTTATTTATCAGTGATGACAAGTTTCCAAAGGGATGGCAGCTTTTTCAAAGTTAATCCCATTTTTGGGACTAGGAATAATCACATCTACAGTTTCTTAAAGTATGGGCTAATCTGTCACGATTAGTTTCCATCATCTTAAAAAGTGATCAAAAAATCTTTAAATTTATTCCTGGTGTTTTCTTACTTCCTTGAATATGTGTCTGGCTTACCTGAACTTCTTAAGGACAATGAACCCAACTATTAAGTCATCTTTCATTATTGCAAATTCTGTAGAGTAGGCTTAATCCTGGAATCTCAAACCAGAGAAATGAGACTCATTTAAATTAACCTATGATGGTTATGGTAAAATGAAGTCAAATCAGATTCCACACACATGAATTCATAAAATTTTCCTGTCTCTCTCTCTTTTTTAAAAAAGATTTATTTATTTCACTTGAAATCAGTGTTAATTAGATAGACAGAGAGAAACTGAGAGTGAGAGAGAGCAAGTATTTGCATCCACTGGTTCACATCTAAATGGTCACAACAGCCAGAGATAGGCTGGTGAGAAGCTGGAGCAGCAGTTCCTTCTGGGTCTCCCACATGAGAGCAGGGGCCCAAAGCATTGGATCCTTCCCTGATGCTTTCCCGGCCAATAGCAGGGAACTGGATGGAAACTGGAACTGATGGGACCTAATGTGGTACTAACTTTGGACACCAGCACCTCAAGTGAAGGGTTAGCTTGCTACACCACTGTGCCAGCTACAATCCCTGTTGTAATTTTAACTTCTTGACAGATTATTTGTTCATTTTTTCATCATGCTTGTTATTTTTGGAAGTCCGTCATTTAAACAGACATTTTCATCCATTTGTGTACTTAAAGAAAGGAACACGAATGAAATATTTGACAAAAGCAGCATGAGACAAAATTAAGATGATAAAAATACGGTTTGAAAAAATTCTGCTCTGCATCAAGTAATTGGGGAGCAGACAGCAAAGGACAAGACTACTGATAAAGGAAATAAAATAAATTACTACCAGCCTTTACAGGTTTTATCAGCTACATTTGGATAAAATGTTTTGTGCATACAAGACTTTTTTATAGTGACAGTTATTTTGCTCTTAATATTGGAAAATATGGATAGATTCATGCTAATACAAATTTAATTTTGTTTAGGAGCAGGGGAAGGACCTATTTCATCACTGTTTAACATAAGCAACATTCTGGAAAATTAATAGTCAGACCGTTGTCAGGATAGTCCTGTTTGCTCCAGTTCCCATCCAGCACATTGACAAGGTAGCTAGGAAAGCAGCAAAAGACACCCCAAGTACTTGGGGCCCAGGCACCCATTTGCAAGATATGATGGAATTCTAGGCTCCTGGCTTTTGGTGTGGCCTTCCCTAGACACTGGCCATTTTGAGAGTTAACCAGCAGGTGGAAGATCTCGCTCTCTGTAACTCTAGTTTTCAAATAAATAAATTTATTAAAACAGCATTGAGGGGCCAGGACAGCAGCACAGTAAGCTAGGTCTCTACTTCAGCACTGGTTCCAGCACTCCACTTGTGATTGCACTCCCTGCTAATGTCCTGGGGAAGGAAGCAGAAGATGGGCTACGGCTTTGGGCTCCTGCACCTACACAGGAGACCCAGACAAGGCTCCTGGCTCCAGGTTTTAGACTTTTGCAGTTTCTGCCATTGTGACAATTTGGGGAGTGAAGCAGAGGATGAAAGATCTCTCTCCTTCTATCTCTGTAATTTTGCCTTTCCAAGAAAAATAAAATCTAAAACGCCATTGATTATTATTAGGTGGCAGAGTCCAAATGCTTATATGTAATAATTTTTGTGGGAAACTTGAGAGTTCTTAACTTTATACTGGAATCTAACCACCGTTTTTCCTATTACTTCTAGTTGGAAAGAGAAGTCTGACAACAGTTCAGACATTTTTGGTGTAACATATCTAGAAACAGTTTCTATTATGAAGATTTTCTTTTAAACACAGATTCTGGAATCAGATGTGGCGACAAGGAACTCAAGCTGATGGACACTAGAGTTCTGAGTTGACTTATTTGTTGTTCTGTTGACTTTCTCCGGTTCAGCCAGTGTAGCTCTACTTCAAAATAAATCATGGGCTACATGGCAGTGGAGGGCTGACCTTGTCATCTCTCTGTTTCTAAATCAAGGAGGAAAATATTTCTCACAAGATATTAGAGACTATGTATCCCTACAGTTTGTGGGATCAAAACACAGCCCTAAACCAATCATAGTAGAAGTGAACAGGATTTGTTATTCCTATGAGCGTCTCCAAATGTGCTCACCAGACTAGCTTTGTAAGCAGTTCACTTGCGAGAAATGTTCATTCCCGGGCCTCTGCCTAGAGTTGTGATTTACCAACTGTTTAGCTGAGAGTCAGCAACACACGACCACAAGCATCCCAACTAAAGCCCAGCTGTGAGAATGGCTGATTCAGGACAATCACATTCATTCTGTGGTCATGTGTAAACCTTCCCTAAGTAGCTGAGGACACTTAGTCCTCAAAGTACATGTTCCCTCTGCATGATTGCTCTGCCATCTTCTACACGGGTGACTTCTTACTTTTGGTTACTATTCAAATATCACCATATCAGTGGCCTTTCTAGGATAGCTATACACAAACTGGTAAGGCCCTGCGACATTTCCACACCACAGCTAACCCCTATGACCTCCTTACCAGTGTAGTCACCATCCAAGACATCCAACACTTGTCATCATCTGAAATACTTGTTTCTGACTGGAGTATTCCTACTAATCAAATTTAAGTACCATGAGAGCAAGGATTAATTCTATTTGATCACAGTTGTTTCCTCAAAGGCTAAATCACTGCCTGGCATATAATGGGCTTGAAATAAATATTTTAATTGAATAATTAGAAAACTGACACCCAAATGTAATTGGAAGACATTAAAGAATAGCTCATGGGCAGAAAAATAATAGGTTAGGGTTAGGGTTAGAATTAGTTGCCTCTGCCAAAACTAGCCACATGCAAATGGAGTGCTGGAACAAAATCCACTCATTTCATGCCTTCACATCCTCATGCATTTACTTCTATTGTAGCTAGCATGAATGCGACTGAACTTGCAAGTTGATTCTCAGCAATGGCATTGTTTGGCTAGCAAATGCTACTGATTTTTGTGTATGGATTTTATTCCCTGCAACCTCGTCAAACTCTCCCATGAGTTCCAGTAATTTTTCATAGGAATTCTTTGGTGTTCTATGTGTAGAATCTTACACTCTGCAAACAGGGCAAAGTTGACTCCCTCATTTCCTATGTCTATCCCTTGGTTTCTTTTTCTTTGTAACGGCTCAGGCTAAAATGTTAAGAACCATGCTGAACAGCAATTATGAAACTAGGCTTCCTTGTCTAGTTCTGAATCTTAGTAGAAATGCTTTCAACTGTTCCCCATTGAATATGAGTCTGGCTGTGGGTCTGTCATATACTGCCTTAACGATGTTGCATTATATTCTTTCTACACTCAATTTGCTTAAGGTATTTATTATGGATATTCTAATCCATACTCATAATATCTTTACCTTATTTATAAAGTTTTATTATTTTCAATTCTGAGGAATTCAATAATTGAATATACGGAGGCCAAATAACTCCATTTTCCTAATAACTTTCTTCCATTGTTATGCATACTATATGAAAAATTCAGTGCTATTTTTTATACTTACTCTTGTATGCTAGAATTCTGTTTCTAAAATTGTGTCAGACATAAGATAGTGACCTTATATGCACAAACAATAATCTACCCATTTGTTAAAGATGTGATTTGTTTTTATTTTATATGCAGCTTTACAAAGAGAACGAGAAAAAGAGAGTCTTTCATCTGTTGGTTAACTCCCCCAAATGATTACAATGAATGGAGCTAAGGCGATCTGAAACCAGGAACTTCTGGGTGCCTTGCAGATGCAGTGTCCCAGGGACTGGGGCCATCCTCCACTGCTTTCCCAGGCCATAAACAGGGAGGAGGATGAGAAGTGGAGCAGCCAGGACACCAGCCGATGCACATCTGAGAGACCATTGCCACAGGTGGTTTAGCCTATTATAACTTGGCACTAGCCTCTAATCTATGCAATTTTAACGTTCACAAATATTTAACTTATACCTTAGTTTGAATTGAACAAAATGAGTAAGCATTCATTTTTGAAGGTTCTCAGCCCATTATCTTTTCAGTGACTGAGATATCTGCCTGGAAATGTTGTGTGGAAAAAGTTCAGTTAGCATAAAAAGGAGGTATATTAAGAGGAATCACTAGTGGAGGATATCCCAGACATAGAGTACTGATGACAAAAGTGGCACCAACTTTAAGAATCATTCAAAAACATCAGGAAGGGAGCCACTCTGAAGATACTATATCCTTGTAAAATGTACAGTTTTAATCTTATGTTCCAGAACCATAAAAAGTGCTTATTTCTTTTTTGCTTTGAATATAAAATTTAAAGACACTTAAAGAAATAAAGCTTATCATTAGAAAAGTATGAAGTATTCATGTGTCATCATCAGAATTACTACTCATGCATGTTGAGGTTTATTATCAAGTAAATCAAGTTTATTTAAATAATGAAATATCCTAACAGTTACTATGAAACAGCTGCTAAGTGATCAATGGGTAGGTAGTGTAAACCACAAGGATATACTGGACAAAGCTTGGGCAGAGGTGAGTGGGAAGGCACCAAGATTTCACCACATTATTCACAGTAGCACATCATTATAAGATAATTATTGTTTACTTTTTGTACTTTCCACTTAATATTTTTAAACAGTTATTGACCAGGGTAAATGAATCTTTATTAAGCAAAGCCACAGCTGGGGGCGATTACTGTATAAATATTTCAGTCCTCCCAATGAATTTTCTATTTCATGTTTCTTGAACCCAAAAGGCCTCCCAATGAGTAGGTTTGCTATTTTCCCTATTTTGTGCTCAAAAATGAACAAGTAGTAAAAATACAAAAGCAAAAAATAGGATTTGAATTCAGATCATTAAAAAGGTGTGCTCTCCTACATACTACATCACAAGGATCCACTGAGAGGCACAACACCGAGGCTAGGAGGCTACGAGGCTACCAGGGGCTGCGGGATCAAAGAAGATCCACTCTAAACTGACCCCTACTCACTGTTTCTAAGTTTCTTGTAACTAATGCTCAGCAACATGGTAAGACCCATTTCTGGATCAAAATGCTCCTGTAGTTTACACAGTACAGATCTGACACCAGGATTTAATGGGGATTGAGAGAAGGACAAAAAGACACACAGCCCCGGTAAGGACAAATAACTAAATAAGAAAGTTTTAAATGTTAAAGACTTGTTTATAGGTAACTCTTCTCAGTTACAGAATTACAACATTATATCTAAAGAGACTTCTTAGAGGCTGATGTAAAGATTCTCACAGTTCTGTTTCTATTTTAAATACAGAAAATCATAGGTGATATACATCTAAATGTATTCCATAATTATCTTCTAAAATTCCAGTTCTAAATCCTTAACCACGCATTACATTTTAAAGTAAAATGAATGCTTACACGTTTTTATGCATCTGTAGATATTTTCTCATTTCCTTCATTAGGGGTTGCTGTGTTTTGAAACTATCACAAGGATTCTTAATATGTGAACAGATCAAGCATATTTCTTTACTACTGTGACTATGATAACTCTCATGAATCAAGGGAAAGGTTTTACTGCCTTTACAAATCAAGAGTAAAACACAAATGTTAATTGAGTAGATTGATGATTAGATGAAGGAAAAATACGAAAGATGCCAACTCAGAATATGGCCAGTCATTTTGACTTGAATCATACTTCTCATACCACCTAATACTCCCAACAGCAAACCACCCAGAGCACCAACCCCACAAGGAGTCCCAAGTCGGCACTCAGACAACTTTTGCATTTTCCCTTGCAAGAATAAAGCTTGTAGCTTCTCTCCCTTATTGGCATAAATAACTGTTGAAAGAGAATTATTATCACAGAGAACAAGGGCAACTTCCACTCATTAAGAATTTTAAGTATTCACTCAAAGATGAAAATGTTTTCTCAAAGAAATGAAGTAACTAAGCCATCACACACATGTCAGTAAGAATCACCTCGTATTAGCCATTACAGATAACATCTTTTGGCATTAGCACTTTCTTAAAGTATTTTTGGCATAACACTGAATCCAATTCCTACACATAGATTCTTAGAGAGGCATGGACTAGTTGGGTTATTATGTTTGCGTAGCAGAAATAGGAAGAGAAGGTTTTAAATGTAGCAACTCGCTATTTTTGAGCTGCTCTTACTGACAGATATTCTGATTCCAGTGATTTTTCAGTAGCATGAAATAGCAGGCACTACATAGCAGAAATAAACCCATATATCATTTTCCTAATCCTTCTTATCTTTATAACAATATTCTTTTCTTTTTGTCAATCTAAGAGTTTTTTTTTTCAAGTAGAATTACAACCTTAGTCAAGTACCAGAGGCTGGGATGTGGCATCTCATAATGTGCTGAAGATACTCAAGTGAGTCTGAGAACTCGGCTTGGTTTAACTGGACCCTATTAGAAATGCTTCGTAACAGAAATGTTGCACTTAAATTAGCCATGACAAAGGCAACAAACTCTTTACTTTCCAAAAGGGACAAAAAGTAAAATAAATAAATAAATAAATAAATAAGCAAGCACTTACCTTTTGTAGCAATTCGTACACACTGGGTTTTAGTTTCCTGATGGGGGAGAAATAAAATAAATGGTAAATGTATTGGTGATACTTCCTGTTTTATAAGTTCTAACTGCTATGAAATTCAACCTGGTCTGGGGTCATCAAAACAGAAATATAAATACTCGAAGGACATTGAAAAGTGCACTTTTAACTTTAATAGGTATAATCAGAGAATTGTTTTAAAATCTTAAGTAAATCTTACAAAGCTAATAATCTAAACACGTTAATATTTATTTCATCTTGAAATGGAATTGAAAATTTGGGATGGGAGATATAACATGCTATGTGCATTTAATTTTACTTCTTAAACTATCAGGATGAAAAATGTCTGTGTGAAATGCTAATATAGATCAGATCTATTTTTTTTCAACCATTAGGTGTAGACTCAGACAAAAGTCAAACATTACATACTCTCACTTCAAGCATAACCAAGAGCTAAATGACATTCCTTAGGAAGATCATCAGAATACTGCACCACGGTGGCAAAATGCGATCTGGTATTTCTTTTCCTTAATTTCCTTGGCAGGAGTGAAAATAGCTTTCAGCCATTGACAGTTGTCCTCCTGTTCTACACAGGGGGAATAGAGGAAGCAGAAGCAGAGGCAGGGAAGCACAAGCATTATTAGTGTTATTTTTCTTTAATTTTGTGGAAAAGCAGGCAACAAATGTCCCTGTCAGCTACTGTTGAATGCATGCCTTGCTCCTGCAGAAATTCCTCTATTTCCTGTGTATCCAGGAATACCCAACAGTTTGAAACGAGTCAAGGCCAAGGACCAGAAATAAATGCAATTAATCTTCAGAATTCATTTAAAACCCCATGTTGAGTAGTTCTACGTGTCAATAAACCAGAGACGTCTTAAATTTTCTAGAAAGCATTTATTCTTAGGATAATACATAAAGGGGGGAGGCGTTTTTTTAAAAACTCATGAAGATCTATGCCTGTATAACTTAACTGTGACACGAGGTCTTCATAGAAAGCTGTGAGAGCATTTCACGTTCTAATAAAGGGCCAAAAAGATTTTAATTCCCTAAAAGTAATTTCTGTTAACTGTCTCAACAGACACTATCAGGCTCTGTTGTTGCTGGTCACATTGGGTTTGTTAAGTCTTGCCTGAGAAAACCGTGAAGCACATTTTTGCTAATCTAAACTGTTATGAAGCTCAGTTTACATATGTTAGCAATTAGAAAGAAAAATTCCTATTAAATCTAAAAGTTGCCAAAGAAACTCTTTGTACATAAAAGGCATTCATTAACAATGCTTTCATCCAAAGACCAGATAGCTGAAATTCATTTGAAACTTTCATCTTTCTAAGCACAGAACTATGCTTTCCACTTCCATGTCACTGTCTGCCCTAAACGGGTTAATAAAGTGGGCACTGGACTTTAATGATAACTACACTGCCCAGTTATGCAGAAAGGAACAAGGACAAGAGCATCCCAGCCTCTAGCTCGCAAGTATACCTCGGCAGATGCAACGGCATTTGTCTTTGCCATAGCCTGTGAGTCAACTCTGAGCAGAAAGACAAAGCTCGCATTCAAAAGCAGTTAATCAATGCTCAAGTTGTCCTGGCCCCTGAAGAAATGTAAATGAATTGTTATGTTTGCCAGTTAAATGAGCGCAGGATATAATATAACTGACACAATTATAAGTCACATATTTCACATCAGCTTCCCGGAGCCCACCTGAGGGACTCAATTAAACAAACCTAGCAATTTCTCACATAGCTACACATTCATAAATGCAATATTAGACTACTGGATTTTACATTGTGCAAATTCATTTCTTCAATATTTTTGCTGTGTTCCTCTGCCATTAAGTAAATAAATAAATAAGTTACTTTTAGGAAACAAAATCTTTCAAAGAGAACAGCATGAGCCCTGAAAAGCCAGGTCGTTTCCTCACATAAGGAACCATATGTGGCTTCTAAAGTCCTGTTGTGTTTTCTTCTTCAATATTCATTTGGGATCAGCAGCAGCAGCATTTGAGAACAACTGTGCTCAAAATGGGAAAAGGAGGGGCAACCAGGGAAATGGAACTCAGACTCGGGTAATGGCGCAGCATCCGGCCCTCGCCAGGTAGCCTTCAGTGTGGGTTCTGTCAGGTATACCACAGGTGCCCTATTACTTTGTAATCAGCAGATCGTTCCTTGTTATTTACTATGTGGCTTGTGACCCCTGAAAAGTTTATAAGGGTTTATTAGCCCGGTGTGGAACATGCATTCTGTTTATCCTGTAGAAAACTTCATCTTTCGTAGCTTGCCGCTACCGAAAAGGAAGATCGAACAACGCTGGGTAAGCAGATGGAGTTGGGCAACAGCAACCCACCTTTTCAACTCATTTTACGCACAATTGCTATTGTGGATTTTCCTAAAGAAGGCTCCAGTTGAGGCAGTTACTAGGAAACAGAAATCCCGGGGAAAAAGTGGCATGTAGCCCTCGCCTGACAAAAAGGCTCCCAGTCACACACTGTGAAGAACAGAAACAATACTACCTACACACCAGTATTTAAAAAAAAAAACTTCACTCTGATTTTGCCTGACAAATGCTACCATTATTTATACAATTTGAGTCCATTTTGTTTTTCTCCCAACAGTGAAAAGGCACATTGTGCAGGAAGCCCACCTTCTCCACACTGCTCATGGCCTGAAAATAGATGTTGTATCCCTTGCGGGGAGCCAGAGGGGGGTTCCAAAAACCTTGATATGTCCTGTTGTCCCCCACTGTGAACGGGGCGGGTTCCGGGAGGTTTCCAGGTGGGAGTTCTGCCGCAAAGTAATAAGGCGCCCCCCCGCTCATGGCATGTTGGTAGGTCACAGGAATCTGGTAGCACTCCATGGCCCCTGCTTCTCTCTTGGTTCGGTGTGGGTGCAGCTCCTCCACGACGATCTGATAGGCACTTTGGAAAACAAAGAAAAAAGGCTCAAGTTCAGAGACTGGAGACACGAAGTCTTAAAATGCAAAACAAATGGTTACATGAGAACATGTCCCACATACAAGTATTTACATTCAATCTTAATCCTTGTTGTCAACTATGTTGCAATAAAATAGAATTTCATTTCACCTGGGTTCTGCTTTCTTAAGATCATCAGAGTCCGTAAGGAATTTGAAAAGAAACACCACCACAGAGCTTGTCATATTTTCAAATGTGGAGAAAGAAGTCACCTGAACAAGGACCTTGCCTTGAATTGGTGACACGGCATGGATTCAGTTCTTTGATATTTTAACGTGCTTAACCTGAATATTTTCTCTCAAAATAGTATTAGGGACAGCCCAGCTCCAAGGCCCAGCAGAATGGCTGCCTCGGGGCAGTGCCGGGAGCCAGGGTTTGCAGTTGTCACAGCCTTTGAGACAGAATGCACTGACAAGCGTCTCCCCCTCTTGACCCTGCCTCAGCAGCCGTGCTGGCTCAGGGCTGTGCAGATCTAAAGTACAAGTGACATGCGGAGATACAGCACAGATGGACAGAAATCTGTCCTCGCCAGGGAAATAGACCTCTCCGTTTTCTGGAGTTGTTAATAGTAATATGTTACAAATTGTAGAAACAGATGGCTTTTGGCCTATTAAAGCTCTAATCGACACCATCGAATACATTTATTAAAATACTTAGAAGTTTTCTACAATAGCTATGACTTCTACATTAGAAAGTAGGAAAAAATTATTAAGTTTTCTCTGTCTGTCTTTTATCAATTTTAAAAGCTTTAAAAACCAATATATTTTAGAAGAAATCATTGATCTACATTTTTTAAAAGGATATATATAAGTTGTTATTAATGTATGTTTCATATCATATTTGAAAGCAGTATATGTCTGCCAAATTTTCTGAAAACTAAGAGCATAATGCCTGTGAGGTCAAAAAAAAGTTGTTTAGAGGGGCTGCAGGTTCAATCTTGACTGTTTAAGAAAACATGATTCTTCTGCATGGACAGCAGTCATTGTTCAAGGACTCGCCAGCAAGAATAGTGTATTTTCTTCTATAGATTTCAACCCCACAGAGTGAGATACAGAGCAGAAACTAGGGAAGTTTAGGAGACAAAGAAACTGAATTTCATCATAAGAAAATTACATAGCTTGTAATCTGGTACAAAACTCCAGCTTAATATAAATTCTTGCCACTCTTAGATACAAAACCTTCATGGACTGAAAGCAGATTAAACAGAGAGCAGATTAATTAATGAAAAGAAAAGATTAAACTAAAATGAACTTATAAGCTAACGTTTCTTTAGTTCTCTTAATTTTTCTGGTTCTTATTTTCCACAAACACATTGCTAAGACATGGGTAGGCTGGCATTTGCCTTCGTTCCTTTAGCAAGAGGAAAGAAACAATTATTTGAGCAAGCAAGTAAAGCTGAGGCCTGCATTATTTCAAATATGTGCACTGCCTCATTCCCCTACACCGCTGCCAGGGTGGGTCGCTAAGCTTCCGAGAATGCTACTGACAAGACGCATATTCGCTGAGGGATGCACAGAGCAGACACTTGCCAATTTTAAAAATATGGAAAAATATGTAAGCAAAGACCTCGCAAAAGAAGAAAAGAATGATCATATTTGACATATGCCATGTTCAGCAAGTGTAGCACTTTCTCATTTATTTTTCATTTAAAATTCTGATTTCTCTGTTAACCACTTGCCTATCCTGAGGATACATCCACTTGTGCAATAAAATCATACATGTGATACAACAAACCTAACCCTACATGCTTTCCCTAATTACAAAAAACAGGGTTAAATAATTTTATTAAGAGTTAAGTAATTCTATTTTAGGGGAGGGGGTCTACAGATGTTAAGATGTTTCAAGCAAGATAGCTTGAAACTGCTGATCAATTAGAGACACAGCAAAGTGCCAGTGTCAGAGAGTAATGAAGGAAGAAAAAAGTGATGTTCTTTGAGAAGAACTGAATATGATTCTACACAAGATTTGCACTGACGTTTCAGATTTAGCACTATTCTTAATGATATGAAAGATTAATGAATATAAGAAAATAACTCAGATATAAACACAAATACTGTATGGAAATAATATTTTTAAATGATTTATTTTTATTTGAAAGGTAATTTTAGAGTGAGAAATAGAGTGAGATCTTCCATCTACTGGTTCACTTCACAAATGGCTTCAATAACTGGAGCTGTGCCCATCTGAATCTGGGAGTCAAGATCTTGCTGTGGCTCTCCATATTATGGCAGGGCCAAGGGCTTGGGCTCCTCTTAGGTGCCTTCCCAGGCCAACCACAAAGAGCTGGATAGGAAGTAGAGCCACCTAAGACTTGCACTGGCTCCCTTATGCAGTGTTGGATCCCCCGCTGGAAGCTAGGCTAGCTATGCTAATATCGGCAGGTATGATCTTGCATTTTAATTGTGTAATACTAATATATATTTCCTTTGCTAATAACAGTAATATATATATATATATATTACTTTACACTTTGGATTGCCATGGAATCAGTGATGTGCTACAACTGAGAATCCGAGGAAAAGGCTAAATGGGTCTCCTATAAGCCATGGACCTACATTTTTCTTTCTCTATTTCCCCCCTACATTTCTAGAGTATGACGGTCTATAGCTCCTTAAGATTCACATTATTAAACCTCTAACTCCAAGGTGACAATATGTGGAGATGGAGCTTTTGAAAAGTAATCAAATAAGATAAGCAACCCTCAACAAAGAAATAATTATGACAGCACTTTGACCTTGTACTTCCCTGCCTCTTTGCTAAAGTATTACCCAGTACATCTGTTATAGAAATCTGAGCAGAATAAGAAATATACAAACAGATGGAGCATTCTGAAAACTGGCATATTCCAGGCATATTCTCTGAAACATACTTGGGATAATTTTCTGTATTATAGTTAGCACGTTGATTGGAATGCCTGCATATTGCAGTGTCTGAGTGTAAGGCATAGCTTCCTCTCAAATTCACTGCTCTGCTCTAACAGCCCTAGAAACCAACAGGTGAAGGCTCAGCCACCCATATGGGAGACCTGGAGTCAGTGCCTGGCTCCTGGGTTTTGTTCTGTCCAGTCTCCACCAATGTTGACATTTGGAGAGTAAACCTGTGGATGAGAGATTCTCTCTCTCTCTCTGACTTTCAAATAAATAAATAAAAGCAATAAAAAAAAATATAGTTTCTGCAGTGATTAACATCCGATGGCTCAATGTGGAGATCTCCACACTCCACGTTCATCCACTCTGCCACTTTCTAAGCGTCTTCATGATATACAATTTAGCTCAGTTTCTGAACACATTTTAATTCTTACTGATTCACCAGCCATCATGCTTTTAATCAAGTGTGGTATCAAATACCACAATGGGCACTTGGTAAGTATTTGTAGAATAAATTCAATTTGCTATTTTTATTGACTTTTTGCTCAGTTAGGACACACAAAGTACTCCTTTGCTTTACTCAGAAGTACTGCTACATCTTAAAAAGTTCTGAAAACAATTTGAAAACTGCAGTTCCTCAACCAACTTTGTTTTTGTTACATTGAGTCCATTTATTTATACTTGATCATTGAAGCTTCCATTGTAGGCACAGAGCATAGAGTGATGAAAGATGGTTGCATCTTTCATGGACTTCACAGTCACATTTCATTGGTAAAATTTTGAAAGTTCTACCATTGTTATAGTATTTCTGTCCCCTTATATAGCTTAACATAACTGCAAAACCCAAAATATCCACCTATTGTAAAAATCCTCTTTATTTATAGAACTGTGATTGTCCTTGCAAACACTGAAAGTGACAGAAGCAGTCATCCAAAGGTAGATTTTTAGTAATCTTAAATCATCTCCCATATTCTATTTTTCTGTACTGTCAAACCTGGCTGAAACTGTACTGTCCTTCATCTATAATAGCTAAGCAAGGAAATATCCCTTTCCAACTTAAAATCTTGACTCACTTGTCTGCTACACTGTCATTTTTCATTTTCGAACCCCCTCCCATGCCACCTTCTCAACATACTGAAAATAGAAATATGTCTCTCCATATAATGATACCATTCAAAGCGCTCCAGTGGCACTTCACAGTCATTAGTTGGGCTCAGGCTTCAATCAGCTCCTTTCAGAACACATCACTACGCATCTATTTTCCTCTTTTTTATGCACTTTGAGAAGGTCTACATGTAACTTGCACTGAGATAACTGAAAATATGGTGACTCCTTACAAAGTGTTGACACTTACTGAAAAGTGGCCACAGAGATAATCAAAAGTCACTTTAGGGAGAAAGCTCATCACCGTAGATGGAAACCAAACTAATATCAACAAATTTCACAATTAAAAAAATCCTTTCCAACATTTCTTCATTTGAGGTTTCTCCAAACACATTTCCACTTTCAAAACTCTGTTTTTATTCTTATAACATTCATTCATAACAATAATATTAGCTAAAGCACAGAAAGTAAAAAATCAAAATTCACATGAGAAATGATTTGACTGGTTACATAAAACAGGCCTTTGCTTCTTCATCCTTGTGGTTGCGTTATTACCTACTGGCATTTAACTCTAGCTAGATCCAAAACTTACTCTGGCTTAAGACTCCAACAACCAAAAATATTCCCAAGATACCTTACTATGTTAATTTGCTGTGCAAATATTTCATATCTCCAACATTCATCTTTAATGTAAACTATTTCTATAATTAAATTAAAGCCAATATACCAATATCCTGTCATTATGCACCTTCATTTAATACTCAAAAGGTGAATTTCTCAGGTATAAACCATTTGCAGAGCACTTATCCCACATACATAATTACCTTGACTGAACACTGGTACACAGACACTGAGGTTGTACTCCTCCAAGTACAATTTCCCTTCAACCAAAAATACACACTGAGGGATGATAACAATGGCTCAGAAAAAGAACAAAACATTCTATGCTAGGCATGGTGCGTGATCTTCTGCATTTAATGCTTACAAATGTTAAGGCTGCGGTCAAGATCTTTTTTTTCTTTTTAACCCATTGCTAAATCAATATGCTGAATCTGATCATAGCTTTTTTGTTTTTCACACAAGACCTATTGGTGATACCAAAGTAACCGATTACATAGTGGCCTAAAAACTCCCTCCTGTGTTAATTTAAATATCTTCTTAAAGGCATCAGGAAGAATTTTCTAGCTCCCATATTTGATTATTTCTCTTTTGAAATGAATTACAAGAACCCATGGCTACTGGTCACTGTTTCTAATACCATTCTATTGCCAAGGTTTTGAGGAACAAAGAAGTCTAAGCTTTTTTGATAGTAATTGTAACGCCTTATAAGCCTCTTTACTGATGCACACTAGCCACTTTTCTCATTATTTTCCTGTTTCTTGTAGGAGGAACTATCAGTGTCTTAACCAATACAGCTCAGAATCCTAGCAATAATACCAACAAAGTCAAACTCCATATAATGTGTCATCATAATGACTGTATATACCATTTCTTGCCATTTCCACCGCTTCTCTTCCACCATTTTGTAAGTCAAACCCTATCCTACTCCATGCTGGGGATACTGTCACACCATATACATTGTATTTATAGATCTCTCTGTGGCTATATGTCTATATCCATCTCCACTCTAGCGCTCACTACTTCCTGCTATATATTACTGATTTGAAATGGTATAACCATTGTTATACCAACCCATTCTACACATTCCCAGGGTATCTCCCTTTTCCTACTATGAAATCTATTCAGGCTAACTCGTTCATAAGGCCTCTATCTTGTGAACCCAAGCGAGGTAATTTTTGAGGTGGAGGCTGTTTGGGTATGCTACAGGGCAAGGAATGATAACAAAACGGGATGCTCTTTAAAATTATTCTCAAATCCAGTGACATCAACAGATTGCAACTCTGATGAATATTCTCAGATATTCTGAGACTGAAAAAAATCTCTATCTTAATATTTATTTTATATCACAAAAATTGGTAGTATATTGTCCTAAATATTTCTTCACATGCATGTATTTTCTTTAGATTATAAACACACTGAAAGCAGTGGCTGTGGCATTTTTAACTTGTCATTTTTGTTTCACTAAAAGATTTATTTATTTTCATTGGAAAGTCAGATATACACAGAGGAGGAGAGAAAGAGAGGAAGGTCTTTCATCCAATGATTCACTCTCCAACCAGCTTGCAACAGCTGGAGCTAAGCTGATTCAAAGCTAGGAGTCAGGAGTCTCTTTGGAGTCTCCCACAGGGGTACAGGGTCCCAAGGCCTTGGGCTGTCCTCAAATGCTTTCCCAGGCCACAAACAGGGAGCTGGATGGGAAGCGGAGCAGCTGGGATAAGAGCCAGCACACATATGGGATCCCAACACACTCAAGTTTTAGCCACTAGGCTACTGAGCTGGGTCCTGTCATTTTTTTTCACCAAATATTTATTTCTGTAGCCATTATATACTATGCATTATTTAAGTGACATCATCATAAAGAACACGTGAATAAAAGTATGTGACTTTACAAAACATGTTCTAGTGTGGAGATGCAAATTAAATAAACATTAAAGGAATACAGATATATGCCAAGAGGCTAGTAGTATAAAAACGAGAAAGCTGGGCAAGGGAGGCAGGAACAGACTAGAACAGAGTGCTGTGTTCTAAGGCAGTGAAGGAGGACCACTGTGATACCAAATCCTGGCAGTGGAAACTTGGTGGGCCGGAACACTGCTCCCCTGCTGATCAATACCGGGTTATCTCTTTCTGCATAACAATCTACATTAGAACACCATGGCTCAAAGCAACGAATTTCTATTATCCCATGATGTATGAAGGTCAGGACTTCTGGAGTAGCTTAACTAAATGCTCTGGCTCAGAATTTCTCACAATGTCAACATCTAATTATTGACCTGGGACATTTATCTAAATGCTGGAAAAAGATTTACATAAAGTTGTTGTTACATAAAGGTTACAACAACTATCAGTCTCTTAGAAAAAAACTCTACCTCCTATGATTCTATAGAAAAAATGAAATTTGGGCCCGGCGCGGTGGCGCAAGTGGTTAAAGGTCCATATGGGCGCCGGTTCTAATCCCGGCAGCCCCGCTTCCCTTCCAGCTCCCTGCCTGTAGCCTGGGAAAGCAGTCGAGGATGGCCCAAGGCTTTGGGAACCTGCGCCCGTGTGGGAGACCCCGAAGAGGCTCCTGGCTTCGGATCGGCATAGTATCGACCCATTGTGCTCACTTGGGGAGTGAATCATTGGATGGAAGATCTTCCTCTCTGTCTCTCCTCTCTGTACATCCGCCTTTCCAATAACAAAATAATAAAAATAAATCTTTAGAAAAAATGAAATTTGTTTTCACTTGGACCATATACCATAATGCCTAGAAAATGAGTCAAAAATTTCTATCTTAAATTATGAGGCATTTTTATATGTAGTTCAAGTAAATCCCGTTTCATGATAGGGATCAGAATTACTTGATCTTCTTAAATTTGTGGGATAAAACTGGATATTTGCAGAAGAATATGGATCGTAATCCCAATCTTTGAATACATGACCAAGTGACTCAAGCAGTTTCTCCAACATGCATTAATTAAAAAAATTATTTGTGAACATTGATCTACGTTTCTGAAGGTTATAACTGGTCTTAAAATATCAGATGGTTTACAGCCCTATTAGAAATGGTGATTTTGGGCCCGGCGCGGTGGCGCAAGTGGTTAAAGGTCCTCGCCTTGCACGCCCGGGATCCCATATGGGTGCTGGTTCTAATCCCGGCAGCCTCACTTCCCAGCCAGCTCCCTGCCTGTGGCCTGGGAAAGCAGTCGAGGACGGCCCAAAGCTTTGGGACCCTGCACCCGCGTGGGAGACCCGGAAGAGGCTCCTGGCTTCGGATAGGCATAATCATCGGACGGAAGATCTTCCTCTCTGTCTCTCCTCTCTGTATATCTGCCTTTCCAATAAAAAAATAATAAAAATAAATCTTTAAAAAAAAGAAATGGTGATTTTGACAACATCTTATGATTATATCCCATTTACTTAACTCAAAGTATTTGATGCTTAATATTTTGGAATGTAAAATTGGATTTTAATCACAAAATAAATTAACTCTAAGAGAGGTGGTTTATTGCCAATAAAAGCTTTATTCATCATAACTTTCAGTAAACTAATCCAACTGTAGAGGAAACTGGTCTATATATTTCTTTTATAACATTCTACTGTTTATAATTAAATAGAGGAAATGGTATCTAGGAAACTGATTCTAATTTTGTACTTATTTTGAATAAAAACTATGATTAGTAAGAAATGAAAACTGCAAGGAGCATTCAGTCAGAAACTGTCTTCAGAGTGATTTTAATTAATTTTGCTAAAGAACTACACTTGCCAGAATGGAGTTAAATGTGTAGTACATTATCAGAAGGATGGTTAACAGAAGGACAAAATGGTTGGCACTGTTACTTACAAAGGGATTTTTCAATGTGCTGTTCCTTATTTCATTTATACATGCTAGGATATCTTAGATGAGCGTTTTGGTGGAAACACTGGTAAGGTAATCAAAACAAATAAAATAACTATCTCATACAGACAGGAATGCTTGATTAAAGTTGGAGTGGAAACACAATGATATCTGTAATTACTTGGTAACTCCCTCTGCCTCTAAAATACTCTGATCTTAAATCAGCTTATGGGTTGTTGGTGTCCCAGGATCTCTAAGGTGAGGCTCAGGAGCCCATACTTCTACTATATGCCCTTCATTCTCATTGGCCCAAATCATCTGAAGTTCTTGCTATGTTATATATCCTATATTATACATATTTGGAAGTATAGTATAATCATGATTCCCATGGGTTCTCAGAAAGCTCCACCATAACTCTAAGTCAGCTCCACTGTTTGGCATCAGGTGACAGTGGGTTAAGGTGTCATTTGTGATGCCGGTATCACATATGGATGCCAACTCTAGTCCTATCTGCTCCACTTCCAATCCATCTTCCTGCCAACCCATCTGGGAAATCAGCAGAAGATGCCCCACGTGCTCTGAATGCAGCCACTCATGTGTGAGATCCAGATTGAAGCTCCTGGCTTCAATCTGGCCCAGTCCAATGTGTAATCATTTGGGGAGTGAATCAGTGAATGCAAGATTCTCTCTCTCCCCACCCTCTTTTTTCATAACCAAGTTTAGAATAAATATCAAATATTTTTAAATGGATCCAGATCTAACTGCTTTTCTTGTTAGTACTGCACTTTCCACATATTGCTGCCAATCTCTGATTTATGACTCCCTACTAAGCTCATGGGTCCACACTAGAATGTCACAAGTGGATTTTTTTTTCCCTGAATATCCAGCCTAGCTGATGGAACACAGAGAATGTTATTCAATCAACACACTTACTGATGGAACTTTTTGTTTTAAAGAAAGTAGAAATGATCCTATTGCATAGCAGTATTAACAAGGAGCATACTTAATAATTGAATCTTAAGATGTCAATTTTATATTTACACATTACAATTTTTTTTTTTTTTGTACCTCACATACTAGCTGCAAACAAAAGAACATAAAATACTTACCTTTTGGAGGCTGGTGTATTTCCCTAAACATAATGGCATCTAGTTGGATCCTTTTTGTTGCAAAATACAGGATCTCATTGCTTTCATTTTTAAAGACTTGTTTATTGACCACAAAAGGGAAGTGGGGGAAGAGTTCTTCCATCTGGTGTCACTTTCCAATGGCTGCAATGATTGGATGTGGGCTTGTCCGAAATCAGGAGTCCAGAGTTTCTTTCAAGTCTTCCACATGTGTGCAGGGATCCAAGGACAAAAGCCATCATCGCTGCTTTTTCAAGGTGCACTAGTAGGGAAGTGGACAGGCAGGGGCTGGACCTGGTGCCCATGTGGAGGTCTAGTGCCACAGGTGATAGTGTTTTCTGATGCACCACAATGCTAGTGGCCCAAGGATTTCGTTTTTCTTGGGCTGAGTAGTATTATTTTATGTATACAAACCATAATTTCGTTATTCGGGTTTTAGTCATAGGATACCTGGTTAGATACCACAACTTAGCTACTGCAAAGTGGAACAGTACAAATGTGAGGGTACAGATTTTCGTTCGTATGCTGACTTAATTTCCTTTGCGCAAAGTCCTAGCTGTGGGATGGTAGGGTCATGTGAATTATAGGTCACTTTTCATATTTTTAAGAACTATCTATATTGTATTCTGTAATGATAATATTAGCTTTCATTCTCACATAAATGTATATGGAGAAATTTTCCCTACATCCTCAGCAGTTTTCATTATTTTCTGCTTTATGAACAATAGTCATTCTAAGTGGGACGAGGTGATACCTCGTTGTAGCTTTTATTTAATTTTCCCCGATGGCTGGTGATCCTGATATAAAAATAAATATGTAAACTCTAAACAAGGATTTTTAGAGTTGTTCTGGCACAAGGTTTGAAAATTGAAGTCTGACACCAGAAACACTGCAAGAATTTCTAAGGAAGCTGAAAGGAATAAACAGTGAAAGACATCCTGGTAGAGACTAAGTAATACTACAATGTTGATGATGTTAAGACCCAGAGTTTAGGTTCTAGAATATCAGTCAAGCTAACTTTTGTATGTTCCTAGGAGTTTTAGCTGGATAGTATGTAGCTCTGGCTTTTTTATGCAAATAGAGGAGGGGGTATAAGGGAAAGTGAACTACATTGAGTGCCATGGCTATCAGAGGAAATCTGACACATTGGCATAAATGAGACAAACTTTGATATGGAAGGTCATACAACTGCCAATACATTTGAAGAGAAGGATGGGACTTAATAAAGATCTGAGGTGCCAGACCATCCATCAATCAAATAAAACAACAGCATCAAATTGGGTCCTCATATTCAAAACTTAGGGTACTGCATGACATAACCGAAAGAGAAGGCTTTGATTACCAGTAGAAAGTACCAGTTAGGAAAGTGGCCAGAAGAAAGCAGACAATACTACTTGACAAAGAATCCAAAGTAAGCAAGGCAGGGTTCACCTGAGGCTAAGCATGCAGACTAGAATTACCTGGTCCTCTTGTCTGGTCCTCACAGGTGAACTGGGCAAGTCATTACAAAATTCTAAATGTGGACACGGTGAGATTAGAGTGCCCACAATTTTAAAAACAAATTTGATATTTCTTTATGTTACCCATAAATTATTTCTCTTATGGTAGTCTGGGATTTAAATTTGTTTTTGAACACTAATTTTTTCTAGTTTAGGATCTGGAATCCTTAGCCAACGCTCTCAATTCCAAGAAAAGTGACATATATATTGTCAACAAATACAAACAGGTATAGTTCAGTGTCAGAGAAAGACTCTATAGCCATGGTGGATTGCTTCTGCACAAAATAAATGGATTCTTTGTGATTAGAATTTATAGGATACACATAGCTTAAAAAAAGTAGAAGAAAGGATTTCTATGATAAGAATGTGTAATTGATAAGTCATATGAAGTCAACTAAGCTTTTGATATTAGCTATGAACAAAGAATTTTCAGTGTTTGTTGTGGCCATTTTCATCTATTACTATTATTATTATTATTATTATTATTATTATTGTTGCATAGTATCACCTCTTTAACACAGTTAAAATTTGTGAAAAATTTGATTTAAATGAACTAGGACTTAATGCAATTTATGCTATAGTTACACAATAACAATAATGTTTTCAGTTTAGGCTATGTAAAGCTGAAATTGTTCAAATCTCTCTCTCTTATAAGAGTAAGTGCTTGGTAGCTCATTTAAACAGGAATAGCAACACTGACCATCTACAATGTATATTTCTTTACATGGGAGAACACATATATGGCCCTGATGACTTGTCAACAAACATAGATGTTGGAATGCAAACATTTTTCTTTCTCCATTGCATTAGCCCCTGGCTTCACTCACAGATGACCGATTTACGAAGAACATTATATATTCTAAATTTTCAAGTACCCAGCACTTCATGAGTGCTTAGGTGCTAAGCACACTCACCCATCTTTCTTTTGCAGTGTAGTACAGCTCTCTCTTATAGTGAAATAGAACTCATGCTTTATGACTGATGTTCTTCTATGAATATGTGCTTTTTAAATTGAGAAATACATTTCTTTCCTTTAGTGACATAGGATTCCCTGAGTAGTTGATCTGTTTGCATGATGTCAAATATGTTCACTTTACACACACAGAACAAATCTTAACTTTACTTTGATAAATAAGCACATAAGTAGCTTGATATGTCTGTTTATATGAGGAAACACCTGCATGGTAAATTACTTTTCAACAGGAGCTTGATATCAAAATTTCCATAAAATCTACAAGACTCAAATGGAAAATTGCTTGAGTTTAGGACATTCATCGGATTGTAGATGTGAAATACTGAAATGACTGTAATAATTTGAGTCAATTCCTAAACATGATGTAGCTCACACTCTTCTGTAAAGATGGGGAATATTAAGAAAACGTTAAAAAATTTAATTGGAAAGATAAAGGAAACACAAACTGAACTTTGATATTTATGATGAAACTTTCGAGAAGGAGCAGTTCAGGAGTTAGAAACCACATAGGATTCATTCATTATAATCACACTGCTTGTATGTCCTCAAAGTCTCCTATGTTTCAATCACTCATGTAAAATTATTTATAACTGAACGACTGCACTGGACAAGAATTATTTCTTTATTGTATTTCTGACAAATATCTGACAAATCCTTTATGCCCATAGACACCAACCAAAAATGTGAAATAAAAAAAAAAAAAAGACTGATGGGGGGAAAATTCAAAACTCTTAAACAGTGTAGAGGCGAATGGTTCAGTTCATTAACATCTTAGAGTTCCGTGCAACTTATAGAGACTACAAGACCACATGCAGAAATTCTCAAGGTGGAAAAAAAATTAAAATTAAAACTTTTTGTTGGTACTTATTAAATTAATGTCACAGAGAAAAAAGAACATGCTTTAGGGTGATATGCTTTAGGCTGTAAGCTAATGATTCTTCTCCTGGCTCCTTTTTTCTTTACCTATTTTTACACTTGATCTTAGCCAAAAAGCCGAGATTGATTTGTTTTACAGATTTTTTTCCCCATGCCTACCTGATAGGTGCACCTTTGGCTTGAGCTGGTCTCAACAATACAGTTATCGTAGTGGCAGTTTCATTGAGAGACGCATCGACTCCTTCATAGTCGGGTAAAGTCGGAGCTGATAAGTGAGCAATGAGACAAACAGAAAGTTTCTATCAACTCATAGTAGAATATCAAGGATCAAGATTGAGAAATGATTCTAACATAGGATAAAATCAATGAAATACCTAATTAGATAAAAGCATGCGTTATTTGCACACCGTCTGCCATTGAACATTAACAGCAGGAATCTAAAGTTTAGGATGCATTCAGGCTAAGATTTGTTGCTGAAATTTAAACAACAGAGCCATGTGTGACATGAGTATCACATAGTTTATGAAGACCTTCAGGTGAGCAATAAGGGTTCAGAGTAGAAGCTGAGGATTATCAGTACAATATTCAGACAAGGATATTTGGAGCTGTGGTTGGTAGAAACTGAGGGAAGGGTAGCCTGGGAAGCACTGCCACCGATGGTTGGAGGCAGTGGAAAAACTCAGCATCTCCCTCTGGGCCACCGTGGACAGAAGGAAACGCTGCCAATCAAGACTGGTGAATGAGGATGGGCACCTTCGTTCTCACTCCCAAGAACTAGTGCTCTTGTGCTCTAACTTGTGAACGGAAGGAAATTACATGTTTTCAAAATACAGGATAATGTTTGCTATGAGTGGGAGGAGGAAGACTTCCTATCTCAAACTAGGTAAAGGAGTGATCTCAAAGAACTATGGGTTTTTTATATGTGGAAAGATGTTTAAAGGAGTATACACTCAGCAAATTGTGTGCATCACTAGAAAACACGGAAAGCAAGTGGCATGTAATGCATTTCTGAAGCATTTATTTAGTTCAACAATTACTGGACACAGTAGTTTATACTGAGCTTATATGTGCATAAATATAAAGAACAAAGCATTGTTGAATTAAAAAAAACAGGAATTCATATTTATGGAGAGAATCTGCAAAACCAAACAAAAATAATCAAAATGTTAAGAAGCTAAATGAGTTAAGGACCTTAACCTGCTATACTAACAGTGGCCAAACCTGTAAACTCCAAGGACAATGGAGGGATTCTTAAACCAAGGCTCACACCCTCTCCACAGGAGTCTCCCAGCCAATCAGTTCAGGAGTGTGGTTCTAGAATATTTCCAGGTGATGCTCATGGTGCTAGCCAGGAGAACACACTTGTCAAGTAAGTGTTAGGAGATGGGACAATGAAATAGGTTTTACACATTAAGGAGACGTTGGTTCCAAAAACTCATGAAGATGTTTAACCTAAGATATCTTAGGTTAGGTTTGGGCTATTGGACTGGTGAGTCCCGAACTAAAATCTCCAAACCATACCGTGAAATAGACCTCATGGCATAAAAAAAAAAAGCCTCTCGGGTATTTTAGTGAAAGTAACAAAAACAGCTTAAAACTACTGGAAAATTTCAAGGCTTAGGAAATATTTGAGTTCATTTTTCAGAAGTTGGAAACTGATTAGCAAGATATAAAAAAAGGACTAAAATTGCAGAATGAAGAAACAGCATGGGCTGCTTGAAGAGAAGAAAACATAAAACTACATGATGTATTCTAACAACTATAAGCATCACTCTGTTGCTAGACCTTGTGGCACATGGGGAGAAATGGAAGAAAGAGCCCCACAAGGGTGAGCCAGGCATGAGGGGATGCTTGGATATGATCCTGCTGGTTGCACACACACACACACACACCCGAGATGTAAATATTTTTACTTGAAACACAGATTTACAAAGGGAGGGAGGGAGAGAGAGAGAGTGAAAAGAGAGAAGATAGAAGAGAGAAGAGAGAGATAGATGGGGTGGGGATTGATTTCCCAACCCCAGCTCCATTTCTCAAACGGCTATAATGCTGGGAGCTTGATCTGATCCAAATCCAGGAGCCCAGAGCTTCCTCCATGCCCCCACTGTAGGTGCCTGGGCCCAGGGAAAGATGCCATCATTTACTATTTTCCTAGGATATAAGCAGCGGGCTGGATCAGCAGAATAGCTGGACACAGACTGGTGCCCATTTGGGATGCCAGCACCACAGGTAAAGGATTAGGTTGCTATACCACTGCATTGGCCCCCGTGTGTGTGTGTGTAAATAAAAAAGGAAATATATGTTAGATGAAAACTGATAGAAAATAAATTGAAGGAGGGTAAGTGTGAAGGCAGAGTAACACAGACATTTTAAACACGTATCCAAATACAGAAAAAGAAATTATGACATTTGGGAAGTAAGCCAGAAAATGGAAAATATCCTTCTCTCCTTTTCTCTCTCTTGCTCTCTCTCTTCCTTTCTCTCTGTAACATTGCATTACAAACAAGTGAACCTTACAAAAAGGTGAACCAAACAGATGTTCAATATATTTGCCCATGTCTATATGTATATAAATGTTTTTATTTCTAAAATCTCAATAATCTGAGTGTTACTGGAATTGATTTTAAAACTGTGATGAATATTATTCCCAGATTTAATGAAGAAATAACAAATTATTTTAAAATTACATTTTGTTGGGAATCATTCTAATTATGTTTTTTTTTTCAGCCTTAGTTATGACAGCTAGCAGGGCCCAGTACAGTTTGAGTTCAACTGTGTTTTTCAGGTACAATTCTTAACATACAACTCAATATTATGCTTAATACAGAACTCAATCTACTTAGGTTGAGACAAGTGAAACTAAAATAATTCAAAGATATTTAGATCTGTGCTCTAGTCTTTATACATTTTTAGTTCAACACAACTACAATGTCTAAGACATAAGTTAATGTATGCATGTGCCTATGTATGCCCATAACTCTCAACAATGTACATGTGTTCAATTATTGTTTCATCAATTTATATTTCTTAGCTTTAGCTGTTGAAAGATTTTAGTTTTAGCACTAATGATAATTCTACAGGGTAAGACACATGCTGCAGTAGGTTAAAACATTGCTAAAATATTATTATTATGTAGTAATGTGATAACATAAATGTTTTCAATTGATGTTTCAGAATGGTTTCACCAGAAAAAATGAAAATTATGCTTTCAATTTTTGTAAAATTTCTTTCTTAAGAGAGAGGACGGGCTCTGATCCCCTGGCTTATTCCCCATATGGCTTTAGTGGTTGGGACTAAAGACTAAGCTGAGATCCTGGAATCTGACCTAGGTCTTTCACACGGTTGGCAGGGACACACTTATTTGAGTAATATCCAACGACACCCAGGGTATGTAGAGATGAGAAGGACCCTGGAGATAAGAGCTAAACTTGGACTTGACTCCAGGCATTCTAAAATGGGAAATAGGTGCTCCATGGGCTTCAGAACTGCTAAGTAATACACCTACTCCAGAGTTTTGTTTTCCAAGATTCATTCACTTATTTGAAAAGTTGTGTGTAACAGAGAGGAACAGACACACGGAAATCTTCCATTTGCTGGTTCACTCCATACGTGGTTCCAGCAGTGGGATCAGTGAGACTGAAGCCAGGCATGTTGAATGCCATTAGGGGCCCAAGAACTTTACTTTCTGCTGCTATTCCGTGTGGTAGGGAGTTGGAATGGAAGTAGAACAGTCAGGACTCAAACCAGCAGTTTCATAGGGGAACTGGGGTTTGTAGGCAGTGAGTTGACTCTGTATCACCAAGCCAACTGTCATACTGGCATTTAATGCATTGTCATTTTCAAAATAATAAATGAGAGCTTCAAAACATAATTTAAATATGAAGATTAATCAAATGTGCAAACCTCAGAATAATTTTATTTGTGATATGTTTTTAAAGTTTGCATCATATTCAACAAATTTCTGTGGGTAAGCACTGAACTTGTGGTTAAGATCACTACTAATATACCCAAATCTGGCCCAGCATGATAGCTTAGCAGTAAAAGTCCTAGCCTTGAACGCACCGGGATCCTATATGGGCGCCAGTTCATATTCCAGTGACCCTGTTTCCCATCCAGCTCACTGTATGTGGCCTGGGAAAGCAGTTGAAGATGGACCAAAGCTTGGGACCCTGCACCCACATGGGAGACCTGGAAGAGGCTCCTGGCTTTGGATCTGGTCAGCTCCAGCTGTCGCAGCCGCTTGGGGTGTGAACCATTGGACAAAAGATCTTTCTCTCTACTTCTCCTCTTTGTATATCTGACTTTCCAATAAAAATAAATGAATCTTTTTTTAAATGTCCCAATCCATATTGGAGTACTGTGACACTGCTGGCTATGGCTCTCACTACTAGCTTTCCTTCACTGCAGACCTCTAGCCAGTCAGTACATTGTGCTTTTTAATCTTAATCCAGGTGTTTCACCCCTTTGCCACTGTGGTCATTTAGGGAATGAACAAGCTTCTGGGAAACTGTAACATATACACTTTCACTTAGGTTTAAAAAAAAGAAAGTAGATGGCTAGTAAATTGGTCCAAGAGTCTAATCCTCTACTTCGTAGTGCTGGCATCCACATGGGCCTTGGCTCTACCTGAGCCAGCACCTTGCTTTTGGACAGGACAGCAGCAGAGACTGGTTCATGTCCTTGGGCCCCTGCATCCATGTGGGATACCTAGAAGAAGCTCCTGGCTCCCAGGTTTGGATCAGTTCAGCTCCAGCCTTTTCAGCCAACTGGGGAGTGAAGCAGAAGATGGAAGATATCTCTCTCATTCTCTCTCATTAATTCAGAACTGTTGAACCGTCGAAATCTCTCATCACAGCATGCCCCATGTCCGGGGCTCTGGGATGCTTGGGAGGCTGGGTGTGCTTCTCCCCTTTGTCCCTCTTTCCCCCAGATATAGGAAGAAAAAAAAGAGGAAGTGAAAATGGTGATCTCACCCACCTTCCTGTAGCCTTTGACCCTTATCATACTAATCGACTATGTAAAAATCATCAAAAATAAAAATAATTAAAATAATACATTTAAAAATATAATTAAAGCACAACATATCTGCCTTTTGACGGAAATGTTATGGATCCAGGCCAGGGACAGAATTTTGTAGAGTGTTAGGATCAATCATTAATTGTGCTATGTAGAAGTATAATGGAAATCAAATTAATAAAGAAAATGAAATTTAAACAGTCAAAATTAATGTTTTCACATATTTTATGGCTGATTTTAAAAACATTTATTTTTCAAGTCTAGTTTTTCTTCACTAATCTTAAATAAAGAAGATAAGACCTTATATAAACTGGAATGGATTCATTGTAATGCTAATTCCTAGGAAAAATGTAATCAGGTTTCACTGGTGATTTGACTGAAGCTGAAATAACATCTGTAAACAATCTAATCAAACAGGCTATACAACTCTAAACATAATGGAATGTGAAATTTAATTATATTTGTCAACCTAAAATTATCCTGCATGTTCCCATTGTGAAATTTAGATTCATTTATGTGAGTTTTATAAGACAGACAGGAAAACCCACATGTTTTGTAACTATCAGAACATCAAGGAAAATGGAATGGAGTTGAGCAACGATGTTTTATGATATTAGGGCAAGGATGCTCCACCACTCTTTAGATAAAGTCAATTTAATGTAAGGATCTGACAAAATCTAATATGGCATACGACTAGTTCCAATAAACTTGGAACGTTTTTTTAGTAAGATGCACATGATTTTCAGGAAGATATTGCTAATTAAAAGTGACTCTGAGTAGCTTGGACTTGGACATACAATTTGTATTCAAGTGATTCTTCACAGAGCCTTCAGTCATGCATTAACACATCACACACTGAGCAAGCAAGACGAACCTCACTCAATGTATACATAATTCTCTAGGACGTATTCTTATGAATGGAGAGAATTAACTATCTTATTTGTACTTTATTCATTTGCACACCTGAGATATTAGTAGTCACGTTGATGGCTGTGGGTGGTCCAAAGCCTTTGACAGTGCTGGCTCGAATGAAAAACTGATAGGTGGTCCCAGGGTGGAGATGCATGAAGACATGGTGAGTGCTGTTCCACAGATTTGACACAGTCTGGGGAGGTCCTGCTACCGGAACCGCCGGATCAAAGGATCTTATGCTGCTATAGCTGACCTGTTGGATAAAATACATTATTCCATTACATAGCCAAAATCAGTCATAATTAATTGCAATTGCAACCTTTTCAAATAAGGTAATAAGCCAGGGCAGTATTTTTTTCCCCCACATAATCTCCTTGCTTTGACAGGCTACTTCTGCTATGCACCCACCATCCCTGTACAGATATACCTAAAACTATGTCTAAATGGACAAAATACATAGACCCTCTTCAAGTAGAGAAACAAATTTCATATATATTTCTCTCTATATATTTATGCTTCTACATAAAATTTCATGGATTTTAATATCTATGAAACACAGAAAGTATACAAAAAGTTTATACTTTTTCCATATTACACGACAAATTTCACATAAGTAGTACTCAAGTATACAATCAGAAAATAAAATGAATCATTTGTGTTGCCCACTAGTCATGATTCATTCCGTAGCTTCTCGGAATTTACACCTCCACATGCTAATCACTGAGTAGCAATGCAACTGCAGATTTTTGAAATTAGAATGATCTTTCCTTTCTTCTCTTTCCTCTCTCATACTTAAAAAAGATGATTCACACTCAAAGTTGACATAAAGCTCTAGAATACTCATACTTTTAATCCACTTAAAGTCTTTGTTTTTCATCCTTTATTTCTCTTAAATTATAGTATGAAATGTTTCTTAATTTTATATAAAAGGGAAACAAGGGATTTTATGTTAGATCATTCATTAAAATCATTACCCAACATGTTTTATATGAATAATCCTGAAACAAAACCAAAAAATATGCAGACACCTTAAGACTTTGAAAATTTTACATGGTATATATGTTACTCAATTTTAGAATGAAAGAAAAATGGAAGCAAAGCAATTTTAATCTCCTATTCTTCACACATTTTTTCCCATTATTTCCATTTAATTTTTCCCTTTGTTTTTTTGAGGCCCTTAGTCCTTCAGTTCCAAAAAACACTTCTTATTCTCTCATTACCTCATACTGAGTGATGATTCCATTTGGTTCCAAAGGTTCTTTCCAATTCAAGAAGATCTTATTTTCAAAGGATGTTCCTTGAAGTGATTTGACAGGTACAGGACCAGGCACTACAAAGACATACATTTTCATTTTTAAGAATGCGTATATTAAAAACAAAAAAGTATCTATATTTTAAGCTAGATATACAAAGTTAGACATAAAGTGACATAAATAAAAATATAGAAACAGTTATAGTTATTCGTACTCAAAAGAATACCCATCACCTCACAGTTGCATATGCTACGCAGTTTAGTATTCTCTGCTGTATACCTCTAGTAATACGAAGATCTCATTTGTAATCTGTTTCAAGATTAGAGCTGATTTCCCTGAAAGATTTTGGAAGATTTAGAATAATCCCCTAAAGGGTTTATGTAAGCAAAGTTCATAAAACAATGAATTATAATAACGACCAATGCTCCTTGGACTCAAAAAACCAAATCTCATAGCACTGAATTGAAATGTCCGCTATTGCTATATGTACTAGACTTTGTGTAATTTTAAAAATAGGCAGCACTGGTTATTGTTAAGTTTTAACAATTTGTTAAAGCTGAATGGATTTAGGTATCAGTGATGCCTTTATTAAAATAAAATTCAATCATCAAAGTTACATGTATTAACATCAGAGTTATTTATAATTCAACAATCTGTAAACTACTTTCAAATGACTGCGTACATATTTGAGGAGCCTTCACTTTAGAAATAACCTGAAAATGTTATATACTTGTGGTAACCACTAGCGGTGTTTAATATTGCCTTACCCTTTGTTGACAAAATATAAGGTGCTTGTACTTCAGTGTAGTTTTGTTTTATACATTTAACTATTCAGCAGCTAATCATTCACTTAAACCTAGCTTATACTTCTGATAATGTTTCATAAATATATTTTATTTATCCTATCTGGCTTAAAAAGCATGCTTCCTTTTGAAAATATCAACCTAGCATTGGGCAAGCATGATTTTTAATTAATATTTTCCCTTAATCTCACGTTTCAGTGAACTTCACACATGACATTATCTAGAAATGTCATTTCAAAGTATAGAGCAATTTTGTGAGGATTGAAATAAATTAAAAATCACTGGATCAAAGGAATGCATTGCATTGTGGCTAACAGCATCAAGAAGCTCTGAATGATATGTCAAGAATAAGATTTATTTTAATCTACAAGGAGACTATAAATGATATTATGACCTCTGAGACAGACAACATGATTTGGCACATTAATTATAAATGTATAAAGGAAAGAAACACACAGTAAACAGAAAAAAAGTCAGCACTGAACTTGGGAAGCCATGTTGATGCATCTGTCAACTGAAGGCCTTAGGAAAGGTTAACTGCATCTGGGTCCCTCTCCCACCTCCAGTCCACCCGCAGGCACAGGTGGCCTTGCAAACGCAACAACAGCAACAGCGGGACCACATCATCTCTGGCATTCCCTTAGGTTGCTACGGGCATTGTCGTGTTTTCCAAGGTAGTGCCTGCTGCTTCTGTTCCACTGACTCGATATACTTTATGACTGTAATTAAGGAACAGATACTTTTACATCTGTATATATTTCTTGGAGATGGTCACCAGGGTAGGGGTCGCAGGCAAAAACTCCACGTAGTGAGTGAATGCTTATTCCAAGACACTTTAATATTAATAAGAGTATTTTCATTTATCACAGTTGGATACAAACAGTACAAAACATCAAGATTTCATAAACAGGGGTGATGTAAACTGTGAGAAGCTTTGTGTTGAAGAACAGTTGGAATTACAAAACTTCCCTAGGAGTTTTGTATTTCTAGGTTCTTAAAATTATTGTTTTCAGTTGAATTTGCTTTAAGTAACCACAAAGTCAAATTAATAAGAGGGAAAACGTGTGGAACAAAAGGGTATGAAAACGAACACTATACAACAGTCTGTACTTGGACTAGTGTAGTGCATAAAAAAAAACCTACATATAGGTGAAGTACAAAATACACATTAACATTTGTGGGTGCGATGGCAGCATAACATTTTGCATTAGAAGGAAGCTGATGTCTGCCTGAACACACCATGTTTCCATGTACTTATATGTGTGTAAATACAACATGAAGTTATACAACGGTTTTTATGGCAGCCGTGAGTCACAGAGAATGTCACATCACATCTCTGCATTAGCAACTTCTCACAGAGAGCGCTCATATCGCCCCCCCCTTGATTGCGATTTATAGGAGAACTGTTTCAGCTAATCTTTTTTGAATATGAAGAGCACTTTAATATCCAAATCCCAAAATGTAACAGAAGAAAAATGAGAGGTGGGTGGGGCAGGAGTATATTAAATAAGCATTATAGCCTTTAATACATGCACTTTCAAAAATAGCTTAGTATTCCCTCAAAATGTCCTCCAGCCAGATTTTTCTGCTGAGCTAACTTCATAATATTGATTTTTATGAATGCCAGAATAAAAAATGAAAACTAAAGCTCATATAAAAATTCTGCCCATGCATTAAAAAAATGTGTGTAATAAATTAAATATAAATTCTACCTTCGGGTTCTGGTGGGAAATCACTCCAGCTTTGCTCTCATGATTTATGGATGTCCCAAGAATTCTTTTCATAAAATTATGTCCTTTTATTAGATGGCTGATAATTCATTCTTTTTCTATGTATATAGGGCAGCAATAATTTAGTAAGACTGACTTAATCAGATCATCATAAGCCATCGATCTTTGCAACAACAGATTATGACTTAGATATCCTTTCCCCCCTCAGGAACAGTAAGACACATCAAGTGCTCTGTGTGGAAACAAGTGCACATGCGCACATCTGAAAACAGAATTACTTCAAAATACTTCATAAAAGCTTGCACATCAATCCTCACATAATATTCATGAAATAAAAACAAAAAGACAGGCACAGCAGAGTGGATTAGTTTGTGACTACACTGTTGAATAATATTTGAAACAACATCAGTAAAGTAAACAAAATTCTTCTAACACAATCATCTAAAAGTAAAACAGAATAAATACACAGTTAATATCGTTTTACCTTGTAATATTATTTTTGATCAAGTAATGATGTCATTAATTTTTATTAACTTTGGATATGATTTAAAATATCTTAGCTGTTCATTCCTCCATCATTACTCCAATCATATGATATACAAAATGTCACTTGAAGATTTAATAAAACATAGAAACCTTGTAAGACTGACTGCATTGGTTTGTTTGTCATTGAACAGCAAGCTCACAAACCATCCTGCGTATCATCACACAGATGCTATAACATCTATCTCACTTTATGAGAAAGGAATTTCAGTTTTTTTAATCTTTCCATTGCTATCAAACACCTATGTAAGATCTATTAATTTTTCTTATATTAAAGACCTCAAGTTCTGTGTATATGTAGTTGGAAGTGGAAGAATGTAGGGCTGTCTGTATGTTTATAAGTTAGGCAGAGCTGTTGTTTGAATATTTTGCCTTTCAATTATGTGCAAGTACAATGATAACAGCTGAGGACATTCTACCTGAGTATTCCAATCCTGAAAAAGGAGATTCATTATAAATGAACCTTTGGGCATTTCCCTGAAACTTGAGAATCATGGGAAGGAATCCATACTTAATTAGAGAGTCATACAATGTTTTCTCTTCAACACTGTACTGAAATAAGGATGTCTCACCTCTTCTTTTTATGACAACAAAAACAGTGGGATAAACCAGTATTGCTTCTGTTTTTCAGAGTAGGAAGATATGAAGTGATAAGAAATAGTTGTAGAAACCACAGCATATCAATATACTTTTGGAAGTTTTGTACCTTGCAGGCACCAAAATTGCATCTAAGCCAATAATTTAGAACTAGATGGAAGCAGGAAACAGATAATTAAAAAACAATCCTATAGTCCAACTGTGGGATTACTGATAAATTTTAGAAATAGAAGTAACCTTAATGATCACCTAATATAAATCCTACATTTAGAAATGAGAAATCGATAGTTAGAATGGTGGAGGAATTTGTTACGGTTGGAATTATGAAAACAGAATGTAAAGCTTCTCATTATAAATTCCCGGCTTAGCTTTGCTTCAGTTCATTGCACAGCACACACAGTATTTGGAAAAGGAAATTTGGAAATGAAACGTTATATCAAAATAATTGATTACTTTTATAGTCACTACATTAAAATGTGTACACTTGTGTATACATCTTTGTTAAAGATAGAAATGGGATCATATGTGCATTAGTGATACAGTGCAAAAGTGGATGTATGTATAATGTTAATGTTTATTCAGTCACACAATTCCCTTTTTTAATGAAGTAAGGAAGTATGAGCATACCATCTTCATCAGTTTGAATAATTGTCTCCTCACTCTCCTTTCTTCCTTCAGGATTGGTTAGGATCATCTTGAGGCTGACATTTGTATAAGGAGGCAGATGGTCCACAACATGTTGAGGGGCTTTGGGATCCATGTCTAAACAGTCCGCCTTGCTCTCATTGTGACCACGAAAGAAATGGTAGCAGATCGTGACATTGAACGTGTGGCACCGAGTAATGTTGTAGCCCAAGGATTCCCAATCCACAGCAATGCGTCTTGCCTGTATTTCGGCAATTTTTAATGTCTTTGGGGTTCGCATAGGTTCTGAAAAAAAAAAGGCAGGGTTTCAGATAGCTGTCAATCATCAGTGATCTTGGATACACAGAGTACGATCTAGCATAAGCACATCCTGAAGAAAATGTGAAGTCATTTTTCTTTTCCATTTGTGTGTGTTCATAATGCATAGTATTCATGAACTTGGCAGAGAATTAAAACCTGAAAAATCGTCCACAAGCCTTTACACTTGTTACTGCTCAGTTCTCTGTATCCCTTTTCTTTTCTCATTAATGAGCAAGTGGATTAGCTAATGTATCATGATGGATAAGAGTCAACAAACTATGATTTGTCATGTCACCAAGCTATGCGGTAGGCTAATTAGTCTGTAACACCGAACTACCATTTTCAAAAAATCATGCATTCATGAGCTAACATTAATTACCTCAGATGACGCTGTTCATCAAAGCAAAAAAGAAGTCAGAAAAATTACAAGAGCACATGTAGATGTTTACAATATCTTCCTTCCTTCTTGATCTCTTGTCTTTTTCTATAAAAGACTCAGATCTGCAAATCCACTCACTGTTACCCAAAAGAAACTGGGAGGACAATTCCACTCAATTGGAAAATGTTGGCAGAACTAGGTATTCCAAAGACAAGTATCCATTCATCACTACTTCCCAGGCATACTCTTTCCTCACGTAAGACTAACATCAATTGTTTCGAAAAATCAATTGAATTTCTTTATGAATGCCTTGGGACTGGCCAAGTCTACACAATCAAGAAACCAATATGCAACAAAAATTTAATATACCAATTTGACCACAAGAAAAAAGGCCAAGATCTTGTGATGCCTCCTTCAGCTAAGGAAATCAGCAGTCAGAAAAAGAAAAATAAATATTTCAAAAGTACTGATGAAGCCTGCCAATTTCATGACTCTTCCAGTATGGAGCCTTCTTGCTTTCCCCCTTTTCTTTTCTCTTATGAACGTGTTCGCTGTGTTGTCACACTGCACTAATGTTTTCCTCCCAAGACATAACAGTGAATCGGTGATGCTTCAATCTAGTTAGCCTGAAAAGATAGCGTTGGACACAAACATCTTTTGACACTGCAGCCTGAACAGGAACTTATTCTATGATCACCTAAAAATTCCAAGGCAGTGGTGGGCAACTGACCTAGTAGTTGAAAAAATTGATTCAAATGCAAGCTCCAAATTTTGATTCTAATCTCCAGCAAATGCAGAGCATAATGGCTCTCTTGGTTGTGGCCCTATGATTCATTTGAAAACTCTGAGTTTCTTGCTACTGCCTTGAGCTCTGGAGCCTTGCTGACAATGGGCATGTATTCCAGGAAATGAAAGTGTTGTTGATGGATAGTAGCTAGATATTATTTAGGGGCCATGTTCATATTATTGTACAATTAGGTCTGAAAGTATCCAAATGTTAAAGGAAGATTTCCCATGAAAACACATGGAGTATATGACTCTACAATTCCGATATACAGATGAAATTAAGTACAGTAAAAATTTATTCCTCAGTATTTTTTAGGTAGAGCATATACAAACAGATAGAAAAATGTAATCAATAAATTGCTATGAAAAGTAGTAATAATTTAGAAGAGTTAAAATATCCATTTGGTAGAATTCACAGCATGGCAGACTCAGTTTATTTGACAGTTGTGATCCAGAAAACAGAAAATGATGGTAACAGTTTGAAAATTAGTGAGTCTGAAATAGCTTGAATTTAGCACAAAAAAACACACATCATGAAATCAGACTTTTGAGATCATTCTTCTTCTTCTTGAATCTCAGTGCAATGCATACTCTCATGCAACTGCTTCCCCTAAACCAATGAGCAACCAGAGGGCTCAAGCTAGAAGTGCATCCACGAAATATAGACTGAGTACGCAAATCAGGAAGGCTAAGGACACATGTGTTTCAGGAAATCTTACTCCAAGAAAAGGGTGATGGGAGAAATGACAAATGAGATTATAGAACTGGAACAGTGAAAAAAAATACAGTTCTTTTCACATTTCACTCTTGGTAAAAAAATCAATTCTTATTATGTCCTCTTGTGGTGATGCACAAACAAAAAAGTTAGGATAAAACTATCCATTAAATTTAGAAAAACGTACCTATTTCCAATATAGAAAGATACTTTGCAAAATTCATGGCAATATGGAATTAAAAATAAGCCTACTCTGTTGCAGAAATTCTGACACCCATGCATAGTTGCTTTTTTCTTTTCTTTTTTTCATGACAGGCAGTTTTCAAAGCTATGATGTGATTCATGTGTGTGTATGCCAAGGCAGTATCAGCACTAATTAATTATGTTCCTGCCAAATATTGATTAGCAGGTTACTAATTTTTCACATTTCTTTTATTGTCTTTTATGGCCTACCTTCCTTCATTAGTACAGTCAGAAAGACCACGTGAATTCAAGATTAAACAAAACAAAATGGCAGAAAACTTACATGTCAAAAAGAAGTAAAATAATCACTGTCCTTGCTTAAATACAGAATAGACAGCACAGAATTCATGCCTTCAATAATTTATGTGTCAAATATTTAACCCATGTTCAAAAGATAAAATTCAGAACTTACTTCATAATGCTCAAAAGGTTAATAAACATAAAGGCAACATGAACAGACAGAACCCACAGGCTTTGTGTCACCACTCAAAGCAATGATAAATTAATAAGCGGTTTTAGGTAACAGATAAAAGGGAACATTTTTTTTAAGAACTTGCTAAACTAAACAGGACGGGCGAGGTCAATAAGCATGTCCTTTTGTAGTGATCGTCTCCCGTTACTCTTAAAGAGTTGTGCAAAACAAAGCTTCAGCAGCTGCAGGAAAATAGAAGGCGAGATTCATATATTCCTAGAATCAGTTTTTAATGATAAAACTTATTATCAAGCTGTCAGTCAGAGAAAAATAGAAGATGTCCCAAAGCTCATGCCAAGGAAAAAAGGGAAGATCTTGTCAAAGATGTACACAAACTCAGAACACTGAAGCATGACAGCAGCTCTCTGCTCCTGGCTGTCTTTTCATCAGAAATGTTAGAAGCTGACTGCAAAACACAATTTCCATTGCATTTATTGAAACAAATACAAGAAAAGAGAATTTTCAGGCCACCGGAGAAAATACTGTCTACATGCAATAAGAAAGCATTAAGATTGAATTTCTTCCAAGTGTAAGTAAATTAAAAAAAGGAACACCCCCCTGCCTGCCCCCCGCCCCGCCAAAAAAAGAGCATTTGGAAGACAATGTCTTTTACTCTTTGTATTTGGATATTTTCCCTCTGAAAGGACTGAGGATAACCACCTTTTTATATTTCATATAATTTCAATGTTAGGGCACCGTTATTCCTGCCAAAATGATTTCATGTTTGCTCCTACAGGTCAAATTGAGTTAATGATAAGTTGGAGAGATGACTTGATTCGTACTGTAACATGAAGGAGCCTCAGGTCCAGGAATAATCACAGACCAACTGTCAGCCAGTTTGGTTCTCCGGCGGCACTGCTGATGTGACATGCTTGAGCTGCAGGCATCTACAGTGACAGAGGGTGCAAGGCTCACTCAGCCATTCTCCCGGGTCACAGGGATGCTTACCCAGTGTCATCAGCACCAAGCAAAGCATAGCGTCTCATGAACCAAAACAAGCCATTGCCATGCTTCCCAGAGCGTTACTGAGGCTTCTGAGACAATTCTAATAATATTAGCAGTTGGACCATCTCTACAATGAGACTAAGGGAACCATTTGTTTTAAAGATTTCTTATTTTAATTGGAAAGTTAGATATACAGAGAGGAGGAGGGCCAGAAACAAAAGTCTTCCATCCATTGGTTCACTCCCCAAGTGACCAAAACAGCAGGAGCTGAGCCAATCCAAGCCTGAAGCCAGGAGCCAGGATTTTCTTCCAGGTTTCTCATGCAGGTACAGGGTCCCAAGGTTTTGGGACGTCTTCTACCGCTTTCCTAGGCCACAAGCAGGTAGCTAGATGGGAAACAGGGCAACTGGGACACAAACCAGAGCCCATCTGGGATTCCTGGTACAGGAAAAGTTAGGACATTAGGTGCTAAGCTATTGGACTGGACCCGATTATTTGATTTTTTTTTTTAAGAGCAATAGCAGCAATCAACTTGGGAAGAAACACAAATAATATTTTTGTCAGTAGATACGTCCCATGGACAGTCTGATGATGAAAACCTAATCCTCACAATTTGGGTACATGAAAATTTGGGAAGCTTTTACTACTTTTAACTCAATACTTTCATGTTATGAATTAGACAGTGTTAGAATAAACATGTATGCATAACTGCTAGGTTTGAATTTTTTATATGATATTATGCACAACACTATGCTTTACTTGAATAGAACAAAATTAAACATTTTCTATATATAACTGTCCATACATGGAGAAAATGGAAAAAAAAAAAGATTTACAGAGTAAACTAAGAGGACATACATCTTACAAGTGATATTTTACTTTTCATGAAAAGTTTCAACAACAGCATAAATCAAAGTCACAAAAGGTAGTGATTACAACCCTTAAAGTATAATATGAAAAACACTGCTGCATAACATACACTGTAAAATAAAAGATGAATTTACCAAAACAGAAATTACAAAATTATAGTGTTTGTTATGCCTTCTATATCCCTTAAGAGAACACAAATTATCAACTTCTTAAGCTGTTTTTCAGAATGATATAAACATACAGTGTTTTGAGCAGGGTGGTGGAACCTCAGTTGCGCTTGGGAACCTTTATTTTTCTGAACAATAAATTACATAGCTAGAAATATTATTTTATACTCAGAAACTAAGAAAGGAAAAAAGCTCCATTTCTCCCTTGTGGCAGTTGCAATGACGGTTGTAATTTTTTTTGAAAGATTTATTAATTTTTTTGTATTGGAAAGGCAGATATACAAAGAGGAGAGACAGAGATGGTTCACTCCCCAAGTGGCCACAACGACTGAAGCTGATCCAAACCTAAGCCAGGAGCCAGGAACTTCCTCTGGGTCTCCACGTGGATGCAGGGTCCCAAGGCTTTGGGCTGTCCTTGACTGCCTTCCCAGGCCACAAGCAGGGAGCTGGATGGGAAGTGGAGCTTCTGGGATTAGAACCGGCGCCCATATGGGATCCTGGGCGTGCAAGGTGAGGACTTTAAGCACTATGCTATCATGCCAGGCCCAATAGCTACAATTTTTCACACTTCCTTGTACATATTGTTTGCCATGTTTCCTTGAAATTTCTCACATCCAGACAAATCTTTTGACTTTGGCCTTACCTTGGTCAAGGAGCAAAATGTGGCTATAAAAGTTCTTAGTCTATGTCTAATAAAGCCCTGTGGTTTCAAGACATCATATAAGGCCCAGATGCATTTCATCTGGCCCTGCCAAGGCAATTGCAAGTGGGACTAGAAATTCAACATAAATATAGTAGGTTCATATTTAGGTTGAAAATTTTGTATGGACTGCGAGTGATATTATGAATATTCAAAACGCCCTTGGCAGAAAAATGTTTCCCCAACCCTGTTAGAATATGCCCTACACATTGAGTAGAATTGTCTTCCTGGTTGTAACAGCAGAGACTAACCAATATAAGTCAACAGCCAGTCTTCCAGCAGATGTGTGAGCCAAACTATAATCACCAATGAGATTTTGGTGTTGGCTGTTGCTCCTAATCTCATCTGACAAAACACCTTGAATTTTATGAGAAGTCTGCTGATGAAGTACACATAAATTCACAAGAATCTAAAAATATCATGTCCTCAATGCTTATTTCCAATATGCTCCTTAACAATGGGAAGCACTCCAGTGCTCGGTGTCACACAGCATGGTTGTGGTTCTGTGCTTGACCACAGGATTTCAGAGGATGTGTTTTGCTTTCACCTTGTATATGTTTTTTGAGATCTGGTGGACTTGTTCACACTATGCTCCTATATAGATTACTAACTGTTAGACTAACGATTCTTGTAATTCAGAAAAAAATTGAATATTTTAAGCTATCAACTTGAGATACTCTCCTGCTAGTAATCTGCTATATCACTGGAATGAAAAAATTACTAAAATAATTATGCAACTATGACTTGAGAGGTGTGTATAAAGGAAATCTTCCATACAAAATTGAATTTATTTACCTGGTAATGGATAGGATTGACAAAAGCAAACAAAAACATGTTTAGCACAGTATTTTCACCTAAGCCCCTTTAAGGCTGTATAAATACTTTCACCAACTAGATAATCTCCGCAAACATTTTACATTGTTCCTTAAATGAGTTGGTTTATTATCTAATTTGCATCAGAATTGCAAATTTATCTTTTGTTGTTTCTTTGCTATTTTTATTTGAAAGGCAGAGTGACAGAGTGAGCAGGAAAGAGTCCTGGAGAGGGAGATCTATTTACTACTTCTCTCCTGAGCCTGCAACAGCTGAGGCTGGGTCTTGGTGAAACTAGAAATCAGGAACTCCATGCAGACTTCCCACATGGGTGGCAGGAGCATGTGTATTTAGGACACTTTCCACTTCTTTCCATAGCTCATTAGCAGGGAGCTGGATTGGAAGTGGAACAGCCAGTAACTGACCCAGTGTTCTGGCATGTATGGGGTATTGGTGTATGCATGCCATGGTTTAGACAGCTGTGTCACAACAAGGCCAAGACGCATCTTTATTTCGATCAAGTCTTAGAAGTTTCCTTTGTTTTGTAACGAAATATTAACAGGATCCTGGTTCTGTGAGTCTATGTTATGTCACTGAACATTCCTCCAAGGTACATAGGATTCATATTATATTATATTCCAAGTGTTTATTACTCACTTTGTTCTTTGATTTAATTATGACTCTAATACATCAGCGTAGGTCCTTTTTCTGTTCCTTCTAGAAGCTTATTAAAGAGAATAATTTGTTATTGATCGTTTAAGTGGGGGAAAGAAGCCAAAACTTCTAAATAATAAGAGAAATGAGCTATAATATACACATTTCAAAAGCAATCATGGCTATTGATACACTTCAACATGCAATTTGATTTTATAAATACAAGTTCCTGGTAACATGCTGGCTCGAGGGCAACAGAAAGGTAAGAATTACAGGATGGAAGATTATTTAGCCATTTCCTTTTCGGGAGTCATCATTTACGCCGGGCTTTCATGCATGATAAACAGCTTGCAGATCCTGCACATATAATCAATACTTGTGAAGTTTTATATTAGGCTTAGAGATTAGACAGCCTTGATTATAAAATTTATCGATTTGTACAGCTGAGCTGCAGAAATCCCTGTACATTTTTCAGAGATTAAATTAAAAGGAGATATATGGCCTGCACATACTAGAAATGTTAGTGTGATTATAAGGTGTGACCCCTTTATACTCATTCCTCTAGATAAATAAAACCTACCTAGTGTACTAAAACATGAATCAACTTGTCAACAAGCATCAAACTGGGATAGTAAACACAGGGGAAAATGTGACAAAGAGAATTAGAAAACCACAAGGAAGCCTACCTGAGACTATAATTAATACAACAGGCGACGTTTAATTGCTTCAGCTCATTTTTAAATTAGGAAATTGGTGGAGATAAGAATAATGAACTCAGCTTCAAGCTACAAAATCTGAGCTACACTGACACTAAAGATTGATAAACCTTTTACAGAAAAAGGAATAACGATGTATTTTTTTTAATCATTGAAAAACACTTGTTGCTGTTTTCAACCTAGTGAATAACCTAGTGACTATGAAATTCATAAATAAAACTGTTTGTGAATATTTTAAGTTTAAAAATTACCACATCGTAAACCGTATATGTCTGTGAGTTTTCAGCCTAAGATTATACAGAAAAGAGAAAAATAAACTTCTGCATACTTATTAAGCATTACTGGAAGCCGATATTTTCAACGTTCAAAATCTTAGGCTTTGGTTTTCATGTTTACTACAGCTTGCTGCATATAGTTTTATCTATGTATTTGGCGAGATATATTTTATCATTCTGATTATAATTCAGATGTGTATATGTCCTTTACATCATGATGTCTCAGCTAGAAATCAATTAAAGGCACTTCACTTTGATATGCATCCTGATTGGTTTGCATATTTATCTTTGAAAATGTATTAACAATAATGTGAAAGAATGGACTGCCTCAAGCCACCGCACAGGTTGAGTCCTATGCTTTCTGGTGATCTTCAGAGAATATAAAAACCCCCTTAAATTGTTAATTGTAAATGCGGTTTATGTATCACTAAATATTTTAAGCAAGATAGTTGGTAAAAACATTCTATTGAAAGCTACTAATAACTTTAAATGGTTCCACAGGAAGGCAGAAAACGTTGAAAATAAATGGAAATGATCCTTCCCTTTGTTTTCACTAGTAAGTCGTGGTAAGTCTGCATTTTGAAGTACTACAGAGAAATTCTTCATCACTACAGAGTCTTGTAGAAGAACAAGTAACAAAGAAAAGGGTGTGCAACAGTGAAAAGCACGAAGTGATTATTTCATGCTTATTCATGCACAGGCTTCTACATTAATCCGTGATTTCCACATCCAAAGCCACACCAATAACTTCAACTATCTCTTGGATTTAGGCTCAAAATTTCAAATAGCTTGTAGATTTCATGTGCATGCTAACATGCAACAAATTTAAGACAAAATGTATTATATTGTATTTCCAGGTGCCTCCATTGTAAACCTTCCAGTTTTTATCAAAGGCTTCATTCTCCAGGCCAAAAACTTGAAAATTGTTGGGTTCTTTGATCTTTACACAGTACCTTATCTGTTACCAAATAATTGAAAATACATCACCTTTCTCTGAGGAGAAGTATTAGGAATCCCTAGGACTCTCGAAATCTCTATTGCATTCAAGATCTTTCAAAGTTAAGGTCTCATTATGTAATAAGGCCATCTAACAAATATTCGGGCTCTTCCAGGCTGAATATACCCACTGAAATTTCCCCAGTCAAAGAATCCAAAGTTGTTTAGTACCTACCGCATGATCAGGAAGCCTGACAAACTGATACAACCTTTAATCTTTAGGTTTTCATCTGTACCTAAATAAGCTATTCAGCCCCTAGTAATTCTCCATTCATTTTCCATGTCTCCGTGTTCCAGTGGCCTACATTAACTTGTAAACTACTAGTCAGAAACTAGGTTTTTATGTATATGTGAATAGTTCATGTATACTGGGCCCTGAAGGGATAGATATCAATAAATTAATATATTTATAAATATTAATATATTTTATAAGTGCAAGTATACTTGCACTAAACACAGATTTTTAAGACAGACTAAACTTCAAGATCAGTTTCTACAGATGTTTAAATGTCCAGAATAATTATCTTAATCAAATGGTTAGCAAATAAACATAAACAAACCAGTTTGTTGGGATTCAAAGATGAATAAGACATTACTCCTACTCCTTTTCTTGTACAACTCACTCGCAAAATAATGAAGGCACAGACTCAGGAACAGAAAGCTGCATCTCAGCGTGGAAAGATGAAGGCACTACTCAAACAAACAAGTATGTCCAATGTAACTTTTTGGGTATAAGGAAAATCATATTTTTAATACAAAAGTAAAAACGAAACTCTTTCTTAAAAAGATGATTTCTGTTTCTCTTGCAAATGGAATAATTGTAAGGGACTTTCAGAAATGCATGATTGAGGGTAATTTTAACTACCATAATAGCCGGAGAAGTTCCCAAACAGCTATAGGTACGCTAATTGATTCTCAGGGCAAAAACAGTAACAAAATGTATGGTGAAGGTAAATATTTTTAGATATCAAGCTCCAGTTGGATCTTTCCCTAAACTCCCAAACACCTTGGCCTGGCTGGTATCTCCACATCTAGTCAATGGTATTCTGTATTCTGCTCATCATTCAGTCTCCCTCATCTCATTGAAACAAGTGCAGATGTGCAGCGTCAAATCTTCAGACTCACACAATAGTCCTCCTAAACATCTCTTCAACTTCCTTGTCCAAAATCTTCCAAACTCTCTCCCACACACCTTAGGATAACTTGATAATGACTTCTACCATTACCACTATTTCTTCTGGCTTTATCGTTTGGGAATATAATTTTCCAAAGGTGAAAGTTGCTGTTTCCTTCTTTGCTCCTCTATGACATAGAGCACGCTGGAAAACCCTCCCAGTGATCACCTAAGTCAGAAAAAGACTGCAAGCCCTCACGAGTCCTGTACATGTCTGGCTTCAGTCCTCCCACAGTCTATCTCATCTTCCCATACTCCCAGGCTCACTCGTGCCAACTACATCTCTTGCTTTCAGGGAAGGCCACTGCACTTGCTTTTCCTTTCATCTAGAATTCTGTTCTACCAGGCATCACCTGTCTCACTGCTTCACCAAAGAAAAGAATTTACATTCCCAAGTGAGGTTTTCTGGGTCCATGTTACTGAAATTTTGATTTCTACTCACTGATTTATTTTTCTTTCCTGTACTTGTTACTATTTAATATCACTTATATTTTACTTTGCTATTTTCTGCTTCCCATGATAAAATGTTAGGTATATGATTTTTCAATAGGTTTTAAGCTAGTAAATAACTAAAATAACAAACATATGAATTAATGAATTTTGTATTTTCTGCAGTCATGTAGTTTCCAATATTGGAAAATAAAATCTATGCTCAGAGGCTTCTTTTTTAAAAAAATTAAATTTAAATTTATTTATGTGCCTGAAGTATTAATAGAGTGACAAAGAAACAGAGATGGAAACATAAGAAAGAGAGTATCCAGTGCGATGGATCAGCAGCTGAATTCTCATCTTGCATGCACCAGGATCCTATATGGACACTGGTTCACACCCTGGCCACTCCACTTCCCATCCAGTTCCTTGTTTTTGGCGTTGGAAAGCAGTAGAGGACGACTACAGGCCATCTGTGAGAGATCCAGAACAAGTTCCTGGCTTCTGGCTTTGGATTGGCTCAGCTCCAGTTGTTGTAGCTACTTGGGGAGTGAACCAGAGGATGGAGGTTGTTTCTGTCTCTCCTTCTTTCTGTAAATTTGCCTTTCAAATAAAAAGAAATGCATCTTAACAAAAAGGAAAAATTGCATATACTGGATCACTCGCTAGATGATTTGCAATGACCAGGATTGGATGAGACTGACACCAAGAACCAGGAGACAGAAGCATTATCAAGGGACTTGAATAGTTCGGAGATCTTCCACTGCTTTTCCCAGCTTTTAGCAGAAACTCAAATCAGAAATGGAGTAGCCAACACATGAATCTATATCCACAGAAGAGGCTGGTATCCTAGGCGACAGTTTTACTTCCTAAGCCACAAAGCTGTCCTCTGTAAATTACTCTTTAATAACAGTAAAGCTACATACACATTTCCAAATCTGAATTGACTTGTGAGATTTAAACAATTGACCAGATTCATCACCTAGAAATACCTCTGACATGATTTAATGCTTAAGAAGCAAAGTAAAGATTTCAATTTGAATAACAAGAATGTCAAATTACCTTGTGTAATCAAGTGAGAAGAGTGGATAATGTAACTGCAAATAATTCAAAAACAAAGGTGGAAAAATCTTAGACACAAGCAAGTGTGCATTTTAGAATGTAATCATGAAGAGTATTTAAAAAATTTATCTACCATGAATATCAGACTATTTTAATGATACACATTGTGAACTGTTTATTTGTTTCTCTGATCTTTCATGTATTTTTCTGACCTAAAGTGCAAGTTTCTCAAGACCAAGGGACATATCTAATACTTCAACAGTGCAAAGCATAGTGTATCAAAGCAATGCTTATATAAACTTCAAGTAATTATGCCCTAAAGACAGCATTATAAAATCTAAGACTTTAAACTTATAATTTCCAAATAAACCTCATAGAGACGAAAAAAATCACATTAAGATCACTGGATGCTATTTTCATAGCACTGGAAAATGAGACCTATGGTGGCTTAATTACTTCATATTTCAGCGAAAGTTATATGTTCCATATAAATTAATTCATAAACTATTGACTTTGTTTTACGTTGTACTGTATAACAGATGGTACCATTAAATACTCATTAAACTTTTTTTTTCATTCACATAGAGACCTAAAACTTTAGTTCTTTAATTACTGCGTAGCCCATTACTGTTTACCATGATTTTACTGTCAATCATGTTTTCTCATTCTTAGCGAAAGATTCCTTTGTGTGTTGAGTTTACTTTGTATCAGCTTGCTTGCTATGATCTGTAGCAAGCTTCCTGGACTTCGCATTTCTTTCTGTGACACAGGGCTTAAATTACTGAGTACAGCCACAACGGGAAGCCAGAACCAGGCAAGTTATAAAGGCTGTGTGGGTGTGTGTGTGTGTGTGTGTGTGTGTGTGTGTGTGTGTGTGTGTGTGAGTGTGTGTGTATGTGTGTGTGTGAGAGAGAGAGAGAGAGAGAGGATGGAAATGTGGGTAGGTTTTAAGTTACTTAATTCCCATATACGCATCATTTTCAAATGAGTAAAATACAGGACCTGCCTCACAAAGGTATAATATGGAAGAATAAGCTATCACATGACAATCTTATGAAGACTCTTTGCACCTTATGAATACAATGTGACCATCAATTCTATTGCAGTGAGATGCTAGTGGCCTGGTAGCATTCTCCCTTATGAAAACATAATCCTTTGAAGGTTTGGATAAAAGTTTGCCATTTTTTTTTCCAAATTTAAGTAACTATCATGAGTATTTCTTCATCTCCTATTTTCCACATAGGCAGCAAAAATTTCAAGATGTTAAACTAAGTAAGTTTGGGAAAACAACAGGGTTTCGGATTATTTGGCCCACTTCAGGTCCTTCAAAAAATGTGAGTGGGGACTTGGAAAACATGTAATTGGGGAAAAAAAAAGGAGTATTAAGAGAGGACATTAAAAGATGGAGACATCTACCATATTCCAGGATCTGTAGGATCAATATCATCAAAATGTCCATGTTACCAAGAATCACATACAAATGCAATACATTTCCAATTAAAATCCTAACAACATTCTTCTCAGAAATAGAAAATAGAAATTCATCTGTAAAATCAAAGACCATGAAGAGCCACACTATCTTGGAAAAAAATATAGCTGGAAAAATCACAATTTCAGACCTCAAAACATACTACAGGGCAGTGATAATCAAAACAATCTTAGTACTAGGACAGACACAGAGAAGAAAATCAACGGCACAGAAACCCCAGAGGGGAGCCCACACATGCACCACCAGCTCACGTTTGACAAAAGAACTGAAAATGCTCCAGAGAAAAAGCTGGTCACTTCAATAATTGCTGTTTGGACCACTGGAGAGCAGCCTGCAGAAGTGAATAAGTAAGACTCCCCAATTCTCACTTTATAACAAACCTGGTGTAAATAAATCAAGGACCTTAAGCTGTACCCACAGCACTATGCAAGAAACAGGCATTGGTAAAGATTTCTTTAAAAATCACCAAAAGCACGGGCAGTCAAAGCCAAAATAAATAAATGGGATTTCACCAAAGAAAGAAGCTTTTGTACAGCAATGGTGATGATCAAAACAAGTGAAGAAGCAACCAACAAAATGGGAGAAAATCTTTGCTCACTACACAACAGACAGGGGAATGATATCTACGAATTACAAAGAGCTTCAGAAACTCAATGGCAGCACAACAAACAACCCTGAGAGGAAATGGGCAAAGTACAGGAGCAGGCATTTTTCAAAAGAACATATAGAAATGACTACTAGGCATATGAAAAAATGCTAAGGCTCCCTAGGTGTTAGGGAAATACAAATAAATAGCACAGAGGGGTCCAGCACAGTAGCCTAGCGATTAAAGTCCTCGCCTTTCATGTGCAGGGATCCCATATATGCACTGGTTGTATTCCTGGTAGTCTTGCTTTGCATCCAGCTCCCTGCTTGACGCCTAGGAAAGCTGTGGAGAATGGTCCAAAGCCTTGGAACCCTGCATGAGCATGGGAGACCTAGAAGAGGCTCCGGACTCCTGGTTTCAGATCGGCAAATCTTCACCCATTGCAGTGCTTGGGTAGAGAATCAACGTATGGAAGATTTTTCTCTTTGTCTCTCCTCCTCTCTATATATCTGACTTTCCCATAAAATCAAATAATCTTTAAAAAAAATAAAAACCACACTGAGGTCTCAACTAACTCCAGTGAGATTGGCTTACACTCAGAATTCTACTAACAAAGCCTGCTGGCAAAGATGTAAGGAGAAAGGGACCCTACTCCACTATTACTGGGAGTGTCAGCTGGTACAGCCACTATGGAAATCAGTGCGGAGAATGCTCAGCTAACTGAAAACTGATCTGCATTATGACCTAGCCCTTCCTACTTTTGGGAATATATTCAAGGAAGTGAAATGTGGCGATGAGAAAATGACCTGAAACCCTGTATTTATAGCAACACAAACCACCAGAGCAAAAACATGGAATCAAACTAGATGTCTATTAAGAGAGTAATGAATAAAGAAACCATGGTACATCCACTCTATTGAATACTACCCAGGCATTAAAAAAGAATGAAACTCTACCATTTGTAACAAAATGGTCTCAACTGGAGAATATTACGCTGTGAAATAAACCAATCCCAAAAGGATGGGTAACATACGTTCTCTTTGATGTACAGTAATATTCATGCAAAATACAAGTTAAAACAATATATACACTGATTTGAAAAATCACATACAAATATTCTCTTGGATTAACTAAATAAAATGGAAACTACCACACTAGCAGTGAAGAAACAACACAGTATGCATTTCTCCTCCTGAATAAAAGGTGGATTCCCAGTGAAACTATTAAATATATCTTGACATTATGATACTAGATTTTACCATTGCCTATACCTACACTGACATGCTGCACTTAAGTAGCATAATGTTGCATGGTGATTGTTGTTGATGGACTATATTATTGTAAAAATATGGCAGAAAATGATATATGGGAGATAGTGGCGAGGGAGGAAGGGAAGGTGGAGGCAGGAAACTCCTCTATCTACAAAACCGTATCATGTGAAAAGAATAAAAACCCTGATGCAAACAGAAAAACTTTGTAAAAGAATAGATAATGCAACAAAACACAATAGTTTTCCACGACACCAAATGCCACGGGTCTACCCCCTCATTTTCAGAGATGAATGCAAACATCTTATTTGCTATGTGAAGTTTTCAATGTATCATTAAACACTGGCACTGAATGTTTTAAGAATTCTGCTTTGAAAATAAAGCTATAGGGAGAATTTTTGAAAAAAAAGTTTTGTTGTTTATCTTTCATTTACATGAATAGGAGCTCAAGGACATTTACAGCACTTAAATGCCATGATCAAACTTCACTATTTAAATTATTCTCTTTTTTCTTAGAATTTTTCTAAAATTTAAACAATGAAATTTAGTATTTACAAATGAAATAAGTAGCCTTACAAAAAGAAACTTTATTGCAATTTCTTCAAAACTGGATTTAATTGCAAAAAGCATCTATGTGATTAGTATTTTTTTGCCTTTGACATTGATATGTGTTGAATATAGGATACCTGACTGTAACAGTAATTATGCTTGAACAATTATGGCTACTTACACTAACCTACTAGCAAATAAGTTGTGTCTATCTAGTTTTTTTTTAAAGATTTATTTTTGTTATTTTTTTTTTATTAGAAAGGCAGATATACAGAGAGGAGAGACAGAGAGGAACATTTTCCATCCGATGATTCACTCCCCAAGTGAGCGCAACGGCCGATGCTACGCCAATCCTAAGCCAGGAGCCTCTTCCGGGTCTTCCACGCGGGTGCAGGGTCCCAAAGCTTTGGGCTGTCCTCCACTGCTTTCCCAGGCCACAGGCAGGGAGCTGGAAGGGAAGCGGGGCTGCGGGGCGAGAACCGGCGCCCATATGGGATCCCGGGCGTGCAAGCGGAGGACCTTAACCACTTGCGCCATCACGCCGGGCCCGTGTCTATCTAGTTTTAGGAAAAGGTATTTACAGAGATACGGTATACCCTGGGGCTGGGACTGAACTAGCAATTAAATAGCCAGGGGGACACATCTGTATTAGAGTTCCTAGGTGCACATTCCGTCTCTGGTCACTACTCCAGCTGTGCTAGCTGACACCTCTGGATCAGTCAGTGATGGCTTTACTCTCGGGGTCCCTGCCACCCATGCGAGAGCTCTTACTGGAGGGCCAGGCTCTTGGCTTTCGAGGTGCCTAGCCTTGGCAGTTTAGTCTATTTCAGTCTGTCTCTCTGTCCCTCTGAATATTTGTTTTAACAAATAGGATCAAGAAAAAGCAAACCTTAAAGAAAATTATGAAAATGTAGTTTTAGAGCTGGAGAAGGACAGTTCTTGCTCTTCCTTCTGCTTTTGTCATGTGGCTTGACAGAGCAGACTTTGCATTCATTTTGCTTTTTTCCTTTCAAAGAAGTTTTTGAAATTTTACTTTCCAAATAGTTTAAAACTTACCATGCAAAAAATGACAGTAATACACATAGTACCCACATAATCCTCACACGTTTCCCCCGTACACATCCCATATCATAATCTTGTTACAGTTAATGAGACACCTAGTTTCCCCTATTTTTTTTCAATCTAAACTACGTAATATTCATTTTCTAAGAAAAAAACCCTATGTCTCTGCTTCACTCACGAACAAGATGCAATAGAAGAAATATATTATTTTAAAAACATTTTCAAAGATAACTCACAGCAAAGCCTATATTGTACTTTTTAAAGTCAGGGCTGTGTGATATAAAAAGAAATGGAAAAATTTACATACAAGTGAACAATGTGTAATTAAAAAATTATTTGTCATACCATTAAATATCGCAGTGAAAATTTTTCTTTAACAAATTGTTCTACACTTCCAATTTTGAATTTTGTCACACAGCTTTCAAAAGGTTAAAAGTAACTGTGTTGGTCTCGGGGTCCGTCTGATGCCCTCGCTGTGTGCCTGCATCGCCGGGCAGGACCTCACACCGAGGACAGAATGAGTGTCACGCCGCCAGCTGTCACCCCCCAGCACACAGTTCACACAATGCCCCAAAAGCCTCCACTTTCTTTCCGACACAATAAATTTTTTTTTCATTTTTCAGTCATTTCAGGGTTTTGACTTTCTTTTAATTTTACATACCTCTAAAAGTAATGACTCAATTACTTCATGATGTTGTAATGCAAGGTTAACATCAACAAAATTAAAACCCACAAAAATGCAACAAAGATGTACTCAAAATGATTATCTCTAGGCACATTATTCAGTGCAAAAAAGGTTTCAGTGTCAATTTTTAAAGATTTTTTTTTTTAATTGGAAAGTTCAGATATACAGAAAGGAGGAGAGACAGAGGGGAGGATCTTTCGTCCATTGATTCACTCCCCAAGCGGCCACAGCAATCTAAACTGAGCCAATCTGAATCCAGGCTCTCCCATGTGGGTGCAGGATCCCAAGGCTTTGGGACATCCTCAATTGCTCTCCCAAGACACAAGGTGGGAGTTGGATCGGAATAGGGACTGCTGGGACATGAACCGGCACCCATATGGGATCCTGGAGTATGCAAGGTGAGGACTATAGCTGCTAGGCTACTGCACCGGGTCCTCAGTGTCAATTTTATGGTTGAAAAATACACTGTAGTATATCTTCCATATGACGTTAATTTTGTCATTTTGGATTATCAAGATTGAAAATATCTTAAATATTATGAAGAAAACATAAATGAAGGTAAGAAGAAAGTTATATATTTATAACTTTCTAATGTGATTATCTTTTCAGAAAATTTAAAATAAATGGAGATGTTCTAAGTCATGTCATGTGTGCTGTAGAAAAGGACACAGTATAGAGTATATATGTGGAGTAAATATATATGTAACAATAGCAGTACATTGCTATTTAACAGCACTTATCAGTGCCTCAGCATCGGTTCATGATGTCTAAACATAATGTTGAACACAGTAATATCTTATAAGAGGTTAACAGGACTCATCAAAAGATAATGTGAATTTCTGGCCCAACGCGGTAGCCTAGTGGCTAAAGTCCTTCATCTTGCATGCACAAGGATCTCATATGGGCACCAGTTCTAGTCCCAGAAGCACTGCTTCCCATTCAGCTCCATACTTGTGGCCTGGGAAAGCAGTCAAGGACGGCCCAAAGCTTTGGAACCCTGCCCCTGTGTGGGAGACCCACAGGAGGCTCCTGGCTCTTGCCTTTGTATCGGCTCAGCTTTGGCCAGTGTGGCCACTTGGGGAGTGAAGCAGCAAATGAAGATCTTTCTGTCTCTCCTCCTCTCTGTACATGTGACTTTCCATTAAAAATGAATAAATCTTACAAAAGAGACAATGTGAATTTCTCTGTGCTAGGACACAGAGTGATAATAAGGCATTTAAAATGGAAGTACAACTTAGGTACTTGAAACCTGGAGTTTTAATTTTGTAGTGGTGATTCATTCATCTGTGGATTTCAGTGTGCTATTATAAAAGCATTTTCAATTAGTACCTTCAATCCATTCATAAAGCTTAATCATTTTCAGAACAAGCTCAGTAACCTGGGTAGCAAATCAAACAGATTTCCACAAAACAAATGCAAAATCGTATTTTCCATGATGAAACCCTGTAACTGCAGTCACCCAAGACAAGGGAGAAAAAGCAGAGGCTCCAAACTGACAGAAGCAAAAACAAGCATATCCACTACTGCCGAGAGGATCATGAGGCTACTGAGAAAAGCAGTCACTATTATGAACTCAATAAAAATCGGGAAACGTTACTGGCAAAATGCCAGCATCAATGTACAATGTCCAGCAGAGAAGCCACACAACCCTGAAAAGTAAACTTTAACTCTTCCAAGTACTTACAGAAATTTGACACTTTGGACAAACCACTGATGACCAGAAACTAGGCTCTTCATGCACATGTGGAATCAACATGGGAGAAAAAGGCTTTGTAATCTTGGGAACCAGTCATTCCACAGGAGGAAAACCAAAAACTGCTGATACAGAAAAGGATCGTGGTGGATCCAACAGATATATGCACAACAGTGAAACCGATTCTACGAGAGAGATCTAAATAAAATTCAACTGGTTGACAAAGATACGTTATTTACTTGAAAACATCCAAGAGTCAAGTACAATACCATCTGATCCTGACTTGATGTAGAAACGAATTCAAACTAAATCACGAATGCTCAAGGTATGGAGTGTCAAAATGGCCATTCAGTACAGGACTGTCTTGCTGAATGAAGTATGCCAACTATTAAGAAAAATAAGTTCATACAGATTTTCAGAATGAGCAGTTGAGATCAACACATTCTAGCTATAAATGTCCACCTCAATGCAGTCAAATGGTGTGCTCAAATAGCCTGATTTTATCAATACACTCAATCTTGAATTGTATAACTTTATCACCTCAGTCTGATCGTATTACTACATTTAATTTTGAGGATCAGAAAGATTTATTTTAAGATGACTGAATAATGTGCAAAGGACATGACTGCTGTTCAGCATAATGGCTTCCTATATTTTTAGAAAATTGTAGGCATATATTAAAGTCATTGGGTAAAACTACATAACATGAAAAAATGATTGCTATTCAAGTGCAACCACATTCTACGAACACCTATAACCTGTTATGTCCTGATTGAAAACATTCAACTCTAACTTCTGAGCACAACGAAATGCTTCTGAACTCAGATTCTGGCAGCTCACATTAAGCATTTTCTAGTGAAATGTATTTTCACATTTTTAGTTTCCCATTATCAATATTCACAATTGCCAGTCAATAAATACTTGCTCTATACTTTTCCCAGTCCTGGAACCATGCTTTCTTGCTTACTAAGGTAGAGGAAATAAGGTCGAGACGAACATACAGATTAAACCTACAATGCAAGCTGTGTCTTAGATTTTTCATCTCAAATTTGCATACAAATAAAATTGCTCCTAATAACATCACAGTTTAGAAATGTTAATTAAATTTCCTAGTTTGAAGTCTTTCTACATTTACTTTAAAAGGTACTGATAACTATTTTTCAAGTACAAGTAAACTCTAATGTTAAAGATTTTTTTGTTTGTTTATTTTCAACTCAGAACTACAAAGAGGGGAAAGAATGAGACATTCTATTCTTTGGTTCACTTCCTTGATGACTGCAATGGGTCAGGAGCCAGCTGCTTCACTTGGGTCTCCAAGACAGGTAGCAGGCCCCAAACACTAAGGCCTTTCTCCAGTGATTTTCTAAGGCCATTAGCAGAAAGTTGGCTCAAAAATAGAGCAGTTTTGATAGAAACTAGCACTCACATGAAAACGGCTGTCACAGGTAGTGGCTTACCTCCAATGCAACAATGCCAGTATCCACCCCTATCCCACATGAAACTCTTCTATGTCATGCATAATGTGAGGATAACAAAATCATGAAGTACACTGACCTGTTAGATAAGGACCAAAAAGTTTTGCAAAATGTATGGATATCCTCAGTAATCCTGCTTGATTTATCTCTTCACCGTTACCTATTCAACAGTGCCAGCTCTTGTTCCTGTAATACTATGGAATACTATCCATGGTATTACAATACTGTAATACTATCCATGGATAGTATTCCAATTCCAATACTGGAATACTACCCATGGTTCGTCATATTAACATTAATTTTTTCCTTCCTGCATAACTTCTTCTAGCCACTTTCTTTGACACACGCTTCCACTTATGACAGCTTCCGCCTTACATAACCATCTCATCTGGCTACTTTTTCTCTGGTCACTCTTTGATCTCATTTAGCTCAGGCATTATGATATTCTCGCATCTTCTCCATTCTCGGGCAGATATCTTTACAATGGCTTGTGATAATGATACCAGAGAACTGACATTTTTAAATGATCAGTTTCTATCCATTTATCTACTGCTGAAGTATAAGCATGTCTCTTTCTTTTTCACTTTTATACTCCCAGAATATAATATGATATCTAACATAAAAGAGTGGTATCCATGAAGGAATTGCACTTGAAGAAATTCTCAGTTTTACCTGTGAAGATGGAAGGAAAGTATTCATCAAAGCTTTATCACTTTAACACATTCACTGTTCTACTGATACCTCACTGTATCTACCACTCAATGTAATTTTTTTTTTTTTTGAGACAGCTGGCTATAGGGTATTCATTGATTTCCTCAACAATGCTGCCTTTAGGTCTTTTTAATATATCACTTGTTAACAATCTTAAGCAGTGAAACATTCACACACTCTTTATTTAACCATTAGTAACTCTATTTTAATTGCTATCTCCATCTCTTTAGACTATACCAGGAATAATATTTCAGAGTCACTGGGAAAGCAGCAAAGGACAATCAACAATGATACTGGTTCCTAAGTTAAGCTTGGAATGCAGATTATTAAACTGTCTTTTGTAAAATCCAGGTAGATAAGCTATCCATTGATAAGCTCTATATACAACTCAGGTTCTCTCAGATAAGTAGTAGAGTTTCTCCAATGTTCTGCTCCCTGTAGGCATGCTACTTTCAACACGATAACCAAGAATTTTGGTTTCTTTGGTTATTCTCACTCCCCATCCTCCAGAACCAAATTACTTCTTCAGACACAATAAAAAAATAACATTGTAAATGACTCAAATTATACAGTAGAACAATAGAAAGAAACACAAAATTTGTTACGGTCAATAGCTGTTGAGCGTATACACATGTACACTTAGAATTGGGCCAGAGCCATAGTTTGACAGGCTAATCCTGCAACCACAGCACCTGCATCACATATGGGTACAGAGCTCATGTCTGGCTGCTCCGCTTCCTATCTACCTCCCATTAGCTCCCTGTGTGTGGCCTGGGAAAGCAGCAGAAGATGATTTGGGTCTTTGGGCCGCTGCACCTGCCTGGGAGACCCACATGAAGCTCCTGGCTTCTGACTTGAAATGGACTCAGTTCCAGCCTTGTGGCCATTTGGAGAGTGAAACACAAGATGGAGGATCTCTTTCTGTCCTTTTCTCTGCGACTATACCTTTCAAAATTAAATAAATAAATGTTAAAAAGAAGAGAATCATAACGGTGCCAGTACTTTGACAATGAAACTTACTAATTTAGTTATTTTCTGGGTTACTTAAACAAATTCTCTATGTTGGGAAGGGTAAATATACAAAAATTGGTTTAATGCCAATCTAGTGCCCAGTCCCTTTTGGCAGCGTTTTTAATGTGCATTCTAGTTGCATAACACAAGCTCTTGTTATCTGAGCTTAGTTCAATAATACTGAAGAGAAACTTGAAAAAGTTAAAGAGGACAACATCCAAACATACTGCTAATAGAGATTGTATTTTCCTGGAGTATTATAATCTATTGCAATGAAAACAAATCAGAATAAAATCAATATAATAAAGAATTACAACTTCTGATGTTAATATAAAGTCCTGACACTGGACTTTATGATGGAGAGAATATATTTCAGTAAATCATAATGAATTCGAATTGCCTTAGTAATGGAGAAATACTGGTTGATGAAAACTGTGGTATATTCAGCACTCAAGAGTCCACATAAAAGGAAGTTCATCACAGGTTCAGAGCTCTGGAAGAGTCTCCACAGGTTACCAGGGCTGGAAATTTCTGTGCCAAGTGGAGATCACTTTCAAATCACAGCAGACAACGGCTTCTGTGTGCTTACAGCATCCCTCCGGGGAAGAGGAGGCAGCAGCTCCCTTAATAATGCACTAGGCCTTTTCTAACACAGAAGCTAAATTTAGTTTAGCACATAAAGTTCAGAGGCCATATTCTTTCGCTTTCACTTTATTGGTAAACTGCAATAGCCTCATCCGCTGAGTAAATGCAGTTTGATTTCTTAAAGGGAACTTCAACTCATCCCAGTAAGTAAATTCAGCCTTCCTACCGCCCTTTCCAAACTGCTGCTTCGTTGTAGAATCACCCACCCTCTCACTCAAACCGTAGTCACTCTGAATATATCAACTTCCCTCTGGCTCTTCCCACACTTTTACCTTTAGGAGAAAAACCTGCAAAAGAAAATGAGTCTAAGTCTTTATCAATATGCATATATGTATGCACACCTATACTCATAAATATAAACATATACAATCCGTAACATATAAATCCCAGTGGTGTTAAATACAGAATGATTTGCACTTTGAATTGGGACAACTTACAAGGGGGCTGCATTGGAAAGTAAGGCATAAAGCCATGCAATAATGAGAGAAGCCACTGCTTTCAACAGTAACACCCAACACCAATGTTAGTTTACCTCCAAACTAGTTCAAGATCTTTACTTCTCCCTCCACCTACCTCTCTGTAACTTTGTCCTTCAAATAATGAAAAGAAGAAATCAAGACAGGCATCTTTAAAGAAAGATCCTGTGAGTTGAATCGTGAAGGATGAAGAAGAGGAACTGGTTTCTTAGAGGCATTCTTGGAGAATACCGTGTAGACAGCGCACTGTGAAGTCCCAGGGCCAGAGCAGAGGGATGCCCAGTGGGGTCACTGGAACAAAGGCAGGAATTGCAGTAGCAGAGATAACAATGGGCAGATGGTGTGCATGTAAAGTTGCACAAACCATGCAAGAAGGAAGCTTTCAAAAGACAGAAAATGGAATTAAAAGGTAAGCCTGTGCTGGTGCAAAAAAATAAGGTTTTGAAATCTGAGCGGGCTTTTATTTTTTTCAGAGTATACATTTTTCATGAGGTTTCTCAAGATTTTTTTGCATTACAAAACACTTATTTTTAAATTCCATTTTTTTCTGTGAATATTTTTTAAGTACACTTGCGTGAGTATCACAGTCTTGTTTTCCTTCAATCAGCTCTCTGCTGTGTGTCTTCCATTTATTATTGAAAGGGCAGAATCCCCAGGGTTATGTTCCTAAAGTTTAATTCCATTATATCACTCTTCTGCTTGCTAACATATTTAGGGGTAGGCGAGGGGAACACAGTCATCCTTCTAAAACTGTACCTATGGAATACATATGAAACACATGCATCATTTTGTTTTAACAAAAATTAAACAAAAACAAACAACCAACCAACCAACAAAAACCCTGGGATGCATACATTCTGGCCAGGTTATGGATACTGTTTGCCCTCTACAGGGTATCCACACAGTCATGGTAGGTGCCAGTTACCCAGAATGGGTCGGTATGCCTGACTGGGCAGTCATTCTAAGTATTTAAGCCAAACACATTTACAGATATGCGGGCCCATATATGTAGAGCACTCAGAAGTAAGATCTGATTTCCTACAACAAGTCTTCCGGGCAAGACACCTACTGTCCTCATTTACATGTTATACCTACATACTCTGCCTTCACTTTGTTATGTGAGTTGGCTGAATACACATGAAACACACATGTCGGTATAAATATACAGAATGGAAAAAAAAATACAGAAAGGTAGAATACCACTCTTCACTGTATCATTGAAATTGGTTATAAAAACAATTACAATTCATTTAGTATCTGATCCTTTCTGCCTATAAAATGGAAATGCCAATATCTACCTACCAACAGCTCTCAAATTTAACATGAGTATGACGTGAATACATACGAAATCATGTGCAGAACATATGCGGTATGTATATATACACATATAATTATAACTTTGTACTAACAATTATTAAAGTCTGAGAAGTGGACTTCATTGGCTTAGGAACTGGTATATTTATTGCCCTTATCCCATATTGGTGGTATGTGCTTTCAACACCTCCCTCTATTTCCTGACTCCAGTTTCCTGCTAAATCAGACACACTGTAAAGCAGCAATGATGGCTCACATACTTGCGTTACCTGCCACCTGCATGGGAGCTCAGGATTGAGTTCCCGATTGTGGTTTTGGTACTAGCACAGTACTGGGTATTCTAGCCTTCAGGCATCAACCACCAAGTGAAGAGTTTCTCTTCTTTTGCACCCCCAATAAATAAATAAACAAACAAGTAAATGCATGTATATAATGAAAAACATGCATGGATTTCAACAATTCTTTGTAGATTACTACTTTGGCTTATTTTCATGAAATTGCTGAAAACCTCATATATGAGCAGATAAATTATAATTAAAATCCAATGTAAATGTCACATTTGCAGTATGAACTGGGAGCTGCCATTGCAATATAATCAATTAAACATGGATTACAATACATATATTATATTCTTTGTTGCAGTGTGTTCCACCACCAGCCACTTCATTTCTGGTATGATATAATGTTAAAGCACTGGAAAGTAGTGGAAGATAATCCAACTATTTGGCCTTCATGTGGGAAACCCAGACTAGTTCCTGGCTCCAGACTCTGCCCAGCCTGTCCTTAGAGTTTTAGCATTGGGGTAGTGAACCATGGATGAAGACCCCTCTCTGCCTAACCTGTCTGCCAGCCTTTCTTCCTCTCAAATAAATAAATAGGTAAACATAGAAATCACACACATACACATATCAATAGGCCAAATGCATTATACAATTCTGACTGACTTAGCATTATCTTAGAATTCTGAATGACAGCTGAACTGCATTTCCCATATAACATCTGTCAATCTACATTATTTGCTAGATTTCTTTTAGGAAAGGCTGTGTAGTCTAAAACAGAAAAGTTAGATACTATGGATGGATAGATACTCAAATAGTATAAATCAGCTATATAGTAAGACATGGGAACAAATTAAGTGAAATAAGAAAATTCAAAATTTCATCCAACTGACAAAATAATGCATAATTTGCTATTATAAGGAATCTAAATTAGAAAAGCAGACTTAAAGGTTTAATTCTCTCTTCAAATAAAAGCATACTTTAGAAAATAATGGCATAAAAAGCCTAATTAAAGTACACAAAAAATGTAACAAACAAGGAGTGTGCTAAAAAATGATACACTTCTTGGACAGCCATTCCTTTGCATTCCATTTCATTGTGTTACCTAAATCCTAATTACACTCCCCAAATGAGGAATGAAAAAAACTCTTAAATGTGAAAGGCTCTTAATATTAACCTTCTTGCTAAAACACATTTCAGAACTGTCCTTAGATATAATGAAAATATTCAGAACCATATATAGAGGCTTGGAAATATTTTCTCAAAGGATTTATTTCTAATATGGCTGCTGACTTTGGCAGTTATTTCCAGAGGTATGCTAAAGTTGTCTATAAGAAAACAATAGCTAGCAAAGTAAATTAACTCAAGGACGAAATTTACTTTATTCCAGTAGGCAGACTCAGTTTTATATAGGCTCTCTTTCATGGGGATTACTACTTCCACAGTAACTTTGTGAAATCATGAAAGCTGGAAGCACACTGAAAGACCAGCAACTACAAGGCTTATGAGGACAGATTTAAAAATATTTATTTTAGATATTCTGCCTCCAATTGAGCTAATGGGTACATTTTTTTAAAAAATAATTAATGATATCATATATCATATGACTATAGATCAGAGAATGATTTGTTTTGAAAGTCATTTCTTTTGTTAGAATGACTATATAAGATTGCTATAATAAAAGTAAGGTGAGATGCTGTCTCTAGGAACTCATGTTGCAGGAAGAGGATTGATTTTTCAATACAACAAATGAGTGACATTTGGAAAAAGTTCCAGTGAAGTTAATGTTCTTAATCAATTACCACAATACTTCACTTTCATTATATTTTGCTGTAATCATATAATTTTAGACTAATCTTAACTTTCAAGAAAAACTACTAGGCTTTTTGATAAACAATAATATTCTATTCATTTACAAATATATTTACTTTTTATTTAAAGATTTATCTATTGTTTCTTTTTATTAGGATGGCAAAGTTACGGAGTGAAGGAGTGACGCAGACAGGTCATGCACCTGTTGGCTCACTTCCCAAATGGCTGCTACAGCCGGACTGACCTGAGCTGATCTGAAGCCCAGAGCCACAGGCTTTTTATGTGTTTCCAAAATGTGTCAGAGCCCAAAGATTTGAGCCATGTTCCTCTGCTTTCCCAGGTCATAAGCAGGGAGCTGGATGGCAAGTGGAGCAGCCAAGACATGAACCACCACCCCTACAGGATGCAGGTGGAGGTGGAGAATTCGCCCCTACAAACACATTCTTTGGGATGTTTTATTACTCTTACTGTTCAATAACTATTTGGTTATTTTCTATAGTAAGAAAAGTTTAAAAATAATATTTCTAAAAGTGTTGTAGAAGTGCACTGTTTTCTCTAGCAGGTTTCATTTCAAAAACTTCTAAGCTATTTCCAATCTAAAACAACCTGACCACTGAACATTATTAGCATGTATTCCAATTTTCAGCTGCCTATTTTGGATGCAATAATCATACTAGTAAGAAGCTATGAAAAAGTCAATGTAAAAATGTTGCCAAATGGGAACTTATGACTAACGTTTAAAACTCATGAATTTACCAAAGTCAGCAAGCATAAACAAGGGCAGAGGCAAGGAGAACACCGATGAGTATATGTTTTATATATTATAATGCCTGTGGGAAACGTGGTTGAAAATTTCTGAATATACACCATACTCAAGGGATAAACATTTAACATACTTTAATTCTTCAAAATTTAACTAATTACTTTTAAGATTCAATGTGATTTTCAGATGTAATCATAAGAACATAATAGCATGCTGCAGAATAAAAATGCAATATTTAAAGCATTAAGGAAGGTTATTGGAGAATATGTTCAGCATTAGATGAACAGATCTGCTCCAGAATGCATGTTATTCCAACTCAGTTGGTAAGGATTGGGTACCACACTGCATATATACCAATCTTACCTTTGAAATAAATTTATTTAGGGCCCAGCGGCATGGCCTTGCGGCTAAGGTCCTCACCTTGAACGCACCCCCAGGATCCCATATGGGTGTTGGTTCTAATCCCGAGAGCTCCACTTTCCATCCAGCTCCCTGCTTGTGGCCTGGGAAAACAGTCAAGGACAGCCCAAAGCTTTGGGACCCTGCACTTGTGTGGGAGATCCGGAAGGAAGTTCCTGGCTCCTGGTTTCGGATCAGGATAGCATACGCTGTTGCGTTCACTTGAGGAGTGAATCATTGGACGGAAGATCTTCCTCTCTATCTCTCTTGCTCTCTGTATATCTGACTTTGTAATAAAAACAAATAAATCTTTAAAAAAAGGAAATACATTTATTTAGGTAGAAAATTCTTCTATATGCATTATGTCATTCTTTATTCAGTAGGCTTTCATTGCAAATATTTTTCAAAACTTAAGAGAGTGACATAAAAAATAACACTGCTAGCATACTTAAAAGTATAGTACTACTCTAATTAAAGGAACCTCCAACCCCCAACACACACTGTTTGGGGGGAAAAAAGAAACTTTTGCTTCTATATGACTGGAATCAAATAATTTCACAAAATGTTTATTTAAACTAGGTTCTTACAAATCAACCTATCAATATATGTATTGAATAATAGCAGTTGTCTATTTATAAATAAGGTACTGAAAAACAGTGAATATCTGTACACAAGAAATTTAGGTCTCGATTCATTATTTTCAAAATAGAAAAGATATTTAGAAGTATAACTAAAACATATATACATATATATTACATATATGTGAATAAACCATATATAAAACATATATCTGCTGCCTGGTGTGTGTCTGTGTGTCGTGTGTCGTGTGTGTGTGTGTGTGTGTGTGTGTGTGTGTGTGTGTGTGTGTGTGTGTGTAAGAACAGCAAGTAATATCAGTAAGCTTTAAATTATGGTGCTTTTTATGAGTCACATCTAAAGATTCTGAACTGACTTACAGGTAAACCAGAGGGGAGGAAGCCTCCAATTTTAATCAGACAATATGATTCCCAGCAGGGACAAAGATTCATTTAAGAACCTTGGATAAATAGCTGGAACCTATGCAAATGCTAAATCATAGTCTCAAATGCAAGTTCTTTCCAAAGAAGATAAACAAAATAAAAATGTTCAAATGACCTAATGAATCATGTGTGATGTTTCTAGCCAAAAAACCTGCAGTATTTAAAATAGCTTTAAAATTGTATTTTCTCAAGCTTGCATGATAAGAAGACAAAGCATCAACAAACTTACCTACTTTATAAAACTTTTTTGGGGGAACTGTATAATACAATTTTGCATATGAAACTGGTAATTTAAAGATACTCAAAGTAATAAGTCTCAACAGCTGTTTCCTTTTCCCTAAATGACTGCCTTTTTGGACTTTGTACCTTGCAAATGTTGAGTGAATGTTAAATGTCTTTTAATGTGCAGGTTTTCCCACCCCAGCAATCAACGTGAAGATTATACCACACCTGCTCTCCTATTTAAAACTCACTTTTTTCTGAACTTACTGCTAGACTCCAAGAACTGAATTTAGCTTTTAGATTCATGTCTAAAAAAAATAAGCCAATTGAATGTTAGCTAATTTGTGACCATTAGTCATTTAACTGGGTCTCTGTAGTGTTTGGAGATGTCTCATTCCATGACAGAAGGGCAGCTAACACCTGTAAGATAATTATACCTACCAAATGCTGTTGGCCAGAAATATGAATATGTAATTGTTCCTGCCATCTGTTAATTGTTTTATTTGAATTACTTACTTCATCATGTACATTTGCTTGATATCTACCCATTTCTAATAGCCTCCAGAAACATGACATTTGCTTATACCAGAGTCTGGAAGTCTTTATATAAGAATTTAAGAATAGCACAGAATACAATGACTGCTCCCTATTATTGTTGTAATTACCAGTAGGACAATTTTTAACACTTGACAGACCACTACAATTATGTTCATTGTCCAATAATTTAAATTTTTTTCTGCAAATTTTTTTTACCATTTATAAATTGGTGTCTGAATATACTATGGAGACAGTACAATAGTGTAAGTGCATTCAACAGATACCAACATCTTAAATTCACAATGGGACTCTGGAATAAGGTTCCCTGCAGATGTGATTACGGTAAGGATCCTAAAATGAGATCATCCTGGATTACGGTGATCTCTGAGGTCAATGATGGATGTTTTTTTAAATACCCAAAAAAAGGAAAACAGACAGTGAAAACAGCCTTCTGACCATAGGAACTGAGAATAAATTGTTGCATCTGGAAGTAAAAACATACCAAGAAAGGATAGGAGACACCAAATTCTGGAAGAGGATCCCCAAAAAAGTTTTCAGAAGGAGAACACAAAGGCCAAGTTCTGTTGTCACCATACCATTTCAAGCATGCATACCATTAACTTAATCACTTAATTAACTGCTTGACACAGTGCTTTGCTTGGCCAAGGTAATCAGCTATGTAAGTCTTTATTATATCTATCAAACAAATCAGTTATTACATAATATTCACCATTTTGCAATCTACATTACCAAATCTATGTCTCAGGAGGTACAATGGCAACTTTTTTTTTTAGTATTATTACAATGTTGGAGAAGGGGGGTCGTCATTGAGTCATCATATTATAGTAACATGACCACTGTTTTCTTGCCTTAAAGCAACCCCAGCACACCACAAATTGGATGCTCTTCCTCAGCTTTCCCAAATTGCTTCACATTCCTCATGGCTACGAAGTGTTTACAGACAAGTTTAACATTGAAGCAAGTAAACTTTAAGCATCTTTCTCCAACAAGTCCAATGAAATGGAGACCTGAACAGGTCAGAAACAACAGCAGTTGTTCATCTTCAGCTTTGACCTGCAGTATCGCAATTTCCGATTAGGCCTGTGCCTTAAGCTTCCCTGGGTCTACTTGGACAAACGTCATTGGCGTTTCTGGTTCTCGAGGTTCTCGAGGTTATAGGCCTGAATTCAGAGCAGACTTTCAACTTAATAAACATCGTAATTTTCTGAACCAGTGTTTTAGGACATTATCTCTATAATTTAAGCTTTTCAAAATGTACATAATTGGAGTCTGTATAGTTTTAGTCTTTTAAGACTGACTTTCTTCTCCAAATAATATGTATTTAAAAATTAATTATATATAGCTGTGGCTGGATGCAACTAATTCAATTCTCATTGGTGAGTGATATTCCACCATCTGCAAATGTAACAGTTTATTGATTCATTGAAGTACTTATGGGACTCTTGGTGTTTCCTCTTTCTGACATCTATGAATAAATCTGCTAAAACAATCTTACGCAGGTTGTTTTGCAGACTGAAGTTTGTAATCAATTGTGGAAGTGCACAACTATAGACTAGTTTGTAACACCACGATTACTTTCGTAAGAAACATCAAACTGTCTTACAAAGGTGTTCTGCTAATATATGTTATTACTGGCCTTCGCAGAAATTCCTGTTTGCTCACATCCGTGCTAACAATGATCACTTGTCTCTCCTTTAAAAGTTATTATACATTCTAATATTCTCACTGAACAGGATCACACAGTACTAACTGGCAATGTTGAAAAGACTACAGCTTCTCCAGTGAGCCATCTTGGGGCCTTGGATAACAAGCAGAAAATGACATTTGGATAGGTTTATTCAGTATTTTCTCATGTAATCCTTGCATTGTGTAATAGCATAATGCAAAAGAAGAATGGCAAAAGACATTACTGTTTTATTTTAAATGCCAGAGAAATGATATAATTTATATAAATATTAAATAAATTCAGTTAGACTCCAAACCAAGGTGAAGAAGATACTTTCACCTGATGTTTTTATTGTGTAGACACTTTGCTTTCTATGGCAAACCATCATAAAAATGGGCATATTTACTTAATAACTGCTTACTTGTTATTTCTGAACTGAGGAAAAGAGCCAGCCGCAAGCAGATCAGCGTTCACCAATGGGTCTTACACACCATGAACCCCCTCCTGATGTGTATCAGGGATTTCGTAATGACTTGTACCATGAATCAAATCATGGATTTGGTATTTACCGTACACTGAAAATATTTCATTTAGTTCTTAGCACTAAAGTCTTATCTAAAGAAATCTGATAGAAGGACTAAGAAAAGGACATGCAGCTTTTTAGTCTGTGCAAACAATATTAACAAAAGCATGAAAGCAATATACCCAAAAGTCTCACTCAGAGCCAAAGTTTCTTTTAACAGGGGAAATCTTAGAATTGCTTCTTGTCATGCAAACTCCTTGTTTATGGCAATAATCAGTGTCTGAAACTTGGATGTGTAGAATGCTTTGAAAGCCTGCAAAATCATTTCAAGGAAAGACAAAATAACAAAATCAGAAAAATCATAAGGAACCTAATATAAAGTATGGAATATGTGTCAGTACATACTCAATAATATCTATGTTAGTTTAAAAACTTCATGGTATTGGTATTAAATGGACGTCTTGTTTCAATAAACATTTAGCTAATATGACTAAAATTTATCCAAAATCAAGGTGTTGACAGGGAGGTTCTTTGTGAAAGTTCTCGGGGATGTCCCATAGCTCTTCCAGTTTCTGTGGGTTGCTGACAATCTAGAGTGTACCTTGGGTTAAAGTAGCACATATTAAACTCTACCACAATTTCCATGTTGCCTTCTAGTGTCTTAAAAAAACATCACTGACTGTATTTGAGAATTACCCAATTTGAGTATGAACTCATGTTAATTTGCATTAAAATTATGTACTTTTTAACACAGAGAGACACAAGAGGGAGAGACAGCATTGGTGGTGTTGAAGCAGGGGAAAGAGAGACATGGAGACAAGTATCTACATCCCCACAATACGCAAGTAGGGTCAGTGTGTTTTAAAACATCAAAAAAATGCTTTTTTAAAAAATTCTTTCAAGCTATAGAAGTAAGTTTTAAATTTCCAGTAATCCACTAAAATCCACTCTTACTTACGGATAAAGTTGCTAATGCACTATTGAAAATGCAAAGAACGATTATTTTTATATATTTGCTGTTAACTGGCTCTTTTACATACACATCTTGACTAGAGTAGGCATCAAATGTCTTAGCTTATTAAATGAGTCAGAATTTTGTTAAGCCAACCTAAACCACATTTTCGAATCTAAACCACAAAAGTAATCCACAGGGAAAACTCCTCTGCTGAAAATAAAATGAGTTAGTTACAGTCAGCATACACAGTAAGGCAAAACAAGGATTATATATGTACTCTCAATATCTGACTAAGCAAGACATTCTCATATTTGGGATTATTTTCATTTGTTATCACATAACACTTTGCTTTATTCCGCCGAAATTATATGGTTTGCTAGAAAGTACTCTAAGCAGTTAAATTCTCCCAGTGATTCAGCATGAAAACAGTATTTTCCAGTTATTTCTTTTAAATTTGTCAAGCCACTTATGAGATCATCCTCAGACTGCAAATGAAAAAATATCTGTTTCTAGGAGGTTATCAGCATTGATTTCTGTACGAATTATCTGTTTGAATCAGAAAACCTCTGGTGCTTTACAAAATTGTGAAATTGTTATGTATTTCTAGAATGTTCAATGGAATTTCACACAAATTAACTTGAAAAAACGGTTTTCATTGTTAAAGCATCATAGATATATAATCTGAAGACACAAATTCCTAGCATGCATAGCAATGAACACAAAGTACTTTAATTTGCATTTTCATTGTTGCCCTAAGCAGGCAAAATGGTGCCAGGCTTCAAACTGGAAGGTTTGGCTTTCAGCATATCACTGTACTCCCATTCATCAACACTGAGCTGCTACTGTGACTGAACACAGGTTCAGCCATCAACTTCTTTCCTAGCACTCTGAAGATCCTCTGGATGTCCATTCTTATAATACTTTCCTAGGAAGCCATGAGCTAATCACCTGAAACATACTGTGTTTCTCAAGTGAGACTGTGGAAACTACAAGGTCTCTACGACAAATCCCTCACAGACACTAAGAATTCAGAAGAAAAATTGCATATCAATATGCTAGAAAAAATAAAACATTTACAGAAGTTATAGAGATCTGGTAAAAGTTTCTAGAAGCTGTCCTGATGGATGATGGCTCCATGGCACTTAAGGGTCCATTTCAGACCCGGCATGACACTCAGGCTTCAGCCTGGAGCAGGATGGGGCCACAGGAGCCAGTTGCATCACTGGCCTGGCAGGATTCCAGCTGAGCAATGACACACCTGAATGGATATTCCTTACTTAACTAGGGCACAGACAGCCTCTTTGACAGCCCGTGTGTCTAGAGGGAGATAAGTCTCTCCAAAACATATCTCAGCCACTCTTTTTGCTTCCTCCCTCTTTCCTCTGCACTGCCCAAAGGGGACCCAGGAGCAGATTTTCCAATAAAGCTTTCTTACAACTTTGGAAAACTTGTTGATCTTATTGCACAAGTGGGTGGTCGGCATTCATCACCTAACAATGAAGACAAAGAGGATGCAGGATAGACCACCAATCCTCCTAGGGGTGGCCAATTTTTCTTCCCTAATGGTAAGCATTATATGATGGGCAGTTCTGTCAGGTAAGTTGCTTTTATGTTTTTCCAAGATATAAAGTGCTTGTGGAATATAAAGCAACACCAAAAAGAAGGCACAAAAGTGACATGAGCCAACAGAACCCTACTAAGTGGCTCCACCTGTCAATGATAACAGTAATACCCCACACTGGAAAGTGAAGTGTGGAAGGGCCTTCTGCTTTGATCAGGATACATTCCCACTGCCAGCTAGATGTTTCTATATATTGCTCTTATGAATCATAACTTACAAAGAGATCTTGACTATGACTTCTAAAGGACGAGGTCTCCTCCCATGTTGTGAACCTACACAAATTTCCTTAGTTTATTCACTTCTGTTTAAGTTTTATTGTGAATCTAACTGAATTTATTTCCTTAGGTCAACGACTCCTCAAATGCCTTCTTTACACTTCTCAATGTAAATCACCCTATCATCTTTATTGAGTAGTTAACCATTTCATTCACACGTGGTATGTGTTTTCAACAACAAGTCATAAAATTAGACCTGAATCTAATATTTATAGTGGTACTTTTAGACTTCAGAAAACTCAATCATTAATATCTTTAATATGCAGGACTTAAGTAATGCCAAAATTAAGCATACGCTCTTAGGCTCTTTCATTACGTTCACGTAACAAGTTGTTTGCACAGTACCTTGAACAGATAAATTACTCAGTAAAAATTCGGTAAATGGAACTGAAAAGAATAAGAAATACCATCTCCTTTTTCAGATACAGAAGTCAAAGCAAAAGTGGAATGATCCATCACTTCCAACAAAAACAGTATACATACATGCAAGTATAAACATAATGGCATATGCGACCCATTTACAAGTTGAACATCATTACCTTCAGAACAATCTGAAACTAATAGTATCTAGAGAAAATTAAGGTACTACATTTTATTAGGCATGTCCCTAGTCCCATTTTGTATACACTATATTATCATTTCATTGCTAGAGGTGTCATTATGTCAGCTGAGAACATTAATCTTGGTTAGGCTCAATGGGAAAAATGTCATCCAAGGAAAGCAATGAAGCATTTCAGTACATCTTTTATCTTTAAAGGCTTTCTGAGTGTCATCAGATAATGCCACATTTAGACAATCATTTCACCAAAAGTGAAAGTACAACTCTCATGTTATTTGGCAGAAAGGTACAAGAATAGAGTAACAGTTTTAATAAAGTCTATGTTTCACTAAATCACATTTTGTTTTCATATGACAATAATGAGCAATTAAATAATTGTTTAGGTGAAAATGATTTAGGCAATCTTATTGTAATCTGTTCTAATTTTTCTGATTATAACTCTTCCATCTCACATTGTTCAGTTCTGCTTCTTCACATAACTAGAACACTAAATCTATTTTTGCAGGCATTAAGCTTTTTCAAATTGAGATTCTCTCAATAACAAATCTTTTCTGCAAATAAGGAATACCACACACACTTTATTAAGCAGACATACAGTTGGCTCTCTGTAGCTGTGAATTCTATAGCTATGGATGCAATGAATGTACATCAAAAGAAAAATGCAGTTGTACTAAACATGAAGTCTTCTTTTCATGTTACTATTCCCTAAACACCATAGGTTAAAACTACTGATAGAAGGATTTACATGGTGTCACATGTGACAAGTCAGTTAGAGATTATTTAAAATATATGAGGAATGGGGATTCAGAAAGTGTTTAAGCTCCAGTTAGGATGTTCACATCTTACACTGCAATGCATGGACCATAGTGCTTGCTGGAAGTCTCAGTTACAGCTTCCTGCTAACAGACAACACAGAACGCAGTGGTGATGGCTCTAATCAGTCCGTCTGTCTTTCTCCATTTCTCAAAAACTCCTAAAATGGTATTGAGCAGTGTTTTGTGAATACTAACAGAAAATGATATTTGTAAGTCATAATAACTCCAGTGTCTCTCTCCATCAATGGCTTATCAAGCAGTGAGCTATAAACAGAACACCTGGTGACCCCTGTCACCTTCACCTTACTGTCTTGCTTGTTCTCTTCAAATTCTATCAGTCTTTCCTTTTGTTCCTTTGGAATCTGCATTATTTCATAGATTAGTCAAAAACAGAAAGAAAAATGGTTTTAAGAAATGCTGCCTTAGCCTTTTGAGCAAGTTGACTTAAATTTGGATACTTGCATAATAAAATGCTCTTCAAATTAATGGGATTGCATAATAGCACTATTTCATTTTTAAAATGAGGCTGTATTAAAAGGGAAATGCCAAAATCCACCATCTTTTTTAACAGAAATGCAAGAATAACTCTACAAACATAATTTTTCACTATATTTATTTAAAGTCAAAATGTAACACAATTTTGTGAACATGATCTCAAAGGAAAATGTTTTAAAACACGACCTCAAGCACTCCAAAAACCATAAAAGGTCAAATCAATTTTGACAATTATAAATTATGGAAGAGCTGACAATCGCAGTTCTGTAATGAAAGTAACGTAATAAAATCCACACTAAAATCATGGAAGACAAAATAGCCAGATAGCAAAATAGTTACCAGCTATGGAATTCTGTAACTTTTCCAATTTTAAAAATTCTACTGGTGATATAAATATTATTTTCTTTTATTTTTCATAATAAATGATATAACTATAACAAATTCAAGAATTTATAGATACTATTGTAAACATGATATTTCCTTCCTCCCTCCTTGTCTTTACCTCTCCTTGCACTCCCTTTTTATTCCTTCCTTGCTTCTTCCTCAGTCTTTCACTCCCTCTCTCTCCTTCCTTCCTTCCTTCCTTCCTTCCTTCTTCCTCTCTCTTTCATTCCCTCTCTTCTTTCTCTCTTCCTTTCATGCTTCTTTCCTTCTTCCAGAGAGAAAGATCCTCCATCCATGGGCTCACTGCCCAAGTGGCTGCAATCTGAAACCAGGAACCAGGAGCCTTTTCCTGGTTTCCCACATGGTTTGGGTTCCAAAGGCCCTGGGTCACGCTCCCTTTCATTTTTGAAATGCAGCATTTTTATTTACATTACACTTAGGGGTGTAATGCTTTACAAAATAGGGCTCAGCAAGCAAAATGATAAAAATACTATAGTTCAATCATATCATAGGCAAATGCAACAAACAATAACCAATAAAAAGTGACCATTTCATTCATATACAATAAACTTAACATAATCATAGATTTAATATTAAACCTATGGAGTAACATTTATAATTATAGTTTTGCCAAAATTTTAAAACAAAACTTGACATAACTGTATTTGCAGAAATACTGATACATATGGACATTTTCTGGTTCTTTTAAAATTTAAAAATTGGAAGAGAGGAAGAGAGAGGGAAAGCCAATAACTGATTGATATGCATGGTTGTAACTTTACTCTAGCAGGTAGCAGAAGTTGGGGTGAGCCTCCATTCTCAGCCAGGGCATTCACGTTTAGAATGGGCAATGTAAAAGCTTTTGTAGAAACTGCTATCTCTTTTATTTGCAACATTTTACTAGTAGGAACTATATTCTATCTATATATGTACCTATCTATCTATCTATTACCTATTTATCATCTATCTATATCTATCTATTGGCAATGAAACACACAGACAGAGTTGGCCCACTCTCCAAATGACGACAACTGGGCTGAAGTCAGGACCGAGGAACCAGGAACCAGGAACATCATCCAGATCTCACACATATACAGCAGGAGCTCAAGCACTGGGTCATAATGAGTTGTCCTCCCAGACACAACAGCAGGGAGCTGGAGCAGAAGTACAGTAGAAGAAGCCAGGTGTTGATCTAGCACAGTGGTAGGAGACATGAGTGTTAAAAGTAATTGTTTAAGCCACTGGGCTATTTGATGCTGGCCCCTTTACATCTTTCTTTAAGGAAAGTTTAATTCTGTTTTCAAGAGCATAACACAAGGAATCTATTAACTGCATTAATTTGAGGGCCTTTAATAGAGGGGTGTGTGTAATCACACACACAACTATGAAAGAGTAAAATACAGATGGCAATTGTGCATGTTTGATACTAGATTATTTCAATTGCTATGTTTTTGAAAATTTATTCTGTTGCATATAGAAAAACAGTTCCAGAATACCTTTCAAATTCCAGCACCAAGTCATCCATCAGGGTATGTTTTCTACCTTATAAATTTGCAGCTGATTTCTAAGTTCTCATATTGATTTTTTTTTTTTTTGGCTCTTTCCAGGACATACAGCCTTGAAAATTTTACTCAATATTAACAAATAAATAATCAATTATTAAACCCAAAAAGCACCAAAGGCTCTTTCAGAAGCAAAATACAATGAACAGTATATAACTTCAATAAATGTTCCCTCTAGCTAAAATGATAGATACAGAGCATTGCAAAATATTATAGATCACAAGGTTTCCTAATGAGTAATGGAGCAGGTGGAAGAGTGACAACTCCTGGGGTACCAATAACATTTTGTTCTTAACTTGGGTGTTTGAGTCTAATCGATGGACACAATTCTTCTGTACCTTTTTGTTCATATCTTGGAATGATATTTCAATAAATATTTTTCAAATGCAAAGATAATATTTCCCTTAAAGATTATTTGAAAGAATATCCTGTATTCATCCAGAAAAACAATGAGATTTATTCCACAAATATACTGACCCCTTTTTAAAATGATTTTCCCATTTGAAATATAAGCGCCTGTGATATAGAAATGACACAAACATTTGATTGGAAAAATGTATAACTAAATAAAAATAAAAGCTTATTTTTTAGCAAAAATATATGTGTATCAGAATGAGTGCCAAATAATTTTTCTTTAAAAAAATATAAGGTTTTGGGTCTTGAGAATGCTCATGGAAAATGGTTATTATGAAAGATAATGTATAAATTTTTAAATCTTTCTTTGCACCAAAGCTGCATTTCTTTCATATTCATTTTCCATTACTTTTTAGATATACCTTCCTAGATCCTACCCCAAATTAAAGATGGAAAGATATGACTTCTTCTTATTTAGGTACTACATAATACATAAAAACAAAGAGGAATGTTGAATTTATTAGTATGAATGCCAGAGGCAGGTCAGAATAATTCTCTCTTGCTCAGCAGGGATGTTTTCCTGGCCCGCCTCATGTTCACATTATATTTCTCACTCATTGCCTTACTGACTTCTCTGAATATCAGCAGGTAAGAACAGAAGTGCAACGAGGGTTACTGAACAGTTATGCATGGGGACTGAGGTAGCCTCAGGAAACATCTTTACTTGTATTTCAATTCCATGGTTTCACTAGCTATTCAAGAAACTTGAATGTATTGGCTACCCTCAGAGATTATTCTTTTGATTTTCCCATGTTGATTCTTAACATCTGTTTAATGCATTTGTCATTGATTTTCACATTTATTTTTCAAATGTAGCCTTTGTTTGAGTCATCATTCTTCCTTCAATTATGTGAATTATTCCCACTTTAAAAAAACTTCCACTGGATTTGCTAATCAATTTCATTTTTACATTGAAGAAATGCAATGATTTTTTTTTTCCCCATCCATTACCTGGACTCCAGAGAGCTATACTCCTTGTCTTTGGGGAATCAGCAATATTGAGCCTTCAGAATCTCAGCTCAGTTTTCAGAGTGGCAGCATAATAGGAGACAAAATAAGCGGTCTTATACTTAGGAAACTTAATGGACATATTCTATAATCACTTGAGTGCTTTCTCTGCAGACAGCACTTCTCATCATGCAAGTCATGTGGGAAATACAAAAGACATGGCAAGGCCTCTAGCTCCCCAAGAGCCTTCAATTAAATAGGGTATAAGGGTGGACAGTTAAGCACCACATACAGGGCTATCAGTGAATAGTCAGAGAGGGGAGAGCACTGTCACTTAGATAAGCAGAAAGTAAATAGCAGGTGGTGAAAGAATAAATAGAAGGCAGGTAGTGGAAATTTGGGCTCTGGTCAGGGAATAATAACAAGGAAAATGAGAACAAAGAGCAGTCATGCCATGGAGTATCATCAAAGCTGAATGAAGAATTTAGACTTTCACAAGCAGAAAACAAGCCTTTGCAGCTGTGATTTCAGAAACAAGATATGTTAAAAGTGTTGTAAGAGGGGCTGGTGTTGAGAAACACTAAAAGCACTGCTTGTGGTGTTGCATACCATATCAGAGGAAGAGTGTGAGTCCTGTTTATTCCACTTTCAAATTACTTTCCTTCCAATTGCCTGGGGAGGCAGAGGATGGTGGGAGGAAGGGGGGAAGGAAGGGAGCTGGGCAACATCCTTGTGACTGTAAAATTTTTTAAATAAAAATGAAGTTGGCAGATAAACACAGCATGCTTTACATATTTAATTGCTTCTTTGGCTTCTGTACCAGAAAACACTTTAAAATCAACATAAAAGCTTATTGTTCATGATAAAGAAACAGCCTTACATTGGCAGAAACTATTTTATATCTGTGTAGTATGCGGGGATTTAGAAATTCAAAGAACATACAGAAATATAACACACTGCATTGGCCAAAGAACAGAAGATTCTATTCCGAAGCAAATGGGATCTGTGATTTCAGATGACCAGGCATGTTCAGGTGCGATCTGGTGTGTTCAGGGTGGGACGGCCATACACTGTGTCTGCGTCTTCAATATGTCTTCACGTGTGTCTTTTCAGGGAGTTTGTATTAACCTATTGATTTGTACCTTTACTTACAACTTGATTTCTAGATTGGTAAGAACAATTTAAGCCCGGAAAAGTCTGATTTACGATGAAACTAACTAGAGATATTTGACTTAGTATTTATTAACTACTTTTCAAATCATTGTAGCATAAATTAAGCTGTGACAATGTATAGCTATTATTTCACTGTTATCATAGTATAAATTTCTGTACAGTTCAAGAAAACAAGCTCGACAAAGAAACATCACTTGGTCTTAGCTAAAAGGCTGAGAAGTGACTGACAAAGAAACTTAAAATTTCAGTGCAAATTTCTGATGACTATTTGTCAAACTTAAAATAATGTGTTTATATACTTGAAAAGAAATTTGACATGAATTAACATAGAACAGATCTTAAGCTATGTTTCGTTATGTCCATAAAAGCTACAAAGAACATAGCAAAAGAAGCTCTTTGAAGAGAACGAAGGGTATGATGAAACATTACAACACTTCCTGGACTCATAGCCTCAGAAAAATGAAGAAATCAACAAAACAAAATTTCCTGAGCAGAATTAACAGAATCTTTCAAAGGGAAAAGCAATATCAAAAGGATACGAATCTGAGTGCAAACTTTCAGTCATAGTTTGACTACATTTCCAACATTTTATTATTTAAAATAGCCACTGCTTAGAGTTGCTTGTGATACATTCACCAATTTTAACTGCAAAAGCATTTTATGTTAATTTGATTACAAAGTTATTCCATTTAATCTGGTCCGTTTCTCTCAAATTCTGGTCTTCTTGATGTAATAGGTTGAAAATTTTAAAGAGTATTTCACACTTTGTTCTTTAAATTGTTCACTAAGTAAAGAGATTGTATTATAAATTATTTCCATATACCAGAAACTCTCCCCAATTAACATTTCATATCACAATTATAAGCCAATCTGCTTCCCTTGTTTTTGTAACCAGAAAAAAGCACCTATTCTTCCCAGCCTCTAGTAATCACCACTTTGTGTTCTCAGTGAATTGATATTATTTTTTTTAACTGCCACATACAAAAAAGAAATGTTTTCTGGGGCCTTGCTTATTTCACTTGCTTTTCCTTCTATTTGAAAGGCAGAAAGAGAACTTCCATTTGCTGGTTCACTTTCTAAATGCCACAAAAATGAGCGCAGTACTAAGGCTGAGCAGCTGGGAGCCTATCAGGGTCTCACATGGCAATTCAAGTACCTGAACTACCATCCATTGCCTACTATAGTGTACAATGGCCGGAGCCAGGATCAGAAGCAGAATCACTGGCCCTTCACCAAGCACCATGACATGGGATGTGGACACCTCATCTCTGCCAAACCTCCATCCACACGATGAGGTTCATAATGCTTAATCCTGATTTCATATGAAATACAGATGAAAAAGCCTAAAGTGATCCTTTATCTTGGTTTTTTTTGTTTGTTTTTTTTTTTTTTTTGGCTAAGAAAAGACTGCTTTTAACAGCCAGTGCAATATATTGCCCAAAGTATATTTTTTGTTTCCATGATCAAATTCTTTCTTAACATCAATGAGCAGCTCTTCTCTTTCTCTACACACAAACATTATATATAAGTGTGAATCTGTACGCATATGTTTATGTGGATAGTATATGTGCATATACAAAACACACATATATCTGTGTACATAAAATTATATATTTTAAGATATTATATGTTGAATACAGGCATGGTACATAACAGCCTATGAACTTGCTTTCCATTGTCTAACTATCACCCTGAACCAGAGAGAAGTCGTTCAGAATACAGGCTCAACATGCAACAAAAAGTCATTCACTTTTACTTTAAAATTCAAATGGAGAAGCCTGCAGAGAGGCTGATAAGCTGTCTAGTGGAGGGGAAAGTCTATACAGACTATAAGATCTGGCACAGGTGACTTATATGTAATGAAAAATGGAATAAATATCATGTAAAATGTAGAAATTCATCAGTTTTCACCCCAGCAAGTCAAACACTGGGAGCATATAGGAAATTATGTATACAACATTACACTGGAAGCCAAGAGGATAAATATTGCAAAATATGTACTTACATAGAAATTCAGACATGTGTCTTCTAAAAAAGACGTTTCTTCCTATTTAAAGAAACATTTCTGATACGTGAAATATATTTATTTAAAGAGACATATTTCAGATACATGAAATATAGTGCAAAATCATTCATGAAGAGTTTACTTTCATACAGAGCTGCATGAACATTTGAGCACATATGGGGATACTGAAAAAAAATTTGAGCAAATACAATTAAAAAGGTCATTTTATTGTGGCTCAAAATACCTTTTACATTATATAAATAAAAGGGAAAAGTAGGTTTCAGCAGAAATAAAACCTGATTTTACTAATGTAGAAATATAATGCTTTATCATTTGAGCATCCTGATATTATATGTGTAAAAAGCATCATCCATGTTTCATTTCTTTCCAAATGAAAGAAAGCTGGAGCAGTGTCACAGATAGAACATACTATATTTTAAGCCATAGCACAATGGAGAGAATTTAGTGCACTGTTTCATATAATCTTAACTTGCCATAATGTTTTTGTTCAAGATATTTGATCTTAGACAAGTGGCTTCTCAAATAGTTTTAAAAACACATCCATATTAGTGAGGTGTGAGACATTTTCACTTGGGACATTTGCTTTCATTTGGAAGTGCCTGGTTGGAGCACCACATACGCCCTGCTTCCAATCCAGTTTTATTCTAATGTGTAAGAGGCCACAGACAATGGTCTATGTACTTGGGTCTCTGCCACTTTACACAGGAGACCTGAATGCAGTTCCCTATTCCTGAGTTTGAACAGGCCAAATTCTGGCTGTTGCAGGACCACGGGGAGTGAGTTATTGAATTGAAGCTCTCTTTCATTTTATCTTTCAAATAAGTAAATAAAGAAATAGATCATTTCTTAATATAACCTCATGTGCATTGAAGAAATCACTATCTTAAGCAATGTTTTTTCCAAAGCTGATTTTTACTGGACTATATGACAATCTCCCCTTTCATTCCTACAACACAGAACTCTCCACCAGAAATAGTTTCGCTTCCACCTTTTAAACTCTGGGAGCTAAATGCAATGGCAACAGTGTAAATTAGTCACCTGAGAGCAGACGGTTATAATAACTCAGCATCTCATGCTCTCCTGCCTTCCTCACTTGCTTCAACTCATCCACAAGCAACCCCTATAAATGAAATCCTCTCTTGCTACATACAGAAATGACATTCAAGGCAACTGGATATTTACTTAAGAAAAGCATCTGACAAAATGTTAATTAACTGTCTTGAAATGTGGAATTCTATGGGTGAACATAAATGTTTTTTTTTAATGGTGACTGACTTCACCTAAATATTTGTTAACGACTCCCTGTGCTTTACAAGCCTGAAAATGAGGCTCTCTATTAGTATGTTCAAACGTACAATGAGGTGACCTCTCTCCCACCTTAGTCATTATCAGTAATTGCTCCATTTCCAAAACACCCATTTGGGCATCCTTCTCATTGACTTACTGCCCTTACCTTAGGATTCACGGTCTCTAGTGCTTCCAATCTTTCACCTCACCAGCACTTCTAGTTCACAGCTCTTTTCCACTGGCCTAATCCCATTTGCCTTCACATTCATCTTTACCTTGCTTAATTCCAAAAAACATTGACACAATCACATCCTTTCACAAGCCCTCAATTCTTTTTCTCCCCCACCTTACTACTATCCAGAAAGATCTCCAGATTTCAATACCCAGTTGAAACCTGTCCACTGCTTATTTTTCAGAAAAATAAAAGTAGTTTAAAATAATAATCCGATTAGTAATCCCATCAGCACGGCCATGCTAAACAGTCTGTTGCTTTCCTGACCCCACAGCTCTGCTTCTTGTGGTCAACTTTACATTACTCCTCCTCTTTATGCATTTCTATCAACGCCCACGCCCTGAACAATTCAGGTTATTTCTGTACTCATAAATTCTTTGCCTCACAAAGTAACCATTTTTCACTTGTAGACAACAATAACTGTTGCCTCTTGGGGTAACTGTGTGAAAATTGCAGTGGCTATAGTCTGGTTGCTCTGCTTACCTACCAGCTCCCTGCTAATACGTCCCAGCAGGCATCAAGTGACAGATCAAGTGCTTGGGTCCCTGAGGGAGACCTGGATGATGTTTTGGGCTTATGATTTTCTCTCTCTCTCTTTCTCAGATTCGTGCAGATAGAAATTAGTAACTAAGAGTTATTTGGAGGCCCAGAGAGGTAGCCTAGTGGCTAAAGTCCTCGCCTTGCATCTACTGGAATCCCATATGGATGTCAATTTGTATCCCATCTGCTCCATTTCCCATCTGCTCCCTGCTTGTAGCCTGGAAAACTAGTCAAGGATGGCCCAAAGTCTTGCGACCCTGTGCCTGCGTTGGGGATCTGGAAGGGGCTCTTGGTTCCTGGTTGCTGACTTCGGCTCAGCTCTGGCGACTGCAGCAGGTTGGGGAGTGAACCAATGAATGGAGGATATTTCTCTCTCTCTCTTCTCTGTATATATGACTTTCTTATAAAAATAAAATAAATCTAAAAAAAATTGCTTTCACTTAAAATAATCTGCCAAAGTAGTAAATATGTTGTTTTATATATATATATATATATGTGTGTGTGTGTGTGTGTGTCTATAGATAGATAGATACAAATGCATTGCGTGTAAAATATGGAATTCATATAGGGTTCATATAATAGATATAGAGCATATTTATGAACAGTATTTAATAATAATTAAGCATTCCAGTAAATAAATCCACTTAAATTAAGTCACAGCTGTAATGTTTTCTGTAGGTTTCATATTTAAACTTGTGCTAAACCAGGGGCATTGCATGATTTCAACGAATCAATTTATCAAGGCTAGTATTACAAAAACAAATAAAAACACAAATTTAGCATACCCTCCAGAGTGAAATTTCAAATATCTGTCACCTAAACACATTCAAAAATTCTTTTGTGCTTTGGGAGAAGCCATTGCCATATCAGCATGAATTTTGTTGAGTATTAAGAATATATAAAATGCAAAACATACTATTAGGAATGGAACAAAATGGATGCAAAATGTAAATTGTAATCATTTCCAACATTCACATAATCAAAATACTTTTCAAGCAACATGTCATTGACTGGGGTTTGATCACTGCGTGCTGTAACTACAGAAGGAACTGGTAGTTCAGCATGGATAACTGAACTCAACAACATTTAAAAATAACATTGAATAACAACAAAATCATTACAAATTGAGAAACAAGAAAGTGCTTTTGATAGGAAAATATCTGTTGAATGCTTTGTTTCGTGCATGTTAAGACTGTGATTATAAAGAAAAAGTATATCATTGCAAACATTAAAAGAAAAATAGGAAACTATTATTGAGAGTTGAGAGGGGGGAAGGAAACAGTAGGGAAAACCATTATGCTCTTAACATATATTCATATGAAATACCTGCAAATTGTTTCCTTGTGCAAATAAATACACTTAAAAATGAAAATGTGTGATATTTGCAAAATGACAGGAGTCCTTCTGCCTTCTCTCCCCTCAGTCACTAAAGCAAAACAAAGCATATTTTTATGCCTGTATAATTTCTTCCATTTCACTATTTTATTGTGAAGATTTTTCTATTGTGAAGTAGCTGAAACGGTCAAATCATATAATAATAATAATATATTTGAAAATCTTTAAAAAAACCTCTACAGATATGAGAGTTCACTGCATAATTTGAGCTGAGATAGGCTGCCAGCTATTACACTGTAAGCTCAGTGACCAAGAAACGATAGTAGAAACCTCCCGACATCCAATTCTGGTTGACAAAAGGACTTCTGTTCTCCCTGTTCTGTTGAAAGAGAGACACCTGTTTGGTTGATGGTTTCTCTAGTAGATGTTCATCCAAGAACTAACTTTGCAATAATTAGTGACTGAAGGATGATGGGAACATAATTTAATCATACAATGAAAAGGGTTGTTTTGTGAAGTTATGAATGTGTTTGATTCTGGATATTTACAAATATTCAATGGGCAGTTTTAAAGCATATATTATATAAAATAATAGAATGTGGAATTATGAAGTTATAGTTTGTACTAAAAATTCATATTTTTTTCTCTCAAAGAATTGCCACCACAGCCTAGATTATTCGCAATTCTTCTTTGCGGAGAAAGAACAAATATGTTCCTCTACACTTCCTTTTGATTCAAACGGCTAAATCTGACCTTTAGCATGGCATTACATCATTGCTAAAGCAGCTTGATATTCCTCACAGGTTATGGGTATGTATTAACATTTCTTCAATGTGCCAATCACAGCATAATGTAAGAAGTGGCTGATGGTGGAAAAAGCATATATTAGCATTTCATTTACCTGTGCAAATTTTCTAAAAAATTTTACAGAAATATATAATAGCTTCTGCTAAAATAATATGTGCAGCTATACTAAAAATATAATGCTTAATAAGTTCTGTCTAAAAATATGTGCCCAAGTGTTGGGTCAATTTATTTGCATGTTAATTAACTTTGGGAGAATAAGATCTGGCTTAAGATTATACAATGACTCTCTAACAAAAAAGATAAAGCAAAAATTTGGTAAAATGGTACAATTTAATGACCTATTCTCACAATTTCAAAAGTAATTTATTGACTGCACATATCTAACGACTGAACTATTTTTAAATAAAAGCGAACTTTGAAGTGAATGAGCCAAATTTATATGATGATGTAAACTTTCCCCGAAAATAAAACAAGATTTATAAGGCAGAGCATAATTAAGGAAATAAGGACACTGATAATTCAGAAATCAGAATGGGTATACTAAACACTGAAGATAATACAGTGATATTTTAGATTTTTTCTGATTTATGAACAATATTTCAAGCTTTGACAGCTGTTATATTGCGCTTCCACACAGAAAACAACATTGTTACCAGATATATAATCTAATATCACCTGCTATTCCCTCTGTGATGCTTCTCCAAACTCCCTAAGTTTCTTCTCATGTCAAAGTTAATACATCATTGGATACACATGGGAACTGAAATAGTTAAGATTGTACGCAAAATATCTGCCAAAGATCTCAGCCTTTGGAAAAACTGCTATCAATTAAATCTTTATATACTACCGTTAGCATAATCTTCTAATTTTTAAAAAGATTTATTTTTGTTTTTTATTGGAAAGTCAGATACACAGAGAAGGGGATCTTCCACTTGACAACTCACTCACCAAGCAGCTGCAACAGCCAGAGCTGCGCTGATCCGAAGTCAGAAGCCAGAAATTTCCTCAGGATCTCCCATGTGGGTGCAGGATCCCAAGGTTTTGGGCTGTGCTCACCTGCTTTCCCAGGCCACAAGGACGAAGCTGGATGGGAAGTGGGGCTGCCAGAATGTGAACAGGCACCCATTTGGGAACCCGGCACACGCAAGGCGAGGGCTTGAGCAGTTAGGTTACTGCACTGGGCCATTATCATCTATTTTGAGACAAGGAAGCTTACTTTTGTAGTTCTTAACACTACTCTTCATTATTATTTCTGCCAAACTAATTCAGCTTTCAATTTGTTGGTATGTAAATGACAGTTAAAAGAAGAAGCAGTCATCGTTGAATATTATTAAGACAGAGATCATGTCTAATGAATTTACTATGGTATTCTGGGGTTATGACATGCCAGGACTTCATAAGTTTTTGAGATCTTCCTCAGTAATCCTAATTGAATCCTGTCTTTTATTGGATGGTAAAAGCCAGGATAAAGAAGTCATTTTGTCTGATACGTAAGAATTACTTGAGGGGTTTACAACCTGGCATGTAGACTAAACCTCTGCCTGTCGTGTCAGCATCCCAAATGGGTGGGTGATTGAGTCCAGGAGGATCCACTGTAATCCTACTCCGGGTTAACAGCCTGGGAAGGCAGCAGAGGAAGACCCAATGCTTTTGGCCCCTGCACCTGTGTGTGAGACTTTGAAGATGTTCTTGACTCTGGCTTTGGAACAGTTCAGTTCTGGCTGATGCAGCCATTTGGGGAATTAACCAGTAGATGGAAGACTTCTCTCTTCATTCTGTGACTCTGACTTTCATTATCTTTTAAGGAATATGCATACTTGAAAGATGAGTTAAAGGATTTGCCTTCACTTCTGAAAAGACATATGTATGATGAAGCATTTGATAGGAAAAAGTCCTGGAAAGATAAGAGTAGTTAAGTTTAACTGGAAATGAGTGTGGCCTACTTCATCTGCAGAGGACACAGGATACAGCTACTAAAGGGTCGGGGGAAAGCAGAAGGAAGTAAACTTGAAGAAATATTTTTTTGAAGAAAAACATAAAAGCAACAGCTGTCAAGTTGATATCAGTACCTTTTATTTTTGTCACCAAAACCAAGTTTTTAGCTAAAAATTAAGAGAAAAGTTAAGTGTCTCAAAAGAAGTATTTTAAGGATTAAGGATCACGAACTGACTAGAGGTCAATCAGAACACAGACAATGAACTTGACTTGCACTGGAGTTAATCTGCACAGCAAGCAGACTTATGCTCACATATATGAAGCAGGTGTTTAGAACCTGTTAGAACATGGACTGTGGCAGGAAATGCAACCAACCCTAAGTGTACTGGTGAAATACTCAGCACCATAATCCAACAACGTGGAGGAGAGCAGTTCATGAAGACTAGGGAATTGACACAATGGAACGGATAGAAATGCTTAACCAGGAAGAGGCAGAATTCGCAAGTTTAATGCTGTGCATCACAGTATCTGAAACGCGTAAGACGACCATTAGAGAAGAAATGGTTTACTGGATAGCTATTTCCCAAGATGAAGACAGAGTAATGGAAGAGGGAGCAAATTTGAGTGAGAAAATGCTAACTGAACATTTTGCTGATCATTCGCCCATCATGGAAAAAGACAGATGCATTTATAGGATATGACTCACAAAGAAAGAGCAATTCAAAGAGATGATGTGGAAGAAGTGTCAGGTGACGAGTGAACAAAGCTCAGGCTTGCTCCTAAGGGGTGACCTACAAGAGACCCCGAAATAAGCTATCTGAAGAACGGGTTGTGGAATACGCATGGTTCTTTCTGTAAATTGCAGAACATAAGCTGGAGTTTACCGCTTTTTCCACCTGCTTAAAAATGAGTACCATAGGGAAAGAATCTCAGAAACCAGGACAGTTTTTTGCAATCAAAGAGAATAGAATGTGTTACAGGAAAAATAAATTTTATGAGGAAATTAGTTGTCTAATTGTATTACATGTGAGATCAAAATTAAAATAAGATTAGAGATATGAGATTAATAGAATTTCAATAAATTAAAATGGTAATGATGAAGACTGTTTAATAGGCAAATTTCTCAGTATATAAACCAAGACTTTTCGCTACAACTAGGACATACTGGAGAAAGTTATTAATATATGGAAATAACGAAGTCTATTTAATCATGGTCATGATTCTCTAACATGTGTTTTCCTTTTAGCTAAAGCATATTACATATTTGCTGTAAGATAAAAGAAACATTTTCTCCTGAATTTTATTCTTTCTGCTTGGATGAAAAACTGTACTAGTAGACAAGGAATGCATGATTGAAACTATAAGTTTTCACTGTAAGACAACACTCTGGAATCCACCTTATGAGTTAAAGTGAAAGAAAAGACACTGTCGACTCCTAACTTTTAAATCAACTAATTTATAAAGAATTTAAGAGAAAGGATTATAATACTGCTCAGACAACACCAGCATTTAAGATGCAAAGGTTACCAAACCAAAAAGGCAAAAATCAGAGGATATTAATCATTTCATTTGATTGAAATGTATTTAATAAACATTCCCAAGAAAAAGCGACCTTTCTTCTAAAGAAATAATAAATATATAATAAACTAATATAATACATTTATATTATTCAGTATAAAATGTAGCTAGACTCTCATTTTATCAAAATAAATGCCTTTCTCTATGGTCCTGAGAAAAAAGTGAAACTCCACAAATGTTACCAATACTGACGACAGAAGCTTAGAAATTCACCAGCTTGTATTCTTGAATGAAGAGCTGATTTATGTTTGAAGCAGACCCTGAGTGCATCACAGACTCATAAACCTGGAAAGAGCTGAGGTAGGTTTATGTGCTAAAGTTTAATGCAAGGGCTGTAACTGCTATGCATATTTAAGTACTCTAATTTGCATATGATATCTCATAGGCATTTTAATAAATAATTGATATATTAACAATGAATAATTTAGATATTAAGTACGAGCCAGAGAAAATTTAATTTATAAAGATGATATAACAATTACGGGTCTCACTGGAACATACAGCATCAGGTTAGCAGTAAGAAGAAACATTAGGATAAAAAGAAATTTAGAAAAAAACTGGATTGATGTTTATCATGAATATGTTTAAAAGATCACTCTAATCAAAAATGACCTGACAGAAGTGATATGAGAATTAAAGATGAATGATGACAAACTGCATCACAGGCCATTACCTCTGCCAAGCTGAACAGACTTATTAAAAAAAAAAAAACTTAAAATCTGGGGCCTGAGCAGTAGCCTAGTGGCCCAAAATGATCGCCTGGCAGGGGCCTGGGATCCCATGTGGGTGACTGTTCTAATCCCAGCAGACCTGCTTCCCGCCCAGCTCCCTGCATGTGGCCTGGGAAAGCAGCTGAAGATGGACCCTGCACTCATGTGGGAGACCCAGAATAATCTTCTGGCTCCTGGCTTCGGACAGGCTCAGCACTAACCATTGTGTCACTTGGGAAGTGAATCATTGGATGGAAGATATTCACTGTCTCTCCTCCTCTCTGTATATCTGACTTTCCAAGAAAAATAAATACATATTTCAGAAAATTAATATCTATCTGGCTAATGAATAAATGTTTTTACAGTTCTCTAAAGGTATACATTGCAACACCTCTTCCTATGATCAGAATGTAATACAAATACTAAAACTAACAAATGCCCCAACTCAAAGGCTACTTCATCACAGAGGAATAAAAATGCAAGGATATAACTTCAAAACATAATGAAAATGTTAGTACAATGTCTGTCCAATTGTTACAAATTCTTACAATTTGTTAATTGTGTAATGCCTTAATGTACAAACTTTACGTCATTTTTATTCTTGTTATGGAAATGTTCAAGCATATGGAAGAGTAAATGGAATACTGGAACTTATGTAGATAGTTTCAATATTTATTTGATCAATTGAGAATCTCAATCATGTCTACATATTACGTTTTGTTGATAAGTTTTTCCATCTATTTGTTTATCAACATTTTATTTCCTTAAAAATTAGAGAGGCAGGCAGACACACATCTATCAAGCATCGACTCTCTATCTCCTCAAAGTCCACACTGCCAGCCCTACAACTAGCCACAGTCCTGCTTTGCTGCAGTGGTAGGAGGCTGCAGACTGAAGGACCACTGGGTGGGTACAACAATACTGGATGCTTCCCCTCCACTCCCGTATTTCTATCATCCATCACTTCTGTCATGCTGTTCTTAAATGAATAAATACATCATGTTACTGAAACATGTACATTCTTACATTTTAGCTTTTTTTTTTTTGCTTGTATATACTACACTATTTACACATCATTGACGAGAATTGTCTGCAAACTGGAGGTTGGATGCAAAAACTCAATCAGACTCATGCTTAAATTTGTGAAAGAACATAACATAGCTGTAGGGATCTCTCAGAAGGCACAGAATCTTCTTGAATCCAGTCCTGATCCGTATCTCCCCCAGGTTCTGAAGCCCATCTCCAGATTCTCCAGATTCCCCAGATTCTCCAGAATCTCTTCAGGGATGTTAAATGACATTAGTGACCATTGCTGAAGCTCATCCTACAAGTATGTTTTACAAAATAGAATATAACTCTATCAATTTCCTTTACTATTTGAAATACGTTTGTAAGGAGAGCTTTTCTCTTTTCAGCTACTGAGTCTTATATAATTTTGGAAAAGCAGATTCAATGTCTGATGACCTTTCTATAAATTTTTAGGATATATTGGTTTCCTATCATTATTTTCAAATTATCAAGGATATAAAATGTGTAAGTCCTAGTTGCAAATATATATATATATATTTAACACTTTATGTTTTAATCCATTTGCCTTCCTCTTTCCCTATTTCTTTTTAAAGATTCATTTATTTTTAACTGAAAAGCAGCTTTACGGAGAGAATAATAAGGCAGAGAAAGAGAGCAAGATCATCTATCCACTGTTTCACTCCCCAAATGGCCACAAGTACTGAAGCTAAGCCAATCTGAAGCAACGACCCAGGACTTCCCTTCAAGTCATGAGTGCAGGGGTTTGAGGGCTTGAGCTCCTCTATGCTGCTTTCGAAGACCATAAGTAGGGCACTAGATTGGAAGTGGAGCAGCCAGGACACAGGCTGCCACCCATCTGGGATGCTGGTGTTGCAGAAGAGGCTTAGTCTAATATGCCACAGCACTTCCCACCTTTCCCATAACCCACATTCCTACCTTCCTTTCTTCCTTCCTCCCTCCCACCTCCCTCTCTTCCTTCTTACCTCTATCTCTCCTTTAGGAATGGATCAGTAATGGGAATTTTTTTTCTCTCTCTCATTTTTTTTTAAATAAAGGTAATGTTATTTAAGAAACAATTAGTTTTACTTTTAAGAAAAAATAAAAGAGTCTCAAATCAGAGTCCCAGCTTTCAAAAGTTGGCTCCAGCTCCATTTCCTTAGACGGTCCTGGGAAAGAGTGCTGACAGCCGAAATAAATGTGTGCCTTCCTCCCACTAATTCACCAATGAGAAAACATCCTTGAAATTTCAAGATGAGTAATTTTAAGATAGCTTATGAATATTCAGAAGCATCCTAACTGCTGAAGTTACCAACAGTAAAAAAATTCTGTTATAAGTCTATGTATCCCGGGGCACTAAGCCTGGCTTTCAGTATTGCATGTCTCATGCTAGTGAGTAAATCAGAAATAATTTCATAGTTGAGCTCTTTGGTACTTCTTATGGTTTTGATTACTTTTTTCTTGTAATTCATCATGAGTACTTGTGTTTGCTTATGGAAGTGTTTTTGTAATAAATGTCATAAAATGTAATTTCTAGTTGTTAAATTTTTATTATGAAGCAAAGTCAACACAGGTGAATTTCTCAAAATGTCAAATGAAGTATGTGATACATACAAGCTTTGATATTAAGAGAAAACACTGATTATATATATATATGATATGTACATATTTTATCATGGGCAATGACAAGAGAAACACACTTCCATTTAAAAAATTTTTTAAAACAATCACATAGAATATATGGAATTTTGGGGTCAGCATTTTGGCTCAACTGGCTAATTCTCCGCCTTCAAGCGTCAGCATCCCTTAACAGCAACGTTCCATGAACTGGCTGCTCTACTTCCATCCAGCTCCCTGCTAATGACTCAGAATCAGTGGAGGATGGCCCAAAGCCTTGGCCACCCTGCATCCACATGGGAGATCCGGAAGAAGCTTCTGGCTCCTTAAATTGGCTCAGCTCTGGCCATTGCAGCCATTCTGGGAGTAGCAAATGAAAAGAACTTTGTCTCTCCTTCTCGTAAACGTGATATATCTCTCCAATAAAAATAAATAAATCATTAAAAAAAAAAGAACGTATAGTTTCCTATATCATTGCTAACTGGTTCTTGGTTAGTACTTGCTCATGTCTGGAACTGCCTGTGTTTGTCAGAGCAGCAGTGTTGCACCCTGAGTAAGAACATACAGAGTCAGAATTTGTGCTCTTCAAAAAAGTATGTTTTTAGTAAACATGCTGACCCAAAAAATGGCTTAAGCCTTGCTAAGAACACCCTGATAGGTACAGCATTGATAAGCAGCATTTCAATTCATTAACCGGACAAAACTTATGAATCCCCCTACCTGCATAATAGGACAACTAATACAATAGTATCATTTTTCATTGACTAGGAGGATGTATTATTTTGTTATACAACTGGCAATGTATAAATGTGGTCTCTGAACTTTGCTAAACATTACAAATCTGGAACATTAACTAGTGTGACTCTTTAATTTCAATAACTGTGTGATCCAAAAGAGGTTAGTTAACTCCTGCTTGTCTGAATTACTTTGCCTTCCTAATGGGTCTTATTAATAACAATTCCATCTTGTTACTGCGAAAATATACAAGGCCCATAATCATTTATCCAAAATAAGAAAAAACAGGCCTGGATGCAACAAGTTGATTCAAATGTGACACTCTGGTGAGGCAGGTGACACTTAAAAAAAATCCTTTATCTCTCATCCACAAAACTATTAACAAGATTCATCACAGGATGGGGCTCATAACTTTGGCTTTTATTTTGGAACACAGGTTACTGATTGTTCATAATGTATCTTTAGTCTTCTTGAGTGTTACAGCATTCTTCTGTGTTATTTTTTTAAATATTCATTTATTTATTTGGGATTTATTCACTTTTTTTTTTGACAAGGCAGATTAGATTTTACAGAGAAAAATAAGGAAAGATCTTCCATCTATTAATTTACTCCCAAGATGGCTGCAACAGCCAGAGATGGGCTGATCTGACCATCATGTCATGAGCTTTTTCAGGGTCTGCCAAGCAGGAGCAGGGTCCCAAGACTTTGGTCCATACTATCCTGTTTGCCCAGGTCATAAGCAGGAAGCTAAATGGGAAATGGAACAGTTGGGACATAAACTAGCATCCTCACACTAACAAGTGGAAGATTAAGCTATTGAGCCATCATGCCAGCTCTTAAAAGATTCATTTATTGTTAAGGCAGAGTTGAGTAGTGAAAGGGGAAGATGAACAGAGACACACACACACAGAGACAGAGACAGAGAGAGAGGGAGCGAGAGAGAGACATAGAGAGAGAGAGAAGAGAGAGAGACATGCTCCAGCTCTGGCTGCAATGGCCAGAGCTGGTCCAGTTCCAAGCAAAATGCTTCTTCTGAACATCCAATATGGTTTCAGGGGTCTAAGTACATTGCCGTCTTCCACTGGTTTCCCAGTTACATTGGAAATGAGCCGTATCACAAGTAGAGCAGCCAGGATTCAAACCCAGGTGGTAGTTTTAACTGCTCCACTACATCATCAGCTTCTACATCATCCGTTCAAACACAACCTTTCACTTCATTTATATATATATATATATAGAGAGAGAGAGAGATATTCATTTATATATATATTTAGTGAAAAATACTTCAAGACTTATCAGGATCATGTCATTTCTTAGAACACAAATGAGTTTTTAGAAGCAATTAAGGATAATGTACTACGAGAGCATATAAGCAGTAAATCTCATTTGAATAATAAATCATAAACATTCTAAAGAATGACATCACTCCACCACTAAAGTGACCTGATGTTCATTTTGGATTATTATGTGCACCTTGTGAATGGATAAAAACATTTTATCACCACTTGACATTAAATTTTACATCATTTCAATGGCATTAAGTATAAAACACTCAGAAGATAATTTTGTGATATTCATAATGAAATGACAGCTTACTAAATGAATGGTCTCTCTCTCTCTCTCTCTCTCTCTCTCTCTCTGTGTAGTTGTACTGGCTGAGTAAGATTTATTCTGAGGACAGTACCAAGCATACAATTAATACTGGAGCCAAGACAGAATGCTGCATCCGCGATGCATAGGAAATTTAAGAGGCATCCCCAGGAGTCAAATGTATGCTGATCTATGTAAATTTCCTGGTTCCTCTTTCCTATCCTCTTTCTCTTTCTAAAGCTAAAGCACTCTGAAGCACTGTAGCTCTCAAACCAAAGTCACTGTATGTCACAGGGCTCAGATTTGCACATTGGTCATTTCGGGCTTTCATTTTCTCTTTCCAATCCTTTATCAAACAGTTATCTTGTTTTTCTGTATGATGTGCTCTTTAATTTCTGACTTCACACTCAGTAAACAGTGAGGTAAAAATTACTTTTGAGTGACCAAACATACTACTCAATGCGTGATAAAGAGCTACACACTTTCCAAAAACAACATGGGGACAGGGGAGACCACTGTGGAGGAGAGGCATTCCTAGGTCATCAACTAAGTCATGAGTTTCTTCTAGGTAAATTAATTCAATATTGGTTTTAATTCCAAACCGACATGAAAACGTCTCTAGACTCTGTTTGCCATGTTTTGGATAAAGGAAATAGAGCAAAAGCCCAATGTTAAATCCTTTCAAAAGTCCGCATATAAAAGCTTTAATTGATTTCTACCAGTTCTGTGTTATTTCTGCTCAGGAATTATCAGGGACTGACACAGCAGCCTAGTGGCTAAAGTTCTTGCCTTGAATGCACTGGGATCTCATATGGGAGCTGGTTCACATCCAGTTCCCTGTACGTGGCCTGGGAAAACACCTGAGGACAGCACAAAATCTTGAGATCCTGGGAGGCCTGTTAGAAGCTCCTGGCCCCTGGCTCCTGGCTCCAGACATGCGCAGTTCAGGCCTTTACAGCTGTTTAGGGAGTGAATCATCAAACGGAAGATCAAACGGAAGATCTTCCTTTCTGTCTCTCCTCTCTGTGTATGTGACTTCCCAATAAAAAAGAAAATAAATCTTAAAAAAAAAAGAAATTATCAGTGAGGTTTATATTTAAGTGTTGTGTATGTATATAATATGGTTTTATTGGACACGTTCAGATTCCACTGTTTCCAGACCCCAGGTTATTTGAGGTGTCAATCATGGTGGAAACCCTATTATTTGAATTCTTTTAAAAGGATGATAAACAAGTATGAAAGAAATTACAAAACAGAAAGCAAAGTCTTATACATTTTAAAGTATCAATTGCCAGTCTTGTATTTTAAAAGCAAATGTAAGATGAACAAAAAAGGGGATACATCATCTTTAAAAATGTACTGACAATACTTCTGAAACTGCTGTGAAGACATAAAACTAAATGTAGGTTATCAATCAATTCCATGCACCAGATTGCAATGTTGAACTAGAGGACAACAGAGATTTATAGTAACAATGGGTCATCTGTGTATAGCCAGAAAATTTGCCAAAAGGTCTAAAGTATATCAAAATAAGACAGGTAAAGTTTGCATACGCGTTGAATATTTTTTCCTAAGTTAAAACTACATTTTTTTGTAAGTGTTAAGCTTCATCTACTGCCTAATGTTCACACAGTTCTTAAAAACAATGATTATTTGAAGGCATTAAACTTGCATCATTAAAAGCATGGTTGTTACTATTGACTTTTTAATATTCCTCACACGCTACCATACTAACATATCATTTATTTTATCCACAGACTGTTCTTACACAGTCAAAAAGCAGAATCCGAAGAGTTATGCCACATTTACAGGGAGTAGGTGTTGATGGTGGGAGCTGAATACACCTGAGTAAGAGCAACACTGGCTCTAAGAGGGAAAAGTTTCTATTAAAACAAGGTGCAGAAACAGAAATGTCATAGATTTGTGGCATTGAAATGTCTCACAGAGAAATTGGAGAAAAAAGTTCCAAAATGGTTCATGAAGGTGACACTGGAAACACAAATTGAGCACCCAAGACTTGACTCCATCAGCTAAGGGCAGTTAAGGAAAGAAAAGTCAAAACCAAGAAAAATGGGATTAGCCAACACTGAGGCAAACTTAATTGTGCAGGTAACTCGAGTCAGAAAACATGGAATTTATGGTGGAGAAACTTGTTTTTTTTTTTTTTTGAGCAACCTTTTACAGGCCATACGGGTTGGCCAAAGTATTCATCCTCATTTCCTCACTGTATAACAGAGCTAGCAAAATCTAAGCTCACTGGGTAAGTTAAATCCTCAGTGCTGTTCTAATGCCCAGAACATGATCATATAAATAAACATCCTGAAGTATGTTTTCTTACTAATAAATTTACACTGAACAAATGAAACTGACAGGCTAGTTTACAAAGCCCCACCCAAAAATTAGGGTAACAGATGGATTTAAACAAAATAACGTAACAACAAATTAAAACACATTAATAATCCAATTAACTGAAGAGCTACTAAAATAAGTTTTAACTCTATTTCTATAAAATCTTAGCTGATTATATGTCCATCTGCTCAAGATGATTTAAAGATTCATGAGCCTTAAGGAAAAAGGCTAGACCAGATGGTCTTAAATTCTCTTTTACCTCTTTTATTTTAGAACCTCAAACAGTTTGTGCTCAATAAATAAGCTCCTCAAAACCACACATAATGGACGTAATTGAAGGATAATACTTAAGAACAAATGGCTTACAATTTGAAACAATTTGGTTAGGGTGTGAAATTCAGCAAAAACTAATAAATGATAGGTACATTTGTAATTAGCAATTCTGTGGCTTTCCTGAATACAAATAAGAAAGTAACAGTATTTGATTAATGTATTACTGAGAGTCCGGTGTTCCAGCAGCCCTGTGTGGACTGTCATCGTGTATTCCAATGCTGGTTTTGATTTATCTCCATCAGCCATAGGCCAATTACCTTCCTTCCCAGTTCAAGAGAGAAAGGAAGAGAAATTATGTCATTCCTGCCACAGGAGATGGTCTAAAATGCCTGAGGTAAAGAAAGTAATCTACTGTTCCCTGACATTCACTGCCTGAAAGTCATTCACATGAACAGTCATTCAAACTTGTTTAGTGCAAGCCAATTGCTTCTGTTTCCCTCTTGTCAGTTACATTAGCTTCGATTTGAATTTAACTCGTAAAATCAAAAAAAATGAAACTTCCTGAAAGCTTGACAAGGTTATAAATGGGCCCTGGGAGAATAGAACATTTCTGGATGTGCCAAAATTAAGATACTAATTTTTAAATTTTGATTAAAAAAGAAAAAAAGAAAAACAACACTCCACGTTTACGAATGTCAGCTCCATTCCCCTCCCCCATTCTTAAATGAAGTGTAATAATGGACAAATAAATTTGTTCAAAGTTTAATAAAAAATACAAATTCTTCACTTATCCTATGGACATCAAGAGCAGAACACAACAAATGTTCTTAATTGCAACCGAGACTATATCATTATCTACGATTATGAGGTGGAGATCAAGTTGCATTCCAAACTGCATAATATAATCTAATATTCTTTCACTAAGAACTATTAAATTCATATAACAGCCCATTAACTTCCAGACAATTTGAGCTTACAAGGTTAGTCTCATCACTAGAAAAAGGAAATAGGCGTGACATTTAAATAACAGCAAGTGCCCAATATAGCATTACATAACTAATGGGATAGTTTTGATTTTGATTGCTGATGTTGGAGAATAAGACTTAGTTGTTGTGTAAGCTGATTAGCTGATTCTTTTTTAGTTTATTCCAGACATAAAGCTTATAGCAAAAAAAAAAAGTTATTTCAAATACAACTAGCAAAAAAATGAATTCCTGTATTTTGCGAACAATTTTATCGTATCTCATTTACCCTTTGAGCTTTAAATATGCTTGCTTTTACCTAATGTCCTTGCTTGGTTGTAGGATTATACTCATGATAGCACACTATGCATTTTATCAGATTTTCTTATTTCTTGTCAATTTCACTTTTTCAAACTGTCCCTGTTTTTTGAAGAATTAGTATCTGTTAGATATTTTGTATAAAGTAGCCCAATTTCAATATCTCTGACATTTTACACCTCATTAGACTAATGTTCTAGCACTCAAAAGCAAAGAATCACTTTTATGTCAAGAATATATGCTATCATTATGACTACATGTTGACTCTAGACATTTTGCTAATTGGTAAATCAGAATGCAGGCTCAGCCTTTGCATCCCCAACTACTATCTTAACCTGCCATTCACCTAGTGCCAAGAGAAAAGCAATATGTTCCAAAATACTTAGAAATGAGTTAGATAAAGGTTGTATTTCAACACAAGCACTTCAAGTACTAATCAATGAAATAAAGAGTAGGCATACCCATCTACCTCAATCTCTGGGAGGTCCCATTAATGGTGAAAAGTGAATAAAAGTAATTGCAGGAAGCTACAAATTTGATAAAGTCTGCACAGAACGGACCTCAGGATGGGGATCAAAACGTCAGTGAGAGTGGCCATGTGGACATCAATGTCCACAGGATTCTTGATTATCTGCTTTCCTTCTCATGTGATTAACACAGGTTTTACTTGCCACTTAATCATTTGTCTCTTGTGTCAGTTTTTCCTATTAAAATTATTTCAGATGGCCAAAGCTAAACTTCTAAGCCTATTAATCAAAATAAGCTCTAATGTTTCTATACTATTCAGTGTGTAGAAGCAAATATTTTTCCCTATGAGATACTTTTAGACATGTACTTTATAGTATAGCTTCATTGTGATACTGAGGATGTCTTTGCTTTGAAAAACCTAAAACACTTAACTTTTCTTCAACCACCCCCACCCACCAAGGTACACTTATTACTTAAAAACAAGACAACAGCACGATTAAGCATCATGGTAAAAATACATTTTCAGTTTCCTTTTATCATTAGGCCTGATGGCAGATAAATGGAGAGGTGTTGCAAAACTTTAAAGCTGGTTAGAGGAAGATTAAAAGTAGTTAAATTATTTCTCTGCTCTCCCGACCCATTGTGGAATACATAGGGTATTAAAAGTAGAATAACATAGGTTATTAAATAGGCATATCAGGTATATTAGGTATAACGTAAGTATATCAGGCGGGCCCGGCGGTGTGGCCTAGTGGCTAAAGTCCTTGCCTTGAACGTGCCAGGATCCTATATGGGCGCCAGTTCTAATCCCAGCAGCTCCACTTCCCGTCCAGCTCCCTGCTTGTGGCCTGGGAAAGCAGTCCAGGACAGCCCAAAGCTTTGGGAGCCTGCACCCATGTGGGAGACCTGGAAGAGCTTCCTAGCTCCTAGCTTCGGATCGACACAGCATCGGCCATTACACTCACTTGGGGAGTGAATCATTGGACAGAAGATCTTCCTCTCTGTCTCTCCTCCTCTCTGTACATTTGACTTTCCAATAAATAAATAAAATCTTAAAAAAAAAATGTATCAGACTTTTCAGTTCTTTGATGTAGATCATAAGCAGTCTGTCTCTCATTGATTATTGTTTCATTGGTTACATCACAACATCCTATTGCATGTGATACAGGTTGTTTGAGGGTGTAATAATATTACAATTTACAGGTACCATTTTTGGGATTGACATCGTTTCATCTTAAATTAAGGCAAATATGTGGTATCTATCCTTTTGGAATTGGCTCGTTTCCCTTAGCATTAAAGGCTTCCAATTGGCTCCATTTGGCCATGAAGATGCATTTCATTTTTTTTTAATAGCTGAGTAGTATTCCATAGAGTAAATGAATCATAGTTTCCTTATCCAATCTTCTGTTGATGGGAATTTTGGTTGCCTCCAAGTTTTTGCAATTATTGATTGTGCTGCTATGAACATAGTGGTTCATGATTTCTCTGCACCCCCTCCTAAAAATGTTCTGCTCCTCAATCGTTAACATATGGCTTGTTAGAGTTATAAGCCTATTTGGACTATTCTAAACTTCACGAAGCTCAGTAAAAATCATGCTTGAATACTATAAACTGCTAAATATAGATATGAAGAAAACAAAAGGGCATGAGACAGCTGAATAGTATCCGATAAACATTTTAAGGTTTATAGCAGTTGGTTATGTAAAAATTAAAATTGAGGGGCCCGGCGTGTGGCCTAGCAGCTAAAGTACTTGCCTTGAACGCACTGGGATCCCATATGGGCACCTGTACTAATCCCACCAGCTCCACTTCCCATCAAGCTCCCTGCTTGTGGCCTGGGAAAGCAGTCGAGGATGGCCCAAAGCTTTGGGACTCTGCACCCCTGTGGGATGCCCCAAAGAGCTTCCTGGCTCCTGGCTTCAGATTGGCATAGCATCCATCGGCTGTTGCGCTCACTTGGAGAGTGAATCATTGGATGGAAGATCTTTCTCTCTCTCTCTCCTCCTCTCTGTATATCTGACTTTCCAACAAATAAATAAATCTTTATAAAAAAATTAAAATTGAGATGTCAATGAAGAAGGACGTGGTTAAGAACTTGAATTTTCTAACAAATTGGTCACTCAGTGCAATGTCAGTTAACTTCATGATGTTGTAAATTTCCATGTTTCTTCCTGTTGTTGAATTTGTGCTGTGGCTTTTCATTGGAGGGGATGCTCTTTCTTTCAGATCAAGGATGTTCTCCCAATGAAACTATTGAATTTATCTGGACAATAAGATGTTGGACTCCCTGCATGGCCCAGGCCCACAATGATGGGATTATGACTGGTTATGAGCTGTACTGCTATAATAATATGGAGGAAATCAATATGGGGGAAGGGCTTGGGGGAATCCCAGAGCCTATAGAACTATGTCATAAAATGGAAAAAAAGAAAAGAAAGAAAGAAATGAAATGAAAAAAGCAGGATGGCAGACTAAATCCATTCCTGCAGGAGCTGGCAGCCTGTAGGGCACCAGTAAGTGTCCCAGATGCTCTACATTCAACCTAGCTTCCTGCTAATGTTTGGGAAAGAAGAAGGCAAAGGTTCAAGTCCTTGGGTTGCCTGCACCAACACTGAGGATTCGGAAAATATTTCTGGCTTTGGATTGCCACGGCTGTGGCCATTGTGGCCAAGAGGCCACTCATTTGGACTGAATGGAAGACTTCTCTGTGTCTCTTATTTGTGTAACTCTAGACCTTTTAAATAAAAATAAAGTTTTTTTTTTAGAAAAAAAAAAGTAGTGAATTAGATTACCTCAGCAAAGGTTCCTGCCCTGCATGTTTATGTGCTATGGCTTCCTTTGGCAGTCTACTGAAAGTAGGTCCCCTTGTGAAAACAAAGCTTGAAAACTCATAAAATTAAATACTAGACATTACACCAGAAACTAATCACAGCGAAACACAATTACTAAAGTTTAACTTGAATATGTGATAAAACACTGTGTTACACTAATAATTTGCCACACCACAACATCCACCCTAACATGTTCCATTAATTAGAAGCAGGTCTTAAGTTTTACAGTGTGAAAATGATGATACTAGTGGAGACTACTGGTGTGGCAGTTTAATGACGGCTGGAATGTTCCTCTCCAACATTCCAGAGCCTGGGTTTGAGTTCTGGTTCTAGCCTCCTGATGAGGCATCCTCTGGGAGATCAGACAGCAAGCAGCTCCAGTACTGGGGTCCTCACCACCAAGGAGAATTGGATAGTTGCTGATGCTTGATTTCTGCCAGATCAGGCACAGCTACTACAGGTATTTAAGAAACCAATCAGTCGAGATTTTCTCTTTGTTTCCATGTCTCTCTCACCTTGTGCCTCTTAAACATTTTTTTTAATGTTACATCATAAACACAAAGAATGCCAGAAGCATTACTATTATGATATGAAATTATAAGTGATACCTGGAGAAAAATGCATTACTCTACTAACAGGTGTGCTATTGTAGTTTGTGAACTATTCATAATTAAAGGAAATTTTAATTTAAAGCTAGCAAGAATTAGAAGTCTATACTTTTTTCATATATAAGTTCATGGACACCCAGGTAAACAACCCATTTTACAACAAGAAATGCCTTTGCCTATTAGTGCAGTGAAAACGGTTACGTATTCTTGTTGTTCTTACCTCTGTCAAACTATTGGTTAAGAAAGTTGCACTACTACAGTTTTAAAGATCTGCGATTATTTTGAAATTTATTATATTCGATGAAAAGGTCATTTTCCATTTACTTAGTTGTTTATAACACCAATATTTTTGCTAAACAAAGAACATTTTGATTGCTATTTGTAATACTCACTTGAGCAGTAAGCACTTTCACACATTCTAAAAGAAATACATGCTATCTCAAAAGTGAAGGAGAGAAGGGATGGTTTTCTGACATCCCAGAACTGTTACCTATCATTAGCTACTCTGAACCTGCTGTACAAGTTATCATCTTCTGTCTATATGAAAATCCCTGACTCCTCTTCATGTTCTTCTGGAGCAAGCCTAATAATGAACTCTATGCTTGCTGCGGTAATGGCCAAACATAAACGCTTATGTTTATGAAAGTTATTCATACAAAATAATATCTAAATGAATCACAGGCAGTCGTCACTGAAACAAAATTCACATTCAGAAGTGTAACTCCCCAAAACAAGGGAATCATGTCCTACAATTCCCGGTCACATAAGTTATAAGTCTATGTTTATCCTCAGTGTTATAACCCTAACAGCTTACTATTGTCACTGGACATTGTATATGCATTTGGATATCTGCCCTTTTAAGGTTTACTATGGGAAAATTAACATGCATCCGATTCCCAATCGGTCATATGGCAGTAATAACTCCAAGTGTAAAAACAGAACACAATCAAGAAATCTTAAGTCTATTTCTGCTTCTTTTGCCTATTTCTGCAGCAATCAGATTTGCTAGCATATATGTAATAAATTCTGCCTTGAGGAGGCATACCAAACCAAGCGGGGATGAAGGGAACTAAAAACATTGATTCGATTGTTGAGGGTAGGAAATCCAAAGGGGAGAAAAGCACACAGAAGGCAAAAAATATACTTGAAAATGAAACTAGCTGAAGCAAAACAGCGAGATGCCCAAGTGTTCTCAAGTACATGTTTCAGATACATTTCTGCCAATGAAACCTCTCCAAACAATCCTGCATAAAGTGCAAGGCAGAGAGTATAAACAAATGAAGACAAAAATTCAATTTCTACAATTCACCAAGCAGGAAATGTAAACAGCCAAAGAAAAAAGCAGATGTTTCAACTTTGAGTAGCTGGTATATAATCTACATGAATATCAATAAAGAAAGTTGCACATTCTGTTTCAGTTTTACAATCAGATCAACAAACGTTAAAGTTTGACAATCCCAAGTACTAGTAAGGAAACAAGGACTCCATGTGAAACCCTGAATCTATGGATCTGTGTCATAAAAAATAAACATCAAAAAGACATCTAAAATAACAATCATTACAGATAACTACACATAATTTTTTAAAAACATAAATCATTTAAAAGGTCTTTGGTAGGATAATGTACATTAATGGCAAGTAATCAGGTTGAATACTTTTTCAGTCACAGAACTAATAAGCTGTACATGTTTCCACATAAGTATACTAATAATGAGATTAGAAACAAAGAAAATGTATGTCATTTAAATTTGTTTTGATTAAAAAAATTTTCAGCACTCTGAACTCTTCAAAACAACTGACTAGAAATTCTCCAGTTTCAATTGCTATCAAAAAAACCAACTATCATCAAAAGTGATTTTAAGCATTACATGAATTATTTCCCAATGTAACATGACATATCTGACATGTATTGGTTAATTAAAAGGAAATAGTGAGGTAGGATGGGCCTACCTACAGCAAACCATTAAGAATTATCATCAAAAGCGAAAACACTGTCATCACAATACAATGTGGAATAATTCATATTTGTTTACAATCCATTACTTTACATCTTGGGAGCTTTAAAATATCTTTTCACTGACTGAATTAACTTACCAATGTTACAACATATATACTTCTCCATGCAAATAAGAATCTCAATTTTATATAATTTTCATATTAATATACTGCCTATAAATTCCACGCTTACCAGTAATTAGGCTCAAATTGCTACCATATCAATCACAGTGTTCCGGAAAATGCGAGAAAAGTTAACAAATTAAGACAGGAATGAAAGAAATAAATACACCCAAGACACAAAATCTCACCTGACAGTAATTATTACGGTTTTATTTTATACTCTCAGTTTTTTAGTACTGTGCAGAAGTACAAGGACTGTTGTTCACATTCTTTTGCTCCAACTGTAACTAATTGCTTCTCTCTGTCTTGCTCTTACAGAGCAACTTACAGAGACGTGCAGAGGAAAGTCCTGCACAAGCGAATGGTCAAGGCATGTGCTTCAATTACAATGGAAGATGCTTGCACTCCATATTGCAGTTTGGGGTTCAACATCTGACTTTTTTCCTGATTGTACCCTCCTGGTAACTCAGACACTGGTAGACAGTGGTGACAGCTCAAGTAATTGGGTTTTCTGTCACTCAAGTGAGAGCTGGATTTAGTTCCCAGCTCCAGGCTATGTACCAAGCACAGCCTTTTCTTCTAATATATCCCTATTAGTTAAATTATCTTTATTGTTATTTTTTTTCTTTTGCTAGGGAGAGAAAGGAAACAGCTTTAGCACCATGGTTAACTTTCAGTTTCAGACATTTACCAGGGCTGCTAAACTCCCAGTCCTACCTGGCTATGAAGCAAATGTATTCTTTGTATATTTGTTTGTTTCAAAACTTCAAACACTATTATAGAAATGGAAAAGAAAGCTCCAGCATGGTTCCACAGCCAATAATAGCAGTCATAAAAATGAACACCGATTTTAAATACATTTGAAACATACACAACTAATGTAATACAGAATCAAAATGTACATGTAATTAGATCAGTGAGTGAGATTTTCATACTTAAACAGATGTTTGCTTTTCTCTTCATTGGGTTCATTAAGGCAAATATGCAAATATATCTCTCACGGAAAAGTAAAAATATTATAAATTCTGAAGGTACTATTAATTAACATTTATGGGTAAGTAATAAACTATATTATAAATTTATAAAGTAACATAATGAACATTTAAGTATCTATAAAAGGTGTATGGAATTAAAACTTAATTGATCTTCTGCCACATTTTATATCTTAGGACAAACGTCATTCCATAGTTAGGATAAGATGCTAGAAACATGAAATACATATACAAAACAATTTAAATGATTTTGAAACAGCATTGAATACTTATCAAAATTCGGCCTGTCAAAAGAATTACTAGTATAACATGCTCTTACTAGAACTTTTTGGATAAGAAAAAAGTTACTAAAACTATGACTAAAAGTTTTCTTGTTGACTTTAATATTAACTGCTTATAGGAAGCATAGCTTTTAGAAAATCAATTTGTCAACAGCCTTAAAACTAAATAGTAGTTTGGTTCTGACAAAGACTAGGAGGTATTCTTCAAGCATTGCCTGAAGGTTCGAACTTATACACAGACATCTAGACAGGTATCATTTTATTCCTGAACCTACCCTGGGCACAATGTAAGATTTTTCTTTCTGTTCAGTTTTAAGATATGATATATTTTCTGATTTACTTTTTATTATGAAAAAGTAACTTCTCTGAGTAGGAGACTGGATTCATAGCTGAATAAGGACACCTATGTAAGGGCACTTTACAACATCAATGGAATAATAAAATTTAATGATGACATATTAGCCTTGCAAAAACATTTTGAAATCCAAGCGCTGTTTTCTTAATAATAAACATTTCAGATAACTTTTGTGGTGTGAATCTCAAAACATGTTTTGTGCCAAAGCACGAATATCTTTTCCACAAACTTGGTGAAGCAAATTTGCAGCTGTATATCACTGGTAAAGACACAATTTCCCTTCTCTCTGCTAGAAGGCAACCTTCATGTAAAATGTAAGATCAACAGCCCTTTCAATACTGTTTTTTGCTGATCTCATGGGTTTTGAAAGTTTTGTTTTTATTTTCACCTCTTCAAAACAGTTTCATTACTCTTACTAGATTCTTCAATGACATAGATCATACAGTTTTTACACTCTTTTTCATTTCTTCAGTGACACATTGATCATTCAGAAGTGTGCTACTTAACTTCATGGCACTGTAAATTTTTAAACTTTATTCCTGTTGCTGATTTTGTCTTATGGCTTTTTATTTAAGGGAATATATAGTAACTGTGTAAAAGAAACTAACCTATCCAGAAATATACAATGCAGTGTGCATCTCTACTTCCAAATCAAAAATGGATTCCCAATGAAACTATGAAATGTACGTTGAAAAGATGATGGACTCTGACATTTTCCATACCCACAAAGTCAGGATACACTTAAATAGTAGAATGATGGGCATATGACTGCTTACGAAGGACTATAGTATTGTAACAATATAGGGTAAAACAGTGAGGGAGATGGACTTTGGGGTGGAAGGAGATGCACTTTGGGATGGAAGGACATTTCAGAGCTTATGAAATTGAACCATAAAATAAATACACAAAAAAGAATAAAGTTAAGGAATAAAATTTAAGGGACAAAGAAAAAAAAAGTTTCCCTGAGATGTTACTTCTGAAAATGTAAAATACAACCCACCACCTCTCAGTGTCATCAGAATAAATACAGATTATCAGATGTCAAAAAATGGATACAACATTTAAAGCATTATTAGTGACTTCGAAGCACTCAGAAAAAATAAATAATGTAGGTTCCACAAATAGAGAATTTATTTTACTAATAAAATGAGAAGCTATGGTCTATTCTAATAATGTAATATTCTACTGCACACACATTTTTATTTACTCTCACTAACCATTGAGTGTACTTTGCAATTTTAATGTCTCTTTATTCCTAAATTTCTAATGAATTTATTATTCTGTTAACTACTTGAATTACAATTAACCACATCAAATTGTTCTTAGGGTTGACTAAGTAAAAAATATTCCTATAAGAATAGACTGAGAATTATTTACAGTATGTAAAGTTGACACTAATACTCAATTTTAGTTATCCAACATTCCATAAATTAGCAACAGTGTTCAGAAAGAAACAGAAAGAACATATCAACAATTCTGGATTAAATATTTAACACCCACCTATAAATTATCAACAATGATAAAAACAAAAATAAATCTTTCTTTAAATCAAGAATTTGAGACACTGCCTATGCCAGGGTTTATATATTTATAAATCTCCTTGAAACAAAGAACTAATCCATATTAGTTGGCAAGAAAAACAAAATGGGGAAGAAAATACAACAGAATAAAAAAAAGCATACAGATTGCACTAATATATTGCTTATATTGCTTGCTGGCAATAAATCTAACTTACAAAATAAATATCCAATGTACAAAGTCAAATTTTAAAATTCTACCGAAAGTTAAAAAGATAATTACAATAACATTTACCATACAATGAAAACCTTGGGTTCACTCACTATGAAACTAAGTTGAAGAATAAAGAATATATAAATAATTATGTCATTCAAGTGTCTTATTTTTTTAGTGATATTTGGCAATGAATTTAATTAATTTAATATTAGTATTCCTCTATAGCTCTTCCCAGATAGGATTATATTATGCTTCTTCTTTCTTGGTTGGTATATAAATGCAATACAGTTTGTGTTACAAAGCAAGTCATTACACCATTTACTGGAAAGAAACAGTTCCCAGGTAATTGTCAGAAAACAGAATTAACAGAGACTCCAAATGCAAAAGATCCCTCACAAGATGATAAGGGCATGACTAAAGGCCAGAATGGACGGTGAGCCTTTGAAATCCACATGCATTGCACTTAGTTGTAATATTCCCATTACACAACTGGTGATGCATATTTTAATATTACTTCTTAAACTCCTTCCTAAAACTTAGTTTTTAACTGAGTCAATATGCTGCATCGGAGCTAGCATTTTACAGATTAAAGATCTATCAAAGCATTTGCTTGTTCCAAACAATTTCCTTTTAAACAGAAATTTCACTGGATTCTAGGTTGGGGCCAACTCATTCCAATTTTGAAGAAAAGCAAGAATTTAAGACAATATTGGGATTATTATCACATTGAGTACTTTGTTGTTTATCATATCTTGATTTAATCAGCAATATGTTGCTTATATTTATTTGTATGTCATTTCTATATTTATGTGTAAGATATATGTATTTCTAAGTGTACTTTTTATATTAACATTATATGAAAATTTGCATTTTAACCTTATATACCTATAACTTAAATTGTTATCTCTTAATAAAGAGATGCAAAATTATAGCATTTTCAGTAATTGTTAAGGTTTTTTTTTTTTTTAAAGATTTATTTATTTATTTGGAAAGGCAAATTATACAAAGAAGAGAGACAGAGAGGGAGATCTATTGTCTGTTGGTTGATTCATTCCTCAAGCAGCCTTTGCAACTGGAGTTTTAGCCCATGTGAAAAGCAGATCCTGGATCCCAAAGCTTCCTCCGGGTCTCCCACGCAGGTTTGGGGTCCCAAGGCTTTGGGCTGTCCTCAAATGTTTTCCCAGGCCACAAGCAGGGAGCTGGAAGAGAAGCGGGGCTCCGGGATTAGAACCAGGACCCACATGGGATGCAGGCATTTGCAAGGCGAGGACTTAAGCCACACTGGGGCCTGCTAAGCATTTTTTCTGCACTTTCTGCCAATATGAATAGCATGATATTTTAATGATCTGTGGCTATTTTAATGTTTACTATATATGAATGAATATGAATACTTTTTCATTTGATTATTGCATATTGACCTTGCTTATATTACTGTTGAACTATGGTGTTTTTGCTATTTAATAAGTAGAGGATTAAAAGTATGACAATAATGTGAATTTAAAATGTTACTCTAAAATCATAAATATTACATTAAAAATATGCATCCATGCGTTACATGAGAAAGGTCTTAAAAACTGAGACAAATAATGTAAACATTTTCATAAGCATCATAAATCTTCCAGAATATGTGAAAACATATTTTAGCTGTTTTTGAAAAACACATTATATTATTAGTGACAAAATAAATGTTTAAATTCTAGTAGAGAACAGTTTCAAATTATAACAAAAGGTTGCTAAAATTTTTTACTGCTTTTTCAACTCAAATTTTTCTATTCTAGGCTCTGAAGAAATGTTAACAATGGTACTGTTGATGTCTTAAATATTATTTCAGTTGACTAAGTAACAATTTAATTTGGAATAAAGTAAAATTTCATACAATTAGAATTTTCATTTTAGCAACCATAGAACAGAACTAGGCAGAACAGGAGTACTGCCTGTAGGGTGTCTGTGTAGAATAAGCACAAGCTAAACTGTCCTGTAGATCACAAAGAAACAGGAGCAGAAATATTCAAGTCTCAATCTATATGTACGTTTAATTTTTATCTGTAGATATCTAAGTCAATATCAAACTATTGCTATGCTTTTGCCAAGCATAGTCTACTGTACTAGGAAGCAAATAAAATATGAAAATAAGGGCAATTGCCTAGCAATATCATTGGAGTGTTAAAAGACCAATAGTTAGTAGTCTATATTTTCTAAAGATAGTATATCTTAGCTGGCATGTTCCTTTGCATGTAAAAAAAAAAAAAAACCCTCTCAGGAGTTTCATTCTTGGAATCAGCACTAAAGATTCACAGGTTTTCTTTAAAGTGGTAACAATGCTATCTTGTATTTTCTTTTCCATGAGAAATGCAGATAATATTATGAAAAAAAAACCTAATTAATGTGCAAGATTGCAAAGAAATTTTAGGATTTTAAAACTTAGAATATATATACATATATATTAGGAGTTTAAAACTTAGAATATATATATATATATCTTTTGCTTATATATGTGTGTGTATATATAAGCAAAGATAGAAACATATATATATAAGGAAAGATAGAAAATTCATATATCTATAAGTAGACTATGAATGAATTCAACAGGCTGGGATTATAGAAACTGATCTATAAATTGTTCTAGAAGTAGAATCTTCGGAGAAAAGTATAAAAAATCGCACACCTTTTAGAATTTAAATGGGAGAATATGCACAGAAAATATAACAGTGAATTGCATATTAATGGAACACCTCAAGTTTCACTGTATGGCAACACAAGAGTTTGGAACCTTTTCTCTACCAAGGCTTGTTTGGATATATATGACATAATTCATAGACTGCAGGAAATTGTTGACTGAGAATTTGTCTAGCTATACATTTATTGAATTTTGATTCCCATCTCTGGTAATCTCAACATAGACATATCAAAAGACTTTCTGGGCCTTATATGGCCCAATGTCTGATGATAACCACTTGTACAAAAACAAGGAAATTAGGATGAATCTGAATTCACAAAATGAAGGAAGAGAGGGTTGGATAAGACAGAGAAATGAAAGGAAAAGGAAGAATACCAAAGGAAAACTTTGCTTTCTTCAACAGTTAATCTCAAGTCACTATATCCAGCATGTCACAACCCACTTACACATCAATCGAATGTGACAAAAATTTACCATGCCAGAAATGATGCAGTATTTGTCAAAAAGATTATATTGCACTTTCATATTTACAAAAAATGGCAGTGCATAATTATTGCCACAAGCATGATGTTAAGGGGATAATGTGAGCACCTTAGCAGTAGGTAGTAATGGAAAATGTCTTTCTTTCCTTTCAAGGCAATCACTTGTAATATTCCTTGTTATACTGCCAAATCATTTCTCACTCCAAAATCCTTAAATGCCACCTGCCCAAGTGGAGAACATATTTAAGTGAAGACATATGCAATATTCCTTGCTAAAAACGTCATTGTAATAAATGCTTTAGACTTCCTAGGAAAATTAACATATTACATGCTGTTCATCCTACAAGAATAGACCTGTTTCACTGCATGCAGGTAATCACTTATTCAAAACTATTCAAAGATTACATATTAAAATGTTTAATTATACTCTTGCTTTTCAGGAGAATATTTTTTAATTTGGAATAATTTCTACATCAAATCAATTCCTGTTCATAAGTTTAGAATACAATTGATATTGTCATTTTTTTTACTATAGTGTTGCAAATGTATATAAACACACTACACACACAATTCTGAAAAAAAGAATATTTCCAGGAGCTCAATAGAATGCCAAATTCTTAATTCCTTCTTTCAGAATAAATTCCATAATAATGATTACACCAATGTTTTTAAATATAATAATATAATTGGAGACAAAAAAATTTGTGGAACAAAGGGTTAAACCGTTCTCTGCAATGACATCATTCCATACGGATACCAAGTCAAGTCCCAGCTATTCCAGTTCTAAATCAGCTCCCTACTGACATGCCTGGGAAAGCACCAGGAAAATAGACCACATCTTTGTATCCCTACATTCAAAATGGAGATTCAGATGAAATTGCAGGTCCACCCTGTGGCCATTTGGGAATTGAATCATTTCAGTAAAACATTCACATTCATTCATTCATTCATTCCCTCTCTCTCCTCTCTCTTCCCACCTCTCTCACTCTATTACTCTAACTTTTAATTAAATAAATCTTTAAAATATAATAAAGGAATTGATTCACCTTGGAGCATATATTGAGAAACTTGTCAATAAAATTGTATGCAACTAAATAGCTGACTCGAGTAAAAATATCTTCAACAGATTAACTGGTTATTTATAAAATTCCAAAAGTATTAACACTCAGAGAAATAGATCCACTAACAAGTTAGAATCAAATTAACCTATCAAATATAACTAGATCCTTTGAGGTAGGAACAGGTTTAGGAATCAATTAGCAAATGTTTTCCCTACCTTCCTTCCTTTTTATTAAACAATCAGCAACTACAGAATCATCAGTTTAGTGGAAAATTTGAACTGCAATTCCTATAATAACAGACTTGCTGACCTACTTCTTTGTTTAAGAGAACATTCCATTAAAATGTGACAGCAGAAACAATTATTCCTATTCTCCATTGAAACAGGGAAAGTTGCTTTATTTCCTTTAGTCGGACTAGTGAGATTCCTTGCAAGAGTCTAAATGATCGATTCTCACATAAAAATTTCTAACATGAGGATATAAATAATCAGTCATTTCAGTAGTAATACTATTTCAGCTCCTACCATGCAACTATGACACAATGTTAAAAATTAGTGATAATTGTTTTGAGACATCAATGCAACAATATATTTTTTTCAGTATTAGTATTCAAAGACTGAGCAGAGAGGATGGCACAATGTCTCAACTGTCTAATCCTCCTCCTGCAAGCATAAGATTCCCATATGAGCCCCGGATTCCTGTCCCTGTTGCTCTACTTCCTCTCCAGTTTCCTGCTTGTGGTCTGGGAAAGCAGTGGAGGATAAACCAAAGCTTTGAGAACCTGCACTTGCATAGGGGAACTGGAAGAATCTCCTGGTTCCTGGCTCCAGGTTTTGGATCAGCTCAGCTCAGCTCAGCTCAGCTGTGTCCACTGTGACCATTTGGGGAGCAAATTAGCAGATGAGAGACTTTCTGTCTCTCCTTTTTAATGCAAATCTGCCTTTCACATAAAAATAAATAAATCTTTTTAAAAGGAATGAACCTAAAAATGATGCTGTTAAGCATCATCCTGTGTGTTCATGCTCCTCTCCCTTTTACAAAGAGAATGAATCTTTGAGATGAGCAAAAACAGACTACTCATGTTTCAATGGAGCAAAGATTTAAAACAGAGAAAAATATGTGAATCCAGCACATATTACTTAAAAGTGTTCCTAGCATTGATAAACAGCTTATGATTGATAAATCAACTTTAATCATAGCTTCATTCTGTCCTTAGGATAATAACATTTAGTTGTCCTTCACAGGGAATATTTACAGCTTACCTATGAGATGAAAATTCAACCAAAAACAATCGAATGAATCTACATGGGGTATTTTGTATGACTTTAATATGCTTTTCCGCACTCTGTCCCTTGCTGGACAACTGTTAATGGCACTAAATGTCGACATTAAGGGTTTTAGAGGTGGAGTCTTTAAAATGCAAATAATAGTTTGGCACTCCTATGATTGACTTACGGCGGCTTCATGAGAAACAAAATTATCTGTTGTTTGCCATGTGATGCCAGGTGCCATATTTGCAGTCTTTTATTAAGAACTGAGACAACACAAGTTCCTTGTCCCAATTGTCCAAAACTGAGAGCTAACCAAAAAAACGTTCCGCCTCACATATATGGAACAATAACAACATGTAAACATAAGACAATCATTTGAGTATTTTTACATTGTTTCTAAATAAAGAGGCTGGTATTGTGGGTTAGTTGATGAAGCTGCCACCTCTCGCATGGGTGCTGAACTGACTCAGGCTTCTCCGCTTTGAATCCACTTCCCTGCCAATATGATATGGGGAAAGCAGCAGAAGGTGGCCCAAGTGCAGACCTCTGGAAACTAAATGATCTGTTCTTAATCTCTCTTCCAAATAAATAAATGAATGAATGAATCTGTTGTTTCTGTACAAAATAATTAACATTCTCTCTTCCTAAGAAGAAAGACTTCTATAATCAGAATAGTTCATGATATAAGAGTCTCAGGTATACAATACAATGTTCTCCAGAATAGAATATAATTTCTAGAAGAAAACTTGAAAACCACTTATTTGAATTTCCAATTCAAAGTAATTGTAGCATATGAATTACTCTTACACCAGGAAAGAAATGGTGCTGACATTCAAACTTACGTATTCTGTTCTCCTGCCCTCTCTACTGAAAATAGATCCACATAAAAGATTGCCTATCCACTCTGTCATGTCTCAAAATAAACACTGAGCTTTTCCTCTTAAGACCTGTTCCAACTGCTACCTTTTTCACACAAAATCTGTCACTATTCCTTAATTTCTGAATCTTGAATTCTTTACTAGTGCGTATCCAAGTTTTTCTGATTACATTTCTCAAATCCCATTTACCTCTGCACCCTCATTGGAATTCTTAACTGCACTGCCCCAGTTCAAGCATGAACCAATTGGTGCCTACTCTGCAATAACAGGCTTCTGATGTACCTGAAATTTCCTTTCATTTATTTTTGAAATGACCACTGGAGTTATATTTTTATAGTCATTGTAGTATAAATTGAACAACTAATCTTTAATACAAAGTCAAGAACCTAATGTTTAAAAATATCTTTCCATTGCATAAAATATATTAATACATTAATTTAAAAAGTAAACAGGACTAGGAAAACCAGGACTGGGCAGGCAAGGCTAGACAGAGTGGCACCTGCTAGCACCAATGTGGGCTGGATAGCGGGGCTGGTTTTGTTGAACCTTTAATGCCCATTGACATGCAGAAGAACTGAATTGGATGTGGGACAGACTGGACTAGTCTTCTGTACATATTGGCAAACATGAGTACCATAGCAGGAGCAGGCCTGGCTATTGTGCCTTGCCCCAGCTAGGCTGCAGCTCCCATTGGTTTACATGGCCAAGTGTGTGGTTGGTGGGATGGGGCTTGTCTGCAGCACCAATCGGTTTGCATAGAGGACAGGGCTGGAAACAGAACTGACCCAACAACTGCAACCACCAGTGTGAGCATAAGCTGAGTGGGGTGACAGACTAGACCCTGTATTGGCAAGCACATAAGAATCAGGACTGGGATCATCTCAGATGAGGTTTTTGGAGGGATCCTCCAACTGACCCCTGGGACTTAGAACTTTAACCATGAAGAAAATTGCAGGATCCATGGTCCAACCATGGAGTACATGAGTCAGAGCTGGGCCTCCTCAGTGCTTTAGATGAAACAGTGGATAGCATATCCAGTTGGAAGATAACTATGGCACATGAGAACCTACAGAGGAGACCTCGTGCCATAACAGAGGACGGAGGGCAGAACAAATCATTCAACTACCCCATCCAAGTGTTGGCAGTGAATCATTGGGCAAAGGGAGACTATAAGGTGGGCTAGGTCAACCAGTGGATTCAGAAAAGATTTCATCATGATTGGAGTGATAAAATCGGCAGCAATTCAGAACTGTTGGACTATCAAAACGATCTGAGCAGTGCCCTTGGAGCGTGCTCCACGTCGGGGAGCCAGGGATGGTTGGGCGGCTGGGCGTGGCTTCTCCCTTCACCCCCACTGCTCCCAGATACAAGAAGGAAAAAAGGGAATGTGGAAACAACAGCCACTTTCCTCAAACCCTTGACTATCTGCACCCTAATTAAGTATGTGAACATCATCAAACTTTTTTAAAAGTAGATAGGACTAATAAGTGACTAACATGACACAGGTGAAAATAATGTTTTATCAATAAAAGAAGAGGTAAATTGAAGTACTCTGTTTTCAGCACACAATAACTTCAGATTTTCTGGATGTCTGTAATTGTTGAAACATTAGGCTTGCTTTTAATAAAATGACCTTTGATGTATTAATGGCTGATATTTACTTTGGCCTTGTCACATACCATGCACAGACTCAGGAAGCATGAGGTTCTCTTTAATAACACACATAAAATATTTAATGTTAAATATGATCTAGGCTCTCTAAAATAAAAATATGTGGTAAATGACTGAAATTTCCACCAGTTAGCACTATCTAATTTCCATGCGGTTACATTGCAACTACATACAGAATTGAGATTAATGGTAACACAGTGTTATTTTTGGATATGAATAAAAAATATAAACAGCTTTGAGAACACAGTCAATGCAGAAATGTGTTACAATAATTAGGAACCTGAATACATATATGTTTGTATAAAATATAATTAAAATAGTTGTAAGTTTATGTCATTAATTTTATTTATTTATTTGAAGACTGATTTGTTTTTTAATACATAGTCAGATATACAGAGAGGAGAAAAGACAAAGGAAGATCTGTCTGCTGATTCACTCCCCAAGTGACCACAAATGTCGGAGCTGTATTGATCTGAAGTCAGGAGCCAGGAGCCCCCTCCAGATTACCCAGGTGGGTGCAGGGTCCCAAGATATTGGGCCGTCCTCAACTGCTTTCCCAGGCCATAAGCACAGAGCTGGATGGGAAACGGGGCTTCTGGGATTAGAAGCAGCGTCCATAAGGGATAAAGGCGTACTTAAGTCGAGGACTTTAGCCGCTAGGCTACTGTGCTGGGCCCTATGCCATTTAGTTTTAAGTAATCATTTTAAAACAATGTGGCAAAACAGCTGAATTTTTTTTAAAGTTCTTTCTTTCAGCACATTTCTGATAAGCTCACAAATATATAACTGGGTAGGTTTAGTGATCGATTCCTAGGTAAAAAAATTTAAAGCTACAGATAAAGGTATGTCCCCATTAGTACTAAAACCAGACTGAATCTTTTGCTGGCTCCCAATTTTAACTCAAAGCCTGAAAGTCTCATTTGCTCCTTGAGGAAATTCTGCTTATATTAGGTATGATGAGAAATCACACAGCCTGCAAGCTCATCTATGATACAAATTATTAGTCCAACTATTCATCTATATTTTGAATATTTAACCTTACTAGACAGTTGAATACAAAAATATTTAATGTGGTCATGATATATTGTAAAGAATGTAAACTGTTGCCTGTCAGACAACCAACAGGTAGTGTATGTAAACTATAAAATTTGTACTTCTGTGGACCTTCAGTGGGCAGCTAAAAAGCAGTTTTTACCTTAGACTCTTTAGCATTGAAGACAGAATAAAGTACAAGGGGTACTCATGTATAGTTTTACTATAAAATGTAAAAGTAATATACTTTAAAAACTTGCTGCACAGTATGTGTCAAGGACTTATCATATAATGTAAAAACGCAGGCCAATGTTGTGGGGTAGAGAGTCAAGCCCTCTCCCTCTCCCCACACCCTCAGCCATGTAGGCATCGTATCTGAGCACTGCTTCACTGCAGGCTGACTCACACCTGCTCCAACCCCCCGCCAGTGCTCCCAGGAAAGCACTGGATAATGAACCAAGAACTTGGTTTCCTACCAGTCACATGGTGACATGTTTGGAGTTGCTGGTTCCCAGCTTAAGCAGAGGCTGTGGTCACTGGGAAGTGAAACAGCAGATGGAAGATTCTCTTTCCCTCTCTCTCTCACTCTACTTCTATTTCCTTGCTTTCCCTCCTTTTTCCCTGCTTCTCTCCCTTCTTTTCTTCCTCACTCTCTTCTCTACTGAGTTTCAAACGAAGACCTTTTTAAAATGTATGCAAGTCCCTAATTGAGCAATAAAATATCAAGCTAAATAAACTCTTAAGTAATAGAATGATTACAAAAAAGTCAAATATATGCATCCAACAGAATGTCAGAGTCATTAAAAGTGATACTGTATATCGTTGCTAATGTTATGTTGGGGCTTTTAATTGACAGGCATTCTACTCTGTTGGCTCTGCGGGAGGAACCCACCATGGGTGGGAGGGTTGGGAGAGGGGTGGGAGGAATCCCAGTGCCTATTTTGAACTGTGTCACATAATACAATAAATATAAAAGAAAAAGAAAAAAGGTGATACTGTATTGTGTAAAAACCAAAAACAGGTTTACATGAAGGCTAGTAAGATAAACAGAAACTATAAAAGTAGATAAATACATGAATCATTACTTAAATGTGTGTTATGCTGACAAACAGAAGATAATCCACAAGCATAGAAAAAGATAAAAGCAATACTGCCTTGACAAAAATGAAATGGTCAAATAAATATTTTCACGTTCTGGGTGTGTTTTTAAAAGTCTAGTGACTACGGATTTATAACTTTTTTCATTTAATTATAGCTTTACCTAATGATAGAGTCATCTTTCCCCATTTCATCATCTTTGTCATGAAGTCTATATTTTATATTAATATACCCATTCTTGCATCAAAAATAGTATGTATGCATTCATGTACAATGCTTACACATGAAGTGAGCATGATAAATGCCGAAATTGTCAATTCTAAACAAAAATATATAAAAACTGAATTGAAAACAAAACATTTTTCTGCAATTTTTGGTATTATTGGATGTAATTTCCAAATAATTTGAGAATGAGATTTATATTCAGTCTTAACATGTAGGTGAAGAAAGGACAACCCCCTCCAACATGTTCTCTGCACCTCAGGAGCTTGTTGTAGAGAACAGCCACATGTACAACATGCAGACATATGCACAAACACACTTCAGGGGCCACTAGGACAGAGACGAGTGGCTTTTAAAATGGAACTAGGGGAGCCTGCACGTTGGACTAGCTGCTAAACATCTTGCCTTGAACATGCTAGAATTCCATATGGGCACCAGTTCTAATTTCAGCAGTCCCACTTCCTATCCAACTCTCTGCTAGTGGCCTGGGAAAGCAGTCAAGGACGGTCCAATACCTTGGGACCCTGCACAACCCTGGGAGACCAGGAAGAAGCTCCAGCCTGCTGGCTTAGGATCGACACAGCTCCAACATCTGCGGTCACTTGGGGAGTGAATCATTGGACAGAAGAAATTCCTCTTTGTCTCTCCTCTTCTCTGTATATCTGATTTTTCAATAAAAATAAATATTTAAAAGAAACAAACATGGAACTTGGAACCCATGAGCCAGCTAAATATGTCTTCATCATGATTTTTTAGTAAGAGATTAAAAACAATAATTTCTTTAGGGAGAGAGTCTTTTTTTTTAAATAAGTGAGACCTTTCTTTTGGCATTAAAGTATTATAGGTTTGCAGGCAACATTAGTACAAGAATAATAACATTTGGTAATTTGCATGTAGTAGGGGAGTGTGGAAGGAAGTGGTTAATATAAACAGAAAACAATTTAACAAAAATCACTGGTTGGGGGAATTGTTTTATATTTCTTTTCTTATAGCAGAGGATTATGTAGTAATGTGAAATTAATAACATGGCAGAAGAATGAAAGATTAATTATTTAAGTCCAACTTCACTGAAATGATTTAGCTGAACAATTAAATGGACATCATTCAATGCTTTCCAGGCCATATCATACATAGTGACAGCTGAATTTCTGGTGATTATGCTTAGAACGACATAAAAGGCATGCATATCTCTACTTTGAAGTTAATTTTCTATTGGGTTCGTGATATATAACTTGCAAGAGTCAAGAGTAGAATTTTGTCATTATCTCCTTCTATAGAATTATTTTTCTCTCTCCTTCAGTTGACATGCAGTTTGGAAGAAAAGAAAAAGGACAGAGCAATTGCACAACAGCAATTACTGTCTATAATAAAACCATATCCTGGAAGGAGACAGGGATGACCGGAAGAGAGACCCTAAGCTGATTATCTTACGTACAAACTTAGATAAAAGTCAAATTAAATTATGAAAATAATTAGACATAAAATAATGTCATTTTTCTATTCCAAAGTTATATAGAATGACCAATACTTCATTAAAATCCAGGTTACCACTAGGATGGATCTGAATAAACGAATTCTTAAAATGACAAGTGAAAGCCAAGGTTGATATATTGGGTAGGGAAGGGGACATCAGGGAGAAGTCACCCTGACCACCAAGGCCACACCAGTGCCACGGCTTCTGCCCACAGGCTGGGTCTCTGAAATTCATTTTCATAATGAGCATGTCCCTGAGAGGTTCTAAGTGTTTCTAATTCTACCTCAATCATTTTCCTGTCAAACCCTCCAGTTTACCTCATTTTGAGCATTATTAATACATGATTTTCTTTATAATGCTTTTCTTCATCCCAGTAGCAAATACTAGTCCCATGACTTGAGAGGGAATCCCAAGACATAAGAAGGATGTTGCTACTCAAATCATTTCCACCTGCCAGTTTTATTGTACTCTGCAACACTCAATAAAAACAAATGAAGCCAATAAAAAGAGTACTTAATGACACTGTTAACAGCTCAACATGTGGTAAAGTACTAAGGATAAATAAATATACTGTCAGCATCACTGGGTAACAAATGCTTATTCACAGTAAACCACTTTAAGCTGAAAACCTACTCAGTTTTATTTAGTCATGTCAATTACATTGCTACTGAGGACACAATGCTACTTGTAAGGAAATGAGCAATGAACAGAGATAAGACTAACAACCCAGTACTGAGGTAAACATTTTCAAAAGGCAATGATTGAGATACTTTCACATTCGTTCAACTTTTACAAATCTTATGCTCCTAATTTTAAATATTATCAGAATGTACAGCTATCAATTCCTTCGTAAAAGTTTCTCTTTCTTATTCCCAAAGAATTTCGAGCAAATTAAACAACATGGGATCCCAGAGATTAATTAAACAGTTAATTATACTTAGGCTTTAAATTAGGGCATGAAGCACATGTTTCTTTAGATACCTCCATCTGTCCGTATATATTTTGTATGTACACATCCTGAGGTGACGACTGGCTGGATCGTGTTTTATACATAATTTCATAGGAATCTTAGGCAAGCTTAAAGATCCACACAGACATTAATCCAATTCTACCTAGAAATGTTGACAGTGAAAAACAATATTTTTGGTCACAAACTCTTCCTCATTTTCAAGATTTATGAGGAACTTTTGATTTTTGCAATTTCATTCACTAAAGTGTAATCTTTACTGTGTTTACAACACTGCATTATCAATCATGTAAATGTAGGGATCTTGAGTATATTGTGTCTTCTGTGGTCCCAAATATGACAAATTCTATATCACAGGTCTCAAATAAAAAATAATTAAGTAACCATATATCTCTTCCAATATACAGTAGCTCCTAAGTTTCTCCCAATAATTCATGATTTTCTCCTATAACATGTATTTACATGGGACAGTCTATATATGTGAAAAAAAGAAACATATTTCAAGCAATAAAGTAAGTTAGGTCATTTACAAAATATATACCTATACTCTCTCTTTTGGGGGAAAACAAATCTTTCTTGACACCTATACTGGGGCATTGCATGGAAAGTTCTCCCACACACAGGGCAGGCATTCCATACATTACACAAACTCTGTGAAGATCTTTCGTGTTTATGGATTTTACATTTTTGTGTCAAAACTAATTTATCCTTACATCAACTTTTCCAGAAGCTATTTGAATGATCCTCCTGTGTGCACGGTGTGTGTGTGTGTGTGTCTATCATTAAAGGTATGCTGTCAAGGTATTCCGCCTACAGTTTTTCCTTTTCTTGAACTCATCTCCCACAGAGAAGCAATGATCTTTCTAAAAGTAAATCTACTAAACTCGGGCAGCTTCATAAATCCAACTGGATAACAGCTGAATCATGTTAGAGCTACCCAAGGTTTATCTGCCAGCTTTTATTTGACCACAAGCCCAGAGTTAGCCAGTGATCCTCTGAACCATCCATCTGTCCTCAGAACTGAAAACAAGCCCATCCACAGTGTTTACAACTGGGCTAAACATGCAGTCTCCTCTGTTTTGATTCTTTTCCTATCACTTTACATTTTAGCTTTTGTTTATACATCTATCCCTGTTGAGGATTAGAGGCTTATTGGCAAAGCATTGCCTGCGCATCTTTGAAGACTTTGCACGCACCCTATACTGTAAAGAAAGAAGCCAACCTAAGATTTTCTGAATAAATATTGAAACATCAATACTGTCTACAGAATCTGGAAAACAAAATCAGCTTATAACTCACTAAAAACAAAGGAATCTCATTCAAGATTTTACTATTTTTGATTTCTCAGAAAACGGAAAAACTGTTTTATGTGACTTTTCCTATAGCTGTTTTAGTTTTCTTGACTTCAATAAGGACGATACTGCCTCTTAAAATATTTGCTCAAAAGTAAAGAGAACGTCATATAAAGATCATATATAGGCAGTTAAATCATTTTAAAAATTTTGAAAGAAGCACTGAATGAAACAAGCCCTCATTTTAAATCAAATCTTTAAGTCATTCTCATACTATTAAAACAATTCAATTGGTTTTAACCTGTAGGGTGAATTTCCATGGCAACTGGTCTTTCTGATGGATACATGTCTTGGAGAACAGTAAAAATCAGTTTATGTCATCATGCTGCTGATGAACATAAAGCATAAGACTAAAATTTAACTTGTGATCTGTGAATTTTCTGCATTTTCTTTTGGATTCAGCATTCAAAAAATACATTCTAAGTTAAATGTTTATATTTAAAATGATTTGTGTTCCTTTTCGTTGCATTATAGATCTACATTCTCCATGGAAAACTGTTAGGAGGGTTGAACTTCAGTAGGAGGGTACAAAGTGCTTCTTCCAACTGTGTAAATATATTACCTTCTGGACATACTGAACTCTTGACCTTCCCTATGAAGAAGATGCTGCTAAAATGTCAGTTAATCATAAATAGTTCCACAATGGCTCACCCTGCAGCAGAAGGCAATTGAAAAGAGCAATTCTGACATGCAATTGCCAAAGCACGCAATGCAGACGATTTCTGATGATGGCATACTTTATTTCCATTTAATAAGAGTAAAGGAAACTGTACTTTCTTAGCTTCTCTGCCAGATGGCATACCCAGAGGAAACACACACAGAGAAAAAAAGCAAGCACGCTTTCTCTGATTGTTCCAAACACTCTCTGAATTACTGCAGATTTAAGTGTTCACATTTTTACTGTTTTTTAAATTCATAAAATTCCGGAAAAAAAATGTTGTGAACAATAACATGGGTGAGGCATAAACTGCCAGGTCCTCTACAGAAGATCATGAGACAAGCCCAGGTGTCTTCAGCCACCAGAGGCTCTAATTACTACCTTTGCTGTCTTAAGAGACCCAGAAGCAGATAATCGCTCTTGCCAAGTGGTATTAACGTACTGGAGAACGAAAAACCCAAGCAAAAAACCCTCCTTGGCAACAGGGCAGGGCGTTTTCAAAAACAATGGAGTATGATACTCACAGGCACTTGCTATTAACTGATATGTATTGAGATATAAATATTGAGAGAGAGTGAGAGAGAGGAGTTTTCAAATAAAAACTGTGCTTTTAAGAAAGCTAAATTTGCAAATATTAACAAATGTTTCCTAAAGGACTCACTTGGCCATGCACACTATTCATAAAAGAATAATCTTTAAAATACACAGGCCTCCAGATTTTGTTGTTCCTTTATCTACGCATAAAAATCATCACACAGTGTAGGGGATCACTACAGTCACGGTGAAATGGAACTCATTTAAGCCTTTAAAGTATCAGCAAACGGTAAGGGCCCTTGCCGCCTGGCTCTCTCACAGTGAGCAAGCTGTCGTTGATTTTACTTTCTTCCTGCAACCTGAAGTTCACCAGAAACAAAAAGAGTGATAAAACTTCAAACCCCCAGATGGATGTGAGCTTCACTTCATGTGATGCGTCCAGAGTAGCATCAATTAATACTGTTAAAAACATTTTCATGGCAAATATAAAGCATATTCATGAATACCATAAATAAAAGCCTTGATTTAGTTTTATGAAAAACATGACAAACCTCTGCGGAGGAAATAACGTTCGTTCTTTGGCATAAGTAAAGGATAAACTGTTTAAACCCACAAAAATGAAATTATGAAAATAAAAAAGTTGTAAATTAATTCTTTCATTAAAAGTAATCAAAAATAAATAGTGACTCTGATATAATCTAATTATATTTTGAAAGAAAAAAATCATCATTCCTTTATAACTTGTATTTATGTGAAATGAATATCTCACAAACATGCCTTTACGAAGTATTTGTACTTAGCTTTCCACGTAGTCTCAAAATACAGGGCATATTAAAATGTCTACTTTAAATAATCAGCATTTATTCGAATAGATGATAGGAATGTTCAAGCATTGCAGCTACAAGGTGGGGTGCACTTTGTGTTGCTTTGCGAAGAATGGCTGTGGAATTAGTATGCTACAGAGCAAGCATTCCTGGCATACAAAATATAGTACAATTATTACAAGAACTTCCTCTAAGACAGTGTTTTCAGGCCTTCAATACTAGTACCCCTGATTATGACAACATTGTATGGTCTTGAAAAGTCAATCATAAAAAGCAGCTAATACTAGAGATAGTTTAAGTTATATTTTAGCAGATACTCTTAACATCTAAAAATTGAGCTGGACTTAAAAATTATTTAAGGGTTATAGTATATTGGCTAAATAGTTGGATTTTGCTTTAATTATAGATTAATACCCTCGGTGGCTAGCCTAACAGTTTCACAAATGATGAACAGATGTTCTAGAAAGAAGATATTTTGTAGGCACCCAGATCTCCTCACAGTTTAATTTCAAGTTTTCATAAACCGACATATTAAATGTTTAATACGTACATGTACATGCACCAACTCTAAGATACCTCAATATAATATCTGACAGAAAATGCCTCTGCAGAAAACAGTTTTCCAGTTATAAACAAGGCAATAAAAAATAACTCAACTTAGATGATTAAACTTTTTGTGACCTTAAATAAGTAGCTATGATTCTTCCATTGTAATCTGGTACAATAAGGAGGTAGGAAATATGAATATGCATACTTTTTAGTGTATTTTATTCTTTATGCTTTTCCATATGTTACTATTTTTCATCTGTTTGTGTCAGGCATAAGGAAAGCAACAACAAACATGAAAAGCTTAAGGAAAACCTCCCTGTATTTCATGGCTGACTTCAGGCTGCTGAGCTAATCTTCCACAACAGGACTTACAGAACAGAAGGGGTGTCAGACAAAGCACTGTCCAGAGTCAAATTTTAAAGCTAGGCTATAAAATAGCCTCTGCACCTCAACTATAACAAAAAAATGATTGAAGAATATAATTTGCACATGGTAGAAAGGTGTTCAGCATTTGCCTCAGCTCAAAGCTCTTCTTCATCAATTATACTCTCACGTATAGGTAACAGATTTTTGGCAGTAATGACCACCACAAAATCACTACATATACTAACATTCTCATATATATGTATACTAAAGTTAATATATATCAATATATGTTAAGTTATAGTAATACCAAAATGACAACAGAGAAGCACTCATGTTGCATTTTAATATTTGCAATGACAACACAAACAAAATCATGACATACCTAATTCAGAACAGTACGACTATATAATACCATACAAAGAGAACTTACATTATGCATCATTTGGGATATTCTTCTTGTGGCAGAAGGGTCTGCTATTCAATCTTACCTGCACACTTCGTTCTGGTAATCAGTGGAGGTCCTGGCAGTCCTGTTCCACCCTCACCGGGTCTGGTAAGTAGGACTCGGATTTCATATTCCGTATCTGGATCTAAATGCCACAATTTGTACGTTGGAGCGTTGACTGCATGGGTCTCCGTCCAGGATCCTGATGTCATCCGGTACTCCACTTCTTTCAGGATAATAGGACCATCACCAATGATGGAATTAGCATTTAGTTGAATCAGCAAATAGGTAGGTCCCACACCGAGTAGCTGGGGAGGAGCAATGGGTCTTGGTGGTTCTAGAAGAGATCAGGGTGAATTCTAATTAATTAAACATCTACATATTTGTAATACATCCATGTCAGACTATCTCAGGAGCCTAAAATCTTAATGAATGGTTCATTTAGGAACACATAAATATTTGGAAAAACCCAGGGCTGAGTGGTGTAGCAACTGCACTTTTTAAGAGCAATTAATACTTGATTGGCTAGTTCAGGACATTTTAACTTGGCCTATTTATCTCTTAAAAAATATTTCTCTCCATGACACAAGTTTGTAAAAACAAGCCAATGAGGGGAAAACTATTTAGAGATGAATAGCTCGCATTAACAATCTGAACAGTGTAGGTCTTTGATACTTATTTTATTCATGAAATAAGTCAACTGTCAATTTGGATTTTATTTTTTCATTGTTTTTTAATTTTTTCACATTTCTTAAAAATGTGCAAACGAGGAGGGCATAGAAAAGCCACCTTTGAAGTTGAAGTGAGGTTCTAATCTCCACAGAACAATGTCAGAAAGTTGAAAACCGAAATTTACACTTGGGCCAAAACACAAATCACAACACACCACAGGACATTGGGTGGGGTTGTAGGAAAAGACAACACATCAAACACTAAACTTAAATGTGGAAATCCTGTCACAGTTTACTTTGAATAGGTTAAAGTATTCCATGGAAAGATAATCTGGTAAACATCATTTCAATATTTGAGCACTTCTTTCCCCTCATAATGACGCACATAAAATGCTATACTTCATATTGTTCCTCTGTTCCTAGCTCTGGCTCTTGTAAGAATGGCTTCTCTGGAGGATACATTATACCATGATGTTCTAATTAGTACACGGTGACCAAGTGGGGTTTCGTTGAAATTCTACAACCACTATTCTCACACTTCCCAAGGAATTGAAATGACTTCAAAGGGTCAATAATGTAGTCGATGTCAAAAATGACTTACAATAATTTTAAAGGGAACACACACCTCTGCTAATTCCAACAACCCAGTGCCGCATGACACTGAGCCCCCCACAGCGAGGAGTACCAAAGCACACACATTCAAAGGTTTAAGAGCGCAGAATCAGATGTGCTCAAAATGGATCATATTTTTTCAAAAACAGAAAAAATTAAAGGAAAAAAAAAAAGACAGAGAGAGAAACTCACAGAAGACTTTGCATTCTTTGGCAGGTGTACCAAGCACATGAAGTTTCTGTCTCAGTTCTCAACTTGCTTTTGAAATTTGACTACACTGGTTTCTGTCTTCCTTCCAGCTTGTACACTGCGAGTATCACTACCAAGTGACAGGCTAACTGGTCTGGGTCTCTACACACATGAATTTGCTTTCCAGAACATTACCTTGAACATCATCTGATGGGTACAGATTGAACAAGTAGCACTCAAAACTACTAATTCTTAGGTTGTTCAACACATTGGATACAGATACAAGAGTGTGGGAAGACACAGTAACAAGACACCAACAAAAAATGTGGCTTTAAATGCTTATGCAGAAATCAAACAGATTACTAGGTAAAGAACAACAGGGAAAGGAAGAAGTTTTTTTTTTTAATCCAAAATCATATTAAAAAGATATGATAGTTCCCTTAAATGCATCTCACTACAGCAATAACTTTCAACTCATTATCTGTGTAATCATCTGACCTATACTCATTATCTATGTAACCTCTACGATAATACTGTATGGTATATACAATATAGTATACAAATACACTTTTCCACAGGACTTCACTAACTTGAAACATGAAATCTAGTGTTTGTTTCACAATCTGTAGTCAAAATAGTGAACAGCTGAACTTTTTCAATTTCACAAACGAATTCAACAGAGAAGTCATACTCAACCAAAAAAAAAAAAAACATTTTTAAATGAAACCAACACGTTTAGTTTTCGCTTAACAGCAAAAGTAAGGTGGAAGCAACACTCAGTACCATGGATTTTACAAACTCATCTAACAGGTTTAAAATGCAGAAGTTTCAAGTTTTTGTTGAAAGCAAGGTTGAAACCCTGCCTAAACCCTAAGCTAAGCTACAACTGACCAGAGAAACGAACATAACAGAAGAAATGCAAAAGTTTTCCTAGAATACCTGAAAGTTGCACATATAATAAGAAGCTTTCTGTATATGTTGATAAGCTAAACTACCACGTTTTCACTCCACATGGCTCATATACCAACTAATTTAAATTAGAAATAATGCTGAATTCAAAGCTCACTGAATTTCTACTTCAGAACAAAACAGTTTCACTCATTTTATTAGTCAACAATGACTTAAAGAAGTCTGACAGTTAACACGTAGTAGACAGGAATGATATTCCAAATAAAATATAAATAAGTAACCACAGCCACAAATAATCTGAACTTACTTTATATCTATGTGCATCAAATGTTAAACCTCATCTATTAAAACTCACACTTTCTAGCTATGAAAACTAAGATGAAAACAAGAGTGCAGAGACGGCAAGCAGAAAAAGGCCAGAGTAAGTATCACAAATAGGGAAAGGATAAAGCATCGTACGCTTCCCCTAATTCTATCTTCATGACCAATGAATAAACAAATGAAACTTGCAATCAACAAACCATGTGTGTGTATGTATGTATGTGTATATGTGTGTGTGTATATATATATGTGTGTGTGTGTGTATATATATATATATATATGGGTAAATGTGAACCCATTAATCACTTCTTTGCATTACAATTTCTTTGATGGTAAATGATATGATATTTGAAAAATCTTAAAAGATGACATTTCTAAACACATCAACCAGACCTGTACTTGACACTATTTTGCTTTGTTTTCCTACAGAACATATATATTTTAAAATCAAAAGTTAATACTCAACAGTAGGGATAGGGGTCAGCCCAACAATTAAAGCGATATTTCAGTTCTAGAACTGCAGGGTTGAGAGTGGGTAAAATTATATACATTGATTAACTGCATAATTATAAGTAAAAATTTAGAGTTGAGCATGACACACTAATACAGATTAAACGTTCTACTTTGGAGGTAAAAAGCATACTAAATTAGAATATGTATTTTGTTTTTAGGCCCTTGAGAAATGGAAGGTTATTTATAAAAATCTCTATTCATTTCAATAAGTTATGCATGAATTTTAATCAGGTAGCAATTGAACAAGTAATTGTTCTGCAGAAATATTAATATTCTTCCTAACTTAATACATTTCCAGACACAAAGCTATTGTACCAATAAATCCCAATTGCACACTAGGTATCAACTGAAGCATGAGATTCTCAAAATACAAGATAAACTTTGCTGATGTTACCAATTAACTTTCAATTAATGAATTACATTCATTATTCTAGAACTGAGCCTATTATAAAATCTCAATTATATATATAATTGCTTTGTTTTTGCTTTCCAAATAATTCTTAAAAGTGTCTTGAAATCAAGTGAATCAATAAGAAAGTAGATTCTTATCCAATTTCTTCTATAATAACAAGCATACAGTATTTTAAAAACACAGGTGTCACTTATAGGATTAATTAATGACATGTAAAATCAGAAATAGAAGCCAGAAAGTCAGAGAAAGGTGTAACAAGATAAATACAAAGCAAATAACATTTTTCATTCATGGTTCTAAACACATAAATTCTACATGCTAAAATCCTACTCCATCATAATTGTTTTATCTCTCAATGAGGACTTGACATAAAGCATTGTAAGACTAACCTTATTGTAGATGCAAGCAATGCTATGTCATTAATCGGAACATTTTTACAAGTAAACACAGACCTACTAACTTACATTCACAGAAATTCAGTCTCTCAGTTCTGGGAACTATCAGTCTGAAATCAGTATCACTCAATCTTTAGGAAGGTGTCAGAAAGCCATCCTTCCTCCAAACATTCTAAGGAAACTCATTCTTTGCCTCTTTTAGCCTATGCAAATTCCAGGAATTCTTTGTCTGCAGTCTTATCCCTCCAATCACTGTCTCATTACTCACATTGCCTTCTCTTTAGGTTGGACTCAAATCCAATCTCTGCTTTCCATGCCTTTGGATATTTGTGACTGCATTTAGGGACCATCTGAGAAAATCTGCAGACACCATTTCAAACTTGTTAGCTTAATCATACATCCAAGTATCATTTTCCCATATAGTGCAGGATTCACAGACTCCACAGAACAGAATTTTAAACAAAAAAAATTTTTTTAAAGATTCATTTACTTTTATTGAGAAGAGAGATTTACAGAGAGAAGGAGATACATAGAGAAAGCTCTTCTGTTCTCTGGTTCACTCTCCAAGTGGATGCAAAGGCCAAGCTGAGTAGATCTGAAACCAAGAGCTAAGAGCTCTCCTAGGCCTCACATGTGGGTGAAGAGTCATCCTCCAATACTTTCCCAGGCCACAAGCAGGGAGCTGGATAAGAAGCAGAGCAGCACCAACATGAACAGGTGCCCATACGAGATGCCAGCACTGGCAAGGCAAGGATTTAGCCACTGGGCCACCGGCCTGACAGAACAGTATTTAACAAAATCGGAACACATATGATTCCTACTATAAAATACCCAAGGTTCCACTCTCTTCTAATTAGTTAGACTTGCAACCAGAAAAGAATTAACCTAAAAAATTCACAGTAGTGGAAATTACAAAAAAAAAAAGTAATGATAATGATGAACATGACTATAGGAGTCATTCCTATTTCCCATATATAAATTCTCAGAAGATTTGCAATATATTTCTCTTATAAAATTCTTCTTTCTTATTTGCTGTCCTTTGGATAAAAGAACAGGAAATTCCAAATTTTGTTTTATTATTATTCTCATTAAAATGCAGATTCAGTTCTTCCTCTTTGCTAAACAACAAATGCCCTAAATCCAGACTTCTTACATAATATTCTACCCCATAAATTACTGGATGTTCCTGTAAAGCGAATGGATGTAAGAAAGACCAAGGGAAGGAAGTTTATACCATTGTAGGAAATAATTAACACATTTATTGGGCAAGGTATCATTCTTAAATGATTTTAAATTAAGCCTCAATGTTACAACAATGTAATTTAATGGTGTTTAAGTGGGTAAAGTAACTTAAAATAATATTGTTAATGATTATAAAGACAAACTTTACTCCCCAAAGAAACAGAAAGCAGATTACACATGATTAGAAGCATTTCTTTAGGTATATAATGTCACAGGAAAACAATGTGAATTCTTTTACCTGTCTTTATTTGTTACAAGGCAGCATATGTTTTTGAGAAGTTTCATTTAATAAGGTTTTTCCAGGAGTTGCACTTTATGAACTACAACCACACTGTATTTAGGAGAAGAGTGTCCTTTCATTATTGTCATGCTGTTCTTTTTTGATACTTTAGATTTATACTCCTAACAAGTACCTCAGGCACTCACATTCTTTTATGTCCACTTAAAAGGATGCCGTGTCATGACTTTTGCTCCAAACAATGATGAAATCAGCAAATCCTCTAAATTTTTTTTATATAGTATGAATCAGTTGGTTTATAAGCTAGTAATAATCAAATAAAGTTATGATTCATGCATTACAAAATCTAGATGTTGTCCATCCTAAGGCCCCTATGTCAGCACATACACTAACTATAGCATTAATAAAAAGAAAGTATTTTTACCTATTATTATCACTATGAAATTAGAGACTGTTAATATGAAAATATGATGAGCTGCAGAAAAAAGAGCCTAGTGCTTTTCACTGGCTCCACTCGCACTGAGTCAGCACCTCTGGAAACCAGGGAAAAAGCAGAAGCACATGATTCCACAGGGGTAAGAAGGTCAGCACGCAGAACAGAATAAATTAATGGCCTCTGTTTACTCAAAATTATGTCACTTACTTTACATTTGTAAACAGAGCAATGGAACAGAATGCTGAACCTGCGACCATAAGTGCTGTATATGTGACCATGTATTCAGACAGGCAAGTAAACCACTAACGGTGACCTCTGCAAAGAACACATTAACACTTACTACCAAATAATGATGTGTACACTATGTATATTGAGTTCATAAGAATTTCATTCTTATGAAATTTCTATCAGGAAATACCTATAAGAAATGTCTAGAAGATGACAGGAGTCCATGGCACAGCAAGTTAAACCTCCACTATCAGCACCAGTCAGGGTCTGATCTGATCCACTTGCAATCCTGCTATAATGCACTTGGAAAAGCAGCAGAAAATGTCCCAAGTTTGGGCCGAATCACTCACATAAGTGACACTGAAGAAACTTTGCTCCTGGCTCTAAGTTCCACTCTTTTCTAATTAGTTAGACTTGCGAACAGAAAACTACCTAAAAACTTCAGTCCAGTTCTGGCCACTGAAGCCATTTGGAAGAAAACCAGTGGATGAGAAATTCTTTCTCAGTACCTCTTTCTCTATATATACCTCTTTCAAATAAAAAATAAATCTTAAAAAAAAAGAACAATGTCTAGACAGACAAAAACAAAAACATTCCATTACGTGTATATGGTGAAGCAAATATTTGTCCATGTATTCAATCTTTAGTCTTTTTCACCTTAAAACAAATAAACAAAGAAAAACAAATACCCCTTTCGATGGATGAGGCATGAAAATCACCACCATCATCAGAAGAAAACGCAACCGAAGGGTAACAGTAGGGCCTGGTAGGATGACCTAGTGATTAAAACCTTGTATTGCACCTGCTGGGATTGCATATGGGCACAGGTTCATGCCAAGGCTGCTCCACTTCCCGTCCAGCTCCCTGCTGGTGGCCTGGGACGGCAGTAGAGAATAACCCAAAGCGTTGGGACCCTGCACCAGCATGGGAGACCTGGAAGAAATATCTGGCCCTTGGCTTTGGCTCAGGTTGGCCAATGCGGTCACTTGAGAAACGAATCAGTGGGTGAAAGATCTTTCTGTCTCTCGTTCTATCTGTAGATCTCCCTTTCAAATAAAAATAAAATAGATCCTTAAAATAAATAAATAAAAAGATAACAGTGGTGATAACTATGATTTCGTGCATAATTTTTTTTAGTATATGTTTTCCTATAAAATTACAATATGGGTAAAAAATTCTCTCATCATTACATTCCCGTACTTTCTGCTGTGCCTAAAGATAGATCCGATTATAAAAGGAATGACCGGTACAACACTAAGTGTATGAAAAAATTACATACATAAATGGAAGCTATTCTATTCTACAAAGTGTATGTTTCAACTTCAATGTGAACGCTATCATTTGAAGAGGATAATACTAAAATGTTGTGTATGTTTTATTTAACTTATTTTCAGATGTTGAAATTAATTCCTCAAAGGGAAGTTTTACTTCAGCCTCCTGTGAAACGGAGTTAGCCAATTGCTCTGACACTGATACACAGCACCTACAAAATGTTACTATTTAATTAAAGGAGTTAGTAGAGTGGAACAATAGAACACTATCTAAGCAATTGCATAGTGACCAAGTGACAGCAAATGGTTTATCCAGATTCTAAAAGGCAGCACACCTATAAAACTAGCAATAATTCATATTTTTGTCATTTAGTCAAAGCTGGTCAATGAAAATGTTTGCAAAAAAACTTTTTTCAATGTGAAAAAAATTCCTCAATAAATATATTAATATTGATCAGGAATGATATCCAAATATATATCTGTACTAATGGGAGAATGAATGAATACCCATGTTTTGACGGGTCAATATCTACACACATGTGTATATGTTAGAAATTTCAAAAGTTAATAGAAATTGAAAAAGTATTTTGGTGTAAAGAAATTTTGAAATTGTATGCACAAGAAGTCTTCCAAAAATTCATACAAAACTAACAGAGATTTATGTAAGATAAAGCTTTGGTTTCATTTCACACAGCACTTTAAGGAATCTTCATGTATGCGCAATAAAAATTTACTTCAGCATCAGAGAAAATTTGGATGCCAAATATGCCACCCCTCAAGTTCAAAAACTTTTTCCCCTCAGTTACAGGGAAGTTATGTTTGCAAAGTGAACAAGCTAACATTAAAAAAAAAAAAAAAAAAAGATGGAAGGGGAAAGCACTTCTTGGGAGAATTCTGGGAAATGGTGTGTCCTGGGAGAAGCAGTGGGTCAACAAGATCAAAAAACTGTTATTGAAACTCAACTCACTGTGTAACATAAATATTTTTTTTTTCAGTTTGAAGATCTGTGAACTCACACTATTTTCTGCCTGTGATATCGCTGTCAGAATTACTGATATACGAACAATCACTACAGCAACAAAACTGCAAGTTTTACATGTTGGATATTGCATCCCATGCATTATAATGGCATTTTATTCACTCTGATGTGGAAACATGGCTGCAATAATGTTATCAATAGCTGGAAATAAAACAACAGTAACACTGTTTTCGATTTGTTCCATAAATGAAAAGGAATTTTACTTGGTCAGAGTCTTACATAGGGTACATAAAGATAAAGGTGGATTTAAAATTGAAGGGGTTGCTTTTCTTATTGATCCATATAAATAAACTGTACAATACTTGTGAATCTATACCTAACTTCCTTATTGATATCTACACAAACGAATGGTGTAAAAATATAAATTTTGCTTATTCACAGCTTTAGAAAAGCTTCCTCAAATATGATAAAACACATTGTAACAAAACATAGATGGGAAATTATGAATGAATCACAAGCTAATAAACATAGGGCATTCTTACAGCTATTTAATCCCTCACTTCAGCTTTGTTAGAGTTCAAACTGTTCAGAACATCAAACAACATTCAGTTTACTGTAAATGTAACAATAAACCTACTTGTAAAACTAGGAAGTTCCAGCTGTATTGGTTACCTCAAGTCTAGATTCATAAGAAAAGCATAAAAATATAAGGACTGGGGAAAGTGTGGAAATGTGTTAGCAAATTACAATGTATGCCCATGTACCAACGTTTTAATTACTACTATTAAGATAAAAGGGCTAAATTTAGTCAAAAAAGAAATAACACCGAAAAGATAAAACCACTATGGCAACATCTTTATAAGGAGAGCATATGCTCTGAATACGTTTATTCTGTAAGAAAAATCAGTAGAAAATCTTCCCAATAGAATAGAAGCAAATTTTAAAATCACATAATCCTAAATTCCAAGACTTTAATTTGAAAAATAAACAAAATTTCTCACATTTTACTATTATTATTATTATTATTATTAGAAAGTCAGATATACAGGAGGAGAAGAGACAGAAAGGGAAGATCTTCTGTGTGATGATTCACTCCCCTAGTAACCATATCAGCTGGTGCTGAGCTGATCCGATACCAGGAGCCCAGAGATTTTTGCAGGTCTCCCACACAGGTGCAGGGTCCCCAGGCTTTGGGCCGTGCTCGACTGCTTTCCCAGTCCACAAGAAGGGAGCTGGATGGGAAGTCGGGCCGCTGTGATTACAACCAACACTCATATGGGATCCCAGCACGTGTAAGGCAAGGACCTTAGCAGCTAGCCCACTGCACTGCACACAGGATCTGATTTTTTTAAATTTGAAAGGCAGATTTTTACCATGCTGACCTTTCTAACATTAAATTCTACCAAATTAAAATGTAAGCTTGCTAAATTTCTCTCCAGTCTCTACACTCATTGTATTGATTCCTTCCACTATGATTCACAATAAATACATTTTCATTACACTTTATGAAACATTCCAGGTCAAGTGTAATAACTCAGAAACTCAATGAAATAATGCAAAACTACTCCTCCACTTGGGGTCTCAAGTTTCGCAGAGGAAACATCAAAGATTTTATTTACTCAAATGTAATCAAGTAAATAATTATTTACCTGCTATTTCTATTAGACGTTGAGAAAAGAGTTTGCACTGCTTGAAAAGCATATAGTGAAAAACTTTTTTATGAAAAAGAATTTATGCTAGCATAGTAAAACCGATTTCAAAGGACCTTAGCCATATGCATATTTCCTATACACAGTTTATGAAAACATTAACTCAACAGCAGTCTTAATTTTAATTCATTTCAGTTCAAACAGATAAACCTAAATCTTCAGTGCCTGTCTAAATCTTGATGGTAAAGAGAATGGACCATCAGTTTATGCAGACCTGATGATTTCATGGTTTAACAACGTTTTTAATCCACTGATTTGAATATACGATAAAATTAGCAATTGTAGAATATCTCTTCAACTTGATGAATAAACAAAAAATAATTATGCTGCCTATTCAGTAAACAGCTTGGATTAATTCAGAAGACAAAAAGCTTTTAAAGAGAAGTGATCGGCAAATATAATCATGACCTCCAAAAAATAAAATATCCATGACGGAAACTATATTGCAATCAGGGTCCCTGAAGAATGGAGCAGAGGAGATTTTTTAAAAAAAGTCCTTAAGTCTCTGAACTAAGAGGTATTATGGGTAACTGTAGACTATATCAGCATCATGATGCACAAAATGGTGATGTCATAAAAACAGCCAGAACTATGGTACACCCAATAGTGAGAACTTCTGGATAACTCTGTTTATCAGCCAGTTCTATTGCAATTTTTTTATCAACCGAAAATACACAGACTTAATAGTCAATGTGCCATCAAAAAGTAAATAATCACACCTAGGTATATAATCAGATAGAAAACTGCTTTAAATTTGAAACTTCCTAAGAGCTGCACACAAATAATTATCAGTCTACCTGAACAAAGAGTAAGCTACTGACACTACAAAGATATCTAACCATGTAAGTAGATATTTGCCCAAGGACATTTTATGCCAGGGTTAACAGTTTGGCCAGGAAAGACCTTCTATTCCCCATGAACACTCCCACACTTTCAATCTACTTATTGAAAATAGAATTTATCACATTCGATTATATCATCTAAAACATGAAGTCCTGAAAAGCAAACCCAGTTCTGTTACACATCAGTACAAAGCAATTAGTTACACCAAGGGTTTCTACAAATATATGATACATTTATACATCTAAGGAATAGGGCTCACTTTCACAGTTACTGATTTTTCAGAGTCACAAAAATTTCTGCTCTACGTTCATAAGTACCACATGAAATAAGGGCAAAAATTTGATACAAACAGACTACTCAAGTATTATTTTTCTGTCATCATCAAACTCTCATTCTTTTCTAAAGTTAGGTCAATTAAAAATTTGATACAGGGAAATATAGTAAGAATATGTTAATACTTGTACTTTCATGAAAAAATCAGAAATCAGCTATTCAAGTGTTAGTTTAATAAAGAATAATGAAATCTAAATTTGTGATTATTAAAAAGAGGAAAGAATGACTGGATATTTTCCATGCATTTTTGAGAAACGGTACCTTAATGTATATTGATAACTGCTAGAGTAACTTATTGTAAGTGAACGGCAACATTAAACACTTCAAAGCAATAGGTATATACTTACTTTGAAATATGTATTCCTATGAATTTGTTCAGGCTCACTTTTCTCTCCCCCTCTCCTCTCCTATCTTCACTCCTCTCATCCACATTCCTCTCTATCCTCTCTGCGACTTCTTTTCAAATAAGTCTTTAAAAAGTTACTTTATTTAAGTACTTGCATGTCAACAATGTTATACAGATAAACAAATTTACTCATTGAAAATTCACATTTTCCTGTTTATAAAACTGTGTGCAAATATATGATGAAAAAGAGGCCAGCAATTAAGACTACAAACCATGAATAAGTTCCAATTGCAGGAGGAAACGTAAGGTGGGGGGAGAAGAAAAACAAAACATATGCTGGCTAATTAGTTTATGTGATTATTACAGAATTATAGATAAAACAAATAAAACTAAATGTCACAAAACAGCACAATCACAGGTATGATCTGAAAACATGGCCAAAAATTGTTTAATGACCTTCCGATTGAGAGGTGGGGACCAGGATTCTATCCTTGAAGGTGAGAACTCACTTGCCTACCCCAACAAAGAGAGCACTGGAAGCGTGTTAGCTACCTAATGCAGAGCAATGAAGCTTTTTCTTTAAACTACAACCTGGCATCCTTGACCTCAGAGCCCCAAGCCAACATGTGAAATTCCCAGTGGTGCAGTGGAATTAATCCCAAACCAATGTCAGACATACGCAGGAAGTCCCAAGCGGATCTGAGTTTCCACAAACTTTTCTGTATAAAACTTCTACCCACAGGAACCTAATGTTATGAGATAAAGATAAACCATTCCTCTTATTTGTTTTTTTTTTTTTTGTCCAAATTTCGAGCCAACACCAGAGTGAACATACTAAGATGATAATTGTTTTTTGCAAGTTGTGTACATATATGTCTGTGCGAATAAAGCAGAAATTGGAAAGAGGATCTCCGGTGCTCATGCATAGTCTCAAAAATTCTCAATATTGATAAACAAACACATACCTCCTGCTACTGAACTGAGGAGCAGTGCTATGCAAGGACAGATTACAACTACAAGGTTTCTCATCAGAGCGGGATGCATCAGAAGTAAGTGTCAAGTGACTGAAAGGAAACATGATTTCTAAAGAAGTTGTAACAATCCTAGAATCTGGTCAGGATCATTACACTTTTAGCGGCAACATCCCGTATCTTTAATAGTCATATTTTAAAATCTTTGCTTCAGGAATTACTTTTCTATACATTTGGATTTTTTAATAACCTAGTGTTTCCAACAAAGAAAAAAACAAGTAGGCAGTCAATTTTGGGTTACCAGATATGGCTAGCCCAACAGAGCCATATAAATTGAATAACTTTACAGATTTGCATTCAATAGAGTTTTAAAAAATCTGTTAACAATATTTTCCTTTAAATAATTGAAACAATATAGGTAATAGAACTACCACAGCCAATAGGACATGGTATATTTTTTCTAAATGTGTGCTATTGTAACTTACAAAAGGCATGCAATTTGTTAAATTTACATTTCTAGAAAGAAGAATAAATCACTAGATCATGATCATCGCCCTGATGTTTCATGAAGTCACTTCAATAATTGTACCTAATGCAGCAAGAGTACCTTCGTCATCAACAGATACAGAAATAGAAAAAATTTCAAGCAAAAATCTCAAGAATGAAAACAAAGTTCTAGTAACCTTTCCTGTTTATGGGCATATCCCATTCTAAACAAATCACATTTCCAAGTAATTTAAGTTTGCATATACTGGTTAGAGACTAAACCAGAAACAGTTTTTAAGAAAACAGAATAATCAAGAAAAGATTTATCAGCTTCTTGGACCTCACACACACACACACACACACACACACACACACACAAAAAGCTATAGCGTAAAAATGAATTTTAGAATAAGGTAAAAATATAGATTATAAACAGAAGACTATATGCTTATAAATATTCTTTCATACTAGGACAAAGTTGACTGTAAATACGGTAGAGGTTTAGAGCAGCTGTTATATAGCACTGTTTGGGATATCTGAAGTCCATACGAGAGTATGGTTCCAGTCACAGCTACTTTGCCTCCAAGTATCTAACCATCTTCTCCTTGGAAGCAGTAGATAATGGAGGAAGTACTTAGATTGTTGCCAAATGATTAAACAGTGATAACCACTCTCAACTGTTAGTCAAGTCAATAAACTCCTTCAAGATTATACAAAAGTTAAGATATATAAAAAAATAGTATGTTATTTAGAATGAATGAAAGAGAAGGAAAGGGGAATGAACAAAGTCTGAGAATATGTGAAACAAACCCTAAATAAAAAGAAAAAAAAATCATTTTAGTACTTCAGAAACAGCTTCTTAGGACCAAGGAAACATATAGCTTCAGTAGGAGAGCTCACTTTCCTAACAGAGCAGAAAGATGTGTGGTGCTGACGGAAGTGTTCATAGAAGCATTCTCACAGTATGTTCCATTCTTCCTACATAATTCCATTGGCAATAGCAGAGCATTAACTTTTCAATATAAAAAACAGGGTGCTTGTATTAACTGCTTCGACCTGTTGTAGCTTGAGAGCATACTTTTAAAAAGAATAAATTAGAATATTAGGACAGAACAGAAAAAAATGTAAATATAGAATTTTTTTTAAATTACTGCCATAGTGAGAGTGGATTCATATAACATAGGCTCTATGATGAAAGGTCAGTGATAAATTACCAAATACATTTTTATGAGATAAATTCAATTATAATTGCTGTTACTATTGCAGCCAGAATTTAGACATAGAATCCAATTATCCATTTCATTTTCATTTAAACCTCATGGGCTAGATCATTTATCATGTTTCATGATAATGATCAGAAGACACATGGAAAGTGATTTCTGGAGGTAACAAATTACCTACCATATTAGCATAGCTTACAAGTTCCTGTCAACAACTACTATGCATAAATATGAGGTAATTAAATTTACAATGTGCGGGAGTGTTTGCTATGCTGCTCGCTTCCTTCACAGCTGCCAGAAATTTGGATTGCTAAATGCAGCAGACCTGTTTGGTTGCAAATCAGGAATCATTACATCCCAGAACTCCATCAGGTAGATGGCATGCTGCAGCTCAAGATGCTGAGATAGATCTTTCATCATCTGGTATTATTACTTCTTGCCACCAAACCATCCATCATTACTGCTGAGACAGCTTGGAATGATGGTCCTGGACCCTCACATTACTGCTCCCTGAACTCTGTCTCATTCATCTTTTGCATCGTTCCTGATTCACAGCTAAGGACCCTCTCTCAGCTGCAGAAACCAAGTGTGAACCAGTAAATGCCTTTAACCCACAGTGCCTCTCTAATCGTAATTGATTTCTTTTTACTGCAAAACTAGTGTTGAGAAAACTACCCATGGCTGCTGACATTGAGCAATGATTTCTAAAACACCTGCTGTGTAAGACTGCAAAAGCTGTAAGGAAATGCACTGTTTAGTCTTACAAGTAAAACTTCAGAATTAGTATTTCTATGTGAATGCTACACTATAGAAACCAAAAATTCAAGGCTAGACAGAGAGGACACAGATGCTCTGTGTAAACAAGCACACATACAGAGACTCTCAGCAGAGAACATATTTAAGTGTAACATGTGAATCTGAAACTGTTAATCAAAGTTAAACATGTTCAATACTAATATTCAAGACTTTTAAGTACTGAATTTAAACGGAAATTGCAAAAGGTGTTTATCTTTGACAACAGTTGAACTAAACAGAGGGACTTCAAGTTAGATGGAAGCATGTAAATGAAACTGCCATTTAAAGTAAGTCCTTCACATACCAGATTTCTTTTTCCTCCTTACTGATGGCTAAGAGAACGATGCCAGTAACACAGTGGTTAGTGTGCCATAAACTATCCAAGACCAAAGGTTTTAATTCAGCTCTGTTTGAATGCTGTTATAAAAGTTTAATAAATCAAAATGATCAGAATGTTCCCAGTGGCAGATTGGGATTCAGGATCCAATTCAAACTCTCTTTAATATATGGCTTTTCTGACATCTTGCATTTCTACCATGCTTGTTGAATTCCAAACACCCTGCTTTTCATCATTACCATGCATCAACCAGTCTGCCCATGGTAACTACTTTTTAGCAATCCTGCACAATACACAAAAATGTCAAACCTACTGGGAGTTTAATATAGGAAAATTATGGCAGAGGGTGTCTATATCTCCCTTTTACTATTTTCTGACATTCTTTGAGGTGTAATACATGCTATTGGCCAGAATTTCTAGAAAGGGTCATTCCCCATTGCCTTACAACCTTCCATCCCTTTAAGAAATTTCTGGGAGAAAAAGAGGTCTATGAGCATTGTCAGCAAAAGCAATCAAATTCTGAAGGGCAGAGAAGGTGGAGAAGTTTTTAAAGTGGCTAGTCCATTTCTATGAGATAAAAATTTTACAAAAAGCAGGGAAATGTCAAACACTTGACAGCATGCCCAGAGCTGGTGCTGTGGCTCAACAGCTAACCCTCCACCTGTGGCACCAGTATTCCACAGAGGCGCTGGTTCCTGTTTAGGCTACTTCATTTCTGATGCATTATCTGCTTAGGACCTGGGAAAGCAGAAATAATGACCCAAGTCCTTGGGATGCTGCAACTATGCTGGAGACCCAGGAAAGGCTCCAGGCTCTTGGTGTCATATCAGCTTAGCTGTGGCCCTGTTGCCATCTCATGATGAGCCAGAACAGTAGACTTTATCTCCTCTCTGTAAACCTGTCTACCCAATAAAGATGAATAAATCTGTATATTTTTAAAATGTATGCCTAAAATCTAGCCACAAGTCTACACAAGCAATAGGGGGAAATATTGATACTTATTATATACCCTCCATGTCTTTTATTGGCAGATGTTAACTACACAGATAAAAATGTCATCATATTTGATTATGCCAGGATTCTTTTTAAAGTTTCCACTTAACTGAATACATTTTCTTTTATTCTGACCTTAACAACATGAATAGTTGTAATAATACTGCTAATGTCTATAACGAACAATTAAGCAGCAAATAGTTTATGCTGAATGCAAAGCTAAACACAAACCAAAGAGAGAGAGACATATAGAGTAATATCTCAGCTGCTCTTTCAACACACAAAGGTCTACAACACCAGAAGCCGTAGCCGAACCAGAAGTCCAGGAATCCATCAGTTTCCATTATGGCCAGCCAGACCCAGAACTCCATCGAAGCCCCTCAACTGGCCAGCAAGAACCCCATATAGTTGGGTCATCTTCTGCTGCCAGTTACATTAGTAAGGAACAGGAGCTAAAATGGATCTGTGCTCTTATAGGATGCTGGGTGTCCCAAGAGGCAGTGGCTCAACACTTCTTGCCCCTTGCTTGTTACATTAAACACTCAAAAAAAGCTGCTACTTGATTTTGCAATGAAGCTGCTGCAATGGGGCCCAGAGAGAACAAAAAAGCTAAATTCAAACTGACTCTGCTCTCTTTGGATGAACAATGAAGCCAATATAAACTACAAAGAACCGTTGGTCAAAGCAGTATATATAGAAGTCCTGAGATAAAAGTGGGTCCAAATTACATACATCACCCTGATCAGAAACTCTGAGAGAACTGAAAGATTTGAGAAGGATATATACATTGCTATAAGAATTCTTAAACCAAACTCTTATCAATATCTCCAGCAAGCACTATTTGGCATGCAAACGATTCTGCTTCATCCTTGATAAGCAAATTCATAAGAACAAGGTTCTAACAAAACCCAGCTTTCCAAAAATTCATTCTGAAGAACAGAGACTTCACTGTTACGTATTAAATTGACCAATAGATATGAACCATCTAAGGGAATTCAATATTCTTTGCAAAACAATTCCCATTACATGCTTACACTTCACAGAAACTAGGAAAAATAAAATGAAAACAATTACTTTAGCAAAAACAAGTGCTATACATTTTCATATTGGTAGGCTGGGAATAATAAAACTCAGGCAGAGGAGAAAATCGGGAAACCCTTTGAAATGATTGTGGATAGCATGGGTCAGTAAAATTACCAAACACATGTCCACATCAACACTACAATGAAGAGCCATCATCTCTCTACCACTTTTAAATAAACATAAGTTTTATCACTGTTTTTCTTCTTCCAAACCTTGAAAAAGCACTCGTAAATTGGTTATATGAAAAACTTGTGTAAGTACTCTGTGATGGGTTGAACGACAGCATAATGTCTGAGACAGGAACATCTAGTATGCTTTTGCTTATTTAGAATGTAACTCGGTACCAGGCATCTTAAACACTAATTCACCTAAATTCCAAAAAAGGACTATGAATGACAGGAGACTCCAAATGCTTCTCCTGTCATATTAAGGAGACTAAATAATAATAATACTATTAATAATAATTTTAATATGCAACAATTTGGAATCTCCTTCAAATTTGTGACACTCACTAGCCACCAACTGTGCACTTGGCCTACTAAAGAGATACTTGTTGAAAATTAGTATGAGAGTTATCAATACGCACTTTCATTGTAGGTCTGAATTTATAAAACAGGGATGTTTAAGTCTCTTTCTCAACCTCCAAATTATTGTCTAGTTGAACACTTATATATCTTCATATCACCTTAAATAGAGATAATCTTTATAGTAAATCACTAGTTTGACAACTTGCTTTGAAAACAAAATATAACACTGTAAGTAATTCAGCAAGTAACTCTTGAAGGTCTGCAGCTGACACCTGCTCTGCCTTTACCACAAATGAGCAAAAGTTCTAGTGAGCTGTTCCATGCGCCTTGCAATTTTCCAATGACCTCGCTCTGATAGAAAAATACTAAAATGAAATAGAAATGATTTTAAATTGCTATGTAATATATATAAAGATACTATGTAGAATAGTGGCTAAATAAAGATTCGTTTTCAAATGAAAACTATTCCATGTTAAAGTCATTATTGCTAATTCATTTGAGAAAAAAAAATCGAGAAGGAGCAGGAGGCAGTATAGGGTGAAGACACATTAAAATGGATGGACAAGGATGAGAGAATGAGAAGCAGAAAGGACACAATCTGGAAACTAGGGGTGGGCAGGTCAACAACAGAACCACACCTAGAGACAAGCGGAGCAGGGAAAGCAGCAGAGATAGAAGAGTGGTACTGCAGCAAGCAGACGCCGCAGCGGCAGTCAGAACTCCACTGATCACATTAGATCCATGGCTCCATCTCCAACACTATCATATTCCAAACTCGTCTCCTCTCCAAGATTGCTAAACATCCTCTGGAAATATTTCCTCAATTATTTCCTACCAAAATAGAATAAACAACTACTCTGAATAACATACTTTAAGCTCGAGTCCTACACACAAAGGTCTCTATTTGACACTTCCATTATTTCTACAATATCTGGCCACAGCATTTTTAAGAATTTTTGATGGCTGTTCTCTCTTAATCTGCATCTGGATAAGATTGGGGGAAAAAAAAAAAACAGTTTCCATCCTAGGTTAATGAAGTAAGGTTCATAAATTGTATGTTATCTTGAGTAATAACCTCAAATAATCTAGACCTTTGATTTATAGATTAGCCAAGACTAAGCCCTATCTCCTTGCTTCCAGTCACTGAAGTCAGGAAATACTGGTATTTCTAAACTATCTAGTAATGTCTTACACTGGGTTGTACTGACACCAACCCCAACTTCTTAGGATTTTAAATACCTGACCTTGGAGCAAGGTTGAGAAACTGCTCTGAACAAGGACAATGAATGGGCAGATCCACTCAAATGTTCAGCAAGTTGCTTAATTTTCACTGGAAATAAAGAACAAAGTAACAGACTACTGATATTCACAGATTTTGTAATGGCCAAATGTTGCTTTAGCTAATTTTATTTTATAACCACCAATTTGAATCCAGCCACTTATTGGAATGGTTGAATTTGAGGATAAGAGAAAAATGCAGTAAAAGGGAGGGGGGGCAGCATGGTAGGCTATCGGATAAATCCTTGCATTGCACACCCAGGGTCCCAAATGAATGCTGGTTCATATACCCACTGCCCCATTTCCCATCCAGCTCCCTGCCTGTAGACTGGGAAAGCCTAAACTTAGGATGACCTAAAGCCTTTGGACCCTGCACCCACGTGGGAGAGTGAGAAGAAACTGCTGGCTGCTAGCTTCAGATCGGCTCAGGTGTTCCTCTTGTGGCCACTTGTGGAGTGAGCCAGTGGATGAAACATCTTTCTGTATCTGCTCTCAGTAAATCTCACTTTCCAACAAAAATCAATAAATCCTAAACAACAAAAAAAAAAAAGAAGGAAAGAAAAGAAGTGAAATGAAGTGAAGAAAAAAGGAAAAAGAAAAGGAGGAGAGGATGAGAAGAAAGGGGAGCAGGAAGGGTCAAACTTTCCATTTGTTGATTCAGTCCCCAAAAGACTGCAACAGCCAGGGTTTGTGCTCATATGGGATACTGTGCTGCAGCTAATGGATATAGCACAACAATACAGGTCCATATAACATTATCTAAAAACCAACCAAAACACTGGGCCCAGAGAGGTAGCCTAGTGGCTAAAATCCCTGTCTTGTGCGCCCAGATCCCATATGGGCAGCGCTTCCAATCCCACTGATCCGGCTCCCATCCAGCTCCCTTCTTGTGGTCTGGGAAAGCCATGGAGTATGGCCCAAACCTTAGGACCCCCACACGCATGCGGAAAACCTGGAGGAAGCTCTAGGCTCCTGGCTTCAGGCTGGTTCAGCTTCGGCCATTGCAGTCACTAGGGGAGTGAGTCAACACTCAGAAGATCTTCCTCTCTGTATATCTGACTTTCCAATGAAAATTAATCTTTAAAAAAAACACTGACTGCATTTTAGACGTAAAATATAGATAACTACATCTTAGATTTTAAAAGTAGAGTGTTGCTGCTGTCACAGGTAAACTTGATAGCTATAAAACAACTTTGTAAGGCAAACTGTGTATTAGTTGAGGCAATGGAAAAAATTTTATAAGTTTGTTGTAGGTCAGCTGATCAGTGATGTAAGTGGACCTTTTATTTGGACAGATGAGGAGAGCAATCACTAATCGGATAGAGAACGAACAATAAAAATGTATAAAAGAAATCAGACTATGCAGTTAGTGCTTTTCTGTTTGAAGCTTGTAAATAACAGATTTTTTGAAACTTGTTTTCTGTGTACCCATTGGGAAAAAAATCTGGTCTTCATCTCATCTCTATAAAAACTTCTTTGTCAATAAAGATCGGCTTTCACAGGTTACAGACTTGATCATTACTCAGAATGATGTGGAAGCAATGCAGCCTTGACAAAGTCAGTTCTGTTTCAGCATAAACTGCTCTTCTTCCCCTGACTGTGAACACACAGATCAATACTCTTCTGTACAAGAATTTCTCAGTGAAATTTTCATTTATAACAAACAGCAACATAAAAAAAAAAAAGCCTGAAGCAGATCCTGTCACTTTTAGTTTAGAAGAAAATGCACTAATAAACTCTTACCCATGGGTCATCTTTGACAACAGGCAATCGTATGCCAGTTCTTATTAAAGACCATTCATATCACTGCCCCCAAAATTTCCTTTAAAATTACCATCTTTTGTATCCATGTAACAGGATGTCAGCTTTGAAAGTGCCAATGAGAGATAGGACCTGTCATGGTAGTTAATTCTCAGCACAGTTCAAACACTAGGACAGCTGACATCCAAGGGTATGTTTCTGGTTAACAATATTTATTTGGTGGTTATCTAGAGAAACAAGAAAATGTATTCCTTTAAATTGATTTTGAAATAAAACAGCTAGCAAAGGAAAACCTATACAAATTAAAGACTGCACAAACTAAAACATTGGGATGGGAGCAGCATTTAACTGAGCAGGTAAAATACGATATCTTACTAGTGTCTGGCTTGTGTCCTGGCGTTGGTTTGAGTCCTGCTTCCTGCTAACCTAGACACTAGAAGCAGTAATTGGCTTCGTCCTTTAAGACCCAAACAGCGTTCATGGTTCCCAGACATTATGAAGATTTGGAGAATAAACCAGGAGAGTTCTCCCTCTCTTTCTGCCTGGCACTCACTCTCTCTTTGCCTTAGAGATTTTCAATTTTTAAAAAATTTTACCTTTATTGGAAAATGACATTTATAAAGAGAGAGATCGTCAATCTGCTTTATCACTCCCCAAGTAGGTGTAACAGCCAGAGCCAAGCCGCCCTGAAACCAAGAGCCGGGAGCTTCCTTTGGGTTTCCCCCTAGGCTGCAGGGTCCCAACGCTTTGGGCTGTCCACTACTCCTTTCCCAGGCCACAAGCAGGGAGCTGGAAAGGAAGTGGAGCAGCTGGGATATGAAGTGGTGCCCATATGGGATGCTGACTCGTGCAAAGCAATGATTTACCCACTGAGCCACCAAGCCACGCCCAGATTTTGAAAACTTATAAAAATAATGTATGATTGTTGTCTGGCAAATTGGTAAAGGATGGCCCAAAGCCGTGGGACCCAGTATCCATGTGGGTCACAGGGAAGAGGCGTCAGGCTTTGGATTTTCTCAGTAATGTCCACTGCAGCCACTTGAAGAGTAAGCCAGCAGACAGAATGTTCTCTCTGTCTCTCCTCCTTTCTGTAAATCTGACTTTCCAATAAAAATTAATAAATATTTTTAAAATAATAAAAATAACATATGATTATACATACAAAATGGACAAAACTATAAAAATATATTTTGACAATATTAGCAACCTTGGGCTAACACATTCAAATCACCATCATATTCTAAATCAACCCTTCTCTCACAGAAATCACCTGGGCAGCTCTTTCTCAAATGCAAGATCTCATCTTGAAAGGACTCATTCTTATGTACCCTGATGCTTCTGACAAACGTCAATACAGTTTGTCTGTTTGTTTCATTAGGATTTCACAAATTTTTCCTTAAAATGTGTTCCAGGAGCTGGTACAGGGCACATCAGGCTAATCACCCACCCTTTAATGCCAGCATCCCACAAGGGTGCTAGTTTGTGTCTTAGCTGCGAGATCCACTTCTGATCCAGCTCTCTGCTTATGGCCTGGCAAAGCAATGGAGGATGGCCTAAGGCCTTGAGACCCTGCATCCACACGAGAGACTCAGAGAAAGCTTCTGGCTCCCAGCTGGGTTCAGCTCAGCTGTGATCACTGTGACCATTTGGGGAGTGAACAACGGATGGAAGACCTCTCTCTCTCCTCTTCTGTATTTGCAAAAGTCTGTCTTTCAAATGAAACTAAATATATCTTTTTAAAACGTTCCAAAATTTAACATTATTTTCACTTATGACAATTAATTACAATTTATATGCTTTAAAAGCAGTTTTTTAAATAGTCCTAAGTTCTAATTTTAACTGTACCTTTACAAAACTATTGCAGTATCTGTAACACAATATTGTTCAGTAAACTTCAAATGACTGTAAAGTGTTTTTGCATTTATGCATACTTTCCAAAGGTTAATATATGTAGTTATTACTACATCATAAATCCTCCATTCCTCTAGTAATGCAAGAATACTAAAAATATTTTAACAGTATTAATTATCTTAAATTCAAACATGCACCAGGATTCATAAACATGCATTGCCACATTTTCTTATGAATAAAATTTATAGGTTTAGACAATAATAAAACCTTTGACCTGGATGTTACCTCCCCCTAAGGCTTTAAAAACCAAAAGTAGTATCCACAACATTGTCTTAAACAGAAAGAGCTAGATATTATATGGAAACTAGATGGTGGAAGCATGGAATAAGACATTTTAATAGGATTAGCCCCCCTAGAGCCTTATAATTACCAGTTTGGTAAAAAAAACACTTGCTGTAAACTTGATAGATCAGCTTTATAGTATGGTTATAATTGGACTTTAAGAAATTATCAAAACTTCAAACGATGTGGTCTTTATGGTAACTTACAGTGAAGACCACTGTGGTTTGAAAATCAATCAAATGTGGGGTGATACTCTGTCGGCTCTACCTTCAGACCAGAGATGGTCTCCCCAAGAAACCGTTGAACTTATCTGGACAATAAGATGCTAGACTCTGCTTTGTAGATGCTTGCAATGAAAGAATCTCAACTGAATTTGAACTGTGTTAATGCAACAAGGTGGAGGAATCCACCACAGGGGGAGGGTCAGGGGGAGAGGGGGGAATCCTAGTGCCTATAAAACTGTGTCACATAATGCAATGTAATCCATAAAAAAAAATGAAAATCAATCAAATGACCTATAGTTTCTTTTGTTCTAGTAAAGCCATGCAATTTTATGCAATGCAAACAATTCACTTTACCTCTCACAATAAGTTGAGCAAAATTGGATACACCCGAACCTCGTTCTGACTGAGTTACACAGCGATACAAATCCTGGTCAGTTTTTGTCACTTCTTGCAATCTGAAGGAAGCGGCAAATCTTCTGTGATTGATGTTCTTAGTCTGGGCTACCGGTATATCTTCTCCATTTCGTCTCTGCAAACAGAAACCAATCTTTAAAAACAGATTCTTAACCTCACCATAAATCTAGGGCATCTTAGCAAGCAATATCTGTGATGAATTACTCTTGTGAAATAAGAAACCAAATATGTATGTACAGCCACAAATTTTTAAAAATGTAATTTAATCGGGAATAAGATTTGATATGGTATGTTATCCTTGAAAGTAGAGCAAACACTTAGTTTTCCACAAAATTACTACTACATCCAAGTAAATTATCAGGAAAGTTAAAGATTCCAGGGCAAATGACTCACTGCCCTGTGACAAGCACAAACTTCAATAATGTCTTCTGTACATGGCATATGCTGAATGTAACACGTTCATACCCACCTGTGTACCAAGCACCAATGCCGAATTTGTACTATTATCAGTATTGGTATGACTGGCAACCAATTTCTACATTTTAGAAGGAGTAACCTAAAAAGTCTACAAATCACAACCATACCTGTCCACACTGAAATTATTAGCCAGCATATTGATACTATCAGAATATTTTGCAAAGGATCAATATATATTGGCTATGAAGGAATGATTAAAAAATGCAACTATAATAAAATTTTTAACCTTCATATGTTAAAAAAAATCATAAAGTGACAAAAACAACCCACAAACTGTGACAGGATATTTGTCAAAGAAACAAACATCAAATGATAAACAGCCAGAATATGAAAAGATCTATAGTTTAATAAGAATGAAGATAACCCAATTAAAATGGACAGGCAAAAAAAAGAAAAAAATTGTATGTCAAACAACCATGAAAGCAAATTGTCAACTTAAATTTTACAACTTCAGTGTGTCAAAGACAAATACATAGTGAAAGAAAAGCAAAACTATGAGAACTGGTATAAGTGACCTGATATTCTCCCACATTATTTGTGATACTATCTCATAAAACTAAACAGAAACAAAATGATAAAATTACTGATATAAAGTCTAAAAGATGACAATGCTTTTAGAAGATGATGTTACTATTGCTAAAGTTGAGGATCAATCCTCAGAGCAAACCAATTCCTTTTCCAAATTTCTGCATTAGAACCACTCTTATATCCAGGAGTTAGGAGCAAGCTGAATTTAGAATCTTAACATGAGCCCAGATTTCTGAGTAGTGAATTCTAATTCATATTTTATTCATTCAGTAACTACAGAAACCATAAACTAAGCAAATTCAGCTGAAGAGCACACTGAGAAAATGTGAATCAGTTCCACAATGAAAAGGGCACAGTGCTGGCCTGTGGATGGTTCCCTTTCACTTGCCTGGTACTCACTAACCCGTAGCCTTCTGTTGACCACTATTACAAGCAAATAAAAATCAGCTCTAAAAATCAGCTACTCAAAAGAATATCCTTTAATAAAATTTCAAACATGAATTCAAAATGTCACAAAATAAGTCAGAGTTTAGCCACCTAGCATTATATTTTCAGGGAGGGCAGGGTCATTCTATTACCTTAAAAATTGCATGTACATATGTGTATGCAAATCACATAAAACACATCTACATAGTCTTGATCACAATCTTACCACTTTTCATTCTTACACTACTTTGTTCATTCTTTTCTGCTCATCCACCTATTCCATGATTTTTACACCAACAACTCTCGTTCATTCTCCTAACTAATGAAAAGAAAAAGCCGCATACCTTCAATAGCAGCTCACAGTATGATGCACATACCTACAAAATCAACCCCTCAGAGCATGCCCCACATCCGGGACTTGGGTGGGTGGGAAACTGGGTGGGGCTTCTCCCTCTGTATCCACTTTTAGCTCAGATACATGAAGGAAGTGGTATGGAAACGATGGTCTTACCCACTTCCCTGTAGCCCTTGAACCTTTTTTACCCCAATTAAATATGTAAAGATGGTCAAAAAATAAAAACATAAATTTAAAAAAATAATAATAAAAGAAAAAAATCAACCCAAGTATTCATGAAAATTTCAGCCTATGTTTTTACAATTAATCTGTCACTTCCTGATAATGTCTCTGACTGGAAGGAAGCATCACCACTCCCCTTTGTACACGATGTGGTTTTGTCTTCAACCTACCTCCAGCAGTACTGACGGCCTTTGTCACTATTCCACTGATATTTAAACTTCTCCATTTGTTCTACAAGACTAGCTAATACCTCCTACCTGCTCTATATACCTTTTAAAATCCCTTCTCTTGGCTCCAGCAAGATAGCGTAATGGTTAACGTCCTCACCTTGAACACGCTGGGATCCCATAAGGGTGCCAGTTCTAATGAACATGCTGGGATCCCATATGGGCGCCAGTTCTAATCCCACCAGCTCCACTTCCCATCCAGCTCCCTGCTTTTGGCCTGGGAAAGCAGTTGAGGAGGCCCAAATTGGGACCCTGCAACTGCGTGGGAGCCCTGGAAAGAAGTTCTTGCTCCCGGCTTTGCCTTTGCAGCCACTTGGGGAGTGAATCATGGGACGGAAATTCTTCTTCTCTGTCTCTCCTCCTCTGTGTATATCTGCCTTTCCAATAAAGAAACAAATAAACAAATCTTTAAAAAACAAAAGAAAAAATCCCTTCTCTTATAAAGAGATCATGAATTCTGTTATTATTTGTATTTGAACGTATGATTGCATTTGTTCATCTTCACTATGCTGTTCTCACAATACAACACATTCAAGGGAGAACAGGTTTTCTTGCAACATAGCATATGCTCATTCTAGGAGATCTACTAGTAGCATTCCTGTTCCTACGGTGCATACTATACACCTATTCTGCTACCCAATCATCTCTCACACTCTGAAATTCCCATCAAGTACAAATATTATTCCAAGTTGCTGGGATTATGAGTAAACCAAATTATCCTCATATCCTAGTCCTAACACCTTCAAAGACCTCAAGTTCACACTCAAAAAAAGTGAAGTACTACAGTGTCTTTTACTGCATGGAAAAATTCAAATCCCTGTGCTGTGATAGTATCTCCTGGAATTGTAGCTGCCCACATGATTCTTTCCCCAAAGCATTCAATCATCTGCATGGTCAGTAAGTTCCCACTTTCTGATCCTTTATTTTATAACCTGTTATTTCGCAGAGATTCATCAGTCTAATATAATTCTGGATTATCCTAAATTTCTGTTATATCTGCATTGCCAATTTCTTTCAACCAATTTTAAAATTACTAACTTTTTTCAAATCAGTCATTTATTTGCCATGAAAAATCTATGTTAACCAAAAAGAGATATTCTGTATGATTTTCATAATGATTCCATCATTTGTGCCTGGCATTCACATCCCATCAATTAAACAGACAATTTAATTTCAACTATTGTTCCATGTGCCATAAATAACACCATAAAGGGCCGAGATTGGGGTGCGCAGAAGGACTAATGTTTAAGATATCCCATGGAATTTCTGTATCTTCGGGTGGAGAGGCTAAATTGAGAAACGGTTCCTTCACTTCCAATTTTGCTTCTTGCTGACATGTAGTTTGGTAGAAAAGAGATTATAGATCAAACACTTAATTTACTCATGTGGGAGACCTGAGTTGAGTTTTGGGCTCCCAGGTTTGGTCTGCTCCAACACTGGCTATTCCCAATTCTCCTTCCATTTCTCCATTTTTCTCTCCTTCCAAGCCACTACAGCCATCAGGACAGCAAATCAGCAAATGGGAGATTATTCATTCTCTCTCTCTCTCTCTCTCTCTCTCTCTCTCTCTCTCTCTCTTTCTCACAAACACACACACACCTTCCTCCCTCCCTCCCTTTCCCCTTCTTTGACTCTACCTTTCCAATAGGCTGTATATAGTCTACCAATAGTAACACAGAAACTCGAAACCGAATTTAATGACACATTATCCAGGAGCATTTTCTCCACACTAAATCAAAGATCCTTATTATATTTTTTATCAAACGTCTAAATCAGTGTATTCAGTATGTGCTTTTGAGCCTCAAAGAACTGTTTCAATGAAGCAATCTATTTTATTGCACTAAATGTAATTGTCTTTGCTCATAATCTAGCATGACTACACATTACACTTAAAGGACAGAGTCTACGTCACAGACATTATAGAAGACAAAACCCCACATACTAGCTAGGTATTTACTGGGTACTTTCAATTCATCACAGTAGGCAGGCCATAAACAAGGATATTGGAAATAGTGGTACATTTCTTTATGTATCAGTGTATACATAAATTATCTGCTTAAATAATTTTGTATGCAATTATTTCAGTATAAAAATTATCAAAGTTATTACATAAAATTACATAATTTTTAAAGTTCCAGGAACACAGACTTAAAACATCAGGTTTATCCTACTGAAAAAAAAAGTTTAAACCTATGCATAGTTTTTATATCATACATATTTTCCATGAATTATCTGAAGATTGTTCATATGCACAAATTTTAAATTGAATATTAAAATTATAGGATCCAAGTATGGAAATTAAGCCATTTGGCTTTTACTACTCACTTTTCCCTTCCAGATACATCTCATGCCTTTTTAATTTGAATTTGTCACTTAGCAAGAGAAAACTGAGCAAAGCATCGCAAATCCTGAGTGTCATTACTCTTCTACTAAATTTGAAGAACTTCATAACACAAGATGCATCCAGTGTTTACAGGACCGGTTCAATTTCTGTCATAAAGCAGGATAGCTGTAAATGAGGTTGATTTTTCATTGTCTGTTCCAAGCATTCTATTAATCAAATACATTAATGGTGACATATTTTGAAATGGGTGTGTGTGCTTATTCTGGCAAAGATAGATGACAGAAATAGGCCATTTCTAGCAACGTTTCATCATTTCTAAAAAGACACACATGAAAGTGGCTTTCGTTTTCTTTTTCTCCACGTCATGCCTAAAATTGGAACAGCCTACTTGTCACCATGTTAGGGAACGATCGAAGGGAAAGGCTGATGTACGAAGGAGAGCACACAGGAAGAAAGAAAGAGATTCATGATCAAGTCTTTAAGACTGTGTCATTGACTCTCGGAAACCCTTTTCTGAACAACTCCTGTTGAGTGAAATAATATTTCCTGTTTTCTGCTACATTCGGTTTCCAAGTATCCCTAAGACGAAAGACTGAAACAGTTAAAATATGACACAGTTTATTCGGCTTCTCCTTTCGAACCTTGAGGGATAAAACTAATCCGATTTAGTTTCAAATTAAATAATGTAGCACTTAGAACACTTGCAGAGATCATTTCACTCTATTGACTTAAAGAAAAGATTGAATTATATTTATTGTTTAATTTATTTTTCACTGTCTTTTCTGGGCACACAGTTACGTGTAACTCCATCATCTTCATACAATTATAAGACCAGGGAAGAAACAATTTTCTTATGTTTAATATTTAATTCCCTGTTGTAAACATCAAGAAGACTGCCTATGGATGGTCAATACACATCTTTTTTCCTTTCTTTAAATTAACCCCAAGTGAATCTGTATGAAAACAGCTAAGTTCAAATGAATGATATAGCAATCGACTGAATTAATCCCAAGAACCTAAGGTTGCTTATAAGGATTTGCTTGTTATCATAAATTTGTTTGAATTTCTATTCGCATTATGAGATAATGATCATTGCCAACATCATCACCAATATTACCATAGGAACAATACATTAATGAATCTCAACAGCATTAGAGGCATCATAGGAATGTAAAAGTCTTAGAAATGTTCAATTTCTAAAACTAAGGAAAAACTGTGGCTCTGAGACAATACTCATTCATGTCAACCAGAAATTATTTATTTGTATAAATGACACACCTTAGGAGAAAATAGTGTTCTTCTATTTAAAATTATACTAATATGACAATATATAGACTATCTGTTAATGGAAGCAGGGTAAACGATATCTCACATTAAGAAAATTAGGTATGAAATACTACAATTCTCATTAGAAGCAGTATAAAATAGTGCTGTGAATAGCAAATTTCTGGAAATGAGATCATTAACTGTAACAACAACAACAAAAACAGAGTCAGCTACCAAATAAGAAAAGAGTTTGATTGCAGGAAACATAGGCATCTGTGTAATACAGCAAGGACAAGGTGAGCAGTAACGGAAGTCTGCCAGGAAGAGGCATAGTGGACAGAAACCAAGCCCGAGAGAAATGACACTCAGGATTCCAGTACAGAAGTGACCATTTATGAAATTTATGTCTCATCACTTCTCAAATCTCTATGCTTTTATCTTCTTCCCTGGGGATTGGAAAAAAAAAAAAACCAACCTGCATCTGGTTATTTAAATACTGTGAGAATATTAGGTAAGTGTAAAAGCATTCACTGTCAATCCAGATAACAGTAATATTCTGAAACAAGGACAAAAACAGTATCTAACCAGAAAATCTATGTTGTAAATCTGATGGTCTTCTGATATCTCAGTCCAGCTAAATTACACTCCATAGTTGTTCAAACACAAAACCAAGTGTCCCAGTGAAATTATGTTGAAGATAAGGCTTGTAGCCGGTAAAACGTGAATGAACCTCTCACAGACAATGTAGTTGAACTTGGAGTGTGTCTGCTGCAAGGCCTCAGGGGCAGAGATGAGGCTTCCTTGAAGAAGGAAATAGCAGCATCAACCTAATCCTGGCTCCTCCAATCTGATCTTCCTAAGCAATGCCCTAAAGATGTCAGATACACCTGGGTAAGCCCCACATTCATGTAAATGGATACCCTGAGATAGAGCTCCTAATTGTTAAGTGGACTTGGAACAATCATGAAAAAATCTGCTTTATCGATGAGCTTTCTAGTTGAGTTCTGTATATTCTGAACCTTAATCTTTTCCCCTGTAATCACATTAGACAGAAAGGCAGCAAAAACTTCCATTTCATGACAAAGAAGACACTGCACATCCATGACATGCAAGTACTAAAAGATACAAAATATAGTGCTGTTAGACATATTCCTTATCAAATGGAAACAGCAAAGTCTTGGGTACTGATATATTTCCTTCTGTAGAACATTTTAGTAATGCTTGGAAATGAAATGACTGTTTCAAACTGCAACAGAGAAAATGTGGAATGTAAGTCATGAAAGTTGACAAAAAATTGAGCTCCCTAATGTAAAATAAGAGAGATGTGGGTGGACAGTAAACTACTAGATTTGAAGGCTCTGGGGAAATTTGTGGCACTTGGACAGTTTTTCAGTATGTCTGAAGCTCCTGTATTAGAACATACGAAGAACAAGAAAGAATAAGGGGGTAAAGTTTGCAAAACAAACAAACAAACAAACAAAAAAACCAGCAAGGCTAAGAACTATGTGCAGAAATTCCAGAAAACAAGAAATCATGCTTTTAAACAGAACCCCAAACAACAGCAGAGGGAAAATTCTTAAGGCCAACTCTATTGATTTCACTCAGGCTTACACTGCAAGAAAATTAATTTCACATATAAATGAACAAGCATGAAGATCAGCAACTGGTGCTATAGTGTAGCCCTCAAACTACAGCTTTAGCATATCTTGTGAGCACCACACAAATCCCAACTGCTCCACTTTCAACGCCGCTCGCTGCTGATGTGACTGGGAAAGCAGTGAAGTGCTTGGGCCTTTCTACCCAAATGGTGCTCCTATTTCTTAGCTTTGGTGTGGCCCAGTTCGATTAGTTGTAGACAACTGAGAAGTGATTTAGCAGATGGAGGAGCTCTTTCTCTAACTATGACTTTCAACACATAAATAGATGCTTAAATTAGAATAATGAAGATCAAATCCCATTTAGACTTTTAAAATTAAACAGAATGAAGAACAGAGTTTGGTCTTCAGAGTCTATGAAGGTAAAATCAGAACACCTTGCTCTCTCCAAAGATGAAATTGTAATCTGACATCTCAGATCCACTAAAGCAGAGGCAGTCATTGTCAGCTCAGCTCAAAGCCCTCTTCGATATGACCACATCTCTGACTGCAGTTCCTGGGATGGAAGCAAAACTGTAAAGTAACATGTTGAAATAAAAGAAAAAAGTAATGACATAATGACAGCATGTGTATATGTATATGCAAAAGCTGCATGCTGACAAGAGTGAAGATAAAGATACTGAAAACTTCATTCAATAAAACAAATGAATAATTATAAAAATTTTCTAAACTTTACATTATGTCACCGACAACCAAGATATTTGTAAGGGAAAAAGATATGGTAACTGAAGATCTCTTAAACAAATTAAGGGCAAAGATTAGAAAAAGATTGATTTCAGAACTTGGGGAGAAAACAAAATATCTCACAACAGCTAGCATCAACAAAGCTCTACCAGAATATGAAGTTTATGTCAAAATGAATCACGAGCCACACTCAACAAGCAGTGTTCCACTGGTCAAGGATGGGACAATCTGAATACTTTCAATAGTATCAACTGCGATGATCGAAGCCGGTTACATTTTTAGGCCGATGAGATCATAATGACAATTTAAAAAATCAGTTTATGTGTGAGATTTTAGAGAATCAATTCATTCTATGGAAACCAGCATATAAAGCACAAATCAGAACGTTTATTCTCCCCTATCCTTATCTCCTAAGCAAATAAAAAAGAGATAAATAAAAAGTAATAGGATATCACAAAATGCAACTTTCTGAGAAGGAAACAGGTATTAAGTACCAGCTGTTGCTGCCAAGACCACAACAAGAAAGGCAAGGTCATTCTGTGGTCCTCATAATGACATGAAGTGTTACCAATACTACTGCTGAAAGATCAAATATCATTGGTTCTCGCTGCCTATTTTTAGGAATATAAGGAGACAAACCTGGTGAACTAAAGAAAGCATTATTATGCAGTCAGCAAAAAGCCAAATTTCACAAAGCCTAGTTTTCTCAACAAACTACAATGCAATAAGAGCATAAAACCAATATCAGAAACACATTAAAATTACAGTTACTGTTTCAACTAGATAAGATTAAAGTGTCATACAGTGAGACACATCTCTGAGTGAAGAAAACTTACAAGGGTTAAATGTCATAGCAGTGCGTAAATTCAGAGGAAGAAGAAAGTTCACTTCTACCTGCCGTGGAACATGTACAAGCTAAGCAACAGAAGCCTCTGTAACGGCTGGCAGAGCTTTCTTTATGATAAGTGGGGGCTCAGAACATTTTTTTCAATCATAATAATTTTTACATATGTATGGATTTGTGCCAAAGCTTCATGTTCTGATGCTAATCATAGTAACTCAATGGGAAGACTGTACAGCATACAATCTGTGACATATCTGAAAAGACAGTTCTGCAAACACTATGAGAGCACATCATTCCTACGCAGAAAGAGCAGCAAGTTGTTTTTTATAGATGTCAACAAGAAGAAACCCTTAAGCTTCAATGACCATCAAGCTTTCACTCCATTGCTCCAGGGATAGACACTGAAGGGAACGAACATTCTGTATAATATTCACTTAAATCAATTATATTGCCTGGAGACATTAACTCTAGTTTATGAATTATTAATAAAGCAAAAATGTGTAACATCCATGTAAGAAAGCCATATACATTCAGACAATATAACCTCAGTAGTACCTAGAAATCCTAAAAATGGAGTATGATTCAATTTTCTGAAATTCACTGTTACATAAACATGCTCTCTTCAAGATGCCAGTAGCTGGAGGTTAAACTTTCTAACCCATTACGTAGGTCAACAAATTTTTTTTTTAAAGATTTATTTTTATTATATTTTCATTGGAAAGGCAGATATACAGAGAGGAGAGACAGAGAGGAAGATCTTCCGTCCGATGATTCACTCCCCAAGTGAGCGCAACGGGCCGATACTATGCCAATCCGAAGCCAGGAGCCTCTTCCGGGTCTCCCACACGGGTGCAGGGTCCCAAAGCTTTGGGCCGTCCTCGACTGCTTTCCCAGGCCACAAGCAGGGAGCTGGAAGGGAAGCGGGGCTGCCGGGATTAGAACCGGCGCCCATATGGGATCCCAAGCGTGCAAGGCGAGGACCTTTAACGACTTGCGCCACCGCGCCGGGCCCGTAGGTCAACAATTTTACCTCCAGAACTATGAGCAGAATTCTTTATAACAAAGTCCTGATGGAATGATATAATGCTAAGAACTAGAATAAATCAATGGTTCAAGCAAAAACAGAACTAACAAGAGTGACTCATTATTAGCCAGCAAATGGATCACAGTTTCTTAAGTGGAGCAGAATTAATTGTGAACTAAGGTATACACAGAAAACATTACAATAACTTCAACAGAGTATGAACAGGGAAAATTAGAAGTAACTAGATGGAAGGCTCTTATTTCGTGGTCAGTTCAGGTCCAGAACGCTGTATAAGCGACAGAGTCTACACTCCTCTTACTTCCAGTGACCCACAGGTTAGGAAAAAGTCCACACTGAAGACAACAATCTTCCTGTAGTTTAATTGCCCCCTCAATCCCAGCACCACACAGAGGTTTAATTGGAGCACAAGCTTCAAATCATCTTAGTGACTTTCATTCAAGCTAAAAAGAGATGGAAGAATTTGAAAGGCCAACTCCTACTTCACTCTGATTTAGGGTCATTTAGATGTAATTAAAGAAGCTGCAAGAAGGAATGAACAATGGTTTCTAAGGGACAGCTTTGTTTCAAATATAAAATAAGGAAAAATCATCTTGGACTGACATTCTAAAGATGAGGAATTTCAGAAACCTGTCCTTTAACACTCCAGTTACATCTTCCCAAATTCTGTAAACTGCTACCAACCAGATGCAAACTTCTGCCTTAATAATTGATAAAGTCTCTTAGGTCTCCTAAGTATTGATTCTCCAATCCTCCTGGCATTATCCAACCTCAGGATTTTACTGTGTGACGTCTGTAAACAGTCTCTTCCCCAGCTGTCTCAGCCTTGGTAGGTTCCCTACTCTGTCTTGTAACATTAACTTCCCATTTCCAACAACATTTACTAAAGAGGCCTTCCCACTTGCTTGAGTTGTCATTGGTCTTTTTGTCAAAGATTAATTGGTTGTATTTGTGTGGGTTCCCTTTTGGAGCTTCTATTCTATTCCATTGATCTTCCTTTCTGTCTTTGTGCCATACCAGGCTGTTTTGAATAACCACTGTCTATCTATGTCCACGGTCCGGGATTGTGATTCCCCCCCTCAACTTCTTAAGTTTTTCAGGATGGTTCCTACTATTTCGTGGTTTGTTGAGCTGTGTTTCCTTTCCAATGAACTTTTTGAATCATTGTATCCTTCGGAATGTTTTTTGGGCAATTTGTTTGGAATTGCATTGAAAGTATATTGCTTGTGGCAGTAGAGACATTTTAATGATATTATTTTGCCTATCCAGGAGCACGGAAGTTGTTCCAACTTTTGAGGTTTGTTTCAAGTCCTTTTAAATAGTTGTATTTTTCCCTTCGAATAGGTCGTCCGACGCTTTTTGGTTAGATTTATTCCCCAAATACTTCATACATCTCTCAGCTATTTTGAATGGTAATCCTGTTGTTAGATTTTCTTCCTTCTTGGTTGTTTTATTGCGTACCTATCTGTTGATTTCCGTTCGTTAATTTTGTACCTCCCCCACTCTGCCAAACTCTCGTCAAAGTTTCTGCACTTTCCTGTATTGAGTCTCCTGGTTTTTCTATGTCTAGGATTAGGTTCATCTCAAAGTGAAAGCTTGACTGCTTCGTGTTCTATACGAGTATGCCTTTGATTTGTTTGACAACTTGGCTGATAGCCGTAGAAACAAAAAGATAGACCCACATCTATCTCCATACACAAGATCCATTCTACATGGATAAAAACCTAAACCCTACCATCCAAACCCTTCAAACCTCTGCAAGAAATGTTGGAAATACCCTGCAAGACCCTTAGGATAGTCCCAACTTTCTAAGAAGGACACCAAAAGCTATAGCAGTTGAAACAGAATAAACAAATGGGACCTCATCAAACTAAAGCCTTCGTACAGCAAGGGCTAAACAATTCAATCAAATAAAAAAGCAACCCACAGAGTGGGAACGATCTTGCCACACACGATAAGGCGATAGGGCTAATTTCCAGTATAGACAAAGAACTTCAAAACTACCAAAAAACCAAAACAAACAAGCCACTCAGAAAGGGGCACGAAAGGGCAAACATTATCACAAAAGGATCTAATCCAAATGCAAACAAACATTTGAAAAATGTTCCACACCTACAAAAGGGAAATCCCAAATTAAAACACGAGAGTAACCTACCTAACCCCAAGCAAGATTGGCCCACATAAACAAAACACCAACGACGCCTGCTGGCGAGGATGCTGAAAAGAACCCTACTCCACGCTGTGGACTGCAAATTGTACAGCCTCTATGGAAATCAGTCCTGGAGAACACTCAAACAACTCATAATTCTCATACCATATGGACCCACAATACACTCCTAGGAAATTCCAAACACCTGTTTTACACAAACAACATGCATCCCTATGTTCATTGCAGCACAATCATATTGCCAAACATGGAACAACCAAAATGCCCATCACAAAAATTGATAAGAAAGCTTGTTCATCTACTCCATGAATACTACTCAGCTATAAAAAAAACAAAATGCAGTTCTTTGTGCTAAGGCACAACTGGAAACTAATATAATGCTAAGAAATGAGTGAATCCCAAAAATTAGAACCACATGTTTGCCTGATTTAAACGTGTAATTTTTGTTTGTTTTTGTATTTTTTGAACGGTCATTGATACTTTCTCAACCCAGAGTTTTCGAAGAATGAACTGCATTAGTTTTAACATATGTTACCCAATCTGTCAATTAATTCCATATTTTGTATAATGATACTTGAGGCCTTGTTTGCTTTTAAACTGACCCGATCTTTTACACTGGTAGACCTATCTGTCAACCATAGAAGTCTCCCCAAAGCCACTGTACTTACTGGAACAATAGACACGGAACTTTATGCTACATAAGTGTTTGGCAAGCAATGAATCTCAACTGAACCTTGATCTATGTTATGCACCAAGGGGAGAATCCACCATGGGGAGGGGTGTGGGAAGGGAGGGGGAATCCCCACGCCTTATGAGCTGACTACATATACAATGTAAGCAATCATAAAAAAAAAAAAAAAACTTCCCATTTCCATGATGAACCTTACCCTTCAGTAAGTTCATTCTCCTTATGTTTCTATTCCACTTCAATACAGAGTTCAATTTGTGTCTTTAAAAATTAACAATCATGCACACGTTATATTCTCCAGTCACACCCAAGGCCTCCATCATGTCTTCTCTAATGATTTCCCAAACATTTGGTCCACAGCACCTACTGTCTTCTCTGAGGTATAGTTCTTACATTTCTACCAAGACTCTCCTCACTCAGTTATAGACTCATTCCCCAGACATCAATGTGTTGTAAGAACAAATGGTCCTATCCCAAACCTCTCACAGGCATCAAGTTCCTCTTTATCTTTGGGAGATGCTTCTTCTGTTTGGCACTTCAATTGACTGCAATTCTACTACCTCTTATAGATTTCACTATGTGTAAATTATAAAGTTCTTTCATGTAGACCTTTCATCAAGAAAGCTGATCATAAAGTGTTCTTGTGATTTCTGAACATGAAGCTTTAAAATCATCAGTAAGTATTTCTATAAAGAATGAACCAGTTCTACAAAGAATGAATTAAACCCTTCTTGTATTTGTCCCATATTTTAATGTTTTTAACAATCTGATAGTCATTCAGAAAACTCACCATATATCATTTCTCTAAAGCAATTTTCTACTTTTCCTCAAGTTCATTCAGTGTCCAGGTAATTATATATTACTTTTTCTTAATCTAATATTTCAGAAGTATGTTAACTACTTTTAATGCCAATAACCTAGAAAATGTCAAAATTCTAACTCTAGGCATTAAAATACTTTTTTTCTTATGGAACATGTTTTTATTTTTTTTAATGATATCTAATGTGAGTCGAGCAAATACTACACATGTATTTAGCTTGATTGCCCTTGCAATATTCCTCTAAAATCAGTTTTTCATGAATTATCACTTTAAACAGTAGTATCTAGGCACAAGTCAATGGCGTCAGAGAGCTTTCATACATTATCAAACTATGACATTTTCTGTAATTTTCTCTTAAAATAAACAATATCCAGAGTAGTAAACTCTCTTGAAAATTATGAAATCAGTTTCTGAACCATTCATATCAGGGAAAATACTATAAGGAAATAGTACAGGGTGTGGGCGTCACAATGCAGTTTCAGTATTCATTAATTGGCATTCGAAATGTGACACATTTAACCAGTTTCACCATTTGCATTTTCAAATTACATTGAATACTTAAAAAGTCATACTTTAATAGTTAATAAATACGAAAAATGTTGACTGATAAAAATTCTTACTAAAATAAATTTTAAGAAATGTGCTTTTCAAATTTGACGCTGTAAACATAAACAACAGAAATGATCAGGGCATGTGCCTAAACAGGTAAAGCACTAACTAATATGTTGCCCAAAGTTTTTCATCAGCTATTTTTAACAGTCCTCAGCTGACAACAGTTGGTACAACAAGAGGTCAGCCTCACTCTGGTTGTTTTTGAGAACAATTTGCATCTCATTTTACCAATTCCATTCTGCAGTTATTCCTCTCAAGCCATTGCTTATATTATCTGTTGCTCCATAAGGAATGACATTTCCTTTGGCTGAGAAACTCGCTGTATCACACTACATTAGCAGCTCTGAGACTCATCAAGGGCAAAGCAGTGCCCGACTTTCTCCCTTGGCAGGCCCGTGAGGAGGCACCTTGCCAGCACCTGCAGCGAAGGCGGACAGATTGGCTGAATTGCCACAGCTTTGATGGCAATCTGCACAGGATTACTAGTCACACATTCAACAGCATCACTGCAGTTCACCAAAACAAATGGTGCCATGTAATCTGCACACACAATTCTGTACTTTCAATAATTCCACTGTCAAATTTCTCTGCCCAATTCAATGATGCATATCCGCCAAGCTCTGTAATGATGGATGGAGTCATTAGCATTTTAGTTTCTACACTGAACCTGAAGCCAAAGCATATGGTCTGACAGATGTTCCACCAATGGACTCTGTTTGATTTGTTGTGTAGATGCCCACTTACACTGGACCTTCATTATAGTATACTAGTTTTTAAGTTATTCTATTATCCCTGCTTCAGTCCTTCCACCTCTGCAAGAAATACTCGGTGTGGGCATTCTTCTAGCTCAGCTGAAACTCATGTTTACAAATTATCTACAAATTACATCTAACCTCTTCCAGTGGACAAGATGAACAGAAATAAGAATAATGTTTAAAGGCTATTCCTACCTATGGCTTCATTAACACTGCTTTTGAGTTGAGCATTCAATAACATGTGTTATATATTCACTTTAGTTTGTCTTTTCTGCACAGATCTTACAACTGTATCTTTATGCACAACCATACAGTCAGCATCATAATCAAGATGCTGACATAGTCCCAGGAAGATCACATAGGCTGACTCCCAATCAATCCTTACCCCTCCACCCCCTCCCCCCGGAGACGAGCACTCTGCTGATATGTAGTGACATATTAGTTTTTGTTTCTTCTGGAATTCAAAACAAATGGATTTACACTGTATGCCCTCTTTTGTATCTGTCATGTTTCCAAAAATACAACACTGCTGAGACTCATCCATAAGGGTACATACATTCATTCTTTTTCATTGGTGAAAACATTCCATTGCTTCAATGAACCACCCATCATTCAATTATTGCCCTATCCCTAGACATTTATGAACAAAACTGACAGATATTTTTGTGGGCATATCTTGAATCTTTCTCGTGAAGAAACAGTAGTGCTGCACCATGTTAGTTATATGCATATATATTTACTTTTTCCTGCTCGGATTTAATGAGTACTTCAAAACGTTCATGGAAAATTATAAATAAGTTTATTTTGACTTTAAAAATCTTTTTAATTGCTGTATTGATGTTACACTCTTTTCTATATTTTTTTGAAAAGACAGTACTGTTCTTTTCAGTAAGAGTTGCAATAAAACTGCAGTAATTTTATGTACCCACAAACTGCACAGCTTAATTATTATTTTTCCTGTAAAAACATGACACTTCTCAGGAATATGCCCAAGTGGTTTTATTTCAGTTTAAAGTATACCTTAAAATTTCATTTATGATCTTATTTTTTATAACCTGAATATTGTCAGCTCTATTCACTACAAATTATCTGGCACTGGGGTCGTTTCCAATTGAATTAAAATGAGATAGTTCTAAAATTTATTGTAACAGTTGAAAAATATAGGTTGATGTGGAAAAATAATTATGGAATGTCTTGACAAAAAATAATATATTTAGATCTACCATAGTTCCTTGAATAAAAATGCAATTTGGATGTTCTAAGACTGCTTTTATTCTATGTCTCTTTTTGCCACATAAATATATCACAGACTACACTTTAATAAACTATGTTCCAAAAAGCCTCAAAACTGTGTCATGTCCCTAGTTTCCTGACACGCAAGACACTGCTACAATTAGTTCTGTTGTTTCTGATATCATTACTTCATTCAGCATTTACAAACAAGTTGAGGTGGACTATACACGCTGCTATCACTTTCTTTATAGTTAATGATCTACAAAATTATGACCATGAAAATTGATGCAGACAATAAATTATATAGGTTGACTAACACAAGAAAGAATACTCCATATGCACTCGCTCTAGAACCACTTGATGTTATAAAAATTCTACAACATCCTGAGTTAACAACTTGGTTTTTCTCCATGTTTCAACTTGCCAGAAATTTATGTCAGCTTCTTCAGTAACATCATTGAAACATGAATCAAAAACAAAAGAAAATTTATCTGCTAAGTATATTTCCATACACATATATTAAATGACAAATATACATAGGTATTATGGTGAATATCTTTCATATAGATGTGGAGCATCATGTTTCCTTTAAGAAGGAAAATTGGTAGCTTTCCTAATTTTGAAAAATTTCCCCATATTTAGAAATGTCTTACCAGTTGAAGTGAAAAGCATCTAAAATATTTGGAAGACAAAAATTTCATCACAATGCATTATTTCACCTGATCATGGCAAGACTAACAGCTACTTTACTATTCCATTGTTTCGTTGATTTTATGCAGAGAATGTTCTTAGAGTTGTCTTAATAAAAAACCCTAATCAGATATTTTAAGCAGTTCTTGTCACACTGCCATTTAATTTTAAAGTATTTTTCATAAAAAAACAACATACCCATTTTACAATCTCCCATCAAACAAAAAGGTTTTCAACATATTAGAGAACCTCAAAAGTAATATTAAGGACCAAGCTTAACATCACAGAGTTAGAAGGCATTTTCTTCTCTTTCCAACATCTCCTTTCATATATAAGTTTAGTGAGATCAGTTATAACTTAATGAAATCTCTAAGGTGACTAAAATTAAGTGAGAAGGGAAAGGAGGGTTAGAATTTAATTAAGAATTAAAACTGGGTTTCTTGAACTCAATTGTGATTCTATGCCTAAAGATAATAACTGGAAATCTATCTATATGGACTAGCTGATAATTTTTCTCAAATTTTTCACACAATTTTTAGCCCCAAAATATAAACATTTTTCTTTCTAGCACTTGGCCAACTATAAAGTCATTCCTATACACATGATTAGTATTATCTAACTCACTGTTCTCATGGTACCACCATGAAGAAAATGCTCATATTATTTAAAATATCCCAAAAACAAACAATAGATTTCAAAATTGCTTCAGCATGGAGAGAAAGGAGTGTTTACAGAACACTCAGGTAGTTTAGGAAGCGTTATAGCAAGAAGTAGAGATGCTTTGGAAAGCGTAAGAAGGACACGTGCATTGCTGCAGAACTGGGCAGTTTCAATGTCAGTCATGAAATACACAAAAATTCATCTTCTGTGGCAAATACCAAGAGAAGGGGGAAATACCAAGAAGAATAAACAAGAAGACATTCCACTGACTATTTTGGCTTTCATTTATTGTTTGAAGAAATGAAATTTTAATGAATCACAAAAAGATGAGGTGATTAACAGGCATATAAAGAAACAGAATGAATAGTATTTTGACTACAACACACTCGGAGGGACCCAGAACAGAATGTCTTTGTTGCTAAAAGCAGCTGTAAAGTGAGTGTACAAAAACCTTTCCAATTCAACGCCACATTAAATTATGGGGCATAAAACCAGGAACAGACCACCGAGCCACAGGGTCTCCAAGAAAAAGTACATATTTCACAAGTACAGCCAAATGAATATGAATTTTTGCAACTAAATGTAAAATTAAGTAAAATAATTTTGAAATGTGCATAAATTATTTCTGTTTATTCAGATGACCAGAAAAAAAGGATTAGAAAATTGAGTTGGTATTTAGTTGATAATCAGACAATGACAAAAACAAAAGGAAGTCTTTCATTCTCCTGTTTGGACATAAAATATGGTATTCTGGTAACTGGAAATCAGTTTACAAAAATAGTGATAATGAAATTAATATCAAGTACATCTGCTCTAACACGATTAATAGTTTATGAAAATCCGATAAAATTACATATACAACTTGCAACAATAATGTCAGGTACTTTAATAGGCATAGTTTCAGTAATCATTTATTAGTACCAGCACCCAAAGCACCTGCAAACTAATGATTATCCTGAACACTAATTTCACTTCTCTAACAAATATATTAAAATAATTCCTCACCTATGTGCTCAAAACACTAAGTTAATCAAACAATGATTTTTATATCTTGTCTCTAATGGCACCCTCTAAAATGTACAGTCCTAAACTAATTAAATCCCTTTCCTTATAGTGATGAAGTTACAGCCAAAAATAATAACAATAATGCAATTGCTCACAGAATATTGTATAAATATCATCTGTCTTTGAATATGTGGCTGAACTGCCCAGAGTCAGAGGCGGAGGCTCCCGTTTAAAGCTGCTCTCTGCTCATTCCACATCCCGGTACTCTGGGATTGACAGACTTGCTGCAAATTCTCAGAAGGCAAAACAGTATTTCTTGGTTGACAGTTTTTTCTTGGGTGCTTTCAAAAACTGTTTCTATGCACAATTTACATGCCTCCAACACATACAATGAATGCGCAACTAATCAAATAGAAATCTACTAAGGATTAAGTAAGAAAAAGGTAAACATGTAGTCCACACATCTAGGATGAACTTTCACATACACAAAGAATGAGAAAATTTAAATGGCTCCCTTCCAACTTATGTTTGCAAAAAATACTCCCAAAGGTTTTTAAAATTCTTTTCATAATGTATCATCACATGTCAATTCCCCATGTGTGTATATATATATATATATATATATATATACTCATGTACATCCAGGAATTTAAAATATTATTAGGAAGAATAACTATTCTTGTTTCCATTTTCAGTACATCTGAAATTTGGTTTCACATGTTGCACAAATCATGAGTGAATCATTAAGCTTCACAAGACATCCATAGAACACTTGTTAATTGTAAACTCTCAAATTTTCATTCATATTCCAGGCAAGCCATTATCTAACATGAACCTGGAACCAATTAAATACCAACCAACTAGACAGCCTGTCCCACCTTCGCACATACACAGAAAAGAATGAGACCACAATCAGTACAATGGTGAATTACTTTTACAATGAATTGTTTGACCGAATCCCAGCATGCCCTTACCTGCAGCCATAACTTGTTATGTACTGCGTCTCTCCCTGTAGCGATACACTGAAATGTAGCATTCTGCCCTGCATTGACCTCTACATCCCCAAGTCGGAGGAAATGAGGAGATTTATCTGTGGAGGTAGAGGAAAAAAATATATAATTTTTTTTTTTTTTGCACAAAGAAAAACTATGCCGTGTTACCTTTTCCCAAAAGAATACTGCTCACAACGTTTTTACCTTAGGCCTAGTCTAATATTCAGAAGAAAACTGCTTTCTCTTTGTGCTAGAAGATGCCATTTCCTCTCTTATTCTCACCGTGCTCTCTTCCCTGGTAGCTCTGTTACCTATTGCCCCATAATTGCTAGAGCACTGTTCCACACAAAGGGAGCATGGCAACAATTACTGCTGAATGGATGTCACAGAATGTTGCAAATGGGGGATAATAACAGGAACAAGTCAAAACAAACAGAAGAATTTAAATACGCCGGAATCAGAGCATAATAGAAAAATAAAATGACAGCATGTAATGATTTCGAGAACAATGACAGTGCTGGGGCCATTGAATAATTAGGCTGTTAGATAATCTTTCCTTTTTTTTTTTTTTTCAAATATATAGTTACAATCATCCAGTACTTCAAAGAACAAGGACTATTTTCGCCTGTCTCTCATATACAATGCCAAGTAAAATGCTGTGAAATTCACTATTCCATCAAGCTGCGATAGGAAAGAAATACAAGACCAACAAAATGTGATGTCTGCAATCAAATACCAGTGTGTTATATCACTGTCAAACCAGTATTCTCTTCAATTGCCTTTTAAACTGAAGCTTTGTCTATGTTTTCCATTGAAAGAAAACAGAAACAGTAATAGCGAAGTCTCAATGAGTAAATAAAACACTTGTGGGCAAACCCATGGCACTGAAACTGCCACTGTGTGCCCAATTAATAATTTTGTCTTTATTACTCATAAAAGCTTTTCTTTTCCAACCTTCACTCAACAAGTGAACAGCAACAGTGCACGGAAGCACAATTCTTTCATAGTATGAAGTGAAAGAATAAGTCAAACTTGAACTTTGAGTAAGGTAACTTCATGCCCTTTTCCTTCGGTTACACAGAATATACAATTTGATCCTTGCCACTCACATTTCTACTGTCTTAACTCAGTAGGAATTGCAGCAAACAAATGAATGGGCCACAAGGGTGGCTCTCAAAGAATGACCAGTGACATCAGTAATGGTTGGGAATTGATTAAAATGCAAATTCTCAGGCCCCACTCTAGGCTTACAGGGTTAGAGACAGGAAAGGGGCTCAATAATATGTAAGTGAGCACGACCCTCAGGAATCTGAATGGCTGGACAACCCTTCAGTAGGAGCAAAGGCCTCAGTTCCTTTACATGACGGCCCTTGCTCACCTCCTAAGGATGCGAAAAGAGTATTTCTGGCAAGATCACTACGTGGATCATCTAGACTCAGCATTCCTCCCAAATGCTGCCAATCGAGATGGTATGAAAATGATAGATGAACAGGTTGTTTTATTAACTTTATATATTTTAGTACATATTTGCTAGATATTCATTGATGTGAAACAGTCGTAAACTTTGAATATGGGCAATTATTTGATTTTCTTCATCCCTTCACTTAAACAGATCAAATCACTGAGGGACATTTTCTCCCCTGTCAGCTGAGCCCTGTTTTGTTCTTCTTCTTGCTTTCCTAGATAATTTAACACTGGACAGATGGAAGGAGTCCTATGAACTGCAAATATTAAAAAGATGACAGAGGCTCTACGGAATCGCCTTTGTACACATATTTTGTCCACATGAGTTAAATAATTTAAGAGTATAATTATTACGTATAAATCTAAAACTAATTTAAGAATTCAGGAAAATTTGGCATTGTTTTAAAATTAAAAAAAAAAAAGGTTAGAAGAAACCGCAAAAAGAGAGATGGCAAAGGCCAAGTTATAAACAATCAACCACCATGGGCAAAGGGACACAGGAAAAAGCCCACAATGCTTTGTAACAACGCACCGCAAGGATAACTGAGGACTTGGATGTCATCAATGGCGATGTATCCACTTCTCCCGCCTGAGACTTCCGCTTCAAATATCACCTAGCAGGGAGAAACAGAAAATATTCACTACAATCACTCTTTTAAAGATTGATTCATTTATTTATTTATTTGGAAAGGCAGATATTAAGAGAGGAGGAGGAGAGACAGAGAGGAAGATCTTCCATCCGATGGTCCCCAAGTGCCCACAACGGCCAGAGCTGAACCAATCTGAGGCCAGGAGTCAGGAGACTCTTCCAGGTCTCCCACGCAGGTGCAGGCTATCAAGGCTTTGAGCCTTCCACCACTGCTTTCCCAGGCCACAGGCAGGGAGCTAAATAGGAAGCAGGACTGCTGGGATTAGAATAGGCACCCTAATGGGATCCTGGTGCATGCAAAGTGAGGACTTTAGCTACTAGGCTACCGTTCTGGACCCCTACAACAACCCTCTTTAAGGAGTGCCTACAGAGAAAGGAAGATAGACAAGACACACTTAACAGTAAACTTTAATTTTTTGCTATAAAATTTAAAATTGTATGTTATAATGTTATTTCTTAAACTCTTGAACTTGTTGCAGTTGCGCAACACTGAAAGAAAGTAAGATTACTGAAGTTCAGCAGATCACACATTTTAAGCAGCCTCCATCAAGTTTTGCCAGACTTCCTGGATGGGCAACCATGTATACAATGACTACACAGATAAACTAAATCTGCTGTACTCAATGCAATTTTGTCTGAATGACTGTCTCCATTTTGTTGTTTGTTTACAATGCATGAAGTTTGAGCTTTGCGCCAAGCAGCAGGTTAACCACAGAAAACACCAAATAACACAGAGATTATTGGCATGCAGGAAAAATAAGCATTATACAATGAAATAGAATAGTGTTGCACGTTTAGGAATTAATTGATACAATCTTTAAGGCTCCAAAAAGGAAAACATAAGGTTAGAGGCAGACCTGGAAGACCTAGGCTGTGAGACCACATTAACAAATGCTTGGAGTGGAAGACGGTTTCCAACATTAAATCCAAGGTCTTGTTACAGTCACAGAGCAAGATTCTGCGCAGTGTTTCTTGCAGTAATGCTTGGTAGGACTTTGCAAGAAAAAACAGGCGTAGCATTCAGCAACTAAATGTTAGATGTGACTATATTCATGCAGATACACAGATCATGTTTGGAGAATTATCAAAGCATTTTAGGAAACAGAATAAACATATTTTTCAAAGAGGAATCTATATATATATATGTCATTATTGAACTGGCTTAATAGAAAAAAACACATTTGGCTCTCAGTGAGAAGATGCTCTGGAAGACACAGGCAGTGTACACGGAGCACTGAAAGGGAGAAGTAAAAAGCAAAAAAATCTAAGAAACCGCATGACTGAATGTATGGATTCATTTACTATGAAAAATTACTGCATTAACTCAGTAATTTCTGATTAAGCTACTAGCATCAAAATTCCTAGCCGGAACTACTGATGCAGAGTAACTGAATTTGAAGAAGATAACAAAGAACATTCCAGTATTTGCACCAAAGGGATGGAAAAGCTCAAGTGCCACAGAACACAGCAGCTTAGAGACCTCAGGCATTTGCATAAGCAATGCACCCAGACAGTCACAAATTTTGGAGAGCCTTCGAAATGTTATCTGTTGATGTCCGGTCTTCTTCACTTCCAGGTATAACTGCCAATTTTGCGATTAGGCTGTAGCTCTCGCTCAGCACATACACATCTAATTACTGAGTGGAACTTGTAGTTACACAAAAATAGGACAAAAACAAGCAAAACTGGAAGGCAGAATGAAAAATTGACTTATGTCATGGCAGATAATATCAAATGTAAGATAAAAGAAAAGTTTGATTTCCTGGGCTGATAATAAGAACTATAGTGTTTGTGAAGTACTTACAATACAGACTGTTCTAAGCTACAGCACAAACCCAAAGTGTTATCCTTATTGTTTATTTATATTCATATTTGAACTCATGTAGTATTCTGCAGAATCATATGAGGTCACTATTATTTTGACTGTCATTTTAAAGGGAATAAATGAAATCTCTAAAAAAAAAAAAAGATTAGGCTAATGACAAGTCATAAAAATACGGATGGTCCAAGCCACTCAGCTTTCTTTCATATTCTTGTCAGCTTCACTACACTGACTCCAATGATTAAGACGCAGACAAAGTAAGATTACTCAAGCAGTTACAAGGCTATATATTTTAAGTCTATGTTTCAAACACACATAGAAGAATTAAAGTTTAGGTGTGGGAGTCATAGCATTGTACTGTTATATGTCCCACTGTAATGCTGGCACCCCATATGGGCATCATTTCATGACCTGGCTACTCCACTTCTAATCCAGCTCCCTGTTCATGAGCCTGGGAAAGAAAAGGATGGTCCATGAACATGGGCCCCTGCATTCACTTTGGAGACCTGGAGCAAGTTCCCAGCTGTTAGTCTCAGTGCGAGGAAAATACATTTTAAGGGAAAAGGGTTTCTTCAGAATTCAAGTTACATTAATCACAATTTGTTAAGTTCTTTAATTTGATTATTTAACATTCAAATAGAGATGGACAGAGATCTTCCACCTACCTGTTCACTCTGCAAAATGCTCACAATAGCCAGGGTTGAGCCACGCCTAAACTGGGAGTCACGAATCCAATCCATGATTTGTCTATGCATTTCTGGGACCCAAATACTTGAACCATCACCTACTGCTTCCAGGATTTTATATTCATAGGTAGTTAGACCAGAATCAGAGTCCTGACTTGAACCTAATCATTCTGAATGGAATTCATACACCCCAACCACTCTCTTACCCCAAGGTCAGACACGCATCCCAAGAACATGATGCTTGAACAGAATTATACTCTAATGAATAAACTACAATACACAGAGCTGATCACGACCAATTATTTGTCTAGTTACCAGCATTCATTAAGGTATTTCAACTGATACGTTTTACAGTTTTTAATTATTTACGTTGTTTGGCATCTTTGGGGGGATACTTTTCAATAAGAATACTAAACTGCTGAGAAAAATCTTATTCGTTCCTTTCAATTAATCTCTATCTGGGACAAGATATTACGTCTAGATGTAAGAGGCAAAACTGTTTCTTTATTAAAGGGGAAAAAAGTTTCTCAGTGACCTCATTTTCCTTACTAAGCACTGTCTTTGCTTCATTAACAACAGCTAGAGGAAATTTCTAAGATCAGATTCCTTTACTGCTAAAGATCTAATCAGCTTTATCACTTCAACAAATCCCTCACCTTAGAAGGCTCTTCAGTCCAGTCAGGAGAAACAAACTCCACTAGCTTAATTACACCAAGCATCTCAGGCTAATGCTTAGGTCAGACCTAATGGCTAATGTCAAGTCGTCAACCAGGGCTTCCCAGAAGACAGCAGTGGGAGTCAGGGCGGCCTGTCAGCACTAACCCATCCGGGAGGCCCAGCCGGGAGTAGAACGAATGGGCTACTCTTTTCACGCTGTTTTTATTCCATTACCTGAAATACTGAAAGTGATGATTCTAATCAAAATTTTGCTACTCCAGCAACATTCCTGGATTATTAACTAAATAAGCGAACTAAAGTTGGATTAAAGGGGGCAAGAAATGGCAAACCCTAAAGAACAAGGACAATTTTATCTTCTGGCAAACTAAGCTAATGAGAAGGAAGTATCTCCTATAACGGAAAGTGGAATACCATATTAGGAAGCCTGACATCTAGGTGTGCTGGTTACTGTCAGGAATATCTCAAGCAACTTCCATATGTTTTCTCAACACCATCTAGACAGTATGGGCCTTGCCGATGTCAAGACTAAATGAAATATACGAAATGACTAAAAGGTGCATAAGAAACCATACAAATTGTCATAAATACTAGAAAAATCTAAAAAAAAAATTGTCCTTAATTTTCTCTCAGTGTGTCATAGTAGTAGGGGTCCAACATAAGACACATAGTCTATAACTCAAAGTATAACTGAGCTAAAAAGTTATATAAAGTAACTATGTAACTTTTTCTGTAAATTTGAAATCCAAATTCTTCTGTAAAAAGAAATTAATGTCCACCTGCAGGAAGAATCAAATGAGAGAATGCATACAAAATATCTAGCATAGCAGTGGGCACGGATAAGTTTCCCAATTAAGTGATACCACTGCCAATAAGGATGACATGATATATAGAAGACATATGCAGTAAAATAAAATTTCTTCCCACTCCCTTCTCAATGTCATCAAAAACCCATCCCTGGGTCAGGAATTTGACCTAAAACTAAAATGTGGGTAAGACACCTGCATTCCATATGAGAGTGCCTATGTTGAACTCTTGCCTCTGGCTCCCAATCCCAGCTTCCAGTTAATGCCAATCCAGGGAACAGTAAGTGATGCCTCAAGACCTCGGGCTCTTCTTACCGTCCAGGAAGACCTTCACTGTGTTCCTCGCTCCTGGCTTTGAGCCAGCGCAGCCCAGGATATGTCAGCATGTCAGCCATTTGGGGAAGAAACTAACAATGAGAGTTTTCCTTCCACTCCTTTTTTTTCCATGCCTCTCTCCCTTTCTTCCTACCCTCCTTCCTGGAACTTAAGAATATACTAGATTCTCTTCACAACAAATGGAATACGGTACAAAACAGTTCTTATCTATTCTCACACTAATAGTTTACAGATTCGATTCTCAGAACAAAACGCTACTTCTACTTCCACACCTCCTTTCCTGGGCACCTCTACCTCTCTCTCTCCCTTCCTTCCTCCCCATCACTTGAATAAAAATAAAACAAAATTAAGTTAGACTAAATCCTACCCCAAACCACTTTCGAAAACACAGAATAAACCAATATTTTATACTGCTTGTTCCACTTTGTCTTCATGATATTTTAAAACATTAAATTTAGCTAATTTAAAATACAAATAAGCTATATATTTGCCTTTAAGGATATGCCAAAATTAAAACTGATTTCAAAATGGTCACACTTACATTTTGATAATGAATAAAATACTCATCTGTAGCACACACAAGGATAATAGAGGCTGTATGTCCCATCACACAAACAATTATGAAACCTATGTTTGTGCCACTCATTATGACATATGGCTTCAAATCAGGACTGCGAATGACTAAGCTCTCTTTCAATAAAGCTCAAATACAGCTAAAATATTACAAATTGCAATGTAGCAACTATAAATACATACACACACACAGACATATATAGATAGAGAGAGAGAGAGTTCATCTCTATATGCTGAACTTCAGATATGTAGGCCTAGGTCTTTTCTTTATTCCTTATACTGACCATATCAGGGGCTCAATCATGTTTATAATGAGGAAAGAACACATTTGAGTAAATAATTTTACATGTTTGCTAGATGAATGAGTTTCCACTATATAGCCTCAATTACCTTGGCTATGGGAAATGAGCTGCTGACAAGAAAGTGTAGCTGAAATTTTGAAATTTTAAAGGGAATGCAATATGGAATGGGATGGGATGGGATGGAATGGGATAAGATGGGATGGGATGGGATGAAAAATGAAAGGAATATAAACAGGAAAGAAGAAAGGAAGGGAGTGAGGAAGGAAAGAAACAATCAATGTAGCTGAGCTTCTCAATTCTACTACATACTTCAATGAACTAGATAAGCATGAATTCATAGTGATCTAAATCAATCTTTTGGCATTACTGTTCAAAAGCATCTTCTCTACGTCAGCAAACAGTAAATAAAATTAAACTGAGCAAAGAATTTATGAAAAGAAAAGCAAGTAACAAAATCAACAATGATGAAATCAGATCTTGCTATTATGATCGAGTTGAAGGATTGGTAAAAGACAGAGGTTATATATAAAATTTCTTTTACAAGATTTATTCATTTATCTAAAATGCAGAATTGGCACAGAGGAAGAGACACAGAGAGAAAGAGACTGTTCCATTCTTCAAATGTTAGTAATAGCCAGAATTGGACCAGGCCAAGACAGGACCCTAGAACTCCATTCTAGTCTCCCATGTGCATGCCATGGTTTCAACACCATGAATCATCTTTTGCTGCATTTTAAAGCACATTAGCAGGAAGACTGATGGGAAGTGGAGCAGCTGAGAGACAACCCAGCAGTTTCTTAAGGCACTGTGCCATAATGTCAGCCAAAAGATAGGAGGTTTAACAACTCTCCAAGAAATTTGTAGTTAACCTAAGTAAATGGATATACCAGAAGGAGACAGGTTTGCAATTTATAAGTGTGTGGAGACAAGTGGAAGTCATAACAGTTGTAGGTTGCTCAACAGATAGTGAAACAAAGAACTAGGATCTTGAAATAAAAAATAAAAGGGTGAATTTCGGAGATGAGAGGTGAACCAACTATATACAAGACAATTGAAGAAACATACTGAAGTCACTGGAATGCTGGCCAACCTTGGAAATGGAGAAAACAACTCTAAATGAAGCCCAAAGCAAAGGAAATTGCTTGGTTTGGTGAAAGCTAAAAAGAAAAGTAATGTGAGTGAAAGGAAAGAAACTCAAAATATAAAAGTGTCTTCTATCAGATGACCTGGCCCTTATTTACTATTTTATTATGTTTTAATTTTTAGTTTTATTATTTTGTATTATTTTGATTTTTTTGTCTTTTAGATACTGGGAAGAATTGTGCAAAAATAAAGTATGATGTTTTACTCTTCAATTTAATTAAACTTTCTTTAATAGTAGTGACTACTCATATCATCACATCATTAGGTGATGAGGATTCTGTAGAAAATCAACACTGAAAAAAAATTCCATTATCTCACAGAATAATCTGCCTTAAGGGGAAAATAGCATTAGATACTTAGCTCTTTTTAACCTAACTCATATATTGCTGACATAATAAAATGATATTCCCTTGAGAAAGTTCCAGATAGCTCCCCCAAGCCAATTTAGAAAAGCAGAAGCAAAATTACTTTTGTTGAATAGATAAAAAAAATGCTTTAAGGCATACATTTCTGTTGATAGGCCCCAGAAGATCTTTGATAGACAAGTCAAGTGTTTGCACAAACAGTTAAAATTCTAGAACTCATTTCCTTTAAAAATGTGAATATCCTGTTTTGTTATCAAATGAGACACACCTCAAAGACACTGTCAAGTTAAAATTCTGACTGAAAGTGTTAGGGAGAAGAGTGTCTACCCCACCACATGGCTGATTTGGATACTGACTCATGTATTGTTTTTCTTATACAGCTTTATTAAATATCTTGGGGTTCTTGGAAAATAATGAAATGTCAACAACACTTTCCTATTGGTTATTTACTTGTTAATTTGTTTCTTCAAGAACACAGGTATCTGTATTCCAAAAATGAACTTAATAACATGTAAGCTGGTGAAATCCACTTTTTTGACCCTAATTGCTGCTCATGAGACTAACGAGATTCCGAATGCATGTCAACTAAATATGATAGGCAGAAGATACATATAGCCAAGCCCAAATTATTCCCAATTTGAACTTCATATCTTATATAATAGCTATCCTTACTACTTCAACAACTTGCAGACACTGAGAAATTCAAGATCAATCGCCTTTCTTGAGAAGTTGTAAGATAAAATATGACTTAATGCTTAGAAGGACTAGTGTTTTCAAGACACCAAGACTCTGTTCTCTGCAAAAATAACTTATGGTTCCAGGAACTCCAACTTTAACATTTCTTAGTTACATAAACAAACTTAGTGCATAGCACATAGGATGTACCATTCAGCAATAATATATGGACTTGGTTATTCTTTTTCTTTTATATACACAAACTACATAATCCTCTCTGTCCATCATTATAATGTGTGGCTTAAATGGATTAGGGAATGCAAATACTATGTACCTCATCACCAAATATTCTGGAATAAAGTATTGATATATTCAATTACAAGAGCTTTGAGTTGCAAAAACAAACTGAGGTTTAAGCATTACCAATTACTTTCCTGCTGAGAGCAACTGCAGACATTATTTAACAGGCATGACAATATTAGGCTGTATTTGCATGAAAAGCAACTACTCCATCCACTGGCCTGCCATGATTTTCAGAATGACACTGTATGTGGCCTGGCAAAAAAACAGAATATCACCTAAAACACAAGATCCTGTACAAGAAACAATAAAACACAAGATCACAGATCTGAAGAAGGAAATCAAACCTAAAAGATTTCACATCAAAGTAGACTGAATAGAAGAAAAGCCTTAAGGAAAGTTCTTTAGCAGATTCCATACTGAAATGAATAAGAAACTATAATGCTTTCCTATGCTTCAAATTTATCCAGGGAGGTGGCTATCTGTAACGGAAATCAAAATATCTACAAAAATATATATATCTGAAAGATTTTCACTTTCGAGCTTAGGATAAAATGTTTAAATTCAAAGCAATCTTTTATATAAATCTTCATTTTGAAAGCTTATAAAAGGTAATTATTCTAATAGCCAAATTAATACATGTCACTCTCACATGATTCTTCATAACTTACTGATGACCCAAGGAAAATTCATGTCTGATATAAATAAACAAATACATAAATAAATAAATCCAGGATGACTGTCTGTACTCTTTGTGCACTCTACCCAGTAGGTCATTCAGGCAAAAGAAAAAAAAAAATATATATATATATACTATATGCTAGTTTCTGAAAAATGTTTTATTATACGACTATCTCACAGAGATATAAAGAACTCTGAGCCACAACTCTCACCTCAAATCACAGGTCTGACATGTATTCATTATGAGAATTAAACCACACACAGTCCAGGGACTCTTCCTGCAATGTTGCCCTCCTTCTCCATTGCTTATCCTTCTCCAGCCAGCGCTTCCTCCCTAGGCAGCGACTCACCACTCAGCTGGTGGGAGACAAGGAGGTAAGAGGGCATCTCCAGTTGACAGGATGCTGGAGGCTGCAGAAAAGCATTGCTTATGGCTTCTCCAAAAGAAACCCTTTCAGCACCACAAAACAACTTCCCGCTTCGATTTTCTTGTTTCCTCCATCACAAAGCTACTCTGTAAATATATTTGCACATCAGTTCTTGGCAAAGGTGCAACCTAATTGGCTCAGGATGAGACCAAAGTACAAGATATACCAACTCCCTGCTCTCTTTAGAAGCTTTCCAATTCCAAAACATGCAGAACGAGCAAACTATAATCTAAAGGCCTTTAAATTATGTACTGAGAAACAAAATTGAAAGAAGACCCAGTATTCACAGTACAGCATAATTAAAGTTACACTGTGAGTTTAGGGGGAAAAAAAAAGTGAACATTTACAAAAAGAAAGGAAGAACCAAAAAACGCATTTAGAATAGGAAAACAAAAGTTTACTGAAATTACGCGACATCTTAAAAGTGCCGTTCAACACTTTTTCTGATCCTACTGATCTGTCCTCAGACATATAAGCAAGGAACTTACACCATAAAACTTCAGTTTATAAATGAAACAGGGGAAGCAAAGGGTTGCAGAAAATTCATCAGCAAACTGTCATTCCTGTATCTTTACTATCATAGCTTCACCATCTGGATTATATTTTATACTTACTTGTCTGAGCCAAAAATAAAAGATGACTGGTTAAGGTTTCTATTTCTATCAACATGACACTGAATTACAGCACTATTTTGTCTCGCTTCCTGAGCTGTGCTGTTTGTCTTCCAACGATTCAGAAGCAGAACCTTTTAAATTTTAGCACCAACATTCCAAGCTTACACATAGCAGAAGCACATCATTTCACTTGCACAACGATATCTGAGGAACATGCTTTCAAACTAACACAGCACAATCTTTTCCCTGATAAATGTAAACAACCCTCAAGCACTTTAATTTACCGTCAAGCAGCCCAATGACAAAATTATAACCCCTATGTGCTATCACACAAAATATCAATTAACATATAAAATCCAAAGACAGTATGCATTTACATAGAAAATAAGCTTTAAATATACCAGCTGATTATCACTACACAGAAAAGACCCAGGAGTTAGCACACACGCAGGGAAATCAACAAGCTATCATGTCACAATCTCGAGCATTCTAATAATTATTGTTGTCTTATTAAAAGAAAAAAAGACATCTTTGTTTTCATCATGATTGTTTAGAAATATGTCACCTGCTAAGTTCTGGAAAATTCCTCTTGAAAAATTAGGTTAGCGCTGAGGTGGACGAACTATCACGCAGAATGAACTAGTGTGCTATCCACACTTCAGGGAGAGAAAGTCCCCACATGTTTTGTCTGCTTTACTTTAGACATGAGATGGTAAGTAACAACGATAACTTTGGCTAATGCAGACCACATCTGAGCTAGTTCTCTGACAACGTCGTTGGGAAAGAAGGGGAAGATGATTCAATTACCTGGATGCTTGCTACTCACACGGAAGACCTTGTGAAACCCCTTTGAGCTGTTTCAGCTTGACAGACCCTGGATGTTGCCTGCTTTGTAGATGATAGTCATTCTGTCTATCCCTCTCTTTATGTTGCACTGTGAGATGTAATAAACTGAATGTGTGTAGTTCACTAAGTTCTTTACAGAAGAGAAATAGAAATACTTGATGAAACACTTCATTAAGTCTCTACAAAAAAATAAAAGCTAGGTATAACACACATTCTTTAAGACTTTGAGTCTTCTAAATACTTTCACAGCAGAAAGGTTTGTCTAGGAAACTCAGAAACCCATAGTAAATCAAGGAAAAGGAAAAATCACCTCCTTTCCACATCACAAAATCAATTCTAGAAAATTACACAAAGGGGCCCGGCACGATGGCCTAGAGGCTAAAATCCTCACCTTGAATATGCTGGGATCCCATATGGGTGCCAGTTCTAATCCCGGAAGCTCCACTTCCCATCGAGCTCCCTGCTTGTGGCATGGGAAAGCAGTCGAGGTCGACCCAAAGCCTTGGGACCCTGCTCCAGCATGAGAGACCTGGAGGAGGTTCCTGGTTCCTGGCTTCGGCACAGCACCGGCCATGGTGCTCACTTGGGGAGTGAAACACCGGACAGAAGATCTTCCTCTCTGTCTCTCCTCCTCTCTGTATATCTGCCTTTCCAATAAAAATAAAATAAATCTTGAAAAAATTTTAAAAAAAAAGAAAATTACACATAGCCTCTTTAGGTTAACTGCTACTCACTAAAAATAAATAATTAGCAGCACAGTATGTAAGAGCTCACAACACTAATAGCAAAGTAATTTTTAGAATCTTTTATAGGATTACAAAGGCCTGAAATCATATTTTAAAATTGTGACTGGCTCACAGCCCAATTTTTAAAAAATCTGTCTTTAACACAAGACATGGAATATTGTCATTAAAGATACATAAGAAGAACTAAACTCTGTTATCTCTTGAGAACAGAATACAGGGATAGAAGAGGGAATTATCTTAATTTTATCAGCAACACTTACAGCATTTAGTCGTAAGTGAAGAATAGTGACAGACATTATAATTAACAACCAAGTGCCTCCTTTAGTGAAGAGCATAAACAGACACCAGCTGAAAAGTTAGGAGCGCTGAAATAGACTGTCACTCAAAAGATCCAAGATTTATTCTTGTTTTTTTTAATTCTTAAATAAAATGAAAGACCTCTCCTGGAGACTTCAGTAATTATTAGCTTTGCGATAAATTTATATGTTGGCATTAAAGTGCCAGCAAATCAAATAGATGTAGAATGCCAAAAAAAAAAAAAAATACCTTAACAGAGACCAAGTATGTAGGGGCCCGTGCTGTGACACAGTGAGTTGACCAGCCACCTGTCTGGCCTACATCCTGTGTTGGAGTGCTTGTTCGAGCGCAGCCTATTCAGCTTAGGACTGAGCTCTCTGCTAGTGTGTCTGGAAGACGGGAGAGGTATGTGACTCAACGCCATCCACTTAGGAGACCCACATGGAGTTTCTGGCTTCCAGTTATAGTCATCACAACATTGGATTGAACAACTTAAAGACAGAAGGTTTCTGTCTCTTTCACTGCCTTTCAAATAAATCAATTTTGCAGAGAGGAGAAAGAAGAGAGAAAGGGAGATGTACAGGAAGGGATGGGAGGAAAGTGAGAAGGGTTAGGGGGAAAGCAGAAGGAGGGAGAAGGAGGGATATCGAGATATGGGGAGAGGGAGACTGGGGGAGAGGGAGACTGGGGGAGAGGGAGAGTGGGCGAGAGGGACAGTAGGGGAGGAAGGAAGGGGAGAGGCAGAAAGAGGGAGACAGGAAGAGGGGCTAGAAGAAGAGAGAGTGCTCACACAAGTGAAAGGGGAAGAAAAGGACAAGCCAATGAACAGGGAAGGGGAGAGAGCAGGGAAAGCAGGGCTATGGAGGAAGGGATTATGGAAGAGATGGGTAGAGACGATATGATCAATCATGGAAGTCACAGAGAAGGTAAAACATGGACGAGAAAAGATGGAACTGCTCTCCAGGAAGAAGGCATAAAAAGCTGAAAATCTTCACACAGCAAGTGGCCTACAGTATTGAGTTCAACTCAGCACTGAGCTTCCAGTAGTCAGATTTGGAAATCTGGATCTTATTCTGTACTTGTTAAGAACTTGTTAAGAATAGCCCAGCAAGAGTCAGAGCAGAAAAAGGGTGAGCCATTGGAGGCCCTGGCTCGAGGTGAGACACAGCAGGAGCTAGCCTTTGGCAGTGCTTCCCAAACGTTTTCATGTCACACAACAAAGAGAAAATGTTAATAGTTATAAAGCGCTCTGCAGGAAAAGGACAAGGTTGTTCATAGCACCACATTCCAATCTATGGACGAACTTGTCTCTAAGCCAAACATTCTTCACATTTGTAATAACTCCACCAGGAAGCACCGCATTCCATGATCTACGGTTGGTATATATCAACATAAGTGAGAATATGTCAATCAGATTGGAAAAGGATGCTTATTAACATCCTATTCCGGTATGGAAAAGAAATGTCACCAAAATATACTAACAGAAGAAACAAAAACATTAGGTATATTATTCCACAGACAGACCCACACACACACAAACGTGTGTATCCACAGACACATGCGTATATATGTGCATACAATACCATCCCTGAAAAGGAAGAAGGGTGAGGTTTGGGGTACATTCACTTTCTGTGTATTCTGCAATGATTCCACTATTCATACCTCACGTTTCCATTGATGTAGTAAATTACATGCATGTGTGACTGCACATTGGTAAAAGCATAATGGCCTTTGTCTCTCTTCAATTAAAATTTAGTATGCCTTTTCAACTAAATCTTCAGAAGCAAAGAGAAAACACAAATTTGAAGAATGTTTTAAAAATGATTCATTGAGTTTTCAATTCTCATTTTTTTATGTGAGAATCAGAAATCTTTAGGATCATAAAGATTTTAACAATGCTACTTGTCTAGTAGTTGAAGACGCAACTTAAAACACTATTGTTTCCTTTTATTTCACAAAGTTAAACAGAAAGCAGCAGAATATGACTTCCTTCTGCAAAATAAGAACTCTTCCACATGATCTCTGTGATTGAGCACTCTGTAATATTGATATCTATATACAAAGACAATATACAACACAGACATGAGTCAACAGTAAAAATTCTTACAGATTATTCACCCAATTAATAATGGTTATCTTGAGCAAGAATTAGATAGAAGGACATGAACAATATGAAGGACTCATTTAACTTTTTACATAACGTACATTAATTCGAGTTTCTGCAAATATCAAAGCCATCTGTGAAATTCATAAAAGTCTTTCTGGGTTCTATGAGTAAATATTTCTAGCCCCGAGGTTACACTACCATTGGCATGGCTTTATCAAAAGTACTTTTTGAATTTTACTTTTTAAGAAAGAGATTTTAGTGTAGATGTCTTGAAACAGGCTTCCAAGATAGGAGTTCGTAATCTGAATTGTGATCTAAAGCAGCATTTTCTGACGCCTGTTAGGAGACGAGGTCTGTTGGAATGAAAGTCAGAAGCAGACTCTTCAGGTACCCATTGGAGTTGCTCCGGGAAAAGGTGAAGCCTTTATCTTTGCTGCCACCAGTATCTGGCATAGCAAGTGGCTTATATGTCCTCCGTAAAAAGGTCTTCAGGGACAAAAAGAGAGGGAGGAAGGAGGCCAGACAGCTGGAAGGCTGGGTTGCAGTTTTTCTAATCAGAGTTGGAAAGAGGCAGCATTCTTTCTGACAATGCTTGTATAATGTCCAATTCAAAGAGTTAGTTGCCAAATCCCTAAGACATTAAAGATTTATATAACACATTATTACAACAAATTCTGAAGCCAAGTGAGGTGAAAATTATTTTAAAACAAACTGTTCACTCAGTTTGACTCTAGTACTAATTCGTGCAGTCACTGAAGGTTCAAACCTGTTTTTTAAAAATTATGCAAAAATGACTACAAAAACATTCCCCCCCCCCAAAAAAAAACACAACTTCAATTGTTTAATGCTGTGATATGGATCTAAAATCTGAAAAATAGAGAGTAACTTTAAATTTAAAACTGATTTGCATTCTCTGAGCTCCCCCATTGCTTTGGTTACAGGCTGAGATTTCTACTTGTTATGTCATCTCAAGCCTGAATCGTAATCATCTTCTGTATACTCTTCTGGATCTGTCACTCTGTCGTTTCTCTAAAGTTCATTCTCTACTTTACTTACCCAAATAGAAATTCCATCTGTCTTTATCTATATATGTTCAATGCTTAAAATAATATTCAAAATGAGCCTCAATTTCTATTCAAACATATTAGATGATTCATTGTTTTATTTCTCTTGATCATAATTTAAAGTAGCAAAGCAGAAACCAACATTCATACAGATTTTCTACATGTTTTTATGAATATAAAATGTGAGACTATTGTTAAAAATGACAGTTAATTTCCTACGTAAGTTCTTCAGTTATATCAGTCCGTAAGACAGTTGTAATACCATACTGGACATTTCTAACACATTTAGTTTTATTATATCTTCTTTGCAAAATGTTTTCACCAGTCATGAATTAGCAAAATATTTAAATCAATTAAATAGGGACACATGGCAATAATCATTAAAGGGCAGGTTTTATATCAACAGAACTTCTCAAGCCAGGCTACATCAACCCATCTCCATGCTACTGGTATATCGAGATATTCTTAACTATATGGTACCCACTAGATAGCAATACATGGGCACTGAGCACTTGAAGTATAACAATTTAAAAATAATTTTCGGGCCCAGCACGGTGGCGCAATGGTTAAGGTCCTCGCCTTGCACGCCCAGGATCCCATATTGGCGCCGGTTCTAATCCCGGCAGCCCCACCCGTGTGGGAGACCCAGAAGAGGCTCCTGGCTGTGGATCGGCATAGCATCGACCGTTGTGTTCACTTAGGGAGTGAATCATCGGACGGAAGATCTTCCTCTCTGTCTCTCCTTTCTGTATATCCGCCTTTCCAATAAAAATAAAAATAAATCTTTAAAAAAAATAATTTTCAGTTTATATAGTTTTAATTACATATAAATAATTACAGCTGGCCAATAGGTATCATTAGACAGTGGAATTCTGAAATACAAATTACAACAAATAGGGAGAAAAGCATTTAAGAGTTATGCTAATAAAAGAGAAATCAGTAGTGAAAAATAAAAGGCACGGGCCCGGCGCGGTGGCGCAAGTGGTTAAGTCCTCGCCTTGCACGCCCGGGATCCCATATGGGCGCCGGTTCTAATCCCGGCAGCCCCGCTTCCCTTCCAGCTCCCTGCCTGTGGCCTGGGAAAGCAGTCGAGGACGGCCCAAAGCTTTGGGACCCTGCACCCGCGTGGGAGACCCGGAAGAGGCTCCTGGCTTCGGATCGGTATAGTATCGGCCCGTTGCGGCTCACTTGGGGAGTGAATCATCGGATGGAAGATCTTCCTCTCTGTCTCTCCTCTCTGTATATCCGCCTTTCCAATAAAAAATAATAAAAATAAATCTTTAAAAAAAAATGAAAAAATAAAAGGCACTAGTGTCTTATAGCAGAGTTTTATGTAAGAGTAATTTATATGTTCCATTAGAATCAAGACTGCCAGTGTTACGCCTTAGGAATGCTGCCTAGTTGATTCCTTGCATGATAGACTAATGACTTCATAACATCAACAAACAAGATTGACAGAATGAAGTCAAGTACCCAACTTTAGGAGTTACCCAGGTTGAGAAAAGTCCGTCCATATGTGCATGCGACAGAACTGATCAAGTCTGCTTTAGTGGGATCCAGTAATGCAATGTGACTTGCTATTACAGTCACCTACTACTTGCCAGATTTGGATTTCATCCCATGCTAATTTTATGGATGACAAACTAAGCAGCAAAACTGTTGATAAACCAATTTTATGTCCCATTTCCAACATGATTTTTTCCCTAGACTCAACTAGTATGAAACAAACTCAAGATTAAATTACTAAAACCAAATAAGTTCGTGGCAGTGTAAATAGTTTATAAACTAAATGTTCTTAAATGGTGATTTTTGTCTTAAGGAAGTCAGATTCAGAGTCTAAAACATACACAGTCATATCCGCATCTGGTAATCTGAAATTTCAGCTCTTTGCTTTCTTTTTCGCAGCATGAAATATTCTGAAGAGTGTTACAGTTATTACATTAAGAGAGCACCAGCTTCCCAACAAGAAAAACTCACAATGTTTATTTACTTAAACCACTTTAATGAATTTTAAAATAGATCTATTTTAAAAGATACTGGAAAGGATACAAATAAGGAGATGAAGGCAGATGCATGTAGAGAATGAGGCAATTTTCTGCGAAATGAACTCAATATTCAAGTGCACTGAAAAATCTGTTAACACTAAAGCCATAAACAATGAAAAAATGTTACCTTTTGCCTTTATTATTGATTTGCCAAAACTTCATTTTATGAAATAAAGTTTCAAAATGAAATACTTCAGAAAGTCAGAGTTACAGAAAAATGAGAAAAGGAGAGACAGAGAGGAGAAGGAAATGAGAGAGTGAGGAAGGAGAGAGGGTGAGAGAGAGAGAGGAGCAAAGAGAGGAAGAGACTCTTCATCTGCTAGTTCATGTTTCAGAAGGATCCAGAAGCTTTTCTGGGTCTCCCACATACTGGCAGGGCTCCAGGTATTTGAGCTATTTTCCACAGCTTCTCTCATGCCGTTAGCGGAGAGCAAGATCTGAATGGGGAGCTTCAAAGGAACACAGACAGTGGCTTTAGCTGCTAAGTCACAGCACACACTGCCTCTCACAGACGTCCAAATCAAGAGGCATACTGGCTCTTTTTCTTGTAAATATTTGGAGTGAGCTCAAACGAAGGACACAGAACACCCAGGTACTTCATATTCCAGGTTATCTTCTTGCCAATCTTCTTGCAATATTTGCTGTTAAGGACAAACTCAACCCTACCAACTGATCACCTCTATGCACTCAGTTCATTGTAGCAGAGTCCTGTGTTGACAGCAACAGATTTTCCAATCTCCACAATTAAAATCCTTCAATCACAGGAATCCTTCTTAGAGCTGAATAGAAGGAACGTTCTAAAATGATTGCTCATCAAATTTGGTGGATTGTAGAAGGAGAAACTGGCATCAGACTGACAGAAGAAGGCTTTATAAAGAGTTCTTTGGAGAACATGGGAAAGAGGAAGCACTAAGAGGCAGTCCTTTCTCCTTCTGGATACTGCTCATGCTCCTTACTCACATACACCACGGTGGCATGGCCTGAAAAGACCAACAGCAGGAACCTAGTCAGTCACGTGCTAGGAAGTGTTCAACAAACAACTAGGAGAAGAAGTGACTGAAAGACCATGGTTTCTGGCACTTGTTATTTCAGTGGTAGAATTATTTCTGTGTTTAATATTAACCTCAAGGCTGAGAAGCAATTGAAACACTTCTGCAGAGAACAATCATAATCTAATAAGCATGAAGTGACTAAAGGTGGCACAAGAAAACATACACAAAATTAGCCATCATACAGTAATTTTAACTGTAGTTATACAACAGATGTCAGGCAACATTCAGATCAGAGATAATAATAAAATGTAGTAAGACAATTAGGAAGTGATATGTCTTAAGCATTTATTACTTTGTTTTTACCATAATCTTTTTGACTATCCTTACATAATGAAATCAGTAATGGTTGTGTTAACAGCAAAATCATAATACCTGAAAATTTAATAATTGGCTCTGTGAGCAAGGACAAACTGGTTCTTGTAACTTGCTGGTGTGCCTGGCAAATGGATGGGAGATTCCCTGCAGTCTGAGGATAAAGAGGAAGTCCACCTATATCCAAAAACCAAAGCTCCTTGCAAAGGCAGTGCTGGAGTTCAAGGCCATCCCAGGAAAATGCCACTGACCCCTTCTGAAAAGGCCAGGGTAAGTGATTTCTCTGGGTGCAAAAGGGACAGTTTCCTCTTGTCCAGTGGTCCTTGAGTACAGAGTGCCACATCCAGCAGATTATCCCACCTGCCACGCTAAGCAGACCTCAGCATTTATCAAGTTTGAAACAAAGATCTAAAATGAAGTCAGAGGATGATTAAGTTTCTTCCCTACATATGATGCAGATCCACTGAAGACACCCAAACATCTGCATCTAATCCATCCTGGATGATGAAGACATGAATCAATCAAGCAATCAATAAATCAACTCATTTATAGACTGTCTTTTTTTACATCAAGCTGTATTATTAGTAGGCAAGCAGACATCAGCCTATATGTGCAAGATGGGCTAAAGAAAATAGGAAATTTGAAAGAGAATGGGAGTTTGTATATTGTGGAACAATGGAACAAAGCAGATCACAATGTACAGATCTAAAATACTTTTCTTGGTCAATCACCTTGGTACACAGGTGTCAGCCCTTATCCCTGGAGCACCCTTGCAGATCTCCCGAGGTGCACCAGGAGGGCTATTAGCAAAAATATCACTGTCCTGATAAGGTCCAGGAAGTATTTTCACAACATTCCTTACCAGAAATCCCTCAACTAAGCAATCTCCCAGAAGATGGAAGTGAGGAGGAGAAACAAGCAGTGGGGAGGGGACAATTACTCATATCCAAAAATACTCTAGTGCTATCGTTGTTTAAGGAGATGCCTGCCTGGTCCATCGGGAACACTCTCTTCATTGCTAATGTGAATGTAGAGTTGGCATTTAGCTCTTGCCTATAATGTCCGTCGGGTCTACCAAGTCCATGTCTCTTTATTAAACGTTGCTATCTCACTTACAACTGTTCTGTCTCACATATATGATCACCAGACTATAGCTCAAGCAACTTCAGACCCTGCAATCCAGGTGAGAAACATGGATGTAGCTCCTGGCTCCTGGCTTCAGCATGGCTCAGCCTTAGCTGTTGCAGGAAATTGAGGAATGAACCAATAGGTTCAAGATTCCTTTATCTTTCTCTCTCTTTGTCTGTCTGTCTGTCTGTCTCTCTCTCTCTCTCTTTCTCTCTCCAGGGTGCACATGAAAACTTGCAGCATGTGTGTGTGTGTCACTTACTTTCAAGTAAACATTTAACAAAAGAAGAGCAACATCATTACTTTGAATAGGACTTGACAGTTAACAAAGTACTTGTTAGGCACATTATTTCATTTGATGCGTACTGAAGACTTGATAGGTAGGTAGAATAGTCATTAACAGCCACATCTTGTAAGTAACAAACAGGAAGCTCAGAGAAATTGAGTGGAATGTTCACTTAAAAGCCAAATTTGAATATGCTCAATAGCCCAGACCATCAATTATCTGATGTACTATGTTCTACACAGTGTATCAATCATATCAGCACAAACTGCATGATTTGGGGTTAGTTTGAGAATCATAAAAGCTGTAGCTAACACATATATTCGGGTAGACTGAATACTTAACGACTGAAGTGTAAATTCAGAAGTCAATCTTCAGAAGCTAATTGTAAATATAAGCAATAAGGACTTGTCTTAATCATAAGTTCACATATTAATAATGTTGACCAAGCACTAGAAACCATTCCAGCTACTTGGAATATTAATCATATTAATCTAACCACAGTTCTTTGGAATAATATTCTTAGGAATATTAATCCTATTAATCTAATCATAGTTCTAAAAACTAGGGCTATTATTACTAATAAAATGAGAAATTGAAGAAATGTTAAGTATATGTTTCCCAAAGGTCAAGCAATGAGTGAATAGCAGCACAGGATTCAAACACATGATAACCTGGTGTCACCATCCCTTCCCATGACTGCTGTGTTTCTACGCAGCATCAAATGTAAACAAAATCATCAAGTGGAATTATATGTAAACATCATGTCTTGAACTACAACTTTAAACTGCAAGTAATTTTAATCTTTAAATTGGTACAAAATTTAATCAAGTCCTACTGTGGACACTTAAGAAACATTAACTTAAAAAAACAGCACATGCAATGTTCTAAATGTTCATGGACATATAAAACAGCAAAAATGTAATCTAAAGTTTCTTTTTTTTTAACTTATTCATTTCAAAGATTTACAGAAAGAGAGGGAGAGACAGAGTGAAAGAGCTTCTATCCAATGGTTCATGCTCAAATGTCTAGAACAGTTGGAGCTGGGCCAATCCAAAGCCAGAAGCATTGAAATTCTTTCAGAACTCCCACATGAATGTGGGTGCCCAAGAACTTGGGCCGTCTTCAACTGATTTTGCAGGCACATTAGGGAGCTGAATCATAAGTGGAACAGCAGGGACTCTAAATTGTGCTCTCTGAGATGGGCCACTGCAAGCAAAGGCTTAACCTACTACGCCATGGCACAGTCCCCACTTTTTTTTTTTAACTTATTGGAAAGGCAGACCCACAAAGAAAGAGGCTAACAGACAGAGGAAGAAATGCCTTCTAGCTACTGATTCGTTCCCCAAATGGCCACAGTGGACAGGGCTGGATCAGACCAAAATCAGGAGCTACTTCATGGTCTTCCACATGAACGCAGGGGCCAAAGAATTTGGCTGACCTTGGCTGCTTTCACAGGCACACTAGCAGGCAATTGGACCAGAGAGGACTAGCAGCGCTAGTGGATGCTGGCTTTGCAGGGAAATCTCAATGCTCAAAGTGATGTTATTGTGGGGTGTAGGAATTTTCCCATCATTTTCCGGTAGTCAGATACTTCCAGAGGGTTCAGACAAATGTTAGTATAAGGCTGCCTTTCCCAATCTGAAAGTCTGAAAATACTGGACTAGACATGTTTTTAAAGAAAAGAAGAGCATATTTTAAAGTTAAGCCTGAGATTCAATCTGCAGTATACTACTTGTAATTATGTGATATTGGGCAAAAGAACTCCAAGTTTGCAGCTCTTCCTGCTTTGTAATATGATATCCATTGCACCCTTAAAAACCCATGTATTGGGCCTGGTGCAAAGGCTCAACTGGCTAAATATTACTTTGCAAGCGCCAGGATCCCATGTGGATGCTAGCTGGTGTCCCAGCTGCTCCACTTCCAGCTCCCTGCTTGTGACGTGGACAAGCACTAGAGCATGGCCTAAATTCTTGAGCTGCTGCACACATGTAGGAGACCTGGAAAAAGCTCCTTGCTTCAGATCGCCTCTGCTCCAGCAAATGACATCATTTAGGGAGTGAAACAACAGATGGAAGATCTCTCTTTCCAATAAAAAAAATGAATCTTCAGAAAATGCATTTTACACAGGTGGGATCGGGGTTGTTTCTCTACTTTTGCTGTTCATGTGACTACTGGTACAGAAAATTAAAAACACGTGGCCCCGGCACAAAGGCATCGTAGCTAAAGTCCTCACCTATCATGCCCCAGGATCACATATGGGCACTAGTTCATATCCCAGTGGCCCAGCTTCCTGTCCAGCTCCCTGCTTGTGGCCTGGGAAAGCAGTTGAGGACAGCCCAAAGCCTTGGGACCCTGCACCCACGTGGGAGACTCAGAAGAGGCTCCTGCTCCTGGGTTGGGATTAACTCAGATCACTTGGGGAGTGAATCATCAGAAGATCTTCCTTATCTTCTCCTCTGTATATCTGACACACCATACACACACACACACACACACACACACACACACACACACACTTATAGGTAAAACATACAAAGCAAAAGAAGCACCAACCATGCAATTTAGTAAATATGAACTAATATCTTCTAAAGTGGTCAAAGCATCCTAACGCCGCCCCCCCCAAAAGTACCTTTTAAGGAACTGATTTTTCAAACAGACCCTGAGTGTCCTATGACATTTGTAAATCAGTACTGACCTTCTTGATCTGGAAGCCTGAGTCACTGCATAGTCTAGGGTTCAGGGAACACACTTAAGCTTCCCACAGCCTCTCTCCCCTTATGCAGTAAATAGTAGCACTGTTTAGACAAAGTTATGTGATAACATACAGTCTGTTCTAACACAGCACTATCATTAAGTTAAGTTCCTAATTTCCTGCCAGACTTCTGTAACAAAGGTTGCAATTTCAGTGAGAGGACCAACCACATGCAACTCTCATGAAGGCCCTCTGTGCGTTGATAAGGAACAACCGCATTGACCTATCTCAGGAGCATTGGGTCATTTAGATTACCCCAAGGCTGAGGACCAGTGCAAATATCTTTATTCCTGTCCTCATCCAAAATGATTCGTAAGTAGCCTGAACCCACTCACCCAACTCATATCATGCTCCAGTCAAACTCAGAAATCAAGGAGGAACAAAATGAAAAGAAAAAAATCAGACACCTACTATTTACTACTAATGCTTACTGAATACTTATCTTTTAAGCTGTGCCTTTGGGAAACTTTGAGGCTAAGACACATTAAACAGGTTGGAAAAACAAAGTCACTGCAAGCAATCCAGCAAGGATTTTATCATAACTGGATTCATTCTCAAGCCCCTGCTCTTTATAACAAATTCTCTCCTCCAAGAGTCTGCCTACTCTTAAGAAGTCATAAAATATAGATTCCTTGCAAAAGTGCACACAAATTAACATAACAAACCACAAGACAGCACATTTAATAACATAGAAGGTCACTTCAAAAGATCAAATTGAGAATTCACAAACCCTTACAGCCAAATAAATTTATCTTTTTATTTTTGTATGATTTTCAAGGTCCCCTGATATAAAACTACTTGCTTCTTTTTCTGAGTTATAGCCATATGGAGTTCTTGAGAAATTGAAAGCAATATTAAATTATTAGCTTAAAATTTCCTAAGAATATTAAACTCTAAAACATAAGTCTGTACACCAAAATTGTCAACAGAAGCAGCAAAACATGGAATCAAATAGAAGATTTTAGGGAGGTTAAGAAAAAATGATTTGTTAAGTCTTATTGGAAAAGTCATGAATAAAAGAGCACCAAAAAATCAATTTTTCTATTATAGCAACTATCTGGGTAAATGAACAATTTCTATTTCCTATTATAAGAAATTGTAGAGTTCAGCTAATATATATACTGCACCATCATAAACTACATATTTACCACTTAAGAAAAATTCTACAATTCTTCTCTCAGACTAATAGAAACCAGGAAAAATGATAGTGTCATGGCAAGGAGGACTGGAATGCAAGTTCCCAGTTACTATGAGATGAGCATTATGTCAAAGAAACAGATTCATCCGCCTGTCTATACATTTTACCCTCCTATGCCCAAAAGGTATGTGATTAACTTAAAACCACTGCTGTTCCCCAGAGAAACACATTTTGCTGCATGAAACAATCTTTTACAAGTGAAAAACGGATTACCGGGAGGCACTTCTTAAATTGATGATGATGACTTAAATTAACCCACATTTGTCACTGCACTCCAAGGGTCATCCATTATTAAGCACAAAAAGACATATTTTTCTACGTGAGGGGAATCATAAATGCAAAGAAAGTGAGGGGACTATAAATTGAATTTCATAAAACAGAAGACAGAACTATTACAAATCTGTATGATCTCAACTGTTTTGGGGGGACCCGGCCCATACTAAGACAGACAGAAAAAAACCTTCCCAGACAGATAGCAGCAATAGAATAGTTCACCTACATGCAAGGAGCTCAGAAAGTACCTTTGAACTGCATCAGCAGTAGAAAGTTACTACTTTGTAATAACCACAGTGCGTCAGTGAACAGTAAAATTATTTTTAACAAGTCATTTGTTTTACAATCTCTAAAACACTGTGGCCCTAGTAAAATTACAGTACAATCACCTAACTTCAAATGACACCTCTAACTGAAGTACTAAGTACTCGTTAAATATCTCCATATAAAAAGGAAGGTTTTTAACACACTGAACTAATCAATGCTCCATTTCACTCTTCCTAACTACATGTTCTCCAACCTTAAAATAATAACAAGTGTTTATTGGTAAGTCTTCCAGGAGAAGCAATGGATTTAATATGCTCCACTGAGACATACTTTTTCTAATTTCTTTTCTCACCTTGAAACGAAACTGGGAACTGTGCAGTTTATGTCACACAGGGGAATAATCATCCATCTTATTATTTGCTTTCGACCAATAAACCTTAAGTATGAATTCCTAATGGCGATGGCTTGCTATTGTTCACCTACTATGTGATTTTCTTCAGTCATTTCCGGTACTATCACCTCATCGAAAGAAACAATCCAGGTGAAACAATATGTAATAAGCTATTACTCTGATGTCACATTCATGAAGACAGACTATATCCATCAGTAATTTCCTTGTCAAGTACAAAATCAGACAGGCAAGAACACCTGGTAATAACAGTCCGTTATCTCACATGCAAAGGGCTAATTGGTTCCAGCAGAGTCCTACAGAGCAGGAATTTACTCTCTTCAATGAAGTAAAGTTTAATGAAATGATTTCTAAAATTCAGCTCTGAAATTCCAGAATTTATCAGTCTTATCAGCAAAAGGTACTGGTGTGTAATTGTCCAATAAAAATGTACTCATATATTAAATTAACATGTCCTCTATTAGAATAGGGTCTAAATTACTAATTACACATCAACAATTACAAGCAAAAGCTTAAAACCTGCTAGTGAAATTCAAGAAGGATACTAAACTTCAACAATTATATGAGTGTTTTAATAAAACTAAAAACATTCTGAAGAGATAATACTGTGAAACAAAGATTGTGACATATTAATAAAAATGGACAAGTACTTAAAATTTGATAAGGGATTGAGGGATAGCTCTTAACTTTAGCACCTATTTTATGTCCAATACTGTAGCAGATAGTATGGAGAACTGCGGTTAAAATAGAACATACATGGGCCCGGCATAGTAGCCTACCAGCTGAAGTCCTTGCCTTGCATGCACCAGTTTCCCATATGGGTCAGGATCCCATATGGGTGCCCGTTCTAATCCCAGCGTAACCCTCTTCCCCTCCAGCTCCCTGCTTGTTGCCTGGGAAAGCAGTAAAGGACGGCTCAAAATCTTGGGATCCTGCACCCACATGGGAGAACCAGAAAAGTCTCCGGGTTCCTGGCTTCAGTTCCGCACAGCTCTGGCCATTGCGGTCGCTTGGGGAGTGAATCATCGGACAGAAGATCTTCCTCTCTGTCCTTCTACCTCACTGTATATCAGACTTTCCAATAAAAATAAAATAATGGTAAATAAATCCTTAAAAAAAAACCAGAATACATAGAGTTAGTTCTTAACAGAAGAAAAAGTCACTTAAAATCCATCTGTATTATGCCAGGCGGTGCTGCAGGGCAATAGACCACAAAGTTAAAGTAAAGGCACTCCCAACAGTCAGGAAGCCAGAGACTGCGCAGCAGGAATAGTGACAAGAAGACATTAAATGGGCTATGATAGGCGTGCCTACATAAACCCGATGAAACACAGGGACAGTGCAAGTGTCAGGGGAAGCTAGGGAAGATCAAAAGAAAGATATATTGTACTTAACACGATCATAGAACAAGGCATGGCAAAAGAGGTCTGAAAACTATGCGAAGCATTTTGACATCCCAAAGTCAAGTGCAGTGTCAACACGCCCAAGCCTGACAGCTTTCAGGATCCTCACACTGCATGTCCCTGCTGGAGAAGCCAATCCACCAACAGAACATCACACAGAACTCCACATAACACTGGAAACACTGAAGTTTTCCCAGACAAGGAACCCAAGTATAAAGACACGATTCATCAACTCATTTTAATTAAAAAGAGGTGTGGTCTGTATTATAAAAACTGAACTAGCTCTGCGAATGATTGTGTCAACCAAAGAAACAGAAAAATTGGGCCAATGATAGAGTATATGCTTTTGTAAATGGAAACAGTTCAATTCGAATGTAATGATACTTAAAAACATAAAATAGCCCGTAGCCATATTCACATCAAACCTCTGTTTATTTCTGTCTATTTTTAGTTACTACCTTTAAACTGCTTCAGGTAAGAAGAGGTACTTGTACAGGATAGTCTGTTAAATGCTGGGCAATAATTTTCAAGTTTCCTAAAATTATTGATGTATTATGTCCACTGTAATATAATGTCCAAAAGCTCTTCCCTAGTATAACATGCTGCTGTTTTTCTATATACTAAAACAAAATCAATTTAGCATTCTCAGTGGCTGCAAGAAAGTCTTTACACCAATTAAATTAACTTTCCCTTTTGCTGATTGTGCCTGCTGGTTGATTATCCTCAGCCTATTACAGGCGGTCCTTGCTTTGGGGCAAGGATGGTTTCCTGGAAATCACATCATAAAACAGACAGCTGCAAAGGAGTTGCACTTTCTTTTGGAAAGATATTATAACTCAAGCAGAGTTTTTAACATGAGTGAAAGGCAACAACATCCACCATGTATTATTTAAACAATGGATAAGTGCAAATGAATAAGCATACACAAAAAAATAGTTGTAAATAATAAGATTGCTAAAAGTCACCTCCTAGGGTTTCTGCAATGAGGAAAGCTTAAAATGTACCTAGAATGTAATGTTGCATTTTTGTCTTGTTTTGTTTTAAATGAGGAAACGATCTCAAATAGTTTAAAGCAGATTCCAAAGTCTTCAATGTATGAGACAGGAATAGAACTTGAACTGAGTTGTACTAGTCAAAATCAAGATATTTCCGATTCTAACACACTTTTACCACCTGAATTACAAAACTACAAAAAAGTAAACTACTAAAAGTACATATATGAGGAAAGCTCTAAGTTCATGGAAATACATATTATGAAAAAATATGTATTTGTTCTAAAGCATGCACCAGGGCTGGTGTTGTGGTATGGGACATTAAGCCACTACCAACCAGCAAGGATGGCATTCAAGGTCCAATGACAGTCTGAGTCCCTGCTAGCTTCTTGTTAATACCTGGAGCGGCAGCAGAAGATGACCCAAGTTTGTGGGTCCCTGCCACCCATGTAGGATACGAGTCAGGTTTAAAACCTGTCCAAGACCTGGCTGTTCTGGCTATGTGGGGAATCGAAGAGTAGATAAAAGATATCTCTCTCTCTCTCTCTCCCTCTTACTCTGTCTTTACACAAACAAATAAATCTTTGAAAAAACATTTGTCCTAAAAGCTCTCTCTTTCTCTCTCTCTGAGCCTTTGTCCTTCAAATAAATAATTAAAGAAAGAAATCTTTGAAAACACATTTGTCCCAAACCAAACATGTATTTTATTCTCATTTGAATTCTATTTTTTCCACAATTTTTCTCTAAAGTATCCTCACATTCCTCACAAGAGCTGGAATTCATCATTTTCTAGGTTTCACATAAGTACAGATAAGAAATCGTAGAAATACTATTGTATAAGTGGTTTTGCAAAATGTGTAATAAGCAGCATCCTGTAATATTAATTTTTAATGTATTTCAAATCCTTTTTAGCATTCAAGTCATTAACATGCTACTCAAGAAAACCTTATTTTTCACCCAAAATGTGGAGGTAAAACCATCTCAGACATCATTATATTTAAATGTAACCAGTGCAGAAGCTTGTCATGGAGAAATCAGTGCAGAGTCAGTGGTCAAGAGATCAAGAGTACAGCCTCTTTTTTTTTTTTAACTAAGCTGCATGTGTGCAACATAAAAGAAGATGGCAGGAGAGGATCACTTGTTCTGTTTTCAAGTGTCAAATCTGGGCAAGTAAGATTTGCTTTCTTCAGGTGTTCAACATCAAGAGTCACGTGAAAGCACAAAAAGGGCAGAAAAAAGGCTGCATGAATTCTGAGGTCTCTGGAGGGAAGGGATAGAAGCTGCAGCCCTTTGCTTTGACAAAACTGGGAGCAACACACACTTCAAAGGTCTTCTATAGTCAAGCCAACGTAACAGAGATGGCTGCAGAGGACCGGGTGCTGAAGAAACCACAGCAGTTGCCAAGTCCAAAGCCAAAGACACAGGGTACCTGAGTGCTCAGAGTCAGAGCAGTGATTACTGGGTAAGTGCTTTCTGCTGACAGGAATGGAGAGGGGACAGACCAGGTGTCCACATTGTGGATGCAGTCCTCCAGGTTCCTAAACAAATCCAGATGAAAGCACCGCGGGGAGGCTGAAAGCAGATGATTTTATTCACCCCCCACACTGTTATCAACTTTATAAAGAGGTAGTTGGAAAATGGCTGATAAAACCAATGTACTAATCTCCCCTGCTATGCTTTGATCTGGTTTTCTGGCAGAAGCAGCTATTAAGTACTCAAAAAAAGAAAGGTATGATCAGGTGCAGTTCCCTATTGGCACCCTGGCCTGGGCTCAGATCCCCCCTTCCTTGATCAAAGTTTAAAGCTTTTTCTCAGAAAGTTAGCACACCAGTGCTCTCAACTTTAAAGCAATCGTTATTTAGACCTGGCAAATTGTGATTACAATATCTCTGGTTCTCTTCCAAGACTACTGATGCTGACTCCCTGGCCAATATTTTCTGTCCATTGTATATTTAATTGGTTAAGTTACTTTATTTTGAAGCGTTGGAACAAATACACTTAAAATTACTATCAAACTGAAACATTTTACCAGGTGTGAAAAGAACACAAATTATTATATTAATTGGACTCCTTAATATGGTAACAATTCAATTTCATATAACACAGACCCTACTATAAAATATGTGATGCACACACAGATGTAATGGCTTCATTCATGGATGAATTAGTAATTAAACAAAGGCCAAAATGATATGCAATGGATTTTTTTTTATAAAGCTAAAATATCTATTTACAGAAAGAAGGGATACTTAATTTTGGTAAGTTCCAGGATTTGCTCTGTAAAAACCATTTGCCACTTTACCTAAAAGTTTATACACAATTTTTACAAGCTTTTGAGGTTAAAATGTGTACAACCAACTGATCCACAGGCCTCAGTTATGAATCTATATGCACAAAATACTTTCAAACTTACAGTTCAGATTTCAGTATCTTTTTGCTATAATTATTTTATGATTGAACTCTAGATCAAACATGTTTACAGTGTGATGAATAGTCCTTGTATTTTAGATACAAGAATATGTAATGTCATCTCCCTTTAATATACTCACGACTTCCCAATAACAAGTATTCTAGTGGGGGCTATGGAGAATGCTCATTGGTGCCTAAGGTGCAACACACTGCTAGAATATCTTAAAAGCCCCACAGTGGAATGAATTTTACAAGCTCTTATTACACTATTAAAAGAATTATTCATCAAATAAACGGTAGTTACAAAGTTAGGCAAATTCTAACCTCATGTATAATGAATACAGAGATAAGGTCAAGGTCCACTTGTATTACTAATATATTTCCTTTGAGTTTCATATAGTAAGAGTGAAAAATTAAAGAAACTATATACCAACAGCACGAAAACATGAAATTCCATTACGTAAGGTACCTATTTACCTTTGTTAAATACTCTTTACAAAAAGATGACAATAAAAAACATTGGGAATTACATAGAAAGACTAAATAATGCCTAATTGCTTCAAACAAACAAGGTGCTTTCAAATTGGAAGACTAGAAGAGCATTTAGTTTCCACAATTACTTGCATTCCTGTGACAGAAAATAGGATTCATACACTCTGTCTAGACATTAGCCCTGATAAACTGAAAGCCATTTTTCAGCTCTTTAGCACACTGGGCCTCAACAAAAAATCAGTAAACTATAACTATAACTCAGTGTTTTGCTATTGCCATCTAAAGATAATACAGTACTATTAAAAACACTATGTTGAGAATGCATTTGGAAGATTTCTTTAATTTACCCTGCATTGGATTTCAAATTTTCCCAACTAAAATTGAAAACACGAAATGGTCCCACAGACGCATGATCTGCAGAGGCAATCACGGGCGTTGTCATCCAGGTAACAAACCCAAGTTGTTCCAGAGGTCAGCACATCAATCATCATGAAAGCAGTTTGACTCTGAGCACAGACACTGATTCAGAAATGCCTCCAGACCCAAACAAACAGCTTGTCGTGCTGTTTCACTTGAGATCATCTCACAGAAGGGGACACACAATATACCACTCTCTGTTTAGGCCATGTTAGATAATCAAGAAAAAGGTCAAAAGAAATTTCTTGTTACAGTCCACCACCAAAGACCATATCCATGAACACAGTCTTGTTTTGTTTTGGATTTTTTTCCTGGAAAGATCTAACAAGTATTATTAAATACAACCATTTTTGAAAGCAGCATATAATTCCATAACTAAATTGCTAAATCACTTACTAAAGTAAGTCTATATAATGCTGCCTGTGAATTTGTATGACTGTGAAATACTAGAAACTGCATCAACACTTATCATGCACAGTATCTTGGGCATCACCAATACTTAGCAATACACAACACCTTTACATTTTAGCCATATCAGCTATTTCTACAGAGGCATTACCAGTATTATGCAGATGAAGACACAAAGATTTATAGATGCTGATCCACTTAACAGAGCTCACAACAAATGGCATGGATCTAAGATTTGAACTCACATAACTCTGAAACTTGTGTTTCTGTGTGTTATACCGCCAAGTGTACTTCCATGCGCACCTGGCTTGCTTCTTTCAGTATGTAGCCGACTTTTCACAATCCTGAGATGGGTTATCTATGTATATTTGTTTGGTTGGTTGTTTCTGTTTATTTATAATCAACAAGAAAACTCATAATCATATGGACAGAAGCAAAATACTACACGATTTCATTTCAAATGTGTAATCCAAAGAGAGTTGAGTTGCTCTGTGCTCAGAGCAAAACAATGGTTACCAGAGGTTAGGGAGAGTAAAAAACACAAATTGGGGGAATGTTTATCAAGAAGTATGAGTCACAGTCAGAAAAGAGAAGGAAGGCCTGTTGCTCTGCTTTGCACAGCAGACTGTTTATACCCAATGAAGTGATATTTTTTAAAGACTCTTCAATATTTTGCTGATAAGGAAATGACCATTGTTTGAGAAAAGATATGTACTTGGATTGTACACATATTTCAAAATATCACATGGTACCCAATAAATAGGTACATTTTTATAGATCAGTTAAAAATTAAGTTTAAAAGCCGGAGAAAAATAATTAAGGGTCCATAGCACAATTTTCACTTTCATGGTCCCTATAATTTTAAGGGGAAAAAAATAACCAACTTATTAAGTTGTGGAAGAAATTCTTCACAATAGTTACAAGAGACTGAGAGAGTAAAAACCGTAACAGCCATCATAGGATGAAGGCTGTATAACTTAACTTTGTTTAAAGTTAAATAGGATCAATACAGCCTTAGGGAACAAGGAATTTATTTTCATCTGAAAACTTTGCCATGACTGGATTATAGCAAGGGGAAATATCACAGAATAAAATGAGAATTGGATGTGTAGCAAAAGTCAAACTATAACACTCTTCTGTCAGCAAGTAATTGTATAACATCCCTTACTGGGAAAATTTGTCTAGTAATCCAGCTACTTTCCTCAATAAAATAAAAAACCTGTATAAAACCAATTTTAGAGTATATTTTTTGGTATCTACATCTCATAAACTGAAAGATACCTTGCTGTGCTTGATGAATTAGGAATAATTCTTAGGGTTCTTGGGATATTTAATAACTTATTTTTAATCACATGGTATCTCTTGGCAAATCATACCCCAAAAGTTCCTAAAATTGAGATAATACACAAAAACCACACCTACCTTATAGAAATATTTTGTGATTATATGTGTAAAACTTTTCATAGACCCCAAACTGTTAAAACAAAAATAAACATAAATCTGGAAGCATCACAATATTTGGTTTCAGGAAATAGTACAGGAAGGTATAAACAAAACAGCCTGTTATTGGCAAAAGAATAGACATGTGGACCAATAACAACAATTAGAGATCCCAGAAAGTAACCCATGTTGGAATCAACACCAAATTTTTGACAAATGAGACAAAATTTCTCTCTGGAGAAAAGACGGTCTCTTCAACAAATGGGTTGGGTATACTGGATCTCTGCATGCAGAAATATAAAACAACGCTATCCACTTAAGTCCTATACAAAAATCAACTCATCACAGATGAAGGATCTAAAAACTAACACCAGAAGCCATCAATTTTTTAGAGGAATAAACATGAACAAAACTGCAAGACACTGCCCTAGGAAAACACTTCTTGGATCAAACAACAAAAACAGAGACAGTGAAAGCAAAACATCAAATATGATTACACGGAGATACAAAGCATCTATACAGCACAGAAAACACTCAAAAAACAAGGAGGAGACTGACAAAATTGGAAAAAATAATTTTAAAAAGCTGGAGCTGAGCTGATCTGAATCCAGGAGCCAGGAGCTTCTTCTGGCTCTCCCACATGGGTGCAGGGTCCCAAGGATTTGAACCATTCTCTTCTGATTTCCCAGTCCAGAAGCAGGGAGCTGGATGGGAAGTGGAGCAGCTGGGACTTGAACCAGTACACATATGGGATCCTGTCACTTGCACGGTGAGGATTTCAGCCACCGAGCCATCATGCCAGGCCCGTGAATAGGCATCTTTAAAGTATGAAATACAAATAGCCAACAGATATATGGGAAGATGCTCAGGATCCTTAGCTACCAGAGAAACGCAAGTTAAAACCACAAAGAGGATTTACCTCATTCCAGTTAGAATGGCTATTACAAACAAAAACAAAACTTAGCAAATGCTGGTGATGTACCCTAACCCATTGTTGATGAGAATCTAAACTAGAACAATCATTATAGAAAAGTTTGTTGATTCATCAGAAACCTAAAAGCAGATTTATAAATGATCCTAAAGAAATGAAATCAGCATAGGACAGTTAGCTGTACCCCTGTGTTTATAAGAGCGTAATTAATAATAGCTAAGATATGGAATCAACCCAGTTGTGAAGAAACTGATGACTGGAATAAGAAATCATGGCATATATACATGATAGAATATTGTTCAAGCTTAGAAAGGAATGAAATCCTATCATTACTAACAAAATAAATGCAAATTGAAATAAGGAGATAACGACAACAAACAAACCAAAATAAAACAATGTTACTCTGACTTGCAGCAACTTACATAGAGAGTATCAAAAAATGTAATATAGAAGACCAAAATTGATATATGGTGATTTGAATTTTGTTTATAGCCCTTATTCCCACTGTTGAGGAATGGGGTTTATCTGTTAACTTAAGGGGGGGAGGGAATAAAAAACCCTCTCAGGTTAGCCCTGTAGCATAGAATGTTAAGCCATGCATGTAGTGTCAGAATCCAATAATGGTGCCAGTTTGAGTCCCACTGCTCCACTTCTCATCCACCTTCCTGCCTGGCAAAGTAGCAGAACAAGACCCAAGTGCTTGGGCCCCTTGCAGCCACATGGAAGACTTGGAGGAAACTTCTGGGCTTTGGCCCAGTCCTGGGTGATGAAGCCACTGAGGGAGTGAATCAGCAGATGAAAGATGGCTTTTTTTCCGTATCTCCATCATTCATTAAATATGTCCTTGGAGCAAGCATTGTGTAGCATGTGGGTTCGGACATCTGATCCAGATTACTGCTAATGCACTTGGGAAATCAGTGGAAGATAGCTCAAAGTCCATGTAAGAGACCTGAAAGAAACTTCTGGCTCCTGGCTATATCCTGACCCAAGCAGGGTCATTGGCCATATCAGTATTAAATCAGAGGACAGAATCTCTCTCTTTGTATTTATGCCTTACTTCCTCTTTCTGTAAATCTGTCTTTTGAAATCTCAAAATAAATAAGTAAGTAAACAATGAAATTTTAATTATCAAAAGAAGGTAATAAAGAAATATGTAAATATGTGATTAAATATTAAAATCAATTGTTAACTTGAGATGATATGCGTTAATTACATGTACCAATATACTAAATAAACAAGATCCTAAGATTCAGCTCAGGGTAATATATGTAAAGTTGTATGATAGCTGTAATTGAAATAATTATTTATTTATACTTATTAATAGCCTTTATCAAACCATCTTTGTTAAGACAGATGGAATAATGCCTTTGACCACAAAATGAAAGTTAAAAAAGAAATAAAATCATTTCTTTTGAGTTACACTTTTCTGCTATATCTGTTTTGCATTAGTTTAGATTTTACCTTCATTCCAAAGACTTAAGATGGCTGAAAGAAAAGAATTAACAAAAAGGAAAAGCATAAAATTGGAAGGAATGAATAAAAAAAATGAGAATAAAGACAACAATTAGACCAAAAAAAAAAAAACCTCATATACATTTATCATCAATTACATATTAGTTAATAGAGAGACACAAATTGGCTTGAAGCCTTCTACCAATATATGCAGGAAACCGCCACCAGTATAACTTTATTCAGTGAATTAATTTTAACAGGAGACAAACTGATGTGTTTCTTATCACAGTTTCCACAGTCTGATTTGGGACATTCACAGATTTTAAGAAAACATGGAAACAGTGGAAGAGAGATCGTTTATATTTCAATCTTATCTGGGTATCCTGACTCTAAGCAACAGATACCAACATGTTTAACAACTGCTCTCTAAGATTCTGTACCATGTGAAACTCATCCTGACTGTCATTTAAATGCAGGTCTACGTTGCTCCAAACTCCAACTTTTTAGAAACTAAGGATATGAGGTCATTCCACTTTCACAAAAACGGAGTGTCTGAAACCTAGACATAACTAGGGCAGTAGTATCACTCCTATGTACAGAACTACGCTGGAAAAGCAAATTTCCATCCAGAAATTTTCTTAAACCTTCTTGGAAGGCTGTTAACATCCTGCCACCTTTAGAGTTTTATCACTTACACACTGGCAAAAGAGCACCAGTCTTGAAAGAAAAATATCACTAATGTGAAAGCTGCTGTCTTGCTCAAGTTCTTAAAGAATAATGCAAGGAGCAGGCGTGGTGGTGCCACAGGCTAATCCTCTATCTGTGGTGCAGGCATCCATGTGGGCATTGGCTGGTATCCTGCTTACTCCATTTCTGATCCAGCACCCTCTGGTTGGTTGGGAAAGCACCTGAAGAAAGCCCAAGGGTTTGGGCTCCTGGTCCCACAAGTGAGACCTGGAAGAAGCTCCTGGCTCCAGCTTCGGATCAATGCATCTCTAGTGATTGCAGCATTTGGAAAGTGAATCAGCAGAAAGATGATCTTTCTTTTCCTCTCAACAATTCTTTCAAATAAAAATAAGTAAATCTTGAAAAAAGAAGAAGAATGCAATAAACATATTCTGAACATAGAACCTAGAACTAAGCTATAAAAACTTGGAAAAAAAAAATGAAAGCTCAAGGAGAATGGAATTAAAAGTTGGGTTTAGGAGTGGGCATTTGCTGCAGCATACAACACTGCTTTAGGATACCTGTACACTACCCTGCATACCCTGGCTTCAAGTCCCAGCTCTGCTCCCATTTCTAGCTTCCCACTGACACTGGGATGCAGGTAAAGTTTAAGTAGTTGGGTTCCTGCCACACACATGAGAAACCTGAATGATTTTCTGAGCCCTTTAATTTTGTTCTGGCCAAATGCTAGCTGTAGTGGTAAGTAAGGCGTGAAACAGTGGATAAGACAGCTCTACTGCTCTCGGTCTTTCTGTCTTACAGATAAATAAAATGTGTTTTTTTTTTAAGATGTGGTTATTTTGATTCAAAATTTCATGAAAAATAAATATGAAAACAATATAGAGGGATTTAAAAACACATACACCAAATTAAACTTTTATTTTAATTTGTTAAGTACTCTCATATCAACCAAGGCAATTGCTGACCACAAATAGTTCATTGCACTTATCAAATTATGCCACTTTTTAAGTGAGGTAATAATTTATGAAATTATCCTAGGAGAAAGTGATTACAGTCTATGTGCTGTTACAAAAGGGGCATGCAAGAGCTCTGTCAGCCACTGAGGAGCAAGTTAAAGAGACAAGGGGTCAGAACACAATCTTTGGTTACCCTAATGAAATATAGGACCGTATTTCTCAAAACAATATCCCTCCTGACCCAGCCTCTAGAAATAGTAATATAAGAGACAAATTCTGAAAGGAGATCAATATCTGGAGAGTGGAGTTGATGTTGAGCTGGGCAACTTAGCTCGTAACAGAATCCGAACAAAGAAGCAAAGGTTGGGGAAAGGACACACATTCATTTCTGTGCGGTTAGAATAACATTCTAGCATGATTGATGAACTGACCTCGGCCAATGGCTTAGACCTGCCTTAATAGCTGTCTTGAGTTAATTCCAGGCTTCTGGTCCAAATAAATAATGTAAAATATGGAGAAAATTTGAACAAGTACTTGGTCCTTCTTTGATGCTTAAAAACTGTTTACTGAATGATGGCTGAAGGATTAGCTGTTTGCTAACACTGACACTACTATACATGAGTAAGTGACAGGGACCTGAACACAAATATAATGCTGATATATGAAAAATTGAATAAACTGTCCTTGTAAAAATGAAAAACCAGTGGTCCCAGATTATGACTACCATTCCACTGATATTTTCAAAGAATATTTTCTCAGTGTTTCCCCTAGAAAAAAACTAGAAGTACAATAATAACAGAATCAATGTAGCTTTTAATTTATCCATATTCAAAAAAGCATTTCATTAATGGGCACAATGCAGGAAAGACAAAAGCATTAACTTCAACATATTTCTAGTGTAACCTCTATATAAGGGAAATTTTAATAAGCACGCTGTAACTAACCAGAAAAAAGCCATCCTGTATAGGACCCCAGAATGCTCTTTAGCCTTAGCATACTTTGTACTACAATCAAACCCTGAAAGTGCACATAACTAACTAATCCCTATCAAACAAATCAAGAGTGTAAAGAATACCTAATTCACTCCCTAACAATACCAGGACAATTTGCTAGTCATAACAATGAGATATGTCTAAGATGCTAAAGCAGAGTTTAACACAAACTCCTGATTCATAGGCCCAGGCTCTTGGTACACATCCCCATATTCATGCACAAAAATATTGGAAAGTCTGGAAAAAACTCTTCAGCAAGGCGGACAGGGATAGGAGTTCAATCATTTAAATCAGTTTGATCTGGTCTTCAGTTCACAAAGTGCTGAGTATACAATTTTCCTATCACTCATCATCTTGAGCTTTGGTCAAAGCACTTATTTAGCCTAGAAGGAGCCCACACAGTGAACCATGACAGAGTTGGAAATCATATCAATCCCCAAATGAACAAGTATATTAAGGTCCTACTCAGAGCAAATTCAAATTAGGAAAGAGAGAGAGAATAAAGCTGAGAAAATTTCTTTAGGACTTCAACTTATGCACACAATGCATTTCAGCCAAATGTTACTTAACAATAAAAAATTAATATATACCAGGTCCTAGATTACGAAAAAAAATAGAAATGTATTGATTTGTGATGTTTAAGAAAACAGAAGAGCAACCGGCACGCCAACATTTGACATCTTTAATTAAAAAGACAAAGTAAATAAGCTCAGTCACCAGTGAATGGCTTTCTTTTGTGGACTATAGAATTGCCTGCCAGGTAGATCTGCCAGGGCAAAGAGCTATTCTGATGAGGATCAATGTGGTTGAAAGCCGACAGATACATACATACCCCAGTAGCAACCCAAAGAGCTAGCCACTGGTTTTCTGGGTTTTTTTTAAATCCACAGAAAGAAAGCCCTCTCAATAATTATCATTGAAATATTTATTCCATTGAAAATAAAGATGCAAAATACAAAAATATATTCTCAAAGTGGCCGTTAAAAAAATGACAGAATTTTGACAAAAATAGCTACACATTTCCCCAAAAGTTTAGTGTAATGAGTGGAGAGAAGTATATTCATATATCATATGAAATGTCTTTACTAACAACCTCTCAAATTCCATCTACAGTCATTTCCCATTAACCACCAGCCTACAATGTAAATGGTCTGTTAATTCCCAAAACCAGAACATACACATGTATCTGTGTGTGTACAGCGAAAGCTTTTGACATTTTCCTATTTTAGCAGCAGTGTTTCATTTTAAATTCATGAATATCAAGGCCTTTAAAATATTCAACTTTTCTCATGTCATGAATCTGAAAACACAGCTTGAGTTCAATAACTGTATTTCTTTTTTATATTTCATACAGCGGCCCCAGCTTTCAACTGAAGACTCCCATCAGCAGCTACTGCGAGTCTTGGCTCCCCCAGTCCCTCCTTGACAGGGCAGAGCTGTACACTCACAATAAGTGTTTCACATTTAGCAAGCAAAATAGTAGTTTAGCCATGTCCCTGAGTGAAGCACTACACTATCTTAGTTAACTTAGGAAATTAACAAGAGCATATTTCCCTATGTGAATACACTGTCATGGAAGTTTTGAAATAAGCAAGTAATTTACTCCAGTAAGAGAAAAGCTTAAGATGCTACTTGTTAAGGCACAATATTTCACGATGTCATGAGTCATCCCTTCTGATTTCCAAAACCATCTTTGAAAAGTCTATAGAAATAATATATGGGTAAATATGTTGATCGTATGTAAATAATAAATAAATAAATAAATGGACATTGAAATCTTTGGGATGCTGATGAATGGAAGGAAGTTTCCAACCCCTGCCCTACCACTTTGCCTATAAAATTAATAAATCAATAAATATCTAAACACACACAAAAAAACTAGTTTAAATTTCTACCAGGCAATCATTATGGAAGACAGCATAAATTCTACAGATATCTGGAAACAGAAATACAAATGACCCCGCCATCCAAACCAGAAGAATTCTGAATATGAAAGTTATCAGTACCCACATGCTTATAGCAGCTCATTTTATAACTGCTAAGATATAAAATCACCCCAGTTGCCCATCAATGTGAATAAAGAGAATGTGGAGTGTGCATGCGTGTGCAAAGACACACACACACTATGGAATACTACTTAGCATAAAAAATAATGAAATACTGTCTCTTGCAGCTAAATGAATCCAAGTGGAAATCATTACGCTTACTGAAATAAGCCAATCCCCAAATGACAAGCATCATACACTTTTCCTGATTTGTAGTAACTACTACACAGAATACAAGACTTGTAAAATACAAATAACATTGTCATATGTGGATCTGCTTATAGATTTCAGCCTTTGTCTGTATTCTGGAGGAACAGATTTGTGTTTCATTGTTGTGTTATGTATTAATGAAGCATTAAGCATGTGATTGCAAAGTGAAATAAAAATATACCACTTAAAGATTAAGGGGGGGAAAAGAGAAATAAGGAAGGATGGATGAAGAACACGGTCAGGAGGGAGGGAAGAAGGTGAAGCATCACCATGCTCCAAAGTCTGCCGTGGAATAGGTGAAATTTGTTTATCCTACACAAACAATTTTTTAAGATTTACTTATTAATGGAAAGTCAGATCTACAGAGAGAGGATACGCAGAGAAAGATCTTCCCTCTGCTGAGTCACTGCTCAAGTGCCACAACAGCCAAAGCTGAGCTGATCTGAAGCCAAGAGCCAGGAGCTTCTTCCAGCCAAGGTGTTGGGACATCCTCGACTGCCTTTTGAGGCCATAAGCAGGGAGCTGGATGGGAAGTGAGCAGCCGGGCTATGAACTGGCGTCCATACGTGATCCAGGTATACGAAAGGCAAGGACTTTAGCCACTAGGCTACTGCAGCAGGCCCACAAATATATATAATATATACATATAATATTATATATATATACATTTTAAAGAAATAACACTTGTATAAAACGAAGAAAGAGTGATTAGTGCCAGACTTTAAGCACTGTTCTGTTCACTGAAATCCATTTCAGAATGTTGGAGTTCATGTAACATTTCAATTGCCTGCTAACGCTAACCCCAGAACGCAACAAGTTACGGTTCGTTTGGCTGGAAGTATGCCCCCGACATGGGAAACCCAGTTCAGTTTTGGGCACCTGGTTCCAAATTGTCCTAGCTCTGAATCATGGGAATTTGGTGAATTAAATAGTAGATCTGTGTACGAAGTGTTTTGTGTATGTGTATATGCATACTTTTCAAACAAAATCAAAATATACTGGCAAGAACTTGGAAAAGAAAAACTAGGAAAATACTGATGTGTGAAGCTATATATTTGAGATTTATACTTCATAAATATTTTGCCTGCTTCTCATAATAAATAATAGCTTTCCAAACTAATTTGCTAATTAGGAAAATTAAGCTTTGAGGATAAAAACTTGAGTGATACAGTGATTTCACATTTGGATCCTTAAAGAGGATCATGGGAGGTTAAAAAAAAAAGAAGCTCTATTTGCAAATACAGAGATACCTTACAGCACAAAGCAGCAATTATTTCTCTCCATCACTATAAAGACAGTTTGACTTGGAGCTGACCCCAGTAATAGGACCCACACTGCTGCACCATGCTGAGCTGGTCAAGGGTCAAAGGGCAGCCAGAGGCCCCACAAGCCCAGGGCAGTGAACCCAGAGCAGCCCACGGCCAGATGCAGACATCTATAAACAAGTCTTTGACAGGAAGTGTTGAGTGAACGTAAAAGACATAAGGGTAAAGAAAAAAAAAATAGAAAGAAACCCTCAGTCATTTTTAAGCTTAAATATTACGAATTTGTTTAGCAATGACAATAAATAACATTATTTTCACTCCTCTTTTTTTTTTTTTACTTCTTTTTATTATTATCCTTATATGTTACAGTTCCATAGGAGCTGGGATTTCCCTTATCCCCTTCCCAATCCCTTCCCCCCTCACTGAGTTCCTTTAAATGACTTTGAAGCAAAGGTTGAAAGAAGGGAGTTGAAATGGAAAAAAAAAATATCTGAGGCTAAGCTGATAATTCATGTTCCCTCGGTTTGATTTTATCATCACATGCTCCCTGTTACTAAGCTCCAGAAAAACCTCTTGGTTGAACACTGCAGTCATCCTGAATCTGGGTGTGTGCCCTATTGGAACCTTATTTCCCACAAGTCCACCCCAGGGAGGGACACCTATCCTGAGTGCTCAAAGCACACAGCCCACCTTCCTCAATACTCGGGCTTACAAATGAAAACTTCCTACCTCTGCACTCCCTGCAGCACCCATGTCAAACTCAACTTGCATACATTACATCGTTATTGGCATCCCAACAGAAGCTGGAAAGTGGCATGCCAGGACAAACAGGCACATAAACTGAATTTCCTTATAGTCTCCAAGTTCCTCTAATACACGTAAGAATCCCTAACAGGATGGCTTTGTGTGTTTAGAAAAAAGTGGAATCCAAACTATATTGCCCTTTGTCTTCAAGTTGAAGGAAGGGAGAGGGAGAGGGGGAATGTGAGTAAGATGAGAAAAGTAACAACTGCCTCCCCAGCCCTCTCTTCCCTGGTAGCTGGTCACATGCTTTTCTCCCAGTGAGTGTACGTGCTAATGTGGGGGAAAATAGTTCCCTAGGACTGCACAACACTTTCTGCTTGTTCAACATACTGCAGCTTCTCTCCAGTGGCTATGTCTTCACAGTGTTGTTTCCTTGTTCTTTGTTTTGTTTAGCAGAAAGGATAATCCACATGGTCTACACGGAGGAACACAAAGCATCAGGTTTCCATAAATATCACTATGCTTACATAAAATGTTAATTATATAAAGCAATTAAGTAAATATAAACATGCATATGAAAAACACACATGCCAGAGGAACTTACAATTTTTAAATATGCTATCAAGAATCCAAATTTCTCACTTGGTGAAATCCCAGAAGTTCAGTACCTCAACTGCCCTCGTCACTTCCAAGGAGACATGATAAAGGAAGTGACTTCCAAAAGATGTGCTGGAGAGGGATCTGGAATGATTCTTCAAATGCCAGGTTATGATAAAACTTGCTTTACAATTGCAATTTTATGCTAAAAACACATTCACTTTTTTTTTTTTTTGCCAAGGGATTGGTTTACATCAATCTCCAGGAATTTATGTGCTCAGTGTATAAACATTTTAACATCATAATAATCCTCTATCATAATAGAGAGACAGCATGGTCTAGTGAATTGTGTGTTGAATACTCCATCTAGTCCTGTCTCTCTCACAGGGATTCTGCAAAGATTAATTAGAAGATTTCTCAAGAAAGCATTATGAGTGCTTTTGCCAAAGCAGTTTGCAACACCATGTATTTATTATACAGCAATTTTTGAGGAAGCGAAAAGAAGAGGAAATGCAAGAGCTATGAGAAAAATGAGAATGGTAGTGTGGATCAAGATGAATAACTGTTAAACACATTAGAGAGTGTGCAAATTATGCAAATTATATTAGAATAATACTCATATATTAGTAAGACAATAGATGATTTCCTTCAAGAAAACCAAAGCAATCAACCCCAGCATAAAGAGTTAATCAAGTGAGGTGCCAGTACAGCCAGCACCTAGTTTGCCTAGACCCTGTGCTTGCCCCTGCACTGCCTCCGCGCTGACCTGGGTACAGAGCTCTCTGTGACTCACGTCCTTCAGAGACCATTTCCCCCACAGGTGCCCAATCAATCTAGAAAATGCCAACGTGACACAAACATGAAAAGGAGACATGCTGAATAAAGAGTCAACCTGGTCAACAAGCAGGAGTCAGCAATATCTATTCATTGAGGAGGCCAAGTTACAGAGGAAAGCTAAAAATGCAATTAGTATATTCCTAACTTATAAGGAGAATTTTCCAGTTGGGAAGCCACACAGAAGACAGTTCTTCAATTTCAGAACCCAAAAGTGATACTGTTTCCAAGGTGGAAACCTGCATCTTAAAATGCATGCACTTTTACATGTAAATTATTACTTCCGTGGGTTTCTAAATACTGCTTGCTACATGATATAACTGCAGTGTTCTAATCCATAAAACTTTTCCATTCATACATTATTGTTTTCTGACAAGCGAATATCGACTACAATAAAAATAAAAAAGGACATACGCATTTATGCAAAATTAAAATCTAAAATATTTATTGGGAAATCATAATAGTTAAGGAATGATTAAACTCTTTTTCAGAAAGCCAGCATACATCATTTCCCAGTATAGCACCAGCAGTTTCCAATCGTGTTCCTGATTGTCAGCTTTCAACTATCTTTCTTGCATCATATTTTCTTCTTGGCCAGTAGCACATTATACCTACTACCAAAATGACCCACTACTATTCTGTCAGACTGCATGTGGCCAATATACAATAAAAAACAATTCAAGTAAATTTCTCTGAATCAAGGCTCTGAAGACATTTATTTCAGGTAAGCTGTCAGACAGTGGTGTGTTTCTCTCGAAATAGATACAGCTCAAAATTGGCCTACTTTTCATTCCTTGCAATCCACCTTCTACTGAGATTAAAGGAACTGCAAATACTACTTAGTTTAAACTTCTGTAATTAACACAAAATGTCCATCTTCCAACTCCTTAAGCACCTTATAAAAATGACAATACAGGTGCTTATGGTGTCACTCTTCAAATGTCACCAGTCCCAACATACAAACGTGTTTTCTTCCTCAACACAATGATTAATTGATTACATCCTTCCAACCACCCTTCACAAGCAGGGGACATTACACAGATTAATCAGACAATGTTTTTCAAACAATGACTTGACAACTGCTACTCATTCAATCTTTTGTTCTAGTAAGACAGACACTCAGGCCTGGAGCAGTAGCCCAGTGGCTAAAGTCCTCGCCTTGCATGCATCAGGATGCCATATGAGCCCAGGTTCGAGTCTGGGTTGCCACATTTCCCATCCAGCTCCCTGCTTCTGGCCTGGGAAAACAGTCAAGGATGGCCCAAAGCCTTTGGACCCTGCATCCATGTGGGTGACCTGGAAGAAGTTCCTGGCTCCTGGCTCCAGATTGGCTCAACTCCAGAATGGTGGCCACTTAGGCATTACATCAGTGGACGCAAGATCTTCCTCTATCTCTCCTCCTATCTATATACCAGACTTTCCAATAAAAATAAATAAATCTTAAAAAAAAAAAACCTGATACCCTCCCTTCTCCAAGGTAACCTCTCCTTCCCTCAAATGTTCATTCAATGCAAAGTGTTGCATTTAAGGGTAACTGTCGCTGTTTCTCAACAAATGTCCAAAAGTTACTCTCAATTTTACTACAGTTGGGAAGGACAAAACCACCATGACCTACTTTTGGGCAGTGTGCATATTATTTATAGAAAAGATGCATTTACGGAACATTTTATAAAGTACGTGCAATTTCATAATTATTATTTGTAATACACAAAAAAAATAGGTCAGAAGTATCACCTTCCCTTTAAAGCTTAAGAAATTAAATCTCAAGTACTTCTAGCGGAGCTCTACTGTAAGAAACTGTTAAACAGAATTTTACATTACTGTTGCGACACTAGATGGGGAAATACGTTGGACTGATTAAAGATGTTTTTAAATCTTAATTTTTTTCCGCTACTAAATAATGCCACCAATTAAGACAGACATGGAAACGTTCATTGAATACCTTATATTCAAATAAGGAGTCGTGTGTTGAGAATAAGAAAGATATGGAACCCATGTTGTGGCATAATGAGATAACGTTTCCCTGCAGTGCCTGTATCCCTTAAGGGAGCTGGTCCTAATCCCAGTTGCTACATTTCCAGTTCAGCTCTCTACTGATGTGTCTGGGAAGACAGCAAAGGATAATTCAATTCGTTGGGCCCCTGCACACACCTGCGAGCCTAGGAAGATGTTTTTGGCCCCAGTCATCCCCAGTCTTTGCAACCATTGTAAGAGCAAACCACTGGATGGAAGATATTTGCGCCTATCCTTCTAGCTCTGAAACTCAGCCTTTCAAATGAATAAAATCTTAAGAAATTTAAAAATTGAATAAAACATGAATTCTTCCCAAGAACTCAAGTCGTTAAGTCACCACTGACTCTTTCCCAAGTGCCTTAACAAGAGCCTGGATCAGAAACAGAGGAGTCAGCACTCACACAAGTACTCCAAATTGGAAAGTAAAAGTGTTAGCTTAATACACTGGCCCACAAAAACTGACCCTGCCTTCACAGTTTCACTAAATCCAAGAAAAATAAGATGTTTTTCTCAAAACATTTTTCTTAGGCCCAGCAGCGTGGTCTTGAGGTCAAAATCTTCGCCTTCAACTCCCCAGGATCCCATATGGGCGCTGGTTCTAATCCTGAAAACTCCACTTCCCATCCAGCTCCCTGCTTGTGGCCTGGGAAAGCAGTCAAGGATGGCCCAAAGCTTTGGGACCCTGCACCCGTGTGGGAGACCTGGAAGAAGTTCCTGGATCCTGGCTTTGGATCGGCATAGCATTGGCCGTTGCGCTCACTTAGAGAGTAAATCATTGGACAGAAGACCTTCCTCTCTGTCTCTCCTCCTCTCTGTATATCTGAATTTCCAATAAATAAATAAATCTTTAAAAAAAAATTTTTTTTCTTTTCCCTTACCTTGTGGAAACTCAATTACATATGGTGTTATTTGATAATGGTCTACCGATCACTGAGACTAATTTTTATATATTCTTTGCATTTCATTTTCAATAGCTGCTATAGCCATGCATTCATAAAGGTAAAAACTACTGAGCCTGCCTGGTAGATTACTGGCTAAATTTTCGCCTTACACATGCCATGTGGGAGGCAGCTCCTGTCCCAGCTGCTCCACTTCCCACCCTGTTCTTTCTCTCTTTCATTTTCCTTGTAAATTTGCCTTTCTAAATAAATAAATAAATAAATAAATAAATAAATCTTTAAGAAAAGGTAAGAACTGGCCATAGAAATTCCATGTTTCATTGTTGCATCTTGTTTCTTTGCTTAAAATGTTTACCTTTCCTTTCTCATTTGAGCACACTGTGCGTATTTGCAGTTCTAAGAGCTTTTTAACATTACCATTTGCTAATTCCATCTTCTCCATCTTTCCCATATGTTTCGGTTGACTATTGCTTACTACTAGTCATAATTCATGCTATCCTGCCTATCAAGCAACACCCTCACGTGTATGCTAAGCATTGTGGATTTTACGCTGCTTATGCGTGTTTTTCGTTTGTTTTTTTTACTTCCTCGAAAGAATGAGATTGACTTTTCGGTGACAGCACTGTTACGTGTGAGTGGATATCACACTCACAGGGTTGACAGGAAACTATATTAGATCCTGCTCAGAGCAAACTTCAGAGTAAAGCGCACACAACAAGGCAATTCTAAGTCTGAAAACCCCAGCACAGAGTCGGCTTTAGGAAGACTCCCTACCAAGGAATCCTACTCCTAATTCTGCCTCGTGCAATTACATCTCACCACTCTTCACCATTTGGACTCTCCAGTTAGGACTTCTCTCCCTGTTTCGGTCAAAACACTGTTTGGCTGATTATTTCTGCCTAGGAAAGGCCTAGATCCCAGTTTCAGGATCCACAGTGGGATAATCTTAAGGATCATCTCATCCATTTCCTTTCTGGTAGGAATGACAGCACTGTGCTGTGCTGCATGTTCTACATTGTTCAGGAATCTTAGGTCATGAGGACAACACCTGCAGTAGTTCAATCCTCACAAGCGAAACCAGGGTTTCTTCCACACATGATAATCTAATAATAGTAACGTCGTGCTTTTTCACCTAAGAAATATTTCCAGAATCTCATAGAGAATCATCTAATTCCTCTCTTACCTGTAACCTCGATTTGTTCCTCCTGTATTTCAGCCTCACATTCTATATATAATAAAGCCTGATATCAAAGTTTATCAACACAAATCAAAGAAACCAAGACATCCTGGTCCCAAAGCCAAAAGCTACTCACTCTTTTGATTTCCATTCTTGGAAGGTGAGTGGCCTTAGCTTTTCATGGCTAACGCTATAACTTCAACTACGTGCTTTCCTGCAACCCATTCTGTCCATCATCATTTTTATCTGTCTCTTCAGCATTGCTTCCGCTGTGCTCATTTTCATTAGACTTTTATGAATATCCTCACATAGCTTCTTTCATGTTTAAGACTTCATTTGAGCATATTGATTAGACAGCCACTCTCCAAACATTTTCTTCTTATGCATGTTTCTACTCTCTGCCAACTGAGACACGTTACCACCCCCAAGTGACATCTAACCCACTGAGATACGTACATCTATATATATATATATATATATTTTTTTTTTTAACTAAAAATCTACTGGCATCTGACTGATGGAAGCAAGCTGTGTAATTACTAAACTCATGGCCAATTCCAACCTCCTCTCTGTGAACACGTTCTCACACATACTTGATTATGTTGGATTCCACCGAAATAAAAGCTTTACTTTCAGAGTGTGTTCACTGATTCTCATTTTGTGATTTCCATTAATTGATAAAAATGATATTCTTCAAGATTCATTTTTTTGGCTTAAATACTCCTATTACCATACTAAACATTACATTTTAATCCATTACAAAATTTTCAAACCTATAACTGTAACCCAATATTTAATGGATAAATAATGCAAACATTAATCTAGATTAATTCCCCAATTTACATGAATAACTTCTTTTTCTGCATCTAATTGTGAGAACTTTTCTCAAGTCACAATTTTCTCTTTGTATACTAAGGAATCCTAATATTTCCATGGTGCTTCTTAAAGAACTAACTCAGCAGAGTGGGAAGTAAAGAACATGAGGAGTGAATGCACTTATGCCTCTGAGCCTTGACAAATCTTAGTGGAGGTTTGATTTTGCTGTAGTTCTGATGTTCAGCTTTGACATACAAATGATAACCTTTTAAACAAGATTATGGAATCAAAACATACGAAAATCATATTAAATTAGAAATAAGGTTAGAGATTTTATTCTTTTTCATAATTCTTAGGGGTCTTCCTCCATCACAATTTATAATTCATTAACATTAAATATGAAATTTAGTTGAAAACACCCTTGAAATCTGAAAACTTTTTAAAAATTTCATGATGCTTTTATACTTTAAATCTGAACAAGCAAAATTCTCTCTCTTGGTACCATAATAATGGCGGGCTCCTGTCTTTTGCCAATATATTTGCTTATTCCACTTTCTATATAAAACCCATGATCATTCATCTACTTCCCTTCCCTTCAATGGATGGCCACTCTGACTAGAACCCGGACCATTGTTACTCAAAGTGAGACCCCTGAACGACTGGTTAAAGAACCATCTAACATAAGTGCTACATACAAATCAACCTTTCTAGCTTCTAGTAAAATTGACCATGGCATTTTTGAGAAGGAGGACTCTGGTTTTTACCATTATAGGAAAGCACCAGGTGAATCTTGAGCACCCTGCCGTTCACAAGCCACTGCAGCTGACTCCAAAATTCTTGCAACATGAAAATTTTGGAAGCTGGAAGCTGCGTCTGTGTTACAATGCAAAAATGCCCAACTTATTCTCTTACTATGTTGTAATGACTTACTATGTTGTTTTATGTATTTTATTGTCATGCTCAACTTTCAGATTGTACCAAATGCAATTCATTATATGTAATAATCTTTAATGAAATGATATTTATAAAATATGAGTATGAAAATCTAAAAGTAGGAAAGTACTGAAACAGATTGTCTTAAAAATAAATCTAAACAGCTCAAAGATGAAATTATTTAAACAATGTTTAAGATTCCCTATTACTGTACATTCAACGCAATGACATTGCGTTTCTTTAAAAGCCACCATAACCAGGGTAGGGCCAGGATGAAGCCAAGCACCCTGCAACTCCACCCAAGTCTCCCACATGCCTGAGAAGGCACAAGTATTGCAGGCACCACCCGTCACCTCCGATGGTTCACATGAGTGTGGGGTAAGACTAGAAAGCAGAGTAGCTGGGACTCAAACAAGACACCTAAATATGGGATACGGCCACCCCAAGCATCAATTCAACCACTGAGCAAAGATTCTAAAGATTCAACTGTGTCAGTAACATTCTTGAATTCTTACAGTGGCACGTCTGATTTCTCTCTTTTTCCTAAGTCCATTTGTTCAGAGATAAACACACAAAATTTTTGAACTGTCACCTTAACATCTTCCTGAAGATATAATAAGCACTAGAAACTTATTTTAGGTTTGATATCAAAGCAATATTATTTTAAGCATGACATAAATTGTTACATACTTTATAGGACTATATTTCAAAGGCAATTATAACAGCATTATTAATTTAACATTTTGTTTTCATGCACTATATAACAATGGAATATCTTTGCTCCACATAAATGTCATGTTGCAAAATATGGCAGAATGTTTAGTAACTTCACAACAGTATTATGAGGAGACAATTGATTTGTAAAGCAGTAAAGCAATGAAATAGAGTGGTCCAATTTTATCATTTTCACAATAGAAAAACATACTGCTAAACAGACTAAAGGTGCAAAATAACTGAAGCATCCAAAGGGGTACAGGGCAGGTACTCTTCTGTGATTGGAATGGCAAAGGTTTAAATCATTTGCTTCACTTCCAGAAACAACGCTGTTGGTAGTGGGCACTATAACATATTATGTAAGCCTGGAAACGGGATGCCTACAACTTACCTTGGCATCTTAGGATCCAGACATGGCAATTCTGCTTCAGCTTCCTGCCAGTGCACATCCACAAGGCATCAGACAACAAATAAAGTATTTAGCCTCGGTCACCCACCAAGTGAGAGATCTAGCTGATGTCCTTAACTCCTGGATTTGACCCGTTCCAGCCCCATCTGTAGAACTAACAGATGGAAGAAATCTCTATCGCTTTTTCCTCTCTCTGTGGATTTCAAACAAATATATTTTTTAATCAGCTCAACTCTAGCCACCGTGGCCACTTGGGGAGTGAATCATCGGATGGAAGATCTTCTTCTCTGTATATCTGATTTTCCAATGAAAATGAATAAATCTTTTAAAAATAAAAATAACAAAAAAAAATTAAAAACAAAAATTTACCTTTGAGCACACATCAGTTTTCTCATATTAAAAATTATTTACGCAATTTCAGTAATTGTTAAAACTTTCTACAATACTCATCACATCTTTTCAGGCTTTGGAGAGCTACTTGACAAAGAAAATCACAAAGACATACTTAACTGTGCATGAAAAACAGCCAAATTAACTGCATTCTCTTCATATTCCTGAAATATTTCCACAGCAATGATTCTCAATATAATTCTGTAGCTCAACAGCATCAACACCCATGGGGGACTTGCAATAAATGCAATTCATGATAACTTGCCCAGTCAGTCCTGCAATGTCGCATATTCTGGCTATCTACCCCTAAGATACATGTTTACCAGATTCTCCAGATATTCTAATGCCCTCTCAAATTTGGAAAAACACATTTAAAAAAAAAAGAATTACATTCCAGGAAAAAGAATTTGGGAAATATTATGGATCCTACAACTAAGCAATTAAAAAAAAAACGATTTATTTATTTGAAAGGCAGGATTACAGAGAGAGAAATGGAGAGAAACAGGAAGACAGAGGGTTTCATTTGTTGGTTCATTACCCAAATAGGCAATTGTTCAGAACTGGACCATTCTGAAGTCAGAAGCCAAAGAGCCAGGAGCCAAGAACCTCTTCTGGGTCTTCCACATGAGCACAGGGACCCAAGTACTTGCACCGACTTGTACTGGTTTCCCAAATGCACCAACAGGGAGCTGGATTAGAAACAGAGCAGCTGGGACTCCAACCAGCCCCATATCAGATGCTAGCTCCCCAGGTGGAGGTTTACGACGCCACGCCGCAGAAATTTTCCACAATTTTAAAAAATTAAAACATAAAAATTTAAAAACCCACATTTTCACATTTTCAAATTTATTTTAGGTTATATCTTATATGCCTCAATAGTCTTAAAGTAATACAATGCACCACATACTCACCAGAGGAAACCTTTAGAGATTGACTTTATATATGCAGAGCACATTAAGCAAGAAAGGGAGATGGAATAAGAAACATAATGCAGGGCCCGGTGCGATGGCGTAGTGGTTAAGATCCTCGCCTTGCACGCCTGGGATCCCATATGGGCGCCGGTTCTAATCCCGGCAGCCCCACTTCCCATCCAGCTCCCTGCCTATGGCCCAGGAAAGCAGTCAAGGACAGCCCAAAGCTTTGGGACCCTGCATCTGTGCGGGAGACCAGGAAGAGGCTCCTGGCTTTGGATCTGCATAGCATCGGCCCGTTGTGCTCACTTAGGAAGTGAATCATCGGACGGAAGCTCTTCCTCTCTGTCTCTCCTCTCTGTATATCCTCCTTTCCAATAAAAATAAAATAAATCTTTTATAAAAAAAAAGAAATATAATGCAGAAAACAAAAAATGACAACGCATGGCACTTAGTGAATTTGTATTATATGTCATGTACTCAATAATACTTAATCTTTTTGCTTTTAATCTTTACTACAGCTTTATTTTACACATATGGAAATCCAGAATTTTAAAAAAGTTTGCAGTATCATGGGTTCATGACCATGCTAACACATTCCTCCCTAGAATCCAAAAATGCTACTACATGGCACAGGGAAATGAAGGTTGGTAGTGAACTGACCTTGAAATGGGCCAACAGCCCTGGAAAATGAAAATGGGGCCACTCTTTAAAAGTACAAGAGATGGAATTTGGGGTATACAACTACAGGAAAGGTCAAAAGGACATGAAGTGAGGTTGCAGGTAGCCTCTAAAAGGTGAGAACATAAGGAGATGGATTCTGTTCCAGAATCTCTGGAAAAGAGCTTGCTCCTGTCAACACCTAGGTTTTACAGTAGTGAAATGTATATTCTGCAACTTAGTTCTAGTAAGACTAATCTATGCAAAGTTAAGGCAATAAAAGTAACAGTTTAAGCCACTAAATTTTAAATTGTATGATGAGGCGACAATGAGGAAGCTAATACAGCCCCTACATTCATCTAGCAGCTGAGCTACTATTTGAAATTGAGTACAAATTCCCTTTGACAAAAGACTATGAGGTTTTTCAATAATACTCATGGATATCCAACATTTAGTAGCCATTTTAGCAAACAAGTACTTCTCTCATGCTTCTCCAGTTATAAGAAATTTCTTCAGAGTACCACATCCTTCTCCAACTGAAACCAACTACTGGCCAAATTTAATAATCTGATGAAATTTGCAGATGTGCTGTATTTGGTTGGCATAGTGTTTTACAGGAACACCTATGTTTCTCTGGCTCTTCATCATCTATTTTTTTTTAATTAGTCCAACTCCTACATTTATGTTACTATTGTGACCATGATAGCATTTTTTGAATTATTTTTGTCACAATAAGGGAAGATCTTTCATATTTTTAACTCCTTCAATCAAATCAATTATATGCCAGTACAACATATCATGAAAGAGAAATAAATTAAAATAAATTAAATAAAAAACTGGTTCTCTATATTTCTGAGTGATATAACTACTTACAAAAATATTTTAAATTAAATTATATATATACTGAACATGTACAGATATTTTCATTACTATCTATCATTAAAACAAAATTATTTAGTAGTTATGATATATGAGATATGCAAAATGGAAAGGTATACAGAGGCTACATGGAAATGACAGCATTTCATAAAGAAGCTGAACAGTTGCAAATATTGGTATTGTTTCACAGATTTGTACAAAATTCCCCAAGAATACAGATGAATGGCAGTATACCACATAAAAAATAAAGCTATGATACTCCATGTGGAAGGAGTTACCAATAAAAAACTAAAACAAGTATGTAAATTAAGTTGCTTGATCACGTCCATAAGAAGCTTACTATATATGTATGTATATATATTTCATGGACGTGAAAAAACACTTGTTTCATTCACAGCAAAATGAAACACATACATCAATAAGTTTTAGATAATTCAGTTGAAATCATTTTATAAATGTATTTCATAGAGAAATTGGACCAAATGAGAGGCAGGTTCTTTCTCTCTCTCTCTCTCTCTTCGAATTTATGGTACAATTCCATCATATCTGGGACTTCCCTGGCCCCTCCCCAAATTCCCACCTCCCTGAGTAATTTCCCCATATTATTATAATAGTATAGTCCTTCATAAGCAGCCATAAATTCATCAATCTGCTATTGAAGTGTGTCCTGACATTGCTGATACAGACAATGGCAGACAGTCCAGCATCCTATTGTCAAGATATATCCAACAGTTTCATTGTAAATTCTCTAAATTCTATCATGTTAACCAAGCCTGACTTGGAAAAGGACACATTCAACCTACAGCAGTAGTAACTTTATATTATACAGCTTCATAATCCTATACTTACTTATTTGCTTTCTTTGAGATGTTTAAAAAACATTTCCAAAAATACCAACATCATTTACCTAGCATGTTAATGTCAGAACAAATGCATAATTAAATATTAGAGAATGCAAAGCTCAATTTTTTTTCCAAAGCAACATACCAGACAAAAATAAATCCCATTGTTAGGTTCACCCTAATTAAAAAATTCAAATTATCAGAAAAAGCTGATACCCATAGTGACTGAGGTAGATTTCAATCGATTTTAATAATCAGCTTGCTACTGCTTATTAGAAATAACACATGGGCAGGAAGTACAAACCTAAGATAGAAGAGCTCTCTTCCTCCACACTGTAATCAGATAGACTCTAGTTGACAACGATGTATTTATCACTGTTGACTTTTTTTTTTTTTTAATCTTTGCTCTTTTAACACAGTTATACGTTTCCTCCAAGGACAACTGCTCTTTTGTTTTGTTTTGCTTTTGATCCTTCAGTAAACTAAGATTATTCCTTAAAGGTATTTTGCAATTTTATCTTGTTTTTTTTTTTTTTGGTTTTATTTCATAAGCAAGGACCCATAAAAGGAGGAAATCAATACATATATTTCATTCTTGCCATGAGCAGATAATTCTCCGACTCCTACCATGGTGTTAACAATCAATTTTTCAAAGGTGTCCGTTACTGGGGAAATTACAGCCATCCCTCAGCCCACATTTTTTCCCCGTTTTTCTTGGTAGGCTGAAAAAGTAAAGAGCTCCTCCATTTTCATTCGCTCATAGCCTTGAAGTGGACATGCTGTTTGATGATTAGTTTTGTTCTGTCACTTGAATTCCAAAACAACCATCTATGGGGTACCATTTGGTTTCATAGACTTTGGCCTCTTATTTTTTTTATCACTAGCAATTTTTGCAAATATCTGCCTGCATTTTACACAACAGATTTTAGTGAATTAAGGCACTGCTTGAAAGTAAGGGGGTGGGAGGTAAAGTTTATTGCAGTTCAACTCTCTTTTGCGGGGACAGAAAGTATATCTGAAATTATCTTGAAATACATCTGTACTCATTAATAAAATTTAAAGATTTACTTAACCACCACATTAGCTAGAAATCCAACTTTGCCTGCAATTATTACGGCTTTACACATGTTATGAGTATAGTTTGCATCATGTCTGTACAATACTTGTACATTCTACATCTGCTTTACCTTAAATTTAATTACATTCTTATGTTACATATGAGTGTAGAAATAATCACACAGACACAAAAAAAAACACTCTTAAAAAAAGCTTAGATTTTTTGGAACAAAGCCAGCATCACTGAAAAATACATTTGTATAAAACTATACTATGACTTTATACTATATATTTTATACTGTAGTATAAAACTATACTATAAATATATAACAAGTTCTACATATGCAGAAACATAAATGTATATGAATGTGATTTCATTGTATGGTTCAGAAATCTTTACTTTTGTAATATTTGATTTTCTTTCACAAGTCTACCACAAGATTAGTTTACATTCAACAAGACCACATGAGTATTTTAACTATTCTCCATATTTAGAATAGCATTTTAAAAAACTTTATAGTACTGGCTTGTATTAATCACTGAAAATAAACAAAAAATCTTCACTAATGAGAGAAGAAGAAAGCAAAAAAAAAAAAGATGAATTGTTCAGAAAACTATTGTACAGTAGATCATGAATGCAACCAACTGTCATTTATACAAAAGATTAGGAAGTTTCTGCAGAGATGTTTAAGTCACAGAGTGGTTATAGCTCAAAGGACTCCAGAGTGCTTACCGCCCTCCAACTGCTGACGCTGCAACTGAGTAACAGACTTCTGTTTAGCTTAACAGATAAGCAATGTTTGAGAATTCCAGAAACTGGCCTTGAGAGGCTCTGCTGTAGTTGCAATGTAGTCTGGTTTTGGTCATTGTGCCAACAGAATTGTGTTTTTGACTGCAGGCTTAAAATAACCTCTGTGACTCCAACCATCCCATTATTGCCTATCCAGAGGGCAACATACACTTGGTCCCATCCTTTGCCAGCCTTGTTCCTGACCTTTTCTTACCTTCACTTTCTGCTCCCTTCAAAAGCTCTCTCTACTGCTAACTGAAGAAAATGAGACAGACTTTTGGAAAAGGTGGTATACCACATCCTAAGACTGCCAGTCTCTTGAAGAAATAACTTCCTAGCAACATCCCTTGTCTCTTGAGTATTGACTTTCGAGCAGTGACAGCCCCAGCCTTGTTTTTTAGCAACAATGAGATAAAGAAGAATACATGTGAGGACAAAGGAGAAAAGGGAAAGGATGTTTATATTAAAATATATTCAGCTATGTCAGAATAATTCAATATGCTGGGTCTCAGTTTGCTACTGATACAGCTCTGATTTAATCTTCCTTGAAAAATAACCTGTTAGACTTCTTCCTCCAGAAACAGTTGATTACCATTAAACATAGAAGACAAACTAAAGTTTGTCAAGTTCAAGAAGACCCTATTTGGGTCAGTGTACTGTCTGCAGGCTGGGGACTTGTTAGAGCGTGCAGCACTGTGACTGGCACCAGGGAGAAGAAGCCACAACATCTGAGAAAGATACGTTGCAATGTGGTTAACAAAGCTTCAAGACAGTTCGTTAGCTGCAAAAGTTTGAGAAGCACTTCTCTAGCACAGGAGTTAGCTAACTGTTTCCAGGAGGGTACCACAGAAAACACTTAACGTCCTTGGCGTCACAAACTGTCAGCTCTGGCAATGTAACACAAACAACAAAACAGACAACAGGTACAAGAATGAACATGGCCACGTGTCATGGACACTTAAATCTGATTTTACAAGACTTTCATGTCATAAAATACTATTTTTTCTTCCTTCTTCCCGCCTCAAGCATTTTAAAATGTTAAAACCATTAATGGATCACAGATCTGGCTTGTTGGTTCTCATTTGCTAAACTCAACCGTTGAATGTGGAAATAACTCAGAGGGAAAAGTAAACTACTCTTTCTCAAAATGAGTATAAAATAAGAAAGAAAAAAAGAAAAAACTACTCCGGAAGGGGAAACAAGCATTATTAAAATAGTAATTTTGATGAAAATCAAGTGGAAAACAATGATATATTCACATCTGGCCAAAAAAAATTATAAAAATGTATAAAAATACTATGGTATAATATACATGAGGGAAATTAAATTTAGATTAGAACAATTAAAGTAATGTGTACAAGTTAGGTCACAGTAGCTATATATTGGTTCTTCTTTCTCAAGCTTTTAATTCACAATCAGAAATCCTCACCTCAGCCCCAGGAAATCAAGCTTTGTCATTTTAGCCAAATTAGTTTCTGCATCTCAGATTAAGGCAATAATCTTAAACCCTAGTTCTCCAAAACTGATTTTTTTTCTCTGAAAAGAGAACACATTTACAGTACAGTTACCACTTTAGCACCCCCATATAGTCACATACAATTCCATATGGCTAGCAGACTATAAGAATCATTTCAAGCACAAGAAATGTATATAAACTTACATCCTCATGGAGTGTGCTCTACAAAACATGAATATGTATTAATATGACTGAAATTCACCTGCTATAAACCTCTCCTCTATCTCTGATATTTCCAAAGAAAGCCCAGGCTCTGAGTTAAACCAAGTCCTTCCAAGCCCCAGATGCATCCCAGCTTCCTCCCTCATCTCTTCTCTGTGCTGCCTGCCAGGAGCAGTGGTTCCCTGCTGATCCTGAATAGCATTGCTCTTACCCTGGCTCTTTCCATTCAGAAGCACTCTGGTTGCTATGGCTCCTACCTTCACCTCAAGCTTCAACCCAATGGACCCCACTTAGACTCACCCATTTAAAGCCTCAGCCTGTCCTCCTTCTCTACCACACTCTCACCACCCCGCTCTGGCTTCTGTTCTGTGGCCGTCAGTTTACCACCAACCCATCCTAGCAGTCAGAGCTTGCTTCTCCTTTGACTCCCGTGGCCTCACCCCTCCTGTACAGTAAAACAGCTTCTTTAGAGTAGTGATTTCCTTTCTCTTTCCATTAGACGCTGTTTGGTAAGTACTCAGATTAGTGCCCAACATGAATAAAACCTTTTTAAATGAATGAATGCATGCTTTAATAGATGGTGAATATTCCTACTTCATTTAACTATAAAAACATAGTCATTATCCTACGATGAAAACTTTAGCATCACTTATGTTAAAGTCAAAAATACTATATTCACTTTGTATGGATTGTCTTAATACCTGGTGCTAATTACATAAATAAAAACAATAGTTTTCATCACTGTCTTAATCTTTTAAAGACCATAGGTTGGGGCCCGTGTGGTGGTATAGTACTCTAATCCTCCACCTTCAGTGCTGGCATCCCATGTGAGCCTCTATTCGAGATCTGGCTGCTCCACTTCCAATCCAGATTCCTGCGTATGGCCTGGAAAAGTAGCCAAGGAAGGTGAAGACATCGGGCCCCTGCATCCACATGGGAGATTAAGAAGAGGCTCTTGGCTCCTGGCTTCAGATCAGCCCAGCTCCAGCCGTCTGGGGAGTGAATCAGCACTTGGAATATATTTCCTTCTGTCTCTCCTTCTCTCTGTGACTTGGAATTGCAAATATAACTTTAAAAACAAACTAAAAAAATAGATAAAAGCATATGTCAAAAGTATGTGGCATTAAACCGTAGGTAAATTTTACTTAAATGTTTGTTCCATTAAAATATAGCGAGCAAGATACAAAAAATGTTAAATATTTAAATACATTTATACATTTGTATGTGTTGCATACATATTATATATTTATATATATTTTACACATGTATTTATATTTATAATACTTTCAGGCCTATAGTGTATTCACCTTTAAATAATTTCAATTTAAACTATAAATCTTTTTCTATATTAAAGCACAATTCTGCAGGTGTAAATCTAATCAACGAACCAACTGAATGGATTTTTTTATTTGTCTGAATACACCATTGTATTTCATTGCATTGTAGGCATTGGCACTAGTAAAAAAAAAAAATCGAGAGCCAAATTGTGAAGGTACTTTTTCTTTTAAAGATTTCTTTTTATTATTTTTTTTTTTATTGGAAAGGCGGATATACAGAGAGGAGAGACAGAGAGGAAGATCTCCCGTCCCATGATTCACTCCCCAAGTGAGTGCAACGGCCAATACTATGCCAATCCGAAGCCAGGAGCCTCTTCCGGGTCTCCCATGTGGATGCAGGGTCCCAAAGCCTTGGGCTGTCTGCTACTGCTTTCCCGGACCACAGGCAGGGAGCTGGAAGGGAAGCGGGGCTGCTGGGATAGAACCGGTGCCCATATGGGATCCTGGGCGTGCAAGGAGAGGACCTTAACCACTGTGCCACTGCGCTGGGCCTCATCAAGGTACATTTGACAGTTACATTAGGAATCCTCTATTTATTCTGGAGTAGTCTGTTAATACTGCGTGTGTGCCTTCTTTGGCTCCTTAGAATAGGTTTCAAATTCTGAGTGCTTCTATATGTTATCAAAATTGCTGCTGTTTACAATACCTCCTTTTAATCTTTTTATACTCTCCCTGGGCAATGCTGGCATCTCTTAGCATATTGATTTTAACTCTATTTCTGTATGTAGGCTCTCACTGGTGACCCTTGAGTAATAAAATCATGAGTCAACTCCACAAATCCAATTCATCATCATCTTCATGTCCGTCACCCCCATAACTGCTAATGCATACACAGCTACACACACACACACACACACACACACACACACACACACACTTGAATTGACTCCTTTCAAATAAACCATTATGCCTCCATAAACTTTAATAAAGTTCATACTTTAAAACTGGGCATCAATTCTGACTTCTTTTCCTAACCTTACAAGCTAAACAACATTCAAGGCCAATTAATTCCATCTCTGAGTCATTCCTGATATCAGGTCCTCCATTCCCACCTCAGTTTCTTAACTCAACAGGCTCACTTCAATACTACCTACCCGCTCTGCATTCTAACTACATCTTCTACAGCTGCCACACCCTTTTTGTCCTCTCAACTCTCACCTTAGACTCAGTAGGAATTAGCCTTAGGCCTCTACTACTGCCATCCCTTTAAAATCATGTTCTCTACCACTTTGAGGAGATGCCCTGGTACAGGTACTGTGGCTGATATGTGAAAGTGTCCTTATCGCTAAGGAATAGAGCAGACAACAGCAATCGGGAGAACCCATCCATCAGTGTATTAACCCCACTATATTTCTCATTAATTCTTTTCCATGCCATTTCCTGGACAATTTTTTGTAATGAAAGATCAAATGCAGTTGATCTCTCTCTATGTTAATACTCTTTGTTCTGTGATAAATCATGTATTATCTAAGTAAATATGATTCTTATCTACTCAAGGCACCTCTGTGATAATTGATTATCTGAAGCCCAAAGACTTCAGTTGAAGCAGTAAAATGAAGATGCATTGTTTAATTTTATGCTATTGAAACAAAGTGTTGAGTAAATTCCTCCTTCTGAGTTTTCAGTTAAAATACAGCATTTACAAAATATTATAAAGAACATGAGTCTACAACAACTGCAGTTCCAAAATCTAACTGTATTTCAACATTCATGTAACAACTGTTTAAAGTCTAGAATGTGAAGTAACAACAGAGGGGCTTATGTTCAAAGGATAAAAGCTTCAATATGGTCAAAATGAAAGCTAGTTGCGGAAGATCCTACCACAGTCCATGACTTAGGCAATCCTAGAGCATTGAAAAGACTAAAACATGTTCCACATCTTTCTGTGGCTTTCTAAATAAGAGCGGGAGAGCAGTTTCAGTGCTGTCTGTTCTTCACTGCTTACTAGAGGTGCTATAATATAGCTCTTCCCATTTAACAGGCCAAGCCAAATCCAGTGCAGCATCCACCACGAGTCTCTAAAAGTCAACAGGCTATTTAAGATAATCATTAGCATTCAAGATTAAAGCCTTTACAACACAATCAAAAAAAGGAACAAATTTTATCCCAATTAAAAAAAAACATGACCATGCACAAGGAAAAGCAGTCTCCAGATTTGCCTGTTCAACAAAATTAAGAAGTATGTTCAGGGAATCTATAATCAAATACAATTAGTATACTTTAAACAGTCCGCTGAAAGGTCAGGAACACACGGAAAATCTAGGGAGCACAAGATTGATTAAACAGAACTTGTGAGACACAAGTTCTTGTAGCGCCTGACAATGTCACCTACAAAGTTTTAAGAATGATCAAAGCTGAATCATTGGCAGTTGTTCAGACACCTGTGCTATTTCTGAATTTCTTTCCTCAAATACAATGGTTTGTGAAGATAAAATATATATATGTGTGTGTGTGTGCGTGTGCGTGTGTGTGTGTGTATACACATTCTTAGCCTACTTGTCTTCCATGTATTCTCTTCTTGAATGCTACAAAGAGGCAGTAATTTTGAGGCAGAGGACAGGAAACATTGATAAGTATTTTAGTAGATCCTTCAAGAAAACGTACAAAGCCATTGTTTCACTGATACACACTGGCATTTCAGCACAGACCAATTAATATCTGAAATAAAGTTGATGCACAGAGACTCTGGAACCAGATATTCCCACTAGTTTTACTCTTTTATTGGCCTTTTTCCCTCCTCTACATGAATCACCAAATTATACTCACCTTCTGCTTCACTGGTAGACTGGAGGATTCAAATTCCTTTTTCCACAAAAGGCCATAAAACATCTAGGCATTTTTTACTATGACTTGGCCTACATGGAGAAAATGGAAATGGAAGAAATCCAGTCTACCAGAACCTGATCTTAATTCTACCGCTGGGGTATTGCCTCCTCTAGCTGAGAAAGTAAAGGTACAGAAAAGAAAGAAAAAAGAAATTTAGAAAACAAAGAATCACTTACAGTTGCCATAAAAACACAAGAATTTGGTGAACAAAAGTTCCCTATCTACAATGAAAACAGGGTGTAGCAGAAAAATAGAAAATCTATTATCTTATATGAAAACTCAATGTTCCTTTTTGTCATAATATAATCAATAGTTTCTTTACCATTATAAGTCTCTAAATCACATACTAAAGAATTCACGCAAAGAACCAAAATATGAAAATTTTAAGTTTTGTAAATTTCCTAGGGAGTGAAAGATATAACAGGACAGGGCAATAAGGGAAAGCATAGGGACAAGATATTTAAAGAGAACCCAAGTTAAACGAGAAATGGCATGGAAGAAGAAGTCATAAAACAAAATTGAAGAAATACATGAGAGACCCACATAGGAACCCTGGTTCCTGCCTTCAGTCTTACTCAACCCTGGCTAGTGGGAGAACTTAGTGGTAGATCAATACATGAAAAACCTTTTCATCTTTCCTTCTCTTGGTTGCTCATCCTTTCAAATAAAAAGAAAACCAATCTGCAAAAAAAAAAAAATCTGTATTAAACAAAACTGACTAAATAAAATTGCACACATTTAGATAGACGAGGAAGTAGAAAGACCAGAAATAGAGCATAGTAGAACTATGCTCTCAACTGTTGATCAGAAAAAGCAGAAGAAGTAGGCAGGCACGCAAGCAGCCTAGTGGTTAAGATATCAGTCCACAGGGCATACCAAAGTACTCAAGGTTCTGATGTCATCTTCCTATACATGCAGTCCTAGGGAAGCATGATGCCGTGGGAGGTCTGGGTTGACTTCCTGGGTCTCAGTCTCAGGCTTAGCCCATCCTAGTCCTGGCCATTAGTCATGCATCCATTGAGTCAATGGATGTCAGCCTGCAATTTGTCTGTCTCTACCTTTGCCTCTCAAAAGAAGGTGATTGAAGGGTCAATACAGGTATTTAGATCTAAGAAAAGAAAGGAGGGTTCAGTAAAATCAAATGTTACTTAGAAGTCAGAGGATGAGGGAAATTTAGAGACATCTGACGATCCTGAGATACTAATTTTCAGAATCAAGGTTAACAGCAAAGCCACATCAGAAAACAACTCAGTACATTTAAAAATTGCTCTGTGAAGCAGCCTAGCAATGGACAATAGATGCACAGACACAGTGTAAATTTTTGAAGCTGGATGAGACAATCCGTACACACTTGCGAAGATGAGTAGGCATTGGTGGCCACATTATGTCTGAGTATGCCTGAAAAAATTAGCCATGCTGTAGGAAAAAATAGGTAATCATACTAGATATATGTTACTTTTACATAAATTTTAAAAAAAAGCTGAACAGTAAAAAGCTGAACATTAGGGCCCAGCGCAGTGGCGCAAGTGGTTAAGGTCCTCGCCTTGCACGCCTGGGATCCCATATGGGCTCCGGTTCTAATCCCGGCAGCTCCACTTCCCTTCCAGCTCCCTGTCTGTGGTCCGGGAAAGCGGTAGGGAACTGCCCAAAGCTTTGGGACCCTGCACCCATGTGGGAGACCCAGAAGAGGGTCCTGGCTTTGGACCGGCATAGCATCGGCCGTTGCACTCACTTGGGGAGTGAATCATCGGAGGGAAGATCTTCCTCTCTGTCTCTCCTCTCTGTATATCCGCCTTCCCAATAAAAAAAAAAATAAAAATAAATCTTTAAAAAAAAAGTTGAACATTAAAAAGCAATAGTGTTGGGCTCAACATGGAAGCCTAGCCTTGCATCCAACAGGATCCCATATGGGCAACGATTCTAATCCCAGCTGCTCCACTTCTCATTCAGCTCCCAGATTGTGGCCTGCTAAAGCAACTGACTAATGGCCCAAAGCCTGGGAACCCTGCATCCACCTGGGAGACACAGAAGTTCCCAGCTTCAGATTGGCTCAGTTCTGGCCATTGCAGCCACTTGGGGCGTGGATCAGCAGACTTGAGATTTTTTCCCTCTGTATCGCCTTCTCTCTGTAGGTCAGCCTTTCCAATAAACACAAATAAATCTTTATTTTAAAAAAACTGATTCAATGAGCACTGCTTATATTAAATATGTCACCACTCATCAGCTGTAAAACAACAGGATATTAATTACAACCCTGTTTACTTCATAAATGACCTTTCTTATTGATTTTACCACCCACAAAGTCTAGCCTAACTGAGCATTCCATAGACTTTTTGTGCAAGTCGTACTGGTGAATACAATGGAGACATCACCTATACTGAGTCCCAACTCTCCAAATCCCTTGTTCCAAGGACATGATTTGCTTGCTTCTTTTAGCCAAATGGCTCTCTTTGGGACAGGGCAGTCGAGCAAGGCCAGAATGTGCCTGAGATGTCAAGGATCCAGGTGGAAGGCAAGGTGACACTGCAGAAGCTATGGTCCAGGGGAAGTCAGCAAATCAGACCAACTCAAGGGAGGCCTCGGGGACCAGGCACAGCAGGCCCTGTCATCACACGAGGCCCGGATTATTTGTAGGATGACGGTCATCATATAATATTAACTGCTACATGAAGCAGTCTGGCTTTTTTCCCACGGGAGTTACTACCTCTAAAGTTTATAACATCAGGAACTGTACTTCTTCTACATGAAAGAATTAAAATTCTGTGTGGCCAATCCGAATTTAATGTAAATTGGATTTTTTCTAAAAAATATCCTCTAAAGATATTCATAAATCATTTTATTTCCTGTTATTCTCAGGGCCAAAAAAAGTAACATTTATTAGAATAAGCTTCCCATTCTTGTTCAAAGCAGTTAACTCCTTTTAAAAAATACAGTTGCAAATAATGGTTCATCTTCCTACCCATTGTCTTTTCCGTACTGTCAATGCCTTTCCAAAACTAACATAAAAATGTTTAGTCTGTATTCCTATCATGCACAGTCATCTATGTAGACTGTAGCTGATCAAAAATGCAGAGGCCCTTGGCAGTGAATGCCACCTCTCTTAAACTTTTTGTTTTCATTAAACAGGGATGACCAAACAACTACCTTGTGTTGCTGAATTCTAGATGAGAATTTAACTTGGAGAAAAGGGCAAGTGGAATGCCCCTCTTTTCTTTGCGACTTCCAATCACTCCTAAGGATGTTGATAGACATATTTTGCCTAACCAGGAGGAGAAATGACTGAAGAGGAAGGCTTCTGCTGTGGAGGTGAGAGAACGGTTTTGGAAACATGAGCTCTCTCAACAGTGGGATTCAAGGCTGAAATTCAAGTAGGGCATAACCTCTTGGCAAGGTAGCCCACTGAATTTCATTCTGTACAGTGAAAACTGAGAAGCAGTGGATAACTGTGCTCCTGCATCCTTTGCTTGATCTTCTGCCAAAAAGAGAACCATGACAAAAAATATTTTTTTTCAAAAAACTCATTTAAAACTTGTAACTTACAACTCAAGTTTCTGATAAATAAATAACTCACTCATTCACTCACTCACTCACTCAACTAGATCCAAACTCGGTGGCTAATGGCATTGAGAAAGGTAAAAAGGAACTTGTACTTTATCACAGAGGCAGTGCACAGAGGTTTTCAAAGACTAGCAGTCCTGCCGAAAGGAACTCTCAGCAGCAGCTTCCTGCTGACGGTCACTGGGGCGCCTCTGGTGGTGAAGTGAGTGCCCTTTACAAACAGGGCTGCATGAAATCTGGCAGGTCCCTTTGGGAACAGCAATCTATTTTGCTTTTGAGATCCAGGGAAGTAGATTGTCCTCTCATGGCACAAGGCAACTCACTTGGCATATGTAAAACAGGACTTGGACCCACTGGTACATAGAGTAAATAAAAGCTCAGAAGTCACCTAGGTGTGGGAGATGAAGGACATCAGGGCAAAAAGGAGGACAACAGCATCATCTGGACACCCTTCATCTTATATAATAATAGAAAGCTCCCCAGTGATCCCAGCATGAAGAATGCGCCTAAATGAGCAAAATACAGCAACTCTGTTGACAAAGAATCCTTGAAAGATATTTTTTTTTTATTTGTGAGCTGGTCTGCCAGAATTCTGATTACCTTTGATAACAAATAAATCTACTCCTGGCAGAAAGTAACAACAGTATGCCTTGCCCCCTATGGGTCACCGTCTAAAAACGATGAAAGTCCCAACTTCAGGAGTCTAATTTGAACAGATGGGACCTAATCACGGTGGTGTGTGGATGCATAGCAAATGCTGAGTTAAGGTCCACCTTGGATGTGCTGAGCTCAGTCACAAGATTGACTTTTAAAAATCCCTAATGTCATCAAAGCATTGTGCTGATGAGCCTCTTTCAAGTGATCCAAAATCATGTAGTTATCAAAACAAATGACAAACATCATGACTTGGATTTAAAGCTTCTCAGTAGTAGTCCACATTATTCAACACACTCTGTCATTCTTTTTTTGGTATTGAAATAATCTGTTGTTTTTCTTCTATTCCTTTTCTATTTATAAGGAGGGAACAAACTGCTTGCATTTAATAATACAATTTTCAGAGCAAAATGATATTTACCCCGCCCACCCTCTTATGCTTCTTTTTTGTTTTTATTTTACACCTTACATACTTTCATTTCCCTCATTCCTTTGGACTTTGAATTAAAGGATAAACCTCCCCTTATCGATAATTCAGTTAAAAAAAAATAAAACAAAAAGCCTTGCTTCCAGGACCAAACACAATGGCTCAATTGGCTAAATCCTCCCCAGCAAGCACCAGGATCTCATTTGGGTGCAGATTTGTGCCCTGCCTGCTCCACTTCCCATCCAGTTCCCTGCCTAATGGCCTGGAAAGGATTAGAGGATGGCCTGAAGCCTTTAGACCCTGTATGGAAGAACTGGAAGAAGCCTCTGGCTGCTGACTTCAAATTTGCTCTGGTCATTGTGGCCTTATGGGGACTGAACCAGCCAATGGCACATCCTTCTGTCTCTCCTTTTCTCTGTGGACCTGCCTTTTCAATGAAAGGCATTTAGTAGCATGTTTTAGTCATTTGGTAGCATCTTTTTTGACTTCATGGTGTTGTTAATTTCTTTTTTTTCCCTGATGTTCATTTTGTTTTTTGGCTTTTCATTTAAGGGGATGTATAGTAGCCGTGTAATGGAACCTGTCATATCTAGTAACATGTTGTTTAACTTCATGGCATTGTAAATTTCTATTTTTCTTTCTATTGTTGATTTTGTATTATGATTTTTCATTTGAGGGGATGTACAGTAGCTGTGAAATGGAGACTAACATATCCAGATGTGAGGATACAATGTAGTACACATTTCTACTTCCAGACAGAAATGGACTTAAACTGTGTGCTAGATCTTGACAATAGGATGCTGGACTCTCTGCCATCGTCTATGCCTGCAATGAAGGACATACGACTGTGCATGAAGAACTATACTTTATTAATGATATAGAAGAACTGGGGGGTGAGGTAAAGGGGCTGGGATAAGGGAAATACCAGGAGCGTATGGAACCGTATCATAAAATGAAAATAATAATAACATAATAATAATAATAATAATAATAAAGGTAAAATGTGAAAATAAATAAATAAATCTTCAAGAAAGCGTCTTTTCCACTGCTTTACTGGAGTATTTTCAAACAGATGCAGAACTAGTGATAAATGCAAAACCAAGCCTTAAATATTCATCTACTAAAAAAAGTTAGGCACACAAGTACAGATGCCTCAGGGGATTTTACCGTCCTTAAAAAGAAAGCATAATGTTTCTATTCTACTTTACTTATTGTCTTTCAGAGCCCAAATAGGTACTAAGCATACAACAAAATGAAATATTAGGTTGTAGAAATGAATTAAAACTCATTTCTCCAAAATTTGGATGTATCCTGCAAGTATTCAGCTTACATCACGCAATTATAAATTATGCTTGAATCATCACTCAGTGTTTAATAAGCAAACCGAACTTTCTTTTGACACTAACACAAGAAAATCACTAATAATAAACATCTGCAATAATAAACTTCAAAGCAAGGGATCAGAACTTCAAAGCAACATAACTTAGGCCAAAGAGACAAATCACTGTGAAATGTAAATGTCTAATTGGCAGTGTAGGCAAAACAAAACAAGGGAAAGGGGCTAATAACTAAGTGGGGAGGTGTCTACCAAACGTTTTATGCAGAAAGGGTAGATTATGGGAAGTTCAAGCAGAGGTTGTAAAGCGATAGCAAGAAGCAGTTCTTTCAAGAGGTAAATACATCATGTGTAATTTCATAATCCCCATCAAAAGTATCCAAAATATTTAACAAACAAAGCAGTTGAACAAAGCAGAAGAAGCTTTTAGAAAGATGGTAACAATTGGTTCAGTCTGAATTATGAAGGGGCTCAAATTAACATAAGTGTTTTTACTTTAAAGGAAACACTGGCTTTAGGCGGTACAGTTTAGTATTAGCAAACTATGAAGTAAATGATTTATAATGCAGCAATTATCAAGATGGTACAGAATCTGAGCTGTAAATAGAGAATAAACAGTAGGAAGACTAAAGAATAGAAGTTTGGAAAATGTGTTGGAGAGATTAACAGTTGGTAAGCAGTTTCCTCTGATAACATACTGTAAACGCTTTTTCTTGGGTAGTAGAACTTCTCCTCACTGGATTCTCCTATTGCATCTTCAAATCATAAGGCTCAGTCACTATGTCTGTCTCTGTGCTATTCCAGTGTCAACATCCTTCCATATTTGGGGTCCTGGATCAGCTCATGTCTTTCTAATGTATTTTTCCTCTGCATGACTCTTATGTAATTCAGATTTCCACTTGAAGATCACTTCCCCAGGCAATCCTTCCTGGAGCAACTGATTCAATGTGGTTTCTAAGAGTTGCTTCATATTTTTTTCTTTCTTTTTTTTAAATTTATTTTTGACAATCTTTACATGGTTAATTAAGGTATAAAGGGTTAAGGGCTACAGGAAAGTGGATAAGAATATTATTTTCACATTCTCTTTTTTTCTGTATTTGGAGTGAGGAGGGAGATAAAGGGAGAAGCCCCACCCAGCCTCCCACTCATCCCAAGTTCCTGATGTAGGACATGATCCCAGGCTCTTCCTCAAGTGGTTTTGATAGTTTAACAGTTATGAATTGCTGCCAATCTCGTCATTCCAAACACGATGCATGGCTGTAGAATCCACTGATTGACATAGTCCATCATAGAGTCTCCATTTGCCCAGTTTTTCACTGCCAACCTATGGCTGGGGTAGTTGATTGATTTGTTCTGTCCTCTGTTGTGGTGACAGGTTAACCTCTGCAGGTTCTAAGAGACTGCCATGTGCACCCGATTATGCTTTGTATTTTTCTATGGATCAATGTTCTCAGGTCTATTCCGGGTCCAATTTCTTCTTTAGGCTTGGTTACTCTATTTTTGTTAAATCTTGCAAAATTATCTCAAATCTATTCATGCCACTCATACTCTCTCTCTCTCTCAACTTTGCTAGTTCTAGTTACTGACTGTTATTTCTGAGAGATTTAAATAAACCCTGGGAACTTTCATTATATTCTGTAAATCTCATAAAGAGATCTCTCATTAAAAAGAAAGATTAACTTATTTTTATTGTTAAAGCAGATTCATAGAGAGAAGGAGAAACACAAAGACTTTCTATTTGCTGATTCAATTCCCAAATGGCCACAAAGGCCAGAGCTGGCACAATCTGAAGCCAGGAGCCACTTTTTAAAAAACCTGGTTATATAATGATTGACATAACATGCTAAATAATTCATACACCTAAATATTTTTTTAAAATTGGAAAGAAGTCTATCGATTCAGAATCTGGAAGTTGAAAAGAAGGCACTCCTCTTTCTAGCATCTGTCTTCCTTACTCCCCTTAGGTAAAACAAACTCCATCACAAAAATGAGCAAACAAATCTCTTCTCTTCTTACTGCTTAATACCCTCACATCAGTCACTAATATGGAATTTAACAAATCATTAAGTATTTCTCCAAATAACACAGAATGGGGCACCTTCTGCTACCCTAAACTTGAACAGCTCTGACCGACAAGAATGATAAGATACACTCACAATGACTGTTAAAATAAGTGTACTCATTTTATTTATTTATCTGCCTTTTCACAACTACAAAATTAATCAACAGATCAATAGAAAGTTACAGCAGACATCTTGTATTAAGGCTAATCTCTCTCAAGATAGGATGAAGTCACCCTTGCAAGGTAACATGTTTTAAGAAAACAAAGACTATCATAATCAGGAGACTATTGAAACCCATTCTTCGTTAATAACTTTTCAGCAAAACGGAAAATTGTGGGAGACTAAATATGAGCCACATTGACTGTGTTAAACAATCATTATTGCAATAACAAAAATAGGCCTAGCAATCTGTGACTAAAATCAAAACTGTTAAAAGTCAGATTAAACGACTACAAAGGAAAAAAAAAAAAAAAAGACCCAATCAATGAGCAACCAGTAATGTAGCCCTGGTCTGAAGATTAAAAAAGAATTTACTTAGGGTTTGATCCATTTCAAAACAAGGTGAATACAACTACAAATGTAGGCACTCAGTAACACAGTTTTCTTTTCTTTAAAAAAAAAATCTTTGAATCACTGATCAACTTGCAGCTTTTATGTTCTCCCTTCCACCAGAATATAAGATATGAATGTCTTCAGTCATTAGTGGATATGCATACTTGCAGTTTAAGCATGTCTCACTTAATGTACTGCACATTGTGTGATAATATACTCAAAATACCCAAGAAAGAAACGACTTAGTGCATTCAAGTGCTTTTGCTCAGTTTACACTCTCAGTTTGGCACCTATCCCCTATTTCCTTTCTCAAAGCTATGGGGATTGCAGTACCACCAGCAACAAGGTATTTGCACACAACACTCTTCTTTATATCTTATCAGAAACAACCACTTTCTCAAAATTTCCTTATCAGAATTTCCTTCAAAACTCATTGAGTATCACCTTGTCCCATGGCCACCTTCATCCACAAAGTTTGAAAAGGGTGAAAGATGGGAGGAATTCCAGCCAATAAGGAAGAAATGAGCTATTGAAGAAAAAGTATCTGCTACTACACAGGATAACAAGTGAGTCGTGTAGAATGCTTAGGAACTAAGAAGTGGACTCTATAAAATTTATCTAGAAAGGACATGCTTATTGGCATCCTTTGTGAATTGGGGTCTTTATATAAATGAGGACCAGCAGAACCAGGAGGAGTTACAAGAATTAAGACAGAGGAATGACAACCCCTTTTCCTCAACTATTGCAGAAGGGCTCATGAACATGCTCTTCCTACCAGCCAACTGTATCTAAAGATAGTTTCCTAGAAGCTTTTGTCAAAGTTGTCAGTCCCTTGGTCTAAATCTCAGCCTTCTTAGGTCAGAAGTCGGCAAGATCTATGAAGCACAATGATCTTTCTCTTGCTACAATGTCAGAGTGATACAAGTCAACAGAAACCTTTTCAAAAGAGACAAAACAGAAAAATTCACGCTTGGTCTGTTCAAACACTCTGTAGAACAGCAAACGTTAAGAAGAGAGTGGCAAAGGTTCAGTGTTTGTATCTCAGTGATTTGCAGGAGGAGGGTATAAGAAAGGTACTTTCTGCTAAATTCTCACTTTCCACTCTCGGGCCAGATTCCTGTAGTTTTCATCATGTATCTTTTTTGTGATTAATGATGTGCACTCAGTTAATGGAATACAGCAGATTAGGTTTCCACTAATAGTTTTGCAAGTTACATACACTGTCAGTCTGCCTCATTTAGTAACAACCTAACTGTTCAGTAGAAAAGTGATGAAATTAATCCCAAAGCAGAACTTAATTTCATGTATACAAGACTTTGTAGGTCAGATTTCCAGAGTGCAGAAAAGTACACTTCAGAGGTGTGCAGCTCTTCATTGCAAATCTAATAGTGATATAGTATACCATCTAATAGTGAGATAATACACCATCTAATAGTGAGATAATACACCATCTAATAGTGAGATAATATACCACTAAAGACTTTGTTTGCTTTCACTTCTGTTTAGTAATTGCTTTAGGAATGCATTGCATTGACTTAAGATCTGTAAAATCGATAAAATAGTATGCTGAAACTATGGCAAGTAGAACCAATGTAATATGATAATTTCTACAATTAATACATGGAGCTGAGAAAACTTCTATTACTCTGAAGACAAAAATCAGTTGCTTATACGAGTGTTAATGTATTACTGCAATTACTATGTCAAAAAATAAAATTTGCATATGTTTTTCCTGTTTCTGCTACACAAAATGTTGGCTATAATTACATGCGTATGTACCTGTATTTTCAAGGGCATTCTTATCCTTAAAGGTGACTGGAATATAAATGCAATCTACCATTGCAAATAACCAGTATCCTCCTCCATTCTGGAGCTATAACAGCCTCAAAGAACACTAATTATTGTTAGAGCAAACTGATTTTCATAGACTGTCAGAAACAAAGTAAAGTATGAAATATGAAGAAAACTCCAGTAAGTCAACTCATTAATTAAATTTTCTACAATCTGAGCTCACTTCCCCTGGTAAATCTAGTAAAATGTTTCATAGTGTTCATGGTCAAGGCAGTCACCTGACACTTTTTTCTACTAAGGACAAGGCAATTTTCCTTTAACTGTTTTTCATCTAATGCATATTTTAAAGATATTTTATGTGAAATACTTTTGGAACTTTAGCTATTTACTCCAAAAAGTTTGTTTAGACGGAAATATAGTCAAATTAAGTTTATTTCACAAATCTGACACATCCTTCTGAAGAGATCTGAGGTACTCCTTTCCTTTCACACACACACAAAGACAACTCCAAATTTCTCTACTGGCATTTCAAAACTGGCCTCTGACATTCAGTGCTTAAAGTTATTTAATTGCTTTTTAAATAGAGACCTTCTTTACCCTATATCATGCAAAAAAAAAAAAACTGCCACATTTTATCTGTAAATGAGCACTTATCAAAAACTACATGAGTACTGATTTTGAAAGCTATCGAAGAACTATGGGAAAAAATGATGGGATACTTTTTTTTCATGATTTTTCCTTATAACAGAGATCATGTCTAAAGTATATGCAATGCTAACTGTTTCAATAATTGTGTGCAGGCACGGCAAATCTACAAATTACTAACTGATAAAAATATCAGTCATGCATTTTATTGAGCATGATGCAAATAAAAATACTCTGCTATCTGCTCTTATTGATTCATTTTTTTTGTTTTGCTAGGTTAAATGTGTGTTGGAGTGAAACAGCCACACAGGAAATAATTTCCAGCTCAAATTTTAATCTTCAACAAGAAATGTACTCACAGCTTCATTTAGTTAGTTATTTTTTTCTCAGAGAAGACATATCTAAAAGTATCCCCTTGGTCAGGCTGAAAGACCCATGCACAGTTTGTATTTCTTGTTTAAATACAGCACAGTCACACATAATCTAGCAAACTGTCAAGCACAACAAAACTGAACAAAGAACTATTCATCTAGTTCAAGTAAAATAATCCTACATTAGAAGTAACACTACAGTGTAGTCTGTGGCCATAGCAAAATGTGGTTAATATTAATGACTCACATATAGATATAAAAAAAAAGTAATGTATAATGATTGTATGGATATCACATCTTAATTATTAAAGAAAATCTGCATAGATAAATTTATTTCATTTATCAAAATTTACTGCTATAATGTTGTTTTTGGTGTTTAGCTTTGCTTTCAATTTATTTATTTGTTTGTGAGGCAGAGAGAGAGAGACAATTCTAATTCATAGGCTAACTCCTCAAGTGCACATAAAAGTCATAGGCCAGAGCCGCCAGCCAGGAACTCAGTCCAGAACTTCTGCCTGGGTGGAAGAGACCCAACCACATGGAGCATCACCTGTTGCCTCTCAGGGTCTGCTTGAACAGGAAGCTGGAATGAGGAGCCACAGCTGAGAATGGAACCCGGTGCTTCAACATGGGGCACCAATGTCCTAGCCAGCATAATGAATCACAAGGTCAAACAGTACTCCTACAGTAATAAAGGTACAAGTAACAGTTTGATCTCTTCCAGAATCATCTTCCTAGATAGAAAATAGCAAGCAGAGTTAACCAAAGCCTATCTAAATCCAGAACGCACAATTTTAGTACTTTTGCTACAATGCCATTTGGGGCGGGGCAGGGGGTTGCTTTGCAGGCTGCATCATGGCTGAATGTGTCGCGGAGAGTTTCACTCTGCTGAATCAGGGTTGCCTCTTTTCAGTGCTACACCACAGTCAAATGACAGTTCCTCCCGCAACCAGCAAAATGATAACCTGTTGTGAGGGTGACCCAATGATGATGGAAATCTACTCACTGCAGATGGAGATGAGTTCATTAACCATGAATCCAGTTCCTCAGCATCAATTTCACACAGCCTACTCACATTCCTGTCACATGTTGCAGTCCCCCAAAGCCATGCAAACATCAACAACAGAGTGTTCCCAGAGGGGAGAGCAACATCCGCCATTACGAATAATGGGAACAATTTGAACCTAATGAAAACCCATGACAATGCAATACATGCAAGCCTTAAATGAGAACTTTGCCTTAATTCACAATGCAATGGGTTTTCATAGAATAGAAAAATCAACTTAAATCAAAGCAATTAACACAAGGAGTTGATTTTTTTTCTTAAAGTGAAAAAAAAAACCACACCTAACTTCAAGAAATGGTTCCTTTTTTAAAGACCTACGTTTCTTTATTTAAAAGGTAGAGCGATAAGGAGGGAGAGAATGAGAGAGAAAGAGATCATTGATCTACTGGTTCACTCCACAAACAGCTGAAATAATTGTGAACTGGCCAGAAAAAAGCTAGGAAATGGAAACTCCAACTGGATCTTCCCCATGGTTGCTAGGGTCTCAAATTCTTTGTCCATGTTCCAATAGGAAGGTTTGTTGGAGTGAGATTAGATTAGAAGCAGAGTAGCTGGGACTTGCGCTGGTACTCTGAGATGTTGCCATTACAGAAAGTAGCTTATCCTACTACGCCACATCAAGCTGAACCAATTCAGTTCATTTCTCTAAAACAAAAATGAGGAGCATGAATTTGCTTTGCTATTTAAGGCACCACATACCACAGAGTGCTTAAGCTGGATTGCTGGCTCCAGCTCCTGACTCCAGCTCCCTGCCAGTGCAGTCCCTGGAATACAGCAAATGATGGATCAAGCACTTAGGTCTCTGTCCCCTACATGAGACACCTGGATTGACATTCACGTTCTTGGTCCTGGTTCTGGCCTGGCCCAAGTGCAGCTTCTGCTAACGCTGGTATTTAGGAAAAGATCCCCAACAGATGAGAGCAGTCCTCTCTCCCTCTCTCTTTTTGTGCACGTCTGCCTCTCAAAGAAAACAGAAACGATGCAAAAGTGAAACTGTTAGAAGCTACATATTATTCTCTGATCACTATAAACTACACTTTCACATAAATGAATTCTCAAATGGCTCCAGAATAAGCCATAAATATAAAAGACTTTCAGAAGTTTAAGAGTCTAGGCCTAACACAAAAGCAAGCTTCTTCAAAGGCAACTTCCTGTTGGCAAGTCCTCTCATGATCTGTGAAAGTCCCTGTTCAATCTTGCAAACTGCAGGTGGACATTTTAGCTAACCATATAATCTTAGGTACACAACCTAAAATAGGCATTGCTAATACCCGTTATTGTCTTTAAACTTTAATTACAATGAAACAAAGTATTTCTGGAAAACAATGAAAGGTACGGATTTTTTTTTCAATAAAACTAATTTTTAAAATGCCTCCCTTAAGAATACATAGTTCGTGAAAAAGTATTTCATGTTTATTTACAGACATTACTTTTCAGAAGTTTTTTAACCAGTCCTCCATACTCAAAAAGGCTACTTCTTTTGAAACAAAGCCAAAGAAATCAATAGAAAGCTCTTTACCAAATAATCAGCAAATTTTGGACCTAAGCTCACTTCCATTTCTCTCTGTGAACAATTTCTCTTGGACCACTGTATTCAAACTTTCTCAAGAACAAGTCTCAAGGTTGTGGGGAGCTGCAGCAAGAGGAAAAAAGAAACCCTCATACTACAGAAGAAGGCTTATGTCTAAGCATTTAGAGACACGCGTCCAGTGAGAGCCAATGAAGATGTAAATACAAGCCAGAAAAACACAGACGATTACCTGATATTCGTTGGGCCAAAAGGTGCTCACTGCTAGTTCAGCCCGAAGCCAATCTCGACCCGTGAATCCAGTGACATTCCAAATCGGATTAGCGAGTGGTCCTTTATTGACCCTAACTAATATGTTCAAAGTGCCAGGATTCAGTCCTTTCTGGCTGTACAGCAGGTAACTAAAATCAATGCAATGAGTGTCGTTCTCCTTCATCGTAGGGAGCTGAAGTCTGGCTTTTTCTCCAGGGTCATGATTGGAAGAGTCCACTACCATATAGGAACCTAAAACGACATTATAAATATGAACATGAAGCATATATATCCAAAAATGATTATATAGCAACAGAAGAATAGCAATACATCCTGAACATTAAATTTAACTAGAAAAGATTGAATCTCCAGAACAGAGGCAAAAAGATCCAATCAATTTAAAAGGAAAATTAGATCCATGCCAGCTGATGGAGATTGCTTTAACAAATATACATTAATATTGTCTAATTAACTAATACCATCTATTAATGCCCACATGTACATTAATACCATCCAATCTTGAAAACAGTTTATTCTTTGACAAATTAGGATATTGAGTCCAACAAACAATTTATTCAAAATCATAGAGTAGACCAACTAGGACCTGATTTAGTTCCAGATATCACTCTAAAAATCTCTAGTACTACTAAACAGAAATATTTTCATTAAAATTAACCAGAACTGATCACTTATTGTACTTGTTTACAGAAGATGCACATTTATTGCTGAAAGGAGAAGCACCATGCAGGCAATGGAATAATCTCAGATTTTTAATTCTAGTATCAATGATTGTATACTATTTGCTTTTAAGTTTAGTTCATAGAATAAAGATACTTTGTAGGTAGTATCACGGTGAACTTTAAAATGTAGAGGAGCTCAGAATTAGGCACAAGGTACATGCCCTCACCTGGATTTTCACGCACTACTTGGTCAATTAATAACCACCACTACAGGAAACAATTCTGTCATAACTTCCACAGTCAGTAGAGCCACACCACACACACACACACACACACACACACACACACACACACACACACAAAGTATAAAGCCATAAATCCATTTCACAAATTTTTATTGGTTATTCATGATGGAGACACAGGACATGAGGAGTCCCATTTTCCCAGTGCTGCCACATAGACTTTGCGTTACAGGCAAAGGCCAGGAAGTTATGTAACATAAAAATGCGGCATGCTACTGGGCTGCTGAGAGCATTCCGAGAACCAATTCAGAAATATGTAAGAAACTAGTGTTTTCAGGTGGCTGGATTTTAACAATTACCGCAACAAGATGTGAAAATACTATAGATTAGGCGTAATGCAAGTTTTTAGTTAAAAGAATTGTTCCTTCCTAAATTATAATTTCATTTAAAATATATTAGGTTTGAATTACAGAATCCAGCATTACAGGGTTACACTACTCCTGACATGCAAAAGTAATCAATTATCTGCATTGCAATCAAAAACCTAGTAACTTGTACTGATGACACAAAACATTTGATGTCCACTATTCTGAGTAGTTCAACCAGGCCCCACCAACAGGTTCAAGTCTTGGCAGACGATAGGGCTCCAATTCAATTTCAAAAGTGACTAATTCCTATCAAGTGCTATCTAAACAGTCCAGACCTTTTGTCAAAATTCCATGAAAAGCATTAGAAGAGACCAATACAGCATCGGCCTCCTGTAGTGACACTGACTCATGCGGTTCAGTTCACTTTCCCAGTTCTCTTTTTCTTCTCAGTGACAACTCGTTATTTCTTTCCGGATTCACACAGAATATTTGAACAACCACAGGTTTTAAACAAGATATCCTGTATCTCATCTAAACTTATAGAAGCAAGATGTTTCTCTTCATGGTTATTATTCCTATTCTGCAGTCCATGGCTGACAATGTTCTTCTGAGTGATTGACCACTCCACAGCACAGCAGCTATTGCCCTGCACCAGGAGGAAGCTGAAGACATTGGATGGTGCTTAGTGGGACTATGCTTCTGTTTTTTCTTTTTTTTCTCAAGCTTGAGACAGACTTACCTGCTGCTACAATACTTTTTCCAATGATAGACAGTAGTCACAGTGGACTTAAATTATTTCTACAAGTCTGCACTAATTACAGCCTCTGATTGTCAATTTAAAGTATTGAGCTTTAAATGACTCCTTGGCTTTCTAACAGTCATTTTCTTCTGTTTACAATAAACTTTATAGCAAAATATGCCTTGTGTCACATTTTAATTACATAGTATGATCTTCCCCATCAAGACTATTTAGCAATTTTCAGCCAGTTGCACTTTTAAGCTACAATAATTTTCTTATTAAAGAAATAGGATGAACAAAATATATTTACTTATTGGCATTGCTAATTTGATCATTAGGAAGACAAAAGTCACAAAACAAAAGCTTGTCCAAACTGTCTCAACATTTCCAGGACATTCAAGTGAGCGTAATAATAATAAAGAAAATTAGCACCGATTACTCATAACTACAGAATGCTATTGCTAAATTATCTTCTTTCAACACAGCTATGGAATAATAAATGATTTACTGCACAGATTCAGAAAGGAAAAAGCAAACACCAGTACCAAAAAACTATCTAAATGTTTAACCTACTGAACTGATGCAGCAGCAATCAGTACACTCCGTAGGCTTCTGCTTCACATAAACATCACCCCAAACATAGACAACACTTCTTATCAACCTCTAAAAATTATGTCTGCAGTGCCCTAGAATCGAGATCTCAATCCTGGTAGGTAGAAAATTCTACAATATGCAGTATCTTCAGCTTTTTTTTCCTGTTAATACTAAATACTTATTTAAAATGCAGAACAACTGAGAGAAACACCAATAGAAAAACCTTCCATTTGCTGTGCTAATTCACTCTTCAAGCGGTTGCAACAGCTAAGCTAGGCCTAGGCCAAAGCCAGGGGTGTGGGACTCCACGCTAGTCTCATGTGGTTGACTGGATGGTGAAAGCATAAGGGCCATCTTCCTCTGCCTTCCCACTGCACATTCACAGGGGGCTGGCAGAAGCAGAACAAACTTGACTGGAACCAGACACTCAGATATGAGATTTGGTGCCTCAAGTGGCAGTTTACCCCACTGTGCCAAAATTTCTGCCCACCCCCAAAACCTGGAGAGACTGACATGCTACCTACTGCACTAACAAGGCAGCTGAACCCTGAGATTTTAATTTTAAAATTACTGTTAGTCTAACTGATGGAAGTTCTAAAGTTCTTGTGGTTTAGGTATCTCAAGGCTTAACAGTTGAACACCTATATTTAAACATAAAGATAAAATTATGAACTTGTAATTAGCATAAGTTTGTTAATGTGATATTAAACTACTTCTTACAGTCATATTGAGCAATGGAATTTGCAAATATCTGAGTCAAAACAAAGATAGAATTATATCCTCACACTATTTTTGTAACAAGTAGACTTTTCTACAGAGTAATTTATAGCAAAATCTAAAAATTTGAGGAGATACATACCTTACTTAATCTGGCAGTTCCAAATGTACAAATATGCAATAAATTAACAACCATGTATAATATACAAACACACCACTTTAAAACATGTTTCTTTTCATGATTAAACCCTCTACACATGAGAAAAACCAAAGTATTTTAGTTATTGAATTGGAAACTAGTAAAGAAATAAATATGATATTATTGGGAAACACATTTAGCCCAGAATAGAAGACCTTAGGTGGAACACCTACATTCTACATTTCAGTGTGTGTGTGTGTGTGTGTTGAAGCGCCAGTGCCGATTCCAGCTGCCTGATAATTCAGACCCTGGAAGGCGCTGATGGTGGTTCAAACACTGTGTGCCTGCAACCCTTCTGGAACATCTGGACTACAATCTGGTTCTCAGCTTGGGCCAAACCCAGTCCATTCGATGCAGACATGTGGAGTCAATCAGCAAAGGGGAACTCAGTCCTTCCACCTCTACCATTTCCTGGCAGCCCTGCTTCCCTTCCAGCTCCCTGCCTGTGGCCCGGGAAAGCAGTCTAGGACAGCCCAAAGCTTTGGGACCCTGCACCCACATGGGAGACCCGGAAGAGGCTCCTGGCTTTGGATCGGCATAGTATTGGCCATTGCACTCACTTGGGGAGTGAATCATCGGACGGGAGATCTTCCTCTCTGTCTCTCCTCTCTGTATATCCACCTTTCCAATAAAAAAAAAAATTTAAAAAAAATAAATGAATCTTTAAAAAAAAAATTCAATTGCCGTGACATTAAAAAAAAAAAAAAAAAAAAAAAGATTACATTCATGGGCCTGGCATGGTAGCCTGGTGACTAAAGTCCTGACTTTGCATGCAAGGGGATCCCATATGCACACTTCTCCATATCTCAGCTGCTCCAATTCCCATCCAACTCCCTGCTTGTGGCCTGGGAAAGTAGCCAAGGACAGCCCGGAGCCTTGGCACCCCACACCCACATGGGAGACCCAGAAGAAGCTCCTGTCTTCAAATCAGCTCAGTTCCAGCCACTGTGGCTACTGGGGGAGTGAACCAGCAGATGGAAGATCTTTCTGTCTCTCCTTCTGTCTGTAATTCTGACTTTCCAATAAAATTTTTAAATATTTTTTAAAATAATAAAAATAAATAAAATACTACACACTTATAAATGCATTTACTTTAGACAATTAAATTTTTCATAGTCTGCGTCTGTACTAACAAATGCTTACAAATAAGGCAGATAAATGCAAACAAGAAAAAATATTATAGATAGCAAAATGTTAATAGTATTATTGGGGATTATCACTGTTTTCATTTTTCTTATTTTTGTGTAGATTTTCTGCATATTATACATTGAATATTAGATGTGTACTTTCCATTAAATACGAGACTCAATGACTACTATCTGAAATTAGGAACATCAAATGAATAGCGATAATTCCTTGGTAAGTAAACAAGTTCTGGGGTTTTTAAAAATAAATCCTCTTTTCATCCTGGAGATTAACAGCATCTTGGCATTAACAAAAATGCTACAAAATTCAGCTACTTCTTATTTTTAGTGTATTACAAAGAGAAAGAGTATATCTAGAATAAATGGCATCCCCCCCCCCAAAAAAAACCCAATAATTTAAAAAGCACAGAAAAAGTCTATATCCCAAACTATAAATGAGTAATATTCTCTGGATTTTAACTGTTAATGATTTTTCTATTTAAATTATCCTTCTAGGAATAATATAGCAACACAAAAGTCTAATAACAAGAAATGAGTGATAAAATGGTTTCTGTATCTCACTCTAACACTCCTTTGCATATGTGCTATCTATTTGCACACTTTAAACACCAGCATAATATTCTCTTCACCCTAGTTCTTGTTGAAAATCCATGGAATGTTCCCTATCAATTGAGAAGCATTACTGCACCGTTTAATATTCACCATCATCCATGATCTTGCCCCAATCTATTTGTTCACCTTATTCTCTGTTCTCTAAACAAATCTACTTCTCCCTAATCTGACAGGTTTCCCATTATTTTATGCAAACACTACACCAGTTTTCTTTATCCAGAAGCGGAACACGGCTTTTGAATTTCAGATTTTACCCTTAATTATAAACAATATTTGTGCAAATTTTAACTCATCCATAAAATGGATCCTTTATCTCCCTCAGACAAGAATACAGCTCTAGAGTTTACCTGACTTATTCAGAGGCCAACTGGAAGAGAAAAGTTATAGTAAATTAGACAGTAAATGGAAACATAAATAATGTTAGTCTATTTGGTGGTAGAAACTGTATAGTTACAAAGAAAAATGAGGAATTACCACAGTATCCTAGGAAGTGGCAAATGTGGAAAGGGGGGAGACATCTTTGAGAACTGGATCTTCTTAAGCAGGATGTAGCTGCCTGCCACCGGGCAACTTGGGTCAGAGTGGATTCACAGAACTAGGGAAGCTGGAAGAACTCCACACACAGTAGAAAGTGAGCATTCCTCATATTCACTGTGTCCTGCAGCGGGGTAGACAGTGGATGCACAACCATGTTCTACCAGTTCAGAGACAGACTGAAAGCTCCCAGAGGGGACACGTGTAAGCACCAGCAGCAAAAACAGTGGCACAATTCAAACTGCATATCTTCTCAAATCTTCCAGCACCCTCTACTGACAAAACTAGCTAGAAAGGGGAGATGATTAAAGAGCCAAGCTCCAGGATCAAAGGGCAGGTCACATGAAAGATGAATTGGAGCTCTGAGGATGAAGGGTGAATTGAAGCAATCACTTGTTAGTCGATTAGTTGGATTATTGATTGAATAAGAACACCAAGGCACTAATTCAGTAGCTGACACAGCAGTGTAATGGGCTAACTTTCAGCTCTGGTGTCAGTATCCCATATGGGCACTGGTTCGTGTCCTGACTGCTTCACTTCCCATCCAGCTCCCTGCTTATGGCCTAGGAAAGCAATGGAGAAAGACACAAGTCCTTTGGCCCCTGCACTCAAATAAAAGAGTAGGAAGAAGTTCCTGGCTTCCACTTTCCTGAAGGCCCAGCTCTGGACACTCAGCATTGAGGGAGTGAACAAGCAGACTGAAGATCTCTCAGTCGTGTGTGTGTGTGTGTGTGTGTGTGTGTGTGTGTGTGTTTCTCTCTCTCCTTATAACTGACTTTTTAAAGTAAAATAGAAAAAAAATCTTTAAAAATCAGATACAGGTTCTTGGACTACGATAACACAAAACTAAAGTAGTAAAACACTGAGAGGTTCTCAAAACAAAGCAAGCGATTGAATCTGGCTTAAGTTGTTATCAAACATGGTGCTTTGCCTAGGAATATAGTTTGAAAGTAAGCATTATATATTTTTGTTAAAGTCACTCTCTGCGTACAAGAAACCAATGACCAGTATTGTCTCAGAACCATATTACCCTCATAAAATTGCTAAATTTATCAAGAAACTTTGTTGCTGTGATTTCCAGCAAAATTGTACATTTTAGAAATTAAAAACTGGAATCTCAGAAATATGTATTAACTTATTTTAACTTGACTAAGTAAATTCCATTTGTATTAACATAATAGCGCATTTTAATGAAAAATAACCATATTTTCCATAACAAACACAAAATAGTAAGAAGCACCTCAAGGTTTAACTACCTTTATAATCTCTTTAATGCTGACATATTGTGACAGCTAAATTATCATTTCTACTTCTTCATTCAGTCTGCTATGATAGCGTCTGGGAAATTCAATCATTCATTCATGGGGAGATGAGAGAGAAAATGGAAAACAACATCTCTTCTCATTGTTTGTGTCAAGATAATTTTTACCTCCTGGATTCCCTCAAAGGTTCTTGGAAGATGACAGAAGCTTCCAGACCACATATGGAGAAACACTGCATTTTAATAACTCTTTTTATCTTTCCCATAGAAAATCTTATTCGTGTTTTTATTTATATTAAGTCTCCTTTACCCACTCAGCCTCTGCAAAACAAAAATGCCTATTCTATAGCATGAGGCATGAAGTAAAACTCTTCAGTATGGTATTGGATATCTGGAAAATGAAAGCTGCAAAAGGTGACATTCTCTAGACTGATAAGAATATAAAGGATGTGAGGGTTCTACAAAAAGCAAGCGAAGAAGTACTACACAGGTAGATTCATACATATGGATACCAGCACATACACGATGCATTTTTTATAAATCTTCAAATGTGTTAAATCGATTATATGCTATATGATATACTCATATTATAAATTAATGCATGCATATACATACTATATAGTATATATAGTGTATAATACACACACACACAAATTCTATTCTGGGTCCAAGACAAGAAGCAAAAAAAGCCAATCTGTCTACTCCAGGAAAGATCACAGGGTTGACTCTTTCTCCCATCTTTGTTTTGTTCATCCTGTCAATACATGAGATGAGGCGCGTCTCCGTTCATCAGAAGAGTGATCTGCATTCCTTGGTCTGTGATTCAAATATGCATCTCATCCAGAGATACCCTCACAGACCCATTCAGAAATGCCCAGTGTACACAGAGTACATCGGGCACTACGTGACAAGTCAAGTTAACACAGAAAATAAACCATCACCAAGGATTTTGATTCCAGGCTCCCACAATCACAGAATCAGGCCATTAAATATGAATAGAAGAGAAGAAAAGAATAAACAATATCAAATCTTACATGTAAGAAGCATTTCTTACATTAAGACTGGTTGATTAGCTACCAAAGCACCAATAAACTGTGCAAAACAATCGCTTTTTGGCACTAAGTGAGATTTTCCAAGTAGACAAAAGAGCACGCTATAAACTGTGGCCATGAAAAACCTAAAGACAATATACAGTAATGCAGTGTCATATACAGGCTGTTAAAAAGCAACAGCTCGCATTTGACTAGCAAGAGTGATAACTGAAATCATAACTTGGATCCCATCCCCCATGGCAAGACTCTCCTCATGATAACTTTATGTCTCTAAGAATTTCTGACACTATTAACTTTATGCTAAAGGCAAAATCATTATCCTATATTTCTTTTTTAAAGTAAGATTTATTTATTGCTAATTGAAAAGAGATTTACAAGAGAAGGAGAGACAAAAAGAGAGGTAGATCTTCCATCCACGGGTTCACTCCTAAAATAGACACAATAGCCAGAGCAAAGCAGATCAGAAGTCTGGAGCTGGGATCCTCTTCCAGGTCTCTCCTGTGGATTCAGGGATCCAGGGGCTTGAACCATGCTCGACTGGACTGGAAGTAAACAGCAGAGATATGAACCAGTAACAATATGGGCTGTCAATGCTTTCCATCTGAGGAATAGCCTGTTGAGCCACAATGCAGTCTACACAGCCTATTTTTCAAGATTGCTCACTGTTCACTCTTTTTTCAGCCTCTCTTTTCTACCACCATTTTTCTTCATCTAATGAATTTGCCACAATATACTCAAAAATTAAATGTCAGAAACAAGATTTCCCTCCCTTTCCCCTTATTTTCATGTTCAAATTGACTAGCTATCATTGTCCACATTCTCCATAAAGAAATAAAATAAAATAATAAAATTCACTGGATATCTCTTCACTTCTCTTTCTACTAAAGTTTTACCAAGCTAGTCATCCCTCACAAAGACAACTAGCAACTTTTATAATGCACACACTAACAGCCCTATGGTAGGATTCTATAAGCCACCATATTAACTTGTTCAAATATATATAATCCACTTGTTTTCAGATAGATATAATCCATTTGTTTCCTCAACTTCACACTGCAACAGTAATAAAGTCCTAACTCCTTAGATGCTCAGCTTCAATAGGATCAAGTAATAGCCTTCCTCTCTGGCATTATCGCCTATATTTCTCTTCCCTTGGTTAACCTGCTCTAGCTACCATGGACTTTGCCCGGAATTCTCCTTCCACATACGCTCTGTCCTCAGCTGATTTATTTTTATAATCAGGCTCAAATATCACCCGTGGATAGAATTTCTTGGTCTCTTAGCTAAAGTACTTCCTGTTAAGCTACCACTTTTGGTTATATCCTTCATATAACACACCACTTCATGAATTTAATTTGCTTTCTTGAATGAAAGACTGGAGATTATAGCTATTTTGTTTAAACGAGTCTAGAAAAAAAATCTACAGCATTTATTCAGGAATGTTTTTACTACAAAATCCAACAACTAGCCGTGTTTCTTGCTCTGCATTCCAATAGCACTTATCTAATATTCACGTAGGTACCAAACATATCTCCCAACCCTAGTGTCAGTTCTGTAAAATCAGAAATCTCTTTTGTACACCCAGGGCCAGAGAGATTGTGCATCTGTAAATTCAATGAACTTAAAAAGAACAAGCAAAAAAATAAGATTTAAATGACAGAGCAAAATGGAAGAAAAATCATGCAATTTGTAATCATTTTAAACCATGTTCTCCAGCTTGACAACTCCCTCAGAGGATTCGATCATTTTGGTAAAGTTGATCTCAGTGCCCTCACTTTTTTGCATGGTCTCTTATTAACTTTTTATGTTTTCACATTCTATTGTTTCTTAAGATAATGTTTCCCTTTTAATGGAACTAACTCCCTAACATCACACAGTTTATTTCTAACAAACAGAATGAGGCACTCATTCTAAAATGTCAGATTAGAAAAAGTAAACTTACCCTCAAAATTCCAAAACAAAACGGCTGAACTTGCCTTCTGGAAGACTGTATTTTCAACAACTGTGCTCTCCCTAAAATGCCTGCAGCACATTGGTCTGGCAATTCTAAAAAGGCTTCATTCACGTTCTTTAGGATAAGATTTCTCTTAATCCTTGACTAAGAGCTTTGCATTTGTTTTAGGTAGCTAACTTATGCTATCTGAAAACAAAGGCACCTTTCAGAAAACAGCTTCTAAAATCTTAAAAACATAACAAAAAATTAAAATTAACACATTTCTCTATCTTGAGACACAAAATGGTTCATAGAGCTTACTCGCTATGTATTAACATTTCAAGAGTGAGCCACATATTGTTCTATAATCAAATCCCCTTCTCCTGCATCTAAGCAAAAGCAAGCCCCTAACCCTCACTTTGACCACAAAAATTCAGCTTCAATAGCTCATTTATACCCATGCTATATGATTCTTAAAACCATGAGCATCATCTCTTCCTCTTTAGCAGTAGCTACTCCTAAAACTTGCTTTGTTTCCTTTCAGGGACTGTTCAGATCTTCAGTTTTCCAAACTCCCCACCTGTCTATCTAGCTTGGGAAAACAAAGTTCCCTTTTAGTTTTCCTCATCCTGAAATATCTATCAATGTACGGTAGGATGTGAAGACTAAATAAGACAGCCTATATGACATGTTTATGAAAAAAACAGTTAAGTCCTGTGTAACTGTTGCCTTGGGCATACCTACTCCCTTCCTTACAAAATAGTCGGAAGAGTCAGTAGTAGTAGGACAATGACGAAAGAATATTTTCAAAGTTAAAAATGAGATGACAAAGTTAGAGGATATGCAATTAAAAATGTACAATTCCTTGGCACTTGATTGTCAAATTTTCCTAACCCTTCCACTCAAAGCTCTGCAGTTTCATCCCAGTACATCACATCTCCTTTCAACCCATTCCTTCCTATTTCTTTATGCCCATAACTATCTAATTCTTAATTTCTCTGAAATACCATACACATATATAATTCTCTTTCATTTTCACTTCTAGACGTATACACACAAACCATCACCAACAACTGTAAATGACTCAGATCTAACAGTAAAAACTTCTATTGTAAGATTCCTTCATTTTCTATAACCCTGACATTCCCCTTCGCCAGTCAAGGTGCAGGGCTTTGAGAGCATGTGACACCGAAACATTTTGTTAAATAGTTACTGACAAAAAAAATCTGAGTCAGAACAGTCTGAGTTACATTGTCCTATAATGCAAAAGATTCTTTGTCCTGTGGCCAATTCTGTAATCATCACTTGCCTTTCCCAAAGCACCAAAATTCCAATGAACAATGAAAGGGAAGAGAAAGTAGCGCAGTCTACAATCTCTGGAAACTCCCTTAAGACTATTATGCCAACAATTCCAACCTATAGTATGGGTAACTAGGAGAAACCAGAAATGAAAATCATTTGAAAAGAAAAGCATGTTGCTTCTACAAATCAATACAAAGGAATAATTTCAAAGCTGAAACATATGAGAGTGACATATTGGAAGAATATAGTAAAAGAACAACTACAATTTTGACTCAAATCTAATGACTGTTGTAACCATGTGATTGCTATAAATATAACATTGATAATTACCTCTAATTATACAAGTCACACATCATGACCATTAGGACAACTTTGAATAAAGTCTCTGAATGGAGAACTTTGCGAACAGAAGCAAATCAACCAGTAATCAAAGAATTCTCCTCTTTTGGAAACTCTAAGGATCACTGAAGTTCCTGAGTAGCAGATACTTCATAAAATATTCACAAATTGTCCAGAAAATTCCACCATCATTCTAGTGAATTTACATGACTTTAAAATAATCTGGCTCGGAAGTCAGACTTGAGTTAACAGCCAAGTTGAGCCTTGTGCCAGCTACCCTCAACAGGCCAATCATATTAAGGCTCATAAAAAATAAGAATCAAAGACAGAAAAAACAGTATGCTTGAGAATACCATTGTAGGTATTATAGTGAGTAGGTACTGTCTACGTAAAAACACATACTTACATTTTTTTAATGTACAGAGTATTAGCTAAATGCCAAATCTGTCTTCTTATATGGAATGTAGTTCTATCCCCAAAAAAGGAAATGAAAAGCAAAGGAATCACCGAAGAAAAAGGCACACACAACAAAAGAAAGACTGAATATAGAAAAATGAATGGGGAGAAAAATGGAAACAAAACAAAGCCAGAGAAGATGGGAGAAAAGAGAGACCAAGTAAGAAAAAAAATGGTTCTATGTATTTCCATGTCCCCCAGTTTTTGATTAACCATCCAAATAACATGAAAAAATAGAGGTCTAAAGAAATTGAAAAAATTTGTTTCATTATTTCAAAAGCAAGACTGAAGAAGACTGTACCTTTTGATCACAAGATAATCAGCTACAATTCAAGGTTTTGAATAAATTATGGGGGGAAGCCTGAGACCTCTGATTTCCACTGCATCGTCATTTATTTAAGAAATCTCTACTGGAACTAGTGGTTCTTGATATTTGAACAAAGTGTCATAGTGAATCATATCACTGTATTCTAGCGTAGGTAATTCTACTCCCAGTGATGTCAACCCACTAGTTATTTTAAAAATGAAAGATGGGTTAAGAAGGAGGAGTAGCAAGCAAGAATTTTCCCTAGTAGATAAAACAGCAGTTAGCAAACGGCTTTCCTACTCAGAATCCTGGGTTGGATCCCTGGCTCTGGGTAAAAGCAGTGCAAATCCTGGGAGGCACAGTGATGGCCCAGGTAAAAGAGTGCTTGTTTCCCAGGAGAGAAACAAACTGACTTCCTATTTGGAGAGTGAGCCAGCAGATGGAAGCTCTCTCTGTCATCATGGTTCTTCCCTCCCCACCCCCTTCCTCTCTTCCCTTTCCTATTCCCCCTCCCATTTCCTCCTAAACAAACCAAAATTTAGAAAATTATAAAATGCCATATCAGCCAAAGATAAGGAAAGTTACAAACTCTCTTTTTCAACCGATTGCTAATTTAACTTCCTCTTAACAAGAACAATCACCAAAGATATTTCTCCAGCAAATATTCCTTCTAACCATAACCAGAAAAGCTAGATGATACAAGTGACCTCCATGCCATTTTTCCCTGAGAACTATTCCTTTAATGTTTTCATAAATGCTAACTTAAGGCTCAGTGAATGAGGAAAAACATTGCAAAATCAACTTTTAGTTCCAGTACGAACTTTTTATAACTTTCCTCTGGAGTGTACTGCACAATGGAAAATAGAAAATAGTCTGCTAAAACTGTGACCAACAACCAAAAGCAGGTGTCCGTCTCCACGCCCCTCCCCCATGTTCATGCTACTGCAATGCCAGGATGATTTTTGATCTAAGAAAAAGAAAGAGAAAACTTTCAATAATTTGACTTTTGTATCTTTCAAGTTACTATTGATTTATACTCCTAAGATTTAATTCATTTTCAAAAGCTAAACTAAAACATCTCACCAGACAAAATAGGAACAAATTTCTCTCCACTGACCAGGACCACTAGCAACATTACAACCTTCTTACACTAAAAATATATGTCTCCACGAGACAGCTCATGTAACTTGTGTGAATGTGTGCCAGTGCGTGTGTATGTGGATTTGAAATGATCTCAATGCAGGAACTAAACTCTAAGCACCATGATCTGACAGTGAAATCTCAGTTACTCCTTCCATCAGAAACAGTACAATTTATTGGCTGAAGCAATGAACTGCATGGCCAGGCACACAAAGAACCATATATCACATGTGATACTCAAAATCCCCACAGAGCTGATCCAGGCAAATGCTGCACTACATGTTTGTCCAAAACACTAGCAAAAACATCACAGCTCACACAGCTCATGATACACATTTGTGCTTTGATTTGCATCTCACCTTTTTCGGTTGGAAGGCTAATGCTGCATTTTTTTGACACAGGAAGCTCAATGTCAACACGATTCACTAACACTTTTAGGCAATCAATAAACTACATTTCTACCTTGCATCGCTATAATGTGCAAATGTTTACAATGCAATAGTAAGCATACTAAAGATCAGTATCTTTCATTATGTCATTATTCATTGCCCAAGTAGCTGAAGAGAAGCTATAACGAAAGCTTCCTGGTACTTGTGGAGTGACATAAGGCAATAAAAATAGTTTGATTCACCAAACCATTTGGTGAAAAATGTACTGGAGTATTTTGACATCCAGAGATATGAATCTACCTGGCCATTCATAAATGCATTGGTATAGCAAGTGGTGTTCATCCACAGCTCTTGATATATAATCACCCCCTCTTCCTGACAGGCCATACAAACTAGAATCTCTCTGCTCCTAAAACAGTCCACAGAAACTCTAACCTTCCACACCTTCCATCTTCAGGCAACACATAAAGGAATTCTCAGACCCTCCATGTCTGAAAAGTCATCAGACACCTTTCAAAGAAGGTTCTGCCCCACAACCTGTGGAAATGGGACACTGTGCAGAGACCAAGAAAAATCTAAACAGAGAAAGCTTGTTTGGTTTCCCCACTCAGTTTGTTAGCAGGAGATCATACCCTTTATGTCAAGTTGTATTTCTACATGGCTGACCATGATTCAATCATATCTCCATAATGAAGTCTCCATAAAAATACACAACGAAAGGATTCAGAGAGCTAGACTCAGAGAGGCTCTTGAGGGTGATGCAACCAGCAAGAGAATGGAAGCTCCACAGCAATTCTTACTTGCTTTGCCAAAAGCATCTCTTCATCTGCATCATTTTAGGTATAAGTTTCTTCAGTACGGTGAGCTGTCTGAGCAAATTAATACCACCCAAGAAGCCAACTTGGTTGTAGGAACCACATTCAGTAAGTATCCTATCCTAAGACAGGTAAAACTACTTGGGGCTTGAAATTAGCGTCTAAAGAGGAGGACGGGGACAAGCCTTGAGGACCGATCAGACACTGTCTCAAGATTGGTGGTTTCTGAATACTGGGTGTCCCTGGCAGTCAATTGCTTGCATCCAGACAGAAAACAGGGATGGGGAAGATACAGGAAGTATCCATGGGTAGGCCCAGCATCACTTGTACACAAACAAAAGGTGCTTGTCTTCATCCTAAATGGTAGAGTAGGACACAAAGAAGCTAAAAGCTAGATGGGGTGCCTGCCAATGAAAGTCAGACTAACATTTTAAAAACTTACTACAACTAGAACAGATGGGCAATGGGCGCAGTTAACAAAGCAGATATGGAATATCAGGTAGGAAACAACTGCAGAATTCAAGAAGAGAACCAATCATATTCACTTTCCGCAGCAGATGAGGAAAGTAATGTGAAAGACTTATATAGAAGGCAAAAACAGCAAAATTAGTAAAAACTAGTGATACAGAAAATATTTATGTGAAGAAACGATTCTTAACAATTATGTATTTTTCACTCATATACCCAAATGTCAGTGTTCTCTTTCTGAGCAATAATGTACTGGATGAAGAACAAGAGAAAAAAGCAACTCAACTTTTTTCCATGTTGAATGACAGATCAGCTATTCCATTTAGGACCTGCTTATGTGTTTTCTTCAGTTTATACATTTATGTGACATTTTCATAGCATAGCTATATAAGAATGCATAATTATAAACTATAAATATGTATGTTTCAAAAATCACTAGGCAATCAAAATATATAAACAAATTTTAAAAAGACTGAAATAAAACCTCCACTAGAGATCCCTGCTGAACATGAACATGCAGTTCCCATAACAAAAACCCGTGTTTGCCTCTCATGGCTTCCGTACTTCCACTGCCTGCAGAAAGGGAAGCTTTCAGATGCTCCCTGCATCCACAACCATTACCTAATCTAACTTCCTGGGAGTGGTCTGAGGAATGGAGATTCTGTCACCTCTTAATTGTACTACTTAAAAAGATAGTTGAAAAGCAGAAATTGCTACTTTCCTTTCTCTGGCTGTAGGTACTCACAAGGCAGAAACTCACCAAATATAACAATCTCATCCAAAACAAATAACAAAAACTGTCTAAGGAAGAGAAACTTTCATCTTCTTGAAATGCTCCAGAGAAAATAGTAAGTAAGAGTTTAACATAGTGTTAACTGTCTATGAAAAAAAGCTCCTAGCCCATAAACATGTATGTAAGTTCCACATATTTACACACAGAAATAACACGATGCCATTATATGCTTAAAAACATTTCCTAAAAGGTGTTAACTATTTTAAAGTAAAAGTTTACAAAAACTGGATGCAAATCACTCTGCAGTATATATTAAATATATTATATCATGGGCCAGAGGCGATAGCACAGTAGTTAAAGTCCTAATTTTGCACATGCCGGGATTCCATAGGGGCGCTGGTTGTCATCCTGGCAGCCCAGCTTCCCATTCAGCTCCTTACCTGTGGCCTGGGAAAGCAGTCCAGGACTGCCCAAAGCCTTGGGACCCTGCACCCATGTGGGAGACCCAGAAGAGCTCCTGGCTCCTGGCTCCTGGCTCCTGGTTCCTGGTTCCTGGCTCCTGGCTTCAGATCAGCAAGTAGCGGCCATTGCAGTCACTTGGGGAGTAAATCATCTGATGGAAGATTTTTCTCTCTGTCTCTCCTCCTCTCTGTTTAACCGCCTTTCCAATAAAAATAAAAAATCTTTATATATGTATATCATACAGGCCATGAACTGTACAACTGTGATCACATTTTTATCACTAAAAGTGACAGACATATTTGTACCGCAGAGGGAAAGGGAGGCAGCACGTATTCTACACATTAACTTCCAGATTGGCTTTGATAACTAAGAAATTTCTTATCATTTTTTAAAAAAAATGTTGTTTCACTAGTGATTAACTATTTTAGTGACTTCTAAGACCCCAATTCATGACAATAATTTAATGCTGCACACACAAGAACATACAACTACTTGGAGTATGTCAACTGTATCCACCTTATGATACTCGGTGGACGCATCTTGAATCGGAACAGCCATCCACTGATTGACTTCTCTCAGATATAAAACCAAAATTCCCTGTTGAGTGTCATATGCTTAGAATGCCATGTGTATTTGCCCTGATCAACTTTCAATGTAAAAGACATTGACAAAAACTGACAAGATACAACTACAGACATGTGCATCTGCAGAAGCAAAACCAGAACTGATTGTGACTGATATATAATAGCAATAATCCAGTAAAATGATCATGACTTAAAAATGCTTCCTGCAACACAGAAAAGCATCCCTCCCATCTTCCCACAACACCCGCCCCCACTACCACCACACACACACACACAATTCTTCAAATGCATGAAAACTGAAAATAAATAAATAAAGGAGAATCTAACAAACAAGTTCATGCTGACCAATTGCTGCAGGTAAATTTCCTGCCATGTTTTCTTCTTTGGAATATGAAAAGGCCCCTTACGGGGCCAACTTACACCCTACAGCTCCTGATTTTTCTTTTACAGGTAGAAATCTATTCACAATCAAGGTAATACAGTTGGAAATGGAAAGAGGTGTTTTATCCATCCTTCTAGTCCCTTCAAATCACTATTTTAAAACAAAATTTAAAGATCAAAATAACCACTACCACTTCCTTTAGAAAGAAAAGAACACAAAGGAAAGGAAATTGCCAGTGGGAGAAGTATAAGAACCTAAGAAGCTGAGCGAAAATTACAGGTATCTGGGGAATCTAATTCTTGAACAAACTTAATAGATTTGTTTAGATGACCTTCAAGTAGGATCGATTTCTCCAGTGGCTAGAATTTTCTCCTAAAATAATTCATTTTGTCTAAGCGTAAAGTATTTCTTGGTTCTCTATCAAATTTGTAAAAGTAGATAAGAGTTCAGTGGCGGGAGACCTCAAAGTAAACCCGCATGGCTCACAACGTAAGCATGACAATTGGACAGGAATGCAACACCTTCTCTGTTGAAGAATCTATCTCTCAGGCACCTGCTCAGTACACGAAGTTCATTACAAATTCCCCACCACCTCACTCCCCAATGAGTCCTCAACTGGACACGCATTATTACTTTTACATTGGAACCTTTAATTGTGCAAGAAAGCAAGCTATATTAAATCCCCAAAGACATGCAAGAGTTTAAGATTGAACTCCAGATTCGGAGTTTCTAAAACACATGCAAAATACCAATCTTGGATATAGAAAACTTTCTCAATGAGCCCAGAATTAAAGACTGAACAGATCAATATGATTACTAACTTATTATCACAAGTTTATAAGATGTACAATGTACAAATGGACAAATATCACTGAAGTTCAACATCTACTTTTCCTGTTAAATATGCTTTGTTGAATCAAAATTTCAAATATTATATTACATCGTGAAAACATATGCATGTGGATGGTACACTTTGCCATTTGGTTTTAGTCTACTGCATTTGACCAGAGCGAAGCATCATGAGTCACTGCCCAGGGCATTTTGTTTTTGTTATTTTTGTTGTTGTTGCTGTTGAAAGATTTATTTATTTTAATTGAAAAGGTAGATCAGATTTACAGAGAGAAGGATTAACAGAGAGAAAGACCTTTCATTCTCTGGTTCACTCCCCAAATGGCTGCAACAGTCATAGCTCAGGCCATATGAATTCAGGAGCCAGGAGCTCATTCAAGTCTCCCACACTGGGTGCTGGTTTGTGTCCCAGCCACCCTGCTTCCCATGCAGCTCCCTTCCTGGCGTGGGAAAGCAGTCGAGCACAGCCCACAGCCTTGGGACCCTGCACCTGCGTAGAAGACCTGGAAGAGGCTCTGGCTCCTGGTACTGGATCAGATCAGCTCCAGCCATTGCAGCTACTTGGAGAGTGAATCATTGGATGGAAGATCTATCTTCCTCTCTGTATATTTGAATTTCCAACAAAAATAAATAAATCTTAAAAAAAATAGTCAATAAATTTAACAGCACATTCAAAAACAAGCTAAGAGAACAAAACTGATTAAGTTACCACAGATTTTATTAATGATTTTCTCAAGCTAATAGGAACAATTTCAAGAGAAGCGAACTACTCACAATAAAAAAAACAAAAGCTGCATGATATCAACCAGCATTACCCAGGATTTATAAATTTTGCACACATATGCATTTTCAGCTACATGGTTATTATATGAATCACTGTGAAATCTTCATTTATATGCTCAATTCAGAGGTAATCAAAACTCATACTTAACGCAGATACAAATAAATTTCAAATAATATCCCTAATTATATCTCAATCATCCACATTGTACATATATTACATCTATTCATTTTAGATTTTTAAAAGTATTTTTTTAATCTTCACAGAACTCAGGGAATTCTGAGTACAAACATAGTTTGAGAAGTATCGTTTCTAGCACATTAATAAGGACTCAGCCTTAAAGAAGGTTTATCAAAGGCAAGTCAGACACCTGCAGCATAAGGAAAAGTCAAAAAACAAAAGCATATCAGAATAAAGTTATGTTTACTCAAGTCTAAATTTGTTTCCTTAGAAGATGATTCTTAACATTCTTTAATATTTCTGAAAAAGAATATTTTTCAAAGACATTCAAGGAGAATTTACCTTCCTTTTTTTTTTTTAAAGAGGTATATATTTACTTAAAAGAGAGAGTAAGAGAAAGAATCTTATTTCTTTTGGGTTACTCCTCAAATGACAACAGCCATGACTGAGTAAAACAAACTGGCAGGAGGCAGGAGCAGCATCAGGTCTCCCATGTAGGGCCAAGGGCTCAAGTTCATTGGCTATTTTGCACTGCTTTCCCAGGCACAACAGCAGAAAACTGGATCAGAATAGTAGCAGCATGGTCATGGACAGCCATGGCGGTGTAGCAGGAGGCTTTCCATGCCACTATGCCAGCCCCTGGCTCTAACTTCTTAATAGCTTAGGAAACTTCAGCTTCTTAAGAGTGGTAGGTAATTTCAAAACATACGTAAAAGTATACAACTCAAACATTAAATGCTTAAAGAAGACAGACTCTACTTGGAACCAAAGATCAAGACGTTTTCACATGCCTGCCAAACCTTGTTCAAAGTCAATTCTACTTAAATATTGTGAGTTGAGATAATCAATTGTAATTGTATATAAATTTAGATAAAAGGATTAAGACCATTTAACTGTGTATTTATCAAAAAATTCAAATTAAACACTGGTAATTTTTAAAAAGCCATTTTAAGTTACACATCTGTTCCCTAAGGACCTCACCCTTCACAGTAGCTGTGTGTTGGATCTTGACAACATAAACTTTCTTAAAATATATTACAAATAGGGCCCGGTGCAGTGGCGCAAGTGGTTAAGGTCCTCGCCTTGCACGCCCAGGATCCCATATGGGTGCTGGTTCTAGCCCTGCAGCCCCGCTTCCCTTCCAGCTCCCTGCCTGTGGCCTGGGAAGGCAGTCGAGGACAGCCCAAAGCTTTGGGACCCTGCACCCACATGGGAGACCCGGAAGAGGCTCCTGGCTTCGGATTGGCATAGTATTGGCTCACTTGGGGAGTGAATCATCGGATGGAAGATCTTCCTCTCTGTCTCTCCTCTCTGTATATCCGCCTTTCCAATAAAAAAAAAAAAAATCTTTTAAAAAAATATATATTACAAATAAAAAATCAAACCCTTTTTTCATCAAAAAGCAGGAAATGAAAATTTTGAGAGAAATTAAAATTGTAAAGCTAAAGGCAACAATACATTTATAAATTCAAAGGCACCTTCAAAAAAATAATAACGGCATTTGAATAAGACATTTAATTTAATGAAAAACATAGCCACCAAAAGGCATTAGCAATCATAATTTGTCAAGTCTTAAGAATTCACAAGTATTTCTTTGAAAAACAGATATGAACAAGATGATGCCCATTATCTTTCTCTATAATGTTCTTCTGAATATCAAGGTCAATTCAGTGAAACATCACAGAACTGTATGTAAGAAACAAAAGCAACCAATAGCTTGTTATTATTAATAAAATCAAGATAAGGTGACATAATACATAGAAATAAAAAGAGAATGATAAAAAAAACTTACTTCTATAGTTAGGTCAACTGTATATCAGAATAAAATTTTACTTAAAAATTCCTCTAGAATAAGGATTTTTAAACGGAAGTTCAAATGTCAAATGCATGACCCAAAATCATCTCCAAAATTATGTGAAAGTTGTTTGCATTTTTAACTGACTGACAAAGTTCTTATCTATCCTGATTCCAGCAGAAATAACTAGGACAGATTATAAGCTAAGAAACATACCCAATTTAGTCCTCTTTTTTTTTTTTTTTTTTGTAAGCATGTAACTAAGCAAACTCCAGTCAGATCCGCCTCTGTTGAAATCCTGGACCAATGGTATTCATACCGTTTCTTACTTCAAAAGACTTGGGCTCTTTACTTGTAAAACAAAGAAAATACTTCCTGTCTAATGGGAATGTTAAAGACATACAAAGCACACATTTATTCTTTTAAAGGTCCCAAATACTGTATAAAACAATAATAATACCTCACCTTGGTCTGCTTTCTAATATCTCAACCACACACACTCATTTGTCTCCCCAAAAGGCAATTCAACTTGGTCAAATGGGTCCTTTTTCTACGCAAGAAAACAACTGACTCCCCAGCAACAGACCACAGCTCCATATGCTGCCTATCCTATGCTTTCTGCCTTTACTAATACTGTTTCCTCTGTCAGAAACCCTCCCATTGCCCTTTATCAAAGAACTGACATCCATCTTTGAGAGATCAAGTCAGTATCGTTATTCTTAAGCTAAACTCCTTGAGGATTGAAGATCTATATCTACCAAAAGAGTGCAAAATATCCAATGGTACCCGACTTTGCAAAATATATACACCTATGTTCAATAAAATTAGACTATAGCTATTTAGCCTTTTCTCATTATTTAGCCTTTTGTCTTCTCTCTAACCCATCACTTTGATTCCTTAGGTCTTTTTTCTGTAATCCTCTGTGGTGTTAGTCACTTGTGGAAAAAGAAATAGAGACATTTTGGAATAATCTAGGAAACTGTTTATATATCAATTGTGAAAATGTTATCTAAGAAATAGAAAAATAAACCTGAGTGTGAAGGTAACAAAATGAGAAAATGAACAATCACAAAAACAGTAGGTCTCTAAGCAAGTGAAATTTTTATTTGTGGGTTTTCATACAAAATCGGAGTAACTACCATGTGATGTGAAAGCCTGAGGAGCCAGATAAATAGGGTTTTTGCAGCAAGACTTTCCATCTGTTATTAATCACACACACACACTCACACACATACACACATACATAGATATATTACACATACACAAAAGAACACACAAATGCGTCCAGATCTGAGAGAACTTTCAGCGAAAGCATGCTGTTGTAAACACTGCTTTACATTAAACATATAATTGTTCTGGTTTTACACAAAACAGAAGTCAGACCTTAAATATGGGCAATAAATGTGATTTTGACATGAGAACACTCATGAAAACTTAACTCTGACACTGTCATAAAATATCCACTGAGTAAACAGTAATTTGTTTCACTTTAGAGCCTGCTGCTTAATCACAATGTGTTAAACTAGACACCTTCTCCCCACCAGGACAAGTCGTGTTTCTAGTGACGAGAGTATGCGCTGCTTCAAACCCCTCATTCTCTCACTGCACTAACGCAGGGGTCAGAAATCAATATGTATCAGCTAATTGAATCACTGACATTTCAGAGAAGCCCAACATCTGAGACACAAATAATTAAGCTATGATGTGAAGCTCAGCTTGTGAAGAAACAGGAAATTTTTTTTTACTTATTTATTTCTCCTCCGATACCATCCAGGATTAGTACTCAGTACGCAGCTTCGGTTGGAGAGGTAACATATGGCCTCATTGCAGTGTGAGGGAGTACCACTACATGCGCTTGTGTTCCTCATCATTGATATGTCACAAAATCATACATGTCACAGCACGGATTCTGAGATAGTACATCTGAAAGTATATGCCCCACAGCCACTATCTATATATATTAATAGATATAGATATAGATACATATATATAGAAAGAGAACAATTTTCATCTACAAAAGAAAGTTATTTTAACACTGTTTGAACCCTTATGCCAAAAAAGTTACCATTCAAATATTGTGTCTTACATAACTTACAAAAAAGAATCTGCTTTCCCCTCAATATACATCTGCAATCTGAAAAATTTCCCAATGATAAACAAATTTGAGCAGGAGAGGAGATACCAGAATATTTTGTTACTGATGCCTTTGGGTTATGCTCTGCGTACAGCTACAATCTTACAGAATTCTGCTGTTTTTATAGGCAACTATTTCACTTTCCATTTGTACATCATTTATACATATACATGTTTAAAAATCTAAAAATAATGAAATTGAATGACATATGGCCAACATCTTAAATATTCAGGAGGCAAGGGAAAAAAGAAAACGGAGAACTGAGACTCTCTGTTTTTCATTTCTGCCTGACCATCAGCAATGCTATTATTTCAAAAAGTTGGAATGTTTAGACAATTTCCTAACACATATTATGATATCATAAAACTATCATGAATATGATTGTATTAGCAGATTACCCCATAAAAGTTTAAATCTGAAACCCTTTTCATTTTCTGAAGAATTAATAAAATGGGGGTTCTATATTTTCTCAGTAAACAGGACAGCCATAGGGAAAAATAAAATATTTACATACAGGTTATATTTTTTCCCAATGGTTAAGACTGGATGTGACCCACAAAATTTAATTCCTGGTACTATCTTTCTTTTTTTTAAGATTTATTTATTTTTATTGGAAAGTCAGATGCACAGAGAGAGGAAGATCCTCCATCCACTGATTCACTCCCTAAGTGGCCACAACAGCCAGAACTTAGCTGATATGAAACCAGGAGCCAGGAGCCTCCTCCAGGTTTCCCACATGGGTGCAGGGTCCCAAGGCTTTGGGCCACCCTCCACTGCCTTTCCAGGCCACAGGTAGGGAGCTGCATGGGAAGTAGAATGGCTGGGACATGAACCGGCACCCAAATGGGATCCCAGCATTTGCAAGGTGAGAACTTTAGCCAGTAGACTACCACACAGGGCGCAGTACTAACTTTGTTAAGCATGCAATCTCAGTTTATTTCCTCATTTTGGAGGTAAGTATTTGTGGTATCAGAAATCCTGCTTTGTAGACTTCCAATTAAGAATATACAAGAAACATCAAAAATCCATGAAGCATGTTTTGCCCCATTCTACATTTATAATACACAATAAACTCATGTTTATTATTCCTTGAAAAAAAATGAGAATGAGGCAGTTGGTAGTTTTTCATCTCAATTAAGACGCCCCTGAGGGAAGACGTGGCTGACGTGATGGGTCAGTTACTTAATCTTCCCCTTGCAAGTGCTGGGATTCTATGTAGGTACTGGTTTCCATTCAGCTCCCTGCTTCTGGCCTGGGAAAGCAGTAGAGGATGACCCAATGCCTTGAGACCCTGCACTTATGTAGGAGACCCAAAAAAAGCTCCTGACTCCTGGATATGGATTAGCTCAGTTCCAGCTGTTGTGGCCACTTGGGGAGTGAAGTAGTAGATGGAGGACGTTTCTCTCTGTGAATCTGTCATTCCAATAAAAGTAAATAATATCTAAGAAAAAAATGATATCCTTTGGGATGTCCCATTTCATACTCTAGTGCCAAAGGTCACAGTCCTAATTCCATTCCTGAGTCTAGATTCTGCTTATAAACAGCCTGGAAGCACAGGTGAAGGTTTAAGTAACTGGGTTCCTGCTACCCAGATGAGGGGCTCTAACTGAGGTGCTGGCTCCTGGCTTCAGCCCAAACACTTACAAGTATTTTCAGAGTACACGGAAATCTCTGTCTGACTGTCCACCTATTCCTATCTATGCACCTGACTCTATTTCTATCTGCCTATCAACATATGTAAGATAGAATATGAAAAAATATTTTGTACAAAGAAAGTATGACTTTTAATATGATTTGACCTTCATAGTCAAAGAAATAAATATCCTAATAAATAGTACAAAGTTGTCTCACTAAAACAACATGTTAAGTTAACATTTAAAGTTTGTGAAAATCATCTTAGCCATTCACCAACTGATTTGGTGGGATACTGCAAACAATGGCAATGAGGTGAAAGAAAAGAACATAGAGAGCAAATCGTCAGGTGCTGCCAAACTTTTGAGACAAACAATGTTATGTCAGGACTACTCATGGCTTCTCGTTTCTCAAAATGGTAACATAAAAGCACTGCTAATTCAGGCCAGTGCCTCTCATATCAAGCAATCTCTGAACTTGTAGAGACAACCAGGACAAATTTATATTGAAGCAGGGTCGATACAGTACGTACGAATTGTTCATCCTTTTCTGGTTTATGAAACTTTAAGGCACAAACTCAACACCACACCAGAAACCTATGAATTTTCATTTAATCCGTAATAGTCTAAATATAAAGGAACAGGGACAGGGGGTGTGTTTCTCATCTCAAACGTTTGGAAATCTCAGTAATGTTTTGCACCATACAAAATATAGTTTAGAAAAAACATATCAATATTAACTACAATTAAGTTACTGAATTATAATAGATGAAACTAAACTTGTGAAGAAATCCAGAATTTTCCTACATTTTGTATCATTATAACATTGCAGTCTCTGTTATACATAAAATGTAGAAATGCAAGCCAGCAACAAAACAATATCCCCTGACTTAGCCACATTAATATGCTGCTTTTCTTTTTGCTTAAAAAGTTATTTTAAATTACGGAACTCTTGCCTTATCAGAAATACAGTACACACAGGAATTGAATTTGCCAATAACCCCAAGAATGTGACAAAAAATGTAAACATGACACTCAAGAATAGGTCATCTACTATAGCATTAATGCAAAGCAACATGCTTTCACAAAATGCAACAGGGAGTAGCAGGTATTAAATATAGCAAATTAAGCACAATTCTACAACACCAACATATATGCAGGTGTCATTTCATAACTCAGCTACTTTATTCCCAAATCACTTCTCCACTAATGGTCTGGGAAAAGCAGCAGAACATGGCACAACTATGTTCCTGCCAACTGCACAAAAGACATGCTTAAAGCTCCTTGCTCCTGACCAGGCGTGGCCCATCCCTGGCCATTGCAGCCATACACGGATGAACGTGCAGAAGGAAGCTCATTCTCTCCGTGTCTGTAAATTTCTCCTGGAACTCTGGAACTTTCTACTGGAACCTTCAATTAATAAATAAGTCCTTTAAAAATACAACAGGAAACTAATATGTAAGAGTATCATGTTTTTTTAATTAGTGGATTTTACAGTCAAAACAACTTATTCATATCATTCACATAAAAATTTCCATTCTTCAGTACAGAGCTACAGCCTAGTTGCTAAAGTTTCACCTTACGTGCACTGGGATCGCATATGGGTGTAGGCTCTTGTCCTGGCTGCTCCATTTCCCCTACAACTCCCTGTTTCTAGCCTGAGAAACCATCAAGGACGGCCCAAAGCCTTGGGACCCTGCACTCATGTGGGAGACGCGAAAGAAGCTTCTGGCTCCTAGGTTTGGATGAGTTCAGCTCCAGCCATTGTGGCCACTCGGGGAGTGAACCAATGGATGAAAAATCTGTATCTCTGTATATCTGCCTTTCCAATAAAAAAATTTCCATTTTTTTACAAGCTGAAATATATCCATGGACTTTCTTAACAAATATACAACCTATTTTTCTATTTTGTAGCATAAACTTTTACTAAGTATGAAATTCAGAGTCAAACAAGATAACTACCTTATAGTTAGCTATTAAATACTTTTAGTTATCTTTTAATAAATCATATATGAAAATTTAGAAACTCCAAAATGATCTGCTAAATTTCTAATTGTAGGTGGAGCAAATCAAACTTCCTGTTGAATACTAAAAAGAAAAGTAATCATTAACTGGGCTGAGGAATAAAAATATATCGGTGCCACAGCATCACAATGACTAAATCCTTATTAAATCAGGCAGCAACCCACCTATTTGAGAATGCTAGTAATTACTCTGGGCTTTCACAAGCACAGATTCCCATACCATGCTCACTCTCCCTCAATCCACACAGAAGTGCAGAGAGAAATTAAGGTAAATGAAAGAATGTAAAGAGAACTCACTAGAGCAGATTTTCACCAGAGTCCCAAAGAACTCAAGTGTAAAATCAAGAGAGAGAGAGGGAGAAAGAAAAACAAAATCTCAGGCAACCAAGAGAAACCGGATGAACAATAGCAAAAGTGAGATTTTGTGATTCCATGCATTTCCACTTATTCATTCAATCAAATGTAAACAGGAGATACAACAGTGAAATAAAATTGCCTGTAAATATCTCTTAGTAAACTTGTCTTTAAAAGTAACCCTCTTGATTTTTCTTTATAGTTGGATATAACTGCAGATCAATGAATTACAGCAACAGAAAAAAAAGTAAAAATCCACTCCATTTTTATGTGTTCATACTATCTTCTTAACTGTTCTTATTACTATCAAATGTTTAATTAATATCAAATATAAGTGAGTAAATGAAGGGTGAGAAGAGGCACACTGTAACAATTTCGGTGAACACTGCTATTATACTGACTCTGTAAAAAACAAACTCCATATCTTCAGAAATCACATATCTTCAGAAGCTAACTCTGTTTGAGGGAAAGATAACACAGCTATCCCAAACTGCTGTAAGAAAAAAAAGAAGTGTACCTCATAGAACTTATTTGTAAAATATACTTAAAATTCTAAATGAGAAATACTACTCCAAGTCTCAGGTATTAACTTCTGTGTTGAGTTTTTTCCTTGGGTTAGAAGGAAACTTCCTGCATCTGAGATTTAGCAAGCGTTGGTATTTGGACAAAACTGCCAACAGAAATCTGGTGATGATTTTAGGAGACAGGGTCCATATGTAAAGAAAGCTTGTAAGATATATAGTTTTTTAAAAAGTATTTTGTTTGCTTGAAAATGTAATTTTTTATACATTGTCGAAAAGTAGGGTGACAGAAAAAGGGAAACAGACAAAAGGATCTTCCATCTGTTGATTAAGTTCCAATACTCATAACAGCAAAGGTTAGGCTGGACCAAAACTAGGAACCAAGGACTCCTCAAGGTCTTTCACAGAGGGCAGGAACCCAAGTTCTTGGGTCATCCTCTACTACAGTCCCATTAGCACAAAGTTGGATCAGAAGAAAGATAACCAGGACTCAGACCAGTACTTTGGCACGAGATACAGTCATCTCAAGTGGTAGCAGTTCTTGCTGTGCCACAATACCAACCCATGACACAGATTATGAACAGAGGAAATCACTGCTGTGATAATTATTTCTGGATGAAGCAAGCATTTAACCCAGCATCCCATACTAATTCCAGGAACTAATTCCAGCTTCTTGATAATATGAACCCTAGAAAGCAGCAGGTGAAGGGTCATATTAACATGGTTCCTAACTCCCACATGAGACAGCTTTAGAGTCCTTGGCTTCAGGCATCAGCCCATCCCTGGCTACAGATGGCATTTGAGGAAAGAATTAGCAGAATAGATAGATGGATAGATAGGTGTAGTATACACTGCATATATAAAATAAAGAAAATAATGCCAAATCTTTAAATATGAACCAAGACTGTCCCAAGAAAATTCATGCACAAAAACAATTACCACCAATTTCACAACATAAACCAGTGTTTTTCATTGTAGCTTCTATGAAGACACAATAATGCATTAAGACAACTTACATACCAAGTACAAGAAAATAGTACTACCAACACATTCATTAGGTAGAAATAGCAGAGAAAATAATCAAAACTCCATGCAAAAAATAAATAACCAGAAATAAAAGGACAGGGAGGGAGTCTAACAATCAAAAACACTGAAGTTTAAAAAAAAAAATAAAATACCTAAAGCAGGTCAGCATTGTGTTGCTGTAGGTAAAGCCACTGTGTGAAGCCCCAACATTCCATATAACCACTTGCCTGGCAGCTCTACTTCCAAACTTAGCAGGAAGTTATGTGTCTGGGGAAGCAATGGAGGATGAACCTACTGTCTGGGCCCTTGCATCCATGTGCAAACCTAGAAGAAGCTCCTGCTGATGGCTTTTGACTTCAAACAGGCTTGCTCTGGCTAATGAACCATTATAGCCATTAGGACAGTGAGCCGGCTGATGAAAGACCTCTCCCTCTCTCACCACCTCCAGTTATGTAGTTCTTCCTTTCAAATAAATAAATCCTAGAACGAAGGAGTACCTAAGGATAAGCTCACACAGCAAAGCAGAAGATACTGAGGGCATCTATCGAAGTCACTAACCAAAACTGATCTGAAATTACAAAGTTGATGATCTTTTTTACAAAGTTTATACAAATGCGATATGTATGTGCTGAGGATGAAGATGTAAAGGAACCTGTTAAAGCTCAAGGTCAAGTAGAATTACCAATTCTAGCAAAATGCCCCCAAAATGAGGATAAAGTAAAGAAGAACACATGGAGAGTTATATTTATCAATCTAATTAACATTGTGAAACCCAGTAGTGGATACACTAGAGAAAGTTTTTCAAATTGAATTAAAAAAAAAAAAATGTGATCCAGGGGACAGCATTATCGGTAGTGGGTAAAGCCACTCCCTGCCATGCCAGCATCCTAGATGAGTGCTGGTTTGAGTGCTGGCTGCTCCATTCCCAATCCAGCTCCCTGATAATGGCTTACAAGAGCAGTAGAAAATGGTTTAGGCCTCCAACATGCACATCAGAGATCTGGTGAACATCCTGATAACTGGATTTGGGTCGGCCCTGTCGCTTTCACAGCAGCCACCTGGGGAATAAACCAGTGAATACAATATCTCTGTATCGTTGACTTTCAAATAAACAAACACATTAAAAAAAAAGATGCACTCTGACCACAGAAATGTTGGGTGTGGCCTATATAAAATATTATAAACAAATAAGCCAATATAAAGCCAAAGGGAAAACTAAATATAAAAATCAGTACTTCTAGTTTCCCAACAATTTTAAGTAAAATTGACACAAAGTCTGAGCCTACGTATCTATTTGGCAAAAAAATTTGTGAGACTGGAGTACTCTTTAATACTTAGCCAAGTCAATTTTTATCATGAATGCGCCAGTAGAGTTTTAAATTTACAAACTGCATTGACTCCTTTGAGCCAGAAAGCTGATCTCTATCTGCAATTTAATGGCATATTCTGTTTTGCCCTCTAACCTACAAGAATGGAGGGAGGGTGGCGCAACAAGATGATTTCAACTCAACTTTGCTCCTACAGCCTAAGCACTTTCAAAAACCAGCACAGGCTGTTAAGTACTCTAACACACCAGTAAGGCCAACACTAATATTTGCTGGAATCCAAGGAGACATCCCTAAGTCCACAGCTGAAGCAACCCCATACAGTCTGGGAGCTTTAACTTCTATCATATTTGTACTTCTTAAAGTCTGAGAACCTGAAGTGTGAGAAAGTTTACAGATCAAATTACAACCATTAAAAAAATATTGCTTCATGAGTCAAAGTGGTGACTTACAAGTTTCTACACCAATTGTGAAAAACAATATGAAGATTTCTTTAAAACCTAAATCATAAAACTGCCTTGTAATGAATGCATTACTCCCATTACTGGTTATAAACACAACATAAGGTCTGTAAGAAAGACGCCTGTAGCTCTATGTTCATAGCAGATCTGTTGACAGCAGTCAAGATACAGAATCAACCAATAAGCCCACTTTCAGATGATTGGATAAGGAAATTGATACCACTCAGCTAGAGAAACTGAAATCCTGTCATCTGAAGTCAAAATGAGTGAAATTGGAGGATATCATGTTGATTGAAATAAGGAAGATACTTAAATATATGTTTCCCTTTCTATATGGAAACTAAAATTGACAAATAAAGAACACCTAAGTCTGAACACAGAATTCTGATTACTAGAACATGGGAAATGTGGAATGGATAAAAGAAGTCTGGATGAAACAAAACAGAGGAAGCTTGAGTTTGTCATAAATTATTAGGAGATGTTAATAAGCAAAATGTTGAAGTGGTATATGGGAACTCAGTACTCCTCTCTCTCCCTTTTTTTTCTTGTAAATTTAAAACTTTTCTGAAATAAAAATCCAAATAAGTTTTGCAATATTTTATGTGACAGAAAATGAACTATGAATTTAACTAAAGCATCTTCAGACAGGTAGAATAGAAGGAAAATAATTGCTATCAGTCCTTACAGATCTGAATAAGTGTAAAGCACGTGGGACCTTAACATACAAGAGTAAAGATCAAAATATGGCAAAGGCTTGATTGTCAGCTTCTCAGCTAATTTTCACAAGTCAAATTCACTCAGGCAAAGTTCCTGGTTGTTCATTTCCTCACCTTATTCTTACTAAAACTACACCCCTAGGTTTAAAATTTTCCTTTTCTAAATTAGAATTTAATAATCTGAACTTCTAAGACCAAGGGTAAGAACTTTCATTTTGTTCACAGAGAATCTTTAATCACACAAATAAATGAAGACAAAGCAAATAAAAGCTAAAATGGTAGGGGACTCGTGCGTAAAGTTCCTCAGCCTAAAAAGTCCATCGTGTCCTGCAGTTGGAGAGATGAGATTTAAAAATAAATTGGTTTGGGGCCCGGCGCGGTGGCGCAAGTGGTTAAGTCCTCGCCTTGCACGCCCGGGATCCCATATGGGCGCCGGTTCTAATCCCGGCAGCCCCGCTTCCCTTCCAGCTCCCTGCCTGTGGCCTGGGAAAGCAGTCGAGGACAGCCCAAAGCTTTGGGAACCTGCACCCGCGTGGGAGACCCGGAAGAGGCTCCTGGCTTCGGATCGGCATAGTATCGACCCGTTGCGGCTCACTTGGGGAGTGAATCATCGGATGGAAGATCTTCCTCTCTGTATCTCCTCTCTGTATATCCGCCTTTCCAATAAAAAATAATAAAAAAATAAATCTTTAAAAAAATAAATTGGTTTGATACTGAAAGACAAAATCAGATTTCTGGAGCCTGGACTTTCCACCTGGATTTATACAAAGTAGCTCAATTTTAATCAGTTTTACACCATGAATATAACACTTCAAATGGTCACATTTTCAGATGACCTTTTTCATAATAAATAAACATTTTTAAACACTCTGCTAATAAAAAAACTAAAGAATCATAGATATTAAAGCAACCATGAATATAAATTATAAACTGAATTAGTTGTACATATTGCGCAATATTTTACTTTCTACTGGGCAGCCAGAGGAAGGAAGAAAAAATTCTTTTTCTTGATTGGGTTTCTGCATAGGCCCTAATACACAGATCACGTGTTTTAAGAGATGATAACATGTTTACTACTCTGCCTCCACCCATCTTTGCAACACTGCTACTACTGCTCTTCCATTCCTATGCTTTTACCATACTTAACTCCCTTATCTCCAGCTAAGTGTTATGAACACTTGTATCTCTAAGTTTTTCCATGTTCAATTCCCTCTTTGTGAAAAACCAACTTACTCTCTGTCTCCACCAGCATACCTGCTATTCATGCAGAGATGCCAAAAGAGCCATATAATTCCCAAAGGCTCTGTGCTCTCACTTCATCATGTTCGACCATCTAACAAAGCATATGTCACTCATTATGAATTCAGACAGCCTTTGCTTTGCTCTATAGTACAGGCTTGTAAAAATATCTGTGCTACTACACATTGTGCAAATAAACCACTTTAATGACTAAGAATAACAATGAAGTAGTGAAGGCAATAATGATTTACCAATGTGAAACATAAAACATCAGAAATATTTAAAAACATGCCAATATAAAGGAGAAACAGGAATGGTGCTGTGGTAGAGTCGTCTAAGCTTCAACTTACTGTACCTACATTCCACCTCGGAGTGCCCTTCCAAGTCACAAATGCTCTGCTTCTGACCCAGCTTCCTGCTACTGGCCCAAGGACTTTGGCTGCTGCCACTCATTTGGGAGATCCAAGTTCTGGCCCTTGGTTTCAGCCTAACCCAGTCATTAGTATTTGCAGCTGTTTGGGAAGTGAACCACCAAATGAAGATTCTCTCTCTCTCTCCTTCTCTCATACTCCTAAGATTACCTCTCACTCTCTTACTACCAAAGACATGTCCCTATTGCAGCCTGCTCCTAACATGCTCAACAGACACATCATCAACAAAATATAACAATGACAGTCAATAGCACATATATTTCATAATAACACTGCCAAGAGGCTGATGAAATGAAGCACATGAAGATGAAGACAATTGGTAAGTAATGCTGCTTTTCCACAGACGGTTCTCATCCATCAGATCCCCACCAGGACATAAGTTTTACAGAAGGTGCAGCTGGTCCTGATGGGGAGACATTTATAGGATGCTAACCAAGTGAGGTATGCTAGGCAGAAACCCTCAACTCACTCAACTCAGCCTTTATTGTTGAATACAAGCACCCTCAAGGAAATGCTGACTGTGCTGGCTTTCTCTCTCAGTGTGAAACTATAACGGCAATGTTACAGTAACCAAGAGATCAATGAGACTTCCTTTCATTTGGGAAGTGAACCAACAGATGACAAATATTCCTCTACTTGTTCTCTCTTGCTAGCTCGCTCTCTCTGCTTGCTTGTCATATAAATAAAATGATTCTTTTTTTAAATTTCCAAAAATAATATTCAAGCACAAAACTTACAAATAATATAATAGGCATAGGCATTTGGCATAGCAGCAGACTTTTAATCTGGGAAGGCCTAGCTCAAGCCATGGCTCTGCTCTCTGATGTGCAAAGTAGGAGGAGCAGATGGATGTGGGTTCTGGGTTCTGGTCACCCACAATGGAGGTCAGCCTGAGGTTTGCATTTCTGGATTCTGCCTGGTGCAGCCCTGGTGTTTGCAGGCATTTGGGGAGTGAAAAATTGAATAGAAATCTCCCTCCCCCCCTCTATAACTTTTAAATTAAAATAAAAGCAAATAAAACTTAAAATACATGCATAAATAAATGATTGTTAATGTGAGGTGTTTAGCAAACCATACACATGAGGGTCTTCATGGGAAGAGCTATTACAAGGAAAGTTTTACATGCATTTCAATTTTTTGACACAAAAACTAGTGTAAGGTTAGATTATATATATCACAAATTTACTGTTGTATTCTTCTGTGTGTACAGATTACGGTAAAAATCAGAAAAATGTGTGGAATTCATAAATGTTCAATTCAATAGTATATATACAAGTGTACCTATCTATATTTTTTCTTTCTTTTTTTTAACTTAATGGGCTACTCTTCAGTACTCTAAAGAAAAAAAAAAGAACTAAACTCATCACTTAGCAATAAAATACACTAAGGAGAACCTGGTTGTTTAGTATTTTGTGGGCGGATTCTCTCTTCAGCTCCTTACACTTTTATGCTGTCCTACAGTCTTGTCACACAGGAAATACATCCACACCCTCATCTGCATTTCAATGAAAAAGTGAAAGTCAGCGTCAACTTACCAACAGATATAAGAATAGATGTGACTGGGGCCCGGCGCCGTGGCGCAAGTGGTTAAAGGTCCTCGCCTCGCACGCCCAGGATCCCATATGGGCGCCGGTTCTAATCCCGGCAGCCCCGCTTCCCTTCCAGCTCCCTGCCTATGGCCTGGGAAAGCAGTCGAGGACAGCCCAAAGCTTTGGGACCCTGCACCCGTGTGGGAGACCCGGAAGAGGCTCCTGGCTTCGGACCGGCATAGTATCGGCCCGTTGTGCTCACTTGGGGAGTGAATCATCGGACGGAAGACCTTCCTCTCTATCTCTCCTCTCTGTATATCCGCCTTTCCAATGAAAAATAATAAAAATAAATCTTTAAAAAAAAGAATAGATGTGACTGGTCATCGTTCATGACCCAAACCTACCATTTACACAGTAATCTGTGACCCAAAGACTCATCAATAAAGTTGATACTTTAATTATTCACAGTTAAAATACCATGGTAACTAAAAGTTGAATCCTACATTTGGGGGAACTGTTAATTAGCAAAATGCAACATATGTGGAAGGCTTTATAATCAGAACCGTATACAATGCTCTGCTTCCCTAGGGAATGATGCAATAGAACATTCCACATACACATAAAAAAAATAATAAAATAAAATCCATCACCTTATAAAAAATACCTAGACAGGTTGTAATGAATTTTCCAATAAATAAAGGAGTCTTCCATTTGCTGGATCATATCCCAAGATGTCCACAATAGCCAAAGTTAGGTCATGCCAAAGACAGGAAGTGGGAATTTTACCCATGTCTCCCACATGGTTGGCAGGGGCAATCTTCCACTGCTTGTCCCAGGTCATTCTGGGAGCCTAAACCCAGCCTCTCCACTACAATTTTTAAAAACTACTCTTACTGAAGTGCTTTTCTAAGCACTTACAGTTTCTATTATTCTCACAATTCTAGATCGGTTAAGGTTACCACTTAAAATTATTTAATTAATCTATTAAACATTTTCTTCTCATCCTACTGCATATGTCGAAAAGGAGAACTATTTACCGTTTATCTACTTGCCGGAAACATACCCACCACTGCCCCCCACCTTTCCCTCCACAGTAAGTACTACCACTTTTCCTATCAACCTTCTGATCGAGAGTTCTCCAATCTGCTCATCAACTCCTCTGTGTTTGAGCATCTCTTACTGAGACTTTTCTCTCTCCTCACTGTGTCCTCCATAGCAACTACTGTTGCTCCCTTTATTAACCCCCTGTGACACTCTCCAGTCTTCTCATGACTTCCTCTGTCTTTGACCATCTCTTACTGGGATGTTATCTTTCAGATTCCTTTCTGTTTTTCTAACACAGTAAATTACACAACTTTTTATAAAATGGTTTGGGCCAGTAATTTTATGCTGATGAGGTATCAATCTATCTCTACTTAGTATCACTTTCCAAAGTCATATTAAACACAAGCATGGAAATGATTTTGTTTCTTGCACATGACTCAGGTAACCATGATGGGCTTTCAGTTCTAAGTCACAACTCCTAATTCCATTTGAATCCTATATTTTTCAAATGCAGCATATATAATTTCCAGTTTTACAACAGAGGGATGCATCTCCAACAGGTAGTAGAATTTAAATGGTTTACAGAAGAGCAGCAGTCCATGGTGGAGTATTGGAAACATTTAGGAAAAACGGAAAAGAAAATCCTTCCTAAACTGAGAAAATGAGACTGTTTTTGCCTTTCGCCCTTTCCTTTTGGTGGATTTTCAATTACCCAATACAATATTAAAGTTTGCTTTAAGCATGATAATTCTGTAGGTGTAACAGGAAGCAATCATCCACAGACCAGAGTTCGCGTTTTAATCGTTTTATAGGAGACCACATTAAGTAACAGGAAAGAAGCAAAGATAGAGATCACAGACATGCATTACGAGCTGCTGTTTACAACTTGCACAAAATGATCTAGGTACTTCCGTAGGGAGCAATAAAAACAGAATAAAACAGAAGTACAGGAAAGAGAGTTAGAGTTCCTTGCTAAATGCTGCAGATATCTAGCTCCAATAAGTGAGCTAAAAACTCGGCCTATCTGGTCAATGTCACACAACACACTGTCTTCAGCTTCGGTCTATTTATATGTAGAAGCTAGGTAGCTCTGAGGAACCAGAAGAGATCCACAGCAAACAATGATGAGTATTCACACATTGGCGAGAGATTGTGTCTTTCAAAATGAAAGACGCAATGCCTACATTTCTAATCATGCTAGTACATCCTAGTCTGATTGCACATCTTGCTTTCCTGGAAACTATTATGTTTTCACTAACTGGTTAGGTACATCGATTCAATTTAATTCTAAACATGGCTTAAATCAGAGCATCATTTTTAAGAAACTGAAGACACAGACACACATTCTTACAAACAGATATAGCTCTGACATTAGTTAAAAATTATTCGTGGGCATTATTCCACTCCATCACCCCAAGATGCCATATCCACAGTAGTTGCCTCAGCCAGAAAGATAAAAGCAGATAAATGAAATTCTAAGCAATTTCAATAAAGTAGAACCCTTATTACATTTGACCAATAACCATCAAGATTCACTCCAACGGTTGGGCCACCGCTTATAATTCCATTCCAGAAACAATCATCTTTGGGAGGTGACAGTAATGTCACCTTTGCGTACAAGCTGATCCACCCTTTCCATGCACATTTCTGTCTCTGGTACCTGAAGAGGCCAACATCTGATAACTGCTTAAAGCAACAAATGGTTTGTAGCTAAAAGAAAATAATGTTCCAACCAGAGTGAAATATTAACAGATCTGGCCATGCATCCTAAAAGTTGTAGCAGCAGTGGATAAATAACAAATGAAAGGGAAAATTTCGGGAAAAGCTCTGGGCTGTTTTCTAAAGACTGTGGTGTTCAGCCTAGAAAATTCTCCCTGGAAAGTGCAGTAACTCTGTGATACAGTGCTGTCTTCAACAGTAGATCACCTAAAAGCAAGATGACTTTCTAAGATGCTGTTCCCAAGCAAATAACTATCCTAGCCCAGGGGTAGGTAGAGACATCATTAAATGAAGAGGTGGTTTTGATTTTCAAGTACCTGCAAGCAAGAGTCAGAACACAAAGAAACAATTAGTAATCCCTACTATCTAAGACAGGGTAGTAAAGCTTAGTATCTCTTATTTCACTTAATTCGCATTTAACCTTGACACTTCAGATAAGAAAACAGTGATCTTAAAGTCATTAGCCAGGATAAGGCTGGGATTGCAATGCCTGGTCCTATTCAATACCATCACACTAAACAAACAAGTATTCAAACAGTGTTGAGACATGATGACAGCCTTGAACTTATCTCAAGGTTAGTCACTAATTAGCATTTGGGAAATGCACAGAGTACTAATATGCAGTATTGGTAAGCTTGATGCTAGCAATTAACTTCCAAACCCATTCTTCCTTGCCTTCCACTTCCCAAGGCAGAACTTCTAGAGTATTTCTCCAGAAACATTCAGAGTCTAGGACGCCTCGTGCCCACTTCCGTAACTAAAATTGCACCTTGTGTTTAAGTAAGCACAGCTGAAGTTAATAGTGAGGAAACAACACAGACTTGTTTATAACATGCCATAACTAGCAGTAAACTTTATTTTTAATTCAAACAGGCAAATGTCATTCATCAGAGTTTACTTAAAGAATAACTTAGGCAGAATTCTGAAATGACATATTAGTAATTTAAAAACTAATCAGAAAATGTGGATGTTCCAGGCAAAATGAACAATTTTCCCATGGTAAAAACACAAGAGCCATTATGTTATCTTTGAAATAATGAAAATAGGTCATAGATTACCATTGCCCATACTATTGCTTACATAAGAATTCAGCAAAATTATGAATCACTAAGTAATTGAAGGGAGTATAATTAAGCATTACGGATCTAATATTGAAGATTACCTTTTCTAGAATTTAGATTGTTTCACACTTCAACACATACTGCAGCACTCAACTCGGCTTGCAGGGTTTTCCATTATTTATGCCAACATTTCATTTAACTCTACATCATGAGTACCACAGAAAAAGCCACACATATAAAACTGATATTTCAACAAGAAAACCATGTGCCTTATAGGCCAATGTTCTCAATGCAAATTAATTCTCAATTTCTGTGCCTTTTTTGCTTTTTTTTTTAATATCACAGGTATAACCGGACATATGCCTTGATGCACATTTACTGACACTTTAACCCTATAGGCTATAAAAATTTACTCATGTAAATAATGTAAATAAAAACTAAATAACCACAAGTTAAATAACTGCAAACTAAATAGTTGTAAAATAGTTAAAAACTGAAGAATTGGGCCCGGCACCCTAGCGCAGTGGTTAAGGTCCTCGCCTTGCATGCCCGGGATCCCATATGGACGCCAGTTCTATCCTGGCAGCCCCGCTTCCCTTCCAGCTCCCTGCCTGTGGCCCGGGAAAGCAGTCGGGGACGGCCCAAAGCTTTGGGACCCTGCACCCACATGGGAGACCCGGAAGAGGCTCCTGGCTTCGGATTGGCATAGCACCGGCTGTTGTGCTCACTTAGGGAGTAAGTCATGGGACAGAAGATCTTCCTCTCTGTCTCTCCTCTCTGTATATCCGCCTTTCCAATAAAAAAATAATAGTAATAATAATAAAAATAAATCTTAAAAAAAAAAACGATAAATTAATATAATCGAACGTCACTGTGTTAACTAAAAGCCAGGCAAACAACATATAAGTATTATCTCAACACTTCATGAATAGGATACAAATCAGGTTTCCATTATCTTGCTTATTTAAAGCCAACAAAGAAATATCTTGTATACTTTGTCTTCCAGTGTATGACAAGCCCACAGATACAATCAAATCATTTTACACACACTCTATCCTAGAGAAGAGTTACAAAGACATATCTAATTTTAATTCTTAAAAATGATTAAACATTTCATGTGCAAATAATTGGAAAAACAGAGATACACAGAGAAAGAAAGGGACAGAGTGACCAATAGATACAGGGAAGTTGTTTCTACTTGTTTATTATTGTCATTCAACATATTAAGGGGGAAAACACCTGTACAAGTTTTTCCTAAAGCCTAACATAAACTCTGGTTTCTATATTTAAAAAGAAAAATTGAGACCCTCCAAATATGCAATGTAACTGAAATGAAATGTCAGATAAAAGATTTATAAATCATATATAAAATAAAATAGCATTAGAGGATGGAGGCAAGTATCAAGTTTAACACCAAACTGTAAAGAGAAAAATTACAGAATAAAAATATAAATATATCTAAATTTTTTTCAACAAATTGGAAAAAAATTAAAACAAAAGTTTCAGCTGCATATGCATTTTACCAAACATAGATGTCAATATACAAATTACAAGGTATGAATCAGAATTCAACATAACTTTGAATATTAACATAAACTTGTTTTAATTACTATTACTTTATATACATAACAAAAAAGCAAGGGCCTGCATTTGGCACAGCCAAGATGACCCTGGAGCTGTTCACACCCCACTTCAGAGTGACTGGGCTCAGGTCCCGGCGGTGCTTCTGACGCCAGCTTCCCACCACACACATCCCAAGAGGCAATAGATGATGGCTGAAGTAGAGGACTCCCTGCCACTCCCATGGTAACCTGGGTTGAGTCCCATACGTTTGTCTTGGGTTCTGGCCATTGTGGGCATTTTAGAAATAAACCAGCATATGGAAGAACTCTTTTGCTCTCCACTATTCAAATACAACAAAAATTGAACAGCAAATCCTTGCTCCATAGCATTTGCTTTCTGCTATGCACAGTGATACGCTTCATTTTCCATGCGAGGCCCATAGTTTCCACTCAGGTTGCACTTTGAAGATAGAAACTGACTCATGACCATTGAGCTGTGGCAAAGACTACTTGCAGAGGCCCATGAAGTTTCTCTGTTCACTGTCTTCTCTTGCCATTGAGATACGTTTTAGCACTCCAAATGAATGGCCAAGTACATAAACTGTAACATGACCAAACACAGGTCTTTGAGTGACAAGTCCGTATAATTCCCTCAGTGATTGGTTGCAGAAATGTCAACGTATAAAATACACTGTTACCATCACTGAATACTTGGTTCAATTGACAGCTACAGCATAATCCACTCTAGCTAGATAAAAGTAATTTTCAAAATTAAACTGATGTGCACTATCAGTGACTTGCTCCAAGCTACCTGAAAAACAATAACTGTTTGCATTCCTATTTGTATGCCTCAAAGTTGATTTCTTGCCACTCTATCTTAGTTCCTAAATTAAAGCCTCATTAGATGTAAACATCACATCCTTTTATCTGGAATCAGTTTGATGTTCACACATTTCTTTCTACCATGTTTGTCACTTGTGATTTAGTAAATTAATGCAAATGAAGATAATCACAAAGAAACTTAACCCCATCTCCCAATCCTACCAAGGAGGGAGGCCAGCGTACATGAATCTAGTTGGAAAATGCTCTGTGTGGTTTGCATGCAGACACAGAATTTTAAATTTTAACTCTGCATGCTGCTTGTGACACTGACATGTCCATACTCATATCCATGGTGAATTACCTCATCAAAGTCACAGTAATTACTTACTGGCACCAGTGCTGTGGCACTGTAGATTAGGCTGCTAGCCGAAACACTGCCATCTCATATAAGAGCACCGATTTGAGTCCAGATCCTTTGATAATGTATGTGGAAAAGCAGTGAATAACAGTTCAAGCACTTGAATCCCTGCCACCTCTGGAGAATGGCCTGCCACATGGAGAATGGCCCAGCTTGCCGCACTGCAGTCCTTTGGGACTACAAAGCCTTTAATTTTCTCAATCAGTATTGAAAAACGCTCCTTCACTAATCATCTATCTATCTAAATTTGAACTGAATAGACAGTATTATTAGACACAACAGACTTATCAACATCTTTTTTCCTGTAATAGTCTTACTTTAATAAACCAAATATATTATATATGCATAGGAATATTGCATTTACATTGTACTTTTTATTAAACATTTATTTTATTTTTTACTGGAAACTCAGATATACAAAGAGGAGGAGAGACAAAGACAGACCTTCCATCTGCTGGTTCACTCCCCAAACAGCCAAGCTGCTCCGAAGTCAGGAACCAGGTGCTTCTTCAGGGTCTCACATGTGCATACAGGGCTTTGAGTCTTCCACAACTGCTTTCCCAGGCCACCAGAAGGAAGCTGGATGGGAAGCAGGGCTGCTGGGATATGACCCGGCGCCCATATGGGAAACGAGCCCATGCAAGGAAAGGATTTAGCCACTAGGTATTGTGCTGGGCTCACATTAGATATATTTTAAAGTCACCATTGTGTACTATAATTGATCTTAAATTCTAATCTTGCAAAAATATTTTCAAAAACCTAACACAGTACACAAAGTAGAGAGAAACATGAATAAAAACTTATAAGCATCATAGACAAATCCATGCTGTTGTCAGGTATATATTCTATGAGCTACATTTCTTTATTTCTAATGTACTTATGTACATTTGCAAAACATCAAAGATCTTTATTTAGTCACTTCAAAGACAGTTCTGAGTTTTAAGTTTCAGTAAATATCATGTCATTTGTGTTTTAATTTCAACTGAATAATAGTAAAGCTAAAAGAAACATTGAGGTTTTATTCACCTAAAAAAATATATCAAAAAAGTATACATTTTTCAAATTACCAAAAATAATATCATAAACATTTTCCAGAGTCTTCCACTACTGATCCAAGGTGGAAATGGCATATTTTCTAGTCAATGATCATTTACAGTGATATGTGAAGAAAACCCTCCAAGTTACAGGCCCATTAGTCATGGAGCATCCTGCCTTAGATTCTGAGTGCATGCTGTGATGAATTTATGAATTTGCTCACAACTTCAATATCAGCCATGTCTGCACACTTTCTCAACGCAGAAAGCACCTCTCCTAGTTAAAAAGCTGAGTGTTCTTGAAGTAAAAGATTTTATGCAATGCTGAACTACGATCCAGAAGAGGTGATAAGCTTGGTTTAAAACTTAATCTGGTTTGTTATTCAAAGACGAAGCAGTTCCAGTCTGAGGAGTAACACCCAATAGTGCCACTTGTGTTAAGTTCTCAGAGTACTGTTTTACTAGTCCCTGAATCACACTGCAAACATTTGCTAAGAACTAGGCCAAATTTTCCGAGTTCAAATCACTAACAGAGAACAACCTACTGGACAAGGAGAAACAGAAACCATTCAACAGAAAAGATTTGATGTACTGGCGCTTATCACTGTCGAAATTTTTCAGCCTAGGAGTCCTATGGGTAAACCCGTAGTATTCACATATATAACATAGACTCAAGATGCTTGTGAAGACAGCACGTTATTCTAACTAGCTCCTTGGCCACAACATTGTAGGTGCTTAGGTCAAACTTTCTAAAACAGTCTTTGAAAGAGAAAATATGCAATAGTTACATAAAAGTATTTTGATCATTCCAGAAATTTCCAACCAATCCAAAATAGTTAATTAAAACCTTCAAATCTGGAACAAAAAGCTTCATACAAACAAGTCAAGGTAGATGTCTCTTTTATTATGGTATGTTAAATTTCTTAAAATTTGCACATTTCCAACTTTATTAAAAAATTTTCCAGAATATAAACATTTCTCTTTACTAAAGATCTCTATGTACCAACTAGCACTCTCTTTCTCTACCTCAGACATGCACTAGACTCCTATGCATATTTTGGCCCAATAATAGCTTACAGAAGGATAAGGTAATTTACCCACTGCAGGAGACACAGTTGAGAAATACATCAGCTCTTACTCGGAGACTACCCCCACAGTTCCTTGCAGCTTTACAGAAACAATACTGTACAATCAAAGATGTGTAGTTACCTCTTAATGCAAGCACCACGTGTAAAATCAACTACCTGGTTGCATGAAAAAGAAAAGAGTAAACTGCAGTCATGGAGGATTTTTTCTTTGTTTTAGACTTAACGAGCATGCATGTCAAACATCAAACACGGATTTGCTATTTTCTTCAACCTGTCACCTTCCCTCCTTCCTTTCATTTTCATGGCTCATGGTATTAGCTCATGTAGATGCAAATGATGACTCCAATCCTGGAAAATATGCATCTTTATAAAAACACGTTTACAGCACCAAATTAACTTCTCCCATGATGCTCAACAATTCTCTCCATGATAGGAAATCCAGTGGCAGTGGACCTAGTATATAACTACTATATAACTGGTACCACTTTCTCTATGTGGAGCCTTCATCAAGATTGTAAACTTCAAAAAGATTTTTCCCACTTAGTTCCTATTTCTTTACTAAATATCTGTTGGTATAAGGTTACATGAAAAGCAACTATACTGCATTTTTCATGCTTGTTTTTTCCAATATTAACAATTGAAAATGCTGAATGATCCAGGATTCCACCACAGCCCAACCCCATAAGTTCTATCCAATTTATCAGCATGTACTAAAAAGAAATTACTATCACTTTTTATGATTTTAAAATTAAAGAGCCACATGAGAGCACCAAATGGAACATACGCTTGGCCTGAAAACAGAACTCTAAGCTTCAGGGATTTTCCTCAGACAGCCACTATCATTGTCATTGACATCTGTCAAAGAGTTGTTGTTGTTGGTTTTTAACACAAATTTCCTAGCCTTAGTCTTAGAGAAATTTGAATTTCAGAGGTCCCAGATGGGACCTGGGCACAGATGTATTTGTAAATCTCAGAAAAATTCTAAGCAGCCAAATTGTTCACCATTGTTCTTTGTGGTATCTCTCAGTTAAACATTGAAGAAGGTTCTTCTAAAAATAAGAGACAACATTTTGTGCAGCAAGAGAGAGAATCTGTCCTTCTCAGTTGTCATATATCTATATATAAATATATATAGATAGAATCCTTCACTTGGTCCCTACATCAAACACAAGGGACTAGGATCCTACATCAAAAACAAGTCTCTTAGCATATAATGGCAGTGCTGAAATGGAACTGGTACAAAAATATTAAAAAGTAATGCTTGACAAGAGTTTGAGAAAGTCTTCAAGAAAAGCATGCTCCCTTTAATGAATTACAGTATTAATTCAATTTTATAAAGCAATTACATGAAGAAAATTCATCACCTGAATTTGGACTCCCCAATGTTCTTAATACAGTTTGCCTCATATTCACAGTAAAATAATAATAACAGTAACAATACTAATGTTTTTCCATGCTTTTCTAGCTGTTATTTCATCCTCAGATTACTGAGCATATTTGGTAAATCACTGGGTTTAAATCTGCAGGTGTCAGGAAAGTTTCTGGTCCCAATTTTACTGAACTTTAGACATGGCAAGTGAAGGCTGCTGAAGACAGGCAGGGCAAAAAAGCATCATGGATTGAAAGGGAGCATAAACTTCAAGTGAGAAAGGGCAGCAGAAACAAATCAAATCAAGATCTGGGGATGAAAAGAAAAGGACAAGGCCATGCTCCACAATTAATTCATTTAAACCTACAAAACAAAACCAATTAATGTAACAGCAAGTCTAATAAAGGGTGAAGTACCATAACGATTAAGTCTTCCGTTTAAAAAAAAAAAAAGGAATTAGCTAAAGAAAAACGTGTCAAAACAAAGACCAATCTATGACAAGGCCAGTGAGCAAGATCTGGCTCTTTTTAGTAGCTTCCTCTGACTTCTGGAGTTTCCTTTGAGTAATCTGAATTTCCCCCAAAGGTAGGAAGCTTAATCATTCTTTTTCAAGTCACTTCCATTTATTTTTTCATATAAATTGGGTACTACTGGCTCAAACTTGAAAATGACCGAATGAGAAGTATCTGAATCAGAAGGAATTTTCTTTTAACTCTTCAGGGTTGCAACATCAGAGGGAGGGGTCAACCATCCCGACAGTAACTCTAAGTCACTCTAGGCACCTCACCAAGTAAGCAGTACTACTCTGCAAATCTTTCTGTACTTTTTTACATTTGCAAAGTGAAGAAGTTGAGCTATGCTTCTACAGTAACCTCGAGTTCCAAAGTACTGTAAGATTACAGATGCAAGTAATGGCATCTTAAATTCAGGTACTAGAAAATTGTTCCATTACCCAAAGAATATATAAAAATAAAACTTGTCACTTTATTTTTTCCAAAAGGAGAAAATTTACAAAAAAAGCTATACTGCACAGTGGACTTAATCTACTTCTTGAAAAGCCTTCACTTTGCATTGATTTACATTTCACCACCACATCATAAATCAAGCTTGATGCCTTTTCAGGATGGAGCAGGCACTGCACTAGGAACTAAACTTTTCTTGAAAGTACATTTATACCCTGAATCCTCTCATGACTGTCCCATTACCCTTTCAACAAAGTCCTACTGATATATTTCTCACTACTACATTTCTGAAAGGATACCATGTTCAGAGATGTAGTTTGAGAAGCAGGCTATTTGCAAAAATTGTTTAGTGTTAAAAAGGTCTAAAGACAAATCAAGATTTACATATGTAAATGACAGGACCAAAGTACCACCTATGTATATTTAACTCTGAACGTAAATTGCTTAAACTCAATCAAACATCATAGATTAGTAGACTGGATTAAAAAACAAAACCCATCTGTTTACTGTCGGGAGGAGACACACTCCAACAAAGATCAGCGGAAACTATATCACATGGGTTTTGTTGTTTTCTGTTGGTTTCATCTCTTCAAAACACTTTCTTCTGATTAAATCATTCAATGACTCGTAGATCATGCAGTGGCATCATTTTCCTCAAGAAGTTGGACATTTAAAAGCATGCTGTTTAACTTCTTGGTGTTGTTAATTTCTTTTTTCTTCCGGAAGTTGATTTTGTTTTGTGGCTCTTCATTTAAGGGAAGGTAAAGTAGTTGTGTAATGGAGACTGTCATATCTAGTAACATGTCATTTAACTTCGTGGCATTGTAAATTTCTAATTTTCTTTCTATTGTTGATCTTGTATCATGACTTTTCATTTAAGGGAATGTACAGTAGTTATGTAATAGAGACTAACAACCAGATGTGAGGATGCAGTGTGGTCGGCATCTCTGTTTCCAGACAAAGATGGGCTTATATTGATACTGTTTATATTATATTTTGACAATAGGATTCTGGACTCTCTGCCATTGTCCATGCCCGCAATGATGAACATATGACTGAGTATGAAGAACTATATGTCAATAATGATATAAAGGAACTGGGGGGGGGGGAGTTGGGGAGGGGGTAGGGGAATATGGAACTGCATCGTAAAATGATAGCAATAATAATAAAATGTGAAAAAAAATAAAATAAAGAATGGAAAAAAAAGGTTTAAAAATTGTGTATGGTTAAGAACAATGGACACAAGCAATGCAAACTATATTAGAATCTACAATAGTAAATCTGAATTTAATTTTGTCCTTGAAAATGTTATATGGTGCAAACAGAAAACAACTACCCTTCCTCCTTAAATTCTGGATATAGTGAAGAAAATAAAAAAAGAAACAATTGTAATATAATTTTTTAATCTATATTACTTTTTCAAATTCATTAAACACTTGAGAAGTACATAAAGTATGAAGATCAAGCTGATTTTTAAAAAGGCTTTTATTTTTTTTTAAATTGTTTAATTTATACTCTTTCAATTTTAATAAATAACTAAACTATGGCACATACCGCATATCGGTTAAGTAGTCCATGGATAGCTTTGTGGGAACACAAGTCTTCTCCTAAAGCTAACAGGCTTGTGGCAAAACAAATCACTGGAAATTTAAAACCATTCAAAATATTTATTCACTATTTACCACAAAAATCTTAAAATAGAATCAATATAACATTGAATAAGAAATGTAAGCTGCATTTCAAAGCCTCAGCACTGTTCAAAAAGGTCATGTCATTTGGTATCTTGCGTGTACCAGACATAAATACATTAAATACAAGTGGTTCAGTGATAACAGCCTGTGTTCATTTTGTAGTACTTGCCCGCCCACCCACAGAGCTTGGCGCACTAGATAAATATCGTCATTCACCAGGGTATCCCTGTTATTGATGTAGCTAGGAAGCATTATTCATTCCTTACCCAAATGAGGAAAGGAGTTTGAAAGTTAAATTGGTTGCCAGCGGCTAGAGAATTTAGAGTAAAAGAGGGAATAAAACTCAAGATTCCCTAAGCTATTGAGTCAGATAATTTCTTTCATTTCCCAAATAAAATATTGCTCCCTCATGGGTCTTAAGTATATTTTCATAGGAATATTATTTATTAAATAGCGCTTGTTAACCTCAAGACAATTCATCAAATCTTTTCTAATTTTCTTTTTTAGTTTTTTTTTTCTTTTGGGATTTATTTATTTTCTTTGGAAAGGCAGATTTAAAGAGAGAAAGAGACCGAGACAGAAAGATCCTCTATCCAATGATAAACTCCCGAAACCCACAATGGCTGGAGCTAAGCCAATCAAGCCAGGAGCCAGGAGGCTTCCCAAGTCTCTCATATAGGTCCAGGGACCCATCTTCTGCTGTTCTTGCAAGCTACAAGCGGGGAGCTGGAGGAGCCAGCACCCAAATGGGATGCCTGTGCTTGGAGACAAAGAACTAATTAAGCCAACACTCCAGCTGCTAGTTTTCTATTTTGAAATATATTTCAATGGCATATTATCTAGAAGAAAAATAATTACCCAATAAAAGACAGGTTAAAATTAACATGCAAACATTCTGAATTCTTACACGAAATCCCCATTCCCCCAAATACCATCAATTTGCAAATCAGGTTTTGAATTGTGCCACTACCACTAAAAAAAAAGTCTACTTCCAACATTAAAAAACACTTTAGCATATTATTTTAAGGATAAAAATAGCAGCATCACTACCTATAATTGTAACAATTCAATATTAAATTAAAGCCTCTCGCTCTTTTGAATCATTTAAAAAATATTATTGGAAGTAGCATCATCAATAATAGCAAATGCAAATCATGCTTTTTTCCCTTTTTGCCAATCATCGGCATTAGCAGTAACTTCATGATATTCTGTGGCTATTGTTTCAACATAATTGAATTAATTGAATTTCACTAGTATTAAAACTTTTCAAGATAACAATTCAAATATAATAAGACAACAAATCAACAGAAACAATAGGATATGTCATGAATTATATCATAGTTTCTTACACGCTACCATTACCAAAACCACTATTACACACACAAAAAAAACTTGCTTTGTTTTAGATTTCCTCCCTATACAATCGTTGTCCAGTCAATTCATTTTATCCACCACATCTGCACAAATAGTGTGGACTCTAGCAGCATTGCAATGAGAAGTTAGTAAAAACAAATGGCTACTTTGCTGTCAATCACATGAAACAACACTTTAATTGCAGATGTATATCTAATACAAAAAACAAGTTGTTAGCAAATGCCTATTGTACATAGTCTCATTGATTTTTTTACGTAATCTGCAATTTTTGCTACATTCGTGCCTTTGTGTCTTTATTCTGAAAGGTATAAACTGGTAGTTACTGATACAAATGAGAACACCTCAAAGTGCATCTCAGGCTTCTGTTATGTCACTCCCATCTCCTCAGCATATTTCTGGCCTAGTTCAGTACTTTGCTACACTGCCTCCTATCTCCCTACTGTGCTGGAATAGTCAAAAAACTCACTGGAACCAACCTGTTAACTCTCTGAACCACCCACCAAGATTTTCTTCACTTAAAAAAAAAAGTAAATATTCAAATCTCAAGACACAGGCCCCTTTCTAGATTTCATTGTCCATTTCTAATGTCTTGCTTTATTAATGACTCTATGCTTAAGTATGAATTGAATCGCATTTTATCGCATGAAAAATTGCTTGTATTTTAGGAATACTGAGGCATACAACTGAATGGAATGAACATTGGCCTTATTACCCTACATGTGTACCTGTTATTTTGGCTCTAATCCAGTTAGCATTCATTGCTGTTCAATATATTCAGTGATTTTCCTATAATTTTTATTTTAAATTTCTAACAAATTTTTCTACGAATGTGGGACTACCAACTAACATCAAAGACAAGACATCAGAGAGACAGAGTAGAAAATAAATTGCAAGGAAAAGGCAGTTTGAGTAAAATCTATAGACAGACATTTTGTAATGCTGTGTAAATACTGACCTAAAGAAACAAAAGGAACAAACCAAAAATCAGCTTCCAGTTCATTCACAGAATTAGTGTGCCAGAAAATCAAAGAAAAAGGGACAGACACACCACAGGAACACTGCATCCATTGCTAATTGAATTTTTAAAGACAATTTCCAAACAATGGAAAAGTAGGCCAGAAATCTACAGGCACATAAAGGATTTCTCAAGTCTCTCTTCCCTACCTGACTCTAAGTTTTTGGGAACAGATAATAATACTGAAGACAGATAATTTAGATAAGCTGGATTGCAAGAGTCCATGCATGATACTCTGCTTGGCAGAACAGCTGGTCTGGATGTAAACCATGGTACTAAACTAGAATCTTACTTGGCACCTGGGAAAATGTCTAACTTCCGGGTACACCACAAAGTCATTTCTGGTAAGCTCGTGCTATACGGATATAGCACACTGAGTGTATGTTGAGACATAATGAGAAAAGTAGTTTCGAAAGAGAAAAGAATAATCTAACCTAAAATTTTATATTTGCAAGTGAAAGTAAGGAATACATGGATTTTCATAGCAAAGATTCTGTATTAAAACTGCTACTTAGCTAACAGGATTTGTTCCAATGATTCACAGATCATGTGATTTTATATACTTAAAAACAATGATAAGGCTGAGGCACACATTTTGATGTGCATCACACAGGAATCAATAGTCAGTAATGTATATTCCATACTTCACACAAAAGCAGGATAATCTGATGTAGCACAAAGAAGAGTAAATAGTTTCACAACATACACACTGCCTTTGGCTCCTTTACATGGATCTTAAAATTACATGGGAAGCTTTAAATAATCTATGACCTGATCCTAATGCAAACCAATTAAACAAAAGTTTCTGAGAGGATGGCACTGATCATTTAAATATACTCTCCATCTATTTGAAATGCAACCAGCTTTGAGCACTAATGTTCCATAATTTATACTACAATTTTGCTTAAGCATACTTTACACCAGGAAATTTATTTTTCATGAAACTAATAACTTCAACACTGTAAAGTACTGTACCACCTATGTACAATGCACTCAAATACAGGCTTCACCATTACTGATACACTCGGTGTCAGTGGTCAGCCAAATTTCTGTCTCTGAGAGAACTATTTGCTTTTAAATACTTCATGGTCTCAAGGCTAAATATTTAGATGTAGTTATGCATCTCTTTAGAAATAAAATTATTCCCATTATATGCACATTTGTCATTATTTCCTACATTGCATTCATCGTATTCCAGGTTTTCTCAGGCTCATTTAAAAGAAAAAAGAAAAAGAGGGCAGGCATCAAGGCATTATAGGCTAGGCCTCTGCCTGATGTTCCAGCTAACTACATAGGCACCACTCCTTGTTCCGGCTGCTGCACTTCCAGGTCAACTCCCTTCTTCTAGCCTGGGGAAGCTGCCGAGGATGGCTTGAGTTCTTGAGCCTCTACACTCATCTGTGAGACCTGGAAGAAGTTCCTGCTTCTTGGCTTCAGATCAGCTAGGATCCAGCCATTGCAGCCATTTCTGGTGAACCAGCAGATGCAAGCTCTGTTACTCTCTGTGTTTCTTTCTGCGTGTAACTCTGCTTTTCAAATAAAAATAAAATACATCTTAGAAAAAAAGTTATAGAAACAGAGTATGTATTCCCCATTTCATAATCTTTTAGACATAGTCAACATAGTTAAATATTATTTATATCTTGTTTGACATTATTTTGATATTATTTATTGTGGAGCGTCCTTCCAACCAGACCCACTCGAAAGAGAGGCGACACACTTGCTGCGTTGTGCGAAGCAGAAGTCTTTTTTTTTTTTTTCCAAGCGTCAGCCTTAGATACACTGAACACACCAATCCTGGCAAAGGTCAACTTGGCACGTTCCCCATACCCAATCGCTGTTCAGAGCACGCCCTGTCCACGAGCCCAACACGCAAGCTAGGGCCAATCCCGGGCAGTTCCTGTTTACAGCAATCCAACTCAGCCGTTAGTTCCGGGTACAGGCGGCACCATCTTGGGGGCACCGGCTCCCAACAATTTATCACTGCTATTAACTAAATATACTTTCTTTGACTACTGACGGTAGAAAAGTTGACTTCGTTTTAGTAATTCTACTCCACATTCTCCAGCAACATGTTTGATATTTGTTGCTGTATGTCTATATTATACATAGTTCTCTGAAGGAAGCAAGGTACTATTGCTTCAAGTCCTTTGTTATTTTTTCTTATTAATTGATCTGATAACATTGATCTGATAAACTAATACAAGCTTCGGACCTGGGAACTCTTTGGTCTCTATTCACACGACTGTGATCTCAGCCAGTCTCATGATTTTAAATACATCAGTTTCTCAACACATCCTCTCCTCTGAATAACGGAATTTCATATCACATGTTAGGTGTTTAAAAGTTCATGAAACAAATATGTATCATTAGAAGCCAACATATGCATTTTAATCTTTCCAAAAGACACATTTTATTTCCAAGAATTCAATTCCAGGATCTTTTAAACTACCTTCTTTTCAAACTTAACCACTTCTAAACTCCAACTCCCCCTTTCTTGCCAAATCAAGCGTCTGCTCCAAAGCCATCCTCCTCTCAGCCTCACTAAAACTTGTGTATGCCCGGGCTTTGTCTCATACCACAAATGCAATCTGTTCCTGAATGCAGTGGATGTGAATAGTCAACAGTCATCTGGATTCTATTTTTTTGGAGGTAATAACCCCTCTTGGGTCATCACAACAGGCTCTTAACTATTGTCCCTGTGACGTCTACTCCTCACATTCTCCAGGCAGCGTGACCCTGTGAAAGAAACATCACGTCACCTCACACAAAACTCTGCTAAGTTTTTCAACAGGAAGTACAATCATTCCTCTCTAGCTTCCAGGACCTTGTCTCCTACCACACTTCCTTATTTAATTTAAATTTTTTTTTTGCCAGGTTTCTGCTTCCAGACACTTGGCAACTGCAGATTTTTCTACAGAGAAAGGCTTTCTTATATATGTGCGTACATCGATGAGCCCTCTCAGTATTTACTTCCAATTTTCTCTACAGCACTTACCAACACTTCAGATTTTATTTGTGTTTCATTATCTACTTCCCCATCAAAATAAAAGCCAGTTGAAGCCAAGGAATTTTGTCTACCCTGTTTATGCATTGTGTGTCAAGTGCCTGAAAGATGATTCAATTCCAGTACAATTAGCTAAACTTTCTTCTATTAATAAATGTGATAATGATTAAACTAGTCAGTATCAGATAACTAAAATTCTAGAAATTCTCTTCATTGTAGGACTATGCTATTCAAAATCTTAAGAAAAGTTCAAAGGATACAAAAGTGATCAACTTCAGAGAAAGAATTTAAATAAAAGGAATCAAAGTTTACCAGACAAAGAAAATGTACTTAGCTCCAAAATAAATGAAAAAATGTCCTAATTAACATGGAAGGTCAACTAAAATGAGAACTACATGCAATTTCCATTCACTCTACAGACTTTAATCAACTTCAGAACAGTTACAAGCATATAAATTAGGCTGTGCTTTAAACATATTAAAAACCTTCCTTTCTTAATGTTGAGGAAGAACACTTGTTTCTTTCCTCGGCTTAACTTCAATGCAGACAGATCATGTTTTAGATGTACTCTGTGAGCACCATTTGCTTGTTAGCCTTTGTAGCTTGACAGAGCTTTATGGAAACATCACAAGCTAACACACATAGTAAAATAAAAGTTACATTTCAATATGTAGGTTATGTATTTATAGATTTTAAAAATCATTACATTTCATTTTTGCTCTAGATAGCACATGTATAACATAACACATATTCTAGGCCCAGGTTCTTGACAAGATTGAGCAGTTCCTAATGAACCAACCATTCGTAAAAATGTAATAATGACCACAGAAACATTGGGCAGTGGGCGTTTAGTCTAAAACGTAAGACATATGGATCGCCATAAGGAGTAGCTGAATTCAGTTCCTGGCTCTGCCTCCTGACTCCAGCATCGAGTGCCAACCCTCGGAGGCAGCAATGATAGAGCAGCTAACAATGTCCCTGATACCCATGGAGGAGACCCCCACTGAGTTCCAAGACTCAGCTTCACTCAACACTTTCAACTTCAGCCTGGAGCTCACACATTCTCTCTGTTACTCTGTCTCTTTCTTGGTCTTTCTGCCTCATTAATAAATAAATAAAAATTGAAACTAAGCTCATTACTTTTGCAACATTAAGTAGCACAGCAAAAAAATAAAGAAATCATACGTTAAAATCACACGAGTATAAGCATAAACAAGCAGGGATGGTCTCTCTATTATTTGAGACTTCGATGTGATTTGTACGGTTTGTTTTTTAAGTCATTTGCAGTTTTCACATTATGTGTGTATTTGTATTAAATAAAGAATGAGCGTAAAATTTTCCAAAACATGCAAATGAAATTTAGAGGAAAAGAATTCTTCGGAAATCTTACAATAAGGATTATACTTCAAAATAATTAGTTAATGCATATTCTTCTCCTCAAAGAAGCCCAAAGTATATAATTCAAATATTCCATATACCTAGAAATACATACGTGTCTCAGACAGGATAATCTTTACAAAACAGAATTCTGTAACTTACAGTTGTCTCTATTTTATTTTTAAAAAAATTACTTGAAAGGCAAAGTGATAAAAGAGACCAAGAGACGGATAGCTATCTTTCAATTACCGGCCCACTCCTAAATTGCTGCACAGCATTAAAAAGAGATTTTAGAGAAACAAGAAGTTTTGAGACCAACGTTGTGGTGTCATGGATTAAAAAAAAAAAAAGCTTGCAATATCAACATCACATAGGGGAGTGCTGAACAGAGTTCCAACAGCCCTGTTTCTAATCTACATTCCTGCTGTTGCTTCTGGGACAGAAGAAGATGGTCACAAAGCTCGCGCCCCTACCCACCACATAGCAGACCCAAAAGGAATTCCAGGCTCCTGGTTTTGGCATGAACCAACTCCAGCCAATGCAATCATTGCCAGAGTAAAGCAACAGAGGAGGATCTCCCTCTACTGTTCCTTCCTCCTCTCCTTACTACTTCTTCCTGTTTTGCTTTGCCTGTCTCTTTCTCTGCCTTCCTCACTCTTTGGTTCTATACCTTTCATAAAGATGGATAGATAGATAGATAGATAGATAGATAGATAGATAGATAGATAGATAGATAGATAGACAGATAGATCTTCTTAAAACATGCTATCCCTACCAATATTTAATTATAATGTATAATTATCTCCATTCCAGTACAATCATTACTCATGAAAAGCTCAAATAAGATTGAAAACAGCAAAATAATATTACTCATCATTATTACAACCAACTCTGAGATGAAAATTTAAGAGCCAATTATAATATTCAATATCTACCACTGCAAAATACCACTCTGCGTACTATCAGAAAACAACTACTGCAACACATACTACCTAGTAGTACGTTCTGAGAAGGCTATTCTGTTTGTCAATATGCCAGAGTCTAAGCCTTCCAAAAATAAGAAGCTTTTTAGCAACAATACCAAAATTACATCCTTATCTTTGAATATTCTAAAGGAATTCAATGGCCTTTGTATAACTAAAAATATGTAACCTTTGACGTGCAGTGTTAATATACAAACACTAGAGAAATGCCTAATAAGTGATTTGTCCCTAACATCAATCAGCTACCTAAGGGAAAAGGCTGGATCATCCAGGGTATTCACTACAGGGATGGGTATCAAATCCAGCCAATGCTTATTTTTCTGTTTAGTCATGCTTTGGCAGGGTAAAGGGAGGAAGAAGCAGTGTTGGAGCCCAGAAGCTTAAGATTCTGTTTTCATAGCCAGTAGCCACACCAGGGTATTATTTTGATGCCCAGCTGCTATGTTTTCTATTCCGTTTTCTGGCAATGCAATGGAAAGGCAGCCAAAGACGGTACACACACTCGAATCACTGCCACTCCCATGAGAGATGATGGAGTTCTGGGCTCCCGCCTGTGACTTGGCCTAGCTTCCCCCAGCACGGTCATTTGGGAAATGAACCAGCAGATGAAGAACTCTCTACTCTCTCTGAAATAAAACTTTTTAAAATTAATGTTTATGCACAATATTTTGTAGTTTATTAAAATCTGTGTTAAGCAAGTTTGATACAGTCTTATCACAAATCAGTGTGCCCAGTTCTGGTCCTGGATCCTCAGCTTCACTTTTATTTTCCTGCTATTTGCACAATGGGAAGTAGCAGCTGATGACCAAAGAACTTGGTTCCCTACAAATCACATGGAAGACATGAATGCAGCTCCTGGCTCCTGGACTCAACCCTGTCCAAGTTCTGGTTGTTGTATCTGAGGTGCACTCGCTTTGAAGTAGTGAAAATGAAATTTCTAAGAAGAGACACAGAAAGCTGTTACCCTGGGGCCAGCCCAGCTCAGCCATTTCATATGGCAGCCTTCCTAGTCACAGCTGCTCCACTTGGAATTCAAGTCCCTCTAATGGCCTGAGAAAGAACCAGAGCGATGCCTGAGGCTTTGCAACCCTGCACCCATGTGGAAGACTCAGAAGACGCCCTTGGATTCCAGCTTCAATACAGCCCACCTGGCAGTTGCAGACATTTGGGGAGTGAACCAACAGATGGGCGACCTCTCTTATTTCTCCCTCTCTCGGTAACTTCGACTTTCAAGTGAAATAAGGATAATGCCTGCTTTGAAAGCATTTATTTTAACCAGATGTATATGTGATGCTATACCAAATGTTAAATAAGGTGGAAGATTTATTCCCACAAATAAACCCTATAATCCCCACAAGAGAACTGTCCAATTTTGTACTTTTAGTCTGAGTGTTTTCTGTGATATTCTACATACTTACATATCTTGCTCCCATTCATAAAAACACATGACAATTGTCAATGTGGTTCAAATACCCCTCAAATATATTTCCCTGGATCTCTGGGTAAATAAACAAACCAAACAAACAAACAAACAGAACAAATGCTTGCTCATTGGTTAGGATACCAGTTAGAACAGCTAGAATACCAGCATCCCAACTAAAAAAGCGTAGGTTCAAGTCCATTCTCTGCTTCTGAACCATCTTCCTCACAAGATGCAACCCAGCAGTTAGGACTGCTTACTGAAGCACTGGGGTCCCTGCCACCCATAAGGGAAACCCTGTTGGAGTTCTGGGCTTCTGCTTTTGGCTTGGCTGTTATGGGCATTTGGTGAGTGAATCAGCAGATGGAAGATATTCTCTCTCTCCTTCTTTTCCAAAAGAAAAATGATAATAAGACATGACAGTCAGATTCAGATCCTGCTTATCAAATGTATATGCTTGCCAGAACTTCTCGAAGATTATTTTGTAGAAATACTGCTTGTGTAGTCTGAAAAAGTTTTAACATTTTTACGCTGTCTGTATCATTCCTTCCTGTGTCATATTATTATAAGTTTCAGCATATCAAAAGCAAGTCAAAAGCAAATAACATGATCTGTTTCATGCTTAATATAAGCAAATGTCCAGTAAAAAGTGGAGAGCAGGGGCAGGGATTTAGCCAGAGGTAAGGGCGTTGCTTGAAAAACCTGCATCATACTTCCCACTGCCCCCATTTCATCCTGGGCTCCACCCCAACCATGAGCTTCGTGGTAATGCACGCTCTGAGAGGCAGCAATGCTGACTCAGGTAGCTGGGCACTTAGTACTCACACGAGGAGCCCAGATGGGAGCCCTGGCTGCCAGGACTGGAGCCACAATGGGTACCACGGACTCACACAGAAGCTGAAAGCTCCATGTGTTTCTCTCTTTGTCTCTCAACTGAATAAAATATATAAATGCCCGGAAATTACATATCCAAAATAGACACTAAGAAAATATATACCAAGAATATAAGGCATTTTTGTTGACCACTCATTTCTCTTCATTCACTGCCTTCTAACGATTTCTTGAACCCTGTAGGAATCCACGTGGTAAACAGATACAGAACATTCAAAATTTTTCAATCCTGTGCTACGGCCATTGTTCACTTAAAAAATTTCTCAGTCCACACAAACAACAGGCAACATGAAAGCTGTTTTTTTTTTTTAAAGAATTCAGAACAAAGCATACATAAAAACATTATGACTAGGGAAAAATTTGAACACTGAAATGGGGAATGCACGTGTCACAGCAACACCTCTTCACTCTGGTTTCTTTTCTTTTTTAAATCTAATGTTGATTCAACAAGAAGAAGCCATCACTTTTATCAGTTTAAGGAGAATATATTTCTAAGTTTCACTATAAATAAAACTCTCAGAATAACTCATTTTTAAAAAGTCTATAGCAGTGCCTAACATACAAAGCCAAGTTTGTCACAATTATATCCTAAACACACAAGTTAAATTATACAATACGACTTGAAAAATAATATCTTCCAATACCACAACAAAAGTCTAAATTTTCAGATATTCCACATGGATTCAGAAAAAGCATTTGAACACAAACAGCAAAATTGTATTATAGTGTCACACAGGGTTGAAATTTAAGTCTACTTGGACAATTTCTCTAACCAGAATCATCCACTCATCAATGTCAAAATGCTTAAGAAGCCAGTTTAGCAATAGTGGAAAACAATAACAATGTTAGATTCAACTTACTTTCTAATATCACTTCTATTTTTCTCCTATACCCATAATCTAAATCCATCTACTTAATCATTCAAAACTACTAAAGTAATTCTAGGATAGCTAAAGTGTTTTCAATTAAGAAGATGAGAAAAAACATTCATATTTTAAATATTCTTAGTCATGCCACAAGTATTCACCAAAGCAAATCTGTGTGTCAGGCACAGTGCTAATGTGAACAAAGCAAAAATTGGTATTGCTTATCCTTGCTCTTAATTTAAGGCACCACTCCTTCCTCCATTGCAAAAAGGATATCATTTAATAAACACTAGCATATCTTTAAAATTGCTTTACCTATCATTGCTTTAAGAACCAAAAGTAGGGCCCGGCACAGTGGCGTGGCGCAAGTGGTTAAGATCCTCGCCTTGCATGCCCGGGATCCCATATGGGCGCTGGTTCTATCCCGGCAGACCCACTTCCCTTCCAGCTCCCTGCCTGTGGCCTGGGAAAGCAGTCGAGGACGGCCCAAAGCTTTGGGACCCTGCACCCGCGTGGGAGACCCGGAAGAGGTTTTGGATCGGCATAGCATCAGCCCTTGCGCTCACTTGGGGAGTGAATCATTGGATGGAAGATCTTCCTCTCTGTCTCTCCTCTCCGTATATCCGCCTTTCCAATAAACAAAATAATAAAAATAAATCTTTAAAAAAAAAGAACCAAAAGTAATAAATCAAAATAATTAGTAGTTTAGAGTCACAAAACTCTTTGACAGTTAGAAAATTAGGTTTCTTCATAACACAAAATTAAATAATCTTTTATCACTGTATAGACTAAAACACTAGAATCATTAGAAAAAAAGTAACTACTTTCTGGTAGATGTATTTCTTATACTTTTGAGAGAAAAAATTTGCTTTTGCATTTCCAGTAATTTCAGAGATATATTCCCATATGATTATGCTTAGTCTCTATCAACAATTAAATCAAAATAATAATTCCAAATTAATTTTTTTAAGATTTATTTATTTTTATTGCAAAGTCAAATATACAGAGAGGAGGAGAGACAAAGAGGAAGATCTTCCATCCGGTGATTCACTCCCCAAGTGACCACAATGGCTGGAGCTGAGCCAATCCGAAGCCAGGAACCAGGAACTTCTTTCTGGGTCTCCCATGCAGGTGCAGGTTCCCAATGCTCGGGGCCATCCTTGATTGCTTTCCCAGGCCACAGACAGGGAGCTGGATGGGAAGTGGAGCTGCCGGAATCAGAACCGGTGTCTATATGGGATCACAGCGTGTTCAATGCGAGGACTTTAGCGCTAGGCCATGCCACCGGGCCGCAAATTAACTTTTATTTCAAATATCACCTTTCTGGTTCAAAAACAAGAGTTGAAAGCTAGTTTCACATGTGATTCTAATGATGCATCAAAAAAGTGTATCATACAAAATGCTTCCCTTGTTAATATTTTTATCAATAAAAACATTTTTGGTTTACTGCCTAAATTTAACAGAGATATTTCTCAACACGCAGTTTGATGAAGCTATCTATCCCTAAATAAAAAATGTCTGAGCAGTGTTTTGAAATTGTAAATGTTTTTCATAGGACTCAAGAATTCAGTTTAATATGAAAATAAAACCACAAGAGGAAAGAGCTACAGTTAAAATACAAGAGAATAAGGAAATTTTTAAATCTTGCAAAAATGAAAAATGGCAAGAATATACAGCCACAATGCATACAAAGCCATGTACTGCACACAATGCAGTTCAAAAATAATTATACAAATAACTGGGTGATCAAAAATAGCTATAAATGCCATACATTCCATTTTGAAACTTTGGAATATCTGGTTTTAATTACATTTTAATAAACTAGTAAGACCTTTTATTTAGAAATCTCTATTTAATATCTCAAGCAGGTAACTCCTGATTATTAGCATGCTCACATAAAACATTTGATTCTTAGAAACAGTCTTTTAAATACAGTAAATGAGATTCCCAAAGGCTAAGAAATGACCTACTGCGGGTCAGGGGAAACAGTAATTTGGTTATGAAGAAGAAAAGTGTTTTTTTCAGAATGTGAAAGAAATTACACCTTGCAAAACTTAAATGACGATGCAAAATTCTGACAAATTTGCCTTGCAATACAGGCTCTGCATATCAAGAGTTCTGAAACCTTTTGCAAAAATGACTGAACTTTGATGGACTTATTTTTGAGTTTTTACAATCAAATATTACATTAATGACAGGCTACAATTAGGTTTTTCTCTTTATTAACATAACAATTGACCTCATTATTTCACTATTTTCACTATGTGCTAAACAAGAGCTAGTAACCTGATTTCTAAACTCCTATTGAATCTGAAGAGAAATTCAGTACTTCTCTACTTCTTTAGACCATTATATTGTGCACCAAGTTTATTTTAGTCACGGTCTTGTTCACTACGTATTAAGATAATTACTACATGAATACAATTGTTATTATAAATACAAATATAAGACAAAAAATATTGTCTTTGTTCTGATCACACAGATCATTCCCTTGTTCAAGTGACCAATCCCCTTCATAAACTCTTCGGACACCTAAATTCAGATAAACGAGAAATTCTGAAATTCTCCCACATTTGTTCTAACCTGTCTTTTGAATTTTTACACAGCATTATAGAATTTTTAATAGAGTTTTGATCATTCAAAATAATTTACTTTCTTTTTTTTTTTCCTTTATTTCATTTTATGACACAGTTCCATAGGCTCTGGGATTCCCCCAACCACTCCTCAAGCCCTCCCCCCATACTTATTTCCTCCATGTTATTACAGCAGAACAGCTCATAACCAGTCATAATTCCAACATTACAGGCATGGACCATGCAGGGAGTCCAGCATTTTGTTGTCCAGATAAATTCAACATGATAGGACACAAAGCAAGTGTCACTAACTTCAAAAAAATTGGGATCACACTGTCAACCTTCTCAGACCACCAAGGACTGAAACTGGAAATCAATAAATCAAAATGTCCCAAGAAATTTGTAAACTCTTAGAGGTTGAACAATATGCTATTAAATGAACAATGGTTCACAGAAGAAATACAGGATGAGATCAAAAATTTATGGAAGCCAACGAAAACTAAAATACTTTCAAGAAGATAAAATTAATTAAACGGATTTGGTATGTTCCATTTTTTTTATTAGTTCCTAACACCCATGTAGAAGTTATTTAGACATTCCAAAACAGAAGCTCAACTTCCTGTATATTAATTGTTTCCACAACAAATATCTGTCCAATATAAGCATTTTGTGGGAGACCCTGGGGGACTTGTTAGTGTCCTCACTGCTTATGGTGTGACCTTCAGGGAAAACAGTTACAGTAACTCTTCAATACACTGCTGACCTACATCTCATTCCAAATGACACTCAGAAATTCAGGAAGACAGCTTTTTCTTTTGTTTGTCTTTCTTTACACTCTTTTTTTTATGTTTTGTTTTTGACTCAGTGACAAACTAATTAAGCAAATAAGTACAAAATGATTCTGACTTTTTTCATATCAATATAATTTGACAAATCAACTGTATAAAAAAATTATGTCCATGGATAAAGCTTACAATTAAGAACTTTATCCGATACAGTAATGTCTGCAAAGTAGCTAAAGCGGCATTTCAAATGCTGATTGAACCAACACATCTCAAGTCCCTATACTAACTGGGTGAGATACAAGGAGTCCATGTTTATGGCATGTCTGCATGAAAGAAAATAAAAAAAATGGTAGCTCCATTCTTACAGGGAAGTCTAAAGGAATTTGGAATACATAAAAAGAGAAAGTAATTCACACATTTTTCCAAATATATCAAATGGAGTATTCCTGTACAGAATGAATATTCTCTGTTTGGTTTCTAGATAAAGGAATAAAAAATCGAAATTTTATGTGGAATAACTGGGAGTGATCAAGATAATTTAAATACAATCCCAAGGCCAGAGCCATAGCAGAGCAAGTTAAGCCTCTGCCTGCAACGCCAACACTCTCTATGAGCACAGATTTAAGTCTAGGAGGTTTCACTTCTGATCCAGTTCCTTACTTATGACCAAGGAACACAAAAGATGAAGGCCTATGTCTTTGGACCCCTGCACCCACATGGGTGACATGACAGAAGCCATTGGCTCCTGACTTCAGACCAGCCCTGCGTTCAGGTGTGAATCAGGGGGTAGAAGATCTCTCTCTCTATCTCTATCTCTATCTCTCTCTCTATCTCTATCTCTATCTCTCTCTGTGTAACTCTGCCTTTCAAATAAAAATAAATCTTAAGGGGAGGAGGGAGGGAGGGAGACAGAGAAAGAAAAAAGGAGGCAAGGAGGGAGTGAGGAAGGAAGGAAGGAAGGAAAGAAAGAAGGGAAGGAAAGAAGGGGAGGAAAGAAATGTAGTCCTGGATTTACTTGGGTAAATCTGCAGTAAATCCTTCTGTAGTAAATCTTTTATTTGCCATTGTGAGGTGATTCTTCTTTTCACCAAAGGTTCATGTGTTGGGAGTTCCCATGGTGGCAGCACGATAGAAAGCAGAATCTTGAAGAAGTGGACTTACCAGAGGTGCTTAGGTCCCCGGGGCCTCTGGTCTCAGAAGGGAATGCTAGGATCCTGGAGTCAGTTCTCCTGAGAGGGAGCAGTAATTAAGGCAGAGCCTAACCCTGAGTGGTTCTCCAGTTACCTGTGTTGACATACAATTCTTTACACACATGCCCCTGTCATCTGCCTAGGCCATCTGCATGGCACTGCTGTCACAATTTACACTAGGCTGTTTGGATTCTCAACGTCCTCAACTGAAAACTAAATAAGCTATTCATTAATCAGTGTTAATACAGCGGCATACACAGCATCCAGCCCATTCTTTTTATAACAACCTGTCCGGCCATGGCCACCAGGAGAAATGGCACTGACTTCCAACGGGTTTGGACGACAGTCTTATCATCACTCACTGGTTTAGACACCTCAGTAAGAAGAGCCTATTGTGTTCAGGTACATATAAAATACAATGATTTTGTGTTGAGATGCATCTTAAAGCATTCATGGAATATCCTGTTATATAAAATAGCGTAATGTTCAAGTAAGAATTTGAGAAAAAATGAATGGAATTCAAACATATTTCTCCCTAAACTATGTATTAATTACACTTTCAGGAACATTTCTTTGGATTACTATTGTGTCTGAATTTAAGACCTCAGATAACTACCAATCTTACTCCCATGAGGAAAGCTAGCCTGAGGCAAAAAGCTGGCATACCAGAATTCAAGCACAAAGAAGTGGACCCCTGATGATATAACTGAGCCACTGGATTTGCCCATCTCTGACATCTTACATGAATGTAGCTTTCCTTAAAGTTCAAAGGCTTTTTTTCAGTTTTCCACAACTTCCTGCTTAAGAAAGCATAAAACCACTTCCAACCAGCACTGACGCTATGTGCTTGCACTCTCTAGAGGAAGCAGCTCTATTTACACTTGGTTACACGGAGTTCAAAAGAAAAAAATCTATCCTGTAATTTTCTACATACCTGGATGCTTTGTCTTGTCTTTTCCATAATATAAAATCTCTGGCAATTGACTTAACTTCTTCTGAACTTTAGGACACTCACCAATGGAAGGAATTTAGCATATATCTTCAAGGTCTTTTTAAGAAATAAATGAAATGACACATAAACGTACTCCAGAAAGAATTTTTAAAAATATCCAAAAGTTTAACCTAGCAAGGGTAAAACACATGACTTCAAAACATAACTATGTACACCTGAATGTACCATGCCACTTCCCTGTGTAAATCAGCCACTCTTAAAGAACTTGGAAGTGGAGTAGTTTGAATGCATACCAAGCGTGATGAACCACATCAAAATGCCCTGTCTCCTCTTTTTCTCATACACCAACAAAGCACACAGTAAGTACCATTTTCATCTACATCAGTTATAGATCTCCAAGCTGTCACGTGTTCTAAATATATAAAACATTGACTTCGCATTGAGAAATATTTCTGTCAAGAATTTCTTCCTCTGAGAAATGAGAAGGAGCTTGAAAAATGTCACAGTGTTTCAGCCAAAATTAAGTCTGAAACCCAACAACCTTCCCAGATCGCAAAACAACTTTCATAAGTGTGCTGATACATAAATATGTACGCTACTAACTACATGAGATCATTGACATTTACACATTTAATAATCTCCAAGTAACTCTGGTTGGTTTTTTTTGTTTGTTTGCAAATTCACTTTCCTGGCATTCCTCTTGCTCTTGAAAGATAACCTACGTTTAAGCTGAGGCAGTCCTGCATCATCAGAGGACAAGTTTATTTTTAGAAAGAAATATATAAGGTCACAACAGCATCTTCCGGCACACCTCGTCCAAGGGAAAGTCATTTTGATGTTGTGGAATATGTATCGATTTTAAGGCAGGTGTTAAAGGTGAGTGCCTCTGATATTACTGTGCATTCGAATCTGCTCATTTATTTAGGAGGTTTGAAGTTCTCTAGCATTGACAACTGTATTGTATTTTCTCATCACATTTTCTCATACTAGTGGTTTCCCCACCTCAATAGATACATCGGGGCATATCTAACTTAGATATATTATGTACCTGAAAAAGTCCTGGCTCAGCATGCCATTTCTGTTCACTGTAATTTAGACACTTCTCCTGCTGCACTTATATCGATAAGTGTTCTAATCCTTACATTAAAAAGCAGCCTTCATTAAGTGGCTCGGCCTTCAAGTAGTGCATTATAACCTTTCACGTTCTCACCCTGCTCTCTGTCTCCAACTCTCATTGTTTTTAATAAGCAACTGAAATGTGGTAAACTACCTTCTCTGTGCTTAGAGCAAAAGCACCAATAGACACATGATAACATGGTTTGAGAGAACACATTGAAATAAGCCTATGATTCTCATCCAAAAATACCCCACTGACACCAGTCTAAAAAGTATTCTCTAACCCTAGATTGCAGTCTCATTCCCTTAGCCCATAAATGTCTCTGTCATCCTTGTACACACTCTAAGGAGACATCAGGTAATTTACATGTTTCTAAAGGATTGCTTATACAGACATGTTGCAAGTGCTCATCAAATAACTAAATATAACATTCAGGTAAATCAAAGCAAAGGTCCAGTATGTTCCCAGCAGACAAAAGTAACAGAGCAGAAGCCTAGAGGCTCTGCAACAGTTCCAAACAGTAATGAACTTCTGATTCCACTTCCTGTGAAGACTAAGGAGCAATCATTTAAACCTTGCCCAATTCTAGGGGGAAACCATATTTCAAATGAAATGATGGACAACCATAGTGGATTAATTTTTTTTAGAAATCTATATGCTTTGTTACAGAGTAGATTAGAATGCCCATATCTGGAAAGAGGTTCAAATTGCAACTACAAAGCTGATGAGGGTGAGAGCTTCTTTGATATTACAACCAGAGACTTAAGTTCAGATTCTGTACCTGGGTGGCTTAATGCGAGCTGTTTACTCCATCTGTATCTGAAATACCACCAATTTTGCAGGGTTCCATTGAGGATTAAAAAAAAAAAAACTATATTATGTCCCTAGTAGATTCAAAACTCAGCAAGGTAACTGGTAGTTCATTGTACTAAGTAGTTTTACCTAAGATGTACACATCTGTAAGTGTTGGAGTCTGTAAACTCTTATTTGCATACTCCCTTTTGGAGTTTTAAATTTTAGGCCCATGGTGAAGCTAGGAGACACAAAGCAAGGAAGGGTCCAGTTCCTTTTTACAGATTACATTTTTCCAGTACCAACTGACTACGGAAAAATACTGTTCAAAAGGTTCTGTTACTTACAATTTTCTGAAAATTACTGAATTTATCTAGTGTTCCAGTTTTACACTTGCATGGCTTTCTGGCCTCTTAGGACATAAAGTTTTCCCAGCTGTATTCAGCAAGGGGTGTTGAGTCATTCTCTCACGCTTCCTCCCTCTGTTATCTGTCTTAACTCCCTTATCTTCTTTTGCCCGTAACTACTCTACTACCAGACCATTCAGCTTAGGACAAATATTCATGTTCATGCAGACACCACAGATGGTTCTGTTCACAGGCAACTCTAATAAGAAAAAGAAAATAAGCAAGCATTTGGGGTCATTTTCTCTGTTTTCTAATACAAACCAGCCATAATGCTCACAGCTCAGTACCCCCATTACCCACATTTCAGGAGTGTAGCTTTGTGCTCCCACACTGTGCCATGTTTATTTCAGCCAGCTTTGCTTTCTAATTGAGTTATTTTAGCTTTGTGGGGATTTTGGCACTTATAAGTATGTAAAAACATATACCTTAGCATTAGTTGTCTTTAAAATAAGCAGTGGAAAACTTAGACAACATGATCCACTAATTCTAATGAGTGACAGTCATTTCTAGAAACCACAGGTTATAAATGAGACGCAATACAAAAATTCCTTTAAATTTCTTCTCATATGTGTGAAAATGGCATAAAACATCCATTATTCAATACCTTATAATTATATATTCCATAATACTAAAAGAGTACTACTGAGACAGACAAAATTTGGCAGAAATTTATCTTTATATAAATCAAAAAGTGACAACGATGTTTGGCTTTCAGTACACCATACTAAAGAAGAAGGCAAGATAGACCCAAGTTGTAGGAAACATTCAGGGTTGCCTTGTACCTAGCTAAATGTTAGACTGCAGAGAGAAAAGCTGTCCAGCATTCTAGGCCTGCTTCTTGCCCAATTTCTATTAACTATATCAGTATGCCAGCAGAGTTGCTTATTTTCTTTCTTTCTTTAAGATAAGTAAGGCAAGGAACACTAGGCCAGCACACAACATCCCGCCCCCCAGGCACTAGGGTGCAGATTACCCAGAGAAGGAGTTCTGGAGATGTATTAGACTGGGAACTGATGAGGATCTATTTGGCAAGGGAGGAATGACTTCTGGGGTCTTTCATGAACTGGATCACAGCTCTTGCAGGTAGGCAACAGAGCTGAGGTGCCATAGTTTACAGGTGGGAAACACACAGGCATCAGGTCAAGGCAACCATTCATGTGGAAGAACTGGGCTGGGCTAAATAGCATCACCTATGAACCAATGGTGCACTCAAAAGCTGGAGCTAGGAGCATGCCTGGCTGGGTTTGGTCACAGTAGTCACCAGTGAAAAGACAAAGGAGGAAATGGGCCATAACACCCATCTAAAGCACCCACCAGAATACAAAAAAACCATATCTGGGGGTAAATTTTGCAAGAGACTTGTGGGCTCGCCTCGTTGGGACTACATCCTCCACTTGTTTACATGGAAAGCTGCAGGTGGTAATGGCCTAACCCAGGCTGAGCCACTGAATTCACCTGATAGGAATCCACTTAACCCTCATAAGCGCGAGGCTGGGACGAGAACAGGCAGGAGAGGCTGCAGCACCCACCCAGTCCAGGACTGGGGGCAGACCACACCAAACAGGGCTGCTGCACCCACCAGTCCACATGGGACCTGGGGCTGTGAGCAAGCCTGATAGGGGAACTTACTGAACCCCCTCTACTAGGCCATAGCTTCTGCTGGGCTGAGGCTTGAAAACAACAAGGGCTGGGGACTGGCCTGTGGGGAGTTTTGGGGTTCCCTCTGACTACACTGGAACACCCACTGGTATATATGAGGACGGTGTCTGTAATGGGCTGCCTGGGTTGGGCTTCAGCAAACACTGATTCACATGAGGTATATGGTTGGAGCAGAATCGGCAGGACCACTGTATCCACTGTTATGTGCAATGGCTGGTGCAGCTGACAAAATGAATCTGACTCCCCACCGGCTGGTGCAAACAAGAGTCAAGTCTGAAGTCACCCCAAACAATATTTCTTGGAGGACTCCTCAACTCTACTGCTGGACTCAGATGCTGGCCACAGAGAAAAATGGCTGGATGTAATATCTGACCTTGGAGTGCATGTATCAGGATTGGGCCTCCTCAGCTATTGATACCTGTGTAGTGGACAGCATGCTCAGATGCACATGGGGTACATGACAACCAGTTCATCTAGACCAGCAAGATGTCTCCGGTCTCATCAGAGGATGGAAAGCAGAACAGGATGGACAACTCTCCTTGCCAAATTATGCAGCATGTTTCTGAGTTTGTGGATGCTCTTAGGTGGACTTTATCAACCAACAGACATTGGAAAGATTGTCTCAATCCTGGAGCAATGAAACCAACAATGTCTCACTGCCAAAACCATTCAAATAACATCTTTGGAACACTCTTCCACATATCAGTGTCTCTAAGTGGCCCTCAAATGACTGCCCTTCACACCCAGATACTAATGTATTTTGACAGCAAGGAGCAGTCCCCACTCCCATGCAGAGAAAAGAGAAATATATATCAAACATTTGTCCCACCCACCTTCCTTCATATCTGACTCTCCCCAGCTTAATGAGAAGTAGACACAGGCAGGCATCCCTCTCAATTATGAAAACAACATGAAATGGGAAAAAAAATTATAGCAAGGTAGAAATCATGTGACCCTTTCAACTCGCCAGGGAATATACAAAACTATATTTGAAAAGAAGGAAAGTCTTCTTTTAGCAACCTGTATAAAAGTTGATGTTTAAAATCTAGGGCAAAACAATGAAACGCATTACTGAAAATAACATGCAACATAACAATAAAGACACATTTTTTGACAGCATTTTTCTTCTTTATATAATCTCATGTAACATTTGAATTTTAGCTTGAGGATTTTAAAAGGGGGTTAGAAATGAGAGCTAGTAAAGTTTTAAACTATTGAATCACATCTCTCTACTTTTTACAAAGGAGGAACAGGTTTTTACTTCAATCATCAATACACACACATGGTACACATTTCAGCCATTTGCATTATTACCTGTAAAAAGGACCAGACTGAGGCAGAACACAAAGTAGCTGTAATGTTAAATACCGTCAAATGGGTGCTCCAGAGACCCCAAAGGAAAATTTAATTAGTCATTTCATAAATATCTGTTAAAAAGAGAAAGTACAATGAAAGATGTATGTATTGAGATGTTAGTCACAATCTCTCCTTGCATACTGGGTAGCACATACTACATGAGCCCAACAAGACTATAAGCATAGAAGAGCATTTGGCAAACAAAGTCACGGGCACAGAGACATTTCAGGTCAAAGAGTAATTTATATTTCCATTCAACACCTCTTATTCCTTATGGATTGTATAACTGGTTTTTAAAGAACAGAGAAGAAGTTAATTTGACAAGCAGAGGACATAATAAAGAGCAAAGGAAACAAAGTGAAAGAAATATTAAGAGAAAAATTCCTGATAGTATTAATAACACTTCAGCTCCGAAAGTAAGTTATACTTACAAAGGCAAAAGTCAAAAATTGATAATGATGGGAAGGTTTCTGATTAAATGTTGAAGTCTGAATTCAATATAATACTTGCAAAAAGAATTCTTTTAACAACAAATTCTCTAACAATAGAAAAAAATAACCTTTACTATTTAAACTAGATTAAAATGTTTTAAGACTAGTGTTAGAAAAACTGAAATTTCTGTATGTGAATGAAGTAGCACTTTGGGTGGGGGGCGGGGGGGACATGGCATCTGCTCATAATGACATTGTAGGAAAGACAACAACAGACCTTAACAGCCTCAGTGGAAGTGTGATGTACAAAAATCAGCGGGGGGAATATTAGCCAGAAGAACAGAAGATCAAGAAGAGTGCCAAAGCAGTAGAGAAGCTCCTTCCAAAGTGGATGGATCCCAAGTAGACAAAAAATTGGTGTCAAAGAACATTATACAGATGTGTGTGTATTAGTCTGGGCAGAATATTAAAACGGTGGGAAAAAAATGAAATCTTCTACCCTTGTTCTAATCCATTGAAATGCTACTCATTATTTTAGTTTCCTAAAGGTATCTTTGTAAGGAATGACTGAAAGATACACAACTAGCCATGCACAGCTCAGTAATTTTCAGACAGTTTGAGCTCGTGAAAAACATCATAAATAAATCAGGTCATTATCAATATCTGGAAGCACCCTTATCCCACCTTTACAGTAATAAATACTGCCTGCCCTCATCTCCTACTTACTGCCAAGTAAGACCTTGACTATTGTTTTTACAAATTATATAATCACTAGCTTCCTTGTGCGCGTTTTGTTTAGGAATTTTACCCATCGTGTTATATATAGCAATAGTTTTCTTTGCACTGCAACACAGTATCCTGTTTCATAAATATACTCACTTATTCACACATTACATTTCTGACACATTTGACTTCTGTTCAGGTTCAGACTACTACAAACTTTAATATTATACATTTCCCCATGCATGTCTTTTAGTGATCCTGTATCCTCAGTTTTCCTTGCCTCATTCTCTCAAGAACGAATCTGCATGCGATGGAGGAAGTTGCACAAAAGGCTCCATGAAAAGCAGCACACGGCAGCTTCTCCTCCTCCTCATCCTGAGCAGCACTCAGGATTCAGGTTTGCACCTTTCCAGTGAGTGTTTAGTGTTTTTGTAATATTTATTTAAATTTGAATCATCTTGAGGATTAATATGGTGTTTATTTTCAAAAGATTCTTGAACACCAAGTCGGTTTTACAAAGCCTCCATTTTTTATCTTTTTTTTTTCCTTATGCATGCTGTTACATGCTAGGGAGTGTTTTCAGACACCGCTGCCACCTGACGAGAGCAGACTATGCAGCAAGAAAGTGCTGCAGGACATTTTATGCAATAATTGACAGTACCGTATCTTCCCACCAGAGAACTCATTTCTTCTATTTCTCAATTCTCTTTGGCTATCTGCATTTTTATTATTTTGTCACCTTACTGTTCTTTTACTCATCTTGGTTTCTAACTCAAAAAGACCAGTAAGCAGGACTCAGTTAATATTCTAAAAGTTCACTAACAAGTTTGTATCAGAGAAAGAACTTTCTCAATTTAGAACTGCCAAATGCTTGACAGGATTTTGCTATTTATTAAGGCAGATTTATTTTAAGGCAAGCAGTTATTTCAAAATAAAAGGACCAATCTAAATGCATTAATAAGGTGAATCAAAATATCACCTTTTTGTCAATTCAGAAGCAGATAACAGTCAGCACTTTAAAGGAACAGCTGAAGCAGAATGGGAAAAGTTATCAAAACAGCTGAAAAATATAATGGAGCACATTCTCTAATCTCTGCAAAGTAAATAGTTACTTACATTAGGCAAAAAATCACAGGGCTGTGACCTTTCTCCCTTCTTTGCATGATTAATTACTTATGTCCTATTAATTGGAAGCTGCGGCTGAATTTCAAACACTTTCTGTGTACATCAGCCGGTACTGTAGCACAGATGAAGCTGTTTATGAAAGGTGAGCCAACAAGGTCTTCCGAGCAGTATCTCTTCAGCTATTCATTACTACTGTCAATGGTAATTAACAATGGCAACACTTGCATAACTCAACAGCCTTCTGATTATTCTCTGACAATAAATCAAAACTTGGGTACTGCAACCCCACCACTTTAATATAAACTAATCTCAGTGTAAATGTGCCACAGAGAAATTCAGCTGAAAAAACAACAAACAAAACTAACAGCCTCTTTACGTAAAATGCTCAGAAACATAAAGTTGGGTCCTTTGATGGAAAAATACGAACCTATGTACAAAACTCAGTAAGTCTGCTATCAATATACGATAAGAATTAAAGCCTGTTAAGCACATATAGGACCAATCTATTACTTGGCAGGGGAAATTAGGCTGAGTTCAGCCTCATAAATAGCATTTGCCAACTCAGCAATGGAAAGTGACAGTGTAGAATACAGAGCAGATTTAATTCATTCCACTATGAATGTGTATAACACAGAGTAACATAACAAAAAAGCAACTTGATAAAGAATGTAATTATTATGCTTATTTGCCAGACAAAATATAGAAATGGGGGCATTTAGGTTATATTTTGTGACTGATGTTCTGGAGGGGCATTGTTAATTACTGGTGAGGTTTTCACTCCTTAAAAAAACTCATATTAATTAGAGTGCACGAATGGCATTTTCCCTCTTCAGTCAGCAGGATTGACATGTAACCCTTAAATAATTATGTCTGAAGTTTTCATATCAGAAATTCACCCTGGGTGTAGGAAGGATATCCTGAACTTTTAGGAAAAGTTATTATCACTTGCAGTTGAACAATCACAAAAATTACTACAAGTATAATTGGCAATAGACAAGTTAATCAATTACAGGATCATTTATTAACAATATGATTATATCATTTTATTCTATAAATGCATGTTAATATGTTTACACACTATATGTGTTAATTTCTTTGTAAACATTAGAAGGAAAACAGTCCTCCCCTTTACTATTACACTTTAAGATTCCTTCATATGGTTTCATTTTTTAATAATTTAACACCTTATTTCTGAATATATATGCACAGAACTTGCAATGAACTTCCAGTTAACATGCTGAATTGAAATAAAAAAATTAGTCTAGAATTGTATGCATATATTGATATCCTATGTCAATGTTCGAGCAAAGAATTAGAAAATATAGCTCATTCTCTAAAATGCAGCAAGGGCTACCTGAGGAATGCAAAGGTCTCAGCCCTATTTCTCTGGAATTCACTGGGCAGACCTTCTCCCACTGACAATTTTGTGGCAATGTTGTATCCTCTGGGAATCCCTGGCATGTGAGTCCATGGCCATCAGGAGAACCAGACGACCTCTCTCCACCAGTGGATCTTAAGCTCTTGCTTTCCCTCAGTCTGGGTGAACTGAACCAGTGTGATTCATTAAACAAATATCAAATGAGGTAATGCCATGTTTAAAGATGTTTTAAAATGAATTTCTGTTGTTCTGCTATTTTGATGCAGTTTGTTATTTCTATTAAACATGGAATCCCTTCTAATAATTTATGGGTCTTTTTTTACTAAAACAGAGGAAAGGGGCTAGTATATTCTCTATTATGTAGCATTTGAGAAAGTTATTATATGGAAGGCGAAGTACACTTTGAGCCTCTTAGATGTGCACAAGTATTAAAGTAAGTTAGCTTATTACTACAAATAAGTTAAACGGCTGTACTTAAGCAAACGTTAGCAGCCACACATTTCCTCTGCCAACAGACTCTCACCTTGTGGCATCTCAGGCGGCAGATAGTGGGGCTCCTGTGCACTGACATGCACCCACTCAAAGTCATCATACAGGTCCTGGTGGTAATCGCAGGCCCCGGGGCCGTCATCAAAAGTGCAGCCACCTGCAAGGAGGAAAGAGGACCACCGTTACAATCCAGGCTTCAAGGGGAGAGGCACTGGGGAGCAAAAGGCATCGCTGAGGTATGCAGCCTGGCAGACAGAATTTTTAAAATAAATGATCTTTCTGTTTACCACTTTTTACATTTTCAAATACAAGAAATTTCTATTAGTATATTCTGTTTGAATAAGAAACCAGTTTGAGCCTCAAGAAACACGCTGAGGCACAGACTTTGAAACATTACAAAGAACACCAGAAGTATATACTCTGAGTCTTTTCTGAAATGCACAAATTGCCTAGAGTTTAAGCCATTTTTAATAAACGTAATGGAGAGAGGGGAAGTGACAGTAAAAATTAGCTTTTCTTGTAATGCAAGTTCATTGTACTCATACTAGCAAATGAAACATAACACTTTATAAGGTAGAATATTGAGGTCTGTGACACTCCCATGCCTTTTTAGACTATTTGCACAGGAAATCATGATGGGTTGTAGACCATATAGCAAAAAATCAATCAGATTAGTCAATACGCACACTCACTACTTCTACCTAATAGGCTTAATAACAAGAAGAACTTCCTTTTTTGTGTAAGCTTCTTTTTTTAAGGGCAATTGTATGGCAAAAACATAGAATAATTACTTTTCCTTGACACCCTGCATATGCAGACACACACAAGACAACATACATAGTTTACTCAAATCATGAAAATAAAAACTGGCCCTATGTCCAATCTTGCAAGAAAACAGATTAGAACTAATGAAAATCCAGCAGTGGCTTTTATGAGAAAAACCAATAACCAGCCTCCATTCAAATGTCTTATTTGTTTAATGTTCACGACAACCTTTAAGAAGAAAGTCAGCAACTCCTCTGCTGAGCAACAGGTGCATCAGAAGTTCAACAGTGAACTTCAGGTAAATAAATTCTGCTCTTCTGGCTTTCTTTATCAAGTTTTCCCCAGTGTGAACATGAGTGACATCGCATTCTCCCGTGAAGAGCCAAGTGCAAGTGGTGAAATGGGATCTCAGAGACATCCTGATGTCAGCACAGTCCTAAACCCTTCTCGAAAGCCCAGTGTGTGGTGTGCATCCTTGAATCACTCTTCATCACTCTGTAACAGCTAGGAGCAGGAACTGAGCCTGGAAGTGGAGATGCTTGCCTTCCATACCAGGAGTGCTGGTGTTGCTTCAATTCACATCTCCAGCTCCTAGCTCCAGTTTCCTGCTAATGCAGACATCTGTGAGAGAGGGATGATGTCTAAAGTAACTGGGAGCCATCACTCCAACAAGAGACTGAAATACAGTCCCTGGCTGGCAGGTCCAGGTTTGACCTGGCAGAGCTCAGGCTCTGAGATACGTGAGTACAGGTATCTGAGTTGTGAACAACCGGATGGGAGTTCTCTGCGTGTCTCTGCCTCTCACACATATTTGTATAATAATAAAACAACTACGCTCCAGCAGCTGGAAAGGTTACCACTATTAAATACACTCAAAATAGCCTTTTTGTATGTGTACTCATGAAAAATTATGCAATTTTTAATTTAAAACTAATCAATGAAAACAGGTTGCTAGGAAATATATCTTCACATAGCAAAGGGAAAAATTATCTCAAAATATAATTTGTTATCACAACATTAAAATGACTTATTGCGTTCCAACACAAAGCTTCAGGGCCCCCAATACCCTTTATAGGAATGGGAGTCCTCTAGAAATAAATCTAAAGTGCCAGTGGAACCTACATTGACTCATTTGGAAGACAAATGTTCTTAATTGCTGTCCTTCATGGCCACAGTTAATTCTGGACTCCAGGATTGTGATTAAAAACAACAACTACAAGTAGCTGAGCCAAGTAAGTGGGTCAACCCCTGCTATTTGTTGCCTATCACTGCCATTTCAGGCATATCTCAAACTGAAGCTGTTAGAAAATTATTACTGGTTTTCTTGAGGGATTAACTTAAGGTTTGCAATAATTTCCAATCAAAGAGTTCTAAATATCTAAATTTGGTACCAGTTGTACCGAATTTCAATAAATCTTTGCTAAAAATATCTTTATCAGTGATTTCATAAAGATCATTGAATTTCAGTTATGGGCTAATAAAGTGCACTGGATTAGAGGAAAGAAAATATACACAGGTAATCGATACACGGTGGAATGAGATCATATCGGCCATAGAGAAGCATACACAGTGCATCACGTGTGTTATTAACTGCATGAGCAACATCCTTAGAGGACTGGCCCCTTAGGCCAAGCATTCACTAATCTACTCTTAGGATGAGCAAACATGTGCCAAGCTAAGAAAATCCAGAATGTAAAGGCTCTGCAATCATAGGAAAAAAAGTAAAAGTCTATAAGTTCACTACACACCAGGAATTCTCATGTAACGTATACAATAAATAGTCAAGAAATTATATAGTGGACAAGGCAGATAAAAACTAAATCTAAAAAGTCTTAAAAAAAGGAGTTTAGACTTGTCACTAGTTATACTAAATCTATGCAAAGGTCTCATACATGGGTCTGACATAATTCAAGACTTATGCTAAAAAAATAGTAACTCCAGCAGTCCACATTGAGTTTAAAGACGAAATAAGGGCAAAGAAGGTAGCTTATGTGCTTCAGCCATTACAATAAAAGCAAATCACATACACTGAGCAAATTCCACCTTACACAATCCCATTGGACCATTTAAGACTCATCAAAAAATACTAAACATAGTCTTCTCTGATAAACAGCCCTCTGTGCGCATGTCCTAGATTTGAAACATCTTTATTTGTGGTACCATAGTCTTTTTAAAAGAGAAATGACACAACCAGTTTTTATTTCATTAAAAAAAAAAAGTATGAGGTTAAATTTCACGGAGCTGGATAATGAAAAGGAAAAAGGCAAGACTAAATAATTCAAGTAATTTGCTAAAGAAGAGGGATGTATAAGGCCATGGCAGGTAAGACCACCACCTGCCACGTCTACATCCCAAGTGTGTGCTGGTTCATGTGCCAGCCACTCCACTTCTCATCCTGTCCCTGCCCTCTGCTGATGGACTGAGAAAAACAGTAGAGGACAGCTAAAAAGTGTGGGCTTGGGCCACCTCCAAGGGTATGTGGAAGAAGCCCCTGATTCCTGGCTTCAGACTGGCCAAGCCCCAGCTGCCCTGGTCATTGTGTAAGGGAGGGGGGAGAGGCAGCGATTAGAGATGAAGGGGAGAATGGTGGAGGCGGGTGATTCAGTAACTCTCACTGCAACTCAAACAAAGAATTAAAAGGAGGGAGAGTGAGAGAGAGAAGAAAAATCAAGCAAGCAAGAATCTCCATTTACAGTTCTATTTGCTAAGACTAAAATGAGTAGCCAGAAATCGTGCCAGAAAAACGGGAGACAAAAGCTCCATGACCCTTGGAGGAAAATCACTTCTGAAGGACGTTTCGAAGATTGCTAATTCCTCTATGGCAATCATCTGACGCACAGGTCTGCCACTGCAAGGGTCTGCTTCTACTAATGCAAGCCATTGAAGGGGCTTTGCAACATGCTCACCAGCAAATAAAAATCAAGATAAGCTGATTTGGACATGGCAGAATTCCTTTCCATTCCTAAACTGCTCACTGACAAACCGCTAACTCACAAGAATTATTGCTCACTAAAATCTAGCTGAATCTGACACGTGAGAAATTCCTTCCATTTCTACAATACCTGGCCAGAGAACTACATGTGAGCACTTAAAAAACCTTACAGAAAATCAAATTATTTTATAATTATTTGGGTACAAAAAGATGTAAGGCTTTTTCATAGAAAATGGGTATTATGAAAAACTATACATGGGTTTCAAAATATTCAAAATACTGATGAATCAAGATAAACATTATCATTGAATCTCACTTTTCCACCGACATTTTGAAGTGCCCACATACTTCCTGGCTGTCCTTTTAAACCAGAGTAGCATCAATATTCTGGTGCTGGAGAGTATGTGATAATAGAGACCCTTGCCGTAGAATTTTGAAAAATGAATATTAAACCCAAATCTCTCATAAAGTCAGACTTTTCAGTAAGTCTGGAGGTAAATTTGAGTTGAGATGGAGAAAAGTAAAATATAAGGTACTGAACAGCCCTGAATATTTTTGCAAAAGTCATTTTTCAGAGATGCCTTAGACTACATATATAGTCTTAATTTTATAATGAACTATGATAGCAAAAAATATATAACTATCTTTCATGGGTTTTTTTTTTTAATTTTTACATTAGTAAGGAACTTCTTGAGCATAAAATGTTGTAAAATGCAATCCATATCCTTCAAATAAATATTACTTCAAGAAAATTACAAAACATTCAAAAAGAAATAGCATAAGACATTAAAAGATGGAAAAATATTTCATGTTCCTAAATCAGTAGAATCTACACCATCAAAATGTCCATATTACCAAAAGTAATGTACAGATTCAGTGAGATGCCAATCAAAATCCCAACAACATTCGTCTCAGAAACAGAAAAAACAAATTCACCTGGGAACACATAAGACCACAAATAGCCAAAGCTATCCTGAAAAATAAGAATCAAGCTGGAGGAATTACAATTCCAAACTTCAATATATATTACAGGACAATGGTAATCAAAACAGTCTGGCACAGTACAGAAACAGACAAGAAAACCAATGGAACAGAACAGAGACCCCAGAAGGGAATCCACACATGTTCAACAAATTAACCTTCCTCAAAATGAGGCAGGATGAGCTTTTCAAACCACCCAGGATAGCTCTGGGTAAGAGACCCGGCCTCAAGTTAGTGCTCCAAAGATATTACACTCCCCTACCCCCTCCTTTGAAGAAATACTATTGTAAACTTCCCCAACCACACCACAGGCCACACTCTCTCAGGCAACTTGTAATGCAAGGGAGGGTCTTGACTGAATTAAACTTTTAAATTCTTGCTGATCAGTAATGTCTGCAAGTAATTTTACTGAAGTAGGAAAATTGGTATTATCATAACATCATCTTATGATTCTTGCTGGACAAATTTTCACCTCATATTCCCCTAAACTCGATACAAAAAAATGACTTTTCTATATTAAATATCGGTAGCTTATAAGAAACACACAAATTAAAAGCAAATTGTTCTGACAATATTTGCAGCTACCTTGATAACACCCGTGTGATAAGAAATCAGATGTTTCCCCAGAGATCATCTTTTAGCATATTTACTCAGTTTTTTTCTGGTTATCCTTTTAACTGACCCAGTAAAATCTCATCTGTCTCACTTAGCATTAGATACACTATAGAAACTCAGTGAACAAAGTAATTGAGATTAAATGTACTGAAAAATAAAATTCCTAACTGAAGCCATATTTACATTTTGGCAAAATTGGAAACTACCCAAGCTCACAAGGAACCTTCCTTTGTTTTGCTTTATTCCTTAGTTCACTCATGCTGGACACATTGTGGCTGATTTCATCAGTGGCTCCTGACTCAGCTAAAGCTGGATACATACCACATCATTTTTCACTTGTGAAATGCTTGAGTCAAGTGAAACAGAATTCCAGGGCATAGCTGTCTACAGGAAAGGCTCACAGTTACTTGGAGGATCTGAATTTAACGTTTTATGTGAAAATGGCCAAGGAATTTTAAGTACACTCCACCAATCTGCATATATAGAGTTAAGAAATTTTACATTAAACTTTTTTTTTTAAACACTCGCCAGGAACTTTTTTAAATACTCCGGTAGTAATATTTGTGTTTTATTTGGAACCCCGGTTAGTGTGTGTGTGTGTGTGAGAGAGAGAGAGAGAGAGAGAGAGAGAGAGACAGAGAGAGAGAGAGATGAGTGCCAATATTTTCTTGAAAATACAGTTCTGGCAATCAAGTCCAACTATTACTACAACTAATATTAAGTTTAAAAATGAGATATACATATAAATTGAGATGAATGTCATATTTTACTAAATAGAGCTAGATTGATTTCACCAAAAACTGTTCAAGTTGAAAAGAGCAAAGTTAGTTTCTTGACTTTTCTTATAGATTTTAAAAACATCAATCTCAGTTCAAATGAGTTCTGAGCTCCCAATATGTCTTCAAACTTCCTCTCAGGACTGTGCATCTAAGTAGCCATTTAGTGGATTTGCCACATACAATAATGGTTTATAAAGAGTAGAAAACTACTAAAATGCACATGTAAAATAATGAAAAATCCTAGGTGATATAGTAGTTATGGCTGTATATTGGTCCTCACCATGATACAGGTCAGTCTAGGCCTTCATTGTGTTATGTCTGTGTCAATAAAGAAACAATGACTTTTCTTGGTGTCCACTGTCCAGCTTCCGCATGCAATTCCTACTTAGAAATGCTGAGTCAATTTATTTGAAAGTCTCTTCATAGTCCCCTAAACACTGGAAACTAAGTGCTACGCACATTGAATTCACTATCATTAAGTTAAGATTTCAGTTGAGAATTACATAGTTGTGAATTTTCTATTGTCTTACTTCACACGAAATTTAAATGGGAAGCAATTCTGGAAATTTAGAAAATATTTTACTCCCCAGCGTACCATGTAAATTGCAAATGTTAAAACAAGTAATTTAAAGATGCTGGGCCCTGCATTAAGGTGCAGCAAGTTAAGCTGCTTTGTGTAATGGCAGCATCCCATATGTGCACCAATCTGAATCCCCAATGCTTCACTTTTGATCTAAAACCCTGCTAAGGCACCTGACGAAGGAAAGGATGGCTCACGGACTTGGCTCCAGCTAGCAATATAGGAGACCCAGATGGAATTCAGCTTCTGATGTCAGCTTACAGCTGTCGGGTGAGTGAAGCAACAGATGGAAATTCACTTTCTGTCGCAATTGTGGCTACAAATAAAAAATAAACATTGAAAATATATATAATCAGCTGCCTACCCTGCTTGTGTTAGAAGCATATTGAGCAACACAGGTCTGGGACTGGAAAAAGAATAAAACAGTTTTTGTAATTTATTAATTTGAAAAAGAGAGGGACAGAGACCTCCCATCTCTTGCTCATTCCCCATGGTGAAGCAGAAAGCCAGGAACTAACCATTATGGCCCACATACATGGCAAGAACAAATCCACTGTATCTACCACCACCTATTGCCTCCCAGGGTGCACAACAACAAGAAAGCAGAATCCAGAGAGGAAACACAACCGCAACTCAAGCACACTGCCACAGAAGGCAGGCATCCCAACGGTTGATCTCAATCAGCATGTCAAGTGCCCCTGCCAACAAGGAAATGCTGCTGTGAATTCCAGCAGACTGGGGGAAGGCACAGACATCCCCCACACAGAAGGCATGAACATATCTACAGACTTGAGATGTACTGGCCTCATCAAGTTTGGATAACTGAAGTTTTATAACCTGTTGATTCAAAAGCCCTACTTCAATTTTCCTTCAAGCTCTGCTCTAACACATTATGATCATGTTTGAAGATACTAAGCTGTAAGATTGACTCTAAAAGCACAAACACACAACCTTAGAATGAAATGCAAAAACCTGCAGCTTTTTTTTTCCATTCTCACTAAGAGCAGAGAGAAGCTGGCAACTCAGATTTGAATAATAGATTAAAAGCAGCAGCACTATGAAGAGGGCATTTGAAGTGTGGTATCTCTTATGCAGGATGACAGCTTTCGTCTCACTTCTCACCTTGAGCCACAGTTCATATTTTGGAATTTTCAAACCTCAAATATGTAAGATAAAATACAGTATTCTAAAATGTGGCTGGTTAGAATATCCTGACAAATAATTAATAAAAATCAAACTATTCTTTTTAGCGGGATGTATAGTAACTGCGTAATAGGGACTACCATATCCAGATGTGAGGATACAATGTAGTATGCATCTCTGCTTCCAAATGAAAGATGGGCTCCCAATGAAACTGTTAAATACATATTGAGGGCCCGGCACGGTGGCGCAGTGGTTAAGGTCCTCGCCTCGCACGCCCAGGATCCCATATGGGCGCTGGTTCTAATCCCAGCAGCCCCGCTTCCCTTCCAGCTCCCTGCCTGTGGCCTGGGAAGGCAGTCAAGGATGACCCAAAACTTTGGGACCCTGCACCCGCGTGGGAGACCCGGAAGAGGCTCCTGGCTTTGGATTGGCACAGCATTGACCGTTGCGCTCACTTCAGGAGTGAATCATCAGACGGAAGATCTTCCTCTCTGTCTCTCCTCTCTGCATATCCGCCTTCCCAATAAAAATAAAATAAATCTAAATATATATATATATATATACATATTGACAATAGGATGTTGAACTCTCTGTCATTGTCCATACCTATAATGTCAGGATGAGCTAAAAAAGCAGAATGATGGACATAATGGTCTATTTATGAAGGACTATACTACTGTAATATTATGGAGGAATCAGTGAGTGGGAGGTTACTTGGTGAGGGGGAAGGGAAATCTCAGAGCCAATGAACTGTATCATAAAGTAATAATTAAAAATAAGCAAACGACTACTAATTTATGTGCTAATAAATTTATTAAATATCTTGTATCCTTGCTGTTCGAGAAAGGAAAAATCGCAACAAAAATGAGTTTGCCCACATAACATTTTCAATAAATCATAAAACGTATAACAAGAAATGGTATAACACCAAAACAATTAGCCCTTCTTTTTTAAAAGTCATTTGATTTTATTTAGCCAAATTCATAATGCATTCACCTTTTACACAGCAATTTCAATTCTATAAATCTAGCCTTAAAAAATTTTTTATATTAAGGGTTTTAAGGGCCTAGCACAATGGCTCGGTGACTAAATCGTCACCTTGTTTAGGCTAGGATCCCAGCTGGGATCCCAGCTCCTCCATTTCCCATCCAGCTCCCTGCTTATGGACTGGGAAAGCAGCAAATGATGGCCCAAAACCTTGTGACCCTGCACCCGTGTGGGAGACCCGGAAACTTATGGTTCCTGACTTCGGATCAGCTTAGCTCCAGTCATTGCAGCCACAGGGGAATGAACTAATGGAGGGAAGATCTTTCTGTCTCTCCTAAGTCTTTGTAAAAGATATTAACTTTTTCAAATATTTGTACATGTATAGTACTAACCTGACCCTTACAAATAAGTTATGCCTACTAATCCCCCAAAAACAAGCAAAAAGAAAAAAAAAACCCACAACTTTTAAGAGACTTTTCAATCTTCAATCACATCCAAAGACAACAGGGCCACCTTCAACTGTGAAGGATTCTAACAGCAAAATCTTGCAGACACCCTCCAACTTTGTACTAATCAGCAACAATATAATATTATAATATTACAATAGCTAATTCATATAAAAAAACCTAAACATATGATATTTTCAACAGAGATGCTAAGAATATATTTTAAAAATCAACACTAAAAAAAAAGGAAAAAATCAACACTGAATCCACCAGATATTCGGCAAAAGCTAAGGGAATACAATAAACACAAAGAGGCTGAAAGATAAAGAAATGTTGAATCAAGTGCACGAATATAAAGAGTGTCACAAGAGATTGAGGATATATGTTCCCCTCACTAGCCATTTGTTCTCTCAGCTAGCTCTTTAGCTGAATGGGAAAAAAATGTAATGCTTTGTTACAAACTACTCAAGATAAGATTAATTATTTCAATAGCAATTTAAGTCAATGAAAAATAAGATTATTTAAAAGAGTGGCTATGAGTACAAGCTCCTGTAGTTTTCCTAACATAACACAGAACCTAACTTGTTCACCTGACACCACTTCAGCAAATTCAGGTTTTAACTTAAGATACAACAAAAATGCAAAATAAATTAAGGCATAATAGACATGGACATGTCAAAACCATTTCTAACCCTACTTCACCTATAAAGCATGAAGGTGACGACAGTATTAGAAAAGGTCCACACATATCTACAGGAAAGCCTTGACCCATAATTGAGACTAGGTAGTTACAATTTGCTTATAACATTATTTAGTTCAATACTTTCATTCATAACTTGATACTAGAAAAATAAACATATTCCTTAAAAAAAGCATTGGTCCAGTGAGTAGGACAAATAAGAACAATCACTAAAATAAACTCTTAAATGAGTTAGCTGAAGGAAATATCATCCAATATGAAGCCCCTTGCTAACCTGTCCTCTTACATCTCTATACCATGATTAACCAACCACAGTACTCAGCTTGGACATCACCGTGTTTTACTGAGAGCTCAGACAGTGTTTGGAAGGAGGCCTGGAGGAAGTAAGGCACGAAAATCATGGTAGTGCAAGCAATGAGCTGATAGTCCACTCAATTATGCAATGCGGTGTTTAAACAAAATAAGTGCTGCTGGATCATAGAAAACAAGTGACAGACACCCAGAAGAATAAAAAATGACTCTTGGGTCCCAGCATAATAGAGTAGTGGTTAAGGTCTTCGCCTTGAATGCTCCGGGATCCCATGTGGACACAGGTTCTAATCCCAGCAGCTCTACTTCCCCTCCAGCTCCCTGCTTGTGGCCTGGGAAAGCAGTCAAGGACAGCCCAAGGCCTTGGGACCCTGCACCCACATGGGAAACCAGGAAAGAAGTTCCTGGCTCCTGGCTTCAGATCGGCGCAGCACCAGCCATTGCAGCCATTTGCAGAGTAAATCACCAGCTGGAAGATCTTCCTCTCTGTCTCTCTTCCCCTCTGTACATCTGACTTTCCAATAAAATAAATAAATCTTAAAAAATAGACTCTTGAAGAAGGAACAGAAGGGACTCTTGGCAGGGTTGGGAAACTGAGACCCTACAGGCTAAGCTTGACCAGACCAAGAAGGTGCAAGGTGCAACACAGACACTGAGACAGGAACCAGCTGCACCTGTAGTGGAGTTTGAGATGTTCAATCCATGTCACAAAGCTACTGTTAAGTAACAACTGGCTGGAAGTTTATCATATCCACCATGTCCCTATAATCCTATCTCTTATACAACAATCTGTAAATACACAAAAAGCCAAAAGGAGACCTGCTCTTTGGCACAGTGAGTTAAGATGAAGCCTACAGCAATAGTATCAGCTGAGTGCCAGTCCAAGATCTGATTATTCCAATTCTGACCCTGCTCCCTACTAATGCACCAAGAAAGGTGGCAGAAAGCCCACTGACATCCATGTGAGAGTCCCTGATGGAGCTCCTGCCGCTAGCTCAGTGTGACCTAACCTTGGCCACTGCAGCCGTTCAGGGAATGAGACAAAGAATGGATAATCTAGCATAACTGTCTTATAATTAATTATTTAAAAACAAAACCAAAACAAAAAAAACAGGTAGACAAGGAAGAGGCATTCAGATTCTTCTTCAATGTAGTTTAAATTCCAACTGGTGAAGGGCTGCCACATGCAGAAGGACCTATGATATCAAGAAGTCACCTTCTCTCATCACTCATCAGCTCTACAAGTAAATACCCCATTGATTAGCAATAGCACTGGACAGGAGTCTGCAGTCCACTCCACTCCCTTTGAGTAATCCACAAAAGAGATTAGCTGATTCTCACGTAAAGAGTTACTTGCAATATATTCTGACCATCCTGCAAAACACACAAAAACGTTGTGTTTGCTATAAGATACACCTGCAATAATATGGTCATATCTATAAACTAGGACTTGTAGCAAAATACTGAAAATAGTGCCAATACCATGGTGAGGTGACCTCAACATGACAGGACATTAGACTGAAATTAAATACCCTAAGAGCTCGGTGAGTAACTATTGAATGTGACTCAGTTGCATTAATTATACCTTTAAGGATGAAATGAGAAGCGTGTGAATCAAAGAACAGAACTTTATATACTATAAAATAGTGATCTCGAAGAGGTAGGGGAAGGAACTCTTGTGTAAGTAACCGAGGGCAAGAGAGCTTGTGCTCACTTTGGCAGCACATATACTAAAACTGGAACGATATAGAGAGGATTAGCAAGAAACCTGACTCCATGTCCAATCACTGACTTGGCTGAAGCTGAGCCTCCAGTGGTAAAACTTCCTTCCCAGGCTTAAATTCATAATCACAATCAAAACCAGAAGCTCCAAAGAAAAAGCAATGAACAGACACCTCTGAAGTATTTTAGAGGCAAAGGCAAGCTCCTCAAAGGCACAGGTGTCAGACACGTTGTACTCTCTCAAGTTCTATGTTACCTGGGAGATCAGATCTTTCTAAGTCAACACTCTTCTATAGATAATACTCAAAATATAAACATCTATTTTCACACAGAGAAATGAGGAGGGGTCTTTAAAAGTTTGACTCCTAAATTGAGAGCAGTTTTTACTTTGCTCGTCTGATCAAACCTATTCTCACAAACTGACAACTTCAAGCTGATATAAGTAGCAGCAAATCACAATATGTGCCACTTGGAATGCAGCTTTACAATTACAATCTTTAGATGCATTAGAATTCGCAAACAAAACTCAGAAAGGCTTTATGGATCTCAAAGGGGATTAATGAAAATATTTGGTCAGCATACAAATGAAGTGTAAAGCCAAAAGCTATTTTTAAGATACCAAAAATATTAACACAGTTCACAGCACACAGTAAGTACAAAATAAAAATAGCCTTTCTAATTTGAAAGATCACATATTCCCACAACCAGAGATAGCAAGTACAAAAATTTGGCTTGTGTTTCTTGCTATTCTATCTCATTGTATTTTCTTGGTATCTATTGATGATATTGAGGAAAGTCACCACATTTTAGAAATTCAAGAATCTAATCTCTTTGCTAATGATCTACTATTAATTTTACAATTGATGCCACTGGAATTTCTAAGTATAAACTCATATTACCTGAACATTGCTGCTAGCTCTCCTGTGTATATGGATATAAAATTACTTAAATGTATAAGAATGTCTAAAATTAAAATGAAATTAAGCAGATGTTTTTTTATTGCCATTCCTTCTAACAGCAAGAGCATTAATTTAGAAGTATATTAGTATTTCATTCTCTTCATCTTCTATGCTACTTCTAGCAGGGATACACACAAGGTAAGCAGTGCAGTAATCCATAATTGTGCCAATGTAGACATTCCTGTAGGAGAAGCAGGTGTAAGAGCAGCCACGGATTTCACAGTGGCCAGGGATGCCAAAACAGCTCCAGAGGAACAGGGTTCCAAGCATTCCATATGAAATCATTCACTTTGCATCACACTATTATTTCCATCTTGAAGATGAAGAAATCAAGATAGAAATACCTCACTTTGCTGAAAGTCATGCATTCACTTTGTCAGTGAAGCACCAAGCAGAACATATCCTAACGTTTTTCCAAAGGTTGGAAATAAGCATCTCAAAGGGAAGAACAACATCAAACTTGAAGAAAAAAGCCAACAAGTAAGCCAGGAATTATCAAGTCAAAGATGCAAATAAAATGGCAACCTCAAAATGTTAAGCAAGAAACCACAGGCGTTCCAACAAATGCAGGAAGGATCATGTGGGGAAAAAAGACATATGTCTCCTCAGATATTGGCCAATTACAAGAGTCCTCCCAGGGAAAACAGATTTCATGCTCCAGCACTTCCATATCATGGAGTAGCAGCTTCCTCTTAGAATTTCAGACTTCTCAAGCCAGTGAATTTTAAGCAAGCTATTGGCACCTATTCTTTTCCACCCCCAACCCCCTTTTTTCTTCTCTCTCTCTTTCGGAGGAAGCAGGGGAAGAAGGCATGGTCTCTTGGCAGCTGTGATTCAGCTGTGTCCTCTACAAGCCAGGATGAAGAATTTGGAGAACATTTTAGAGATGTCATTTACAAACAAAAATTATTGGGCAAACAAAGATATGAGCCTCTTTCAGCCTGTACTACTTCTGTGTAATAAATATTTTTAACCCAGTTTATTTCAGCAACTACAACCCATATATTTCCTCCGTCGTAAAGGACTCTTAATTTACTAGAACCAGCTATTTGAGGATGGTAACTGTATTTAAGGCCGCCTACATACTGCTAAAGCAGGACAAGGCAATGATATTCTACCCTGACTCCTGACAGAGTTCAAAGCAATACCATAAAGGAGAGAAACAAAACATCAAGGGCATTTATCAAGCGCCTATCCGCAGAGTACTGTCTGAACTGGGCACATGCAAGAATTTTCATTGTCTCTTTCCTCTCCAAGAATTTCATCTCTGTTTTTACAGGAGAACACAGGATTCCACGCTTTCTAAATGTCCATTCATGTAAAACAAGAAGCTTTAAAAAATGTGAGGAGTTGTAAAAGATTCTCAGGCTAGTGTACAATTCTCCACCCAGGATAGGAATGTCCTCAAGTCTCAGAACAGATGGCCCCTCGACATCTGCTTCGAAACATCTCAATCCTTCATCTTCAGAAAAGCCAGGACCACTGAGACATCAATGGGATTCCTCCAGTTTGGCTTTGAAATCTTTTGATTATTGCAATGGAATGGCACTTGCAAGAAATTAGATCCTCCCACGGCTACGCCTTTCTGCGTGGAACACAACTTGAAACTCCAGAATTGGAAAAGAAATCAAGGATCATTGAAGCAGAGATCATCTTTTATTTTAAGTCAGACCACACTTTACACTGGTTAAGCTGACAGTCTACAGGGATGTATGTGTCTACAGGGGTGTATCTGCAACGAAATAAGCATTTCATGAACACCAACCACTCTCCCCTACTGAACAAACTTTTTGTAAAGAGAGAATGAATTCCACTGGTTTATTATTGAAGCTGGTACAAACTTTGTAATTTTTTGTTTCTATCCTTTTTAATGAACTGAAAAACATTTTTTTATAAAAATAAAAACAACAAATGCTAATAAGGAACTAGAAGGTAACAGAAACTTCAGTAATGGTGGTCTGACATCTCACAGACCACAAATGGGAGAAACGTGAAGGTTCTTCGGCCATTATGAAGGACTGAAGAGAGTGAGGCATGCAAACTAAGACACGAGCTATTCTAACTATATCTGCAATGTTAAGTAAGATAACTAATCACAGAAAAAGGGCAATTTTCTTCCAACTCCTAGTATGAAGGCTTCAGAAGCAGACAGATTGTTCTCATGGTTTACATAAGATATGGCTCCCAAACTCTTGCAGACATTTAATCTGGTAAGAAGCTGATCCGGTGAGAAGTCCTTGGCATCATTTCTGAGTGGGTCTTTAGGAGATAATTCCTGCGAAAGAACTGGTTATATTGACAGAGCTAGGAGTACCCACTCTCTCTGCATCCTAGGTTGCCCTGTGATCCCTCCGCACTCCTTCCCGTTGGGGAACGTTCTAACCTCGTATATACACTAGCAGCCAGATAGCAAACCAAGAGAGACATGCTATCCTATACCGGTACCTCCACAAGTGTGGGCATAAGGAAACCTGCTTTAATAAACAGCTTTTGGTACGTATTTTGTTTTACTAATAACAAGCGGACTATTATAAACTTTGAGATTTTCATGTAACTCAGAATGGAACGCCGGCTATTTCATCAGTCCCCTCTCTCAGTGTTGCCTGGGGGTTAACTGAATCTCCCAGATTCAATCAATGACGAGTCTCTCCAACTACTACGCCCCTTTCCCACTACAACAGTTCTTCTCTAATGCATGCTATCCTCTAACGTTTATTGTTCTGCTTCTCTGTAATTTTTTAAATAATGTGCATAAATGAAATTGCTGAAGAGTGAAAGTTTTTAAAGATAGCAGATATTGTATATCATTTATCTAATTTTTAGAAAATGAATCAAGTAGGTGAGAAGTCAGATTGCTTTGCCATTGCTCATTTGTAAAACTCATTTTCTGAAAGAGATTAGTTCTTTTGTTGCTCTGTCCAGTTAACCCAATGAAATAAAGTCATTTGTAAGCTTTTCTAAATGTGATATACAGAATATGAGAAACCCAACACTTCAGGAAAAGATTAAAAGTTTAAAAAGAAAGAAGTAAGTAACCACAGTACTTTAATACAACCACATACTATATATAGACTTGGCAGATGTTAACTTGACTTCATGCTGATAAGCATTTCATTTAATTTTGTTATTTAATATTCATAAATATTAATTTCTTCTGTTTTCCCTTAATGTGAAATTTTAATGTAAACATTTGATTTCATTTAAAACATTTACTCTCATCTTGTGACTCAGGACAGTGAGATGTAGACAAGTGGAAAGCAGAACAGTTTTACTGAAGAGCCAGGAAATCTGCCCTCTTTGCCAGAGTCAACTAGGATCTTGGGAACAGTGGAAGAAGAACTACCTTGCCCAGGCCCAGCAAGTGTTACTAAAGCTGGTGCTCCTGATTTTTCTCTTACAAATCACATTTACTTTGCACTCCCTTGATCCCATAATTCAAGATTTGACACGGTTTGGCAGCAAACACAGACAACAGGATTGACTCCCTACTTATCACTGTCCAAGCCTCCTCCTTAGTAACCTGAGACTTTCCCAATCAAAAGATTTCTACATTAATAATAAAAGAAAAATAATTCATTCTCTATAAATTCTGGTTTTTATTCTTGAGAAAAACTAGAGTGAACTATCATATATAACTTATGCTTCCTGTCCAAAGCCACCTGACAATTAACACATTCAAAGAAAGCTTTGCTTTTTAATGAATAACAGTTAACTATTACATTAATAAATGCAGATTTGTATTCATATTTCAGTAGTGAAAAACAGTTGTCATTTGAGAAATACAATGAGAAAAACCCATATTGTCACAAATCAATCCTATGAAATACTTTAGTTAATGTCCATTTCCCTTCTAAGAGAACCTAACTCTCAGTACTTTCAAGAAGCAAAGAGGAGGCACAAGAACCCACAATGTGAAAGGGGAGTGTGCTTTAAGATAACAATGTGAAAACAACAAATATCCTACCTTCATTTACACAGTATCCCTCACAACCAAGCAAAAAAATCTCAATGCTTATACACTCAGATATAATAACCTATGTGATTCAGGTTCTCTCTCTCTCTCTCTCTCTCTCTCTCTCTCTCTCTCTCTCTCCCCAGCTCCCACACGCATTTCAAATAAATATTCAAAATAATTAAAAATACAAAATGAAAAATCCCATTCATATATATGTATATCATATATATTATTATGATAAGACAAAAAGATTTGTTCTGCTACTGCTACATTTGTGATTTTCTGATGATTGGGATTCTATATCTGAGGGCTGTAATTTCTTTGTAAATGACAAAGCTCCCCGAATCTAGTCAATCATAAAGAATTCAATCCAATAAACATTTATTAAAATACAAGTTATTCAAATCATAGGTTAGCAGTACAGAAACAATGTTGTCATAAATGGGACCAGAGAAATTTGAACAAATAGTTATAAAATGAGAAATACCATGCACACAGACAGACAACTGAATAAATGCTTTAAAAGGGCTATTTTTGCTTATGTGGCTGGTAAAGTCTTCATAGAAAAGTAAAGCAATAATGAAAACTATCAAACAAAGAAAACGGCAAGTACAAAGAAGAAACACTTTAGCACCATTAACTTTGTGGCCAGTATCCAGTTTCAGAAGAGAATGCTAAGTGCCAGAAGGAAAACAGCACTCAGTGAAGGCTGGATCCACATGAGGAAAGTATCATGAATTCACCTGCAGCTGAGGGATACTACTGACACTGGCGTTTCAAACAGACCACATCAGCAGCAGTGCAAAGAATGAACTGCACAGGGACACACAAACCAGACACAGACAAGATCTGAAGAATTCTTCAAAATTCCAGAAAAAAAAGGAAATTCTAATAGTTTGGTTGAGAGCTGAGAATACAGATCAAGCAACGTATAAACCAGATCTAGAAGCCTGCATGTGGCCTATCTATAAAGCAGCAACTATCTCTGTCCTTGGTGGTTGTGCCATGGTCCTTCTCCCAGCTCTGCCCCAAATCTGCCCAAAGTACAGACCCCAAAAAGTGGTGCTGGTAGCTTCAGGAGCTCTGTCCCTGCAATGCTGGTGGGAGAACTGCTCTGACTTCCTAGCTCCCAGCCTCAGCCCCAGCCATTGCAAGCATTTGGAAAATGAACAAAACGATAAGAATTCTGTCTATCACCCTGTCTGTTTTTCAGTCTCCCTACATTTCTTCGCAAGATATTTAAAAAAGGCAATGCTACACAGTGGTATATTAAAGAACTCATATTTGTGTACTATGGGAGAAAGTAGCATAAAGCTATAAACTTGAAAGCATCATCTCTTAATTAAAAGTAATTAAATATTCAATAGGTTGTCTTATATTTCCTTCAGATTCCAAATTAAAAGACAAGGTATAGATATATAGAATATACACACTACAGATATGCACATACCCAAATGAATGTATTCCTGCACACTTATGAATAAGGCAGGTTTTAAGATATTTTAGCAGTACTTCTTTCAGATGGTTAGGATTATAAGCTCTGTTGTATTTTCCAAATTTTTTTTACCATTTTTTTACATTAAAGATTTTATATACACATATATATGTATGCAAATATACTAAGATGTATATTCTTTTTAAATTACAGAAAATTACTTTGTGAAAGTCAAATGAGAATGCTAACATTCCCAGCAGAAATTGAAAAGGGCACAATGCTAAAATGTCCTTGCCTGAATTACAAGGGGCAGAAGAAGAGAGAGGAGGTAAATGGGGAATATTCATCACTTAGCTGGTATAGGCTGGAAGCAGCAAAATATCATTTCGAATACCAAATGTGAATTAAATCCTAACTCAATCCCATTACACTTACCTAGGTGCCACCATGTGGTGTTCAAAATCCCAACAAATTAACAAAGACCAAGTTTCCCTGCCTGATGCTGCCTTAATCTTATCTTTGGTCAATGCAGCATCAATAGAAACAGGCTATGCTTTCCCTTCCCAGATTTTACTATAACACTTAGGTGTAGGTGTGGCAACTGTGTAAGCATTTCCAACTATTATTTCTTCTGGGAATCACAGAAACCAGGCCCAGGACCTGGACTGGCTAATATCTGCAACACATCCATAAACACTATACTTCACAGACATGGTGATCTCAGGACTTGTAATTTAATGATTTTTTAATTTTTTTAAAATTTTGAATTATGTGGTACATTTTTGTATAGGTTGGGATACCCCCCAAACTCCCACCCCCGTCACATTTTTCCCATTTTGTTACAATAGTGTAGTCCTTCATAAGGAATTGTAATTCAATCAGTGTCTTATTTAAACCAGAAAAATCATGCATAATTTCATACACACACATAGGTAATGCAAAGCTTTAGTAGAAAAGAGAAGTAAACTTTTAGGTAGCAGGCAAGCAGCATAGATATTAAGATGCCAGTGTGTCATAACTGAGGACCCCACTTGATTCTTCGATGCTGATCCCCAATTCCAGCTCCTTGCTAATACACGATCGGGGTGGCATCAGCGGATCAGGGAATACCTGGATTGCATTCCCAGCTCCGAGCTCCAGCCCTGGGCCAGGGCCAGGGCCAGCCACTGTGGCATTTCCAGAATGATCCAGTAGAGGTGATTCAGTCTGTTCTCTCGCTCTCGTTCTCACTCTGTCAAAAAACTAACTGCTTTTTTAAAAATTAAGTATATGTAGGTATAAAAACTATTAAATCCATTAACTCTATACATAATGTATATTTTCCATGAACATTTTTAGAACTTTGATAATTCTGACTAAGACAGCCTCAGAGATAAAATACAAAATGAGTCATTTCTAAAGTCATACAAAACGAAACAATAGAAGTGAAATTATAACTTCAAAATCCTTATATCGATAAATCAATTCTCAACACACCCTTTCCCAAAGATAGAAAATGAAACAGCAATACCTCCAAAGAGAAATCTATATACTATTTGTTCACTGAAAACATGACGGCTAATAATGAAAATTGAAAAATAGACAATAACATTGCAATGGAAATCATGGGAGTCATTTGCTAATACTAAGAGATAAATATCGATTTGACACCGGAAAGCGAATGGACCTACCACTATAATAAACAATTCTGACTTTACCAATCAAAAAACATTTAGTAATTATGCAGTAAAACTCAGTTTTCCATTTTAATTTCTTTATTAACAAGAAAATTTCTTTGATCATAATATTTTTGTCACTTAGTCCATCTTTGATTTTTGCATTCCTAACAATGTTGCCATGAACACATAGGTTTCGCTTCATTCCTGAAGTACAAGCATGATGCCAAGGGAAATCTCATATGCCTGGTAGCAAGGATGTAACCCATAAGCCTTCACTCTCAGCAAGTCTTTGTCTGTCACTCTCCACAGAATACAGCATATTATTTCCCAAGTAGACTGAGAAAGAGGAAGCGAAAGCAAAAAATGCCCATTTATTTCTGAATTGCCTTCTCTTTTCTTTGTAAGAAAATAATGCTTTAACATGCAGGGATGGTTTTTAGCGTGCCATAAGTCTCTATGTCATATTCAGATATAACTAAAACATTATTACCAATACCACAATTAATTACTCTCATAGAAAGTTATGGTTATTTAACAACCATCAGGTACTTTCTTCAAACACCCTCATCTCAAAATTCAAAATGCTCCAAAAAAAAAAATCTATCCTTTAGGAAAACTGTCGTTTAGCCAGAGACCACATTTCTTGTCAAAAACTCTACATTCTTTATATTCAAAGTTCATGAACCCCAAACTGTGTCTACTGCGTCCATGTCCTGAGCACCTTCAGCAGCAAAACACTTTGAACCTGAGTAGCAAGAGCTACTAGATCTGACCAGGCTAGAGCTGACCAGGGCAAATCTCATCTCTGCCAAACTCTATAGCCTGCATCCGGTGTCGGACCCTTTACAAAGCTGTCATTCCCTCTGCCCGTTCCAGTCTCTGATTCCTGCCCCTACTCAGAAATACTTTCCTGTAAAGATTCCCTGTACCTCTGTGAAACACTTTCTCACGTCATCACGTCACACCACCCCACAACATAATTCATCATTTGTCTTCCTCTTCTAAAATTTTTATCAGAAACTTAAAGGTATCAACAATCTCAAAGTATCAACAAGTAATTAGCAATCAAAAATCAAGTAAAATCCAAGTTAGCACCAATTTTTGTCTAACTGTTGGAATCTTACAATAAGATACTCATGGTAGTAAAAAAAAAAAAACCTTTGAGGACAGAGAGCCATTATCTGAAACATAAGACTCAGTCTATTCAATCGATGCAATGAAGAGTAAAAAAAGATATTGTGGATTTTGCCACTTTTTTCCAAATAATGGAGGTGAAGACGGAAGACACAAGTCCAACAGCAAAGCAGTATGAGGACTGCTGAGGAAGACTGCAGGCTCTCAGCGCCAGGACCGAGAAGTCAGACAGACCTGCTCTAACAGGGGAGACCACAGCTCCATAAATCCAACCAAATGCCGTTCAGCCTACAACAACAACAAAATGCTTAGGAAAAATATCTGTTACTCAAAAACAAGTTACTCCTAAAAGAAGCCAAAGAAGGATCCAATAACTGTGCCTCTGAACTTTCCAACCTCAATCCCTCCATTGTGGAAACCCACAAAGTTGCTTTAGGCAGGTGTGAAATGCTTCGTAATAGATACTTAGGACCAAAGCCCAAAGAGCCCCTAGCAAAGACATGACTATTTGCACTACTGAGAATAAAGGGATCCAACTAGGTCAGGACAGGTGTTTAACAGTTTGAGTCCAGGCTTGGGACACCCACCTCCTATACTGAACTGGCTGGTTCAAGTCCAGCTCTTCACTTCCTTCCCAAATGCCCTCTAATGCATGGCCTGGGAAGCAGAGGAAAATAATTATGTGACCTGAAATCCTTTCAACCTAGTGGAAGAGCTGGATGAAATTCTGACATCCCGGCTTTGGCCTGGTCCAACGCTGGCCACATCAGCCATCTGGGAAGCAAACCAGCAGGCAGAAGATCTTGTTCCCCTTGGTCTCCTTCTCTATAGCCCTCCCTCTGTCTCTCTCCCCCACCTTTTAATCAAAATTTAAAAGGTTTTCAAAAGGTTTGAAAACAGTCTTGCTAGCAAAAAGCTAAAGGAAATATGTTTCCATCTTTGCTCTGAACCAACTGTTCATTTTTACCTAATAAATATCTAATTACCACCTCCTACATACAAGGCCCAACAGTACATATCTGGAATAGTCTCCCCGTGGCTCTTAGAGGGCTTACAGTTTATAGTATCCTGTGCTGATTTACAGCAGAAACCACAATCAAAACCATGTGAGAGCTTAGAGAACAGCAGCGATGCATCTGGACATTTCCCATTTATGATAAGGAAGAACTCCTGGAACTGAAGGCACTGAAATTAAAATGCAAAACTTTACTTTGCCAACTGAAGCTGAAGGAAGACATTTAAGTTGTGCAGATAGTGTAGGACAGAAAGCCACAGTTTTTATTTGGGAAAGCATGCATTGCGTAGCTTGAACTTAAACCAGGAAAATGGTGGCAAATAAAGAAAGAAAGTGGGGCACAGTGTCATAGCCTAGCGGCTAAAGTCCTCGCCTTGCATGTGTCAGGATCCCATGTGGGTTCAGTCAGATTCATATCCTAGTGGTGCCACTTCCCATCCAGCTCCCTGCCTGTGGCCTGGGAAGGCAGTGGAGGACAGCCCAAAGCCTTGGGACCCTGCACTCGCCTGAGAGACCCGGAAAAAGCTCTCCTGGCTTCTTGGCTTCAGATCGGCACAGCATCGGCCGTTGTGGCCACATAGGAATAAATCAGCAGATGGAAGATCTTTCTGTCTCTCCTCCTCTGTGTATATCTGGCTTTCCAATAAAAATAAATAAATCTTTAAAAAAAATAAAAAAAAGAGTGGAGGGCTAATTTAAGCAAAATCACCAACTCCAGACAAAATGCTAAAATCTGACCTGTACATCTCAAGACAATCAAGTCATTTGTTAACTCAGCGGTTTGCCTTCACCTCCAGAACTTCAGTTTCACCTTTCCAAAATCACTTTCTAGTGATCTGTACAAAATAATCATACTTCTTAAGAATCTTTAAATCAGTCTTTATGAAATCAGGCCCGTTTTTACTAATGCCATTTTTAAGCAAATAAAAATCTGCTGAATTTTTAGGCTATCAGTTGCTTATCAAGCAACAAAGTTTAGAAGTAAACAAATTTCATCAAACAGGATTAAGTCAGAAAGTACCAACTTAGCATTACTGAATTTTGCAATCTGGAATTGAAGAAGGTGACAAAACAGAGCACGGGGAGATGAGTGCTCAGACCCTTCCCACAGATATTTTAAAACAATATTGGTGATTGTGGCAGAGTGTCTAAGTCAATTTTTCAAATAAGTGAGAATAGGAAAGAATCGGAAAATAAGAAAAGTATCAATTGTTTGAGGGTTTCTCCCAATTAAGAAAAAAAATCTGTCTTCCCCAGCAGGTGTTGGTGGTATTCTGAATGTGGACCATTCTTACTGTAGTTAAGTGGTATCTCAGTGACGTTTTATTTGAATTTCCAGGGAGCTTGAGCACTTTTTCATACGCCTGTTAGCCATCGGGATTTGTTCATTTGTAAAGTGTCTGTCCACTTCCCTTGCCCATTTCCTGAACTGGACCTACGGGCAGGCATAGTGGAAGTCCTGCAGAAATAAATATGTCCATAGGCAGAAACAGAGAGAAGCACATCCCTGTACGAGCAGTATAAGCAAGGTCTCAGAGCGAAACAACAGATAAGCCCCTTCATTCTTGAGAAACACCTCCAAGTCAGTACGGTGGACTTCTGAGGGTCTAAAGACACCTACTCAAAGATTGAAGGGCAGAACAAAGGGGGCAGGGAGAGGGAGTGGAAATCCCAATGCATACTAAACTGTGTCATTAAATAAAGAATAAAAAAAATCTGTAAACACACAACAAAGACTCAAAACTTGCTGAGGTAAGATTGTGTGTGTGTGTGTGTGTGTGTGTGTGTCTTAAAATTTTTATATTATTCTATTCTATTTAAAAGAAAACAATCTTCTCTCTGCTGGTTCATTTCCCAAATGCCCACAGCAGCCAAGGCTGGCCCAGGTCAGAGTCAGGAAATTGGGCTCCAGCTGGCTTCCTCTAGGATTACAGGAATCCCAACATTTGAACCATCATCTGTTGGGATGTGTCTTAGCAGGCAGCGGTAATGCAAGCAGAGAAATCAGTACCCAAACCAGCAGCACAATATTTATACCAAGAGGCGACTTAACTAGTTAAGCCAAATGCCCACCCCAAGAACAGGATCTGTGCAAAGCACTTAAAATACTTTCATGACATTCACACTTGCAAACTCTTAATTCACTTCAAGAAGGACTCAGTAACCACACAGAATACCCCTAAATTGTGGATCAATAGTCTAATTAGTCCTGTGTTTGTGTTTCTCCCAGAATCACAAAGATCAGCATATAATAAAGCAGTCATAGGATAATTATAATGACATAATTACCATCAAATCATATTTCATTAAGTTCTCTGACAAATCTGATAAAATTCTGCCTTAGATTGCCTGTGGCATAAAGAACCAAGGTTTGGTTACTTTTTTGGCAGGTTATAAAAGTAACTTGTTCCTGTAAACTAACCACAGATGAATCATGCGGCTAGGCCCATTCAAACAAGAAAACACACATTGCTAAGCAACATACAAAGACTCTCCTACCTTAGCGCCCCAGCCCGCAACCAGGAGCCAACAGAGCTGCCTTGTACTCTGTACTTAGAATTCCCCTGGCTATACTCACTTTTGATGTTGAATAAATGAGCGTCTTGATAACAAGCTGGGTTTAATTACTCACAATGCATTACTTTTCCCTTTGCACATCATTTTTATCTTCCAAGGTATGAATTTTATGTGTATATTTCTATATACACAAGGTATGTACACAATGATTCTGACATCTTTCCACTATTCTATATTTCTACTTCCTTTCCTCCTCTCTCACAAGCAAATAAAACTTATTTTCCATGGAAGATGTGACTCCTTAGGACATTTCCAAGGGTCACAATACTGAATGGATAAAGAGAGCACATCTCAGAGAAAGACAAAGGAAGCCAATTCACAACAAGAGAGGAAGCAGGGAGACAGTGACCTTGTGGGGTCTGTGTCTCACAGCCCTCTTCCGAAGTGCTCCGGCATCCCTGACCTTCCCACCGTAAGGTGTCCATTAGTCACTTCATCCCTGGATGCCGGCAGCTTCCCCTGTGTCTTCGCATACAATCAATAGATTTTTAACTAGTCCTTTACTGGTCCCATCTGTTAAGGTATGTCGGAATACTTGTTTTCTCAAAGAATTTCAAGGATTTGTTAATGTTTCACAGATGTCTTCATTAGAAAAAAAAACTGAGCATTTCTGCTCTTTAGAATTATTTTAAAACACAGAATAAAACATGAAGTTATCGACATAACAATGCAGTCAGTCACTGATAGAGTACCACACCAAAACTAAAATGTTTTCAAGCAATTCTTTGTTTCCTACTCTAAACAGTTCCAACTCAAGGCTACCATACTCTCAGCCTTAAACAGGCTCAGTTCTCCCAGAAATGATAAGCAACATGATCTTTTCTGATCACCTAAATTAAGATATTTTGCTAGAAAATAAATCAGAAAATCCAATTTTCTGCTTTCAAAGAGACATGGTTTCTGATTTTCTTTCTTGTTCTTCATGTAGCACCTGTCCACAGGTCAGTAATACAGCAGCTGTGGTTCTTAAGGCAGTTAAACTGTTCTGAGTCTCTTCCCATATCCCAGGAAAAGTCAAACTAAACATTAAAAATCTTACAAAGCAACTAAACCCTATCAAATAAAGAGGAATTTCAAAGCCCTCTGCTTGAATGTAAATATTTTTAACTTTGCTTTTATTTAACAAGCATACAGTAAGAGAATGAAAAAAGGCAGACAGACCTCTCCCACCCAAACAATCACTATGCAAATACTGGCAAGTGCTTAGATCATACCTGCAGAAACAGAGACACAATTCAAGCCTGTCAACAGCAGAGCCAACACTGCTGCCTCCCAGCTGCCTCCCCGGGACTACACTGTCAGAAAGCTGAGAACGAACCCAGGTCCTCCCTTGTGGAACATTAGCTTCTAATTATTAGGGTAAAGACTCATCCTCGAGAACGTATGTTTCTAAGAATATAATAATAATAAAATCACTATTAGTTTCATGACAATAACATGTATGCAAGTAGATAGGATCAAATCGTTATTTCAGAGCAGCAATAACTCATAAATAAACTTAGGCCCTTTCAAAACAACTTTGTATCATAACATTTTGGTTTGGGGCATTCTCCACTTAAAAACTATTTCTTTAATTCTTCAGGCCATAAAACCAAGAGATACAATAATAACTCTACATTGTCAATGTATTTGAAGCAGTTTAAAATACTCTTACAAAAATCACAACCAATAAAACCCTACAATGCAAACATAGCTAAGGTGTGAAGATGGAGTGCAGGGAGCAAACAGCAGCCACTAAACAGTGTGTAAGACACAGAAAAGCTTTTTTGGTTGTTGTTTTGTTTTTTATTCCGTTACACAGTTTTGTAGGTCTAAAGCCTCCCTCTTCCTCCCTGTCCCCTCTTTCTCCTCGTCCCCTCCTCCCATTGTCTCCCAGATTTTACAATCCTATAGCCCTGCAGCTGTAATCTCAACTCCACCTTCCTGTTCTTTACCTGTGTTACATCTCTATAGATACAGGCAATGGTAGAGAATCTAGTATCTTGTAGCCAGGTTAGCGTTAAACATCTTTATTAAGGGCCTTCTTTTATTCAGGAGTAAAGATGCATATCACAGCTGTCTGTTTCCCAGTACTCTGTTTTCCATTATCCTGTTCACTTAGGAGATGACAAGTGTATACTTGTTTACCTGTATATCCTTTTGTTTTGTATTCTGGATGAAAGTTGTTTTGTATGATAAAGAACATATGTTATTTCCCTTTTCGGATTGGCTTATTTCACTGAGCACAATGTACTCCACGTGGGAGATACAGGAAGTTTTAGGCAGGCTTGTTCTATCAAATCAGTGTGGGCCAGAGCGAGGTTAAAGCTCACATCTCTCAACCAAGCAGTCTTTTATGCAAAAGTACACAATTCCTAGCTGGAAGAATTAGGCTAGCAAGGAAACAAGTAAGTGACTTGTGCATGAGCTCAAAAGGATCCATCTCTTTTACTGCTGGGACCAAAGAACTTATGGAAAGCAGAAAAAGTCAGAGGAAATGCCAGCTCTGGCATTCCGCCACCCTTCAACTCTGAAGCCAGTAAGTATCTCCTTTGGCCCAAATGACTGAAGCGAATTCTTTCATGGTCACCTCTCTTCCAGAGAACATGCTGTTTAAACTTGTAAGCGCCAGGTTGTCTCAGACTACTTAATTCCTTTACCTCAGAAGCATCCTTGACGTCAAGGGTATTTCCACATATCTGAGTTTATGGACCACTAAGAATGAAAGATACCAACAATTAAATAGTGATTAAATGCTAAGCTATTTCCTGATTCCAGAGAGACTAACATGTGAATAAAAAGTGTGCGTATTTTAGAATCAAATAACTAGAGAAAACTGACATCAGAGAGCTAACTGCTGGCTCTATGCCTGCAGGTCCCTTACATTCAAACCTTCACAACCGTAATTACCACAGTCACCTCAGCTTAGTTTCATATCACCTCAGGCTCTACTGGCGATAAACTGGCTTACTAGAGGATAGATGCAGCTCAGGAATCTCTTCCTAGTCGCCAGTCCATCCCAGGTCATCTGAAGTCTACACAACACTACCAGAAACATGCTGGCCCACCCTTATCAGGAAGCTTCCACACATGACTACTCACCCACGGAATGTTAACTGCAGTGCCCAGGTCTTCCACCACTTCGACTCTACATATTTATGAAGAAACATTGTAAACTAAGCAACTATCCCAAAATGCTTCACAGAATATTTGCACATTTTCCTGAAAGAGGAGATGTCATAGTGTGTGCTCTGCTGCTCTGTGGTTAGCCCATTTTTGGGACCCACAGCTCACATTGGAACGCTCACATTCAAGTCCTGCTTCCGCTTTTAATCTTGCTTCCTGCCAATCTGCACCTGGAAGGCAATAGGTGATGGTTGCAATCCTTTAGGTCCCTGCTACCCACATTTAACTTCTGAGTCCCTGCTTCCTAGCTTTTTTCTAGCGCAGCCCCAGTTGTTGGGGGCATGTGGAGAATGAGTCAGGTGCAAGGAGCTCCATCTGTCCAACCACAGTGTGTGTGTGTGTGTGTCACACTACCTCCAGTTCCTGCACATTCTAGTTCCTTTGCTCAGGATGCAATTCCAACCCATGGCCCCCATTGTACAGTAGCACCCATATTAATCAAATTTGCCTCTTTTTTAAAAAGCCCACTTCAAAAAGCAATTCATTTTTTAAAAACTTCCGTTACAGTCCACAGGTCCTGAGATAAAATGAGCATCACCCAGAGAACATTGATTCTAGATTTCTTTCATTTTTTACTACCTTCTATTAAAACTATTTTCTAGTATTTTATTCAATCTGTGTAACCCTGATGAAAGCAAGGTCTGGGCCTTGTTCCTCTCTTTCTTCTTCTCAGCACCCAACAGTGGGCTTTAATAATTTCTTGAATGAAAATTCAAATTTAGTCTGATCCTTACAACTTCTTATAACTCCCTATGACCCTGACCACACAGCAAGCTCCTTCAAATGTTCTTTGCTTTGGAAAAAAATAATGAATAAAAGAGTCAGCAATTCCAAAACTCACTACATTTTTTAAATCATGTAGGAACAAAACCTGACAATTTCAGAAGGCTGTAGTTTTTAAATTCACTCAGTATTTTCTCGCGTCATCTTGTCATTTGCAACTAAAACAAAATGTTTTAGAATTAATGTTTTAAAGGAGGTGGTGAACATAAAAGAACATTTGTTCCTGCATAAAATAACCTTATAAAGTCATTTTTTTCCTTGATTTACCTGAAATTAAATACACAATGTTCTTACTGCAAGTATGAACTGTCAAGGAAACATTTTTCTTTTTTTATAACAAACTGATACATTCCAATGATTCCAGAGTCTGTACTTTTCCTGGTACTTATGAATTTCAATTTTACTGTAAGAGATCATCTAAGATTTCAGCACAAGTTCTATCAAAACCAAAAACACCAAGAATGTTGAAAGCGTACGACCTTCTGGTATTTTTCCCCAACACATGTTCCAATCTGCATTAGTATTGAATGGGCATGCGGTTGAGGGTATCAGCTAGCATTGGTTATACTAACAGAAACAAAACAGTTAATACTGTCACCTACTAGGTGCTTGAAAGTACTTATGTCTTTTATACTTGATACTTCACTTTTACACATAACAATGTTTGATCAATCTACCATTATAACCTCCATAAGTAACAAAATCTGGGAAAATGTGATGTGATCCAGACGAGGTCACCGAGCTGGCAATGTGAGGTTCAGGGTTTGCACCCAGGGTATCCCTTCAAACCTGCATTCTCAGCCATCAAGCTCTCTTGCTTGCCTTTTGTTAAAGCACATAAGAGCCACTGTGTAGCTACACTCATGGTTGGAGGGCCACTTATATCAGCTGGCATTCTTCTTGTCATTGCTGACAGTCTGAAGATATTTCAAGATACTGGAAAGCATTAATATCTGTTCTTCTCAGGAAAGTGAAATGTGTTTTAGGAACAAGACAATAAAAAATATGAACAAAACATAATGACTCTTTTAAGTACTTTTGCTTTTCTCCCAGTGAAAATTTTCAACAATGCCTAGACGGCTGGCTCATGCTCAGCCAATCTTTCCTCAGCCGATACAAGCCATTCCCTATCAGCCAAGACACATAAAACAATGTGTGATATAGTAGCCTTTATTACGGAGAGTAACACACTATATTGCAATTTGTGGACATTGCATAAGAACAGATTACTTTTCTGAAAAATCTGATAGAATCATTGGATTAGGAGTCAAAATGATCCCATTCCACTGAAGATTAGTTCCTGTAAGTTCCGTACGAGGTCTAACCTAAGCATTGTACCCTCAGCCTTAGAGATGGCAAATTTTAACAATATAAATACTCAGACAATTAGACTACTAAGATCTTAAATCTTCTATTGCCTATACTAACATGAAAGCACAGGTGTAAGTACCCTGAGATCAACAACGACAATGCAGTGATCCTGGAAAACAGTTCCCACAAACAATGGAAGACGGAGCTGACAACACAAAACACAGTGACCAAAGGGATGCGAATGGAGTCAGGACAGAAAACGCCAATGTGAAGACCAACAGCTAAGGGTTATTACAGGGAAGCACTCAACATGTACAGAGTATACAACATAGAAGAAACATTTAGGAAGCCAAGAAGTATGGGACAGATTTTAGGAGATCATTTTCATTTTATAATGAATACTTATCCTCAAAATTGGCAACAAGATTTAACTTCAAACAAATGCCTTGGGGACAATTACCTCAATAACTAGCTAAATCTTTACCCTAAAAATAAGTAGGGCACCCAAAATGAATTTCTGTTATCAAATCCAATTAGAATACATTGTTTAAGAGAATTTTGGAGTTCAACTCCAGGTTGTGCTGCTAGCAAGATATAACGTGAGCCAAGCCACTTAGCTTCTGGGTATGTCAAGCCAATAGTGTCGTGACCCACAAAAAGAGCAACATGTTGGAACTGTTTGTCTCTCGTTTCTAATTTTAGGTGGTTGTCCTCTCATGATGCTCATTGTTAATGTGGCTGACGGGTTGTTTTGCTCATCTTCCTCGGGAATGGCTCTTTCTTGATTTTGTTTTGGTGTCAAATACAATTATTTTTGTTGTGACTTTTAACTGTTTGCAATTCTTATTCATTTGTCTGTTTTTCCATAAGTCCTTGTGATTCATTAATAGATCATCCATAAGAGACATTTTGACTATTTGTAAGCACATGATGTTGTAAGTGCCCCTTTCAACAGTTTTTGCTACATCTCACAGCCATCGATGTTCTTGTTTCTATTGCCATTTCTTCAGCACCGCATGGGTCATGCAGTAGCATCAATTCCTACAAGAAGTTTTTTGATTTCCTTTTTCACCACTTCAGCAACGCATTGGTCATTCCGTAGCATGTTGTTTAACTTCATGTTGATGTAAACATTCTGTTTTTCTCCCTGTGGTGGATTGTGTTTTATGGCTCTGTATTTATGGGGATGTTCAGACGTGCAGACACAGTGTAGCAGTCTCTCTGCATCCAGACCAAAGATGGACTCCCAGTGAAACAGTTGAACATATCCTGATACTAGGATGCTGGACTCTCTGACATTGTTTATGCATACAATGTTAGGGAACACTTCAATAACAAAATGATGGACTTATGATTATTTATGGAGGACCACCCATTGTAATACTAGAGAGGAAATCAATAAGGGAGGGAGGAAACTTGGAGAGGGGAACAGGCAATCCCAGAGTCTATGGAACTACACCATAAAATAATAATAATTGAATTTGCTCATCTACAAAAGACAGTGAGTAATAGTTGATCCTAAGGCTTCCTGCTGGATCATAAATGCAGCACCAAACTTCCCACAATTCTATTGGGCTTTTTCTTTTCTTTCCTTTTTTTCATTCCATGATACATTTCCATATCACAGGAGTTTCCCCCCAAAAACCCCCTCTCTTCCCTCCCATACTTACTATTCCTTTTATTACAACAGTATAGTCCTTCAGCAATACTCACAAGTCCATCATTCTGATATTTAAGTGTATAATGACATTGTAAGTATAGGTAATGGTATAAAGTCCAGCATCCTATTGTTACAGTATATTTAACAGTTTCACTGGAGTAGAGATGCATGTTGCACTGTATCTTCACTTCCTGTTATGCTAGTCATCATTATATAGTTCTTCTAGGTTAATATATGTATATACATGTTTACCTGTATATCTGTTGATCTTGTATTTTGCATGAAGTCCCCCTTATATCAGAGAAGTTGTCATCTACGGCCATACCACCCTGAACACGCCTGATCTCAGAGAAAGCATGATATTTGTTCTGATTGTCATAAAGCACTACAGTGCACCATTTTTATGGCTACTGATTAACAAGGATTTGGTTGTTAAACCCTCAAAACAGAAATTGAAAAATCTCAAGGAAAACAAAAATACTTCTAATTTTCAAAAGAGATAGAGAAAACGTGTTACTATATAGAATCCCATGTAAAACATGGGATTCTTTAAACATGATTCATGTTTCTGAAAAGAAAAACGCTGTAATAAATTAAACCATTTTAAAACTGCTATTGCAATATTTACATCAAAATGAATTGCTGGCATGTGTGCAAATGAAATAGTGCAATTGAGAGTAATTCTTAAGCAATAAGGAGCTAAACGAATATAAGTTATTATTATAAAGGAATCCATTTATGGTTACATAGCAATCAGCTTTGACAATTTCAACACATTTTTATAAAACTGTAGAACCATTTAGGCTCATTACAAGACATAAGATTACCAGCTCTGATTCAAACCATACAAAAATATACCTATATATCCATCTTTTACTCCCAAGATGAATCTGTCAGGTGAGTCAATAATTCAAGATTTTCACCTAATCATTCTCACAAAAGGGTCAGCTGAGTTTATTTTGTTATACATGCTTATTTATTGGAAAGAGTTACAGGGAAAAAGGAAGGAGGCAGAGGGAGTGAGAGGAAGGAAGGAAGGAAGAAAGGAAGGAAGGAAGGGAGGGAGGAAGGGAGGGAAGGAGGGAGGGAGGGAGGGAGGGAGGAAAGGAGGGAGGGAGTGAGGGAGGAAGGAAGGGAGGGAGGGAGGGAGGGAGGGAAGGGGGGAGGGAGGGAGGGAGGGAGGAAAGGAGGGAGGGAGTGAGGGAGGAAGGAAGGGAGGGAGGGAGGGAGGAAGGAAGGAAGGAAGGAAGGAAGGAAGGAAGGAAGGAAGGAAGGAAGGAAGGAAGGAAGGGATCTTCCCTTGACCAAACAGCAGCAATGGCCAGGGCTGGACCAGGAAATTAGGAGATTCATTGGAGTCCCCTGAGATGGAAGTGACAAGTACACAAGCACTTGGGCCATCTTCAGCTGCTCCTCCTCTGCCACAAGTTGGATCACAAGTGTAGCAACTGGATTATGAAATGGCACTCACATGGGATACAAGTATCCCACTCTTTAAGACAGTCATTGTTTAAATATTTGTTTATTTTACTTAAAGATCTGAGTTACAGAGAAGAGACAGAAAGATACCTTCTATATACTGATTCTCTCCCCAAATAGCCAGAACAGCCAGTACTGGACTGATCTGAAGCTGGGAGCCATGAGCTTCTTCCAGGTCTCCCAAGCGGATGCAAAGGCCAAACACCTCAGGCCATCCCACACTGTTTCTCAGATCATTAGCAGGAAGTTGGATCATAAGTGGAGCACCAGGACTGGAACTGGCACCCATTAAGCATGCCAGTGCCACAAAGACTAGGCTGTATGCCACTGCAACAGTCTCTTACTTCTGGTTTTGTCTTTTGAACATAGGCATGATGTCTGAGATGAATCTAAAGCAATGTCATATTTATTATATCGTTATGCTGTATTACAAATCGACATATTGCAACCTAATTTAGAGAGGTGTATGCAATTTCATTTCTGTTTATATTATGAACTGGTATCTAAAATTTATTTTACTTGAAATTTGCTTCCCGAAGTCAGGATATAGTCATGCTACTACGTTTATTTTACCTTGCTTCCAAATCTAACGTTTTTATTCTACGCCCTTTTATTATTATCCACATCTCCAGATATTTTCTAATTATATTTTTAGATATTTGCAAGCAGTTTTGAGTTTGGGTATTTAGACATTTGCAAGTTTAGATATTTGCAAGCACATTTGCCCTTTTGAATTGGCACTAGGAAGATATTTAAGCACAGCAGTCGCAGAAACACAGTTCATAGCCAAACAGAGAAAATGTAAAAAATAGTTTATCTTGCCGGTTATTTGTGTAAAACCACTCTGCACCTCAAAGTAGACAGCTCATAGACGAAGCATTTATTCTAATCATAATTAGCCAGTAGCTGCAGTCACACTCACACTTTATCCATTTAGATGGCAATCTGGAATATGCATGGGCCCATCGTCACAGAAGACTGAGAGTCAGCCTTGAGACTCTGCTTCAGGTGAACTGAAGCACAGCAGTGCTTGCACCTCTCTGAAGCGATCAGGACACGACGGAAAACCATGCAATAGGAGCACAATTTCACTTTTGTGTCTTTCTTCCCAAGCAAGCTGGCCATGGATATACAGGAAGGCACACAGTACCTCCCTAAATCAACCTTTTACACAACTCATTATAGAGCATAACTAAATACTGCTGAACCTTTCATCTTATCTGGAATAAGGCGGAAAAATAGGGCAGCTGCACATGGTTGGGAGCCAAACCATAGCAGGCACCATCACTTGATAACTATGTAATCTTGCACTAACTGCTTAAACTCCTGAAATCTCAGCTTGCTGACTTATTATATCAGTCAATTTGCAGAACTTGATGAAAATATCAAATGAGACCCTCAACTTAGAGAATATGATATTTAAAGCGCTCAAATGCAACTAGCTGTTTCCAAAAAAGTCACATTTAACCATTAAGCTCTATCATGCTGCCTCATTTGAAAATTAGTATACAGTAAATTATTTTAAGAAATTCAAATGTTCCTCATCTGCAACCCTCCCCATTCTACTATGTTTATAATAAAAACAAGTAGAGTTTCTCCCCCAAAATTTCTATAGCTATGTAAAACAATGTAAAAGCTTAATATTTCTAAAATATTGTTTTGTTTTTTAAAGATTTTTTTTTATTGGAAAGTCAGTTTTACAGAAAGAAGGAAATACAGAGGAAAAATATCCTCCATTCATCTCTTCGCTTCCCAAGTAGTCGCTACACCTGGAGCCAAGCTGATCTGAAGCCAGGAGCCAGAACCCTCCCTGCAGGTCTCCCATATGGGTGGCAGGGTCCTAAGTCCTTTGTCTGTCCTCTACTGCTTTCCCAGGCCACAGCCAGGGAGCTGGAAGGAAAGTGAGCAGCCCATATACAAACTGGTGCCCATATGGGATCCTAGTGCATGCAAGGCAAGGACCTTAGCCACTAGGCTATGGTGCCAGGCCCTAAAAGATTGATTTGTAATGAAGATCCTCCTGACAAGGTCCAATATTATTAACCACACAAATGTTGGTCTTAGGAAAATAAAACGATCTGATTTAAGACATATTTCACAATCATTAGCAACGTGAATTTCTCTTTTTAATAATTTAACTACATTTGAATGGTAGAGAGGCATAGAAATAGAGACCTTCCATCTGCTGATTGACTCCCCCAAATGAGTACAACACGAATGCCAAAGCCAAGAAGTTTCTTTTTTCTAATTTTTTCTAATTTATGAATTATATGGTAGAATTCCATAGGGTCTGGGATTCCCCCAAAATTCCAACCCCGAACTGATTCTCCCATATTATTCAATAGTACAGTCCTTCACAAGCAGTCATAAGTCCATTAGTCTGTTATTTAGGTGTGCCCTGAAATTGCTGGCACAGACAATGTCAGACAGTCCAGCACCCCATATTTTAGATATCACACAGTGGCATTTTTCCCAAGAAGTTTTTGTGTTTTCTTCACCCGTGTGTTGGATATTCAGTGGCATTTTTTCGAATGCATGATGCTATAACATTTTTTTTTTTGCTTTAACTTCATACCTGTTGTTGACTTTGTTTTCATCCACAGTGTATCAGCAGTCAATTGGATTGGAAGTCAAGGAGCTGGTGTGCAAACAGGTGATCTTACAGGATGTGGGCTTCCCAACATCCTTACCCCGCTTCATGACACCTTCCTCTCAAGATTCCTTTAAAAACTAGAAATGGAGCTGCCATTTGACCTGACAGTGCCACTACTGGAGATATATGTTATCTCCAAACGATATGAACTCATTGTCAAAGAGATAGCTGCTCTACTACATTCACGGAAGGATTGTTTCTAGAAGTCAGGATGTAGAATCAAGCACAGAGTTATCCTCACATAAACGGATTTTTAAAATCCAGTAAGTAAACAACCACATATTTATTCAGTCATATAAAAATTGTGTAGTTTGCAGGAAAAATGGATAGAACTGGAAGACAATATTAAATGAAATACGTCAGACACAGAAAGACCAGTACCTCATATTCCCCCACACATATGCAAGCTAAAAAAAATATTCATTCTGAAAACAGAATAGTGATTACTAGAAGCTGCAAAAAGCTTGGGAGGGATAAATGGAGTCTGGATAATGGATCAAGTCGGCCAGATCTAATAACCTGCTGGTGTTCAGAAGCATGGCACGGGCGCTGGAATTCACAATAAGGTAAAACAGGAGCAGCGTGGGGCCTTCTATCCTACAGCAATCTCAAAAAAGACTTTTATCTGTACACGTTGTAAACATGTATTAAAATGATGCACTTTAGTAAAAAAAAAAAAGTTTGGCCATTGTATGAAAACAAATACTGGCTAGAAAGAAGTACTCAAATTATAATGAAAGCCAGTTGATGTATGCTTTCTGGTTCTTAAAAATGTGCTTAAAACCACAGCAGAAATCAACATCTGGACAACAGGATCAGAAGCTATTTAAGAAGAGAAGCCAACTACTTGGCCAGATTCTCCAGTCAAAAAACAAGAGAAAAAACACAACATAATACATCCTGGAGAGTAAAGGCAATCCTTCCATTTTATGCAAAAGGATAATGGAAATGTTACTCTTTGAAGTTGCAACAAAATTCTTGCAAATTAATTTTTGCATTGTCTTTTAAGGATCGATTGATTGATTGATATGAAAGTCAAGAGTTACCACAGAGTGAGAGAGACAGATTCCAGCTGTTAGTTCACGCCATAGATGAGTGGAATGGCTAGGGCTGAGCCACAGCGAGGACAGGTGCCAGGAGCTTCTTTGGGCTCTCCCACATGGGCAGCATGGTTTCAAACACTTTGGACTATCCTTCGCTGTTTTTCCGAGGCCATTAGCAGGGAGTTGGGTCAGAAAGGGAGCAGCTGGAACTAGAACCAGTTCTTCTTTAGAATGCCAACATCACAGACAGCAGTTTTACCAGCTACACCACAACACAGCCTCCCCCAGAAGCACTTTTGTCAATTATGGTAAGTTTCCAAGAACAGTCTCCCCCAAAGACTGATAGGTATTTTTTCCAACGTTTAAAATATATTCAAAATTTTTATATTAAAGAAGAAAGCTGGAGTCAGCATTGTGACTCTGTGGATGAATGAATTGCTACCTTCAACGCAGCTGAGTCTTGTCTGCTCCGCTTCTGAGCAAGCTCCCTGCTAAAGTACCTGGGAAACAGTGAAAGTGCTTGGTTTCCCGCCATTTGGGAGACTTAGAAAACATTTGGCTTGGCCTGGGCCAGCTCTGTCAATTGGTGCATTTATGGAGATGGAAGATTCTCTGTTTCTCCCCACTTCTCTCTCAGTAACTCTGCCTTCAAAATAAACTATTTTTAAAACAAAACAAAAAAAAAACCTGGTAATTGACAGAAAATTAAATAGCATAACAACAATTACAACAGCAGAATTATTAAAATAAATTGGTCTTTTGAAATAGATTCACCTTCTGGAGCTTAAAGCTGAGCAGATTTGTATATCTTATGGAAGAGGAATATTTATATATATAAAGTTTCTAAAGACAAATTCCAAACTTTTCAGTTACTTTAATATTGGTGTAAAGCTATTTTCCTCTAAAAACAAGTGCTGTTTTCCATGCATTGAGTATATAGCAACATTAACTCTATCAATTGAGATTATTTATGGCACCTAAATGAAGAGTTGTGTTTGTTGGCAGTCATATAATAAAAGCTAATATTCACTGAGGGACTTTTTTCACATAAAATAGTATACTGAGAACTTTGCATGCATTATTTTAGTTGAGTTTCTATTTTATAGGAAACAAAGACAGAGAGTATGAGGTATCTTGTCCAGATCACACGATGGGAAGATAATTAAAGCTCAGGCTGGGGGCCAGCACAATGACTCTACCGCCTAATACAACACCTCCCAGCGCCACATCCCATGTGGCTGGCTTGTGTCCCAGCTGCTCTGCTTCCTATCCAGCTTCTTGCTACAGCCTGGGAAAGCAACAAACAATGGCCCAAATTCTTGTGCCCCTGCAACCATGTGGATGACCTGGAAGAAATTTCTGGCTAATCAGCTTCACATCAGATCAGATCAGCTCTAGCCATTGTGACCATCTGGGGAGTGAACCAGGAGAGAAGACCTCTCTTTCTCTTCTCCATTCTCTATAAAATCTGCCTGTCAAATAAAAACAAGACACACTCAGACCTTTTTGCCATTATTTTTGCCATGATCAAGCTGTCCATGATCAGAAGAGATAGAAGAATGAAGATGTTCTTGGTAGAAAACACAGAATGAGAATAAATGAGCCACAAGTAGAGCAACACGGGCACATCAAAATTAACAGTATCAGCAATCACACTCCATGCTGAGGGTAGGGTAGGAAATGGTACTGCATAGCATCAGGACCCAAGAGTAAGTATATGGAACTTTCAACATCCTTCCTACGTCTGGCTAGAAGCTGTTTCTATCCTGAGAGATCAGGGTCCCTCTAACGGATGTTTTGCTAGATCCAGTCACCTACTACCACGGGGGTTTCTGAAAGACAGACATGTGTAGGTAACACCAATAAATGAAGATTTGGCCATGTCTAAATAGATGAGAATCCTGAATTTTCATTCTTCCTAATGGAATCAAACACATACCAACACTTTAAACCATAATGATTCTTCCACTGTAAGTATCTTCTCCTTAGCACTGGCAATGAGCATCAGGGAGCTCTTTAACAAGCAATTATCACTGCCAGGATCCACAGAAGCTTGTATTCAGGAAACCGCCAGTAACTTGTCATGGGCAAAGAAGGGAAAAAGTGGAGCCATTCAGCATTCACTTCTCTTCGCTTCTATACGGCTATTTCTCACCCTCATCAGCTGCCTTCACCTTACCTTCCTTGATTTCGGTATCAAATCAAACAGCCATTACACATCTCAAGAGCAATTCAGCACCAACCTACAAATATATACTAATAGCGAACTAGGGCTGTCCCAGAAGACAGTTAGGTTAAGCAAGCATAAAGACAAAAGTCAGAGTCCAAGCCACAACTGAAGCTTTTACTGATGAGTTGCTTCTCAATTAATCAGCAAATGCTGGATAGCGTCTGTACAACCTTCCCAGTGCATACCAGGCACACAAGAGATCTCTCAATTTTTTAATCAAGTCTTGGAGGTAGTTGCCTTTGTTTTCCATAAATTTAAGAGGCAGAATTACCTAAACAATATCATTAATTGTTAATGGATTAATATTCAATCAGAACTCCAAATGTATATCCTTTCTACTATCCAATGCTGCATTTCTAACACCAGGGGCACATGGGATTTGCTTATGAAGCTCTTTCCAGTAATCAACAAACTGCCTTTTAAAAATCAGAAAATTCCTTAGGAAATTAGCATGCTCATAAATGGTCATAAACTTCTTCACTAAATAGGAGCTATATTTTTGGAACACAAACAATGGTTGAACAACTATTCATTTTCCTTTGCCATTCTACTTCATATTTTACAATGCAAATATAGGGAAGGGGGGATATATGAACAAGATAAATAACACTAAAGCTTATCTGTAAGACTACTTTGTAAAGAAGGCAGAATCCCCAAAGCCAAGAATAGAGTTTGGCCCTTGCTAACTGGTCAATATACTTTTTTAATCAACTATTTAGCTCAAAAAAAAAAAAAAAAGGAAAACTATTGACAATGATGTAATTCGAAAGTTTCATCCTTAATACACAAAGGCATAACTCAACTAGGAAAGGTGCAGTAAGAGAATCACCTTCAAACTTATTTTTGTCATATTTGTTCCATGCTTTAGGGTAATGAACAAGTGTCAAGAAAATAGCCCAAACACCAAAACGTCAAGCCCACGGATCACAAGAAAGGTCAGTAGGTACAACCTAGCAAATGATCATCTGCATCGCTGATTTGCCTCTCAAAAGTCTGACAACTGGTCTACTCAATAGTAAAGTTGACAGAACATACTTGAATGCATTTGGCTTATACTATGGCCTGAAACATAAAAGAATTCAAAGCACTTCTTCACATTCTGACTCTGATTCAAATTGTGTTTGTGCAACTAGAAGAGTGGATAAGTCAGAAGAATGTCCTTTTCTATCTTATTCTTTTCTCAAACTTAGTAGGGTTTAAGCAAAATTTTCAAGTGCTTTAAGTCAGCATTTAGCATCCTTCGATTTCCATCCTCTAGTAAAACCACTAGTACTTCCTAATTTCCTATCTTTGCATATCTCAAAACTGTCCTTAGTGTAGGGAGAATGCTGCCTCACAGAACTGAATGCTCTGTAACTGCTTAGTTCCTCCTCTATTCCCAACCAAAACTCTCCCTCCCTTGAGTCCAGCTCAGTGTAAACAACGTCATTAATTATACGAAATAGTGCAATTAATGTACTTTAGTGAACTGACACTGAAGTATCATTTTCAAGAGATAACATTTCTCAAAATCAAAACATATTTGGGCCTTAACCGTGACACAGCCAGGTAAGCCTGTGTTTGCAGCACCAGCATCCCTTATGGGAGCCAGTTCCTGTCCAGCTATTCAGGAAGATGGCTCAAGTCCTTGGGCCCCCAAACCCTCGTGGGAGATGCAGAAGAACATCATTGCTCCTGGCTATGGATCAGCCCAGCTTCAGCTTTTGCAGCCAATTCAGGGAGTGAACCAGTGGATGGGAAATTGTTCTCTGTCTCACCTTCTCTCTGTAACTCTGCCTTTCAAATACAATAGAATAAATTTTATTTAAAAATTGAAAGATACAAACAACAAAATACTGCAAATCCTCTTTTCTGACGTAACAGCTGATAATGAGTATCTTCTGGATCCCTCTTAAACTTCATGTGTTATATATGTCACTATATGTGTACACATGTTTATATGTATTTATGAAGCAAGAGCAAATGCATCTTGTTTTCTCTGCTATTTAAAAAGAGGTACCCTACATATATTTTGAAATAGCTTTTTAAAAATATCTTTTATAAAATGGCTTGACCTTTCCATACGATATAGAAAGAACTGCCTCATTATTAAAAATTTTTAAACAGCTGGAGTTTTGCACTGTATGAATGGACTATAATTGATTTCAGCAGTTCCATATGGGTAGATATTTAGTTGGTTTTCACTCTTTTGCTATTAAATAACAGGCAATGAATACTTTCTATTTAGAAAATTTCCCCCATCTCTAGTTGATGGACATAGCCAAATTAAACTCTATAGAATGTGTGCCAACTTTCCCATCAAACAACAGCATGTTAAGAATGCCTACTTCCAAAAACTTTCCTAACTAACTGTATTATCAAACTTGGGGATCCTTATCAAGTAGAAACAGTGTATAATTCTCCTTATTTTATTTTTATTATAATCAGAATATAATTATAAGAGGAATTCTTTTTCATCACTCTAAAAGTTGGGAGAGCTAACATGTAGGCTACCACCAAAGAGCCTGTGACCCACCTAAGAGTGCCCAGGGACCACTCTCAGCTCTACTTTTCAGCTCCAGCTTCTTGACATAGCATTCTCCAGGACACTGCAGTGATAGCTCAACTGAGTCACTGGAACCTGGCTCAAGGCCCAAGCCCAGAGCTGGTCATTTATTAGATTTTGGAAGTGAATCACAGGACGGCTGTTACTGTTCTCTTTCTCACCCTCCCAACCTCCTCTCCGCCCGTCCAAAATTAAAAAAAAAAAAATGTAGTTTCTTTAGTGCAAATAATCTGTTCATATCTTACAAACAGTATGAATTTTGGTACCCACTTAAACCCGTAAAAAGCATTTGATGCTTTTTAAAAAGATATAATCTCCTAAATGAGTTTTTAAGTGGTACTATTTTAGACACATGAAAGAAATCAAAATGTCAGGCAGAACTTACTACTTGGCAAAAGTAATTACCCCAGAGCTAGGTCAACCTGGCCTAAGTATTCTGCAGTGTTCTTTTATAAATAAGAAAGTCCAAAAAATTATAGAAATAAGCCAATTGATATACCAGCATTTATTTTTGTGCTTCATCAGACTAGAGTTCACAAGCTCACGGTTTCTCTCACCTGGGTCATGCCTCAATTCCCCCAATCAGGCCTCTATCCCAGTCCCCCTGTCTGCTCACTAGACAACCCAGAAAGACGAATGTGTATGTGCTTGAGGGTCAGACAGATCTCTGCCTTGGAAATAACAAAAGAGTAGCAGTCCAAAGAGGGAGATTAAGTGGGGCAAATCCACTAAAATTGGTGTTCTTGGAAATAACCACCAGATGGGTAATTTTGAAAGACATGCAGGTACTTCAAAAGCACCCAGTAATATGGAATTAAAAGGCCAATTTAGTTTGGCTAAAAAAGTTTTTAAGCCCATGCCTAGTTGTTTCTTTGTCATAATATGCATTTTCAGAGCTTTTGATTATCTCTATAGGTGGTTATACATGAAAGCAAGGGAGCTGGGTTTTGTCTTGTTTTGTTTTGTTTACATTATTCAATAATAAGACAGGACAAATGGTTTCCACTAACACCAAACCTAAACTGAAGCACTGGAAAGAGAAAGCCTAGGAAAACCCTTGGTTCACTCTTGCCATCAACACTCAGTATGTATGAAGAAGCATCGTAACTAAACCTTATGGTTGGCATTTGTCATGGGCCAGGTGCTGCTCTGGAAGCCTGCAGCCCATCCCAGAATGCCTCACTAAAGAACTGGTCCTCTGAGTCCCAACTCCTTCACTCCCAATTGAGTCTCCTGCTAAAATGAACAGTGAAAGACATCACATTGTGACTTAAGTGTTTGAGTCACTGCCACCCTCTCAGGAGACTCAGACTGAGTAACAGGTTCCTGGTGCCAGCCTGGTCCAACGCTGGCTATCGCAGGCAACTGGGGAATGAACCAGCAGATTGAGGATCTCTCTGTGCCAGTTTCTGTCTCTTTGTCTCCTTTTCCAGGAAAATGAAAGATAAATTAAAATTAAACCATAAGGACCTCAGATGCCAAACACAAGTCAACAAGGGAGCTACTAAAAGTTGTATCTCAGGTACTGAACTCATATTTTAATATTAAGGAGGCCAGGAAAAGATGAGTTATCAGAGGACACACCTATGTCTCCAAATCAAGACACAGATACGTAAAAGATGAAGTACAATAAAATTATTCCTAAATCATAAATTAAGCAGGTGCATGTTTCTCTCTACAAGGTCAAATCCTGTTGTGTTACAGCTGTGGTCACTTCATTTATCTGTATCTTGCCAGCCTCCTTATGGCACCTACTCCGTTTGAGTCTCCCTATCCTCATGCTATCTGTCTACATTTTCTTCTTTGACTTCCACGCTGGTGGGATCACAGTAGGTCAGGTATACATGACTCAACAACCCACCATATACCTCTGATCCAATCAAATAACTGCATTTCAGTTAGAGAAATACATTTATTTACTTACAATCTGCAAATGTAGATTTAAAATAAGTCCCACGCCCTTTCACCTGCAAACACATGGTCATCCATAAGGGCTTCTTATGTAAAAGACAGTGTAATAAGATACACCAATTGTTTCTAATCCTACATTCATGTAATTTATCAGTTACTTATTTCTCTCACACAGTGGCAAGTAGATCCTCTCGCATGGTTAAAAAAAAAGGTCTTCAGCTGAAAATGGTCCCAGGGACATAAAGGATGATGGAAAAAGGTCTAATGTATTCATTGATTGACTCCTGAGCTTTCATGGCTCTAATTAGTATAGCCAGTACATTAATACAGTATCAGCTAAGTCATGATTAGAAACATTAATGACTAGTTATGAAGAAAAATGAAGATGTCTTGTAAAAGAGATTCAAATTGTGATGGCACTGGTGAAGAGTAATATATGTGTGTGCCTGTACTAGGGCTGTAAATTTCAGAACTGATGGTAGATGACTATAATGTACACATCCAGCTGATTAATCAAACTGAAATAACAAATACAACATGGAAAGAAAAATTTTACTTACTTTTCTTTAAATTATTTTCTTTAAAGACATATTTATCTTCATTGTAAAAGCAGATTACAAAGGGAAGGAGAGACAGAAACAAAGAGTTTTCATCTGCTGGTTCACTCCGAAATGGCCACAATGGCTGGAGCTGAGCCAATCCAAAGCCAGGAGCTTCTTCTGGGTCTCCCATGCAGGTGCATCCTCTACTGATTTCTAAGGCCCCAAGCAGTGAGCTGGATGGGAAGTGGAGCATCCAGGCCATGAACTGGTACACAGATGGGATCCAAGCGTATGCAAGATATGTGGAGACATTAAGTAGATTAAGCAGCAAATTTTATAGTCTAGGCAGATTAAAGAATTCATTGTGGTAATACTTTAAAAGGGAAAGTAGCTAATAAGAAACAAATAAATCCTTGAAGGAGAAACATAAGGGGATTTATGGCTTCGAGGTTTCTGACATCAATCGCTGCATCAAGGCTAATGGGTAAGCCTGGAAGGAGAAACTACAGATTTGAACAGGAATTTGGCTATTCTATTTTGCCATGCATAGGAAATAACCAAATGGCTATAAGGAGTGATGGACAATCCAAGGGCTTGACAAGAACACCGTTTGCCCTATCCTTTTGTCTACTCTTCACTATTAGGACCAAAATTGGCCAGACGGTGTAACCCAATTCTGGAAAACATCCCACTGAACAGCGTAGTAAGAATCTCCTACCCTGCATTTATTATTAAATTGATAATCTGCTACCACTATTGCTGGATATCTCATCACCCAGGTCTGGGTCAGCAAGAATCCTATTAAGTTTGTTAAAGCACAATTTTGCCCCTGCTATTTGTGTTCCTAGAATTTCCTCTAAAGGTCAGGGATCCACTGACCTTTACCCTGCCCCATGGCCAGAATCTTCATATGCTCATTCAATATTCAGAACCACATACACTTCTAAAATAACGCCCTTCCTGCCACAGCAGGCTCACTGCATGAAATGCTTTTACTCCTTCAACTAACTGTCCATCCCTCATTTCTCTGAAAGGTTCAGAGTAGAGGTCAGGACTGGAGTCGAAATTTAGAGGCAAGAATGGTGAATCAAAATTTAGTGGCAAGAATGAGTTTACAAGTGGTACTAGTAGTTCTGTGACCAGGGAACAATTTAGAAGAAAAAGATTAAGTCCATCCTGAAGTACCAACACTATCAAGCTCAAAACGTGAAAAAGTGTAACAAGGACGAAAAACTGACAGTCCAGTCTGAGCTAAACAGAAAAAAAAAGTTTTTTTAAAGAAAAAAATACAAAAAGTGAGATTTGGAAAGCAAGGGTTATAGCTTTCTAAGGCACTTGTCATATTTCTGTCCATTTAAAGAACAAGAGAATTTCCACCAAAGCAAGGGCATTTCACAAGCTATCACCAACAGACAGAATTACAATTACTAAGGAAAGACAAGAACTTGACCCTCAACTCGTCACGTGTTAAAAAATATTTCACACATCTTCTAGGAAAATTATGTGTGTGTGCATGCATGAGCGCTTTCCGTTTAATCTTACATAATATATGTATCTACATGTATTATGTATGCTCAATTTGCATTATAGTCCATATAAAATTACATATCTATAATGCAGATACGTAGTTGCAGGCATTAGGTTAGAACTAAGACACCGGTTATGAACCCACATTTCGTACCTGAATACCTGGAATGGATCCCCAGCTTCATCTCCTGACTCCATTTCTTGTTAATGTAGACTCCAGGAGGCAATGAGGAGGGCTCACTTGAGTTCCTGCCATGCACATGAAAAACCTGACCTAACCCTGATCACCCCAGTCACTGGGTGACTAACCCTCAAAAGGAAAGCCCTCATTCTTCCCCCTGCTCTTGCCCATACATTCTTTGTCTCTTCTCTTTCTCTCTCTTATTTATTTAAGAGGCAGAGAAAAAAATTTTTATGAATGCAATTTTGTATTTCTGTATGCTTACTTCACTTAATGTGATTATTTTCAGCCCTATACATGTTGTCACACAAACATTTCATTTCTTTTGTAACTCAGTAGTATTCCATTGTGCATATGCACCCTATTTTCTTTACTGACTGCTCAGTGGACTTCAATGTTGCTTTCATTTTTTGGTTATCGCAAATAAGACTACAATAAACATATGCATGAGTGAAAATCTCTCTTTGACAGAATGGTTTCACTTCCCATGGTTATATACACCAGTATTTGGATTGTTAGATCTTAAGGTAGTTCAATTTTTAGTTTTTCAGAAACCTCTATATTGTTTCCCATAATTCCTCCACTAATTTATATTCCCAACAACAGCATGCAAGCATTCCCTTTTACCTACATCCTCACCAACACTTTTTCTCTTTTTCATACTAGCTATTTTAACAAATGGTGTGTGCCTTCACTTTGGAGAGCTATGTGTAAAGTAACTGATATGCTGGACTGTTAAAGTTTGGAAGCTATGATTTGGAGAAGGTGAAAAACATTATGGAAGTGCCCCATCTCCAAATTCACACATTAAAATTCTAACTCTTACTATAATAGTGTTGTATGTTCTCACTGTATGTGAAATTTAAAACTGTTGATCTAAAATGATTAGAGAGTGCAATAGTGCCGGAAGAGAGTAGGTGGGGGGAAAGGACAGGAAAAGTTTGATTAGTGAGTATTTAGTGATATAAGAAATTCTGGTGTTCTTTTATATACTAGGAGATGACTACAGATGGCAATAATATGCTGAATAATCAGATAAAAACCCAGAAGAAAGAATTTTGACTGTTTCAACCACAATTAATGACAAATATTTGAGAATATTGTTATATTTGGTCTGATTTGAGCATAAAGCAATGTATACATCCATCAGTATACCTGTTGCTACTTCATAAAAGTACATTTTATGCATTAGCTAAAAATAAAAACATAATTTTAAAATTTTTAAATAAATGTATGAGCGTATAATGCATATGAAAGTAATAGCATGTACTGCACTCAAACATTTTACAAATTAAAAGGCTGAGAGTAACAGATGCATTGAATTCATGTCATCCATAGTACTCAATTTTTCTTCCAAACATTTCACTAGCTTCTATAAACAAAGAAATGGCAATGGATGTATTTTAAAAGTATGCATCGTGGGACCAGCATTTTATTACAGCAGGTTGGAATGTGTACTGCCATTTACATAATGATGAAAACTGCATGACCTAATCAAAATAATCTATATTAAACAGACTGTTCATTCTAATGTCAAAAGTGTCTTGCAAATAACAATTGTGAGATGAGTAACACATTGTTCAAAATGGTGAATTCCTGCCTCCCTTCTTCCAGGCTATTAAAACTAAGCAACAGTTAATCTTGGAAATGGTTTGCAGAAACCTCCAAGTGTAACAGGCTTGACACGTTCCTTCTTGTCTAGAATCCTACACAGCTCTCTCACAAAAGACTGGCAAACAGAAGGGTCAGAAACAAAAACCCCTACAGAGTGCCCCAAGTAACAATGATGAATTCAACTGGGGTTGTGAATCCTGCAACTACTTCCCAATGTTCGGAGAGGACTCACTGTAAAAGTGACTTCCAGATGCATGAGAGAAAGGGTAAAACCTCATGCACAAAACTCGCTCAATTAGCAATCACCTTCAGTTACCAACAGCACCTCTACAATGCCAGCTGCAGGGGAAATTAATTAAATTTAATAGAAGCCATGGGGGGAAGTAATTAAATTTAATAGAAGCCATGGATCCCAAATGAAGATAAACTGTATTTGTAATCAGACCTACTGAGTCACTGACTCCCTCACTGATTGGAAAAAACCCAAGCCAAGTTCACACCACCCTCCACGAGCCGATCCAATCTCCAGGAATCCGTCTCTGTTTGAGATGACTGATACCGTATGTGACAGAAAGCATCCCTCATTTTTTAAATTCCTTTTTCAAAATAGAAAAAAATATCTGTAAACTGTTACATGTCAACTATGTATAAACGATAAGTCTGAAAAGCACGGAAGCCAGAGCACAGACAAGAAGTAATGAAAGGTTGGCATGTTTGCTTTGGGAAGCCAAACTAGCAGCCCATTCATCTAAATGCAGTTATGTTTCAATTTAACTAAATTACAAGGTTTGAAATTAGCAATGCTTCAAGCGCCCCAGGGCTACTGCTCCCACCAGAACACTTCATCTTTAATACCTGCTCCAGCTTGCAAATAAAACTAAAGAAAACAGTAGGAGAAAATACTCAAAACAGTGTTTTTAGCAAAGGCCTTTTCTAGCAACTGCAAAGTTATGCCTTTTTATCTCTCCGAATATCTAAAGCTTAAATGAGACAAAGGCAAGTAACACCTGTCTTTTTGTTTTTAATTATACATTCTGCTGCACTGTTCCTTAAATATTTATCTTATTTCTGATGTTAGAGTGGAAGCTTCTCGAGGACAGTGTAACTGCAGTTTTAAGTCTCTTATTAAGAATACATTAACAGGGGATGGGAGGTAAGAACACAGGGTGAGGTGTAAGAACACAGAGGAAAAAGGGACCACATCAGAAAACTGCCATCAATACTAAACGCAGCTTGGGGCTTGAGCAAGTTAGCGTCCTCACTTAGCTGGCACTGCAGAGCCATCCAAGAATCCCAATATTTCTACCAGCCTTTTAATAAAGGAATAAAAAAGTTCTATTTCACAGCTGCTCTGAGGACTAACGCTACACAATTTACGAAAGTACTTTACTGAGAAATAATAACAGCTAACACACAACAAGCATCTGTCATAAACTGGGAACCTCCTCACACAGATTATCTCATTAAAAGTTCACAAAATGCTAGGAGTTTGGTACTATTGTTATCTCTAGTCTATAACAGAAGAAATTAAAGTGTAAAGAATCCAATAGTTTATTAGTGGTGGGATCACGATTTGAACCAAGCTTGATATATTTTGAGTACCTAAGGTATTGGGAAAACCTGGCTATTTTCCAGAACAAGACTATATTCCGAACAGACAAATATATACAGCACAAAAACAAAATTTGCTTTGTTTCTAGAAATAGCAGGTAAGTATTAGAAAACATTCCATGATGAAGAAGCATGTTTCTGAATTATCATAAATATGCATGATCCGCCAACATGGCCAACTCTGCCATGTTGAATGACCCTTTGTGCATATGACCTCCAGAAAACTGAAGGAAACCATGCTGAGATTATGTGACCACCCTACCAGACTGTGGTCGGCTGCCAATGTCAGTGCATCCACACCCTGCCATATAGCATACTATGTACAAGTTTCTGGACTAGCTTTTAATGGACACCTCTTCTGCAAAGATTTCAAGTCTGTTCTTTCTTTCACACATACACTCCAATTGAAATGAACTCTCAATGAAGCCACTGTACATATTACAGATATCAAAACCATTTTTCTTCTGCTTATACTTTCTCTGCTAACTTATGTCTTCAATTTTCAGCATTTAACAAACATACCTGCATATATTAGAAACTAAATAATCATTGAAAATAAATTACTTACGCATGCAGTTCCCTGTCATCAGGTATTAAAGGTGTGTTTGGGTGAAATAGGGGCAATAAGTTATCCAGATCAATCACAATTCAAATTTTAATACTTAATGAAATGCAAAAAGGATAGTCAACACATTGACAATCCCCTAAAGAACTATTGCCTTCTTTACAAAAAGAAAAGATAGCAATTTCATATGTGAATTTATCCTATGCCATTCAAGTTTTATAAAATGTGTTCCAATGCCATAGACTTAAGTGTCATCCCACACAAATTCACACATGTATCTCATAGTACACATATTCAAACAAACACACTGACCACACACATGGAAAGATAGGCTAGTTTAAAATCTTTTGTTATTGGGGCCAGGCGCGGTGGCGCAAGTGGTTAAGGTCCTCGCCTTGCACACCCGGGATCCCATATGGGCACTGGGATCCCATATGGGCGCTGGTTCTATCCCGGCAGCCCCGCTTCCCTTCCAGCTCCCTGCCTGTGGCCTGGGAAGGCAGTCGAGGAAGGCCCAAAGCTTTGGGACCCTGCACCCGCGTGGGAGACCTGGAAGAGGCTCCTGGCTTCGGATCGGCATAGCATCGGCCATTGCGCTCACTTGGGGAGTGAATCATCGGACAGAAGATCTTCCTCTCTGTCTCTCCTCTCTGTATATCCGCCTTTCCAATAAACAAAATAATAAAAAAAATAAATAAATAAAAAATAAAAATCTTTAAAATCTTTTGCTATTTTCTTCCTTTGTCAACACAATTTGACTTTCTTAAACAGGTAATAACTCTACTTGATGTACCATTTTATTTGGATTTACTATTTGATCATTCACAGTGTCTGATATCAACACATACACTGCTCTTAATATTTCTATAATGCCCAGAAGAAACATCCAACAGGCATTTTCCTAATGGAACACCAATTTTCTCATTCTACTTTACACTTTAATGCTAATGTTTTCCTCACAAAGCAAATCTGTATTTTGAAAGAATAATAATTACAGAAAATACTGGAAAACTGAACTTTATTTCTGTTCCTCTAATAAAATCTGTGAATACTTTTTGCCAAAGTGTAATTTTTTAATTGAGTATTAAGCAAAGCAATTGATTAATAAACAATATTTAATATGTATGTATGTATAGAACATGCTCCATGGGAACCCAGTAACTGAAGGATAAAAAACATTCACACTTATGTCATTTTGCCCATATGCTTATTGTGTGAATTTGAATTATAACTGTAGTAGCAGAAAAATCAAACCAAGAATATTACAAGTGCCACTGTTGTAGTGCAACAAGTCTCAGTGCTCACATCCAGTACAGAAGCTAGTACATGTCCAAGCTGTTCCCTTGCCCTGCAGCTTTCTGCCGATGGCCTGGGGAAACAGCAGAGGATGGCTGAGTTGATTGGGACCCCTGCCAGCCACTTGGGAGACGTAAACAAAGCTCTTGGCTCCTGGATTTTGACTAGCCCCATGGGGCCACTGCACCTGTTATGGGCTAAGGAGTTGATTAGTGCTTGTTGGAATGGGCCAGAATAAGAACTGGGCTTGTAGCTAAAAACACCTAGACTAATTGGATTCATCTGTATCCAATATCCTAGCTAAAATGGGACGGGGGTGGGGGATATAAGGAGAGGTGAAGGAGCAATAAAGAGAGACGCCCCAGAGACTTCACCATCACTGGTCTCCTGTCGCTGCTTCATCCCCAGACCCTCTTCCTGTCCACGCGACTGGCTCTATTGGCCGGAGCTTGCACCCATCTGGGCAGTGAACCAGCAGATACAAAATCTGTCTCCATAATTAAATCTTCTTTTTAAAGTGAGGTAAGCAGAGAAATGATTAATACTATCAATGTGGGAAAGTGTCAATTTCTCAAGTCATGTTTGCTGTTTAGGAAATACACACAGTTCTAATGATGAGCACGATCACTATTAAGACATTCACTGGGAAGCATTATTGTGCTTAATTTATTTGAAAATTAAAAACAAATTATCCTCTTCTCTGTAATAGCAATTTAGCTTTTTTTTTCAAGCTGTTAATGAACCAATTAAACAAAACCATTTCTTCAAATCTGTTGAAGAAATTCTACTTAGAAATGTATGTGCTAAGAGAAAATATCTTTAGCTATAAGACTAATTGCTTTACTGTACATGACAAACACCCTAAAACCAAGATCACTTAACAGTACCCTTGCAGGAATCTTTGAGGTCACAACTATTCTCATACTGGCACTAACACACTGTTTGCCATTTCAGTTGACAGTATAATGAAATTGTGGGTGGATAAAACTGCCAATTCCACCAGCAGGAGTAAGGGCAGAGACACCAAATTCTACTGGCAGTTATTTCACTCTTCACTGACATTCAATCACAGTGAAGAAAATGTAGCTTTACATGAAGATATCCATGATAAACCCAAAAAGTTGGTTTAAAAGTTTGAGTCACAATCCACGTGAGCTTTTAACATTCTGTGTGATGAAGAGAAATGCACCTATAACATGACTGCTACATATAAAAATAATGTGGGATAGAGATTTCAATGAAAGGCATTAGGAGACAGTAACCTGTGCTGAGCAAAGCAACCTTTTCAGGAAACATCACTTTTACTCAAATGGCTGAAAGAAGACAAACCACTCTCAAGTGGCCATGACCATCTCGTTGAAGGAAAACTGAGCCTCTCACATGAAGGAAATGAATAATATCTGTTACTCATGATGAATCCTGAGCTTTGAAGCCCACATTAGTGCCTTGAAATATTTCATCCACCATTTTCTATTTGATAAGTTACAACACTTAAAACATTTTCTGATGCTAATAAATATACTCATTTGACTTATATTAAAATGAGTCATCCTTTAGAAAATACACCTAACATAGAGAGCTGTTATTTTTCCAACTGAGCAATGTATCATGCTACGAAATCATAAGTACATAAAGGCTCTATCCAAAGTGCAGAAAACACCAAAGCATTTTCATATAACAAAATGCAAAATCTTTTTCGATAAAGTCTTAGATCCCACATTCAAATTCTTAAGCGATTAGAATTGGAATTTTGATACAGAATCCAAAAAGCACTTCCAGAAATATAGGGTTATTTTAAATGCACACTTTAATAGAGTTTACCAAATGCCAAAGACCATGTTAATTCCTGGTGACACAAAACGAAAAAGCTTGGTTCTTTTCCTCAAGCTGCCTATAATCTGGAAAAAAGATATGTTAGTCACGCCAGCGTTATCTGAAGACAGGACCTGTGGCAACTTAGGCATACTCCCAAAATACACCATTGTTTTACCCATGCGAAATGCTTCTTGGAGTTTCAGCGCTATCATTTAACTCTGTTTATTTTATTTCCTATGCCTTTCATTTGTTCTGGTCTCCTTTTAGGTATTCTGTAATTTCCATCTCTCAGATAAATCTTTCCGCCGTATAAATAAACAAAGGCTTACCACTTACTCCTTCCTTCATTTTTCTGAAGGTACACAGAAGTGCAATGCATTTTGTACTTTTTACTGAGGTTATATGTTGTTGGTTGCCAATTCTGTTCTTACCACCAAGAAGGTTGAAGTAATGCACTGTATTCTTTTCAGAATCTTTTAAATTTTAAAAGGTTTAGGTAAGGTAAAAATGGGTAATTACAAAGCAAGCTTCAATCATTGAAGAAAAAGACTTACTTTTCGTAAATTCAAATTCTAACACCATAATGAAGCACATCATACAAGAATAATACAGGCAGATCTCTTACTAAGGACTCATTTTGAGATAATGAGCAACACCTCTTGAAAAATCACAGCAAAATTCTGAGAATTACTAACACTTTATTCTTTTACGGTCCAACACAAAGGAACAACTGAAAAATGAAACCAACCAGACACAGCGACATGGCCAATTTCTAGTATCATGAGAGTTTAATTGGGCCATAATCACTAAAATTCATAATGTTAATTACTATCTGTGTCTTCCTTGGTTGGTTGGAAAACAACCTTCAATTAACTTGCAGAGAGGCTCCTTTCCAAATAACCCTAAATTCCTTTTACCTTCTCTTCTACTTGGTCAGAATCTCATGGCAAGGTATTTGGAGCTATGTCTTCAGACAGCCACTGGTCCAAGCCCACTGGGGCTCACTGAGCACTCACTTTCCTTAAGCCTATTTCCTTAAACATAAAAACAGAGCCAATAATAACTAATCTGATTCAAAAATTTAATAGTAACAGGAAGATAACTAAGCAAAAGTGTATCATATTCTATGTGGGAAATGCTAGTTATAATGACATAATCAAAATGCAATCATTATTTTCAGCTGTACCCACATCTATTTTCCATTGGCAAAAAGATGCAAACCAAATCTATTTTATTTTTATGCTCCTAGAATGGAAGTAGGAAGAATCCACAAAAAGGATGCAATCAGACAAGTAAGCACCCCAATCTGCAAGAAGCAGAGGACTGGAATCCATGCTGCTGGCTATGAGTGCACCCTAAAACTACTTTGCTCATCCCTACAAGTAAACAAATATTAGCAGGGTCACACCAAGGTTCAAAAAGCTAATCCTCCACCTTCAAGCACTGGTATCCCATACGGGTGCTAGCTTACGTCCCAGCAGCTCCACTATCGATCTACCCGCTGCTTGTGGTCTGGAAAAGGACGGCCATGAGCTTGGGATCCTGGACTCATATGTAACACCCAGAGGAGGCTTGTGGCTCCTGGTTTTGGATCAGCTCAACTCCAACCATGACAGCCTTCTGTGGAGTGAACCAGCAGAAGGAAGAATTTCTCTGTCTCTCCTCTCTGTGAATCTTTCAAATAAAAATAAATAAATCTTCAAAAAATTTTAACATAAAATAAAATAAATTTTATCTTTTGGTTCCAACTGGGTTGCATGAGAAACTAGTATCTTCCCTCCCAGGATGTTGGGAGGCTCAAAGGAGCTAATGGCCATAAAAGGCTAATCGCAACACTGGATAAAGAATAAGCCCTGAACAAATGTTAGCTATTGTATTATTATTTCCAGGTTGCCCTTGGAGTATTTCTTCTATGGTTCATTTACTTCAGTTTGTATATGAACAAATACAAGCTTGCAACTCCCGAAACATTCCTACAGAAATTGCTTTGAACAAACTCCATACAGTGTGATAAAGATTGGCAAAAGAATATATCATGTGTTATAACAATGGCTGTCTTGTACATTTGTTTTTATAATAAGTAATAAAATTTTAGGATTTGTGATGCATCCAAGATCTGGATTAGTGCTTCTCAGACCTGTTTGCACCTAAGAATCACCTGGAGAGATTTTTGAAATACAAGGCATATTGCAACATTAACTTAGTATGCTAAAAACGGATGCATAAGGAAGAGAATTGTCCCACCGTGCCATGACAAACTATATTTCAAGGTAAACAAATAATTCTGGCAGATAAACTCTTTCTTCCAAATAAAGTTATTCTAAATAATGTATGAATTACAGTATAATGAGCAAATCTTAATTTTTAATCCTCAAAGAATAAAGCCTCAGTATGAAATGAATTACAAAACCATTAGAGTATAAGGTTGATAATGAATCCTATAATGCAAACAACTGGACTTTCACTACTTGAAATCTCTGCCCAATCTTACCAACATTAAGTGTGAGATAATCCGTCTTCATACATATTTGAGCTATAATATAATAAACAGTGATTACAGTGGAAGGCATAAGGAAAAAGGAGGAGCAATTCAGGAAGAGGATGACAGAGAAGACTGACAAAAGAGTGAAGGAGATGGGAGATTAAAAATACCAACAACAAGGTGAGAAATGCAGGCCTTTAATGCAATGATTAAGGCCTTGCTTGGAATGCGCAAATACCATATCAGAGTGTTAGTTTGAGCACTGTCTCCATCTCCAATTCCAAGTTTGCTGCTAATACATGGGACACTGCCACCCATGCGAAAGACACAGGCTACGTTCATGATCCTAGCTTTGACCAGGCACATCCTGGGCTCTTTGCTCTTGCAAGCATTTGGAAAACTGAACTAGTAAGAAGGAAGATATTCATTCACTCTCTCTCTTTCTCTTTCTCTTTCTCCATTCCTTTCTTGATGTGTTTCAAATTGTGTGTGTATATGTGTGCGCGCGCACGGGCACGTTTTTAACAGGCAGAGGAAAGGAGGGAAAGAAAGAGAAAACAGAATGAAGACGAGCATATAAAAAGGGGAAACAGAAATAAACAACAGATCATGAAGGAGGAAGGCAAGTAGAGAGGATGGGAAGGGAAAATAGGGAAAGGAAGGAAAACAGAAAAGAGAATGTTTATGTTCCTGATTCTAGCTGATCCTGAAACTACTCGTGGCCCGGAGTGTCTGGTCTCACGTCTGTCCTGTATAATTAGGCACCCAGTTTCCTGATTGGGGTATTTTCTGTTTGTGATAGGCAATGTCAGTTTCATATAAAAGCAGATTTCAAAGAATAGAAAACGACTTAACTCCTAACCAAACTACCATGATAGTAATGACAAGAAATTAGAAAACTAATGTAAATCCCTAACTTGACTCCATCCTGAAATGATAAAATCCAGAAAGTATACACTTGAATTCTAACAACTGAATTTTAAAAATTACATGGCAAACACAAAAATAAAAAAACAGAAAACTCACAAGCTATATGTTTCAGACATAAACCCTGGGTTAACAGATTTAAGCATTGAAAAAAAAGAGTAAACAAGGGAAGCATAGGAAAAAGAAAAAAGAGAGGGGGCCCAATCCAGTTCACTCTCTGAATGCTTACATTCTCACAAACTTGAGATGCTAAAACTCAGTGGAGAGATCACTCAGAGGTGATTACCTCCCTAATGAGTGGATCCAGAGACCTGATCAAACACAGACCTTGGTGTGGATGTTGTGGCACTAGTGTTGGGAAAGAAGGTCACTTTACTAAAGCAAAAACAAAAACAAAATTGAAAACATAATCCATGTATTCTGCTTTAAACAACCTGTTGGGCTCTGTATTAGTCCAGCAGCAATGCCCCAACTCCAAAATCAGTCTCAAATTCCAGCTGTTTCAATATATTTGCAGGAGTGATTTGGACAATGGACATGTAACGGAGCATTTATTTCTCTACTTCTCTCCTTCCCTCTGCTTTGTCTGGAAGAACTACAGCAGATGACCTCCAGAAATGTTTAATGAAATGATCTGCTGCATTTCAATAAAAGGTCAGGTGCAAAGTAAACTCCTGACTTGGATGAGCAATGAGCATCACAGGGTACATCTCAGGAACATTAAACCATGTGCAAATAATTAATCCATTAAGAGTTTATTCATATTCCTCTATCTCAAGTAATAATTAACTGCAGGGAACACAGGCATGACATTTAGGGGAGGAAAGAAGCTTGTCCTATAAAGAGTGAGAAAATACTTCCATCTTAGAAGTAACTGCTTGGCAGCTTGTCCAGAGACAACTTTTAAAAAGCAACCACAACACTTATGAACACCCAATCTGCCAAGTTCAAGGTAGGGTTGACCTAGTAGTAACTAATCTAGAACAAGATGCATTCTATAAACCCAGTCATCAGCAGAAGTTCACAAAGATAAAGATGGGAGTATCACAAATTACATATTATAAGTGATTGCTCCATGGGGGGAGGGGTATGGGAGGGGTGGGGGGAATCCCCAGCGCCTATAAAACTGTACTACATAATACAATGTAAGCAACAATTAAAAAAAAAAAATAAGTGATTGCTTATCATGAATCAATCTCCTCCACATGGGTAAAGTGAATATATCAACCTTATAAAACGCAAGTGCCAGTAGCTCAATGGCAGGGAGCTATCAATATTCTCAATTTGACAAATTGTGGGAAATCAGTTCGTTTTCAATGAACAGACTTAAAGTACCCACTAGGTACCAGGTGATGGGAGCATGAAGAAGACATGAACGTGAACATGAAAGTACAACAGATTATCTATCAAAGACTAAAAACAGAAAAATATCAGAAACGGTTTTACATTCAACAAAATTTGTTATTAGGAAATAATCCTAACTGCTTCCCCTGAGTGTCAACAATAAAGAATGAGGTTCTATGCAGAATAAGAATACAAGACAAATTATATTATAACACAAATGACACAGAAAGGAAAAGTCTTTCCAAAGATTCTGAAGCTATACTCCCACAATCCATTATGTCTCTGTAGTGTGTCACAAAACACAGACACAGAGGCCACATGACAAAGTAGAGGAAGCATTGTGTGTGCGTGTGAATGGCACTGAACTTTTCCTACTGTATAATATTGACAACTCCTTGGATTTTATCCCTTTAGGTTCTGAGAGAAGTAAATCAGATTCAAAGCTTCATTTGGAGATGTTTCAAACAAGGAAATGGCAATCATTTTGTCTCTGTACATTTTGAAAGAAAAATGTTTATTCAGACACTTCCTATATGGTTTTACAAAAAAAAAAAAAAATACACAAAATTATTTCCCAAAGATATTCCTATTTCCTTTTCTGAAAGACTTTGTTTCAATCAGAACTCCCAATCCTCCCCTGTAATCCAAATCCTATTTGGTCCTGCAGTGAAGTCAAATGTGGGATCCTGACATCAATTTGTTGCCATGGAAATAATGGAGATGTCAATGTCTCCACATTATGCGTGTACCATAGGAGCAGATGGGCTGACAAGGGGGAAAACATCTCTGCAAATATTTCTCTAATAATTACCAAAATGTGAGGTATTACTCTAAATCTACATTATTATAAAAATTTATCTAGAGAACACAGAATACATCCAATTTCAACTTCTACATTACTAAGGAAAATATTTTCAATATATACACACAGAAAAGCTCACCAGGTTCTTTATTCATTTGATTAATGTCTTGCTTGCGATATCACTTTTCGTACTACATAAAAGTATACAACCAAGTTTAGAATAAATCAAATTTGATAAAAACAGGCCTTTATTCCACACAGGTAGCGAGGAAATATGTTGAATGAGTTGAAGCATCAGTTTTAGTCCTTTTACTTCTTTCCAATGTATTACTGAAAATAGCTTCCTGTGAAGAATATGGAACTCTGCTGAGTAATAACACAGCTAATGACTCAGAATACATTTTTCCCACTAAAAATATTTTCTAGATCATATATTAGTCACTGTTGCATAGATTTGTCTCACAAAATTATCTGCTTAAATATAAAGATTAAATTATTTTGCACACCCTCCACAGTATTTAACCATGCTTTCTGGGATAAACTGAATTAAGATCATTGCACATCAGTTAAGAAGAATTTTCCCATAAATATAGCATTACATTGAAGCCACTTTGAATTGTAGGTAAACGTGCAGATACCCATAAATAAATGCCTAAATCATGAGTTGTAAAATTGTCACTCTCCCAATCTTCCCAAGGTACTGTCACTTGGAACCGCTCACTCTAACCACCCACAGTGAGCCCTTTTCATCCAAACATGAAAACGTTGTTCTTCCCCATTGTGGGCTAATTACACCATCTGTTTAGCCATGGCACTATTAATGTTAACTCCTTAGGCACTTCCCACGTGTATTGGCCTCAAACACCTTATTCTGTCAAATGTCCAAACAGTAAGGAAAGCAAGGAAATGAGTCTCAATTTGTATCCTCAACTTTTTCTACTAAGGCAACACTGTGGTCTCCATAGAGACGCACATTCAGCTTCTTAATGTTACAAAGTATAAACAATAGCAACAACAATGCTAAAATTCAAGCAATCAGTGCTCTTCCCTCCTCCAAAAGAAAAATTTGGTCAATGTTAAAATATTTTAGGAAAAAGCAGAACAAAGCCAGGAAACAGAGGGCAGATATAGTTAATCAACTAATAAACATTACTTATCAATGACCTCAAGCAAAGTCCTATCTCTTGTAAACAGATAAAGCTCTCCTCACAGACCGTACAGTATGTAGCCATATATCCACAATATAGGGAAAGGGACTATATACTAAGAAATTAAATTAAATCTCCTTGGGGAGTGAATCATCAGACAGAAGCTCTTCCACTCTGTCCTCCTCTCTATATATCTGATTTTCCACTAAAAATAAAAAATGAAGTCTTACATAAAGAACTAAATCTCAGCAAAGAGAATAAGTCAGATAGTTCAAAACTGACACTAAGTGAATGGCTACCACATTTTAAATGTTCAGAATCCTAATATGAGCCATTTGAAGCAGATCATAAGTGTACCTACCATGTACACACACACACACACTCACATACACACACACAAATGCTAACTATGTGGGTGAAGGGTACATAAATTTGATTGCAGTAATCATAACACAATGTGTCAAATCATCGTGTTTTTAAAATATTTAACTTGTATTAGTCGATTATACTTCAATAAAGCTAGAGGGATGAAATGAATCATCCCACTTAAGAAAGCCACAGAGTAACTCTTTGTCTAATTACATGAAAGAAATCCATTATGTTCATCTCCTTATTGTTCCCGATCCCCATCTCTACTATCAATAAAAAGGCGCACAAAGAATGATTAACACCTTTTTGGTAACATCCAATTTCTAACAATGACAAAATGTTTTAAACGAATCAATGTATGCTAAAATCACATGCATATCTCAAACTATGCTAACAGTTCGAAAGCTGGAAGAAAGATGGGTACCATCAATTAAAATGACCAGGAATCTGTTATGAAAAAGGGAAAGGATCAACTGGACGTGTATGGGGTCCTTGGCAGACTCTTCATGTGGAAATAAAGGATGAATTTCATTATCCATATTCTGCAAGCTCTTTCTTGTAAAGGACTTTGTTTATTTATTTACTTCAAAGGCAGAGTTAGCGAGACAGAGAAAGAGAGAGAGCTGTCGTCGTTCATTCTTCAGATAGCCCGGACAGTCAAGCTGAAACCAGAAACTTCATTTGAGTGTCCCAAGGGAGAGGCAGAGGCCCAGATATTTGTTCCATTTTCTCCCACTTTTCCTAGGCTATAAGCAAGGAACTGGATTGGAAGAAGTGCAACAAGAACATGAACTGAATCCATATGGGATGCTGCAGTTACAAGCAGTAACTTTACCCACTAAACCCCACGGCCAGCAACTCTTCACGTTCTGAAGTCAATAAATCAATAGATCAATTCTTCCTCTCAGTTAGATTGCCATATTAATTACTATACCCAGCTTTATTAAAAATCAGTGTATAGTATCTAAACTTCCCAAAGTTCATGATATCCCAATAGCTTTTAAGCCCAAAACCTACACAGGCACAAAAGAAAACAAAAAGCCAAGTGAGACATCCACTGTCAACAATGTACACTTTTCCGCTTCACCAATTCACAACTTGGAGTTTCATTTTCCCATCACTGCTTTCTTTCTATGGGCCCTGAAATGACAGCATGAAACCCTCACTGCCCAAACTGCCACAAAATAAATGTAGATTGAGAGAAGCTCATAGAGATTGAGAGAAGCCTGTAACCATCTCAAGTTCTCCAAATTCACCATCACGAGTTGCTCCTTCTAATAAACAAGGCAAGCGTAGAGCTTATCTAATGAAAAACATTATAATGAAGACAAAAGTCTTCAGTTAATACGAAAAGAGGCAAAATCGTGGGTCATTATAAAGTAATACTGACTATGAACTCATCACATGGCTGAAGTATACTGAGAAAAACCATCAGGATTTCCATTTCCTAGAGAAGTAAAGTTAAAGATAAATCTAAGGGTAAATATTTGGCAACTCCTTCATCCCCTATCAGAGTGGCTGCCTAAAATACTCATTCCACTTCCAATCCAGGTTGCAGTTAGCATGCATCTTGGAGGTAGCAGAGGATGTTCAGAAGTGGGAGTCCTGTGTCTTAATATTGGTGACTCAGATTGAGATCCAGGTTCCTGGTTTTAGGCTAGACCATTCCTGGCTCAACTCTTTGGGCCTCTGCCACCAAACTAACATGTGGACCGTGTTCCAGACTTCATTTTCGATCCCCAGCAGTTGTAGGTGTTTGAGGAAGGAACCAGTTCTAGTTCTCAAATTAAATACATATATAGGGCCCAGAAGCATGGCCTAGCAGCTAAAGTCCTCCCGTTGAACGCTCCAGGATCACATATGGGTGCCAGTTCTAATCCCGGCAGCTCCACTTCCCATCCAGCTCCCTGCTTGTGGCCTGGGAAAGGAGTCAAGGACGGCCCAAAGCTTTGGGACCCTGCACCCATGTGAGAGACCCAGAAGAAGTTCCTGGATCCTGGCTTCGGATCGGCATAGCATCGGCCGTTGTGCTCACTTGAGGAGTGAATCATCGAACGGAAGATCTTCCTCTCTGTCTCTCCTCCTCTCTGTATATCTAACTTTCCAATAAATAAAATTAAAAAGAAAAGACTCATTAAATACATATATATTGACATATATAAATAGGTATACATAAACACTTAAATATATCTAATATAGACATTGACGATATGGCTTAATAAGTTTCCTGAAACAGAAAACTCAATTTTTCTGCAAAAAAGGGGGTATTTAAAATTTATTATGAAAAAATATTTGGTTTAGGAGCTAAATCCTCACCATGCAATCATAGGGATCCTATATGGGTGCTGGTTCATGTCCTGGGTGATCCGCTTCCCATCCAACTCCCTGACTGTGGCCTAGGAAAGCAACAAAAGATGGACCAAGCCCTTGGGATCCTTAACCCACATGGGAGACCTGGAAGAAATTCCTCTGCCAGATCCGGCACAAAGACCTAATGGGTAAGGTCCTCGCCTTGAATGCCCCGGGATCCCATGTGGGCACAGGTTCTAATTCCAGCAGCTCCACTTTCCATCCAGCTCCCTGCTTGTGGCCTGGGAAAGCAGTTAAGGACAGCTCAAGGCCTTGAGACCCTGCAGCCATGTGGGAGACCAGGAAAAAGGTACCTGGCTCCTGGCTTCGGATTGGCACAGCATCGGCTGTTGCGGCCACCTGGGGAGTGAATCATCAGATGGAAGATCCTCCTCTCTGTCTCTCCTCCTCTCTGTACATCTGCCTTTCCAATAAAAGAAAGAAAGAAAGAAAGAAAGAAAGAAAGAAAGAAAGAAAGAAAGAAAGAAAGAAAGAAAGAAAGAAAGAAAGAAAGAAAGAAAGAAAGAGAGAAAGAGAGAAAGAGAGAAAGAAAGAAAGGAAGGAAGGAAGGAAGGAAGGAAGGAAGGAAGGAAGGAAGGAAGGAAGAAACAAACAAACAAACAAACTAATCTGCCATAGTGGCCGCAATGGCCAGAGTAGAGCCAGTGGCCAAATCAGCTCAACTGCGCTCTAGCCATTGCGGCCACTGTGGGAGTGAACCTGTGGATGAAGATATTTACCTCTGTCTCCTCTTTGTAAACCTGCCTTTCCAATCAAAATAAGTAAATCTTTAAAGAAAAAACAATTGGCACGAAACTAAACTTATTTTAAATTCATTTTGCATGATGCTGTGAAATAGCAACACATGCTAGTTTTTAAAAGATACTGTAACTGCTAATAGGAGTTCCAACACACTGACCTGTATTGATCAGTTTTATAACAGGAAAGCACCTAACGACTGTTGATATTAACAAGAACATACACTTAATTTCTGGGGAAACTGTGGTACTTAATAAATGGTAAAGCCACTTTCCAAAATGTGTAAAAAATGGAGAAACATAGCACCGAATAAGACTCACTGTTGACACTTTAATATCATGAGCATGATCTAACATTTAACCATTCTTTAAAAAAAAAATTATAATAAAATTCCAATTCAGCTTTTTTAGTACATAGGGAATCGTGCGCTAATTTTCACTATCCAATTTTATATCTTTTCTCTTCTAAAAGAAACTAAATGCTTATTAGTATCTTTTCCTCAATTCCCCCTGCTCTCTCAACCTCTCATTTTTTTTCAGTCTCCAAATATTTGCCTGCTATAGACATTTCACCTATACCATGATGATATATAAATATGAACTATGTAGGCTATCGTGCCTGGCTTCTTTCATTTAGCATGATTTTTCAGCCTCATTCATATTAGCAGAAGCAATAAACTACTTCATGGCTAATCAGCACTGAGTAATATGTCATCTAATATTTTCAAAAATGGTTTTAGGAAATTTCTCTGTTTTCTAGTTTCAGGACTCTAAAAATATTTTTTAGAGAATAAGAGAGGAATGAATAGGAAAGTGATATAATCAGGAGAAAAACCAATCTACAGATTAGCAGAACTATAAATTGGTTCATGTGTATAGTAGCTGGATTTTAGAAAGTAAAAGGCATATGCAATTAACATGTATATGCAATAAAATATACTCAAATTATTGAGATATTTATATTGTTTTCATATCATTTCTACTATGTAACATTTATAAAGATCTCAATGTGGACTAGAAATTTACTGTAATAATCGCAAAGGTACACAAAACCAGTTGCTACCATTTGGAAAGCATAAATCTAGCAAATGGAACAATAGGAGACAAATCAAAGACAAAGATGAGAATGGTTACACTGGATGAGGAATACAGAACACATAAGGAGTAAAGCATAGAACACACCCAGTGATAGATGCAAATTTTTATTTTTAAGCATTTTTTGAGTGCCACACCTATCACAGTGCCTGAGACATGGTAATTTAATTAACTTAACAGGAAGACCAAGGATACTATATTAAAAAATAAATTAAGAAGGTACTATGTATTCCTGTCCTCAACATATCAACAAGAACAGAAATAAACCATTTTCATAACTCATGAGTTACATGACAAATGCAGATCATGAGACACAGAAAGGGCTGAGAGGTGCATAACTGATTCCCATCAGGCAGAATTCAGTATTGCCCTTCCAAGCGTATCCTGTCGTTTTCTCTCTTTGCTTTGGTTCTATCCCTTGTGTCTACGACAACAGTTCAAATTAAGTCTGTTCAACACCAGTGTTCTGGTCACCTGGCAACCTGCAGCATCCTATTTCCAGGGCTAATAATCATTTCTATCCTACTTACACATCACATGTTTCGCCCACATTTACTTTATCAAGCCACTAAAGTCTCACTGAATTTATTTGTGAGCTGCAATTTACTGTCATTCCTAGCCAAGGTTCACCAGATATTTCATGCTTCTCATTGGTTCTTAAGTTAGATATCACTGATATGTTATCTTAAGCACTCTTACATGAAATAAATTTATTCTTTAAAGTTAAATAGCAATGGGTTTTCAATTAAGACTTGGCTTGCAATGTCCTCACCCCTTTTGAAAAGAATTACATCAAATTCCAGGTACACTTCCAGCTCCATCTACCTGCTATAATGTGCACCCTTGGGTGAAATCTGGTGACGGTTCAAGTAGGTAAATCATTGTTACCAGGCTAAAGATCTGGGCAGAGTGCCGGTCAGCTTTCAAGTTTTGGCTTAGCCTAGCAGTGAATGTTCCAAGTCTTTGGGAAGTGAACCAGCATATGAGAAGTATCTATCTCTGTCTCGTTCTTTCAGTTTTTCTCTTCCTTCCTTTCTCTTTCTTTCTCTCTCTTCCTGCATCTCCCTCTGTGTATTATGTCTGCCTGTCAAACAAAGTAAAACTGTAAAGGATAAAATGAAATAGAGCACCCTTATAGATAGCATAAGATTAAAGTCGATATTAGTGAAAAAATAGCAGCACTTTCACAGACATTTTATTTAGCTGTTACAAAATAATTCAGCTATTTCTGTAAAAATCTAACTTCTCTTTCAAGTAAATGATGTCACCCAGAAATTCCACGATAAGCTGAAGGATAAACTGAATTATGTTTGGAACGCAAACACCTTATCTATTTTGTAATATTTTAGGCACTAGGCCACTTTATAGAAAATAAAAAGCTATATATATTTACATAGTTACACAGTCACTTTAACCATAAAATTATTTAAATTTCCACAAACTCAGCAAGTATATTAAAGAAGCAATCAAACCTCATTTATGGAAAAATGAGAGATCATGAGCTACTAAATGGCAGCACAGACACCAAAGTAAAGTCGTTAAAGACTCTAGAAAATGCATTAATAACACCTATTTATGTGATCTGACGGATAAAGGAAGCAAAAAGTTAATTTGGATAAAATCAACAGAACATCTCTCATAGTTTTTCTATTTAGAAGAAAACAAAATCACCACAGTTTAAATAAAAACAATGACAACACAAACTAGATGAACAGGCATGAAAATAAAAAAAGACACAAGGTTGCAGAGTGAAAGTCTTGCTCTTTTTAATGTGTTTCCTGGGTGTAAAAATAGGTTTGAGATTTTCCCACGGACAGTTACACAGCACTCTGCTGTATTACAAGCCCTTTGCGAAGCAAATACGATCTGCAACAAAGCAATCATGTAAAATTTATAATTTCTAACAAAAGCAGTTTGGAAACTGAACACCATGAAAGGTTATAGTCAGAACAAATAAGTAGCGATGCTACAGGAGAGAGTGACTGAGGAAAAAAAAATTACCTAAACAGAAAACCATGAAACGAAATCTTTTAGAAAGAGAGCACTTCGAATTCTGGGGAGAACCACGCATTGTAGCACAGTGGGTTAAACCACCAAGTGCAACTCCAGTATTTCATATCAGAGCACCAGTTCAAGTTTTAACTCTGTCAATTCCAATCCGGCTTCCTGCTAATACATAGGGAGGCCAGTGGGACATGCTTCAAGCGGGTACCTGCCACCCCGCACAGGAGTCCAGGACGGAAACCCTGGCTCTGGCTGTGGCCTGGCCCAGCACTGGCAGATGAGGCCATTTGAGGAGCAAGGCAGCACATGGGAGATCTCAGGCACGATCTAGATCTCTCTCTCTCTCTCTCTCTCTCTCTCTCTCTCTCTCTCTGTCACTCTACCTTATAAATACTTTTTTTTTTTACCAAAATAGATGAATTTTCATTGAGTACACAGCTTATTTGTAAACTCAAGTGGGTGAAATAGTTGTACAAATGTGCTACTAATTTTATAAATCCAAATTTTTTAACTCAAATGTCTTGTACTGTCAGGAAGAAAACAGCTGAATTTAAACTAAATATTTTGTGAATCTCTTTAAGGGTCTCATAAAACAATTCAAAAGGTGAAATACATTTCTAGCCAGCTCACTATTAACCATTGCCAAAATCAACTACATAATTTGCCCAGAACAAAATGAAAATGTGGCCCTCTTACAGAAAAGCAGAAAAAAATTTTTTTTGCCTTTCTTACTGTTAGGGTAATTTTTTTTTTAATTTTCTCTTGAACGTCAGCTTCTCCTGGACTGACATTCAGGGCAACTGCAGACCCTCACATGTACCTGTGCCCTGTTCGGTGATTAATAAGCAGCTGGCCCATAGCCGCCACCACAGCACCCACTCCTGCACGCACGCATCCTCCAGGGACAAAGAATGGAATGCCTGGGATGAGGGTGGTCAGTGGCTGGATAACCAAAGCCATACTCGGAAGGCAAGACCCATTGGAAGCATGTGAGCAGCATGTCCAAGCATCCAGTTCTTGATCCATTGTGCGACTGGGTTTTCCATCTTTAAAAACGTGTATCTAAATTCTGCAGGAATCTTCAGACAGCAACCCCAGGACGTTACATCCCAAGCACAGACCCTCTTCTGAATTTCAGTCCCCTAGAGAATACTAACAAGAATAGTCAGATTAACGGGAAAAACGAGTACATGCGATTTGTAGCCAGTTTACTTGGATGACTCTGTACAACCAGTACCCACTAGAGAGCGTTTGCCAATGTCTCAGTTACAACTAGAAATCTAACAGGGGGAAAGCAAACTGAATATACATCTTACCTATTAAACAACCTGTCAGATCATGCATGCTTAGTGCAAAGCAAATTAGGACTGAAGCTTGGGATGACAGGGGCAGGAGGGCAGAAATGAATATATCAACAGGTAGATTTTTAATCTACAAAATAAAGCAATTACAGCTGAAGCACTGCCTATGCATAATGCACAGGGGCCTCCTGCTGGCCCCAGGGCAATTACTGTCTGTAGATGCACTCCGGGCCTTTGAAGTGTCAAGGAAGGCAGAAGCACGGAACAATGATGCTTATTCTGTGTAAGGAGGAAAATAGCAGACATCTTCAGAGATCAGGCTTTTTATTTTCTAAAAGGGTATGGGGGTAAACTATGATTTTATGAGTTCAAAAGAAAAGAACATGGCTTGGTCTAGATTTAAAAAAAACTGAATATATAATTATAATTAATTGAAAGAGGGGAGCGCACTTAAAAATGGACAGTTTGGGCCCAGAAAGGCAGCCTACCCGCAAAAGTCTTTGCCTTGGTCACGCCAGGATCATATATGGGCGCTGGTTCACATCCTGGAGGTCCTGCTTCCCATCCAACTCCCTGCTTGTGGCCTGGGAAAGCAGTAAAAAATGGCCCAAAGCCTTGGTACCCTGTACTCATGTGGGAGACCAGGGAGAAGCTCCTGGCTCCTGGCTTCAGGCAGGCTCAGCTCCGGCCGTTGCAGTCACTTGAGCAGTGAATCAGTGGACAGAAGATCTTCCTCTCTGTCTCTCCTTATTTCTGTATATCTGCCTTTACAATAAAACTAAAAGAATCTTTTAAAAAATGGACAGTATTTTGATTAAGACCCTTAATATACATAAAATATAAATAAAACTTAGAAAAATAATAACATTTACACCCTGTTAGAGAGACTAAAATTAAGAACCCGCTAAAACTGAGACACATTAAAAATTACAAACCAGCTTTATTACATTTTGGGCAACAGAAATAAATAGAAGTACGCTCATAACCAATAGTATTGTGTTAACAATGGTAAATCTTATTTTGCTAATTTCATTCAGCTTAACTTTGAGACAGCAAATCAAGCATCATATAAATAAAATCCTTAAAAATTGGACAAGAATTCTATAAAAGAGCAAATAAACATTTGTATCAGATTGCACATCCATTCGTAGAAGAACTACACCCCATCTAAAAAAATTAAAGAACTGAGTTGGGGAAAACCACTTTCCCTGGGGTCCCGACGAGCAATGCAACTTTCAGCTCTCACTTTTCTTCCTGTTTGTACAGTTCAATCCTGCTGATGGCTCCCTGTCCTTCACATTCCAGATTTTCACAATGCATACCTACCAGGCTCTTCTCAAACTGTCTGGCCACTCCTAAATACCATTGGCAGATCCTAATTTCTGGAATTAGCCCCTGGAATTTCTTATCTGTTGCTAACTGTTTCTAGTATATGTTAATCACTTGATCACTAGAGTTCTTCAAATTCCCTAAACCAGACACTCCCTCGACTTACCACATCTATGCATCTATCCACTGGACTGAGTACTCTCCACTTGTGTGTTAGGAAGACATTTGGAACATACATACTTCCTTGGTAAATCTACTCCCCCATTCTCACCCTCTTGAGTTTCCCTCACCCAGGAATTAAAATCTCTCACATTTGGTAATCAAAGATGCATCCTTCATTCTCTCTGGCTCACATCCACTCTGTCCTCAAGTCGTCAGGTCTTGCAGCTTTCTCTCACATACTACCTCTTCTCTGCACATCCTTCAGAACTTACATCACCAGCTTCTCTCTCTCATCCCTCCAGGATCACAACTACCCACCTGCACTCCACTGTCTACCCTGGAGCCCAAATCTTTATGTTCAAACTGAGATCCCGTGTGATTACCACCACTTTCTGTTTCCAACCCTTTCAGGGCCTCTCACTGTCACCACTTAAATTAGGATCCACCTTCCTCTGCATCCTTATCGGAGTCAAAATCTTCCACCTTGAAGCTCTAACACCTGCCAGCTACATGGGTTTTCTATATTCAGTTCCATGTCACAAGAAACTCCGCCCTCCCTGGAACTTCACCTCAATTTCCTTGTTAATTTTTGTGGGCTTTCATGTCACAGATCACACCTTTGGAAATCTGCCAGATGTTCATTGTCACCGCACACAATGTTCTACAAGGAAAATTCAGAAAGTACATGAAAACGAAATAAAAGGATAACTATTTTGATGCAGAAAAAAAAACAGTCCAAACACAGCTTTTATATACTACAAATTTCTCATATCATTTCAAAAGGCCCTCATAGAATTAACCAATGTGTATCTTCACTTTAAGATTATAAAGACGGGGCCCAATCTAGCAGCTAAAGTCCTTGCCATGCACGTGCCGGGATCCCATATGGGTGCTGGTTCTGTTCCCTGCCAATCCCCTCCCCACCCAGCTCTCTGCTGTGGCCTGGAAAAGTAGTCAAGGACAGTCCAGAGCCTTGGGATCCTGCTCCCGTGTGGAAGACCCAGAAGAGGCTCCTAGCTTCAGATTGGCTCAACTCCAGCCGTTTTGGCCTTTGGGAACTGAATTATTGGATGGAAGATCTTCCTCTTTGTCTCTCCTCCTCTCTGTACATCTGATTTTCCAATTAAAATAAAATAAATATTTTTTTTTAATTTTTTAAAGATTATAAAGGCCATGAGATCAGGGATCAAATTTGACAATCTTCAGTATCTTCCATGTAGCATCTAGCATTATGCCTGGCATTTAATAAACACTTATGTTCTTATAAAATAAGTAAAAATAATTCTTGCTTGTGAAATATTAATTTATAATAGAGGAAAATATCTTACTACTGAGAATAGAGTCATCAGAATAAATTAATAAAATACTGGCAATTTCCAGAAATATTAACAGGCTATATGACAATGTTACTGAACACACACACATACATAAGAAATACACAATCTTTGGCAAAATTTCAGCCTGGCAACAACACAGGAATCTTTCATCTTGAGCTTTTCGTTAGCCAGATTTTTCAACAGAAATTTATGAGGCCCCTCATTTAAGCGCCTGCCAAAATCTTAAGCGGACATTTTCATGTCGTTTATTTCCAAGTAGTCTAATTTGTCTTTACATAGACCCTTTTTATGTTGCGTTCAAGTTTCTACTGCTGCTAAACCTATTTCTCTGATATAAAGCTTCATGAATAGAAAATTGTCCTGGAATAGATTTAAAGAAAAGAATTTCCTACAAAAAGCATCAACAATTCCGAGACTTCTGTGAACACCCCTTAAACTCCTCATTAGCAATTCACTTCCAGACATGCCTACTCAAGAAACAAATTTCTACTGGCCCTGGCGCTTTCTCTTATTCATATCTCATCAAACTAGCATTTGCACTTTTAGTCAGGGATTTTTGCCAACTCTTTTAAAAGTTGAAATGTTTCTATTTCAATCAGAAATAATTTTCTAAAATCTTTGTAACAAACAATTACAATGACCCAGGCCAAGAGATTTCAATACACACATTATACAACTTTTTTGGAAAACAAATAAACAAACAAAAAAAGCCTTAATGTATCTGATTTCACCAACAGAAGATGATTTTGTTTCTTCAGTGAGTTTCACAACTCTGAAATAGAGTATTTGTTGAGTACAAATGATAAATGTACTTTTCAAATTTGTAGAAAAATAATAGCACAGTATCCATGGTAAGATTAACAAGACCAGGCCAATATCTAACCTTGAGAAAAATAGAAATGACCACTACAAATGTGTGCTTTCTTCCATTTATTTTATCTACTAAAAAGCCTATATTGAGCCATCTTTCAAGAAACAAAAGGTTATCTTGTATATTTAGCTATAGCTGTACATCCAGGGAAAATGTTAGTACAAATCAATAAAGAATCTGCACAAGGAGAACATACTGATTAGCCCAACTTCTAATAACCTGAAACCACCTCCAACATCATTTATATTCTAATCTGAGAAGGCACTTCAAATGCAATAAAACAAAACGCTAACCATTTCTTACATTTTTGCTATTTATCCACACCCTAAAGTAGCTCTCAGGGAATGTTCTAACCCAAGGAGTCAGGGACAAGGGAAGAAATGCAAAATTAAAAGAAAAAAATCACGGAACTTTACTTCCATACCTCCAGACAAACAGGCACGTAGCTGCTTTCAGTAATGCTTTTCCCATGACTATGGAGGTGACTACTTACAGCGGTCAGAATAATGCTCCCTCTCGCATGGCCACCGCGCCACAGAACAGGCAACTAGGAGAGGATACATGCCACAGAGGAATTAAGTTTCTAATGGAATGAAAACTGCTGACCAGCAGATTCTAAGCTGAGAAGGTTATCTTAAATTAGTCTGATAGACCTAATATCATCACAAGTATCGCAAAACATGGAAAAACGGAAGCAGAAGAGGAGCAACAGCTAAGGATGTGAGGGAAGCTTCAGCTGGCATTGCTGCCTAAACACACACACACACACACACACACACAGGAGGGGGAAGGGGAGCAGTGAGGCAAGGGGAGCAGTTAATCCTGGAAAGCAAAAGGGCAAAACCACAGATCCTCCCCGAGGAACCAGGCATCCAACCCTACTCACACCCTAATGTAGACAGTGGGTCCCAATCGACCTCACCCTGCAAAACGAAGGTTAATACCTCACTATGCATGGAAACCTTAATTTTGTTGCAAATCTTTGCAAGAATCATAGAAAATTAATCTAATAGACACTTCATAATTAACAAAAATGTATAACACCATGTTTTCCTAAGCATGATATTAAACATCTTATATGATTTATAATTTCAAAAACACAACAAAACCTCATGACCTACTGCAAATCCCACTAAAACAACAATTTATTTCTTCTTTCATTGTCCTTATTTTTAATAAAACAGAGTAGACTGTGAGGTTCTAAGATTCCTTCAAAAGTTCTTTGTCTCCAGAAACCTAATTATGGAGTGTCTTTTAAGCTTAAACATTTTCTATGAAACCTCTTTGTGTTAACCTCTAATAAGATTTGCTCACACAAATAGTCATATTGAAAGGAGTCTAAGTTTACAAAATTATTCATAATAAGCCAAGTCCTTTCAGTGTAAGTTTCTAACAAGTTTACTGTGATAACAGCATCTCTCATCTTTGGAAAGGATCAAGTTCAAGTTGATAAAGCTTCAGTTTTGCATGAAGTTATCTCCAGCCCAAAAAAAGGCAAAAAAAGCCCAAAAAAAGTGATGGTTGAGGTCTGAAGAACAATTAGGAATTTTTGCTTTTAAATAATTGCTAACTACATATCTTTATGAATTCAACATGGCATTTTCTAGGTTATGAAAAAAAAACACTATCTCTTTTTTAGTGGCTAAAGACGTTTTGTTATTAACTATACTGCTTTATATCTACAATGGGGGGGACATTTACACTGCATTCATTCACGCTGTAAATTCGTTCCCCTCAAAAATGGGGCTGAGCAAGAGAAAAGCAAGCCATCAAATTAAACAGAAACCTGACAAAATCACAATACATTTAGGACCAGAATAAGCTGGCCCCTTAAAGTATGACAATGTCTTCAACAAATACAACTGACAGACATCATTTGAAAGAAAATTTTATGTAACGGTGTTGTGAAGGCTTTTAATTAATTTAGTATTCCTGCAAAAACCAAGAGTGATGGCCAATAGTTGAAAAGAGAGAATACAGTTATGCAACATTTTCCCAAATGTCATAAATATACCAAATACCAAAGCTGTTTTGCAGGTCTAGGTCTCTTAAGATATATTATTTTAAAGCATGAGTTACAGCCAGCGAGGGAGAGAAAAACCAAGAGATCTTCCATTTACTGGCTCACTCTCCAAATGGCCATAATGGGCTTGGCTGGGTCAGGCTGAAACCAAGACTGTCTCACAAAACTCTCATATGCGTGGAAAGGGACCAGATATCTGGGCAATCTTCTGCTGCTTTTCCAGGCCATCAGCAGGAAACTGGATGAAAAATGAAGTAGTCAAGCCATGAACCAGCACCCCATATGTGTTGCTAGCATTGCAGGCAGTGGCTTAACTCAACACACCACAACACTGGCCTCCAGGATGCCTACTTTTCTGATCTAAACACTTGATACAACCGCAGTATTGCTTCAATTTTTATCCAACAAAATAAATATCTGCTTTTCAAGACATTTAGAAGTAGAAATTGGGGAAAGGATAAATAGAAAGAAGAAAACTGCATGGCATATTCTAGGTATTTTGGACGATGGGCAAAAAAGTACTGCTAGCATGCTGCAGAACACAAACAACGATAGTGGAAAGTTATCAAGAAGTTTCACACAAGATTCTAATGGCACAATAGAAACACAGAAAGACTGTATCAAATACACGCAAAATAGATGTCTTAAAAAGAATAATTAACATTTAGGAAAAATGAAAATCAGAAATGCATTGCCTTGGTACAAATCCACCTCTAAATAAAATTTCCAAGGAAAGCAGACCAATCATTAAGAAGGAAATGGCCTACTTGCGAAATTAACCAGGCAAGTGGAATTTTGGTAAAGACACCCCTTCCTGGTTTGAATTGCCAGAGACGAGAGCAGCAGATGTTCATAAATGCGTGTGAGGTAACCACAGGGTGCTTTCATGCTGCAGTGTGGAGTTGGGTTTTAAATCACTTGAATGTAGTCATGAAGATTATGAATTCTCATCAATGTTTTTAATGGAACTCGTGTACAGTAAGTATGCATCAAAAACAAATACGCCCATGGTCCAGGGAGAGAGCAGAAGACTAAAAAGCCAATTGCAGATGTAAAAAAGAGGGGGACAGGAGTCAAGGAGACACACGTGCAGATGAGAAGGGAGAAGACCATTAGGGAAGCCCAACGAGAAGCTTACAGCAAGAAGCCATCTGTGCCCATCACCCCTCACTGACGTCCTTGGCACTCCCTCAAGACAGATAACAACAGACCCAATCAGGCCATTGTGCTGACCTATGCTCCTCATTCTATCCTTGGTTTTCTTGTTTTGTTGTTTTGTTTTCTCCTCATGAATTCTCCATTAATCTGTACTGTCTCCCAGAAGCCTGGATTTGTAGTTTGTTTGTTCCCAGCTGGCTGTGACATAAGTAGTACAACACAGCTAAATGCAGCAAGTCATATGTGTTTATGTGTGTACTACCAAGAGGCAAACACAGTAAACTGTTGTGTCCATGAGTTTGCTCACACAGGTAAGCACAAGTACACATGTGCATGCATGTTTTACCCACAGCTAAATGTTCTAAATGGACATGTATACAACTCAGTAACTAAAGCCAGTGAGTTATGAGTGTGCACAGGTGTCACTCAGAGCTAAATGTACCACGTGACTGAGCGTGCATATGTATATCACTGAAGGCTCTATAGAATAGATCAATGTGAATGGTCGGTGCTTCTCCATCTGAAGGTCTCAAGTGTGTCAGTGTGCAAATGGGTGTTGCTCAGTCCTAAAAGCACCAAGTGAGTATGTTTGCACTCAAGTGCCATGCATGGCTTGACATGACTGGGCATGAGTGCACAAGTAAGTGTCACTCATGCTCAATTCACCAAGTGGTGTGAATGCTACTCACAGTTACGTGCAGAAAAATGGATGTGTGTACACATGGGTCATATGGGAACATGTGTCAGAAGGAGCTATCACAGGGGAGGGCAGGAAACAATGAACAGGGAAAGCCACTCGTCTTTAGTAACAGCCCTCCCTCGAGAATGAACTGTCAACCCACAAGAACAACATTAATTCCTTCTGAGAGTAGCAACCCTAATCACCTGATTATCCATTTGCAATTAATCTCTTTCTCCTACAAGTTCCAGTAAGCTCCAACATTTCAACTTCCAGGATCAAGCCTTCAATGTGCGAACCCTTGCTGCTGGACACATAGAAACCATAACTAAGCAACAGCCACAAAACTTGAACCTTACTGTGTGTAAGAACGGCCACTGACCATTAAAAAAAAAAAAACCTCTATCCGCACCGACCCAGCGGGTTTGTAGTAGGTTACAGACCACTTCCCCTGTGTCCCATTCCAGAATGGGTTCAATTCCAACCCCAGAATGAAAGGAATGCTGCTTGGAGAGACCAAGTAGGATATGGCAAGTTTTGATAAGTTCCCCTTCTTAGGTTATTACTATTAGTCATATTCTACATGACTAATCATTAAAAGGGAAAGTTCATCTCGGAGCTGTGGTTTCTTCTATCAGCTAAACTGATTAAATTTGTTTACTTCTCTACCTTTCATCCACCCATATTCTGTTAGGAGGGGCAGAAAAAGGATCACCTATTTGTGCAAAAACACACAATTGCTTTATCTGCATTTTGACAAAGAACCTATTACCAATAAAGCACTCTATGTAGTCGAAGAAACTTCCGGATCACTGAAATGAGAAGTTTTAAAATTTTCAAACTCTCTAAGGGAATCTTAGAAAGCAACTCACTTAATATTTCTGAACTGTTGTTTTGTTTTGTTTTGTTGTTGCTGCCCACTGCATTTAAAAGGCAAAAAGAGAAAATCTCCTTTCAGCTGGTTCGCTTCCCAAATTTCTACAACAGCCAAGTGTGGGCTAGACTATAGCCAGGGGCTTGAACTTCTGCAACAGCTGAAAAGTCACAATGGCCTTGAGCAGAAGTGGAAAGGGAAATAACTTCATACCAAGGCTCAGTGTCATTCTAGTTTTCTCTGCAGTAAATGTATGCCCAACCTGTCAACAACACAGGGCAGGAAAAGACATTGCTAAAAGGAAAAGATCATGACTAAGTGTCAGGGAATACGTTTAGGAATACTCAATGTCTCAACTAAAACTGAAACCACAAACAAACAGCCTAAGAATTATAAGTGAATATATCAACTCACTCACAAGTCAAGAACCACTGATTTTCAGTATCAAATACAGACTGCAAAATTTAAAGCAAGCTCTTTCACAGAAAATAGCAAAACAGCCACAATCAAAAACGTATGTGATATAAAATGGGTCTACTCTCTCCAAGCTTACTTCGATTTTCAGACTCTGCTTTTACACGAAGCTGAGATGAGAAGTGGCACAGCATAATGTTTACAAACAGGGTGTCTAGCATCAGACTGCTTGGGTCAAAACCCAACCTTATTAATTATCAACTAGGCGACCTTGGGCTGAGTACTTAAATTCTCTGTATCTGTTTCCTGATTTGCAAAATGAAGATAATAACGGTCAGTACCTCATTCAGTTGCTATGAGGGTTGCACAATATTTAAACACTGCCTTGTACATAGAAAACGTTGAGAGGTACAACTATATTTGCTTGGCAGTGTGCAGGCAGTGAACATTTAAGACAGGACTCACATAACTGGGATTTTATTTCAGGTAAATAACTGCGTTAACAGAGAAAGGATTGATTGGAGGAAGTTGTGCAAGCAAAGGAGGGAGACAGGAGACTCTCACAACGAGTTAGGAAGGACATTCTCAAGGCGCTAGCTTCATACACAGCACATAAAAACTGAACGTTTGGCCTAGTAGTTTAAACACTGTTCAAATGTGCACACTGCAGAGTCTGAGTTACAGACCCAGCTCCTTTCCCAACCTCCAGTTTTCCTTCTGTGCGAATCAGGGAGGCAGCAGTTGATGCTTTGGGTGATGGGTCCCTCAGACTGAGTTCCAAGCTCTTGGTTTTGACATTCCCAAACCCAAATTCTGAGGGTGTCTGTGGAGTGAACCAGGAGATGGGAAAATCTCTTTCGCGCCTCTGCACATCAATAAAAATAACTGATGGATTAAAATGCAGAAGAATGGCTATAAAGAAGGTAAGAAAACTAAGGGTAACTCCTTAGCTCCTTCCCATCTTATACATGATTTTACCTTATGCCATTCTTTTGATCAGCAAATACCCAAACCTCTTGCTTTCTACCTCACTGGCTACCATCCAGAGCATCAGTACGCCACGTGTGGTTTCAATGAGGTACACCTGCCGATACCTGGAGACGTGCTTGGGACCTTCATTTTATACAGAGTACTGGGGCAGCTCAGACCTGTGAGTCATTCATCTCTGCTGGAAAGTGGAGAATGTGCATCCAGGGAGCCTCAAGGTGACTTCTTTTCTGACAAAGGCAAACAAAAATCACACTGCAGAGCAAGAGTGTATACAGGTATTTAGCATTTTTATGACACTTCCCACTCTAGGAGGCAGCGGACCTCATAGGCATGTGGGGCTGCATTGTTTGCTTGCTTGCTTAACGCAGGCATAATTTTTATTATTTAGCATTATATTTTTCACAGTTGCTTTACTTTTCACCTTCCCACAGAGAAAAACAGAATTACACCCAGAAGAAAAATAAGCAAAACATTTTAAAAGTTTTGCTAAGACACAGGCAAATTAAGAAGTGTCTCCAATTGTAGAGTGCAGAATATTATCAGGACTGTTAGGTTCTAAAAAGCAACATTCCTCCTACTAGACTAAGAGTGGAGTGGAGCATTCAGCGCCATAGCAACCTCACCTTAGCCATCCCCGGGCTGAATCTTTCTTAGTCAATCAGCTGGATTCCCAAATTCCTTTGGAGAATTCCCAAGAAGCACAAGGGGTTAGATTCAAGGCTAGGATAAAGCAGCAGTAAATATCATTGCCTAAGAATGTAGCTGATAGTACTGTTGTCAAGGGAAAAAAAAAAAACTACTATTTAGCAACTAGCTCACACCCTAAGATTCAGACAGCAGACAGCTTCTAGCCCTGCCACAAAGTAGATCGTGTGTTTAGTGGTTTAGACACTCACTAAAACTTTACTCTCCCAATATCAATAAAACTGTATGGGTCCCGGAATAAACTCACTTCAACTATGTAGACACCACAGATGAAAAAAAAAAAAAAATAGGTTTTTTTGTTTCAGAAATGACTGTGAAACTGAAAACTGGGGAGGAACTTAAGAATTTGGCTCAAATTCTTTTTTAAAACTAAACAGCCATGAAATCCTATACTGAATCCATTCCAATTGATACCAAAATTCCTCTGTAACTAAATCCATCTTAATCCAGACACAGCATTTGTACACGGTGGTGAGGAAACTAAACTGGCCAAAGGTCACAGGGTAGAGAAAGTCTGGGGTCATGTATCCGTTTCATCTCAGTAGCTGAGAAAGGACAGATCTGATACATATATTTGCAGTCCTGCAAGACAGGCTTCACTTGCGTAGATAATAGTATGGTTTAGGTAGGATGTGAGCGAGGAATGATTAGAAAAGATCACAAATTGCTCACGGAAAGTAGAATTAAAATTTTTTTTAAAAAACTTTTTTTTTCTCTTAGCACACAAATTGCTTTGAATTCTACTTAACACTGTTTTTTTTTCCAACTCAGAACTTGTACACACTTGTTTAAATTAAAATCAAACTCTTCTCCCTCCATAAAATTCTGCCTTCTTCTTCCTCAACATTCAAGACATAGCTCAAGCAAACTGTTCAGTGGGCACCTTCTAGTTCATTACTACACTTTGTGGCTTCCTGACCCCTCAGGTACCCTTGGCCTCCTCCTGCTTCTCTAACTGGTTTTTATCCTTGACTTCCACACCACTGGTTTTGAATTACATCAAGAATTTTTCCCCACTCCCATATCCAACCTTAGGAGGACAATAACCTATTTTCCCTTGCCCTTCCTTGCTCAATGAGCTCATTCACTCTCTGGTGTTGAAACAGCCCGACACGGTGGCTGACACCCAGCAGCAAGCACCAGGCCTGACCTCTCTCATCCTGCTTTCATGCTTGTTCTTCCAGATGCCTGCAGGACATCTCACTCAGATGTCAACCAAAATTGCACAGGTGAAAACCTGAGCTCATCTTCTGCCCCCAACAATAAGCAACTGTTCACATTTTCCTGTAACTGTCAATATTCTGGCCTGCCAATCCTCGGAAGTTGCTTTTGATTCTCTTCTTCATACGTAACATGCAATCTGTCCACAACTTCCATTTTCACTGCTACCATAGCTCCCTAATCTATAATTTCCTTTTCAACATTAAACAGAATTCCAACTCAAGCCCTTACCCTGCACACATGAATATCTCCCAAGTTCATCTACACCTTCACATTCTTCTAAATTGTTGAATTATCAGAACAACATTAAAAAAAAAAAAACTTGCAGAACAGCGTAATGCCCAGATTTCCTCATGAAAGCCTAACGCTCAAAAAGGAAACACAAGTTACCCAAGGTTACTTACCTAAATGAAGGCAGGGTCAAGCATTAAAACCATGGACATCATGACCTCCGTGTCAGTGTTCTATCCATTGCATTAAGATACTTCTCAACACTGCATCACCACTCACTACTCAGGTCCAATGAGTCCTCATGCATTAAAATGTAAGAAACCTAAAATTTACCTGAATCTTTAATGTACCATTAAAAATCCTTTCACCACTTTTCTTCATTCACTTCTCATTACCCCTTACTTAAACCTCTTCAATCACTCTCTTGGCCACACCCATACCAATAAATTCTTAACTTTACTACAGACTAGGGTACACATGACAGCCTGGATGAAGGATTCTCTATTTCTGATAGTAACAGCAAGTGAATAAACTTAAAAACCACAATATTAACTAGTTTTTCACTTTTAATTCCAATTTTGCTGAATGAAAAGGTTATTTAGGGAATGGCACAGCTGGTTAAGCCACGGTATACAACACCAGAATTTCATATGGGCACCGGATTGCATCCTGGCTGCTCCATATCCAATCCTGCTCTAAGCTTACATCCTGGAAGACCAGCAGAGTATGGTTCAAGTCCTTGAGATCCTGCTCCATCGTGGAGATCCGGAAGAGACTCCTGGCTCCTGGCTTTGGATCAGCTCAGCTCCAACCACTGTGGTCACTTGGGGAGTGAAACAACAGAGAGAAGATCTTCCTCTCCGTCTCTCCTCCTCTGTGTACATCTGGCTTGGCTTTCAAATAAAAATAAATAAATCTTTAAAAAAAAAAAAGTCCAAACTGGGCCCAGCACGGTGGCTGGGTGGCTCAGTGGATAAATCCTCACTTTGCATGTGCCTGGATCCCGTATGGGTGCTTATTTGTGTCCCAGCTGCCCCACTTTCCTTATAGCTCCCAGTTTGTGACCTGAGAAAGCAGTAGAGGATGGCCCAAAGCACTGGGACCCTACACCCAATTGGGAGACCGGAAAAAAGTTCCTGGCTCCTGGCTTCAGAGCAGCTCAGCTCCAGCCATTGCAGCCACATGGAGACTGAACCAGTGGACGGAAATCTCTCTCTCTCTCTCTCTCTCTCTCTCTCTCTCTCTGTAAATCTGCTTTTCCAAATAAATAAATAAATCTTTTTTTAAATACGAATTATGCCTCATATTTTCCAGAATGATGTGCTTTCAACATTTCAAACACAATCTTTATTTTGCTCTATAAAAACTAAGCACACAGCCAGTGAAGTTCAACTGTTAACTGGATACCTTATCTCAGCAGCAAGATTTAGAATATAAAACCCTTCTTTCACAATATTTGTATTCCAAAAGGTCAGCATTTTAACTTTTTTGCACTATTTGGAGCTGGTGCTGTTACACAGTAAGCTATGCCTCCACCCACAGTGCTGACATCCTATATGGGCACCAGTTCATGTCCTGGATATTCTACCTCCAATAAAGCTCCCTGCTAATGACCTGGGAAAGCAGTGGAAGATCTCTCAAATCCTTGGGCCTATGCACTCCTGTAGAAGACCCAGAAGAAGCTCTCTCTCTCTCTCTCTCTCTCTCTGTTTCTCTCCTCTCCTCTCCCTCCCTCTGCCTCTCTTTCTCTCAGTGTAAACTCCTCCATTCCAATAAAAATAAAGTTATATGAAAGAAAGTGTAGTATTCCCCAGGACTAACCAACCCAGATGTTGAGGCAAAGATAAGACTACCGAATGCAGAGTCATTTTTAAAGTAGACCAAAATATTTCACCAGGATCCATTTCTTTAGACGACATGTTTTGTATTGCACTATGATTAACTTATTGAATATTTAGATTCCACAAAGCATTTTCAAGAGGGTGGTCATCTTTGCTAGTGGTTAAGATGCTGATCAACATCCATGCCCAGGTCACCCAACAGAATGTCAAGGAACTTCTGGCCTTGCTGTAGATTCCAGCTTCCCACCAAGGCAGACACTGAGAATGGAATAATAGCAGCTTAAGTACTCTGTAGGACACCTGTACTGAGTTCCTAGCACCTACCTGTTTCCCCGACTCAGAACTCCAATGGTAGCTACACCCTGGGAGTGAATCAAGATATGAGACCTCTGTGTGCTCTTGTACTCGCTGTCTATTTTTCTCTCTTGAACAATTATTTGGTCTTTCTATTTGTGCATCTGTCTTGAAAGACTGAGTAACCGAGACAAAGATAGGGAGAGATAGTCAGAGGACTTCATTTACTGAGATATTCCCCAAATGGTCAGCACAGTCAAGGCTGGTCAAGGTCAAGGACAGGAAAAAGGAACTCCACCCAGGCTTCCCACATGAATGGTAAGTACCCAGCTAACTTGGGCCATATGTAGCTGCTGTCCCTGGTGCATCAGCAAGGAGCTGGATAAGAAGCTGAGCCACCAGAACTCAAAACAGCACTCACTCAAATATATGGGTTCTGGGATACAACAGGCAACTGAATCCAGGCCCCAAATAAAGTAAAAACAGTAATTCTGATGTACATCTCAAAAAAGTGTGCCAAAAATATACACTTTAAAAAGAACTGGAAGTTCCAGGTTTTCTCTCTCTTTAAGTATCATATAGCAAAGTAGTTTCCCAAAAACAAGCCACAATAAAGACTCACTGACTAACCAAAAAGTGGTTCTAGAATGCACGTCTGACTGGCAGCTGTATATCTTCTCAGAATTTAATTTTGTTTAGCACAACATGTAGTCCCAAAAATACATAAGAATAAATGAATGAATGTTGCTGGAACTTATATAAATTAGCAACTTACATGATTTCTTCCCCATTGTTTATTTTGCACACTTGCTTCAGCATTTCAAACAGAACAGATCAACAGACCATAACGAGAGCTAGACTTGTTCTGAGTGAGACTGGAATCCATTCCCAGCCCTTCAAAGAGATAAAACTTTAAGTAGAATGGCCAAGGTGCCTAGAAAGCGAAACTGCAAATGCATTCCAAATGTGCATCTCTCTCTTTTCTCGCAGTCTATATTACAGTGCAATATATTAGATTTTAGCCACAACAGGGGGCTTACGCTACCCTGCAATGGGAAATTATTTAATGATAACCCTGACTATGAAAAAGGTGTGGTCCCAGGATGGAAAACAGAAGAGATGGGAAAATAAATTGAAGGCTAGGGAAAAAAAACATTTAAAATAAAAAACGCATATGTTATTAGACATACTCTTTAGGAAATAAGGCTCAATAAAAAATACTGCAAGTAGCAATCTGAACATCTTTAGATACCGAGGAATTACATTAGTCACAAACACTGGGAAAATCACGGAAAAACAGTACACCAACACAAGCCATCCATGGACCACTTCAGTTATTGAGGCTCAGTGAACAGCTTCTGCTCCCGATGAGCACAAAGGAACCGAAAAGTCAAGGTGTGAGAGAATATAGAGAATGCCCTCTTCTATGCTTTGCAATCAACAAGCCACCAATTGTTCCTGGTTGAATGGTTTATTCTGGGAATTCTACTTATGAAGGGATCAGATAGTATCTGTCTCTTACAAGGGAAGGCACTGAGCCAATGAGCAGTTCTCCTTGTTCCAGACAACAACAAATGAAGTCAGAGCGACGAGGAACCAGGTGGTATCCTGCTCACAAAACCATCTGATGCATCCACATCTTGCTCTTTGCTTAGTCAATTCAAGTGAAGGATGGACTTCCTGAGAACTGTGAGTCCCACAAAAATAAAACTGTTAATCTGAATTCCCAGTAACTATTCAGACATGGGCTCTTAGTGTAACAAATTCATTAACATGGAGCTTCTCTAGTATTCATTTTTAAAAGTTTGAGCAATTTGTTACATTATCAAGGCTCATATAAGTTATGTTGTCCTATATACTTTTAAAACAATCCCTCTGACTCATTTATGCCTTGTTTTCCACCACTGTTTAAAAGCAAAAAAAAAAAAAAAAGAAAGCAGCAGACCTCTCATAAAAACAATTCAAAAACAATGCAAGCTTAACACCTACAAAATCATTAATTTTTTTCCTAGCAACTGTATTTTTCCAATTAGATCACTGAGATCTCCCGCTTTAAGAGATAAAATGAAAGGAATCACAATATTTATAAAAATAATACAACAGAAAAACGATGTAATTCTGACTTTTCACATCCTCTTCCTGATCTTTTCCCTTTGATGTTACAAAATCAGTGGGCAACTGAGGTAATGCTACACTGAACCATGTTTCAAAAATTAGTATTTATTCATTAAAAAATAAACAAGGAAAACAGGCAAAAAGAATCCTGTGTACTAAAACAAGTGAATATTTCTGTCCTGCGTAGGTCATGAACTTATTGTGCAAGCTGATTTCAGTTTGCACACACACATGCCTAGCACCTGATAGAAAAGACAGCCTTCAATAACATCTCTGTATGGCATGATCAGGCAGTGTCTGCAACTAGTTAAAATTTTTACTGTAATTAAAGTGAAACTTTAATTAAAAGTATCATGCTTCTGTGATAAAAGATGTCCACAGGCCAATGGTATCTGTTTGTCACTGTCCTCTGGCACAGATCTTATCTTTTTATAAAAATAACAGACCAGAGATTTGGTAATGACATCCTGGGCAGGATGTCCTAATAATTTCCAGGGCCAGACATTTCCTTTTCAATTTATTTTCCCCTCTTCTTGATTCTGTTAACGTCCCAGCTACCCTTGACTCCCCAGAAACACATCCTAATTAGGAACCAAAGTGCCCTTCATATAAAGTAACAGATAAATCCGAGAAATACACGTTATGACTGCCATGTTCAAAAAAAAAAACAAAGGGAGGGGAAGTCGTTTATCTTGTACATGTCATAGCAGTAGGTTTTTATCAATCATTCTTGGTCCTAAATTATATTCAAGATAATCTAAAGTCATCTTAATGAATAGTGATCTCTTAAGCATTTTCTTAAAAATACTATTTCATCAAAGGTTTTTTTCTAGTTCCTTCTCTGAAAAGTGTTAAAAGTAAATGTTGAACAACATTTTAAACTCCTAACAGGAAAATCATGATTATTTTAAGAAGAGTAATGCTTTCTACAAATTATTTTCAGTTCTGTTTCTAATTTTAGCTAAATTTTCAAGTGAATTATTAACCTATAAATTTCTGCTTGGCTGTAACAAGTCAAACAATCAAACACTACCTTCAACAAATTTGAATAAGATTTGAATCTGTGGTGCTAATTTCATTGTTGTGGAACCAGTTACCAACTGATAACATTAACATATATTGGTTCTTATGATCCAAAGTAAGTTAGGGAGGAAATGATTTCCTGACAAATCTTTTATAAGAGATTTGCTGAAACACAAATAAGAAAGTCACTTGGAAATTTTGTTAATGCATTATTTTTTAAATTTTATCAGAAAATACTGAATTAAAAAAAGAGGATTCTATTGAATCCTGCCCCATTTCATTTTTTTCATCTAATAGTGTCTTCAAGAGTAAATTTATTTAGCATTCATTATTAAAGTCAAATCACATTTTAAAACTCAATAGTTTCCTTCCTTTCAGAAAATACAAATCAAATTCACAATCCAAAGTAGTGTAATTTTAATTTGCTTCAAAACCCATGCAATCCTCATAAAAATTAAATTTCCATTTTAACAAGCAGACAATCACAACAGGAGGCTCACAGGATCAAAGCATTAGTGTGGGATCTCTGAACCCACAACACAGAGGAAGAATGGTGTACAAAAAACAAACATAGATTATGTGAAGCTTAATGCCACCCACAAATAAACACAAGCTGCATAATTAAAATTCAACTATATGATTACAAAAATCATCAGAAATACTTAGCAGTCTATAAAAATGTTAGCCTACTGCTTTGTTGCAATCAAACTACAACCACTTTTTAAAATCACTTAAGTAATAATATTCTTAACTTAGAACAATGGTGTGTAATTGCACATATTATACATTTATCATCAAGTTCTACATAACTAATCAGTTATCAGGCTGTTTAGTCTTGATTCAGTTCTACCTTCTCCAGGTTTCCAATAAGTTTCTTAATTGAAGGAAAAATAGAAGAAAACTTTCCTGACATGTGATATTACTGTAACCTTATAAGCTCATGATCATTACACTATTTTATCTAGTAACTCCTTCATTGAAAATATATACATACATACACCAAGATGATGCCTACTATATAGCAATCTTCTTCTTAAAAAAGGCAAAGTTTCAGTCATGCAGAAAAGACAGAGAGGTAATGTGGCTTTGAAAACACAATGGAGGTCCCTGCGCAACAAGTCCTCACCTTGAACACCCAGGATCCCATATGGTCGCCAGTTCGAAACCTGGCAGCCCCGCTTCCCATCCAGCTCCCTGCCTGTGACCTGGGAAAACAGTCAAGGAAGGTCCAAAGCCTAGGGGCCCTGCACCCGCGTGGGAAACCTGGAAGAGCTCCTGGCTTCTGGCTTCAAATCGGCTCAGCATCAGCTGTTACAGTCACTTGAGGAGTGAATCATCAACAGAAGATCTTCCTCTCTGTCTCTCTGTCTCTCCTCTTCTCTGTATATCCACCTTTCCAATGAAAATAAACAAAATCTTAAAAAAAAATGGAGAAACAGAAAGAAAAGGAAGGATGAAAAGACCATGTTTATTAAGAACTGTCAAAGTGATGAGAGTGAATAAATGGGGGTTCCAGGGAAAAGTCACAAGGCGGCCCTTCCAGGGGGACAACAGTGGGTTGTCTCCATCGCCCGTTAGGTGACAGAAGTAGAAGAGGAAGTCGACAGAGTTCAAACAGGAAGGAATAGTACTGCTGTTGGAAACATGGGAAGAAGGAATAAATTAACAGCAGACAAGCAACGGAAAATACCTTCTAGGAACAAAAAATAATCAGAAGTGTTCACTGTCAACTCAAACTTTTTCTGAACGCTCTATTTTCTACCATTTCATGTTTCTAACAAATCCAAAAGGTGGCTATCGCTATGCTCATTTTCACCCAGAAGTAATTAACTGTTTAATGTCACTGAGAGAGAAACTGGCAGAGTTTTCATTTGTGTTCAATTTTCTTTGGGTTCCAAAACCCATACTAATTCATTCAATTGTCTCATTTTTCACAAATCTTTCAGAAAATAACCCATGAAGTGCCACAAAAGAAATCCCAAGTTCTCTGCTATTTTTAAGAACAAAAACTAGGGCAGACACTTGGCACAGTAGTTGGCACCAAGACGCCAGGGTTCCCTATCCAGCTCTCAGCTACTGCAGACCCTGCGAGGCACCTCAGCCAACTGGGAGCCTGTCACCCACATGTGAGACTTGGACTGAATTAACAGCTCCTGGCTGTGGCCTGGCTCAGCCTCAGCTACCACGACCATTTAGAATTAGCAGAAAAGGGTAAATCAACCTCTCTTCTTTCCCTCTCTCTCTTGCTTTGCCTATCTCTCTCTCTCTCTTCTCAAACAAAAACCAATTACTAAGGAAAAGTGAACAAAAATAAACCAAAATATTTAACACAAAAGAACTGGCAAAACTCAACTGTGATATAGATTCACCTTGAGGACTTTTATGACAGCTCTAAAGAACTACTTTATTGGGGGAAAAAAATCTGAAAACAAAATTGTGATGATAATTACTGAAAGTGTATGCATTTAGAAGGCAAGTAAGTATATAGGAAAATTGTTTGATTGAAATGACTATCACTATAGTTGTGACATAAATGGAATATAAATGAGCTAAGGTAAAATGTAGACATCTGGAACTAAAGAAAATGCTCAAGGGTTAAAGCACGGGCTCTGTAGAGAAGGAGCCAGTCCTAGCCGGCCCCTGGGCCCTGGGGATGACAGGGGAAGCCTCTCCCATAGCCCTCCTCCCTACTCCCCTGTGGTGTTCCTCACAGGGAAGGAATGCTAGTGTCACAAGCTCTCTGATATTGCCAATCTTCCTGTTTTCAGCATGCAAAAGGAAATGACTTTCTTAGACAGAGTTTAAGAAATCCTGGAGCAGGACTCCTGTTTCCCAGGTCTAATTCAATAATGTAACCCCCCTCCCCCGGGATAAAGCAAGGTGGGACACCTTGATTGATTCTATCCAAGACTGCATATAGTGAAAGGATGGGAGTTTTCCAAAGCGAAATCTGATGCTGCTCTCAGAATGGGGCACACATAGTGCATGGAAACCAACCACAATTGCCTCCTGTAGGATGTAGCAGAACATGCTTCTGTAACAAACAAAAGCACATAATTATCTTTGAAATTGGGGTTCCACCTCATCTTTCATGTTCAGTATGCTGGATAATTACACAGTAAAATTGCTTATTCAAGTGCCCAGACTAAAACCTCCATATCCCTATTTGGTTGTGCCAATGCGTATCCCACACAGTATTTCTGGGAGAGCTTTAAGAACAGATGCAGTTGAAAAAGAAAATCATCATACCTATATTGCTATAATAATTTTAAAGTTGATCAATAAAGACATTTAACTAAGTTATTTTGCAATCTACAAGAGAATGTTTAAAATAAAAGGGACTGCAGCTCAGCTGAAAACTATTATAGTTTTCTTTCAGCATTCAATGACAAATGGAATGGCTTAAAACCAGAATAATCCCAACATAAAAAAAATTTCAGTGAAACATAAAGAATTTCTAATAGGAAAGAAAAACTCCTGCATACTAAAATAATCTTTTTCCCACAATTTACTTCTGTCTATTTTGACTGTGAAAAGGCATGAACAAAGCGCCTCCCTAAAAAAATAAATAAATAACCATGCATGTGATTCTTTGGAACATTTTCCACAAATCATAAATGTTGAGCTTTGAAAATATTTCCACAGCAACCAATTTCAGGGGCATAAATGGAGGAGTACACCTTTGAGTATTAAATGAAATAACTAAAAAGACTTTTTTTTTTTAATGGAGTATCTTTTCTACTGAAATGAAATGCAAAAAAATACAGAGATACCAGTGGCTCCATAAGGGAAAAAATTTCATTAAAACTTTTCCTAACGTAGTTTGTATTCAGTTTCCCATTTAAAGAGTAAAGCTCAATGTACTGTTCTGTGTCCTCTATCCGAGTTAAGAGGTCCCTACACAAACTAGGTAACGGGTTGGACCACGGGTTGAGAACAAACCTCATCTGGAAATAACATATTTGTTCAGGCCCCTGTCATAACAAAAGTGATGCTGATTTGGTTTCGGAAATGCAGCTACACTTACATTTAATTCTCTGAATTAAGTAAAATATGAAATCAAATATTATTCAATAAAATGTTATTTTATTTTTAGCTGTACCTTAATATCTGTATCAAATTATAAAGAGCACATGGCAATGCACAAAGTGTTCTTCATTTAATTACATGACTTTGTAAAACTTTATTTGAAACAGAGAGTAAGAAAGAGGGGATCTTCCATGCTGTGTTCACCGGTTCACTAACAGCTGCAACAGCCATGGCTGGGCCAGGCTGAAGACACAAACACAGCTTAATACCCAACTCCCAAGCGGCAACTTAACACCTGTCTAACCGCATCATTAAAAAGAGGATTGGGATGAGTCTTAATTCTCACTCATTTTAACTTTTCTGTTTCCTCTATATTCAGTACTGTAGGAAATTTGTAGGAGGTGTTTGGTAGTTTCAAATAACTTAATTATTTTTCAGACCAATCTCAGTATAGATTTACACATCCATTTTGCATCTGCATTTTCCAGAGCAATGCATGATGCATACTTTCCATGTACATTGTGTTTTTATGCTTTATGATCTACAAAAATTTTTTTCTGGATCATTTGAAAAACAAGCAAAATTTCAAATAAGGAAAAAGTGCTCATTTTTACAACACAGGCATTATAATTCAAGTAACTTCTCTTTCTCCCTTCGTTTTCCTTCTTTCAGTACTTTTCTCCAAAATTCTTTTCCAAAAGATGGCAGTCATGGATCTACACTGCTAGAGCAGTCTAACAAATAATGAGAGTAACGCTGGAGGAAAAAAAATGAAGGTGAGTTTTACCATTATTTGAAGTTAATGCATGACAAGAAAAATTTAACAGGGTTTGCTGACCCTGCTCATTCTGAACCATGAAATGACTGAGGCTAGGGCAAATTACCAACCATGACAAAAGTAAAGGATTCTGCAGATGCATCATTCCTACACTGTACAGCCCCAAGTGAACAGCCCCTGGACACCGTGCAGAGGGCAGAGTGTTGAGCAGAGGGACGCAAGGAGGAAGATGCCAGCAGCCTGCAGGCCTACGACCCAGGCCAATGCTTGGGAGCTCCAACTTCTGGAGACGAACAAGATATGCTGGTTAAAAACATTGATTCGATAAGCAAGTTCGCCAAATGTGAATCCTGGACTCATCACTGTCTAGCTGCATGACACTGGGCCCCTTGTTTGATCCCTCTTGTGTCTCCAACGATACATACAGTAAAATGTGTGCTTTAGTTTACAAGTCTAACATAAGGAAGGTTGCTTAAACAAAAGAAATTAATCTTATCATGGTTCTAGAAGCTGGAAGTTCAAGTTTATGGTACTAGCAGGCTACTTTCTCTCAAGATACTTTCTTTGTTTTAGATGAGTGTACCTTCATGGTGTTGTTACCCAGCCCATTTCCTGTGCATGCCCAATCCTGTGATCTCTGCCTTTTCTAGCAGGGATACTAGTCACAGTTAATTGCCTCTTCAAAGGACAATCAGCACAGTCATACGGGGGATAGGAAATCAGCAAAACAAAATTTGGGCAACGTATTCAATCTTTAGTAATGCCTGCCTTGGGCTTAGATTCACGAAATTTACTTACCTAGCAATAACCCATGAATCACAATATCAAGGGCAGGAAAACAGACATTTTTCAGGTGCCTTTATCAATTCTTGTATTGATACGCTAGCATCTTTGAGGGAAATGTAGGACCCATCTTGATGATCACATTTATCTTAATTCAAAAACTGGGTATTTAGCATAGAAATGTTAGTGGCTACTAACCAGGAGCAAACCCAACAGACAGGTTTGATTTTCTCACATGCCCAATGGGGCACAAAGGCTTTTTGTATTTCAGGATTACGTGCTGATAAAGAATGCGGAAAGAATGTTTATGAGGAAGCAGACAAAAGCAGCCTGGCACCTGTGTATCCATATTTGGCAGCTATATTGCAGTTTGGGCTACACCAGTAATTTTGAATTATTTCACCTGCGGTCAAGCGCAGAGCTAAAAAAAAAGAAAACTGTTCTGAGAACATAAGATTAACTTAGAAGGTTCCAGTAGCAATAAGAAAACTAAAATCTACCACCAAAATAAACATTAGGTTTCCATTAAGTCATCACCATTTTAACTTCTTGATGTTTTTTCAATCCTCCTTCTTGATCTGGCCAAATCTGATAACTGGGGAACAGAAGGGTAAAAAGTAGCAAAGACAAAGGTAGCAGAAATGACAGCAAGCAGCAAAGACTGAATGTTAAAGCTGCTAGGTACATAACAGCCTAAGTGAGCACCAAGGCAAGGAGAGGCCTCGGTGATGCACTTCCCCTCTTACATACTACTGGTCACATTCAATGAATTCAAAATATCCTTCTAACTGTGGGAGTTGGATGTTATCACGCCACTATCTAAAGGCCTCTAATGACATCAGATTAGATTGTCTGCAAGATCAAGTCAATCCTTTATGACACAGGATCCAAGGACTTAAGGGACTGAGCCCCATGGGTATTCCACCTCCACCTCTAGCATCTTCAGTGACACCAGTTTTCTTTGAAGACTAGCTTCTTTCTGTGCCCTTCCCTGATGAATCTCACTGCAGGAACACTCCCTAGTGGCTTTCTCTTGCCCTCCCTACCCATGAATGCCAGCATAAATTTCTGCGCAAACTCATACCAATCCACTCCCAATGGCTAAACACTACATCACGCTTAACTTTATTAGGCTTGTTTTTTATATAAAAACAATTCCTGTACTCACAATTTTCTGCAGTATCTTGGGACTTGCAATACATTGCAGACATTTCAATATATTATAAGTCCAATCCTACTTACTTTATCACACCGACCTGGGTTTGAGGTCATCATTATCACTCTCATTTAAGAGGTGAAAAAACTGTAATACAGGCACAGCACCTATCTGTGAAAATACTTCTTATTTTTGTAGAAAATTTTCTCCTACAATCCTTCATAACATAATCCCACTGCCTAACTGGACCATTGGCCTTAAGCTAATCTGAGCCTTGTCTTCCATTGAGAGGCCCAATCTCTCAATTTCTGCCTATGAAAACATTGACTTTCAAGAGAGCCCATTACTGCCCAATTTCACCCTTCCTTTCTCATACTGACCCGCTCCCACCATCTCCATGGCCAGCCCCCTAAGGAATTTTTGGAACAGCACAGAAAACACTACGGCTTCTCTACTCCTATGGCAATTGCTACATCTCTCCCTGAATCCAGCAAGCGGCTTCTTGTGCAGCACCAGGATGGAAGCACTTCAGGGCCTGGAATGTAGAGTTTATTTTCACATGATAATACAGGAACATACTTGACACTCAACAACATTAACTGAATGAACTGACTGCTCCCTTTGTGAAAAATAGTAATAATTCCCAGGATTCACCCCTTTGATGTCTCCCTAGAGCAAGTTCCATTTACTTAAATCCACTGCAAGTTTGAAATGGGAACTAGAATTACTTTAAATTTGCTAAATATGAATGCTTTGTGCCTAGTTTAAAAGCACACAACTCAACTAAACTCACACCATCACCTACTTATACAAGCAGAAGAGAGCTCAGAAACCCAAAAATCAACAAATCCAAATGCTTTATTTCGGTCAAAGAGAGGATGTGGTATGTGAGCATTTTGCTTCTGTGTCTTTTCTGTGGAAACTCCAAGAGGAGAGGAACTTAACACAGTCTCCCTGTTTGTCCCAATTTCTCCAAGCCGAGTCTATTCCTCTCATTTCACTTTTCCCAGCTCATCATTCCTAAGTGAATCGTAACATCAATCAACATACGCCTTTATTTCTCAAACAAGTCAAAGTCTTTGAGGTCAAAGCCTAGACCAAGACTGACACAGTGCGTGGCACACACAGGCAGCTTACCACATGTGTGACACTTAATGCTGAATGATTCGTTACCAGAAGCTGTGGGCTGGTGAATCTCCTGTGTCAGACCTGGCTTTCTATTTCAGTTCCCCATAACCAATTTCTGGAATGTAATGGTTTGATTAAATTACACTTTATATTAAGGAAAGAAAGCATTAAAAAGCTACATTCTGGCAAGTTTTGAAAAAGACTTCCCTTCAAGATGTATTCCTTCAGATGGGTAGACCATGCTTCAGATAAATCTTTGGAAGCTTTCTGATCAGCCAGAATGACAGTGTGTAAATAAAGAACAACTTTGAAACTGCTGCCCAACAGCTGGAGCACTCAGCAGGAGCACTGAAGTAAAAAAACGCTTTTGTTTCCTGGGGGCAAAAGGTTCCAGCCAAACACAACAGTACAACAGAAACAACAAAATAAGAAAAAAAATGTTTACAGGATTTATCTTGACTCTTTGGGAAAGAAAATAAAATATTACAAGCCTTCAATCGAAGTGGCACCATGCAGTCATGCAATCCAAAGGCATTTTAAAATCTGCCCATGATGTTTTTCCTAGTAAACATTTCCCAAAGAGCCTGAAACTTGATTTATGTGCGTGAAAGGGAATTAGAGTATACCTCCCTGCATTTTACAATTCACATTAAAACTGTCATGATGCCCTGAACGTGTGTGGGGAAAAGAGTCGCTGTAGCTTTCTATTTTTCTGACTTCCATACATAAACCGTGAAACCTTTGCTATTCTTACATCCACACAGACACAAACACACATTCGTTTCTCAACTTTGCGGTCTGTGTCCATTTTCTGCAACAACCCATTAAAGAAAGTTTAACAGACATTTTTCATCATTTCTCCACATTTTATCACTCAGTAAATAAGTGCAGACTAAGAGAAATCATAAGGGGATGTAGAGCTGCAGATATGTGTGTATACATATTTGCACACTTACACACAAAAACATATGTGTGTTTATCCACAATCTAGTAAAGAGACAGAATGTTCACATTATATATCAGAGTACCTGGGTTCAAGCCCCAGCTCTGCTTCTTATTCCAGCTTCCTGCTTATGCAAGCCCTGGGTGTCAGCACATTATGGCTCAAGAGTTTAGATCCGTGATACTTACGTGAAAGATTCAGACTAGGTTCCAGGCTCCTGGCTTCAGCCTGGCCCAGCCAAACTATAACAGCAATTGTGGGGGGAGGGTGGGCACCGCGTGAGTTAGTCGAAGAAAGGTCTGTCTCTATCTGTCTCTCAAATAATAAGAGGAAGTTACCAAGGGTAGAATTTAAGGAAGCTAAAGTACAAAGGAAAATCAATATAGAAAGTTACCTGAAATAGGAATCCAGCTGTTTGGAAATGAAACAGATACACGCACACATACAAGTTGAACAAATATCTTGAATCAAATTCTAAAGGGAAACAATTTTGAAAATGAAAAATAATATTCAATCATGCTGCCTAAAATAACCATATGTATAACAAAAGGAAAAGTAGCACATTAAAAACCAGAAACGATTCACTTATTTTTATTGGAAAGGTAGATTTACAGAGAGAAGAGAGACAGAAAGATCTTCCAGCTGGTTCACTCCCAAGCAGCCTCACTGGCCAGAGCTGAGCCGATCCGAAGCCAGGAACCAGGATTCTCTTCCAGGACTCCCACACAGGTGCACAGGCCCAAGTCTCTGGGTCATCTTGACTGCTTTCCCAGGCTACATGCAGGGAGCTGGAATGGGAAGTGGGGTCCATATGGGATCCTAGGGCGTGCAAGGCCAGGATTTTAGCCATTAGGCTACCATACCAGCCCAACACAAACATGCATTTAAACCCTCATGAAGGTAGGCTTAAAAATCCCAAATTTAACGTTCTCTCTTTTGGTAAACATTCTGTTCCAACTAGGTGCTCAAGCGGCACTTCTCGTCTTTCCCTCACACTGCACCCACACAAATGATCAGCAAGCCCTACCTCTCACATATTACAACTTCTTGTTAACTGGTCTCACTGAAACCTAGACTTCTCCTGATAAAACACAATAAATACAGAAAATGATTCTTAAATATCATATTTACACATATATTAAAACACACATAATGAAGAAGTTTTATCTTCGATTTCAGCAATGTGATTTGTAGGAAAACACTCTTTTCTAAATCTTAGTGTACAATAGTTAGAAAGGGGAGTTAGTCCTAAAACCATGATCCACTGTGAAGTAGAAGGCAGAAAATTTTAAGTTTCCACCACTGCCATTATATACATAATTTAGGGGACTTTCATTGTGTCCCTACATCTCCTAGGAAATTCCACACATACAGTTAGCACCCTCATTTTTAGCAAAATACCACTTTTAATATCAATATAAAATGGAACAAACCAAGTAACGAAACTTAATTCAGGATCCTGGGATTTGGCATCAGATTCAAATTTGACAGTTTCCCAGTCTTCTACCATACAGATTCAGATCTTCAAAATATGCTTCTTGCTTCAGGTTAATCATTAGTGAAATTCTCACAGTATTTATAATTATAGCCATTAAAACGTATTATCTTCCAAACAAATCATACTGACCAATAATAACTGCCTTGAAATGTATAACATTCATAAGAATTCCACAAGTCATGACAGTAAATCACTAATGACACAATATGACATTTTTAGGTGTGGTTCCTGGAATTACTGTACTCTTGATTTAACACGGCAGTTTTTCAAAAACAAAGATGATTTTGCTCTCCTCACAAAATCTCAAAATATGTTTTTGAGAGTTAGCATCACAGCAAATGCAAAGCATCCCAGGCGGCTCTAGATTTACCAAAATTTGATCAGACTTAGAAAACAATTCCTGCTGGCATGCCTAGTACTTGGAACTAAAGAACATCAGAGTTCCAGAAGGAGCCTCAGAACAGAGGTCTCCCTGACCTTATCTGTTTCTTCCATGCCTCATTCTGCTCCAAGAGTCACAGCAACCAGCCTCCCTTTTCTCCAGCATAAATCACAGCAACCAGGACCCCAAGCAATGCACAGCGGACTAAAATACAACTCTAACCTCCCCCACATTCTGCGTGAAGAACTGGCCATATCCGACCTACCTAGCCTGATGTGGATCCTAAGATCCTCATTGCAGATGGGCCTCTGCCCTCCATGAGAGCAGGGAAAATGCTACGCCGAGAGGTCAAGAGAATATGCACAGAAGGGTCTGTCTGAGTTTTCTGCCTTCAGTAGATGACATTCAATCCAACTTCTTCAATCCAAATGCATTTCTACATAGCTAGCCATTCAAGTCTAAGCAAGAAAACTCACTTTTTCCTGAATCTTTGGATCTTCCTTTTAAAAGCCCTCATGCCATAGAAGACATGGAAGAAACAAGCATAATACTTTCTCTTGTTATCTGTGCAGGAATATGAACCATGACCCTAGAAGAACTGAGAAAACGGTGCTTGCACTGTGGTTCAGCAGACTAAGCCACTGCCTGCAGCATGAGCATCCCATATCAGAGTGCTGGTTCGGATCCCTGCTGCTCCACTTCCAATCAGATCCCCCTACTAATGTGCCTGGGAAAATAGCAAGGGAAGGTCCAAATGCTTGGAGCTCTGCCATCCATGTGGGAGACAGATTCCACTGGAGTTCCAAGCTCCTAAATTTGGCTTGACACAGGCCAACTCAGTGAGGTCATCTGGAGAGTGAATCACAGGGCATGTAAGTTTTCTACACTTGATCTTAGCCAAAAGGCCGAGAAGCAATGGACACAATTTTCTCTTTTACTCTGTCTCTCCCTCTCCATCACTAGCCTTTAAAATCATTAAGTAAAGTTTAGGGGGAAAAGGGAGCGAGAGGGAAAAAAAGACCCCATCTTTCTGCCCCTTCCATAATACCAGGGTAATATCCACAAAGGGTAACCAAATATTTCTATGCTATATTCCTCCCACATACACAACAGCATGTAATAGTAACTTATAAAACTGTAACACATGAAGTGTTAATGTTAAAAAGTTAGACTCTGTACTAGCAGTATTTAAGTAAACTCTAACTTCAGAAATACAAAATGAAAACATAAGCACCATTCAGTATTTTAATATTAACAACATTACAATGCCAGGGTTTGAAGAGAAAAAAATATTTAAGTAAAATTATTTTAAACATCTTTACATTTAATTATACCTTGTTATATATACTGAAAATATAATTTTCAGTCTACAATCTGGAAAGAAAATTAAACTGTCCTAAATACTTGAGCTTTTTATCTTGTTCTGAAGTAGCTAAATACAAAATTATCACATTTTAATCACATACACATCAAAAGGAATAATATCATTTAAAACTTTGACTTAATTTTTTTCAATGAACCTATCCTATTTCTCCTCTTTTATTTCTTATTCCAATATTCCTGTACTTTCTCTCCCAGTAATAATACATCCACATGTTTGATTTTCTCTGCGGTTGAATCCAAAGCTGAAGTCATTTTATCAGTTGTCCAAAAGCCTGGGTTTCCCAAACTTACTATTAACTCAAAAACAGCAAAATCTTATTAACTGGAAATTAACTGAAGTGATTTCAAGTCACTTAAAAATCTGAATTTCAGAATGTTTTTAAAGAATGTAGTTTGTTGAGGTACTATCTCTAGCAACACATGTTTTACAAAACATAGCAACAAGTATGTCCTTTACAATTTTTTCTCTGAAATAGGCATAGATGCTTTGATATCAGCTGTGAATTTAGATTTAAAATGTACAGGAAAAAAAAATTATTAGCACTCCTAGGAACTGTTAAGTAAGTGCCCAGAAACTGTAGTTTCCTGTTTCCTTAACACCTTCTATTAAGATCTTACAAAGAAATCACAGCATACCTTCCATTCTAACCATCCTTACTGTCAAACTATAAGCAATCGCCAGTTGCAGAACAGATACTCTTCCCAAACTGGGTTGCTGAACGCGAAGGAGCCTTCCTACCAAAGCACCTGGAAAAAAATCAGGAAACCCCCCACCTTGGCCTTTTTATTTAGGAAATCTCAGTACTTGGAAGTACTGGGTGCTTTTCCTGCCCACTTAAACCAAACAGAGCCCGTCAACCCAAGGGGGAGCATTTACTCAGTTCAATAAACAACACTTGGCAAAGAGCCTTTCCTGCACCTAATTTGCATCCCAATATCCTCCCTGCTCTTAGCAAGACAGGGCTCTGGGGCTGCTGGAGGACAGAGGCATCAATCCATGCTTCTCTGTCCAGATAACCCTCTATTCCTCAATGCTTACAAATATCCACATGTAACATCCACAACTCTAATCTTCCCAGCCATGCCATCCTACCACACAAAATACACTATGCATACATTTTCTTATTCTTTTATGTATATTTCCCCTTTATTATTTATTAGATGACAGCTTATAGCATAAGCACACATATAGAGGCTTACTTATCCCCAACAACAAAATAACTGACAAAATAACAACAAATAACTGAGAAAAAGGGTTGGCAATAGACAAGTATTCTGAATTACAGAAAATGTCCCAAATCAAAATTTTTATACTGAATGAGATGTTTTATTTATTTTGTTGTTGTAGTTCCTTTTCTTAAATCATGGATAGATTTTTTTATTTTTAATTTTTTTTTATTTTCTAATAAGTGTCATTATGGATATTCCCAAATGATTTTGAGCAAGTTTTATTTAATGAATGCTATTTTCTTTTCAAATAAAATTACAAGTTAACAACATATGTGAATAAGTTCATACAGGTATGACCAAATCACACTTGCCTTCAGTTAATTTTATCAAAAGCAACACAAAATTAGGAGTAAACACGAAGAAAAATCATAGCTTCTTTATTCATAACATCTTATCATAAAGAAGAAAAAAAAGATGATGAAAAACATTCAACAAGACTAATCACAACTCCAGACCCAGCAAATGGTAAATGACTGAATTTGAAAAAAAATACTTTAAGACACAGAATCCTCATTCTCTTGTCAAAGTACCTGGTCTATTAAGGTGTGAAGAATCAAAGAGCCAGTCACTGTAATCAGAATACCTTATATCAGTATATTTCTTCAAGGCTGCAAAGTGTCTACATAAACTGCCTCATCTTTCCCTCACAGCCCTGTAAACATGAATTTCCTGTTTCCACATCCTCTATTTCAGGGCAATGTCATCTATTTAATGGGTTACGAGGATCATATCATGTATTTTATGGGGATATGCTTTTCTAACCTCCAAGAGCCCCACCAAAGTAGCACAGCAACTTGCTCTTCGGTTCATCACATAATAGTGGGCTATCAAATTTGAGATGGAAAGCTAAATTAAACCCCTTTCAAGGTTTTTTTTCTCAAAAATTATTCAGCAAATGAAGCAAAATGTTTCCATTTATAGTCTCCAGAAGTGCCACAATGTAATAGTTTAATAAAAAGTTATGTTGAAGATAATCAGCTGTGCGACCTTAGAAAAGTAACTTCACAGGATTATATTAAGGAATGTATTACAAAGGAGCTTTCCCACTTTTTTTGGCCAGGTACAGAGTTAGAAATTCATTTTCCTTTGTGACTCAGTATAATCAGAGGTTCTTAGCCCAAGAAGATGAGATGTAAGAGTTAGTGGTGACCAAAGTAGCAAAGTTTCACAAAAAAAAATACAGCTGACAGAGACCAGGAGAGCCTCTCAGGAAACTGAACACACAGACTATATTCAGGTTGGAGTTTGTATGGCCATGAGTCGGGGCTCTCCCTCTCTCACCCCCTCACCCACGCCTCTCCTCAGAGATACTGACTAGGGGAAGGCTTTCTGAGGTTGGAATTGTCTGAGCTCCTCCAAGATCTTCTCAATGCACCATTACTGGACATATTGGCCTCCTTGGTGTAGGGTGGGGAACATTGTACCAAACTGTCCCAGGAGAGCTAGAACCCACCTAACAAGACATCAAACAATAGCAGGACTTGAGATATATAATTGCGGATCTGCTTCCAAGGCTTATCTCCACGTTTCTTAACCCAACTGCAAATAAACTCCCATTTCCTAACATATTGAAATCTATTCAACCAAAACCAAACTTTCATAAAACAATACTTACCTCTTTCTCTGTGAGATGCAAGGGGGTTTGTTTGCTTGTTTGTGTTTGTTTGTTTTTTGTTTTGTTTTTACAATATTCCCCTCACTTCTTTATTAAGCTGGTTACTACTTCCTGCATTGAAATTTGTATCCACATAATGAGTAACCATATGTAATTTTAAAATACTACGTTGATAGGGACAGCATAGCAGCACGATAGGTTAGACCATATCCAGACCACAGCATACATGAGTGCAGATTAAACTCCTGGCCAACTTCCAACTCAGCTCCCTGCTAAAACACTTGGGAAACCAGTGGAAGGTGGCACAAGTACTTCAGGCGCTGCCACCCATGTGGCCATCTGGGAAGTGAATCAGCAGATGGAAGCTCTATTCTCTCTCTCTCTCTCTCTCTCTCTCTCTCTTTCTCTCTGTCTCTCTCGTCGCTCTCTCTCTCTCTCTCTCCCTCTTTCTCTCCCTTCCTCCCTCTCCCTCTCTTTCTCTTTCTGTAATTAGCCTTACCAAATAAACAAATTTTCACACACACACACACACACACAAACTCAGCTGATGTCATTCAATGCTGTAGGCTAAATAAGCACAAAAAAAATCAGCTATTAAAAATAATACTTTCAAAAGTTCTAGCATTATTGCTTACTAGAACCAAACAATTTTTAAAATAGATAGTGTGTACCCCTGAAATGAGAGCCCAAATACCCTTCAGTTTCTGATCCAAAAGCAGGTAAAACCCTGATATCCATGCATTGTTGTCATAAGGCTGCAGCAAAGAAATGGCTGCTGGGTTAGAAGTAACTACGGGTCTCTATCAGGGCCTACTGAATAAAGTGTCAAGACATAAAATAACAAATTAGAAGCTGTCTGCCAAAAGCTCTAGGAAGTCCTGGTCCACATCACCCCATTGGGGTTCAAGTTCAACTTCTCCATATCTAATTCCAGCTTTCTGCTCACCTCCATTCTGGGAGGCTGCTCAAAGTAGCTGAGTTTCTGCCACCCACCTTGGAAGTCTGAAATAAATTCTGGCTCCTGTGTTCGACCACCCCACCCTTAACTGTCATTGGCATATGAGAAGTGAAATCACTACAGTTCTTTTGACTTTTCTGTTTGTCTTACCTGAATCTCAAATGAGAAAAATAAAAAATAAATTTACGAAGTCAGATGTTTGAAAATAGGTCATTGTGGTTATTAAAATCATGTCATTATATAAAATTAGGAGTTGTCTCATTTCAGTCTCTGTGGCCACTCTTTACAGGCTTCTCAGCTTTATGTATTATAATCCACCTAGCATAATTACATCTGTGATTATGTTCAGCGAACTTAACCAACATTCTGAATATCAATTAATTGTTATAGTATTATGGGCATAAAGGTGATAGGATTCAGTTTAAAGCATTATCATCCCATGTCATCCAGCAGAAATTGATTTCTTTAAATATATCTGAATTTATATTAACAAAGTCTCTTTCAGGGGAACAGTAAAGAAAATTTTCAGTCAATTAGTGCTATAGCTTTATGAATTTGGAATAAAATTTGTCTCTTCTCATGTGGTTTCCTCAAGGGCAGAGATCACCAATTGCATGGGGTTAAAAATATATATTTTGTTTAGTGTTTTGTTACAGAATCTAGTTCAAAACTGTGAAGTTTATAAATTCTGGAAAGTGTTAATACTCGTATATGTGAGGAAAACAGATTTATACTCAGATATGATAAAATATTTTATAGGAGATATACAATGCGAAATCACAGTAGTGCATTTTATAGAAATAAATCCCTTGGGGAGTGCTAACACTTTGTCACATACAAATGCTACTTGACTTACAATGTAATTACACCCCAGTAAAAATCACTGTAAATTGAAAATATCATAAAACATCACTTCTTGGCCTTTTGGCTAAGATAACATGAAAATATCATAAAACAAAAAACATATTTAAGGCATTTCACTTATAAAACATCACAGCTCAGCCCTTCAGTACAACGAGGAGTATCAATTGTTTACACTCATGACTGGATGGCTGACTCACAGCCACAGCCCAGCACGGAAACAGCACAAGACTGCACCGCAGATCACCAGCCCAGGACATGATCTAAATTCCAACTGCAAAGTTCCTACTGAATGTCTTTCACTTCCACACCATTACAAAATTCAACTAACATCAAGTTAGGTACCCTCTGTACTACTACATTCAACATACACAGATACAAAAGCTTTTCTCACCAAAGCAAAACACATTCACAATCTGCCAGTTTCAAGAAACATCTTATAATACATATCTGAGTTTCAGACACTAGCTTCTTTGCGGGTAGAGTGCAACAGACACACAGCACACAGCCATTTCAATTTAGCTTTGCACTTACCCTACAGCATACTTTTCAGAGGACATAGAATAATACTGTTTTACAGGGGGAAAAAACTATAATAGCATGAGATAAAACAACATTCCACCTTTGTCTGCAGGATCAGAAAAAGTTAAATGAGAGAATTTCTAAAATCAAGTACAAGAATCAAGAGTAACTTTATTAGCTAAGCAGTTAAAACAATTCAAAGTAACTGATAACTGAGGGTAAACGATAACAAAAGATCATTAAACAAAAAGTTAAATTAGAAATACAATATTATTAAAAAAAAGTTTCATATTATAGAATGCAATTTCTCCACTGCTCAGATAAGAAAAAAATACAGTAAATAATTACATTTTCTTTTTAAAATGTGGCAGGTGTTCAGCCTAGTAGCTAGTATTCTGGAAGATGTCTCAGTCAGTATCTTCTTAAACATGCACCTCCACCTCCGCGCTCAGCATCCTGCTAACTCAGACCCTGGGAGACAGTGGGGATGCTGGGTTCCTGAACCTACCCTAGACCCCTAAATGGGGGCCCTGGCTCAGGCATCAAGGGCATTTGGGGAATGTACGAGAGGACAGGAGATCCCATTCTCTCTCTCTGTGCTTTCAAGTACATGTATTTATACATTTCTTTAAAAATGGAATACAGGTTTTGTAGATACTAAAATCTTACAACCCAAAAAAACCCTATCAAAATGACAATGCAGTAGAAGTAGATAAAAATCCATTCACTTTTACTAACATTTATTCCAGCATTTCTAAACTACTTAAATACCAAGTAATCTCAAGGGCCACAAGATACATGTTAGTATAAGGATTATGCGATAATTTTTAAGCTATATTTGCTGGAATCCCCTAGCCTGCTATGTCATACTGCTGAAAAGATGATTCCTAATGTGAAACACATTCATAATTCAGAGGCATTGGAAGACTTACCTTCAATACTGGCTTACCAGAGCTCTAAATTCACAGCCCTCAAGCAACACCTGAACAGCCAAGTCTACACACGAGGTGACAGTCATCTGTGCACTGGGGAACTCTGAATTGAGCATGAAGTCACTCTTCTCAGGAATTTTCCAGAAATTAAACTCCACAGTGGATGTTCCAATAGCCTTCTAATGTCAAGGTTTTCCAGCTTTAGCTGGCTCTCATGGTGTTGCCAGCCAAACCGCTGCCAACAGATGCAACTGAGCCAGCCTTTCTAACACTAACTTCTGTCCACTTAGGATTGTCCTCACCTTAAAAAAAGCCTAAATTGTTGAATCCCTCACATCTCTGTCATGTTGACACTATGGATATTAGCAAATGCTAAAGCCTAAAAGTTGCTTTATTTGGGGGGAAGAAGGGTGTGTGTGTGTGTGTGTGTGTGTGTGTGTGTGTGTGTGGGTGTGTGTGTGGGTGTGGGTGTGGGTGTGGGTGTGTGTGTTGTAGAGCAGAGTGCTGGATACCTACCAACCTCAACATCTCTTTCTTGTTTTAACACACGCTTCATGTGTCCATTCTCAGAAATTTCACTGGTCAGTGAGCTTCCAAACCAGAAAAGCCCAACTAACCACACCAGAAGCTGGCAACCATCTTCTCTCCATGTGCTGATGGCATGACTATTCTACCTCCCACTCTGAATAACGTTTTTAGATTGCTCGATGTTCTAAGTAACTGTAAGGACCTTAAGTGCAGGAACTCAGTTAATGTTTTCATCTTTCAGCTCTCTGCCCAGCACAAAACAGACATGCACTTAATATTTGTCGAACTTAACCAAATAGAGGTGATAGAAAGGCAGCAAGCACTGCCAGGCACATTCTGTTGAAGGAAGAGGCCACAAGCTCACCAGCCTCTAACTCTTAACAGGCATCCTAATCAATCAGGTGAATGCAAAAATCAATGATTCCTGTCCCAACAAGGTGTTGCCAACAAGAAAAGTGCTAATAATGTAGATGGGCATCACAAGCATCCACAAGCGCTGAAGGATATTATCTTGGCAGGCTGTCATAAGTTCAAGTCCATTGTCACAATGTACAGAAAAGATATATTCTTTATGTCATTGCTCACAAAAACACTTTGGCTAGAGAGAGCTGCTACTCCAACAGCAATACTTGGGGTGACAGCAACAATAAGAATCTCTACCTAAAGGGAAAACTCTTGCTGCTTTCAAGGCATGAGCCTCTGAGAAGGAAGATGTGAATACAACATCCCACTTTTCTCTCTCACCTGCCCTTTACTGACTATATTTGAAAGCAATAAGAGCACTATTAACAAAATTGCACGCTTTTTATAAACGGTGTTGGCAGCCAGGAAAGCTTGTGGAATAATACTGACTGAGTGATAGTGCAGACGACACACTTACTCCCAATGATGTGTGGACTGAAAACCGTGAACAAAGTGGTACAGACCAGGAACATTCTCAAATGGCTACTTTGTGAAACTGGGAAAGTCAAAAGACTACCTTCCTCATTTTCTGCACTGAAACTAAAAGGATACCCCAGGCTTCCTGGTAAAGAATCAGCAGGAAAGACTGCAACAGCTGCAATCGCCTTGCATATTCGAAGAGATTCTGCCTAAACAACAAGCAATCACAGCATCTGGGATCTTCTGGCTCTGCACTCACCTTCCCTCGTTGCGGGTTTTTCCAGTTCCCTAGTACAGACAGTTTAGAGGTCAGAGTCTGAGTCAAATCGGGTAAAATTTCTAATGTATATTATTATACGTATCTATACTGTCTACTATATGATATTTCCATTCCGTGTATAGGTCACGCATTTTCTGGCTCCATATACTTTATGTATTATGGCAAACGAGAAGGTGCAGCCCACTGCAGTTAAGTTAGTGATGGTTCTGGAGCCCAGCACAAACAGGTGCGCATCTTTTCTGGAACACCTTTAAATCTAAGTCTAGAATGTCACAGAAGTGTTGTGGCTCTATAAATGCTCATTTGACTAAGACTATGAAGCTGGTCAGACATTGTCCCAGAATGACATCTTAGGAAGCTTACTACTTAACCTCACAGGGGTTTATCAAAGCACCTGCTGCCACCAAAGTCACAAAGACCCTCTTGTTAGCAGTCAGGACACAAGCTACAGTGTTATGATCAATTAAATATCACATTTCTGTGTGATTCAAGTTTGCAGCAGAAAGATTCTATGGAAAGAAACTTAACAAAAATTCAAACATCTAGAGATCTGATAAATAAAGCATAAGGAGAAGGCAATGTTTTTTCAATGAAAACTAGAAAAGATATCATACAAAGCTGCTACAGTTCAAGAAATCTGAGGATTGAGTCGAACATAAAATCCATGCGGACGCTCACACAGGCTTTTCTGTGCACTGACGGGTCAAAGTACAACTCTGTAAGTGAGCTAATCTTTGTCAAACATTTAGCCAAATGTCTCCATCATGTGCCAGGCTAATTTTACACAGTAGACAATGGATTGGAAAAGTCTTGTGGGTTTCTAACAGATTTGAAACTAAAGGAATCAAAACTGCTCCCCAGAATCCACAGGCAACGAGTATCCTAACTGCATATGACCAGCAGACATGTCTAATGCAATAGTGATGCCCCTTTGCCATTCATAGCCTTAGACGAAACAGTGCTTTGGGGGAGTTAAGGATATCTCTGATATTTTTTTATTTTGCTGAATTGTAGTTCTTTCAATTCTACATCTGACTGGGGCTCCTAAATACATTTATTTTACTGGGATGGGTACTTCTTGAAGTGACAGAGAATTTACTCCTCACCTTTGTCGATTTCCACACTAATCTCATCCCCAATTTAGACTGCAAATTTTATTTGAGGTTAAATCTCTCATGGCTAAGTAGTTTCCTATATTTCAAACACTTCCCACATCACCCAACCTCAGAAATTTTTAAGTGCATTTTCCAAAGACATTGGGGGTATTCTTTTGCCTAAAACTCAATACTTCTCTCACAGGCATTTAAGCTTCTCTAGCCACCATTTTTACCACTTTGTTGTCATTCAACCTGAGATTCTGATTCTTAGGAATCAGTGTAAATTTGCCTCTTGTTTTCATAAACATTGAATTATATTTGTGGTGCTGCCTGTGGTCTTTGTTCATCAGCATACTGAGCTGATTTATTTTAGGCATCCTATTATCTTCTCTCAGCTGGTATTACTTTAAAGTAAAAGACAATGCACTTAGAACAATCTAAAAGATAACAGCATGGGACTGCATACTTTGCAAACATTGATTAATTTAGCCCAGTTATAATGCTGATAACAGTAATAATAACTGAAGTCAATGAACGCTATGAGTGTGCCAGACACTCTTTTAAAACCAATTTAACTCAATATTCCTCAAAACAAGTATCTGGACAAGACACTTCCAATATTTCATTTTTCAGATGTGGAAATTGAAAGAAAATGTGGAAAGGAAAGGATGGGACCTGTAGTCATACTCAGGCAACTAGGCACCAACATTTGTGCTCTTAAACTTTGCTCTCTATACATTCCGAGTAGACAGCAGCATTGAGGATGCATGCTTGGCACAAAATAACAGAGGCTGGGTTAAAATACACCTCTAGTTCCGAGACTTAGGAATAAGCTGGCAATTTATACTTTTCTAACAAAACAAAAAAACACGGTGCACATCCTCAAAATGACTTCTTTCCATCCTGAAGGTCACATGGACCTTCTTCAAGATAGAAGTTAGAAACCTCCATTTCCTGGTACAACGATGCCAAGGTTTAAAAGTCAATAATATCAGAGCAGGTGCTTGGCCCACAGCCTAAGAGTGCCTGTTCAAATTTTGGCTTTGCATCCCACTCCAGTTAACCTCTGCAAATGCACACCCTGGGAGGCAGTGGATAGTAATACAGATACATGGGTCTATGCTATTCATATTGGAGATCCAGATCTAGTTCTGAACCCACCTGAGGCGACTGTGGGTTTGGGGGAGAGTAAGACAAGGGTGGAAAGAGAATTCTCTTTGTCTGATTGCCTCTCTCTGTCTCAATTTCTCCCTCTCCTTTTCAAACAAAAAGAAAAGCAGTTTTGTGTTTTCCCCTTCATAATGATTGACCAAAGCACCACACAGTAAATTTGTTCTGTTGCTAGAATGGCCTCTCTGCTGGCCTCTGGTTTCCTTCCCTAGGGAATGTCCTCTGCTCAGGACAATGGGTTTCACAGCAACGGCGGCAGAGGGAAAGTTGATCAAAGTCCAGGCACCAAGGCAGTGTAAGAGCAGCTGTAGGTCACAGCAAATAAGAATCTGCAGCCTAACAACCAGGGACTCCATCAATGTACAGGTGCTGAACGCTCACCTGTATTGTTGGTAATGTAAAGCAGAAATCAGCGTGTGCTCTTTTCTCTCTGCCAGTTCAGCTTTGTTTACACTTTGGATTACACAATTTTGAGAAATTCCACTTGGTGGAATTTTACTATCATTGTGGCAATTTGTGCTTAATTCTTTTCCAGTACTTTTTTTTTTCTTAATGTAGCCTTAAGGCCATGGAAAGCCTGCCGATGGGCTAGAAATATCCTAGGCAAGGTAGACCAGGAAACAAAGAGAAACAGATTAAGCTTGGAGACATGCCAAGCCACAAGGGTATGGTCAGTTACAAGACAGCCCCAGCATTCACCTGGGAATCACTGACTGTGGAACTGTGCAGATGTTACCACTCCTTAGCTCATAAAACATGCATGCTTGGGAAACACAGTGGCAAGGTCTGCCTTGTCTGCTGTTATCCGCAGGCCTGACACAGTCCTGCCATACAGGGCACAAAGAGCTGTGGAATAAAAAATAGAGATATAAAAGTTATCGTAAGTATACTCTGAGAAATGAACCAAACCAACTGAGATGGCAAGAGCATGTTCTACCTCTCCATGAAAATATCCAAAAAGAAAAAGGAAACACAGGCCAGGCATCTGATGTGGCAGTGAAGATACTGCTTGGGATGCCTACATCCCATCCTATAGCAAGAACAGTCCTAACACACTCAAACACCCCTAACACATACCACAAAGCATCAGTTCCTCTCCGAAGTAAGTGGCGGCCATCCCTTGCACTTTATTTTTTTTAAAGATGTACTTATTTTTATTGGAAAGTCAGATCTACAGAAAGAGGAGAGACAGAAAGATCTTCCATCCATTGGTTCACTCCCCAAATGGCTGCATTGGCTGGAGCTAAACAATCCAGGGCCAGGAACCAGAAGTTTATTCCAGGTCTCCCTCACGGGCTTTGGGCCATCCTCCATTGCTTTCCCAGGCCACAAACAGGGAGCTGCAAGGAAAGTGGAACAGCCAGGATACAAATCAGGACCCATATGGGATCCCAGTGCATTCAAGGTGAGAATTTCAACCACTAGACTACTGCACTGGCCCACACCTGATATATTTTTCCAGAGTACTTAGATGTGTGTTTTTACAAAAAAGCAATAATAACGAACACTGCATGGCAATCTATTCCAACCTAGCCAAATTACTAAGGGAAATTATGAGCAACTACATCATTCAAGACTCACAGCTGATACTTATGAAACAGGGGAAGAAAGCTAGGTGCGCACAGGGAAGAAATGCTAATTTACTAAGTTCTTTAAGAAAATACACAAACATCTGTGAAAACAATACTCCAGTGACAGAGGGAAGCATCATGAAGTCAGTAAGCCTTCCTCTGTCACCACTGTCCTCACCCCCACATGCCAGCTAGCTGTTGTGGCCACAAAAGGGCCAGTGTGGACCACAGAGATGCCTGAGGATGCTCCATGGCCTAAAAGTCACAGCCATGGTCACCAGGCAAACCCAGTCTCAGGGCACTAGCACCAACACCTATCCAAGACAGGCTGTGTAAATTTCCCTTTACAAGAAAAAAGTAGCTGGAAAAACAATTGTTACTTGTCTGCGTATTACTCGCTACTTAGAATCCCAAGAATATATCTTACAACAAAATCCCAACATGCTCAGATGCACATAAAGCAAATGCAGCAGAAATTAGGTGACCAGAGTTATAATCAAATTCACATTGAACTGTTGCATTTTTCAAACTTAGTTTTCAAAACTAGAGTTAATAGGTTTTCTCTTTCAACTAATTTACCCTTTGCCTTCTATAGTCAAAAAAAAAAAAAAGAGGCACCAACAGGAATACCAGTACATGCACAAACAAGCATAAACAAATTTTATAAAATACCTTAAAAACAAAGTTGTCTAATATAATCTCTTTCATTCACAAACATATTATAGCCACGTAGTATTTCTATTAATGAGCTAATCAAACCAGGATTCAAGTCAGGTTCCTATTTGGAAACAATATTTTAGAAATTCAGAATGCAAAACAAAATGATTACAGAAGATCTTAAGTAATAATTATCTATTTAAATTCCTAATAAGCAAAATATCACATATGTAGTAACAACACTTGAGTATAAATTAAAACCTGGATTTTGAGTTCAAGTTCTGCCAAGCTGTATAACTCATGTCAAATGACAGAAAATGAGGGGGTCATTAATTTAATGTTAGGCTTAGTCATTACTGAAGCAAATAAAATAATGAAAATAATAAAATGCCTGCTTTACTGCAAAGCTTAAACAGTAGACAAAAAAATAAACATCTACTGGATTTGTAATGCACACAAATTCACCAGACACACGTTGTCTCTGTCCTCTCTTCTCCCTTTCTTCCCTTAGATGAAGGTCCAGGCCACAACAAGCTTTCCTGGTGTCACAGCCCAGTGGTCCAGAATAGAACATCATCTGATCCAACTCTCATTTTCCCACGACTTCCTGTTCTCCTCTGAAGAAAGATTACAAACACAGAATGCATTCCCTCATTTTTTATATTGCTGTGCCAATCTTTTTCAACTACAACTCCAGCAACTACACTGCAGTTTGGTTGTATGTCTAAAACCCATCTCTGTGTGCATCAACAATTGCCTGTCTGGGAATCCTCAGCTTTCCTAATCAGTGCAGGCAAGCAGGGCGAGGGCAGGGATCTGGGGCTGAGCTCTGAATACCGGACAACACCAATCCACATCATCTCCCTGCCAGACAGGCATAGCTTCAGGGACCGTGCACATGATCCACTGGCTCCCAGCACATGAGCCTCTGGACTCTTCAGGCAATTCACATTTCAATGGTGGATTTGCATCCTGTGAGGTGGGAACTGTCATTTTGCCTCCACATGGAATCTAAGCATGCCCAGCCTTACCAGGAGCTAAATGGAGCAGGCAGAGAGAGATCACTCCCCATGACAAGAATGTGTACTTCTAAATCAGGCTCCTTCCCATCTGTCAGCTTCACGTGATGTTAAATTCCTCTTCTGTTGTCACTCATCTGCGCTAAATTCTCAGCAAAGACACTGTCTCCCCCTACATATCTAATCATTTCACTGATGTATATACATTATGAACAAATCCTGGCTCACCTAGTTTGTCACAAACTCAGCTTGAGCCAAGTTCATACTCAACTTCTCTAGGCCCCACTCTGTAATGTGAAGATGATTCCTACTTTGAAGGATTAGAAATTACATTAAACATGGATCCTATGGCCTGGCAGGTCAAAAGTTCTCAATCAATGTCAGCTCCTTTGGTGGTTCATAGCACTATTTGCATGGGGCGCGGTGGGGGGGACGACTCTCCTCTCCGACATGGGAGAGAATAAAAGAAATAGCTGATTGCTGCAAGAATAAAGAAGTGAAGACAATCAAAGCAAGGCTGTAAAATCTGGAGGAAAATTAGGAAAAGTCATGAGACACAACATTGCAACTTCACAGCTCTTCAAGAGCAGGTAGGTCCCTTTCTGAGCTAACCATCGCAGGATCTCCTCCAACAGCGACTCATCCATTCAACCACTGTGTTCAAGAACCACTCTCTGATTTACTGACATGGAAACACACTGATGGCAATTTAGCTGTTCGCCACACAAATATATTGTCTTTTGTATTTCAAACAACATAGGCTAAGCAGCCTTGCATTCACTGTAGCTAAAACGCAGAGAATGCCACTGCTGTTTATTATTCTCAAACTCCAGCTGCTGATACCACAATATGACCAACTATTAAGGCTTAACATTAATTTATACTTCTTGTTTTTCATTAGTCTCTCCGATAACCATGCCATTATGCCAGCATTTTCTGAATCACTAGCGAATGGCAAAAACAAATGTACCAGTTGTGATCTAATCAGAGACTTCACTGTTGAAACAGCTAGCAAAAGTAGACACATTTAGAATAGCAAATGGATAACAAAAACGCTTACAGGCTCATTAATAAGAAGGCAATTAGGTCTTCTGGGGAAATTCGTTTTCGAAAAGAATGTGAAAGCAAGCATTAAAATGCAAGTAAAATTGTGTTTTGACATGAATAGTGTACACTGTCTATTACATCATAATTTTTCTCCTGAGAAAATTGAAAAGAATATCTGTTCTTAAATACGAACACAAAAGACAGTAAAAGAATACTATTGGTACTTAATGGATTCCACCTGCAAACTCCCATTCACTAAATCTGACATCCTAAAAAATGAACTTATTAGAAAGATTTTAAATTATACTTCAGGGGGAAAAAGGAGTTCTATGAACAAAAGTACTATAGAGACTGCTACCCAGGAATGTTAGAGGAAATAATGTTTTCTGTACCAATACAAAACACGTTAAGTAGAAAAAAAAAAACTTCGCATCTATCAAATCATAGTACAAATAGTGCATTTTCTTTTTTTAAAAAAAAGATTTATTTATCTTTATTGGAAAGCCCAATTTACAGAGAGAAGGAGAGACAAAGAGAAAAATTTTCTATCTGCTGTTCCATTCCCCAAGTGGCCGCAACAGCTGGAGCTGAGCCAATCCAAAGCCAGGAGCAGGAGCCTCTTCCGGGTCTCCCACACAGATGCAGGGTCCCAAGGCTTTGGGCCATCCTCCACTGCTTTCCCAGGCCACAGGCAGGGAGCTGGGTGGGAAGTGGAGCATCCAGGATATTAAATGGCATCCATAGGGGATCCAGGAGCACACAATTCTAGGACTTCAGCCACTACGCCATCACAGTGGGCCTAAATACGACATTTACTTTTAAAAATTCTTACACTAGATATTCACAATCAAACTATATACCCTTAATTATTTTCCTATAAAATGATACTTCCGGAGCAGCACAGTGGCTCAACAAACTGATCTTCCACCTGCAAGCACCAGCATTCCACATGGGCACCAGTTCATCCTAGCTGCCTCTGCCTCACTTCCAATCCTGCTGATGCCCTGGGAAAGCAGCAGAGCATGGACCAGGTCCTTGAGTCCCTGCATTCACATGAGAGACCTAGAAGCTTCTGGCTCTTGGCTTCAGGTCAGCTCAGCTGTGGCCCCTGCGGCCAGTTGGGGAGTGAATCAGCAGACGAAAGATCTTTAAAACAAACAATAAAATCTGCAAAATGACAATACTTTTAAATCATTTGAGTGTTCCTCTTTTTTTTTTTTTTGAAGATGTATACATTAATCTTGAACTTCAGAGTTAAAGGAAGAAAGCAAGAGACAGAGAGACAGAGCTTCCATCCACTGGTTCACTACCCGAATAGCTGCAGCTACCAGAGCTGGCCCTGGCTGAGGCAGGAGCGCAGGAGCCAAGAGCTCTGTCTCCCACATGGTTGGCAGGGGACAAACCACTTAGGACATCTTCCATTGCTTTTCCTAGGCTGTAAACATGGAGTTGGATCAGAAGTACGACAATTAGAACATGAAGTGGCTCCCATGTGGTATACCAGCATTGCAGGCTACAGCTTTTCCCACTAGCCCACAGAAAATCAGTCCCCTGAGTGTCACCTTTTAAAAACCTATAGGATACTGTTGTTTTGATATGTCAAAGTAAAAACTGACAAGTATAAATCCTCAGATATTTGTCTCATGTCATACTTAATCCTTCACAACAGTCTCATATTTCTATAGCAAAGTGCATTTAGCAGTCTTTGAAAACTCAGCTGTCCTTGACATAAAGTGGTGTTTCTGAAGATGATACATTCAAGGAAGTTACATAAGGTTTTCATTAAAATGCACGTTCAGAGTGGAGTCTGACAACAGACCCTCACAGGTTCCCAGGTGAGGTGGAAGCTGCTGGCCCAAAGGTCACAATTCAAGGGACAGAATTCCACAGTACCACAAAGTGGAAGAAGCCAAGGACGCAGAAGATTTGCAGCCATCATCCCTGCGGTGTGAGAGTCCCAAGTGGCCTCCTTCTCCATCAGGAATTTGCTGAGTGGTCTAAGGCACATCACATCAGCTAACTGCGATCAGTCTTCCATCATGCAGCTGCTAGGTCACCCCACCACGCTACAAAGATGAGGGGAATTTCTGTCACTGATCAGCTGCTGTCTTGGACAGAGTCCGGAGAGTCAAACTCCACACAGCTGGGTCGGGAACAGACTGCATTGGGAAGGGCTGCTATAAATAGATACCAATCTAGGGGGAGATTTATTACTTCTGTGTTAAAATCAAGGCGAAGTTTACGAGTATGATATAGACAACATACGTCATTCATGTTCCATCTCCATTGCCCCATCTATGAAATAGGGATATTAGTGATCTATTTTCAATACTTTGTCCAAAAATACAATGGAGTTTTCTTTTTTTTATTTATATTTATTGGATAGACAGATATACAGAGAGAAGGAGAGACAGAGAGAAAGATCTTCCACTGGTTAGTCCATTCCTCCTAGAGCCACAACACCTATAGCTGAGCTGAGCTGATCCAAAGCAAGGAGCCTGCCCATGTTTCCCATGCAGGGATGTCTTCCACGAGGTGCAAGGTCCCAAAGCTTTGAGCTGTCTTCCATTGCTTTTCCCAGTCCATTAACAGGAAGATGCATGGGAAGAGGAGCAGCTAGGATATGAACCAGCAAGCATTTGGGATGCCAGCACTTGCAGGCTGAGGATTAGGCTATCAAGCCATGGTACCAGCCCCAACAACAGAGTTTTTATCACATCTCCAGATAGCATTCGCTTTCCATCTAACCTGAGTCTTAGGATGAAGTACTAACATTGTTACAGTATGAAACTGCAAGAATATATTCACACATACATTCACAAATACATATCCATCTAGCTCTCAGAATTCTCAAGAAAATAAGTGCAAATAAGCTCAAACTATTTTGTTTGGCTTTGTTTCTGAATTCCTCTTATTAAAACATCCTAGCAAGTCACTTGTAGAAGCTTATAGCCGGTACCATTCATCATTTTTATTAACACAATTCTACAATCATACCAAGTGGAAACAGAGTATTTCATTTAGGACCAGTTAATGTGCTCTTAAAACAACTGTAAGTGGCAAAATAAGCCACTCGAGAGTGCTAGGGATTGGGCACATACACACAGCGCAGTGCCCAGCACTCCAACCAAGCGCAGTGGGAAATGGCCTTAATCCATAGTAGGATCAATGTGATCAACGCATCCCCAGCCGAACATTTTCCCAGAATCTCACCATTCGGAAAAGCCTCACATGATGATGTAAAGTTCGTGAATCCCATTTTTATTACTGAAATATTAGCTACAAATCACAAGAATTCTCTCAATAATTTTCTCAACAGGAAAATAAACAAGTCTCAACTGAATTTTCCTGAAACTTAGAAAACCTCTTAAACCTCTTAGATCCCTGATAACAAACATTGTAGCACGCTATTTTTTAAAGTTTCCTAAGGCATAGTTTCATATAATTTACCTCATATTCCCCCCCCAAAAAAAATCAAGCACCATCTTCTATCTCTATTTTACAAATAAGTGGCTTTAAGTCACTAACTTATTCAGAGACAAATAAGTACAACAAATTCTACAACCTTAAAAGATTATCCCACAGATAAGCAAGTTTGCTTCTGGCTTCAACTGAAATAAAAATTAGGTTGATTGATGTATTATTCACTTACTTTACAATCAAATACCACTTTAAAACACAATCGTGGATTGATATGTCTTGTACTATTTTTCAGCAACCATGACAAACAGCATGAGTTTGGATGAAAAAAACAAGACATGTTCAAAAGCAATTACAACCTTTTTAGGAAAAGAGAAACACCATTTGAGAAAGGAACACCGACCAGAAACATATGATCAAAGGTAAAGTCTGAGAGGCAAACACAAGAGGAAAATGTTTGCATCGACAGAATATGAAATGAATGTATTTGGACAAAGGCAAAGTCTGATTCCAAAAGAACAGCCCAAAACTGGGACATTTTGCCTCTTTTGACAATTAAAAGATCAAATACACACACACATTTATACACAGAATCCTTATATTTCTTCTCTTGTCTCTAAGAACACTCTGCAAATGCTCTTGATGTTTCCTGCTGTTTTCCACTGTTCTTCCTGCAGGCTCCATAAAGAGCAAAGAGGGAAAAAAGGAACAATACAGAACCACAGTGAGCACAGCTTACCCTGTCCTGAACACCACACACCACCTTGAATGGATCAACACTGCCTCCATGTAGAATCAAAGCACGTGAATTAAACATTCTTTCAAAGGTTACAGCATATATTTCACTATCCTTGCCAGAAATATAAGGTTTGGTGAGACAACTGGCAAGGACTTGGAGTAGTACATGAGTCATATTTTCAGTTTTTTAAGAACACATCAAAAGAGATCTGTGAAAAACAAAAAGGCTGTGATTTTGTGTCTGGGTCCTTGGAGTTCTGTTGGTGCTACCAGACAAGTGGGAGGGCATGTGGGAGAGGGGCAGTGTGGCAGAGGGTTTGATTTGTTTTTCAAATTCATATTCATGAACACAGAGAAGAGCTGTCAGCAGCATACACGCCAGGGCCCAAATAGCATCCACACTAGCCTCTTCCCGTCTGGCCAGGCCAGACACAAAGTCACCTACCCCTTACAATCCAGAAACACCAATAGCCAGATTTAAGGGGACACGTGAGGGAAAAGCCCATCCTAGAAATGGCCCGTCACATGCCATTTCTAATGAACAGAAAGCATTTTTAATAATCTTACCAAAGGATCCTGGCCAATAAACACAGAAAACTAAAAAAGCCGAGCACAAAGGTACCTCCTAGCAGGTAATCCATAGAAGTCAAGTTATTTCCAAACACAGACAGACAACAAAGAGTGGGATGCAGGAAAAGTGGCAGCGCTTGGTCAGGCTGCAAGGTCCTTAGGGATCAACACTTCGACGTGTCAGGGAGTACATCCAAGGCAGAGTCCAAAGCAGCATTTCCAGGCTCACACCACACCAGAGAGACAATAGTCCCTCTCTAGGTCATGGATAAGACTGCATCTAAAAGCTATATATTGTTCTCTGCATGGAGATGAAAGGGCTGAATCAACAGTTGAACAAACAGCTAAACAAAATGACCAAAGATATAGCTTTTCCGCAATTAACTTACCAGGAACGCTAACAGCAAGTCAGTCCACAGGTTGAACTCAAGTAAGGATTTACACGCAGCAGGCAAAAACAAAATTTTTGAAGTATGACTTCTCTTGTTACATTGATAAGGTTATGGTCTGGCTAATCCAGGACATTTATGTTTAACGTTGATTAAAATGAACGACAGCCAGTGTGAAACACACCCACCTTCATACTCACAAACCTTGTACGGCCTGTACTCAGTGGCAATAGACTTCAGGGGCAGTACAGAGTGGACCTGGGGGGAAGGCAGCTGGGCCACACATCATCTGAGATGATGACACCCCTGAGAGCTGCATCATCTTTACAATCCACAGGGCTAGTACACATGAATCACTGCACTGAGTCCTCATAAAAACCATGGGGAAATGTAGGTCAGGAATTGCTATCTCCATTTTACAGATGGGAAAGTTGAGGCACCTCATCGCCAATGGGTTTCTGCCACTCATCATGGCTCCACTCCCGAAAACTTTCTTACCTTATGATAGCGGAAATGGCAGCTGTGTAATCCAGAGAATTAAATTCAGTGCCAGGATGTACACCTTTGATGCAGTTTCTCCTGACATAACACACACACACACACACACACACACACACACACACACACACACACCAGATTCACCACTGAAGGGCCAGGTTAAGAATATAGGCGTGATGTTTTCAGTAAATTTTGGTTTAAAAGAGGTATGCCATGCAGCAGTTTTACAATCTGACTCCCAAAACTCAGGGGGGAAAAGGCATAAGAATGAAAATTCTTAGATTGGTGGTTTTTTTAAAAAGCAGACTAAGTAGATGACACCTAAGTGTCCAGCAACTGGCAGTTTTTCAAAATCACTTCTGAAAATCATTTCATTAGGAACCACTTGTTCATATCCAAAAGTGCTGAACTGGACCTAATGTGATGTAAAACACATATGTAACAGGAGCTGCTATTTTAAGATTCTGAAAGTGAACATGTCTTAGACTTTTAAAGCTTACTTGAAAACAAATAACAGCAGTTGATTTAAACCAGAAAACAACAGGACTGTATCACCTATCTCCAAAGTCTTTGCAACAAACCTGTAACTGAATAAACATTAGACTGTAAAATAATTAATGACAGCTAAAAACATAGTTATAAACGTAATTTATGAATTAAGGCAGATCCACAATCTGACTCTACAATCTTGAAGCAAAAGGCCATCAAGCTGGGGCATAGCCACGAATCGTAAACGACAGAAATCTCGAAATACAACATGCATATGTAATAGAACTGCACATTCTCTTCTTCAGATATCCCACAGAGTCTAATTTTTTTACTTTGTCACAACAGAAAGGCTGGGCATGTTGATTTAAACTATTTAGAAGTGGAAGTCTAAGACACAATTGTTCATTCAAGACATCTAGACTCCAGGTATCAGCCAAGCGCATCTGTAACATTGTGCTGGAGGAAACTTAATATTCACTTATTCATCCAAGGGTAAAAAACGTTTCAGAAAAAGGAAAGTTTCTTCACGACCAAAATACATTCACCAACGACACAGGCATTAATTGCTGCAGCTTTAGGTTGCATGTAAATTGAATCACGCACTGGCGGAGTTGAAACTTTCAATTAACCAACTACATGCCTTTTCGAGCGTGGGCTCTCCGTGCAGTGAGAAACACTGCAGAAATCAATACTCACTCCAACCCGCTCGCATATAATGAGCTACATCAAGCACGCTTCCAATCCTAGCGGGCTTTGTATGTCACAGAGGCACGCAGCAACGTTCACTCCAGAGAGAATTAAATTAAGCCATGGGCTCATTCATTGCAAAGAGTGGCGGCCCTCTGCATATATCACCTATACACATGGCTCTTCCGTGTGTGCTGTCACATCTGCCTGGGTGTACAACACAAGCTGCCACCTGAATCTGTTGTCTAGGTCCTTTTATAGTTATCCCGGGGTGTGTGGGGTGGGGGGTGCGGCGGAGGGGGAGAGGCGTGATGGAAGACAAATAAAAGATTACTCCGGAAAACAATGTGAGTTTACTTCCAGGGAAACAGAGTAGCCACAACATCATGGGGAAACTGTCAAGTCCAAAGTTATTTTCTCCACGTTCCGAGGCCTCACCCAGGAGCACGGATGTCGCTTTTCCTGCCTTCTGGATTACCCTCCAGGCCACCTCTGCCTCTTCATCTGGCCCGCCAGCCACAATGGCTCCCTAGCCTCGCCAAACTGGGTGTGGTGGCCAGAAAACTTTTCAGGACAGGCAGGAGGCAGACGAGCGTCCCGGGGGCACCCCCCTCGCCAGCGTCCACCTGGCCAAACTTCAGAGGCCCCAGAAGAAGAAAACGCTAGAGTCAACCAATCTCCGGGAAGAAACTCGAAACTGGAAGGGAACGGCACCGAGGATTGTGCGGGGAGAGCCAGGGTTCACCGACTTCTCCAAGTGGCTGGACAGGGAACTCCAAGGACACCACCTGAGGCACCGTTCCCCAGACCTGTCCGGGAGTTCTGGCGGGTAGCAGCCGTCCACAGCCCCGGTGACCCAGGCAGGCTCTGGGAGGTGCTGGCCAGCTTCGTGGCGGTTCTGCCAGACAAACGGGCTCCCTTGGCGCGGGGTCGGGCTTCCCCGACCCGGCGGGCGTCCAGACCTGGCTGCCCAGGAGTGCTGAGCGCCGGATCCTTAGGATCGCATTTCAAAATACCGCGCACCGCCCTGCCAGAACACTAGGAAGAGACTCCAAGCGGCGACCCAGCTCAAGGAGCGAGCCCAGCAGAGATTCGGAGCTGGTAGAGGAAAAGGAGGACTCGGGGAGGGACAGGGAAGGAAGGAGTTGGAAGATAGTCCAGGGCGGTTATTCCCGGGACAAAAAGCACCTGGCAAAGCGCGCCCAGGGCAGCCGTTTCCCGTGTCCACGCTGCCGACAATGGCTTCCCGGGGAATTCTCCTGAGCACTCCAGGGACAGAAAGCAACCAGCCCGAGCCGCGAGCGACGGAGTAGCTGCGTTCAGGGTCCCAGCTACTTTTTCTTTATCTCCCCTACCGAAGCGGGACAGGCTGTTTAGGAAGCCGAATTCACCAGCTGCCCCCACAAGAAGCCTAGTCTCTAAGCAGCCTGCGCCCCCAGCGCGCAGCAAGGAGGAACAATGGGTGGCAAAGATCAAAGTTACCTGCGCCAAGTGGCGCCTGGTCCGCTGCCCCACGTCCCACCTGGCCCAAACTCCAGGGACATCCCGCCCTCGAACCAGAGTCCTCCCTCCCACTCCACCGTCCCGGGGCCGCCAAAGTTGCCTCCAGACCCGAGCTCCAAAGCCGAGCGAGGACCGAGCTTCAGTCCTGGTGAGCCTTGGGCTGGGGTGCACCCGCCGGGGCTCCGCAACGCCTCATCCTCCTCCGGTCACTCACCTGCGGAGAACTGGCCTTGGGCAGACCCCAGGAAAAGCCAAGCCGAGAGGAACCAGAGCGCCAGGAACGCGGGCAGCGCCGCCGCCGCCGCTGTTTCCATGTCGAGTTTGGGAGAAGTTTCAAGCAGCTTTGCAAAGCGCTGCGGGGAGGGGAGGAATCGCGGCGAAACCCCCGCGCCTGAGGTACACGCCGGGCGGCTCCCGGGCTGAGGGCGGGAACCCACCGCCGCCCGCCCGCACTTTCTCCCTGCTGCGCGGTCGCCAAACTACCTCGGAGGCGAAAGAGTGGCCCGCCGGCCACGGCGCCTGCTCTCCATGCTCCGCCGAGGCTGCTCCTGCTAGTCAAGAGTTACTTTGCTCGGGGAGGGCCGGGGGCGGAGCCGGGGTGACGTCGGCCGGCGGGCTCCGGGAGCTTCTGAGGAATGCGGGCCCCGCGCCGCCGCCTCGAGCCGGAGAGAGACGCGCGCCAGCCCCGGCCGCGCGCCCCGCGCCCCGCGCCGCCTTTGTTCGCGCGCGGACCCCGCCGCCTGCGCCTGCTGGCGGATCGCGAGCGGGAAAGCTGCCCTGTGCCAGAAGTCGGAGTTTGAAAGACGAGTGTGGTAAGCAAGCAGGGAAGCCGGACCTGTGTAGGCAGGCGAGCGCAAAGCGAGCACAGCCACCGCCCCCGAGGACGGGCGACGGACGGCTGGATTCCCCAGGTGCGGGTCCCAGGAGCGGCTGGTGGGAAGATAGGGGAGTGTAGAAGCGCTCCAAGGAAGTACTCTGCCGAGAGAAATACTCAGTTCCTTGTTCACGTAATCAGAAATCATCTCAACCCCGTAGGAAATGCATTGTTCCGTCTGCATGGCATAAATAAAACTTGAACCCGAATAAACGTTCGGTAACTTTCCAGTGTGGACAGCTGGCGAGTCTCTGGTCTGGTTTATTTGTCATTCGGCGAATAGTTTGAATGGATGCTCCGCTTCGCTGACTTTGTTGTTCTGAAACCTTCTGGCCTCTTGCTGATCCTTCCCTCACCTAGGAATGGCCTCAGCTGGAGTAGAGGCGGGTTTATGGTTTTGGTTTTCTTATCTGCCAATTAGTTAAGATATCAGTGTTTAACAAAAGGATTTTAGCCAACATTGAAAACAGCAGCGAATGACTCATCCGGAGCCACACGATGCTATCTGTGACATTGGAGTGCGTTGCAGTTTGCTCCTTCGGAAGCAGCTTGAAGTGGGTTCACCATATGCCAGCCTTACTGGCTTCCAGGATAGGGCTATAAATGGCTTATTTTATTCATTTTCCCATAACATTATAACCAAGTGCTCTCAGTGAAATATAAGCATGGTTTATATTCAGAATCATGTCATGGATACAGTAGTCTGTTGATTGACAGCTGTCAGTTGCTCAAGCATCTTCTCTTTAGCCTTTGCAAATCAAGACAATGTGCAATTCACTTAAACATAATAGTCACATAGCTTACCAAGCACCAGCTCCCTTTGCTAGAATGTATGCTCTCAATGACCAGATTCATGGCAGAACTTGGAGAATAAGGGAAAATACACAAAGCGTATACTATATATATACATATATGTAGTCAAGAATAATAGTTTGAACAGAATTTAGAGTCTCAGAGTTTGCTCATTCATTCAACACTTGTCAGCTCAATTCAACATACTGGAGTTCATCCTTAGGGGGCAATGTAGATTTTTTTATTAAATCATTAATCCACAAATTAGCATACCATCACCAGTCCTATTGCTTTGATAAAGGAATATTCCTGGATACCAGGTAACAAAATACTGAAGGACGCATCTGAACTTCCTTAAACTTACCAGCAATTTGGCCCAGTAAAAACAAACAAAACCTCACCAACTACATTCCAATCCATAGGTTGCTCCAGTCTTGTGATAAAGATGAAGGGAGTTCATGATTTGTTTGTCTTAACACATAGATCGATTCATAGTACTGAGAGGAAAAGTGAACACAATTCTTGCCTTTTGGGACAACTAATAGAAGAATATGCTTCACTTTAAGTACTGTAAATAGAAGCAATGTTTTGAGAGGACTTCCAATGAATGCATTACATACTATCCCAATGCATACAATGTTGCGTGGATACATGGAGATACAAAATGCCTTATGAGTTTAAGCAAGTATCCCATGATGTTGTGCAATTATTATTCACATATAACATATGAAGAAACAATAGTATGGATTTTGTGATTTGTCCAGTGGCACAAGACAGAAGAAAAGGAAACAAAAGCAGAAGGAAGTTTGTTAAAATGATATAGCAAACCAGCCAAGACATTTTCCCATCAGAGACCAAAGAAATGCAATCAAACAACATATAGGCCCATTTCTGCTCTGGCCAGCAGAGCCAGTAACATGGACACCAGGAGGGTCTGAGGGATGAGGCACTGACAGGAGACCAGTGATGGTGGAAGTGTCTCTGAAGCCTCCCATTATTACGCCCCTGCAAAATATTTAAACTTGCCTCTAGATTTCTGGGGTCCCTCAGATTAATTATGCCCCTCTAGAGTTAAATCCTAAACTTGCCTCCAGATGTCCGGGGTCCCTCAGATTGTCACTCGTGCCACTGGACAGGGAGAAGGTATGGGGATGAAATTAATTATGCCCCTCCAGATTTCCAGGGGTCCCTTAGATTGTCCCTTGTGCCCTAGCACAGGGAGACGGTCTAGCGATGAAATCAATTATGCCCCTGCAAAATTCCTAAATTCTAAACTTACCTTTGTAGGTTCAGGCGTCCCTCAGATGTCCTTCATGCCATGCCCCACATTGGGTGCCATTTGCTCCGGCTAGCAGAGCCAGTAACACCGACAGGAGACCAGTGATAGTGGAAGTCTCTCTGAAGCCTCCCTTTATTATGCCTTATATATTCTTTCCCCAAGCCCTTTAACAGAATAGGATGCTAATGAGTCTGATTAGACCAGGTGCTACTTGCCCCAAACCCATATCCTGTAGGTGCTCAGCTTATTGAGTGCTAATCAACTCCTTAGCCCACAATACATTTCTTATCAGACTGTAGCTAATGCCATCAGCCAGTATGAATTAAAATAATTTGAGTAGAGTTGAATATACCTTCTACATAGCTAAATGTTGACAACTTTTAGAACCATATTAGGACTTTGTTTGAAAGAATGAATGGGTTTTAAGATGGCCGACGTAGGAGGAAGGCTGTGAGGGAGCGTCCAGTGAGAGAGGGATAGAACGCTACAGAAGCAGCAAAGAGGAACAGCAGGGAACCGCAGGGAGAGGTGCGTGAAGCTCCCTGGGACAGTGTGGAGCCAAAAAGATCCACACAACTCGGAAGAACAACAAGAACGGAGCAGGGCAAAGGTAGAGAAGCCGACATCCCACTCCAGACCTGCTGAGTCACTTTTGAAAACGGCCTGACGGGAGACGCGGCCAGCTCGGAGACAGGGAAATCGGGAGGGATCGTCGCCGGCGGAGGTCTTCAACAGCAGCAGAGGCAGACTGCAGCAGCCGGACGTTTGGTGAGCTAGGGGTTAACATAACAGCCTCCGCATTCCTCACCCCCTGCAGAGGTTCCAGCCTCTGAGAACACAGGGCAAGCAACCTGAAACTGTCAGGTCTGTGCCTTGGGAACGGCGCACAGTGGTATTCATGGCTGAGAAGGCCCCGGGAAAGCGCCTCAGATATTCCTGCGCTGAGGGGGCCAGTGCATCTCAGTGCGCAGAGGCTGCCGGCGAGGGTCTGGAATCCCCCACACCCTACCCAGTGGGTGGGCGACAACACCAGGAGGACTCTGAACGCTGTGCCGGGCGGGCTGGGCGGCCCCGCCTGCAGCAGCCGCCTCCGCAGCGCAGGTGTCAGGAGGGCTCTGAGCACTGGGAAGTGTAGCGCTGTGTGTCCCTGACACGCAGGTACCACTCCCATAGTGTGAACTGCTCACTCCTCGCCTCCCACCCCGCAGTTCTGAGCGTGGGCGACCCACCAGGAGAGCTCTGAAAACTCCTGCACCACACTGATATGGTGCGAACCTGCCGCCGTGAAGTCATTATAACAGGGCGCCTGGGTCACTCCTCCGCTAAGGGCCTGTGTGGGGGAGCCACACGGGAGCAGGGGCTCTGAACACCCACACACCACGAGTGGTGGAATCACTGCACAAGAGCCACGCCTAGAAAGTGCCTCACCCACAGTCCCGTGTGTGGGAGACGCACCAGGTGGGCTCTGAAAAACCCTGCAGTCCCTGACACGGAGAACGCAGGGAGAAAGCACATAAAACCTTCTACGCCCTGTGGATTCCCGTGCAGGGGGCACACCCAGAGAGCGCCTCCATCCCTCCACGCCCTGGGGTGTCACACCTGTAGAAGAGGTGCCCAGAGTGTGCCTGGAATCCACTGGGCCCCCAAGGTGGTGCTCTACAGCCCCGGGCCCTGAGAACGCACCAACGGTGCCTTGAAAATTACCACGCCCGGCAACACCACGCCTGCAGGCTCCAATCTCTACAGGAAAGCACCTGACGGCCCCTCAACACACGGGTCCATTTGCCCCACCAGAATACACCAACGCAATGGGAAAAACCACCAGAAAGAGTTGTGCTCCAGATGAAAGAGCCAGCACCCCACCAAACAAGGGCCAAAAGCCATTATCAATATCGGCGATGCGAGATGAAGACATGGAAGAGTTACCAGCAAAGGAATTGATGAAAATAATGCTAAAATTTATCAGAGACGTGGACACGAAGCTGGAAGACCTCCAGAACCGCATAATCACCGAAATACAACAAATCAAAACCAAACTGGATACCCAAGATCATAAAATTCAAAGCCTCATCAACAGAATAAATGCGGCAGAGGAAAGGATCTCTGAAACAGAAGACACACAAAATGAAGGTGCCCAGCGAATTAAACAGCTGGAGACAAGCCTCAGCAAAACTAATAAAATGATGCAAGAGATGAAGGATTACCTTAGAAAATTGAATATTCGGATCATCGGCCTCCCCGAGGGGGTAGAAAGAGAATCAGGGATGCAAGCAGTGCTTGACGAAATTATACAGGAAAACTTCCAAAACACTTGGAACACGAATCCACCCCGCATACAGGATGGACAGAGAACTCCCAACAGACATGATCCAAAGAGATCTTCACCCAGACACACGGTGCTCAAGTTCTACTCCAATGAAGACAAAGAAGGAATCCTGAGACAAGTACGAAGTAGAGAAAAGATCACATACAGGGGAAAACCCATCAGAATCACTGCTGATTTCTCCGAAGAGACCCTACAAGCAAGGAGAGAATGGACAAAGATCTTCCAAGTCCTGAAACAAAACAACTGTCAACCAAGAATAATCTACCCAGCAAAGATCTCATTTGTATATGAGAACGAAATCAGATACTTCAATAGCAAAGAAAAACTAGAAGAATATGTCTACACAAAACCAGCTCTGCAAAGTCTCCTTAGAAATGCGCTAGTCCCGGAAAAAAAGGAGGCAAATCACAAACAAAGTTGGCAAATAAGAAGGTCTCCAAACTAATGCCCGCACAAACAAGACAATTACATAGACAACAACACACACACAACACAATCACATGGCAGGGCAAAATTGCAACCTCTCAATTTTAACTCTCAACACAAATGGTCTAAATTCACCAATCAAAAGACAGAGATTAATAGAATGGATCATCAAACAAGACCCAACCATCTGTTGCCTACAAGAAACGCATCTAACCAGAAAGGATGCAAAGAAACTGAAAGTGAAGGGATGGAAAAAGATATTTCACGCCAATAGACGAGAAAAAAAAGCTGGGGTAGCTATCCTAATTTCAGACGAGATAGATTTCATTCTAACTAACATCAAAAGAGACAGGGAAGGCCATTTTATACTGGTGAAAGGAATGATCCATCAAGAAGCAATCACCATCATTAATGTTTATGCACCGAATCTTAATGCACCTAGTTACGTAAAGCAATTACTTACAAACTTAAGGGAAGACATAGATACCCGCACAATTCTTGTAGGCGATCTCAACACGCCTCTAACAACAATGGACCGGTCTACGAAACAAAAACTCAACAAAGAAACAACAGAGCTCACACAAACAATAGAACAACTGGACTTAGTAGACATATATAGAACTTTTTATCCTAAGGCCACAGACTATACATTCTTCTCAGCGGTGCATGGCACCTTCTCCAGAATCGACCTCATGATAGGACATAAAGCGAATCTAAACAACTTCCAAAACATTAGTATCATACCATGTACCCTCTCAGACCACCATGGGATGAAACTGGAAATCAACAACTCAAAACTCCCCAGGAAGTATAGGCACTCTTAGAAATTGAACAATATGCTATTAAACGAACAATGGGTCAGAGAAGAAATTAAAGATGAGATCAAAAAATTTATGGAAACCAATGAAAACTCTGATACAACATTCCAAAACTTGTGGGACACTGCCAAAGCAGTGCTACGAGGTAGATTCATCGCAATTGGAGCGCATGTCAAGGCCCAAGAAAGACGCCAAATACAGGAACTAACCTCACACCTCCAGGATCTGGAAAAACAGCAGCAGAAGAGTCCCACGCACAATAGGAAACAAGAAATCATCAAAACAAGGGAGGAGATAAACCAAATAGAAATCAAAAAAACTATACATAAAATCAACAAATCAAAAAGTTGTTTTTTTGAGAAAATAAACAAAATAGACACTCCACTGGCCCGATTGACCAAAAAAAAAAACAAGAGAAAGTGAGAATCAATAGCATTAAAGATGAAAAAGGCAACATAACAACAGACACTGCAATCATTAAGAAAATAATTAGAAATTACTACAAAGAACTGTACTCCCACAAATTTGAGGATCACCAAGAAATAGAAAAGTTCTTGGACTCCCACCACTTACCAAAACTCAGTCCGGAGGCAACTGAAGAATTAAATAAACCCATAACCGAGGTAGAGATTGAAACAGTCATCAAGGATCTCCCAACGAAAAAAAGCCCAGGCCCAGACGGCTTCACTACAGAATTCTACAAAACATTCCGAACAGAACTAACCCCAATCCTCTACAAGCTCTTCAAAACAATAGAGGAGGAAGCAACCCTCCCAAACTCATTCTATGAAGCCAACATCACCTTAATCCCAAAACCGGACAGAGAACCATCAGAGAAGGAAAACTACAGACCTATTTCTCTGATGAACATTGATGCTAAAATTCTCAACAAAATCCTAGCCAATAGAATTCAAAAAATCATCAGACAGATCATTCATCCAGATCAAGTAGGATTCATCCCTGGAATGCAGGGATGGTTCAACATTCGGAAATCCATAAATGTTATAAACCATATCCAAAAACTGCAAAACAAGAACCACATAATAGTTTCAATAGATGCAGAAAAAGCTTTCGACAAAATCCAACACCTCTTCATGCTAAAAACTCTAGCCAAAGTAGGCATAGATGGGAAAATCCACAACATAATCAAAGCAATTTATGAAAAACCCAACGCCAGTATCATACTGAATGGAGAAAAGCTAGAACCCTTCCCACTGAGATCTGGAACAAGACAAGGGTGCCCGCTATCACCACTGCTATTCAACATAGTCCTAGAGGTACTTGCAGAGGCCATAAGACAAGAAAAAGAAATCAAAGGCATACGTATAGGAAATGAAGAAGTCAAGCTTTCACTATATGCAGATGACATAATCCTATACATAGAAAAACCAGGAGACTCAATACAGAAACTGCTAGAACTTATACAAGAGTTTGGCAGAGTGGCGGGGTACAAAATTAATGAACGAAAATCAACAGCCATAGTGTACGCAAATAACACCAAGATGGAAGAAGATCTAACCAACAGGATACCATTCAAAATAGCAGAGAGAAGTATGAAGTATTTGGGAATAAATCTAACCAAAAGCGTAGGAGACCTATTCGAAGAAAACTACAAACTATTTAAAAAGGAAATTGAACAAGACCTCAAAAGATGGAATAACATCCCGTGCTCCTGGATAGGCAAAATCAATATCATTAAAATGTCTATACTACCACAAGCAATATACATTTTCAACGCAATTCCAATCAAATTGCCCAAAACATTCTTCACGGAACTGGATACAATGATTCAAAAGTTCATCTGGAAACACAAAAAACCACGAATAGCTAGAACCATCCTGAAAAATAAGAAGTTAGCAGGGGGAATCACAATCCCGGACCTCTGGACATACTATAGAGCAGTGGTTATCAAAACAGCCTGGTACTGGCACAAAGACAGAAAGGAAGATCAATGGAATAGAATAGAAGCACCAAAAGGGAACCCACACAGATACAGCCAATTAATCTTTGACAAAAAGACCAATGACAGTCCAAGCAAGTGGGAAGGCCTCTTTAGTAAATGTTGTTGGGACAACTGGCTGATAGCCTGTAGAAACAAAAAGATAGACCACATCTATCACCATACACTAAGATCCAATCTACATGGATAAAAGACCTAAACCTACATCCAGAAACCTTCAAACTCTTGCAAGAAAATGTAGGAAATACCCTGCAAGACCTACGAGTAGGTCCCGACTTTCTAAGAAGGACACCAAAAGCAATAGCAGTTGAGAACAGAATAAACAAATGGGACCTCATCAAACTAAGAAGCTTCTGTACAGCAAGGGAAACAATCAACAAAGTAAAAAAGCAACCCACAGAGTGGGAGAAGATCTTTGCACACGATATAGGCGATAGGGGGCTAATTTCCAGGATATACAAAGAACTTCAAAACAACCAAAAAACCAAAACAAACAAGCCACTCAAGAAATGGGCACGGGAAATGGGCAAACATTTCACAAAGGAACAAGTCCAAATGGCAAACAAACATATGAAAAAATGTTCCAGCTCCCTGGCAATAAGGGAAATCCAAATTAAAACATCGATGAGGTACCACCTAACACCAGTAAGATTGGCCCACATAAACAAGAACACCAACGACACTTGCTGGCGAGGATGCGGGGAAAAGGGAACCCTACTCCACTCCTGGTGGAGCTGCAAATTGGTACAGCTTTATGGAAATCAGTCTGGAGAACACTCAAACAACTCAAAATCTGCATACCATATGACCCAGCAATAGCACTCCTAGGAATATATCCAAAACACCTGTTTTACGACAAACCAACATGCATCCCTATGTTCATTGCAGCACAATCAGTAATTGCAAAAACATGGAAGCAACCAAAATGCCCATCAGCAGAAGATTGGATAAGAAAGCTTTGGTTCATCTACTCCATGGAATACTACTCAGCTATTAAAAAAAACAAAATGCAGTTCTTTGTGGCTAAATGGGCACAACTGGAAACTATAATGCTAAGGGAAATGAGCGAATCCCAAAAGGTTAGATACCACATGTTTGCCTTGATTTAACCTGTAATTTTTTGTTTGGTTGTTTGTTATTTTTTGAACCTGTCATTGATACTGTCTCAACCCAGATGTTTCGAAGAATGGAACTTGCATTATTTTTAACATATTGTTTACCCAATACTATGTCAATTAATTCCATAATGTTGTATATTGATACTGAGGCCTTGTTGGGGCTTTTAACTGACCGGGTCTCTACTCTGTTAGCCCTACCTTCAGACCAGAGAAGGTCTCCCCAAGAGGCCACTGAACTTATCTGGACAATAAGACGCTGAACTTTATGCTAGGCATGTGTTTGCAAGGAATGAATCTCAACTGAACTTGAACTATGGTTATGCAACAAGGTGGAGGAATCCACCATGGGGGGAGGGGTATGGGAGGGGTGGGGGGAATCCCCAGTGCCTATAAAACTGTACTACATAATACAATGTAAGCAACAATAAAAAAAAAAAAAAAAGAAAGAAAGAATGAATGACCGTATCAGTCAACCAGCAAGCATACATTTAGCTTGTCAAAAAAAAAAAGTTGGCAACTTAAGTTTAGAAATCACTAAAATGTTCATATCCTGTAGTAGCTACTCTAAACAAATCCAAAATAAGAATGTTACATACACTAAATGGTCACTTACAAAAGATGCAGGAGGACACTGTGACCCTAGAGGGTCAGCGAACACAGGATTACAGTTGATTGGATAATATTTGCATGAGAACAACCGAATGGCTACCTTTTGCATAACTGACTGGATATCATTTGTATAAGAACAGTTGAGTGGACTGCATGTGAATGAGAACACTTGGTGGAATATACAAAACAAAAGGTGTTCCAGACAACAGTATGAAGACAGTTGATGGGTTTTGTTGCTAAGCTCAATACTTCCTCTCTTGACCAATATAACCCTCAGTGTATAAAGTCTGATGCCTCTAATAAACTTCAGCTTTGACCATCAGTCAGGGTCCATGCGTGTTATTATCGGCTCCATGCACCAAGTCCATCGCTGCAGGACAGCAACAAGTGGTGCCCGAGCTAACTGTGGCAAGCCAGGACACCTTAGAAAAAATTGCCGGATGCTTCCTACAACTCAAAGATACCACGCTGATACTTCTAACAGTCACTCCTCGGGAATATGTCCTTAAGTGCCAAAGAGGCCGGCACTGGAAAAAAGAATATAAATCCAAACTTGATCCTGATGGCAGATGCCTGTGGCCTGAAGACACCTTAGGGGCCAGCCCCAGGTCCCAAATGTTCAGAGGTTTCAATTTGTGTCTGTGGAGAAGCTACAAACTTTGAATCATTGGACGGAAGATCTTCCTCTCTGTCTCTCCTCTCTGTGTATCTGTCTTTCCAATAAAAAAATAATAAAAATAAACCTTAAAAAAAAAAAAGCTACAAACTTAAAACTGCCACTGTCTCAATGCCCTTTCTGTGCTCTTCACCCTGCAAGTAAATCCTGGAGGCTGAAATTCCAATCAATTTAATGTATGTTATTCATATAGCACTTTTTCCCATACACATTGCTTAATCATCTATGCTAACTTTAAGCACAAGTTTTTATATTAAGTTAATTTTTATGTTCTCTGTCTCATTAAGTTCTCATTGTTTAAAATTAACAAAGTGATGTTCTTGCTTTAAGGAGTATTTGGGTGATGGCATTATATCATTATAAGGTGAAAGTTTGCTATTTTGTCTGTTTTTGTACCCAGGTTGTAACTGCATGTCTTTTGGAATATTTTATAATGCTGAGGAAGCTGGAATACAGGCCTTCAATTTAATGGCTAGGTTTCACAACAATGACCAATTTCAAGGTCTTTTGTTGTGGTAGATGTTTAGTAAACTGACTTCATCTGCATATCCATTGCAACCTTTGGGAACTTGGAATTCAAAGAAGATACTAGGCTTTTGTAAATCTTGAGGAGCTTTGGGGGGACATTAAAAAAATGTGAAATTTTATCGTAATAATTTGATATAGAATTGTACATACTGTTAGATTATTTCAAGGTATAAGTTAAATTAATGTGATATTCATTGTCTACAAAGTGTATGTATTAATGTAATTCTCATGTTTTTGGCTAGTTAGCAAATCTCTCACTGCCTTTAATGTGTCAAGGTTTTGTATTTGTTTTAAAGATATTTGAGTGATCATCTCACATCAATAACCAATTGTAATCTATAATGTGTCATGCTAACTTCAACAATAAATCTTGTTTCAGATATTTTCAGCTATCCTTAAAAAAGCATCCAAGAATTCAAAGATTTCAAATCCTAGGGCTTCCCTTGGTATTCTTACGAGGCCTCAAGAATGCCAACGGATCTATCTCCCATTTTGTGGAGACACTTGACCAGGATATTGGATTATATTAAGATTATTGCCAAATGCAAAATGGAGTAAAATTTTATTGTGTCAAAATGTTGTATGCGTCCATGGAGTTGTGAAGGTTTAAATTTTAGTTTGCATGCTTTTATTGATTTAGCTCTAAAATTGTATCTGGTTGTTAACTATGTATTCTTAAGATGGCTATATTACTGGGAAGACTGAAATTTGCAATTTTAGATTGATGGAGGGATTTCATAGCGGTGATCAATGTTTTTCTCTGAGTTTCTTGGTTCAAGACTATTGATTTAATGGTGTTTCACTTACTGGTTTCTGGTGAACACTACTACTAAGCTTGGTTGAGAATGATATTTTAAGTCTCCAAAAGTGTGTGTGTGTCTGCGTGTGTGCGCGAGCATACATGTGTCTCTTAACATTTTGTCTTTTGTAAAAGTTGTTTAAAATTGCTATCATGTGTTGCTGTTTATCAACAAGAGCAGGTTGCCTTGGGGCTATGGTAACCTGCAGCCACTCCCCAGAGCTTTCTGATAGAATTGTAAAAGTATCTACATGATTTTAAACTGTTACTAAATCTGATTTAGTTTGTCCAACAATAATAGTACTAGTTAACACAGATTTCTTTGATTTATGTAATTTGAATTACTAATAGGCTGTTTTCAAAATGTTACATCATTGACACATTTATATTTAAGTTTATTGTTAACCTGTACTCCTGTCTCATTTATAGGAGGCAATAGGCCTTTGGGATAATGTTTTATAAATCTAATATTTAGTAATTTTCACTTTATACTGTTCCTAAGGTAAACAACATGATAGCTCAGATCTAAGGCCTCCCCCAATATCCTCGAGATTGGGACATAGTTAAAAGGAAACACCAACAGATTAAAGTTATGTTTTAAAAGCAGAGGGGAAATGTGCTACACCTGTGAGTGCATTAATTTGGTCTTATTCACCTTAAATTTTCTTCAGATTTTCCTTCTGGTGAGCACCAGTTCTACGTTACTGGAGGCTGTTTGCAGGCCCAACACAGATGCCTTTCGTTTGATGGAAGGACCTAGCCACTCAAAAGTGGAGAGGTCCTGACCCCTTGCTAACTGTGGGAGGAGGGTTTGCTTGTTTTCCCAGAAACTGAGCTGCAACCTATGTGGAAGCCTACTCGTAAAGTCAAGTCCTGGACTCCATTCACTGAAGGAAGTGCCTGCAGTAAGACAGCTTCACCACCTCATCCTGAAAGATCCATCACCATCAAGGAAACATTGGAGGAGGAGGAGGCCAGACCCCTCCCAACACTGGGTGACATGGGCAGGGGTTCTAAGAGATTGGTGCATCAAGCACAACTGTCTCTGAGCTCATGATGTATTTGATGAAACAACTGAATGATTGATATTCTGGAACACTAATAATCCATGGGAAGGGTTATGCTCTTGTCCCTAGAATTTCCTGATAGATCCTCAAAACTGTGGTTTCCCTATGGCTCATCTGACCTTAGAGGTGCAGCAACTCCCTTCAACGCAACACTGCCCCTGGAGAAGATGGAGCCCCCAGTGGAACTGCCTCTAAGAACTGAAAACTAAATTTGTTTAATATTCCTCTTGTTCCACTACAGGTCAGGAGTGCAGAGAAATTCTCTACCTTCTTAGGATGTTTGAGGAAGACTTTAAGTGTAACTTATTATTCATAGATAACACATTCTTAACTGCCTTAGACATTAGAAAAGCCATAGAAATTTGTGGTGGGATCCAAGAGCAACCTTGACACTCTCTTAAAGGAGGTTGTGTGTACAGAGCAGGAGGGGATCTCAGGGCGGAGCAGGAGGATAAGAAGAGCTCTCTATCCTAGTCCCAGAGACCCCTGGAGGCTGCCCATGTGCTTTCGCTGCAGAAGCAGTGGGTACCTGCCTCATCAAGGACATTGAGAACCGTATCCCAACTGCCAAGGAGATCACAATGAAGGTGAGTGCCCTCGGAGAACGGGAACTCTGAGGTCAGTCCTTTCCTATTGAATTTCCCCCATGGGATTGAAGCAGTCCAGTACCCATGTCATGGGGTCTGGTGACATCAGAACTGCAGCCAGGAGCCCTGGCTGGCACTCAGAGACAACTGGACTCAGAGGAGGAGCTTTCTCTAATTCTTACTTAGCTTCAGCCTTGGCTCCCAGCCCTCTCTTACACTGACCATCAGGGTTGCTTGTGAGCCCCAAAATTATTTTAGATAGAGACTAATAATCATTCAACTTGTACCTAACTGATCAGGCCTCCTATTTGGCTTTCAGATAGACAGAGAGACACAGATATAGAACATTTGGAACAGTCAGAACAAAGGCCAATTAACCTATAATGGCTCAGCCTGTACTTACTGGTTGGGCTCTCTATTTGCTTTTTCTGGAATTTACTAGGTTAGGATGTAGAGCTAAATTCTTCCTCACTCACTAAGTTGTTGGGGATTTCCCTGCTCACCTGCCTAAAACTTTTCTATTCTTCAATTGTTAAATGAAAAGTTCTGTAAAAACCATGCTTAATCACTATAAATTGCAAAGTTTAAATTGTGGGTTAAGAATCTCCCTGAAAATCTTTGATCAATTTAAAACTGTTAATGCTAAAAAAACAAGCTGTAACTATATAGAAACTTTGATGTTAAGTTTGTACTCAGCTGTTACATATGATAGATGTTAATGTTGATCCTTTCACTGTTCCTGTACCACTCTGATTTAGGTTAAACATGTTAGCTTGGGAGAAATTATAGCTGTTATTTTACTACCTTCTACCAAGGGCCCCTAGATGTATCTCCTGGAGAATACCTGGCTGCTGTGACCCCCCTCTCTCCGCCCCTTTTTCAGCAGGAAGTAGCCAGAATGATTGCCAGCCCCTATCCCTGATATGCAGCCAAGGGTCATTCTCTGAGGAAAAAAGGATGTTGAGGAGTTAGATAGAATGATAGGCAGTTAGGGTATGTGGTCCCTGGTGAAGTCATCTATGTATAATATATAATATTGTTTCTCCCCATTTTTCTGCTCTTCCAAGAGTGTGTTCCCCTAGCTACACCTTTCAGGCCTAATTTTACAAAGCACAGAAAGGGAATTTGTAGCAGGACACTGTGACCCTAAAGGGACAGTGAGCACAGGATTACAGTTGATTGGATAATATTTGCATGAGAACAACCGAATGGTTACTGTAAGGACTTATTCCAATATCTCACCCTGGACCCTGCGCCATTCCTTCTTCCTCACAGCTCACAGAATGCGCGCCAGTCCAGCCATCCACCAATCAGATGTAACCTGGCATTCCACGTGAGAATCCCACCCCCAATCTTCTAGCCCCTTCCCCAACCCCGCCCACCCACCAATCATCCCCAGGCATTCACCTGCAGGCACCAATCCCCTGGGGCCTTGACCTCAATCCCTCTGAATCCCCGCCCCCCACACCTGGCAGACAAAAAAGGCACCCAGGTGCGGTTCACTCTCTTGCTCTCTCTTGCTCTTGCTCTCCTTGCTTCCTCTCCCCTCCTCTTCCTCTCTCTCTCCTCCTTACCTTCCTTCCCCCCCTTCCCCTTTTCCTGCCCCATTCGGTTCTCTCTCTCTCTCTCTCCTTCCTTGCTCCACCCCCTCCCCCTTTCCCCTTCCCCTATTCCTGCCCCGCTGGAATAAACTTCCCAAGATATGTCGTTGCGTCTGGTGTTTTCAGCTCACGGTAAAGAACCAGGTTGCGAGAATTAGCTGCGCGTAAAGTATCTTAATATCGTATGACCTAGAACTAGAACTCTTCCACTCTTTTAAATAACTAACTTCAGCTTTGACCATCAGTAGGGTCCACGCGTGTTATTATAGGCTCCATGCACCAAATCCATCGCTGCGGGACAGCAACAAAAAGAAAAAATTGCAAATAACCAATTTATGAGAAATGGTAGAATATTTTATAACAAAAATATCAAAAAGCACAGAACTATGATAAATGTCTGATAGGAAAATCAGAAGACAGCACAAAGTTTCCATTAGAAAAAATGAAAAAGTTTCACACAAGGATGATGATGATGAATTGTATAAGGTAAGCTCATAAAATAATTTAAAAAGTGAATTATCTGTATTTTACAGCAATTAAACTCAGAAGACAGAAGTCCCCATGAGCATTGACAACCACCAAGAAAAAAACAATAGACCAAATACTCACAAATCACAATGTTAACTGGCAGCGTAAGTAAAATAGCAGCATTTTATAGCTGCCCTTTTCTGTCTTCCTGTAATGTTTAGTACGTGGGTATAGCACATCTGTTGACAGAGCAAGTGTGGTACATCAAGTGGAACCCCTGCCTGGGACACTAGCATCACATGTGACAGTCCTGTTTTGAGTGAAAATTTTGAGACTCCACTTCTCATCCAGCTCTCCACAGCTATGCCTGGGAAGTTAGCCGATGATGGCTCATGCGTGTAGCTCCCTGCCAGTTGAGAGACTCAGATAGGGTTCCTGGCTTCAAGCTTCAGCTTGTCTACTTTGGTTGTTGAGGAGCGAACAGAGCTTGGATGGAGGGCTCTCTCCTCTCCCTTTCAAAAAGTTATTCAAAAAAATCAAATAAGCTTAGAGAACTTTGAATTGATCGGAATCAAATAGGTTTCTTCACATTGAGATTTTTCTAGAATTTCCAATATGCTATTATGTGGTATAAATCTATTTGCTGGGAGGTAGGGAATACAGCCGTGATTCTCCCAAGTTTGGAACACGTAACGTTTTAGTTTTGAAGGATGGTTCCAGTTTAAGTTTACAGGAGCAGAATGTAGGGAACTGTGCCTTAAGAACCCTTTAATACCTTTACCTCCTGGCTATGAAAATGAGGCTAGTAGTTTTTCAGAGATTTAAAGGAAATACAGACTTAGTTGCAGGTAGAGTTAATTATAGGTATAGATACGAAAGGGCTTAGATGATGATGTGATGATAGTTACCGGGTAAATGTTATTTTTCTTCCCTTGAGCGCTGAAGGTCTGGGTACAAATCTGTATCCTGCACAAGTGGGGTTTTATTTATCCAGTGACAGAGCATGAGTTTATACACAACATGTATTTACAAGCAATTAGAAAATATTCTCTGCTTGTTAATAGCAACTAATTGGTTATATCATGCTTTTCAATTTGTAAAGCTTATTCACCCACAGATCTCAACCCATCCTCCTTCCAGCTGCATGAATAAAGCAAATCAAGCAGGAAAGTCACAATTTCGAGGGTTTAAAATACTCGCCCAGGTTCATGCAGCTGGTAAATAGCAAGGCTGCAACTCCAACCTGGGTCTTCTTATGCTAAGACTTTTCTTCCTCTCCAGTTGCTATTAACTTAATTCTCTCCAAAAAGCATTCACCTGCACCTACTAATCCTCTGGTTGCAAGTGTGGCATCCATTTAAGCACTGGCTATAGTTCCAGCTGCTCCAATTCAGTAGTGACCTGTTTGTGGCCTGGGAAAGCAGTGAGGGATAACTCAAGTCTTTTGGTCCCTACACCCATGTGGGAGTACCTGGAGGAAGCTCTTGGATCCTGGCTTCAGTCTGTTCAGTTCCATCCATTTGGGAAGTGAGCCAGCAGTTGGAAGATTTTTTTCTTTATATCTCTTCCTCTTTGAAAAATCTTTCAAATAAAAATAAATACATCTTTTAAAAACGAAAGCACTCATTAGATGTAAGTGTGAAAATTCTCAATGCCAGCCTATCAGGCAAAACTGTTTGGGTTAGTACATGAAAATAATGTGAAGAAATAAAACTAGAAACTTTTTTCTTACAGTAAAGTCTTTGATTTGGTAGGTATGTTTTCAGTAGGGCCCTGGAGGAGAGGGGGCAGGATTTTCTAAGAATAAACCCTTGGACAGAGCGGAGATTTCAGGGGAGGTGGAAGGCAGAGTCTAAGTTGCATTCTTAAAAGCTGTTCTTATGGACAAGGATCCATTTCTAAAGTAAAATTCAACTGCTCCCTGCTGTAGTGCTTTCACCTGGGCACTTCCTGGTTCATTCTGGGCATGCAAATATCCAGAATTAAGAACAGTCTCCGCCTTTCCAATAAAAAAATAATAAAAATAAATCTTTAAAAAGAACAGTCTCCACACCCTTACCCCCAGCAAAATTCTCCTCCCTATATGTTCTTAGACAATTTTGTAGCAGATAGGTAGACAGTACAGTGTATTCAAAACCAGAATTATTTTTTTGAGTCCCTTGAACCTTTTCACATCTCCATAACTGGGGCTTAGTTCAGAAACCATAGTCAAGAAAATGCATGCTCCAAAGGTTTTATCAAGGGAAGCAAAAAATGTGAGCAGCTTGAGAGCTCAGTGTTGCCAATTTGGAAGAGCAATTTGCCTGCAGCTGGATATAATTAACAAGCATGGGTCAAAAAGGAAGCCAATCATAAAAGTGCGAATTGGACTGAGGTGGAGAGATGGGACAGGGCAGTCACTGCCAAGGCTGATAATATTCTCACTTGAGAGCCTCTCCCCATTTTCAAACAAGCCTGGTCTGATGATGCTACTCAAAGATTAAACTCAGGGGGAAAAAAAAATGCTTGGTCTTCCCAGTAACCCAGTATGTGTTTGACAAATTATCTTTCCTGACACGTTATACGATGCCTCATCCTCCCTTTATATTATTGAGTATTATCCATGCCCTCAAAGATGCACTTGATTTTTATTTATTTTTTTTTTTTGTAGCTCACTATAGCAGAAAAGACATAAAGGACACTGGCTACATGGTATCTCATTGAATCCTGATTGAATTATTTTGCTATGAATGAATGCATTGTTCTGAGTTATTGTGTATATATTATTTTACACAAAAGCAGAATAAAGGGTCACTTACAATACTTTGCTTGCATCATGCTTTCAGTAATACATTTTATAGAGTTAAGAGCTCATATGCCAAGTTGCAGCCTGATGAAAATCAACACAGCTAAATAAGACATTCTTCAATATCTCCACTTCTCCAAAGGCTCCACATACAGAACCCTGTAGATTTTTGCCATGTTTCTTCTTTCCTCATTGTGGTCTTGAGACAGAATAAAGAAGAAGTCTAAGCACAAAATGTGGGGTTTCTGGGGCACTGGAGGAGATTTTTCTAATCCTCTAAATGTTCTCCAATAAAATCCTCTCTCAGCACTGTTGGTGCTGCCACAGCATTCATAACCAGGGGAAGTCTGACAAGAAAATGAGCCATTAAAACCTACACACAAATATAGGGGCTCATTTCTAGGCTGAAGTCCTCTTTACCCAAAGCAAAGAATTCATTTTGTCATTTGCAAGCATTTATTAAGTGTACAGCACAGTGCTTGTTACTCTGTGGGGGATACAGAAGAAATAGTAGTTTACATTTGCATTTAACAGGCGAGAAAAAAAATAAGAAACAGCAAACTAGTTGATGGAACAGAGAGGAGAAAAAATAAATATGGCTATTATGTATGTATATGAGGGTACTCTCAAAAGTTTACAGAACATTTAATGAAAAGTCAAGTTATTTTGATGCGAAAATTTTAATCCATACATCATAATTTGCTCAATATTTTATATGAACTTTCTGATGGAACACCCTGTGTTTGTACCACCCTAAAAGCCAAGGAACAGAAATTGAAGTATTAAGAAATGGTGAAGCATAGTTGGACGGAAAAGCTCTTGGGAGATAGGCAGTTGGGAGTGGGATTTTAGAGTGATAGCTGTGGCAGGAAGAATAAGAAGTCCTGGAGGTAAATCACTTTTTGAAGCCTGAACTTCTAGCTTAAGCAGTCTTTCGGGGAGGTAGATGGTTCTTCATAATTGGCCAAAGAGTCATAGTGACTGTGATATTTTTCCTGGGAATGACTTCTTTTATTGAGAGATTTTTTTCAAATCACCTGAGAAACCCTGTTGAGAAATGCATCACATGTATAACAGGCTTCCCATAATATCAGTTCATATTCTTTTAAAGCTTCGCAAGTATCTTAACTTAATAAGCCTAGAGAAGAATTCATTAAGAAATAGCCACATGAGCACAGTGGAGTATTAAAATCACATGCAATTTCTCTGGAGCCATAATGAAATAGTCAATTAACTTTTCACTTGTTGACAACAACAGCTGATAGAAACTAATGGTCCACTGATCTCAGCAGAAAGTCAGAGAACAACAAGTACAAAATAGTCTGGGAGAAAGAATCTGATGGTGAGAAGGTTGAAACTCAGTGTTTGTTTCTGTGATATAAAATAACCACTTTACATATACAAAGTTTGTGTGAGTGTAAAGAAAAATGGTAATGTTGGCTAATTAAAAAGCATTTCACATGATATGATAAGCAGAGCAATGAAAACCTCACTCATTTTAAGAAATAATCACCCAGTTGCTGAAATTCATGAATATGTAACCTCACAGGACAAGGAATTTTGGAGATGTGATTAAACATCTTGCAATGGCAATATTATCATGGGTTTATCACTGTGGGTTCAAGAAATTCCTCAAGGGTCCTTCTAAGAAGAGATAATTGAGGGAGAATTAAGGAGGCAGCATTTTAGGATAGAAGTAGCAGTCATGAAGGAAAGAAAATAGTACACTAGTGACTGAAAACAAAAAAGATTCTGGATTCAAGGAGCATGCATGCCTCTTGAAGCTGGAAAATACAAGAGCACAGACCGCCCCTCATGTCTTGAAATGGCAGATAGCACGGCCGACTCCTTGACTGTTGTCCAGTCAAACCCATTTCAGGCTTCTCAACCTCAAGTTTGTGGTTCCTCGGTATAAGGGCAATAGGAAACTAATACACATTTAAGTTATTGCACTAAATCCTTTAAATCTTATTTTTATGATTTTTAAATTTTCTTAGGATACAATTCCAAAGGCTAGGGGATTTTCCTTACCACCCTCTCATTACCTCTCCCCCCACCAACTGATTTCCCCTGTGTTATTACAGTAATACAGTCTTTTAAAAGTTAAAAGTGCATCACTGAGCTATTTAAGTGTTATCATGACATTGTAGCTACAGGCAATGGCAGAAAATCCAGCATCCTATTGTCAGGGTTTATTTAACAGTTTCAGTGGGAATCCGTCATTTATTCAGGAGTAGAAACGCATACTGTAATGGATCTTCACTTCTCGGCATGCTAGTCTCCACTATCCAGTTCCTGTAGATGAGGATATGTATATATGTGTTTACATATATACAAATTTACATATATATTAACATATATATTGCTCTTGTGTTAATCATTAAGGTTGTTTTATATCATAGAGAATATATGATATTCGTCCTTTGAGGATCAGCTTATGTCACGAAGCATAATGCTTTCTAGTTGGGATCATTTTGTTGCAAATGGTAGAATTTCATTCTTTTTAGAGGCTGAGTAGAATTCCATAGAGTAGATGTGCCACAGTTTCTATACCCATTCCTCTTTTGAGGGGCATTGCAACAGAAAGGTTGAATATCTTTGCACACTACACAACTGGTGAGGAACTAATATCTGGGATTTACAAAGAAATCAGAAACTCATCACCAGCAAAAGAAACAATCACATGAAGATGTGGATGAAGGAAATGAATAGATATTTTTCAAAAGAACAAATTCAAATGGCTAATACACATATGAAAAATGATCAGGCTCTCTAGCTATCATGTAAACACAAATAAAAACCACATTGAGAATCCCTGTAACTCCAGTGAGATTGGCCTACATTCAGAAATATAAATCCTAACTCATTTTACAAGAAGAAAATTGACAGTGAAATAGGTTAAGCACTTTATTTATACAGCAGGTTCATCTGCACACCCAGGCACTTTGATTTCAAAGTCAGCCTTATTAAGAAATATGCTGCTTGAAAGCATTAATTTACAATCGCATAAGTATATTGAATTACCAAAGGTATTTTGCCATAGGACATTTAGAGTTTTATTGAACATATTTATATTTTCTCTGGATTCATAATGCAGGCAATTCTTCACAAATTTCTTTGTTATAAGTGCTACCAATCATTATCTGGTACCTTTTTTTTTTTAAAGATTTATTTTTATTATTTTTTATTGGAAAGGCAGATATACAGAGAGGAGAGACAGAGAGGAAGATCTTCCGTCCAATGATTCACTCCCCAAGTGAGCGCAACGGGCCGGTGCTATGCCGATCTGAAGCCAGGAACCTCTTCCGGGTATCCCTCAAGGGTGCAGGTTCCCAAAGCTTTGGGCCGTCCTCCGCTGCTTTCCCGGGCCACAGGCAGGGAGCTGGATGGGAAGCGGGGCTGCCGGGATTAGAACCGGTGCCCATATGGGATCCTGGGCATGCAAGGTGAGGACCTTAACCACTTGCGCCACCGCGCTGGGCCCCAGAACATTTTCAAAAAGATTTTCAGAAGGTGAATGTGACCATTTTCTCCGGGGAAAACCATGCAATAACAAGAAAAAATAAAAGTGGGGTACGAATCCAAATTTTGTCCCTGTAACATACTTCTTCAAATGCAAAGTTTATATTTTAGCTTTTTCTTCCTTCTTTCCATATTTTGCGTTACTATTTTAATTGTTTTTAATTGGAAAGTCAGATATACAGAGAGGAGGGCAGACAGAGAGGAAGATCTTCCGTCAGATGATTCACACCCCAAGTGAGCCACAATGGCTGGAGCTGAGCCAATCCGAAGCCAGGAGCCAGAAGCTCTTCCAGATCTCCCACTCGGGTGCAGGGTCCCAAGAATTTGGGCTGTGCTCAACTGCTTTCCCAGGCCACAGGCAGGGAGCTGGATGGGAAGCAGGGCTGCTGGGATTAGAACTGGTGACCATGTGAGATCCCGATGCATGTAATGTGAGGACTTTAGCCGCTATGCTATTGCACTGGGCCCGTGTTTCATTTCTTAACCTATTTTTTGTGAATATATTTCATCTGCTCATGACCATTATACCCACAGACTATTGTCAGTATATCTGAGTATTGATGTTTCCCAAAATAGGTGTGCTACTGCTTATTTTGCTTGTTTAAAGTGGCCTTGTAAAATTAACTATACTGTTTTTATGTTTCTCAAATATGTGTGCCACTGACAATGTAAAGAAATTGTTAATAATTTTTTAAATAAGCTTTTGCAGAATTATATTTCAGGACTTTGATTCTCAGAGATTTTATCCTTCACGCTTGTAAGTTCAACATTCTGGATTATGACTTCTGGAATTTTTATTCATGAAATCATGGCCCCAAACCACAGCAAGGAGTTGTGGCCCCCAGTGTTCACATGCAGAGTGTGAGCCCTTTTCCACAACCCATTGAGTGGCTCTTGGAACTCGGTTCTTAAACCAAGGCACGTGAGTAAATTGAGAGTGCGTGCTTAAAACATTAGGATGGTTCAAGACACCTTCATTTCAGTGTTTTGACATTTTAGCCTTTGTAGGTAATTGCCAGCCAAGAAAACCAGGCTCATGCTTTTAACTCCAAGCATCTTTCATCGGCACAACGCTTTAGTGAACAAACCCCTACCAGCAGGATGGCCCTTGGATCCAATTAGCAGTAAAACCCATCTTCACTCATGGTGTTTTGACTAAGGGATCTTTCCTGCCATACTTCCCAACCTCATCACTCTTCCTTCATTGTAAGACTGTGTTTATGTAGCATGCAGGAAGTACTCAAAATCGTTGCTCTCTGTTCATTCCTTAGTGGCATGAGAGGAAAATAAGCAGATAAAGAAAATGCAAAGATGAGCCAGAAGAAAGGAATGTTACCACCAGAACTAATTTAACAAATTTCTTTTTAAAAAATTTTTTAATTTTTAATTTTTTTATTAATCACATTGTATTATGTGACACAGTTTTACAGATACTGGGATTCCCCATACCTAACCCTCCCCCCATGGTGGATTCCTCCACCTTGTTGCATAACCACAGTTCAACTTCAGTTGAGATTCCTTCATTGTAAGCATATACCAAGCATAGAGTCCAGCATCTTATTGTCCAGATAAGTTCAACGGCTTCTTGGAAAGACCTACTCTGGTTTGAAGGTAGAGCCAACAGAGTAAAATCCCTATCAATCAAAAGTCCCAGCATAACATCAACAACAAGATACACTGTTATGGTATTAATTGAGATAGGATTGAGTAAACAGTATGTTAAAAATAGTGCAAGTTCTTAACCACATCCTGTGACTACTCCATTGGCATTTCAATAATTGAGGTGCATAACAGTTATAGGTTGGTGTGCAGAGAAATCTTCGGTACCTTGGTGAGGATTACTTACTCTGTGTCCTACCTAGTAAGGTATGTGTGAGTCCATGCTGACCAAGCTTTCCTTGTTGTTCTCTGCCTTTCTAAACATTCTATCGTGTGTGTGCGTGTGTGTGTTTTTGAGGGGGGAGCCTCTGGAGCAACCGTGATGGTCATTGCAGAGAAAGTGGAGACCCAAAGTTGGAACTAAGTAAGGACCAGAGAAAGCTCCTCTCCCTAGTCCCAAAGGAAGTTTAATGTTCTCCTGATTCTGAGGACCGCTCTGGGTTCCTGGCTATTGTTCCAATGATCTTGGATCCTATGAGGAAGAATTCGGGCTTCTTTCACCCTGTGTAGTAGATCCAAAGGGGGGGGGGATGCCCTGTGAGTTCTTGGGCATTCCAGTTCCCCCGGGTCTCTTTGACAGTTGGGATGCAGTCCTTGGCGCCGGTACTGATAATCCTTGGTGGTGATCCGGCAGTCTCCAGGTTTGGGATACAAGCCTCTTCCTGTCCTGTTCCACTCTGGGGTCCATCCCTGCTCTGTGCATATGACCTCCTGTGGTTGTTAGGATCGCTCTTGGTTCCCCCCGTATGTCTTTGTAGTTTAACTGTTGTCTAATGCTGTTTTGAATCTATTATCAATAAGTTACCTGTTATTTTCCTGATAGGTTACACTACACATCTTCCTCACACATTCTAAGGAGATGGAAGATTTCTTTGCTCTCCTGCCCTATTTCTGATTAGCACAAGGTTTTGAAAGTATAGTAGGTTTTACAATTTTTCAAAACACATGGGTTGAGACAGTATTAATTACGGGTTTATCTGAGGAAGATTTTCTGTCCTTGGGAATATTTAGGATTAATTCACATCCCCAAAGCACGGAGGGTTCAGCTAGGAGCTATCTAAGCAGCGTATCAAAGAATGAAAATCCCAGAGCTCCCTGGCTGGGGGGGCCAGAAGGCAGAGCCGTGCGCCAAATGGCGCACTGGCCGCCGGTGGCCGCTCACCACATGGACGTAATTGTGGCTTGTATGAAGTAGGCATGAGGCAGCAGTCTTGCCAGGGGCCCTTGCAGCCAGGCAGGTGGAAATTAAGCTCGCCGGGGTCCCAGGTACACCCCCTCCCAGTCCCTACCCCAGCTCAACTAATTTAATTCTTGAAATACATCAGTAAAATTAGACTTTCATTGTATTTTGTTTTCAAAACCAAAGCATGCATTCGGTGTAATATTGTCAAAGTAAAATATTGATTCAATATAAGAATAAAGCGTGGGGCTGTATGGTGGCACACAGACTAATTCTCCACCTGAGGTGTCAGTGGCCCATATCGGTGCACATTCTAGTCCCAGATGCTCCATTTCTGATCCAGCTCTCTGTTTACAGACTGGGAAAACAACAAAGAGTGGCCCAAGACCTTAGGCTCCAGTACCCACATGTGAGGCCCAGAGAAAACTCCTGGCTCCTGGTTTGGGTTGGGCTTAAATAATGCTGGGGCAGCCATATAACGATTCAAACAGCACTTAAAGGTTCTCTCTCGCTTTCATTTCTTTCTTTTTTTTTGTAAATGTTCCTTTCAAATAAGAACAAAAATAAATTTATAAAAGGAAAGACTGCAGCCTAGCACGATGATTAATCCAGAGTATCCACCTAGCCCTGCATCTACTGTGATCCTTCATGGAAGCAGGTGCATATCCTGAATACTCTGCTTCCCACCCAGCTCCCTGCTTGTGGCCTGGGAAAGCAGTAGGGGAGAGCCCAACGCCTTGGGACCCTCTGCCTGCATGGGAGACTCAGGAGGTTCCTGACTCCTGGCTTTGGATTGCTTTAGCTCCTGCCGTTGTGGCCACTTGGGCTGTGGACCAGTGGATCTCTCTCTGTTTCCCCTTCTCTCTCTGGTTTTCCAGTAAAGATAAATACATCTTTAAAAACAAATTTTAAAAAGGACCATATGATTTTTCCATACAAACAATGGACATTTATATTTAAGAATAGCAGTGCAATTAATTTTCTTTCTTTGGCTGCTAGGAAACTCAGAGATACTTTGTAGTCATACTAAGGAATTGTGAATGCCAGAGCTTCAGTAATTGTATTTTAGTCTTCTATCCTGTGTCTCTTTTTACTTTGGTTTCTCATTTGGATTATACTGTGGTATTTTCATTTATGTAAATGAGGAGGCAAGCCTAATGATCAATAAATGAAGCTATCACTGAAAGATGAGTTCTTAAGTATTGAAGATTCAGACAACACATCCAGAGATGCCATATTCCTGCTTCTTAGATACTTTGGCACGAAATGTGACACATCACAGAAAGAATGGGTAGCTTATTCGAGATTTCATAGCAGATGTTCAGTCATGATTTATTAATTGTGGAGCTCTCCAGTATCCCTAAAGGATGTCCTGCAAGACATCACAGCAAAAGTCTGAAACCATGAGGAGTACACAATGAAAATGGATTGTTTTTTTGAAAATTTACTCACTTACTTGAAAGGAAGAGTGACAGAGAGAAAAAGGAGAGAAAGAAAGACAGCCATCTTCCATCCACTAGTTTACTTCTTGAGTGGCCACAAGAGTTAGGCCAACACCTACCGCCAAGAACTCCCTCCAATCTTCTGGGGACATCAACCGCTACCTTGTTACCAGGAGGTTTGTATCAGCAAGGAGTGCAGCCAGGACCTCTATCTGGCACTCAGATATCAGAAGCTGGCGCTGAAAGCAGTGGTTTAGCCAACTTGGCCACAGCACTAACCCCAAAACTGATTATTTCTCAAATATACTAATATTTGTATTTTTAAATTCTATCTATATATATATCTATCTATTTGTCTATCTATCTATCTAGATATCTATGTATCTAGATATCTATCCATTTTTGAAAAGCAGAGAAAGATACAAAGACATAACAAAAAAGCTCTTCCATCCTCAGTTCACTCCTCAAATACCCAGAACAGCTGGGGCTGGCCCAGACAGAGGCCGAGAACCTGAAACTCAAAGTCTCTCCAATGCATAGCAGCTTCCAGAACACTTGTTATCAGTTTCTACATCTTAAGGTTTCCCATTTGCAGGAAACTTAAATCAGAAGCAGTGCTGGGATTCAAACTCAGACATTTTAATATAGGTAGGATAGGAAATTTCAAAATGGTGTAAACATTGCATCAGATGTCATGATGAAGTCAAATTTAGTAATTGTATGCAGTAAAAGATCGGCAATCACATATATATTAAAATAGAATTGTAACCATGTACAATATAAAGATATTTGAAATTCATGGATTTTTTGTTATTTTAATTTAATATTTTCAAACCACTATTGCTTAGAGAACCGAAGCGAAATCTTGCATCAGAGGTAACAACTGTACCTTTTAGACAATGGCTAATAAGTGATTTATTAGGTCAAGTAGGAATAGGTATGCTTTCTACATTAGCAGTGCTATTGGTTAAAATGTAATCGGAAGTACACACTTCTGAATCATGGGCTTCTGCTGGCTTTTGCGTTTCTATCTCCTCCATGTGACATGGTGCATGTTCTCTGTAAGTGTTGCTGAAAGTGATTAGGATGATATACTAGTCCTGCAAATTCCTACCAAAATTGTGAAGAAAAATAAATCTCGGTGTAGAATCTATAAGGCACAACAAATGAACATATTTGAGCAGATACAGGGATCATAAAAGTTTTTGAGTTCTTGCAACCTTCTCCTTCATTAAAAAAAACAATTACGTGATTTAGGTGCAGAAGCATTTTACAAAGAAGAAAAATGACACCTGTGTTGTTAAGTGACAAGGCTTGTCCCAGTGCTGTTTATCCTATGGTAATACAGATGCTGATCAGTTTACTAAGGAACCCATGGGGCATATTAATTATTTAGCAATGGAATAAATCAAAAAGTCGGTTCTGAGTACTTCAATAAAATTGAAACACCAGACTCTACAAAACTCTCGGCAAGGTCACAGAAATATAAATGAATTGAAATCTTTTTTTGCAGTTGATTGATCATTACTATCTGTTTTCTTTTCCTTCCCTCAATGCCTAGCTGGATTTCCCCCGTTCCGGTCACCTGAATAGCCAGGTTCCACACACATCTATGTATTTCATACTGACTTAAACAATTCTGATATGGCAATTCCTTCACTTTTTAATGGTTTATTTATTTTAATTGGAAATGCAGATTTGCAGGGAGAATTTGGGGAGACAGAGAGAAAGGTCTTCCATGTGCTGGCTCACTCTCCCAATGCTTGTAATGGCCGGAGCTGAGCTGAGCTGAAGCCAGGAGCTAGTGCTTCTTTCGGGTCTCCCACACAGATGCAGGGTCCCAAGACTTTGAGCCAGCTTTTGCTGCTTTCCCAGGCCACAAGCAGGGAGTTAGATGGGAAGTGGAGCAGCTGGGACAAGAACTGGCATCTATATGGGATTGTAGCCCCTGCAAGGATAAGATTGAGCCAGTGAGTCATCATGCCAGGCAATTTCTTTCTGCATCTTTTCTAGCTCTTGGGTATCTTTGTCCTCTTACATAAAGTGTTCTGTGCTGGGCATTGAGAAGTGTGGACATAGAATGACAAATCCTGTACCACCAGGAGAATAAGTTACTGCCTTATGGTGAAGATGGGGGGGCAAACAGAATGACAAATGAGAAAAGAACAAAGAATGAAGCAAAAATGATAGCCACAATTGAGGTACAAACAACCTGCTGTGCAAACACAGATGAAGAGGCAATTAATTTCTGTCATTTCCTAGCAAGGATGGGTGACAAATATCTTCACTCTGTTTATTCCCCTTCCATCTGTTTCTCTCACTTATAATGGGGACAATTTGGGATCTGGGTTGTCAGTTTCTGCTACTAAAATGTGAAACCAGAGGATAAAATTTATTCTGATGCCAGCCACTGAGGATGCTCTATTTAGCTGACTACAGGGAAGGAACAGCAAAGTGACCAAATCTCTATAAGGAACAACTCTCTTAGTAGGATGATGTTGCCATTTTCTGCATTATGAAATGCTCCCAGTCATATTTGCTTCCAGCTGTATTTCCTCATTCTCTGTCTCTCCTCTTCTCTGACTCCCCAGTCTCCTCTGGGTGTTTCCCAGTGTTTTATTTTTCCTTCTTCACTAGCATCCTGTGCTAGACTCCTCTAACTGCCTTACACTTCAACTATCAAGAAGGCTGAGTCCCAGCACAGCCTGGTTCCCTATGCAGTATGAAACTAGAGGCTCTTTTTGGAGTCACTTTGTCCAAAAGGCCAGCACTGTATGTGTGTTAGCAGACATCCAAATGTCCTTGAGAGGGCATAAGAGAAGATCTCTTATCATTTATCCCACAATTAAGATTATTTCATCATATCTCCCTTCTCTAAATGTCCATCAGAGGCGAACTACCCAGGAAGTTACACACAGGCTAAGACGTGTTAGTTGCTCCCAAAATGAACAGCCTTCACTTATGTGTAGTTGAGGAGGAAGAGCTAAAACTGTAATTTGAATAAGTGCTAGCTATCTGGAAGAACATCCAACACAGCCTACAGCATTGGATAATGGCTTCTGAAATCGAACCAGAAATTTGAATAAACTGAAATTTAAGTTGGAGTTAGCTAGAGCTACAGAATGAGGAAAAGAGGGAAGTATAAACATTCTGAAATGAGAAGGGTTGGTGTGAATGCTTGGAGAGAGACTTCAAGTTCCAGAAATGGGATGAAGACATAATGGCTGAGTGCGAAGGAACAGGTGCAATATTTAGGAGACAATGTCTACTAGGAGAAAGAAACACAGGAGATGAGGCAGTCCACAACTGTTTAAACTTACCACTGAGAGTTCATTTTCAAAGGTAAAAAAGTCAAACAGCATCAGGTTAGCAGGATAAGTTGGAAGGAACGAGGACATGAATGATGAGGCAGACAGCGCAGGAATCATCAACAATCCTGTATAATGGATGTTTACCTGGGCCTAGGCATTTCTTCTCCCTGTCCCTCCAGTCTCTATCTGTTACACATAAACACATGGAGAAGCGCAGGAATTCTCGTCCTATCATTAACTCACTGCCTGTAAGTTCTCAGCACCTGAATGTTCCAATTTTCTGTGTTTTTCTGGGAAGCATAATAAAAAAGCGATCCTTACGATCTCTTTTAGTTCTAAAGACTATGATTATTTTTATATCTTAGAATAATTATGCTGTGTTATAGCACTGTCTACAGGGACATAATCTCCTCCTACTATGGAGCATCACCAGAATTTTGGCATTAAGAATTCAGGGATTTATTATTTTATATACTAAAAATAGCTTTTCTGCTCATTGTGCAAATAATACATGTTCACTACAGAGAAAAACTAAGCAGCAGAATCTAGCAGAACATCAAAATTCTTACCCACCCAGACATTGCCACAGGTAATACATAACATTATTAAGAAAAACAGTATATCTTTTTAAAAAGAGGTATTTGTTTATAAGAAAGATGGAGTTACAGGGAGAGGGAGAGAGAGAGAGAGCTTTCATCTACTGATGGCGACCATGGTCAGGAATTGGCCACGCTGGAGCCAGGAGCTTCATTCAGGTCTCCCGTGTGATAGCAGGGACCCAATGACTTGATTCTTGCTGCTTCTCCCAGGCCCTTAGCAGAAGCTAGATTAGAAGTGGAGCAGTTGAGTCCATGACCATACTACTCTGAACTTGCCTGATCTCATGATCTCTTCTGAACTTGGAAGCTAAGCAGGGTTGGGCCTGGTTAGCACTTGGAAGGGAGAAGTAGAACAGCTGGTACTTGAACCAGCATACTATGGAACATTATCCCTGCATGTGACAACTCTCCCAGATATGCTATGCCAGCCCTGAAAAGTAGCACTTTTTTTTTAAGATTATGCTGATTGTTTATTTGCTCCCAGAGCCAGGCTAGTTTTGTTTTTGTTTATTTTTTAAAACAAAAATAACTATTTGAGTAATTCACAGTATTCAACCAATACTGGCAAATTTACTCTCCTTACAAAGTTAATCTTAAAAACTTCCCTTAAAATTCAAGAAAAGAACATGCTCAAACATTAAGAGGAAGTGTGATGTATGGAGCATAGACCAGTTGCTCTGTGGGACACTGTATCTGCTAACTGTAAATGCTTTAATGCTATTTCAGGATGGATATTTTGATCCTAGTTTTATAGATAAAGTTTCAGAGACTCGGAAGGATTCATGGACTTTGTAAGGGCAACTTTGCTAAGAAAGACCTGAGCCAAGATTTGAATACTAAATAGCCTGGTACCAAATTTCAGATTCCTACCAATACACCAACACCCTCCCAGCTGTTCTCTAAAGCAGTGATATCCATTGAGATAAAGCTCCATTGCAAAAAAAAGGTTTCACTTTCAAGGACATTTGGGAAACATTGCATTTTAGGAAAAAACACATTTAGTTCACTGCAATACTTAATTCCTTATGCTTACTTAAAAGGTAAACCTGTTTAAGAAAGAACTGCTCAGGCCCGGCAGTGTGGCCTTGCAGCTAAAGTCCTCGCCTTTAACGCAACGGGATCCCATATGGGTGCCGGTTCTAATCCTGGCAGCTCCACTTCCCATCCAGCTCCATGCTTCTGCCCTGGGAAAGCAGTCGAGGACGGCCCAAAGCCTTGGGACCCTGCACCCTTGAGGGATACCCGGAAGAGGTTCCTGGTTCCCGGCTTCAGATCGGCATAGCATCGGCTGTTGCGCTCACTTGGGGAGTGAATCACCGGATGGAAGATCTTCCTCTCTGTCTCTCCTCTCTGTATATCTGCCTTTCCAATAAATAAATAAATCTTTTAAAAAAAAAAAGAACTTCTCGTTTGAGAAGTACATATTAATTCACATAAGTTGCTGTAGTCTCCTTCTTTCTGGAAGATGAGGCAGTAAAAAATCTTCCTCACATCTCATCAGGAATGCAGTAACATGGATATACAAAGTCACTTGAATATCTAGATCTTTTTCTGATTCGTTTCCATGGTTTGAGGTGCATGTGGACTAGGAGGAAGGTACTGGCTATCGTTATCTTCAAAGTTTATTACAGTTATCCGAGTCACAAGGAAAATCTCTAAAACCATTCCACAGAGTAAATGTCACACCCCTCCCCTGCTGAGTAAATTCAGTTTGTTAGCAATAACTGGGTATAACAGTAGTGATACATACTTAACAATAATAATAGAAGAAGTGTCAGATTGTGAGGTAACTTAGCTGACTTAAACTGCAAGATATGCAATACAGATGTGGTTTTTACAGAATAGGAAATCATTTTTTTTTAAACGGGTTAGTTTTAGGAAAATTATTGTGTGGCCTGATGCATGTGCTGGGATCTTACAGAAGTGTTGTCCCTGCTGCTCCACTTCCCTTCCAGCTCCCTGCCACCCTGTAGCCTGGGAAAGCAGTAGGGGATGACCCAACGCCTTGGGACCCTTCACCCACGTGGAAGACCTGAAAGGAGCTTCTGGCTCCTGGCTTCAGATTGGCTAAACTCTGGTCATTGCATCCACATGGGGTGTGGACCAGCGGACAGAAAATCTTTCTTTATGTCCCTTCATCTCCTGGGAAATCTGACTTTCCAAGAAAATTTAATAAATCTTAAAAAAAATATTGTGATGACAGTGTACAGAAGGAACCATGAAATATTGTTATAATTTTTACTGTAATTTTAGGACTCTAGCACTTTACCAATTTGTCTTAATTCTAGCATGGTTTAGAGCCATTGGCTAGTAGGTCACCTTTTACAGCAGGATTGTAAATGTTCAACTCCAAGATTTATTTCATTTAAATCTTACATCTTCCAGTGAAATTTGACAACACTATAACATTTTTATTGGCATTGGTAAAAGTGATCGTTTAAATGTGAAAATGTGAAATAAATAACTTTATGAGTAGCAATATTCAGCAAGATTAAAGAACCAGAGGAGAAATGAAGTGATTCTTGCCAATTGAACATGACACAAATGAGTTCAGGTGTATTGCCCTCGTGATGTAAGGGAGCAGTAATGAACATGGAAAAGAGCAGTGATGCATAAGGAAGTTCAAACATATTCATGAAGCAAAATTATTTAGTATCTACTAAAAAGTTGATTTTTAAAATTTGAATAGCAGCAATAGATACATATTCAGAAGAAGATTTTCCACCAGTTGTTTCACTCTCTACATTTCTGCACCATCCAGAGCTACGCTACGCAAGGTCCAGAGGTTAGAAATTAACCCAGCTATCCTAGGTGGGTGGCAGCAACCCACAGAACTGTGCTGTAACCTGCTACCGCCCAGGGTGTATGTTAGCAAGAAGTTATAGTGGTTATCAGGGCTAGGCCTAGAACCCAGGATCATTAATATGAAATACAAGTTTCCAGGTAGCATCTTTAATACTGCACCATATCTGTCCCTCATATGTAGCTGAATTCGTACAGCTACTGCCAACTGGAAGTATCTGATCTAAATTCAGAGAACCCTTGGGTAACAATATAAAACAACTCAAGTAAAGGCAGAAACTTATTTATTATTAAATCAGATTGTTGGAGCTTACTTGATGGGCCACTTGGATGCCTTTCAAAACTTTTAGAGAGCCCTAACAAACTTTTTTGAAAACTTGTACATAAAGATCCTGGCTCAGTCTCAGTCTCTTTTCTCTTCATTTTGCCTTAAGTCTTGTTTTGGTATTAGATAGTATGGGACTTTTTTGATAATTGATAAGATTAATTGGAATTCAATTAGGTTTGTCTGGTACAGTGGTTTCCAATTGGATGTTACTTTGCCATTCCCAGGTGGCATTTGAGAATATTTGGAGACCATTTTTGGATGTCGCAACTGTGGCAAGGACTTTAGATGCTAATAGCATATAATGGATGTACAAGAAGAGGGCAGCCAAACATCCAGGAATTCACAGAATGAACCATCCTGCAATGAAACTTTTCCAAAAATGCCAGTGGGCCAAGAGTGGGAATTCCCAGCTGAGTGGAAAGCATCGTTCTGGTTTGCAAATGCCTACATGGGTACTTAAATTATACCTGCCTGTGTGAGTGTAAAGATGGTTTCCAGGAGGACTCTGTGCTAATTTAACCAATGTCATGATTTGAAGATGTAAGGTCAAAGAGGGTATGCCTGTATGAGCTTGCTGTGCAGGTCTTGGCTCTTCATTTATGTGGCTTCAGAAGAGAAAGATTGACATGAATCAGAAGATAGTGTGAGATCAGGTGTCCAAACACCAGACACACAAAGCTAAAGGGAAGATGTCTATTCAACACAAAACTCCTCCTCTCAGGAGCATCGTAATGCGACTTCATATTTTTTCTTTTTGATGTAAACTGTTTAAAAGGGATTTCATACAGTTCCTATAAAGGAAGGGTAGAAATCTGCAGTTTTAAGAAAACCATAAATGTTTACTTTTTATATTTTATAATAATGTACACAAATAAGAGAAAATATAATATCTGTCTTTCTGGTCTACCTTATTTTGAATGGATATTTTTGCATTTGTTATTATTATTATTTTAAGACACAGTGCTATAGGCTCTGGGATTTCCCCTGCCCCCATACCCCAAGTCCCCTTCTCCACTTGACTTCACAAGTCCATCATTCCACACTTTAGAAGTATTCAGACATTGTATGTATGGACAATGACCAAGTCCAGCATCCCATTGTCAAGATATATTTAACAGTTTCATTTGGAAGCCATCTCTGATTTGGGAGTAAAGATGCATACTGCACTGCATCCTTACATCTGGATTTGATATTCTCTATTACACAGTTACTATACAGCCCTTTAAATACAAAGCCATAAAACAAAATCAACAACAGGATGAAAGAAAACTTCCAACAGGAAGTTAAATAATGTGCTACAGAGTGATCTATGTGTCACTAAAGAAATGAAAAAGAAAAAAAAACCCAAAGAGAAAACCTTCTGGTGGCCACCAATATTACTGTTTGAGCTATGTGTCACTGAAGAAATTAATAAGAGAAAAAGACAAAGTTTTTGAAAAAATGACAACAAAGGCAAAAATATCAGTAACCATGACATGTAGTGAAAACATTATTGAAATGGAGATTTGTAACATCAGGTGCTCTGGATGCCCAATTAAAGATAAAGTGTGGTACATCTACTCTATGGAATACTTACTACTCAGCTATTAAAAAGAATGAAGTTCTATAATTTGCAACAAATGAGCCCAACTGGAGATCATTGCACTAAGTCAAATGAGCCAATCCCTAAAGGATAAATATCATATGTTTGCACTAATATGACAACATCCGTTAAAAACACAAAACAAAGAAAAACAATGGTGAATAAGCACACACATGTAACCTCACAAATGAAAGATGTAATGGAGACCAGAGTACCACAAACCAAAGAAAAGTAACAGAATGCATCTATACCACAGAATAAAAGTGGACTTCCAAGGAAACTTCTAAATATACCTGAATATCAGACTGTACCATTGCCTATACCAACAGCGTCTTGAACCATGTAACAGTAGAAAGAGTCATTTCTTTTTTGTCTCTAATTTTAATTGGTTGTTCCCTTTTGCTGCTCTTTGTCAATATGGCTAAAAGTATATTTTGCTCATATTTAAAAAATGGTTCTTTCTTGTTTCAACTTATAATTGTTTAGCTTCATATCCACTTATTTTTGGTGTGAATTTTAACTTTTTATGCTTCTGGTTCATTTTTTTCTTTTTAATAAGCGCCTGAGATGCATTAGTAGATCATTTATATGAGACATTTTGATTGTAAGCACCTGATATAATAAATGAATGTTGATTTTTCAAGTCACTTGCTTTATATATCCTAATATGAAGGAGAATCCTGGCATTATATCTCAGACACAAGATGCAAAGCTGACAGGGAATTTTTGTTATTTTAAACTAAACTTTGATCAACTATGCTAGAAAACAAACTGAATTATCTGTCCATTCCTAATAAGGATGTTAAGGAATTGTGTTATAATGAATTGATCAAAGAGATGCCAGAAAAGCTTTGAAAAAGAAATACTATAAAGATATAGTAGATAACCAACTAATTAAAGTGGTAATTTTGCAAGTTTTGTTTTTTACCTGCAATTTTTAAAACCATCTTAAATATTGACTTATGATACCAATTTTGAATTTGTAATTTTATACTAATTTTGAATTTGTAATTTTAATTTTTTTTCTGTAAAAGGATCCCAAAAGTTTTGGAACTTCTGGGCCCATAAAATCATTTTGCCCTATATACACATCTTATTTTTCAATAAATTGCTAACTAGATATTTCATTTCTTCCCTTAAAACAATGTCTTTATTTTCTGCTCATGACTCATTTCAGAAAGCAGTCCCACTGAGAAGTCCATTTTCTATCCTTTTCTTTTCTGTCTTTCTAGACCAAAAATATTCTCTTCCATTTCCCTTACTTAATGGAAAATGAAGATGCAAGAGGAAAAAAATCCTATTACCTCTGTGAAACCTGCTGCCCTAAAGTCACACACATAATTTATGGATTCTACCCATGCTTGCATTCCTTGCCATGCCAATACGATTTATTGAAATTGGAATTAGAATTAAAAAGCTTAAGCCAATGGAAGCAGCCCAGGGGTCGAGAACAATTACATATGTAGGCTGTGCCCATGAGGGGATATTGTTCTAGCTCTTGGCTGACTGCAGTGCAAGTTAGCACAGAATAGGATTATTTTAAAGTAGTTTATTTTTAAATCCATCCTCGTCATATTAGCAGCAAGAATAACTTTCATTTTTTAAAACGTTTGTGATCTATAGTTTGTCATTCCTTATTGAAGTGGAGATTGCAGAAAAAGAAAATTTTGTGTCTTATGGTGGTTGGTTTTAGGGCTTTCGGATTTTGAGAGAAAAGAACAAAAAATATGCATGGTAAGGCTAAAATTACTAGTCAGGATGAACATCATAAAAACATAAGTAAAGATGAATTTAAAAGTGATACGACTACATAGAATCTGTTGAAACATAAAATCCCACAGAGAAGTATTTGTGGATTGCTGCAGGAAATCTACATTAAAGTGCATTATCTCATGCAGAGAGAATCTTTCCGAAATTATAAAGTACTCCTATGACAAAGAGAAAGAACAACCCACAGTTTTATAGTAACAGTCAGGGTAACAGCACACAGCTCGAAATAAATGCCTCACGCTTTCACAGGGAGAACTCCTGCTAACCAAATGTCTCAAAACATCTGGGTGCTACTTGATGCTACTTGATTCTTCTGGGCAATGAAATAGAAATGTAGGTTGCAACGGGGCATTGCTTACAAAGCATTACTGATGGCATGCATTCTCAGAACGCCCCAGACAGAGGAAGATCCTTAGCTAATGTGTGGCAAAAGCACTAGATTCCAGAGTAAGGAACACATGAAACAACCTAATTGTTAGCCTTGATATAGGGATCATGAACTCCTTAGACTCTACCTGACGTGGTTCTGGATCAGGTCGACGTATTGCCAAAAAATTTTAGGGAGTAGGTGTACATTTTGAGCTTTTATTTGGAAAGGTTAGTTAAAAATTCTATAAAACATCTGTCATTAAGAAAAATGTAAAATCTTAAAGAAAAAAAATAAGAAGCAGCAGCAGAGCAGCGAGGGCTCAAATTGGCACCCATAGGGGATGCTGGCATCGCAGCTGATGCCTTTACCCACTGTGTCACAATGCTGATTCTGACACAAAATCTAAGAAAAAATTAATACTCTACAAATTTGTCCTGCATGGGCTTGGATGACAGCATCACAAGAGATCTTAATAGAATAGGAACCTGACACTTTATCTTCAACATATTATAGAAACTATATGTAAAAGTCTATCTTAACTACCCTATCTGAACAATGTTAAATTACCATTCTTAAATTTTGTCAACCCCAGCATTATAATTCACAATCCTTAAGCGTTTTAATCTAATAGCAGTATGAATAGAAACTCATTAGTCCATATCCTTTTTTACCTGGTTTCTACTTAAAAGCATTAACTTGGCCAACCATTTTTTTTTTTTTTAAGATTTATTTATTTTTATCGGAAAGTCAGATTATACAGAGAGGAGAAAAGACAGAGAGGAAGAGCTTCTGTCCATTGATTCACTCCCTAAGCGGCCATATTGAATGGACTTGAACTGATCCAAAGCCAGGAGCCAGGAGCCTCTTCCGGGTCTCCCATGAGGGTGCAGGGTACAAATGCTTTGGTCTGTCTTCGACTGCTTTCCCAGGCCACAGGCAGTGAGTTGGATGGGAAGTGGAGCTGCTGGAATTAGAACCAGTTGCGATATGGAATCCCAGTGCATGCCAGGCGAGATCTTTAGCTGTTAGGCTGCCAAACCCGGCTCTGCCAACTGTTTATTATCAGTGTAGATAAAAAGTGTGAATATTGTAAACACTGGGTTCATAAACCATGGCTACATATTTAATAAGCTACAAGGTGAGTTTGTAAAATTTCTGAGAAGATCAAAATTTGGACAAAATATATTAAATCTTATTAGGCATAGTTTTGTATTATCAGCATTGGAATAATTAAAATATCTCCTTAAATGTGTATTCATTTTTTATCATACTTACACTTTCTAACTTTATACCACAATTTTATTATCTCCTTTTTAGGGTACTGAAATCTGATATCCCAAATAATCTGAAGAATAAAATGTTTTCTGAAATTCTTTGCCTTGAAAATGTTGCTATTTATCATCCTGATTTTGCATATTTGTGATTGCTCATGCATTTCCCTGAAAAAAACTCATGTGTTTGATAACAGTGGAGGATATAACATGTAGTATTAGTACCAAATCACTGTTATAAGATCCTAAAGGCTCATATGTTGACATACATCTAACCTTGTGAGTTCAAGAGACAGCACAGCTGGAGAAATTCCCTCAGGATTAATTTTTCCTCAACTGTGAAAGTTTTCTTTTTCTATCTTAAAAAAATCTCTGTTAATTTTTGTGAACATTAAAAATCTGCCATTTTTAGAAATTAGTCAGGGGTTAATAATTCAGGAATTCTTGAGAACTGCTCAAAGTAGAATTGAATTCATGTGTATTAGAGTGGAGGAAAAACACTCGATATCATTGAAGGGTATGCATTTAAAAATGCATGAATGTGGGCCCAGCGCAATGACCTAGTGGCTAAATCCTCGTCTTGTATGCACTAGGATCCCATATGGGTGCTGGTTCATGTCCCAGCTACTCCATGCAGCTCACTGTGACCTGGGAAAGCAGCTGAGGATGCTCTAAAGCTTTGGGACCCTGCACCAGGGTGGGAGACCCGCAGAAGGCTCCTGGTTTCCAATTGGCTTAGCTCTGGCCATTGCTGTCACTTGAGTATTGGACCAGCAGATAGAGGATCTTTCTCTCTGTGAATCTGCCTTTTAAAAAAAAATAATCAAAACAAACAAATAAATGTGATCACCTGTGTTATTGAGGGAAATAGAAGGCTATTAGGTAGGTAAACATATAAATGTAGTTTTGTTTTATCAACATACCTTAAGTAGATTCCTGGTGCTTTGCACTACCCAAATTTCTATGCTTTTCTACCGTAATCCAGATGTTTTCAAAGGTTTTTGATAGATCGTTCTTACGATGCTGCCATCCTGCTCTATGAATCATGAAATTGTTTATGCCCTGGTCCATTTCATTCCCATTATGGCCATATCTCATATATCTCAAACATATCCAGAGCGTTTGTATTTTCATCCACGGATCGCCAAAGAAAACAGCTTCTGTTTCTGCACGTGGGATTTCACATGCTAAGTTATTAACATCGTAAAAGAATGTGGGGAGGGGATTATGTTAACTCAGTCCTCCTCCTTCCTTTTCTTCCTTCCTCCTTTCCATTTTTCCTTCTGTTTACTCATCCTTTAGTCCTTCTCATCCTGCCCCCGGCCAATCATATGTCCCCTTATTTTCTTGATGTGAATATTACTTTTAAGCAAGTTATATTCATGCAGAGCCTTCATCCTGAGGCACAAAGCTTTTTTTTTTTTTGCTATGTGCCAATTACACTTCAATATTATTACACAATTTAAAAGTTGCAGTGCACCTTTGTCCTTATTCTATTGTTTTTTTAAAAGATGCTTTTATTTTTATTGGAAAAACAGATTTACAGAGAGAGGGAGAGACAGAAAGATCTTTCATTCATTAGTTCATTCCCCAATTGGCCAGAAGAAAGGAGCTCTCTCCAGGTCTCCCACGTGAGCGCTGGGTCCCAACTTTTCTCATCCTCTGCTGTGCCACATGCTCATTTCTGTTTTAATTTTTCTTGAGGAAGCATCTACAATGGAAAAGGCACATTGTTTTGGTTACACATGATTTGTAAATAACCTGCTATGTTGATTTTCACAAGTTTCACAATTTTACATTCTTATCAGGAATGTGTCAGGGTTTTAATTATTCTAAACACTCCTCAGCATTTGGTATGATCAGCCCATTAGTTTTAGGATTTCAGATAGTGTTACCTAATTATGGTTATGATTTATGTTTTTTGATGACTAATGTTCTCAGTCTCTTCTTATGATTATTTTTCATCTGCATCTTTTTTTTTGGTGGGAATTTAATCAAATTTCATACTTAAACCTTAAGGAGAAACTTCAGTTTTATAGATTTACAGAAAAAGTGAGAGGATAGTGCAATTTATTCCCAAGGAGCACACACCCAGTTTCCCTAACGTATCCCACTAGTGTCTCATTGGTTGCAACTAATGAAGGAATGTTAATATCTCGCCACTGATTACAACCTATACGCAAATCTCCTTTGTTTCTACATCTTGTCCTGTGGTCGTTTCAGGGTTCTGTCTGGGGCCATGCTCCCCAGGCTCCTCTTGTTCCTGTCCGTTTCTCCCTCTCCTTGTTTTGACTTCCATGACAGTTTTGGAGAGCACTGATGAAGCGTTTCACAGGAGATTCTTTCAGTAGGATCCGTCTGATATTTTTCTAGTGGTTTTACTAGGATAATAGTTTCATAGGCAGCAATGGCTCAAGTCCATTTCAATCATCTTTAAGGATTTATAGGGTTCTTATCAGTTCATCATTGATGACACTAACCTTCCTCCGCTAATTAAGGTCAAGTCTGTCAAATCTCTGCTATAAGTTACATCCCTTCTCTCTTGCTTGCATATTATTCTGCTTACAAACAAATCACTATGTGTAGCTTATAGTTAATATATAGGAAGTTATCTGCGTCCCCTTTTAAGGGTGAAGTATTTACATACTTGCACATTGTTTAAATTTTTCTGTACATAGGGATTTTTTTCTTTCCACCCTCACTCTGAAACTTACTCATTTATTTATATCAACATGGACTGATTCAGGAAAACTTATTTTATGCACCGACTTAGGTTTCTTTAAATAATCTAAGAATTATTTTGTGCTTGTTTCCATTGCTAAAATGCTCTCAGCTTTTTGCTGAGACTGCTGTTAGCTGGCTCCAGCATCCCTTGTGTAACAGTTCCATGAAAGCAAGGTTGTTTGTTGCTTGTCCTGGTTTTGGTCATCTCTTTACTTTCTGTTATAAAAGATGATGCAGTTTTATCTTGCGTGTAATCATTTTTAAATTTAGCTTATGATGGAGTGGTGGACGAAAGGCCTTGCTATACATAGAGGATATGGTAGCCCATTGGGGCCTGCAAAGGACATCTGATACCACAGCAGAGAATGGAGAACAAAACATCTTGGGCAACTACCCCAGCCAAATGATGACAGCAAATAACTGGGTGAATGGAGACCCTAAGGTTGATGGTGTCAGCCAATGGACACTGAGAGGATTTTCTCACCCACAGGTCGCCATGATCGACAGCGTTTCAGAACTGCATCCACCTGGGCAGAAACCTCGGAGCATCTGCCACAGTGGGATCCAGGAAGATGCTGAGTGGCCATTCCCCATCCTTGGGTACTGGGACATTTGGGAGGCTGGGTTCTCCCCTGATCACTCCTCTCCCCCCAAAATGGAAAATAAAAATAGAAAGCTTGGAAACAATAACCACACTCACCTTTCCCTAACCATGCATCTGTCCCACCCTGATTACTATGTAAATATAATCTAAAACTTTTTTTAACAAATTAAATAAATAAAATAGCTTGTAGTTTTCATATTTGTGAGATTTGACAGTTTGAAATATACTCCTGACTGTAAGTTTTTGCCAAGTATAGGGTATGGACATATTTTCTCCAGGTTTGTGACTGGTCCTTTTATTCTCTTGGACAATGCATTTTGAACAAAGGTTTGATTTGATTTTGTCTTATTTTATTTTATACCTTAAATTTTAATCTAAGAAATACATCTAAGCTATTGAAATAAATCTTTTTTGTCTGTTGTAGAATTTTCGTAGTTTTAGACTTGCTTCTGTGTTTGTGATGCGCTTTGATTTTCCTTGTGTTTCTGAGATTAGGCATGGCTCGTGTTTGCCTCTCTTAGCATGTGGGTGTCTACCCAACTAGCTTGACTCTAGCTCATGAAGAGAGAAGGCTTTCATCAGTGAATTTCCTTTATACTCTGCCAAACACAAGTGGCTGCATTCATTTGTATTTACCTCTGGACTCTGTATTCTCTTCTTTGATCTATTTTCTCCCTTTCTACAATTACCACCCCGTCTTGAATATCGTATCTTTATATTGTCTCGACATCAGGTGATATGATTCTTTCATCTTTATTCTCCTTTTTCAAATTTGTTTTGTTAGTACCCATTTCTAGCTCTACTTCTTTTATTAGAAGTTTCAGAAAATCAAATAAAAAGATAACAAACATGCTTGAAAATGAGGCAAACAATTTAAAAAAGTCAAGGAGGAGCAAAGAAAAACAAATAAACAAAAAAGTGATGTCCATAATAATTAAAGTTGAATATTTGTGCGGTGAGTTTATTTTTCCATTTTTGCGATGAAATCTATCTTAAATGATTATGAAGGTTAATTAGTGGATATTAAGTTATGGTTAAATAGGAAAAAAGATCTGGTGTTCTAATACACAGTGGGGTGGCTGCAGATAATAATAATGTATCATGTTTGTGTATTCATCTACATATGCATGCACATACATATTTATTTTAGAAAAGAGGATTCTGAAAGCTTTCACCCAAAAATATTGATAAATGTTTGAGGAGATATATTTGCCCGTTTTTGAATATTGTGCATTATGTAGTGTCAACATCAAGTATACCCCATAAATCTGTATTTCCTTAAGAACCAAAAAAGGAAAACTTAGAGACATATTCAAGGCTTTGAATGTCTTAAGTAAGATGTTTGGAAAGATTTGAATCCATACTATGCAGACTAAACTATGTACATAAATAGTTTAGGCATAGCTATATATTGTGGATAAAGCAGCATTACTAATAGGCTATTCTATTCCTGGAAATATATCCAAATGAAAAAAAAAAACGTATTTGAAAAAATGACATACAATTCTATATTTACAGCACTGCAACTCCCAACATGGAAGCAACCCAGATGCCCATCAGAAAAGTAATGGATAAAGAAACTGTGGCATATCTACCCTGAGAAATATTACACAGCCATTAAAAAAGAAAGAAAGAAAAAAAGAAAGAAATCCTACCATTTGTACCATTTGCAACAGATGATCTTAAATAGAAATTAAGCTCTGTGAAAAAAAACAAATCAACAAGAACAAATACCACACATTCTTTCTGATATAAGGCAATATTCGTGCAAAAACACAAAACAAAGACATCAATGTGAACAAATATGTACATATATTCTCAAAGAGGGACTATATCATAGAGACTAGCAAGTGAAAATATATCGCAGTAGGCATCTCTACCCCTGAATAAAAGGAGAACTCCAGTGAAACAGTTTAATTTTATCTTGACAATATGATACCAGATTTTCTGTCTTTGTCTATATCTGCAATCCCATGATGTACTTAATACTAGAATGCTGAACTTCTATTTGTTACTGAAGGACGGTCCACTTTATGTGCAAGTGTTCAATTTTATCTTATTCTGTCAACTGTGTCACTGCTCCTCTATGTCTTTTTCACCTTCAAAAGTTTGTTCGTAACCCTTACTGTCCATGACCTTCAAATTTCCTTTTCCTTCCAGATTTCGTCTTTTATTAGCATTACTTTGATTCCTAGAGGGAGTAGAAACAAGGCAGGGTTCAATTTACCACGCATAAGTGAAACCTGTTTCCTGAAATTACCACAAGGCCCACAGATTAGTTTTATATTTAAAAAATTTGCTTTAAAATGAATGCTGAGTTTGACACGAGAATAAGCTTCGTCTGCACATTTTTATAACCTGATAATTAATCATAATTCGAACAGAGTCAATTGAATGCTTTATAAGGGCCAAAACTCATATATGCCGCTAGAGGACTATCAAGCATATTTTTGTGATTTCTTTTAATTGAAGCTTGGTTTTTTTTCGTCAAGATAATGATTTTTCCATTGCCATATATTACTTGTATTTTTTCCCCCTGTGGATACAGTGCAAAATTTTAGCACTTGTATATAGCATAAACTGATGAGATCAGAAACTTATCGTTTCACTTTTTTCTTTTTTGTTTCCAAATTGTTCACTTCTATCTTCTAGCTCATCTAGCCTAGGTACTAAGGATACATCACGGTGAATCCTGGCCCATCACAGTGCTGTAAATCACTAGACTTGTTAATTTCTTCTGCGTTTGTTCCCTGTTCCTCCATATTCCTGGGTGCCACCTGTCCTGCTCCTTCCCAGCCTCTAGAATCACTATTCTTAAGTTCATATAGTAGAATATTAGCCAGCAATTTAGAAAACATAAAATCCTGATACGCTCAGCAAAATACGTGAAACTGGAGGACACTGTATTAAGCAGCAGTGAGACAACTCGCACAAAACTGCTGTTTGTGAAAATTTCAAGAGTCAATCAGAGGAGGCATGGGTCTTCATGTGCTGTTATTGATGCTTTGTGAGGGAAAGAAACCACTCATTGAAATACCTTCAGCACCTGCTGAGGCCTATTTTCAGTGCTGGGTTCAACCGATGTGTGAACGTATTAAATTCAAAATTATAATTGATAGTGTTAGAAATGGTTAAAAAAGAGAGATAATAACTGATAATTCCAGGAAAAAACCATAAATTAGAATGATAATAAAAAGTTTAAAAATACTTTGGTCTATCTAAGAGTATTATTGATTTGTTAGCTTGCTTCAACTTTCATAGATTCTGCTTTGGATGTTTGAAAACACAACTAGTGTATTCTGTTGTGTAGATACCTACTTTATGTACGTGTTTGTGAGTTTATTGCTCCTCATGGACTGTAATGTGCTACTCCCAGTGAGAAGCTTTATCTGTTCTGCTCCATAATTGTTTTTATTCCATTAAAAGGGAAAGGCACAAATAATGGAATGAAAGAATGCAATCACTGTTATGTCAGTAAATTCTTGATGTCCATGAAAAACACCTGAACTTGCAATTCCCTTGGCAGAGCATGCAGGAAGGTCTTTCTCAGGCTCCTGTTTCTGTTGATGAGATGCCAAATATCTTTACAGACACACCTCTTGACAGACAGAGAAATGCAATTGTATGAATTCTGCTTTAAAAGAACTGAATCAGAAAAGGTGAATGCTTTTCTATTCATCTGATTGTCATAAAAGGATAATTTCAAATCGTGCTCATTAACATTGAAGATTTAACTGATTTTTAAATATTAGTTTATTTTAATAATTGATGTATGAAATGTGCCTCGACTGTCACTCAAAAACTTTGAGTTTTATCCAGTTATGACTTTTGCACGTAAAATTCCTGACAATTTTAAATTTTATACATTGTTGAATTGACATGGAATCAATTTAATTTCACATGTTCATACTCATGAGCAGGCCCTGCAGACCTGTTACACCACAGTGAACACAGAGGAAATCATTTGTTTTACACGTACCATGTTTTTTATGCATTAGTTTTGTAAACATAAAATCAGCTGAAAGACTTCCAAGATTTCCCATTTATGATTAAAAAATAACCAAATACTTTTCATCACTCTTGCTTCTCACACAGTCGAGTTTCCAAAGAATTTGTTCTTTACATATACCGATGCTGGTTTGGACTAATACTCCTATCTGTGACCATATTATTAACATCGGTAACTTTCGATGATGATCAGCACATCATAAAACCTTCTATCTTCAAGCGTAGGTATTTGAAACAGTAGTTCAGTGCCACTTGGCTCGCCTGTATCCCAGAGTGAGTGCCTGGTTCAAGTCTGAACTCCTTTACTTCGGATCCAGTGTGCAGTTGGATCATTGCCGGGGTTGCTGTCACTGCAGGCTTCTGCTGGCCAGCCCTGGCTGTACTGGACATTTCGGGCATGAAGTAGCAAAGGGAACATCTCTGCTCTTCAGTCTATAGGAATTAAAATGTAAAGGCATTTAAAAACCTTCTAAATTTCAAATTTTAAATTTTGAAATGTTCTGCTTATTGCTATGTTCTGAATGAATTTGTAGTCAGGTTTAAAGTTGATAACGTTAAAAATCTTCCAAGATAAAAGCAAATCGAAACAACAACGTTCTCCCCTAAATTCTCTTTCTTCTCTTCACTCTCTTTCCTTTATCTCCCCCGCCCTCTCTCATCCCCCTTCTCCCTGTCTCTTCCTTTCATAATTGTAAAGAGTGAATTGAGTTCACAGCTATTTGAATTAAGATGATATTTCTTACTTATCACTCTCTAAGTTAGATTACACATCTGTTCTTTAAAGTATCAAATTGTTACAAAAGTGTGTAGGAAAAATAAAATACCTTGGAGGCCGGGTGAAGTATTTTTTGTGTTCTTGAATATAGTTGTAAATTGAAATGGAATAAAACAAGCAAGAGCAAACAGGGTAAGAATTAAAAACACTTTGTCTTTGTTCTCTCATTTCCTTTACTGCAGAGTATAATCAATACTTAACAACAGGGTTAATGTGCTGTCTTCAAACATGCTATTATGCTCTCACAAGAGCACAATAACTTTATTAGTTATGCTGCCTGCAATCTTTCCCCAGTGTCAAGGCTGTGTGGGTGTGTCGATCACACACAAGTCTTGGTGCATTCTATTGCAGTATGTTCTGTATGCTCTTACAACAGGAACGAGAACCATACAGTTTGTGGTAATTTTGATGGAGGGAATTTTAACTTTAATTAGCATAATTAACTGAAATGAAAAGTCAGAGTTTTAGTTTTTCTCTTCACTAGCTGTGGAATATTCAGAGCTTAACACCTGTTCACCATTCAAGGGAAGCTTGAGTGTCATTACTTCATTTCAGGATAGTCTTTCTTCAGTTGATTTGAAGACAATACTCTACGCCTATATGTCTTTGCAGAAATCGATGCTACTGTTTCTGATTAACATTCACATATGGGTTGTATGCTTTTAAAATATATTAAGAGTTAAAGCAAAATGCCATTTGAATATCAAATAAAGCTTTATAACTGAAATTTGTATTTCAACCTGTTTAAAGCAGATATATTTGTGACAGTTATCTTCTTAATACTACAATCAGAAAAATGGCTAATATTGCAAAGCACTTCAAGTAGAGAACTTGATGTCAAGTAATGTATCACATTGGAAAAATTATCATGGGCCAGCGTGATAGCCTAGCAGCTAAAGTCCTCCACTTGCACATGCTGGGATCACACATTGGCGCTGGTTCGTATCCCAGCTGCTCCACTTCCACTCCAGCTCCCTGCTTGTGGTCTGGGAAAGCAGTCAAGGATGGACAAAGCCTTGGGACCCTGTTTATGTGTGGGAGACCTGGAAGAAGCTCCTGGTTCCTGGCTTTGAATCGGCATGGCAGCAGTTGTTACTGTCACTTGAAAAATGAATCATCAAACAGAAGATCTTCCTCTCTGTCTCTCCTCCTCTCTGTATCTCTGATTTTCCAATTAAAAAAGAAAAAGAGAAAAAGAAAAATTATCACTATGATTTTAGATTTGAAAGCCAAAAGGAGAAAGCAATCTGATATGGGTTGACTTCTGTTATCAAAAAGACCTGCTCAATTCCTACCCCATCTACCCATGAATGTAAACTTATTTGGAAATAAGCTTTGCGTGGTTGTAACCAAGTTAGATGGTTACCATGTGATTACAGAGGACCACTGCTGAAAAAACAGAAATAGAAAAACAGAAATAGAAAAACATACACACAGGAAGACGGCTTTGGGAAAAGGGGGAGCTGTTTTACCACCAGCCAAGACACCTCAAGGATTTCCAGCTGGAACCTTGAAAGAGTTAAAGAAGGATCCTCTCCTTAAGCTTTTGGGTAGATCATTGCCCTGTAGTGTCTTCATTCAAGATTTTTTGGCTCTAAAATGATTAGAGACGTTTCTGTCACTTTAAGCTACATGATTTGCAGTCTTTAGATCCTTTTATATATTAAAGTCCTTAAAGCTGTCCGTACCATATGTGGCGTGGAGCACATGTAATACTAAGAAAGCCATTTGGGAACTGACGTTAATCCCACGAGAGTACTGTTTCTGTTCCTAGCTTTCTCTGCTTCAGACCCAACCCTGTTCAACCACCTGGGAAAGCAGCAGACGATGCTCCAAGTACTTGGGTCCCTGTCACCCACATGGGAGACCCAAATGAATTTCCAGGCTCCTATATTTAGCCTGGTGCCAAGTACTGTAGTCATTCCAGGAATAATTAAGCAGGTGGAAGACTCTTCTCTCTCTTTCAATAACTCCGCCTTTCAAATAAGTATTTTGATTTTCTTTGAAAGAAAATTTGCTGGAGAGGAAAACACATCAACTGCCTTTGTGAGCCATTATAAGAAAACAATTAAACAACACTCAGTGAATTATGCCAACAAATAATATCGAAATAATAGGATTATTCCAATTGTTCTGAAATACTAAAATTCTGAAAAATACAATATGTGTGTCATCACCTCATTAAATACTTAACAGAGCTAATATATTTAAAAAATATTCTTTGTGTTTTTATCAAAATAGAAAATAAACAAGTCTAAATTAGGCAATTGAGTGAAAGTTTCAAATGATTTTTGGGCTATAAGTCTTAGCTCCAATCTTGTTAACAATTTTACCTTATTTGGTATTTTCCCTTGGCCCTTGCAGCTTCAATTATTTCTTGCAAATACTAGGAAACCCTAATATTGAGAGAGCAACATATAGATGATCCAGAGAGGACCATACATTAGTTTGAGAAAATAGAAGATGGAAACTGAACTTTAACAGATGGACTAGACACAAAATAATTTTTTAAAATGACACATCTCATCAAAGATAGGAAATAAACATTGGAAAGGAGGCAGATGGGAAAAAAGGTATTAGGAACAGATAGTTCCCTGGAAAACTTAAGGAGACTGAAGCAATATTAGAGGCAGAAAGAAAATCAACATAAATTTCATTGGAAAGCCCAATTTTGAAATATATAAGGTTAGATTCGCACAAAAAATTTTTATGAAGTGATGATTATTTTTTCTAAAAAATCCATAAAATAGGTGGGTTATATATATTACTTCCTTTTGAAACAAAAATGTTTTTAGGCAGGTTTATATAGGTTTGTGAGAACAATAAGAAAATAAATATTTAGAGTCACAGGACTTCTGCAACTCACATCCTGCCTGCTCCTAGGATAACCTCGGGTCTTGTGAATCCTTCTTGTTTTTGATTAATTCATATTTATAAAAAATCATTTTGACAAAACAGATGCAAGCCATTGTAAACCATTCTCAGCAATGTGTGTGTGTGATAATACTATTTATTAGCAATACCACACTTTTTTTTTCCAGGAAGCCTTATCTGTTCAAAGAGTGTTCACACCCAATTACTTCTGTGATGGGAACATGTTCATCTACTGCAGTGAGTAAATCAGAAGTACAAAGTTTGCAAGAAGGAAATAAAGAAGAAGAAACATTGAACAATTTATCATGATTTCTTGCCGGCAAGCTACTAAAAAACATCAACATTCTAATAAGATGGCTATTTTTTCCCCATCTGCTTTTCCATTATCTCTACTATTTCTCTCTTTGTTCCAATTATTTTCTCATTCTTACATTTTGACTGTTACAATAACCCTTGAAATCATTAAGTTTCTAAAGTTTGGTTAGCCTGGAAATAGATATGTAAATAGAATACATAAAATACAGTCTCATCACCCATGTGGCTTATATCACTTTCTTATTTCAGCCACTTTTGTTCTTGTTTTTGTCTGTGGAGTTGTTCATCATTTCACAATTCTTTCCATTATTCAGAAATCCCGTACTTGTGAAGTGCATGAGTGAGGAAAGATGAGGGATAATGGCTGGTGACTTATGTCATATCCCGTTAAATACCTCTAGACAAAGGGAAGATATATATCTGCTGGAAAAGAATGGGCTATATGTATTTCTTTCCAGAAAATGGATTAGAATTAAAAATATGTGTTGCTGGAAGGGCCTGGTGAAGGCATGCACCTTGGACATCTCTAACAGGGCTAAAGCCTCATCAACTAGCATTTAAACGTGTATTTTTCAGGAGTATTTTTCTAAGCCTGTGCTTTGGGAAAAAGTGCTAGACCCCTAAGAATGTAGAAAGCCTGGAGTGGGGAGGGGTGGGGTGGTGAGAATAAACCAAAGAGCATGTAAGCAAGGTAGAAGGAGCTAAGGACAAAGTGCTTCACTTTGATAACTTAGCAACTGATTGTGCATTGAATGTCTCCCTGCCCAAACCCTGGCCACAGTCTCTTCAATCCGCAATCCTTACAGGTTGTTAAGATGTAGAGTCCCTGTGCATTTGCTATGAGAACATAGGTGGATTGTCTTGTTCAATACCTTAGAAATCTTGTAGGAGAGTACTTCAAAAGGCACAAGGAAAATTAAATTCAAAGATGATATACATCTTCTTTGACATTTTAAAGATCCCTCATAATTGTTCTAGATGCAAATGTATTAAATAAGTTTGCTTATTGTAAATATGGCATGAAATTTGCCATAAATATTTGTATCTGTCTTTCTCTGCAAGATTTGTTTTCTGAGTCCATTTATTTATGTAGCACCATTCTACTGCTATAGTGCTTAACTTTCATGTGATGACAGATCTTCTGGGAGGTTTCTTTTTAAATGCCTTCTTTTTTTTTTATTTGAAAAGCAGAGATACAGCAAAGAAGATAGACAGGTAGATGAGAGAGAGAGAGAGAGAAAGAGAGAGAGAGATATAGATCAATCTTCCACACATTGGTTCACTCCCTAGAAGGCCACAATGATTAGTGAATTGCCAGAACAAAGCCGGCAGCAGGAATTCTCCAGGTATTCCATGGGAGTAGAAGCATCCTAAGCACTTGGGTCACTTTGTGCTATTGTCTCAGGTGCACTAACAGGAAGCAGGATTGGAAGTGGAGCAGTCAGGATGCTATATGGGATGCCAGCATCATTGTCAGTAGCTTAAACTACTATTACACAAAACTGGCCCAATTACAATTTTTTTAAATCTTTATTTGAAAATTAACTTTTACTTTCTTTCAGTAAATTCCTATTCTTGTATCTTTGTATTGGACATGTAAAGTCAACCCTGATCAAAGACCAGGGCTCTTATTGATTGTTTCTGCTTTTTTCATGTTCCTTGAAATCATTTTACTCTTCAAACTGAACTCAGCCTCTGTCCTGGGTTCTCTTATTGTTGAGAACCCCACTTTATACTATGCCTTGTCTTTAGTTTTCTTGCTTTTTTATCAATATATTTTATTTCCCACATTAGAAATGATTCTGTTCTTTAATAGACGGCTGTATGTTGTTCAATTCACTTCTGTATCCTAAAGAATTATCTACTACATCCAAGATTCCCTGAAGCCTCTTGTCACCATTTAAGCCTTCTGTAAAATAGACATCTGAGTATTGTTGGTTTTGGAAATTTCTGATGTGTGGCAGTGCTTGTTTTCCTTAAATTTTACTAATTTATTTTCATTTTACTTAAATTAGAGACACAAAGATATTCCATATACTGACTCACCCTCTAAAACCCTAAAAAAACCAACAGTGCACTGGGCTAAAGTTCAGAGCTCATCTCTCCGTAAGGGTCTTCCTGCATGAGCAGGAAGCTGAACAGGACAAAGAGGAGTTAGTACACACCCTGAAGTGGGATGGAGGTGATGTTAGTGTTCAAAGTGACAATGTGATCTGCGAGCCAAATGCCCACCTTCTTGAGTGTTGTTTAAACATGATCAGTTCAGTAAGAATAGGAAAAATTCATAACTGAAGTGTGGAACTGGAGAAACAATTCAAAATGATACAAATGTATAAAAAACTGTTCATTCAGTAACAGTTAACACTACATAGATTCATGGTTGAATTTACAAGGGTTGTGGGTTTGAATAGCTTGATTATATGAAGGAAATAACAAAGCCTTCTTTATATAAATTCAACTAAATTTTCACTAAATTCATGTTCTACACCTGAGAATTTCCTATAAAATAAAAAAAACTTAAGTTTGAGAAATTGTGCATAGCTTGTAGGAATAATATTTTAGCAGCATTATTTTGGGGCTTCTTATGGTTTGAGACTTCTTTGACAATTAGGTAAATTTTTAAAATTTTTCATTTACTGGTTTATTTTTTGCATTAATTTTTTTACATACTTGTTCATCTCTAATTTTATTTATTTTTAAAATTAATTACATTGCATTATGTGACATGGTTTTGTAGGTACTGGAATTCCTCCCACCCCTCCCCAAACCCTTCCCCCATGGTGGATTCCTCCACCTTGTTGCAATACGACAGTTCAAGTTCAGTTGAGATTCTTTCATTGCAAGCATATACCAAGCACAGAGTCCAGCATCTCATTGTCCAGATAAGTTCAACAGCTTGTTGGGGAGACCATCTCTGGTCTGAAGGTAGAGCCAGCAAAGTATCATCCCGATCAATTAAAAGCCCCAATATAACATCAGCAACAATATATAACGTTATGGAATCAATTGACATAGTATTGAGTAACTAATATGTTAAAAGAGTGCAAGTTCTTAACCACATCCTGTGACTTCTTCATTGACATTTCAATTCTAGTTTATTACAACTGGGTTCTATACACCTTAAAATGGCTATAGATTACTATTCAGCTGTCTCATGTCTATTTCCATTATAGTATTTAGCATTTTATAGCGTTGAAGCATAATTTTACCGAACCTGGCTTTTTTCAGGTAGTCTAGACTGGCTTATAACTCTAACAAGACTTTCTATTCAACCCTATTAGACCACTGACTGATCTTCATGCTTTCTGTGAGTGCTCTTCCTCCTCCTCTCTGGATACCTATCTATTTATTCTGTATTACCTGCCTTGCTTTTCACTAAGGTAAGCTCTGGGAATGTTCTGATATCTACATATTGCCTCTCTTAGAGAACTGACAGCTCACTCCAGTTCACTACCATCCAGTTGAATTCTGTATTTTTCTTCTTATAAACCTTTAATCTTCTGGTGACTTTGGGGTATAATTCAAATTTATCAGGTCTTACAAGACCTTTCACAAGTAACTAAGCATTGTATTATTTTTAGGGAAGACACAGAGGAGAAGCTGGTGAAACTTCCATGTCCAAGGCAGTTCTATTTAATCGCATTAAAAATGGCTGTTTCAGAGGTTGCATGGCCTATAAGCACCCCACAAATATTCACATAGGAAATTTCAGCTAAATCCAATGTGAAACTCTGCTTTTCATCATGTAAAATCTTTTCATTTTGTGTAATTTTGGGGAATGATTTCAACAGGCACTAGGTTTTGATATTCATTTCAACTAAAGTAGCACAACAGCTAAATCCATCTCCTGCTTTCAAACTTCAGGAATCAAAACAGGAAACTGAAAGTATTATGAGAGAATCTTGAGGTGTCCCACATCTGCAGCCATCCCAGCACTCTGTTAGTGTGTGCAAATGTGTGTGTGTGGGCTTGTTTGAGAGAGAGAGACTGGTTTTAGCTGGGCTAGGAGCCAGTTCATCAGAACTGCTGGATGATTAAAAAAAATAGTGTTTCTGACTTCTATGCTTGCCCTCTTGACACATATCTTGACAGAAGTAGTGACAGCTCCAGATTACCATTAATAACTCCAGGTCTGAATTTGTAGTAGTAAATTCTGCACAGTAGAGCAGTATTTTCCTCCGAGTGTTAAAAATGCATATATAGCAGGGTTGGGAGTTATATCTTCTTAGGCAGTTCTATCAACATTCCTCATTCTCCACATTCTTGGATTGGAGAACCTCAACAATATTGCACATTAAAACTTTAGGAAATATAAGTGTCTGGGCCCCACCTTAAGTGCTTGTAATGGAAAAAGCTTAATGTTTCACTTGGTGATTATTCTTTCTTTCTTTCCTTCTTTCTTTCTTTCCTTCTTTCTTTCTTTCTTTCTTTCTTTCTTTCTTTCTTTCTTTCTTTCTTTCTTTCTTTCTTTCTTTCTTTCTTTCTTTCTTTCTTTCTTTCTTTCTTTCTTTCTTTCTAATTATACAACATAAACAAAACCAGATTTAAAGGCATGCTGATACTTAATATTCTACCCTCCCCTCTGCCCATCCTTCCACACTTCCTTTTCCTTACTTTATTTCTTTTAATTTTTATAATACATACTTTCAGTTTAGTTTATAATAAAAGCTTCACACTGCACAAAATAAAGAATTCAGCAAGTACTAAGTGGGAAAATCAGAATTGCTCATAAGAACAGACAAGGGGTATACACATCCAATCTCAACATGTCAACTTTGGTCAATCTGTACATTATTTGCTACAAATCAGGGAAAACGATGGTAATTTCCTTTGGGGGTGCACTTATTCCACTAAGCATAATGGTGGCATTCTTTGTGTTCCAAAAGAAAGGATTTCATTCTTTTTATGGCTGAGTAGTATTCCATAATCTATCTATCTACCTATCTATCTATCTATCTGTCTATCTATCTATCTATCTATCTCATGTTTCCAGTTATCATTTGATGAATATCTAGATTGATTCTGTACCTTATGTATTTCAAATTGAGATTAAAAAAATGGAGATGTGAATAACTGTGTCATATGTTGATTTAATTTTATTTGGAAGAATTTATTTCATTCTGGGAGTGAGATGGTTGGGTCATATGTTACAACTAGTTTCATATCTCTGAAGAATTTTCATATTGTCTTCTTTAGTAGTTGTACTATTTTACATTCCCACCAATATTGTACTAGGGTAGCTCTTCCTCCACATCCTCACGAGCAATATATTTATATACTTTTTAAATGATAACCATTAGAATGGTGGGGCGAGGTGAAATAGCATCTAGCATTTATTTGCATTTCTTTGATGGCTAGTGGTCATGAATATTTTGTGTCTATTGGCCATTCATATTTCATCATTTGAAAAATGTGGGCCCAGCATGATGGTTCAATTAACTATTCCTCCCCCTGCACATGCCAGGATCTTATCTGGGGGCTGGTTTGTGTCCTGTTGCTCCACTTTCCATCCAGCTCCTGCCTGTGGCCTGGGAGAACAGTAAAGAATGGCTCAAAGCCTTGGGAACTTGCACCTATATGGGAGATTAGAAAGAGGCTCGCGGCTCCTGGCTTCAGATTGCCTCAGCTTTGACTGTAGTGGCCATTTGTGGAATCAATGGATGCAATATTTTTCTGTTTCTCCTTTTCTGTGTAAACACACCTTCCCAAGAAAAATAAGTACATCTTAAAGAATGCCTGTTCATGCCCTTTGACAGTTTTTTTTAGCGTGATGGCTTTGTTTGTTCTTCTTGAGTTTCTGAGCTTTTTGTATCTTCTAGATATTGACTCTTTACCAACTGCATAACTCACAAATATTTTTATCCATTCTATCAGTTACAGCTAGATTTTGTTGATTGTTTGCTTTTCAGTGCAGAAGTTTCTTAATTTGATATAAACCCATTCATCTATTTTTGGTTTATTACCTGTCCTTCTGGGATCTTTTCCAAGAAGTATTTGCCTACGCCAATATCCTGCAGAGTTTCCTTTGTGCCTTCCTCAAGTAATTTGATAGTGTCAGGAAGTAGATTTAGATTTTTGATGGTTTTATTATGAGATGTAAGGTAAGGGTATTGTTGCATACTTCAATATGCATAGATTCAATTTTCCAACACCATTTGTAGAAGAAACTGCTCTTTCTCCCTCAATAATTTCAGTTTGCTTATCAAAAATTAGTTGGCTGTAGATGTGTGGATTCATTTCTGGGATTTGTATTCTGTTCCATTAATGTAAGTGTCTATTTCTGTGCCAGTACCAGGCTGTTTTGATTATAACTGCTCTGTAGTTGTAATTGGTTTTGATTACAACTGCTGTTGTGATTCTTTTGGCTTGGCTTTCATTGTTTATAATTCCTATAGCTATTTGGAGCATCTTGAGTTTTCATATGAATTTTATCATCCTTTTTTTCTGAAAAAATTTCAAACATTCTTAATTTTTAGCAATGTAATGTTGTTTTTACTAATTTTTGTGTAAAGAGGTAGATCTTATTTATTAATATCATGACTAAAAATACAAAGAGAAGCAACTCTAAGGAAGGAAACAAAAACTCAGAGAAAAATCCTACTTGTTTATGAGGAATGGTTATAGTGACCTTGAATATCATTCCAGGACCAGAATTATAAAAATGGAAAAAACATAAACCACAAACAAAATCCAAATCCCAAATAATCCTAGTCCTTGTTAGTCCGACAGCCAGAAGTTGTTTATGTGATTAGTCACTGATTCAAAATAGTTATGCAGTTGTTCACTTTCTCATGAGCAGATTCAGAGTAGTGATCCAAAGAGTTTTCTGTGACCTTAGCTGTGGTAAAGAAACCATCTGACAGGACAGTGCTCTTTTCCGCTACAGTTTTCTCTTCCACATGTTTGCTCCACGATCAGGAAAGTCCTCGGAGACAACCAGACCCATTTAAGAAGAAATATTCATTGTTCTGGTAGCTTTCACATAAATCAAGACAATGCAGATCTAAAGACAACTACTTGTGTTCGAAGGGATCTTCCACACTTCCGGCATGTCCAGTGACATTTCCCATCAGGGAAGATCTTCTGCTTTGAGTGAGGACTCCTCTGCACTGGCGACAACCATCGATGTGGTTAGAAGAGCCCCGGTTCTTCAAACTAACGTATGACTTACTTGAAATGGAATAGTCCACTTGTAATCATTCAACGCTCAACAGAATTACACAGAAAAAAATGTGGAAACAATACTCTTACCCATCTACTTGTATCTCTTGACCCTTGAGCCTTTTTGCCTTAATCAACGAAGTAAAGATTGTCAAAATAAAGTTAAAAAAAATTTATATATATATATATATATATAGCTTTGGAGTAAATGAAACTAATGTTTGAAATTTTATGAACATTTTTATGATTTTGGAAAGTGATATCACACCATGTACTGTGGTTCAGATGTGATTTTTTTCCCCCCTGAAAGATTCATGTGTTGGAAACTTGTTTCCCAGTGTGGTGGTATAAAGAAGTAGTGAAACTTTTGAGAGGTGAGAAGTAGTCAAGTGTCTTTAGCTCACTAGCAGTGGGCCTTCAGAAGGAATTAGTGTAGTTTTCATGGAATTCTAGCTAGTTACAGTAGGACAGTTCATTATAAAAAAGCAAGACTTGTCATCCCCATTCTCTGGCTTCCTGTTGGATCATGTGATCTTTCCCTCTGGCACGTTACATCATGATGCCATCCTCAAGAGGTAATATAGTCAGGACCCCTAATGCAAGAGCCACTCTCTGTTCTTTGAACTTTCTACCTCCAAAGCTGTGAGCTAATGGAACCTAGCTAGCCTTGGGTATCTGTTGTTCTTAAGGAAAGTGGACTGGTAAAATACTTCAATGGCATTTGACAGTAAGATATTTGGCATAGGATGAAATGGATAAGGAAACCAGGATTCACAATTCAAGGACGTGATTGCTCTTGGGAAAATGAAAATCATTTAACTATTTGTCCAAGAACACTCATATGCCTCATGTTAAGTCTGGCCTGATAATGAATTGTCTGAATAATTCACCTGCCTTGGATCACATGTGTAGTTTTTGCATATAAATATATTAAAGAGGAGATTTGTACCTCCTTTTAAGAATTTAGGTTGTTAAATGAATGAATAGAATTTTCAGAAGTTTTATATCTCATTAGTAAAGGTAATTTTAATTGTATTCTATATTTTCTAACTTGCATGGTTTTAATTTATTCTAGAACCTCTTGGTAAGTACTTTGTTCTCATAATTATTTATATTAGTTTGGGTTGGCAATTTTTGTTTTCAAACTTACATTAAATATTGTTACTGGAGGATAAAAATTTCTTTATGAAATTTTGTTTCCTAGTGTTGATTGTTTTTCCCCAATGCATTCCTTTTCACCAATACTCAATAGATAAATACATGACATGTTCTAGGTTCCGAAAACCTAATATATGTCATGACAGGAGGTAGAATTTTCAGAAATAGGTACGTTTTCTCTGGAGAAACATCACTCTTCTATTGCATACTACAAGTTCAGGAGTTGTTTTGACTCTATTCTCATGTTTGTAAAAGCTTGACTCATGTGTGAGGATATCATTATTTCACTTTTCCCCCCTCTATAGAAATTTGTAATTTAACTTCACTTGTCACCCTTACCTCAATTTAGGTCTTGTCTCTCTCTAATCCTGTAAGTAAGAATTATCTGATTAGTTATTGCCTTAATTTTCTGTGGCTGGTGTTACAAATGATCACAAGTTTAGAGCACTAAAGCAACAAACATCGACTGTCATATGGTTCTGCAGGTTAGGAGTCTGACATGGGTGTCACCGGACTAAAATTAAGGTTTGGCCAGGATAACTTTCCTTTGGAGGCTCTAGAGGTAAATCTGATATTTTTCCTTCTCCTGGCTTCCACCATTTTTAAGCTTATGGTCTCTTCTATCTTCAGAGCTAGCACTCTATTCACATCCTCACCTCTCTGACCTAGCTTCTGTCTGCACATATCTATTTAATTCTCTTCTATTTTTAAACAAGTTATTTTATTAATATAAAGAGACTCAGGTTTTTTTTGCATTCTATAGGTCTTCAAATTTTAAGAACCATTATCTATATATAGTGCACTTGCAAAAATCTAGGATGATGTGCCTTTGCAAGGTGAGCTGATTTGCAATCTTCCTTCCTTCCATGCATCCTTTATTTCTGTTTGCAATGTAAATTAACATAGTCACCTGCTCCATTGGTCAGAATATGGGCATCTTTGGAGGGGGTATTATTCTGCCTGCACATCTCCCCAACATCATTGTCTTTTACATTTTCTTTGTTTTCGTGGATTAAGTCTGATATAATAAGGCACATCTCCGTCAAGTGAGAGATCAACTCATAGGTTTACTGCAGAGCTTTTCTCCCCAAATGTCCTTCTCTGAGCTGTTGCCACGGTGGGGGGAGGAGGTGTTGCTGGTAGTGATAGGGTGGGATTGGGCACAAAGTCCTGAAAATCCAGTTCTCGTGGCTGATTCAGAGATGGCGCCTTCCAGGAGAGTGCTTCAGCAAGGTGACATCATGGAATCAGCAAAGGGCTGAACAGTGAAATTCTGTCAAACTCTTTCTTGAATGTTTCCAAGGAGAAATATGCTTATTGATTTCCTCCTTTAGACCCATGGATTAGAAGGTGGTTTTACACCTTTTTTTTTTAAAGATCTTTCACCTTTCAAAACTGTCTTCATTTCCCATGAAGGAATTCCAGGTTCAGTTATTCACCTTGATCTCTCTATTCTCTTTCTTGATTTAGACAATGGTAGTGACAAGAGAAAACTGTCAAAATTCCTTCTTCGTTGGATATGGCTCATATTATTTAATTGATCACAGTATCTTTCTATGACTTAAGCTACTATTGTTAGACAAGTGAAAGAATCAAAAGATATTAAGGGAGGTCAATACCTCTCTCAAAGTTGTATAGTAAATAAATGGCAAAATTTATCAGTGGCCAATAGTCTATTTATCACCACTTTTTACTATTCCTTCATTGAACAAATTAATTCAGTGCTTGAGCCAGAGATGTTTCATAGCAGGTGTAATTGCCTTCTTCAACACCAACATGCTGCACTTCCAATCTAGTTCCTGATGATGTGCCAGGGAATGCAGAGGTCTATGGCAAGAAGGCTTGGTACCCTGCCAACCAAATGGGAGGCACAGATGATGCTTCTGGCTCCAGCTGTACTGTAGCCCAGTCACAGCCATTGCAATAACTTGAGGAATGAACCAGAAGATGGAAGATCATTCTCTCTTTTTTTTCTCTCACTTTTTCTAAAATTATTTTTAAAAAGTAAATAAAAAATAATTACCTAATATACATGAATCAATGAGACATTGAGAGTATAATGATCAAAAAGACAGGCAAGTTACTTGCACTTTGAGAAATTACACTTTATTGAGTGAAACAGATGAAGCCAAAAAATAGGTTAGGTAATTATAATTCATAATAATTTTGATGAAGAAATCATATGAAAGCCCCAGTAGGAAAGACTGATAAAAATGGCAGGGAAAATCTCTTCAAGCAAAGGACCATTGACGCTATTTTTTTTAGGAGGACCAAGGGTGGAAATGGAAGAGACTGTAGGATAACATGGAACATTCCAGGCATACATACAAATAGTGTGGAGGAGGATGACTCATATGGAGTTCAGGAAAGACAGGAAATGTCCCACAGGTAAAAGATTTTTTGATATGTTGTCTGGCATTTTTTTGTCCCACATTCTTAAATGCACTTCAATTTTTTTGGCTGAAGCACTTTTTCTTGTAGGCATAAACAAACAAACAAAAACAAAAAACTGTGCATGTGAACAGAACTGCCACAAATCAGGTTCATCTTCCCCTTTCCTAAATGTCACATGGATATGGGAATGCAGGGCAGGTTCTTGTTGTTTGTTTGTTTGTTTTTTCCTGCTTTTCCTTTGCTTTTGCTGTTCTCTGGACTATAAGTTATAATGCTCCACTTTACACTTTTTTTTCTCTTTCATACTCAGCAGGCAATCCCTGATAGAGATCTTTCCCGGAATAGTAACAGGAAAATAATGCACAGCAAAGCCGACACACCACATGCTGAGCTATATTGAAGGTGCAGTCATCATAACTTTTAATAACAAAAATAAGTTTATTTTAGTAAAAAAAAAATAATGTCTTCCCTGCCATCCTAACAGCTACCACTGATACATACTCTCTCGGGACAGGATGGTGATGGGAGACCGTCCAGCTGTCCAAGGGCATGGCCCTCGGTGGGAGATAGTGCACTCACATAGCCTGCTAGGAGGATTGTAGCTCTACCAGTAAAACCTGCTCTGTAGGACCGCACCAGGTTAGATTTTTATTTGCTCTTTTGTTTCCCTGTAAATCACTTTGGAGTTTCTGCTTCTCAAATCTGGAAGCAGCAGGCGTGTAATTTTGGCAGAACCTTTCCCAGTGAGTTCCTAGTCATTTTATTGCTTATTTAGGATGTGGGGGTGGGTAATAACAAAGCGATTGGTACCCTAAGTTTAAGACCAGGCAAATCTGTGTTTACAGCTCTGCATTCTAGGCAAAAGGGAGGGTTAAGTCAATAATGCAGGTGGTTGAGATAAAAACAAAGGGAAGATGTAATTGGATGTGCTCTCCCATCCTGTCCTTGCTGTTGAGGTAGCATTCAAGAATGCTCAACTTCTGGTTATGGAAGCTTGAGCTCTGGCTATGACTTGCTGGGGAAGTTTATATGTCCAGTCAAAAGTTTGTAATCTTCTGTGTGTGACAGAGGAATATATGACATTAACTAGGGCATATAAACATGATCTAATTCTTAGTTCAAAATGTATTCTTTCCTGCTTTGTTTCTTTTCCTTTTTTCCTTTGCTCTCAAATCCCCAGCATAATTTGTCACCAATATATTTAGTTCTATTAAACATCTTCCAGATTCAGACCATGTGGTCATGTGATTGTGTAGTCTGTGACGTGTATCCACAAGGAATTTATCCCTATTCAACCTACCATCCTCTCACTCCTTCCCTTTCTTTCTTCCCCTCTTTCTCTTTTCTTCCACATGTATTTGGTGTCAGTAATATACAGATATTGTGCTATGTGTCAGGAAAAGCTTATAAGAGCAAACTGCATTTCCCGATAGAACCATAGTGCAGCTGTTGAGTGAGAACATATGCAAATAATTATCATATTTTATGAGAAACAAGTGTTGAGTCTCATACAGCCTTTATGACACCTGCATTTGGAGATATAAAAACTTGTATTTTGTTTTTGGTTATTTTATTTACACACACACAAACACACTGGAAGATATTAGAAAATAATATATGATAATATTGGATTACCCTCACACTTTCTTACACAGAGAAAATACACAAAATTGAATCTTAACACACACACAAAAAAGTAAATAGCCAAGTTACTAAGGAAAAATCTAAAATATCAACTCTGATGCACATTACCACAATATAACTTCTTTGATTAAAAAAGATCTGATACGTAATTAATAGTGATCTAGAAGTACAGTCACTGAATTGCAGCTTCATGGTACATGCTTATTTCTTCTTTGAATTAGCTCCCTTTTCTTATATTTTGTAGATGTTTAATTAAAATTCTTTGAAAAAACGCAGAAGCAAATATAACTTAAAACTAATCAACTTTTTATTATAGAGTTTATTTGTAAAACATATTACACATCTCTCTGTATTATTAAGGGAAAAATTGACTATAATTAAACAGTTCCTTGAGGATTTGGAATCATTTATTCAAAATGATTATTTTATTCGCTTGAAGTGTACGTACAGATAAAGATACAGCGTATAGGGCCAGATAACTGTCAACATGGGGAGGGAGATCATGTTTTTGTCTGTTTGTTTGTTTGTTTTGGTAAAAAGATGTTCAGATTTCTGAATACTTCCTCCTGGTTTATTTTCATTGGTTTATTCCCTTTCTCATATCTGTGGAAGAAAACCAATCTATTGCTTGGCCTCAAGGGAAGTGCAATGTGACCACTCTTTCCCAATGTAAATCATAGGAGAAAAATTCACAGACTTTCCTCAAATTACTTTCTTTCTCTCCAGAAAATTCTCTCAGATTTCCAGTTGTTTTCTATAAACATCAAATCATAATCTTCTTTCTGATGTGTCACTATTAACATGTTAACTTTAGTAAGTTTCTCTGTGTGTCCATGCTAATATTTATTGAACACACATTTACTGAACACCTGCTGGGTATACCCCAATGAACAAAGGAGTCAAGATTCTTAATGTCATGGAGTCCACTATGTAGAATATATAATTGAAATGTCTCTGTCACAAAATTAGGAATTGGTATTAGTTTTATCAGGAGGGCTTTTGCGAAGTGATCTTTTATAAAGACAAAGATACCTGTTTGTTAAGGATTATATAATAGTTTGCAGTTGACAATGCTTTCAGAATAACATGATTGCATTAGAATTTCACAGTCAGTTGTAAAATAAGTATGATTATTTTTGGTTGTGTACAAGTGCAGAACCTGGGCTTGGACAGAATAATTTATTTCTCAAGGTCACATAACTATACATAGCATAGCCAACACTTGTATCTAGAATATTTTTAAATTGTAAAGTGACTTCAGCAATTTTTAATTTAGAAAATATTTATATTTCTACATTTTAATCTATTCTTTATACTGAACTGTATAATACTCTGATGCCTCTGTAATTTTTGACTTAATGATGTAGGATTGTTGGTATAGCTTTCTAACCTCATTTCTTTGGCAATGCTAGAATTCCTTGTGTGTTTGTTGAAAAAAAAATGAGACGCAAATGTTAAACACCAGATCAATATTTAAAATGAAACTCTATATTCTTACAAATAGGATTTTAAAATTTCATTATAATGTTATAGGAATTTTTGAATGCCTTTGAATTAACTTCTAATGACATCAACTTTTTATATTATATATTCTGAATAATACTCAGGAATATAGTTTGAGTAGTGAGGTGACAGTAACAGGAAGTAAAATCGCAAATCCTTACATGTCTTATTCTATATTCCACAGTTTTCCTAAGTGAATCTATCGTTTAGATGAGGTTTTTAAAAATACACACCGAGTGCCAAAAAAGAAAAGTTAAAATAACCAAAAAGACAATAGTTAACAAAATTCCAGAAACATACCTAAAACACAAACCTTTAAAATACAGAACTAGAAATCTACATTATTTTTAATGGATGAAGCTTCCAATTTTGTAAGTTCCATTATATAAAATATAGCAAGAACAGTATATGCAGAAACTTCGAAGCTAGCTTTTTTCTGCTTGAGCTCAGCAGGATGAGATTATGACTGCGTGTATGAGTAAACTGGATCACAAGGTCAACATTGTTGACAGATGATCCCTAAAACACCGTGCAATTTTCCTGTGGCTTCATTGTTTCATGACCTACTGTCTATGGACACACTTGGCCTCTTGGGGTTCATATTCAGCTGCTAAACGGAAAAGCTGCTTGTCAGGAATTATTTGATTAAAGAAGCTCATCAAGACTCTTTGCCTTCTTCAGGATAGGAAACATTTTGCTATAGAAGTCATTTTATCTTCTGAACGTTGTCCTCATGTCATTATGATTTCCTCTGCAAATCAATTACCCGGTGAATGTCCTTTGGCTGGTTTTGTCTGATACCCTCAGGGTGACAGTCCCTCCGATAAGCAGTGCTGTTGGTGAGTCCTATGGGCAACAGACTCAAGATTGTTCTCCAAGAAAAGCCAATCATGTAGATAGCCTAGATACCGAAGTGCAGCACGTTTTTCCAAGACGTTATTGAGGTGCATAGGATAAAGGAAAGGTGGGAAATTAGCATACATTGTGCAGTTGTTACGTGAACTTTGTGTGCTGTCAGATTTGGTTGTCACATGTAAACACCCTGTATGTTGTCTCCATCCTATGTGTGAGGAATCTTGTACACAGGATGAAGTAGTTTATTTAAAGTCAACCAGCAGAAGTTGGATTTCAGACTCAGGTTTATTTCACCTTCAAGATGATGCTTTTTCTACTTGCCATTTGTTTTACTGGATTTACTGCGCTCTGGTATCAAAGAATCGTGAAAAAATTTCTCTTTTAATAAGGAAACTCGATGATGGACTATGCCAGTCAGTGGATTCTTCAAAGACCTCATAGTGCTTGGAGTGGCAAGACTGGCAGTGGTTCATAACTGTTGTAATATCAAAACCACTTGAGCAAGAACCTCGGAGCATACCCAACATCCGGGACCTGGGGAAAGTGGGCCTTCTCCCTTAATACCCCTGTTTAAACATGAAGGAAACAATATGGAAATAATAATCTTACCCACTTTCCTATAGCCCTTGAACCTTTTTACCCTAATTAACCATGTAAAGATTGTCAAAAATATAATAAAAAAATAAAAAATAAAAAATAAAAAAGAGTGATAATAAACAAGATTAAATTAATCTTCAAAAAATTAAGCAAACTGGCAAATCAAATTTGTTTTTCTTGAAAAGACTTTCACTTTCTGTGGTTCTATGTTTCCTTTCTGTTGGTATACACAGAGTACATTCAACCAACAGTAAGTGTAATAAAGATGGAATGTTGAATGTAGTAAGGCAGCGTGTCTGCCTGATTGCTTTTGCCCATATTTGGCCTTACATCTCTACTGTAACAGGTGGATTCTACTCAATTGAGAAACCTGTATGTGACAATCATTTAGAAAGATTCTTTCACATAAGACTTAATGAAGCTCACCAAAAGATTTACTGAGAAAGAATAAAACCAATGTTGTACAGATGAGTCTTTTAATTATTGGGGTTTTTAAATGTGATTTTGTCCAGTGTAATTAATATCTTTTTTTTAATTGTTATTAACATTGTATTATGTGATACAGTTTTATAGGCACTGGGGATTCCCCCCACCCCTCCCATACCCCTCCCTCCATGGTGGATTCGTCCACCTTGCTGCATAACCACAGTTCAAGTTCAGTTGAGATTCCTTCCTTGCAAGCACATACCTAGCATAAAGTCCAGCATCTTATTGTCCAGATAAGTTCAGTGTAATTAATATCTTGAGAAACAAGTTTAATGTGAGGGGAAATTCGCATTTCTTTATATATTTTTTCTCTGATAGGAAAACCATGGGTATGTTTATAAATGGGAATGTCAGTAAATGGCTGAACTCACATCTCACAAGGGCCAATGGCGTTTCATGTAATTACCACGTACTGTCATATAACTCCTGTTGATTTCAGAAAACTTTCATTCTACAACTTCAAAATAACACACAGACCACAACTCTGCATAAACAAGCCCTTTCCGATCATTTTCAAGAGTAAGTGCCATACTTATTTTATTTTTTGTATTTGTAGAGTAAAAATCTGTAAAATTGTGTCATTGTTTTATTAGCTATTTTTGGTATGTTCTAGTAACAAATTTTGACTGCCATATCCCATAATTTTTTTCTATGGAATTTTGCATAGCATGAAGATATTTAATCCTATGTTGCATTAAATTATAACTGAAAGTAATTTCTGATAAACTTGAAAACTTTTGTTGTAAATCCATATGAAGACAAAGTTTTTATTTGATAATCACAATTGTTTTGTTTCTTCTTTGGTAGCAATATTTGCTGAATTTAAAGTGTTTACCATTAGGACATGGAAGCCTTTAAAATATTTAAAAGTTTTCATATTGATATTCAGCTAACACTGAGGCTTTATTTACTTATGCATTATTATTTTTAAGTCAGTATTTTAAAAAATGATTTTACTTATTTGAAGAGAAAGATTTTACAAACAGGTCCTCTACTTGGGTGGCAGGGACCCAAGTGCTTGAGTCAGCACCAACTGCCTCCTGGGAAGTTGGATTCAGAAGTGGAGCAAGGCTGTCAACGCAGGCACCTGAAAGGGGATGCCGGTGTTCCAAGCAGCATCTTAAATGATGTAGCAAACACCCACCTCCTTCCATCCATCTTCAGATACTACAATGTTTTCCAGAGACAACATGACAAGAAAACAATTACATTTCTTCTTAGATTCCTCTCTTTTTATTATCAATTAGATTTACATACAAGTACGTGAATATTGCTAAAGTCCTCCTCTTCCTGGAACAAAGATTGGCTGGCAAAAGAAGTTTTCATGACATTTTGAAATTTGTCATCATGCGAGGAAGATTTATAAGTAAGAACTGATGATCATCAGCATCATCATTATTTTCTTTTGAACATATATTTCTTTGTCCTACTCATCACTTTCTAAAAGAGTTCGGGGGCCAGAGTCGTCACGGTGCGGTGGAGTAAGCCACTTCCTATGATGTCTGCATGTCTTACGGTTGCAGGTTCCTGACCGGGTGCTCCAATGCCTGCTTATGCACCTGGGAAAGCAGTGGAAAATGGCCCAGGTACTTGTGCCCTTGTCACATACCTGCCTTTTTCCTGGCCCAGTCCCATCAGTCATCTGTGGAGTGCGCTGGAAAACAGAAGAACTCTGCCTCTTCCTTGCCTTCTATAATGTTGTCTTTCAAATAATTTTTAAAAATGATTTTGTTCTTATGTTTTTAGTGTCTAAATAATGCAAAAGAGAGTGCCAGTTATAATCACCCTTACTACATGAAAGGAGAAACATTATTTAATAATGGGTGGCATATGTACTTCAAAATTTCATTTGCCATGACCTTCTTGAAGATCCCTTTACGTACACTAAAACACTTGCTTTGCCTTATGTACTGAAATGACTCTGTGGACCTTGTTTTTGACCGTATCTCCAGTAGTGATGCATCACTAGGCAAGCCTGATCCCTGGAGGGATGCAGGCACAAAGAGAGTAACAGTGCCTCACGGTCTGCTAAGGCATGTAGCAAGCATTTATATTTGTTGTCCAAAATGCAAATGCTGCTCAGAAATACAGTGATACCATGAAGGTAGATGGTTGTGATCATTTGTTGTTTATTATCCTGTTGTTTGCGTGCCCTCTATATTTTGCATGTCACTGTTCCCCATCTCAGATTATAATCTGTGTTGCCTTTGACTCTCTTTTCTAAATTGCTTTGTGATCATGACAAAAAGCATCATTATAACAGCTAGAATGGAGGTCTACATAGAAAGCCACATACAATGGCAGGCCTCCTTCCCTGAATAGCACCTGAATATGCTTCCTGTAAGGCGGGCTCTACTGACTATTCAATTTAAAATAATCACTTGTGCATATCTCTGCATATCAAGCAGACTAGTTGTTTATGTATATGTGTGTGTATAACTTATTGTTTAAGCTATAGTAGGTAGAATGACAATTAAACCCAGTTATACAGGAAAATCAGTGAACCGGTTTGTTAATTGAGCACTTTTTGGTGATTTAGTTTATTTTCTGATTTGGTCTTTTGAATTGTTAGTCTTCATTAGACTTATTTGTATCTTCAGTAAGAGGTGAGGCTACTGCTGGAAGTGTACTTAACACATCTAACTGTATACTTCATAGCAATGAAAAAATCCTAAGCAATATTTTCAATTGATTACCATTTACATTTGTTAGGTATCTGATAAATCAGCAGACATGAGACTAACTGGTGCCAACAAAACAATCTTTTCCAAAATTAAACTACTTGTTTACATTAAAGTGATTGCATGGTGCAAAAAAACTGCCGAGACTTAAAATGAAGTCATTGAATTGGAGTCAGTTGCCAGAAATATCTTTAAGAATTCCTGTCACGGCACAATACAACAGAGGCTAAATCCTTACCTTACAAGTGCCAGGATCCCCAATGGGGGGCCAGTTTGTGTCCTAGCTCCTCCACTTCCCAACCACCTCCCTGCTTGTGGCCTGAGAATGCAGTTGAAGACAGTCTAAAGTCTTGGGATCTTGTACCCACATGCGAGACCTGGAAGAAGCTCCGGGTTCCTGGCTTCAGATCGGTGTAGCTCAGGCCATTGCGACTGCTTGGTGCATCATTGGATGAAAGATCTTTCCCTCTGTCTCTCCTCCTCTCTGTATCTCTGACTTTGCAATAAAAAAGGCTAAATAAATCTAAAAAATGAAAATGAGAAAAAAAACTCAAAACCAAATATTTCTATTCATACCTACTTGATATTTCAAAGTAAAGTACACTTACACCCTTGGACAATAAACTTCTTGAATTTCAAATGGTGACATATAAACTGACTTACCTAAATTTCTAAAGGACAATTTCAAACTTTATGATTTTTCTTTTTCTTTCTAAATAATCAACAGAACCCTTCAGTCTTTTACAGGTAGATTATTATTATTATTATTAAAAAATACTTGAAGCTTGCAAATAAAAAACATATTTCTAGAGGAGTTAACAAGAAACTAAGCTGTTAAATGTCACTATTCTAAATATAAACTGCTAAAAATTTAAAAAAAATTAAAAGACAAGGAAAACATTCAGACACCTCAATGGAATTCAGGGCTGATGACTCTATCTCCCAACAGGGAAGTCTTTTCTAGTTTTGGTCTTTTCACAATCTCAAGTTTTCACTTTGGGTAGGTCATTTAGTCTCTTAACACCTTGTTTAAGTTCTGTTAAAAGAAAACATTTGCAAAAGCTTTAAAGTTTTTCTGTTTCTAAAATATTACACAAATGTCATTCAGACAGCATGGCATGATTTTTGAAACTATTTAGTATTTATGGATGAACGTTTGGAATATAAACTGTATACTAATCTCTTTTGTTGAGAAATCCTGGAGGTGTCACTAAAATGTACAATTGTTCTGATTATGAACTGCTATGCAGGTAGATGAGTGTTAGGGTTGGCATGTAGCCTGGTGGCTCAAGTGCTTGCCTTGCATGTGCTGGAATCACAAAAGGACGCCAGTTTGTATCCTGGCTGCTCCATTTCCCTTCCAGTTCCCTGCTTGTGGCCTGGGAAAGCAGTAGAAAATGTACACCCACTTGGGAGACCCAGAAGAGGCTTCTAGTTCCCAGCTTCAGAACAGCTCAGCTCTGGTCATTGTGGCCAGTCGGGGAGTGAACCAGCGGATGAAAGTTCTTTCTCTCTGTTTCTCCTTGTCTTTGTAAATCTGAATTTTCAATAAAAATAAATCTAAAAAAATTATATATCTTTGAAAAAAAGTTGTGTTTTTGCCCCAAATACTGATAGAGCAAAAAAAAAAAAAAAAAAAAAAAAACCAAACCACCACCTGAGCAGCTCTCATAAAAACACAGGCAATTAGATGCAATTTATTATAATAGGTCTGGAGATATCATGGGCCATTGCCTATATATTGCTTGTTACATTTAATGCTCTCTGCCCCTCAACTAATTGTATTGAACTCTTCATTTGTGTGTGAGTGTTTATCTTGAGTAAAGCTTTTCAGAGATCCGTACCCCTGAGTTAGACAGGCAAAGGTCAAAACTGTTAAATCAGTGCGATGTTTGTGAACCGTAGTCCTCAGAACTAGCAGCACTTTTTGTTAAACTCTTTCAATTACATGGTAAAGAAAGGAGAAAATCACAGGGCAGATATTTTCCTGTAGTTGTTTGAATGTTGGTTTAGGAAACCATTAACTGCATATCAAAATATTGCAAAGACGTATTGTCATGTTGTCTAGCAGACTCATAATGAAAGGGTTATGATGCATGCGTGTTAGTTGGTAAGCTGTGTCCCTGAGTAATTGGCAGCATGAATATGAAATGCAGACACGGAGCATCATTCCCGATGTGATACCTTTGTCTGCCTTTTCGTGGTTTTTATCTTGGTACGTTTTTTTCCAAGATATCAAATATTACCTTGGTGCCAAAAAAAAAAAAAATCAAGACGCAAAAGCACAAAGGAAAATGAGGCGAATCAAGTCATTTCCTCCCTCCTGCGTGTGATTGGTACATTAGGCTTTGTAGTGTCATTTCACTCCTGTGTAAACGGAAATACTGCAAGTGCAAAGCCAAATCCTCAAGTCTAAAGATAAAATGGCAATTATTTATGTGTGTACATAGTTTTCCTGGGTTTCTAACTTTTGATCTTCACATAAATGTGTAAGCCAAAGTCGATTGAAATGTGTAGGTGTTTATGCTGTATTATTTTCATTTATTTGAATTAATATTCAAAAAGGCAAACAAAGACAAAAAAGACCTTTGTTAGTTTTGCCGTATGCCTCTACAAACTTAGGAAACAATTGCTTTCCATCTACCTAAGACAGGCATTTAAAATAGAGTAAATTCAAAATTACTTAGGAATTTTCTTCTTTCAGTGAAAATTTATATGAATCACGATTTATATTAAAAATATGGTCTGGCCATTGCTCCTAGCACAGTTATCTGAATGATGTCCTAGGTCAAGCGATCCATCAGCTCTTTTCCTCTCGATCATGGGATTAGTGCATCGGGCAAGATTCTTATCCAGTGGTACATGCAGCAAAGTTATTTTTGGAATCCAACAATGTCTGATATGCAATTCCTAGTGGAGACTTTCTAAGACTTTAGTTCCAAACTCTGATTGGATATTACAGTAAAATATAATTTTTACTAAAATACAGCTGTACAATCTAAAATGCAGTTTGAATACATTCTCAGTGATTCCCCAGTGCTTTTTCCATTAACTAAAAATATTGCAAATTAAAAGTACTCAAAAATTGCAGTTGACATTCAGAAACTCATTAGCTTCATTCTTTTCCAAAAATCACCATAGCAATTAGCCTAAACTTTACTTGGTCAAAACTGTTCTCATTAAAATGCTGATTTAAAAGAGAGAAAAAAAAAAGCCTATTTTTTTTTCCTCTGCCTTGAACTTCAGGTTTTTGGAATTTGCAATCTCTTTCCTCTACTACTTCCTGAAATGTGCAAGTGTAGTTGCATTATATTTATCTGGAAAAGACACACCTTACCTCTAATTTTATTATTCTAGATTTTTCTGCTTGACTAAATGTCTGTAAAAGGCAAACTTCTATACTTTTACATTCCTCTGTTCATTTATCTAGGCAGTTGGTCATCTGTGCATTGAATATCTTCCAGTACAACAGACACTATGATAGAAACTTGGAATAATGAGGAGGAAGAGATTATATTCTGTGATATAAAAATGGTTACATAAGTTAGTACATCTGAACCAATGCAGTAGTAGAACGTATTGGGGACCCATGGAAAGACAGTGTTTTACCACCTGGGTGTCTCATGTTAGAAGTGCAGGCTTGGAAACGGAGATTACATTTGAACTTGGTTTTGAAAGGTGTTTTTCCAGATGGCCAATGGGTTAATGTCTTGTCCAACAGAACTGGGACCATAGGAAATGCTCAAGATTAGAAACTGCAAAATACAGTGCTTGAAAGTAACGCATAGCAATCTGCTTAGAGCAGAGTAAGAATGCACGAGAGTGAAGCAGAGATCAAATATAGATGAAAGTAAGACAAAGATATCAAGTAATAACTTCTGAGTCCTTTGGAAGATTCAGCAAAATTAAAAATATTATATATATATATATATCTCATAGTATCTATCTATCTATCTATCTATCTATCTATCTATCTATCTATCTATCTATCTACCTATCTATCTATCTATCATTTATCTAATCTATCATTGCATTAGCCTGGCTCAGCCTTGGTTGTTGTATACTTTTGATGAATAAACCAGAGGATGTAAGATCTCTCTTGTCTGTCTCTATCTCTCTGCGTTTCAAATACAATAAATAACTAAAAGATAATGCACATTTTCATGAACTTAATGAAATACCATGATGTATAATTGCTAAACCTCCTTAATGAAGCATTGATTTAGCTTTGTACAATACTGTTTTCTATATTCGATAATGTGCTTTATGTTGAAATCTATTTCATCTGGCAATAAAGCATATGTATATTCCAGAGAAAATATGTATCAAATATATCATACACGATGTATCTGTATATATTCTTCTAGAAAAGACATGTCACACACTTGAAAAAAAATAAGTAAGACATTTCAGGATCTAGTTTTTGCTTTTTAGTAACAAATTTCCCAATGAGATATGGGGTGGGGGGAGGATGTGTGCTTTTATTCATGCTATCACAGGAAAAATGCATTATAAAACCCCAAAAATATAAGAAGTTAAGCTCTGGTTCTAAATTCCACTTCTTTCATCAGCAAATGCTAAATGTGCGCAGAAACAAATTTATATTGTCTACTATAATATCAATTTTCTTAAAAGACATGAGGTGAAAGCCGTCATTAAAAGCTTTATGATTGATGACGCTACTTTCAGGATGACAACGACAAAATAGGACTTGTCAGCAACACTTAGATTTCACAAAGTTAAGATCTTTCATTTGAATTGTTACCATATTAACTCTAACTGAATTCTGGTAGTTAGTGCATTTTATAATCCTAAGACATTCACTAAGCATCAGGCAAAATGTATGCACATGTTTAAAAACTAATAGAAATATTCAGAGGATTATTATTATTTTTTAATTTAGTTAACCTATATAAAGGGAAGAAAGCAGGAAGACAGAGACAGATAATATAAATGATACAAACAGGAAACAAGCAGAAAATTGTAATTGGGTCCGGCCATTGTGATCAGGATAAGAATCTATGTCTTTTTGTAGGAGGCAGTAATTCATTTATACCAAATGTAATTATCAATTAAGCTTAACTTAAGTCCTACTAAATGACAATATTCTTAGCGTGAATTACAATGTAAGGCCAAATTATATTCTACCTGTAAGGGAAAAAATTCTGCTTGAAAAATTGTAGATTTATTACAGGGAAACTATGGAAAAGTTTATAACTGCAGTCAATAAGCATAGAAAATTTAGCTTAGCAATTTTAATGTCAAGTGAAGTAAACTTCAACACAAAGATGATGATAATTAAAAAAATATATACAACAACAAATGGCAGACTTAAGAAGGAAATGCAACAATTACACATGAGACTTCTGAAAACTCATGGAAAATGTGAATTATCTTTAATTTGATTTAATTGTAGGGTTGGACATGGACAATAAGAGAGAGATCTTCCCTCATCTGGTGTACTCATCAAATGATCGCAACAGCCAAGATTGTGCTGAAGCAATGATCTAGACACTCAACAGGAATCTCTCCTGTGTATGGCTAGGACCCAGGTGCTTTTGTCATGACTTACTGTCCCCAACCCACAGGTGTGCAATAACAGGTAGGCAGTAGCAGGTGAAGTTGGGATTTGAACCTAGGCCTTTTTCTATGGAACAAGTTGCTTCTTAATTGCTGTGCTAAACATGTACCACATTAATTATTTTTTAATTTCATTTTCACAAACTTATAAAAACAGAATTTCCTAATTAAAGGAAAAAAGAAAACAACAGAACCCCAAACAGGAAACAATTCTAATTATCACAATCTGTTCTCTTATTAGAACTAGACAAAGGCATCAATATATGCGAATAATATTGGTTACCTTGAATTAACTGCCACGGAGCACACCCTGCAACTACAAAATCCTCATTCTTTTAAAATGCACATCAGACATTCTCCATACTGATATTTGAACTTCCTAAACATGTCTGAATAAATTTCAGAAGACTGCAGCGTTGAATATGGTTTTGGAGCACAGAGAATGTAAATTAGCAAAACATAATGCATATGAAAAAGTTTTAAACTTTAAGAAATTAGAGACTGTCTCTATGATATCGAAGATAACAGTTACAAAATATTTAAGATGAATAATCATCAAAGTACAACAGATAACTGTGGAAAAGGATGGTAAACTCCATTAACTTCCCTGAGGGACTAAACAATAACAAAAAATATCTATGAATTCTCTTCATTCTGAATAGGGAGCCACATTGCCATCTCCCCATAAAGAGTTAGAGCAGTGGGCCAAGTACATATAATCACTGTTTTCATATGATTGACCTGTCAAAGAGCAAACACATTGCTACTTCCTCAGCAAAGGAGATAAGCCCTAGAACAATGATCACAGACTCTACTGTAATATAATGTTAGTGGAAGACCAGGATGCAATTTTTAAAGCACTGAAAGAAAAATGGTTATCAATATTTCCCAACATAATGATTTCAAAAAGACAAGTAAATAAACTTTTTTTTAACAAATGAAAGCTTGAAGAATTTCTTGCTACTATATTTTAAATGAAAATAATAAATAAAATTCTTTAGGTTGCAGTAAAATTGCATGAGACAGAAGTCCAATTAACTGCAAGCAATGAGTATTGCCAGAACTGATAAATACACATCAAATATGATGTGGTCAGTGCAGATCAATTTCAGCACATCTGTGTTGATTAAGCTCCCAAATATCCTCATATTCCAAACAGTAACAGAACATTTTAATCTTTTAATCTTTACCTAAAATTCTTAACTATTTTGTCATTTCTGCTTATTTTTCATTTGATTTAAAATAGCATATGACTTTTTTGTGACTTGTAACATATAAAGTAAATGTTAAACAAAAGCACATGGTGGGGCAATGTGAGTTTACCGGTGAAGTGTGCCTAGTGTGCTTACAGTGTGTATGAAAATTCACCTTACTTATTTTTGTAAGCAGACACACACACACACACACACACACACACACCATCTATCCATTTAGCTTACTCCCTACACACCTGAGATTTGGAAACTCAATCCATGTCTCCCACCTGGTGGGCAGAAACCCAACTACTTGAGGCATTACCTGTGACTTTCCAGGGTTCATTTAATGCGAAGCTCGAATTCAGAACAGAGGTGAAACTCAAACCCAGGTGGCCTGACATAATATTTTGAAGAGCAACAAAATACCTATGCTGCATGCCCATGTTTATAGTATTCTTTAATGTTGAGTAAATTGTTTAAATAGTTTACCAATTTAGGATGACATGTTGTGAAGAGTTCAAAGATGCATATTGCAAATCAGGGAACCAGAAAAAATATATGTGATAAACCATCAATGAAAATGAAATGACTTACTAATAAATATTCATAATCCTAGAGATGCAATAGGAGAGAGGAGAAAAACAAAGAATAAAGTTGAGGGTTAGAAAGCAGAAGATTGTAGACCTAAACATAACATAAAATTACGTCATTGCAATGAATTAAGTACTCCAATCACAAGGCAAAAAGGATGGACTGGGTTAAAAAAATAATTGAGCACCCTAAATGTTATCTTCAAGATATGTTTTAAATATAATGACACAGACAGTTTTAAAAGCAAAGTATAGAAAGAAATGTACTTTGCCTTTGAAAACTATTATGATTCACTAAGAATATAGCACCACTTCTGTGATATTTCTGCCAACAATTCATATGCTTTATGTAATTGTGAGGTAACATGAGACAGCCCACTGGGCATCCCACAGATTCACTGTGCTATGTTGTATGAAAGTGTAAAGTTTATGAAAGTCAAGGAAAAGCTGAAGAATTATTCCAGACCTAATGGGACTAAAGAGAACTATGAGGCATAATTTGGCTAAACTTGAATGAGCTCTAAAGAAATGGCCTGAAAACAATAAAGTGATAGCATATCGCATCAAGATTAATTTTATGATTGTGATAGTTACATTTTATTTAGTAGAAAATATTAAATATCTTAGATTATAATTGTTACTATACATAAAATAGTCATAGAAGGCTGAGGTTTTAGTTTTATAACATGTTCTCTGGGGAAAAAAGTTCTCTAATTTTTCTTTATGTTTGAAAACATTTTTTAAACAACTTCAAAATCTACCACAAATATGAACAGTGACTGAAGTATCCTAGAACTTTTTAATAGCAGCACCGTATGCTATATGGAGTAGCTTTCAAAGCTGACTATAAGTGCTGTTCACTACAGAATTAGATAGTCATACCAACTATCAATCAAACGTGGGAATAGCGTCACTTTCCAAGGCAAAGGAACTCAGCCAGCAGATCCTCTCAATTGGAACTGCAGAGTCTATCTTTGTGTTATTGGAATCACATTGTAGAAAGAAACTCCTACTGCATCAAACTATCAGTTTATCAGTGGGTGATAAACCGTCTACTCGAAAGTTGGTCTTTTCCAGGTTTCACCTTGACACCAATCTAATTCTTATCTAGCAGGAATTTTTACCCTCTTAAAATAAGGGAAAAATCCTTTAGTGATGAGAAATATTTATATGAGAGAGTTCAGATGATTTAAAGAATTAATAGAAGAAGTTAAGGGTTGCAGGATCTGAGGCAGAGGTTTATTTGATTACTATCGTGAATGGTTTTAGAAAACAGCTGTGTGCATTATTTAATGTTGATGTTAAAGTGTAACATTTAAAATGAACCAAGTATAAGGAAACGAATGGGGAACGCTGTTTTTTAAGTTTTTAAAATTTTGTTTTTAATATTTGTTATAAAGGTGCAAGGGGTTGCAGTTTCATATGAGCCTCCAATCAGGATGGAAATTGTCAGAGTCAGATAGAAGGTGGGTATTTTCTCTCCTGTGTCCATGGTGGGGATTGGTGGTTAGGGAAGGAGGTAGGATGTGCTGAGAGGAGGGTCTTGGTTGTTCTGAGAAGTCGAGGCTTAATTACACCAGAAGTGAGAGGTTGGCTTAGATGAGCTGGCTTTCTTGTCTTTTCACATCCACTGGGTCTGCCCTCCATTCTTGCACAGGGATCAGCAGGTGATGCAGCCCTATTACATGTGCTCCAGGATTGGTCTACATGTCTGTGTGATTTTCCTGCCGCCAGAGATCGTGCACAGTGACCTACTTGAGGGGCTCCTCAAGAAACTTCACCTACGAGGTTCTCAGATTTGGTGTTGTGTGAGTCAGCTGGTGCAGGATCGGGCTCAATCCAGCCACTGCATGTACCACAAGATGCCACTGCCTGGTCAATCCCACCCTAGTTCTCATACAAACCAGCAGGTGCTACAGTCTAGTCGGGGGTAATTCTGAGTAATTCTTACTAGCCCATTGCTAGGTCTTGTTCTTGCACTTGCTAGTGGGTGCTGTGGCTTACCCCAGCCTACCTCATCTCAAGGCCCGACTCTCGTGGGCACTAGCAGATGCTGTGGCATAGCAGGGGTGTCCGCAAAGTTCTACCAAGCACATCTCTAGCTCTGATTCCCGTGCAGGGTACTGTGGTCCAGCCTACCATGGCCTGCCCCTAGCCCTGTCACTCACCAGCAGGTGCTGCAGCATAGCCTGGCCCAACCATCTCCTGCCTTAGCTCTTAGCAGCCTACTAGGGGCATAACCAACAATCCTCTGCTCCACCCACCCTCATTCCTGCTTCTTGTGCATGCCAGAAGTTGTTGTAGCCCAACCTGGCATAGCCTTCCCCCACCCTGACACTCACCAGTAATGGGTGCTGTGACCTAGCCCTGCCTTCCCTGCCCCCAACCCCGGCTTTTGCATACACCACATGTGCTGTGGCTTAGAAGACTCTTCTTAACAATAGAAGAGAGAAACAAGACATGTAGGGAAGAAGTATGTTGTTTTATTTTTAAAGATTTATTTGTTTGTATGAATGTCAGAATTACGGAGAGAAAGCAGGAGAGACATGCACAGAGAGATCTGTTGCTTCATTCCCCAGATAACAGGACAAAATCAGTAGCCAGGAAATTTTTTCAGGTGTCCCACATGGATGCAGGTGCCCAGTTCTTGGGCCATCTCCTACTGATATTCCAAAGCCATTAAATTGGAACTGGATTGGAAATGGAACAGCTGGGTCTCGAACCAGAGCTCATAATGGATGACAGTGCTGCAAATGGTGGCTTTATCTGCTTTGCCATAACATCTGCCCCGGGAAGACACACTTTAAAAGTTTTTCTTTTCTTCTAAATTAGAATTTAACTAGCATGTTATCACAATTGTAAACTAAGGATAAGCAAGAGTAAATGATCAGATGAAAAGCACACAGCACACAGTAAGAAACGAGCGCTGTTTCACATGATAACAAAAAATGACAGAATAATGAGAATTTTGAAACTTGAGTGGAACATTTGAAACATTTGTGCCTTTTGTTGAAGAAGCTGAAAAAAAAATGTTTATAACAGATTCCCTAAAGAAATGGGTGATATAGCTGTGTCTGTAAGATTGTTGTTTTTTCTTTCTCAGATGTTTTCAACATGCTGGATGTAGATATTACATTTAAATTTGAGATTTGCTCAATGGGTGTACGTACATAATTAGAGTATGTGAAACCTGAAACCAAAGAGAAAAAGAAAAACACAAGGAGGCAGACCGAGATGAGGAGGAAAGGGTGGGCTAAAGGCACTGATGATGGAGAGAGGTTAACTGTGTTCCCAGAAAGAATGAGAGGTGGAGAATCGGGAACTGAGCGTTGGAAATGACTGCTCAAGGCAGCATTGATGGCAAAGGACGATAAAGAGCCCGGAAGAAGGAACATGGCAGCAGAGGTATCGGAGCTCCATGGAGCTCTCCCGTTACTAGATTCAGAATTTCCTGGTGGATTCGTCTGTTCTTAGGCAAGAATTGTCTCAGATTCATCAAACTCCCACTGCATCTGATAATCTGTGGGCGATAAACCTCCTACCATGAAGCTAGCCTTTTCCAAATTCATATGTTGGCACCAATTTAACACCTGAGTCCTTTCTAGCAAGATTGCTTTTTGTTTCTGTTTTTTATTTCCTCTGCATTGCAATGACGGTTGTCTTGGCACACCACCCCAGCTGCATATTTTTATTTTTAGGTTTCCCGATTCAGGAAGAGTAGTCCCTGCTTAGGGATTTCACTGCCATTCTGTGCTTTCCACTGAGCTGTGACCCTGCAGCTTTCTTCAAATTCAAGTCACTGGGGAGGCCTTTTGAAATGCTAAGACAAGACAACATTTTGTACAAAGGGGAAAAAGCAACTGAGATTCGAGAACCAAGTAGATACTATAGGAAAAAGAAAAGTGATGACAGTGACAGGAGCCAAAAGGACAAAAGACAATTCATAAAATCCTTAGTAAGTCAGCTGAAGCACCAGGCAGCAACTTGTAGTTAGAGGTTTGCACACAGCAAAGGCAATTGTTGCTTTTTAATTCCCAAAGGTACACCCAAGTTACTCTAAGTCATACAGATTATTCCACTTATTAGAATAAGGAAGCTACTTAACTGGTTAGTTTTTGAAAGCTCTTGTAGAAACCCATTTAATCATAGATTATCAAAGGGGTTAAGCATATTATTTGAACCAAATAACTTTATGTTGAACTCACCTGTTGAAAATGAGAAGCATAACTATGCAGATTCATGCCTGGGATAGAAAATATATTTATTTAAGCTTTGTCATCCCTCACCAAGGATGCTAGTATCCCATTTCCCAATATTTAACAATCCTAGCTATGATGCAAAATAAACTAGTGGACTTGCCACAAAGTAGCTCTGATCAAATACGAAGGTCTGACTCAGGCACACACAACGCACCTTTCAACACAGGTTTCTGGATTAATGTGTGCTTTGTGAGATGCCCAAATATGTCACATGTTGCTCTGTTTGAAGAGCATGTGGTTAGTGACAGGAGAAAATGCATACAGACCATCACAGCACTGTGGCATGGCTGTAGGAGAAAGCACTACAAAGCTTTCAAGTTATTGGGACTCACAAATGAAGACCTTTTTGTCTCAAAATAGTTTCGGAACAATTTTTTCAGACAAATATTTCCTGTAAATAAGTGGTATTTTCATCTAAAATGCTTCATCGTCTTGAGGTAGATTTGTAAGGAACTCAAGACTCTTTATTTACTAAATTATTTATTTATACTTGAATGTATTTTCAGGGAGAGTTCCCGTCTGCTGATTGGCTCCTCCAATGCCTGCAGCAGGTGGGGCTGGGCAGACCAAAGCCCTGCAGGTTCCACAGAGGTGGCAGCTCTTCAGACACTCCTACAGGTGTGTATGGACAGAAAGCAGAGTTAGGATGCTAACCCAGGAACTTTGATATAGGGTATGGTCGTCCCTAATAGAGTCTTAACCGCTGTGTGGAATGCCGGCCTCGTGACTGTTTAAACTCTAATCATTTCAATGAGTTCACTGGTAGCCTCTCCCCATGCACAGATCCACTGCTGGTCACAACTCATGCCCCTTAGTGTGTGTGCTGCCTTTCCTAGCTCAGCAGGGAGTCAAGGGACCGAAGCATCAGAGGCAGCAATCGGGCTTCCTCAGGCCAGGGTCCGTCCAGGATGCTAGTCATATGAACTTTACCTTGCTTCCTCCCTGCCTGTTCTACCTTTCTGTGACCCTGCTCACAATTTCTGCTGGTTGTCTCCTTGTTGTCACACACTTTGCTTTTTCCTTGCATCACTGTCGATTAATCAGAAGCTATGTGTTGGGGCCTCTCAAATTCCTGACTTGCAATATTTACTCGTGTGTCTGTCCTCTTGAGTCTTCTGTTTGCCTTGACTTCCCTGACATTTTAAAACATGTTTTTCACCAGGCCTTGCTCCTCTGATCAGCCCTTTGTCCTGTTCCTAGATGTCCTGTCATAACTCATGATGAATGAAACAAGTTAATTAATCACTATTTGAAATTCATAACATACTTTGAGGTGAGAAAAATATCTTGCATTTTTTTTTTCTAATCTGTGTCCAAAGATCGGATGTTCACCCTTGCTCAGTGGTATGTGTGAAGAATTGCCAAAGGGGGTATATGGTGATGCTTGGCCAAGCTCTGAATTCAGATCCTCTGAATCACAAGTTCTTCCTTGTGAACTGATATTAACTTTGCGTCATTGACAATCACCAGCAAGCATTTGGGATCCGATCATAGTAACTGTAAGAACAGGCTTTGGAACAACAAGGCCTAGAATTCCATCCCAGGTGTGCCAGGTCAGAACTTTGGTCAGAATAACAACAATGGGGCTCAGAAAATGATGTTTGGAAGTGAAGCCCTCAACAGCAAAGCTTTGACTTGACTTTTTTTTTTTTTCCTGTTCTTGTTTATTCCTCATTTTTCCAAGAGGCAAGCCATAGAAATTTCCTTTTGTAGGCAGATTATAGTAATAAGAAATCCTTTTCACCAAAGCCACCACAAACAGACTCATATTACCGCAACTTCCCCTGACATTCTGTCTCAGGACTGGCTTTCAAGAAATTCCCTGACCTGCCCTGTTGAATTGTATGTCATAAAGCCTTCCATTTTAGAAAGGCTCCTGCACCATGTCTGAAACGGAGGGGATGGAGTACAGAAAGTTTGAAAAGAATCTGAACAGACTGGCTTTGCCGAGTTTCCCCTCAGGCTAGTATATCAGATCACACCCTTTTTGTCCAATCACATTTCTCTGTGTCAGTCCACGGTTCAATTAAACCAAGTATCAAATGAAGAGCTCACTCAGGGGCCTTAAGCTGAAGACTTCCATGCTACATGAAACTATGCTCAAAAAACTGCTCTGCTGCCTTTTCTGTTAATTGGTTTCCAGTTCATTTCATCAGACTCAAATATTAATCAATCAGAAGAAAGTTTCAATTTCCTTAGATAATAATAGAAATACTGTTTTTTCTCCATTTATCTTTTTAAACATTAATTAATTATTAATTTTGTGATACAGTTCCAAGGGCTCTGGAACTTCCCCTCCTCTCTTGCTAGTTTCCTCCTCTCCCGCCCCCACTGATTTCCCCTATTTTATTACAATAGTATACTTCAAAAACAGTCGTAAATCCATCATCCTGATATTTATAGTCCAGCATCCTACTTTCCAGATACATTTTACAGTTTCATTAGGAGTCCATCTCTGATCAGGAAGTAGCTATGCTGAGTGCATTGTATCTTCATATCTTGATGTGATAGTCTCTTATACAGCTCCTTTTATATAGTACATGCATATTTACCTATATGTCTATAGATCTTGTATTTTGCTTGATGTTTGCCTTAGAGTTTGGCATCTAGATAGTCGTTAATGTGTATTGGCTATTAGTTTACGAACAGAAATGCTTAATGAATGAGTAAGGTTTAGCGTGACTTGAGCAGCTAAGAGGGACTGATTCTACTTGGTTTCTGATTTCCATGACTTGTTCTATAACCCGAGGAGAGTTTATCACTGTCTTCTGACAACTCGGCTCTGCTCTGAAATGTGCGCACCTACATTTTACATTTCATGGGAACACTGTCCCTCCATGGAGTCAATGTCTTGTCAAGATGCTTTGATAGTCCCAGTCCTGTCTGCTGTTAGCTTTGTTCCCTGGGACATGCCTCCCAGGGGGATATCTTTCAAAGCTCGCCAATGATCTTAGGAATTACTTGGAAATTTTCCTTCTTGAAAGTGAACCGACCCCTGCCTCTGGCTAAGATGGTCAGATTTCAGTCCCAAAGGCCATTAGCAAATGATGTCAAGCAGGGAAATGGCACTAACTTCTTTTCACTACCCGTGTCTTTTCCTCTTTATAACCAGGTTTGGGAAACGTGCATTGACTTGTTGCAAGAGTTCTTTGACTCTTACAGCATTTGCCACATGTGATTGTAGAGGGTTGTTTCTGGCATGTTTCCTCTCAGCTTTATGGAAATAAAGGCGTACCTACTTGTTGGTTATTGTTATATCCCTAGCTCGTAGCCCAGGGCTTGGCATTACCACACAGTTCTTAAGATCTTGTGATCTGGAGCTTGGTTCAACTTGCAATGCCATCTCCTATTGTCAATGTGAATTTAGGCAATTCACTCACGTTACTTCTACTTCAGTTTACTTGCCTGAAACATAGGTGCTTTAATAACAGTATTTAGACGAGATTAAATAAGTTAATATGCGTAACTACGTAGGATAGTGCTTGGCACAGAGCAAATTGCTATTAAAGTAGGTGCTCAATAAATATAGGATTGATTAATAAATGGTATGGTGGGCCCAGCCATCAAGATTCTACAGTTATTATTTAATCAATCTGTGTAGTCCAGCTGCCTTAAGAGCCTCTTGATTATTTTCCTTGCAGTTTCTTCATTACTGCCTCTCAGGCATTATTGTATTTGTGTCAACTCCACTTGTCTAGGCATTTAAAAAAGCAAAACCGTGTTACACAGTTTTAAGAAGCACTATAATTTGATTCTACGGATTTCTAACCTTCATATACAGGTGCTTAATTGCTTCATTCGAGCTTTTGTATTGCCGATCAAATCCACTCATTTAACCACAACGTAGCAATGTTGTGAGGTGTAAAGCAGCACACTAGATCAGCGTCCCTTTCCCCGGGTGTGGAGGTTTGTTTATGTGTCTGTGGATGTGCATGTGGCGGAGGAGTAGCTGACAGTGCCAGCGATGAGTAAGATAAGGTTTCTGCTCATCGAAACCTTGAAATTTAATCAAGGAGATAACCACGAGGACAACTTACTCAACCACAGAGCTCAGTCCTCCATGAACCTATGAACATCGGCATCTGTGGGGATCAGGAGCAAAGATGTCACTAAGTCAGTAAGATGGAGACTAACAGTCAAGTCACTGGGTCACAGGTGGCGGGCAAGATGGCAGCCAAGGACAGAAACCAGGGCGTGAATCAGAACAGGAGTCACGTCGTTTCAAAGAAAGGCTGATTGGCCAGGGCCATCTCGCTCACCTGCCCTGGCCTATGGGAGGTGGCTTACCTAGTCCTGTTCCTAGTAACTGGCTCCTAGTTTCTCCCCTCCTGGAATTCCTGAAATTCCAGGTCTGAGGCTATCCCTTACCCTATATAAGAGACTGAATTTCCCCAACAAATCGGAACTGCTTAGACAGAACCCTTCTCCATGTGTTTGTCTCTCGCAGGCCGGGAGCCTGGGTGGCGGGCGGCAGGCTCATCCCCTCTGGCAACAGGGTACTAGAGGAATCTGGGGGGGAGACCCCGCATGCATCCTGCTCTGGGACTGTAGTTTTACCCAGGCGGGCCTCTAAGTTAGGCTGTAGGCTCCTAATGTTTCACTTTGTCAGTGTATACAATGCCTGCCTCTCTATCCACTTAAATGAAATGTTGCTATTAGCACAATGTGAAAAGAAGGCTTTTTCCCTGAAGGGACTAAAGTGCTGACATGAAGCTGCAGAAAAAAGGTAGGTTCTCAGTAAAAAGGCTTTTTCCTAAAAGGATTTCCTAAGTAACATTTGAATAACATTTAAATAAACCCCCATCACCAGCACCACAACCAACAGCAACAACAAGCAAATAACAAGTGAATGGAGTTGAATCCTGAGCATCTGTAATCTCTCCCACCGTTTTTTTGACCACCAGTGAATCATTTCTTCGGGTTGTCTATTTCCACCCTTCCTGTGTTGTGAAGCTAAGAGAATTCCCAGAGGGGAGATTATACAAGTCTGTCAGCAGTGGGTTTTATTCTAGCAGGAAAACTATTCTGTAAAAGAAAGAAGAAATGGATTTCCTCTCCCTGTGGTTCAATATTTTCTTCCTCTACACATTGGCTGTATTCCTCCAACCTATTTCCTCATAAATGTCAGGGTTGGGTTTCCCCACTCTCAGACAGCTCTCTTCATTATGATTATCAGTTTTAATGCCCTGTCATTAATCCTCATGGGCATTAGAAGGCTTCCCGCTGAATGACTGAGGGAAGTCACCATGGAAACATTTGTCTGTGGCTGACTCACTGCAACCCCCTTAACTGCTAAACCACATCCTGTCTCCCAATTGCAGTGGAGGAAGCCACAAATGTGGCATCCCCTGTAGGACCCTGTTCTTTTAAGAAGCTATTAAGAATCGAAATGTTCCTCAGACTCCCATTAATAATATTTGTGATGTGTTTAAGTGGCTGATGCTATGCAATTAGTCATTAACACCTTTTAATAAATGTGCACTGTAAACACTACCTGTGGTTTTCCAGCTCCTGGGTTCTGCTCTGTGTTGGCGTCTCTGGAAACAGGTGCTGGCAACGGGAACATGCCCCTGTAGGAAATAGGCAAAACACCAGCATTCCTCTCACTCTTCAGAAGCAATCCTCCTTAGGAGTTAGTGTGGACCATCAACCTGAATCACAGAGAAGTGGAGGGAAATAAAATGATCTGGATTCATTTTTTTGATGGTTTCAATGAAGAAAAGAAGCAAGCAAGATAATTGGGGTAGAGAAGTTACATTTGAGGACTTCATGTTTGTCACTTAGGCTTATCTTGGGAAAGGCAGGATCCCAGTATTTCCCAGAGTGGAAATTAGGTTTATGTTGAGAGAGAACTGGCTCAAAAACAAATTACACAAGAACTCAAGCAAACATTCCAGTCGCCTCAGCACAGCTCAGCCAGGCAATCTGTCTAGGTCCTGATTGGCCTTAACTTACACATTCAAGCCCAGCCAGGAGAAGCAAGTGTTAGAGCAAAAGACATAGCAAAGTCCCAAACTGTGTGTTAGCTGGATCTTCACACATAGATAGATCATAATTTTTGTTTTAATTCTCTGGAGCCCAGATGGAAGATTTAAACATGAGCAATAATAACAGTAGACATTCCGAGAGCACTTGCCTAAACATATGCAGAACTGGACATATATTATTAGCTCATTTGGTTCTGCAAATGATTATACGATGTAGGTAATATATTTTTACTTCTTTTGATGATCACCCTACTAATTGATATTTACAATGTTTATGCTGTCAAATTAATGTTGACAATATTGTGAGTCCCCCTATTAAATGACAGTAAGGTATCTGGTGGCAATCAGTAAGACATGGTAACATGATTCATAATTTAGAACTGTAATCAGAGTTGGTTTGAAATGCTGTAACTTCAGTAAAGTAAATTAGTTTCTGAGCTTCCTGGAAAGTAAACCCTTTCTTTTCAATGTTAATAATTATTTTTCTCTTTTAAAATTAGGTAATAGGATTAGTAAATGAGCAGATAAAAATAAAATAAATAAACTTATCAGTTGTTAAGATGCACTTCCAAAGTATATTCTGAAAAATTTTCCCCAGTTTTTCCTGTCACGTAAAGCCCTTAAGTGTACTGTTTTAACCTACCTTGTCAAAACAAGCTGTGTTCTCATTTTACACATTTTTTTAAAAACCCACCAGGACAGGCTGTACCATTTACAACACCTAGCAATCCCAAATATCAGTTAGTCAAGCAACTTAGGTTTATGTCTTTCTCAAACTGTGTGTGTGTTTTGTGAGTTACGTGGGCCCCTGCTCTGTATTACTGTTTACCTAGAATCTTACCCAAACGAGCAACAGAGTGTTTCGCATCAGCTGTTGAATGTTATGGTCTAGATGTGAGAAATGCTATTCACAATCCTGTTAGTAACCACAAGTCATTTGGTTTTGCCAGCTCAGTAGTTGCCCATAAAGTACAAACACACCATTTAAGAGGCATTGGCCAATTTCTGTTTAGTGCATGCTTTGTAAGTGCCCCTTTTGTCTTACAAATTATGTTCAAAATGTTAAACTCAGTAGAAAAGTTAGTTGAAGAATTTAAGTTATACTCAGGTTATCAGCAAGATTATCTCCCGTATCTGTTTTTCCTGTTCCCTTGTCAAGTTCAATAATGGGAATTGTTATAAAGGGCTTTGATCACCTGATTGGCAATATATTGCAAGCAGTATGTGTGGTTTAAATAGGGGCATTGACTAGTAACAGTGGTTTGGAACAGATGGTGGGTTCATTTGGAAAACAATAAAACATAAATGCATCTACACGATGTACTAATTTCCAAAGTGTATGTGTATTGGGCAGGCCTCGTCCAGTTGCAAATGACAAAATTGCATTTTAACCAGTTTAGAAAGCAAAAATATAAGGTCTCAAGTAAAAGTTACAAGGGGGTCCCATGTTTAGGGATGGTTGGAAAAGGGATGGTTGGCCAAGTAGTATCAGACATTTCTTTCTTCTATCCCTAGTGTCTGTTATTTGGCCCTTCACAGGTTTTGTCTGCATGGCTGTGAAGAGAACCTTGCCAGCTTATAGGTAAGTTCTAAATCCGTGTCATTTTTATACCTAGAAACTTCTAAGAATAGGGTACTATCATTTCCCACATTTGTTAGTTTATTTTTAACTATTAAATAGTAATTATATGTATTTATAAGGTAGAGTTTACTCTTTTTAAAATGTTTATTTATTCACTTTGAAACTCAGGGATGGATGGAGGGAGAGGAGGAAGTAGGGAAGGATGGGGAGAGATAGAGAGAGAGAATCTTGAATCCACTGGTTGTCTCCCCAGATGGCTGCAGTAAGTAACCAGAGCTAAGCCCAGCTCATGCCAGTTTGCAGGAGCTTCTGGGTCTCTCAGGTGGATAGTAGAAGCTCCAGCACTTGCACCATCTTCTGCTGCTTTCCCAGGTCATTAGTCATGAGCTGGATCAGAAGTAGAGCAGCCAGGGCATGAACCGGTGTCCATATTAGATGCTGGCATCCAGGGGCCACTATAACTGCCATGTCATGATGTCAGTTCTTCCAACAAGAGCAGAATCTGAGGACAAGATGTTTGTGAAAGTCAGCAGAGAAGTAAGATTTATTTACATGAAAAGTGAAAATACATACTTAGAAAGGAAGGCATGCTCAAGGAACAGCTGCTCTTCGCAAAAATCAGTTTCATTCTTTTTTTTTTTAAAGATTTATTTTTATTATTTTTTTATTGGAAAGGCGGATATACAGAGAGGAGAGACAGAGGAAGATCTTCCGTCTGATGATTCACTCCCCAAGTGAGCACAACGGCCCGATGCTATGCCGATCTGAAGCCAGGAGCCTCTTCCGGGTCTCCCATGAGGGTGCAGGGTCCCAAAGCTTTGGGCCGTCCTGGACTGCTTTCCCGGGCCACAGGCAGGGAGCTGGAAGGGAAGTGGAGCTGTCTATTTTCATTTTTATATTTAGCTGTTTATAGTATTGAAGCATAATTTTTACTGAATTTGGCAAATTTTAGGAGAGTCCAATCCGGCTTATAACTCTGACTAGGCATATGTTAACAATTGAGGCGCAAAAACAGTTTTAGGAGTGGTATGCAGATAAATCTTCAATACCTTAGTGAGGAGTAACTAATCTTTGTGTCCTACCTAGTAAGGTGTATGTGAATCCGCGCTGTCCATTCCCTGTCTGGTTCTAAGCTTTCCTTATTGGTCTTTGTCTGTCTAATCTAATTTTAATTTTTTGGGGGAGCACTAGAGTGACCATGCTGGTCACTGCAAGAGAGGGTGGGGATCCAAGGTTGGAACTAAGAAAGGACCAGAGAAAGCTCCCCTCCTGAGCCCTGAAGGAAGTTTACTGTTCTGTTCCTGAGGACCACTCAGGGCTCTCAACTGTTGTTCTGATGACATTAGATCCTGTGAGGAAGGATCTGGGCTTCTTCCATACCACGTGGGAGTTCTGAAAGCGAGTGGATGACCTCAGAGTTCTTGGCCTATGAAAGCAGTCCAATTCCCAGTGGTTTCCTTGGCGGTTGGGATATAGCCCTTGGTGCCTGTACTGATAGTCCTACGTGAGGATCCAGGAGTATCCAGGGTTGAGATACAAGCCTCCTCCTGTCCTCCTGCTCTACTCTGAGGTCCCTCCCTGCTCTGTAGCACACTGCTTACTGCGGTAATCACAATGGATACCATCTGTCACTGTTCCTACTATATCTACTAGCAATGTTATTGTTGTTTGTAGATGACTTACTTAGCACACTGGAATGGCCTATTTGTATGTGTGAATTTAACTTACTGTTTTTAGACTGTGTTATTAAAGTACAAATAAGGTGACTGATAGAAATGATCTTAAATCTGATGAGACTAGAAACGGAATTAGCCATTATCTCACCCACATCAGTGTTGAGTTTGTAGAATGTGAGCTGCTTGTGAAATGATGATCCATGTCCTAACTGGAACTCAGGTTCTGCGTCTAAGGGCAGAGATCATGGCAATGGACAGTAGTTGAAGTCACTTATGTCAGAGACCAAAACAACTGACATGTTGTGATTTTTTTTTTTCTTTCTAGGCAAATTTCAATTAAGTTAAAACTACTTGCATCATATCACAGAAGAATAATAAAAGTTTTTTTGAGCTTTTCTTGTTAAATCAGGTCACCTAGGCAAAGTTCTTGACATTGTCACATGACAAGTATGAAAAGACCATGAGGAGTAGCTTTTGCACATAATTACAGCTGTTGATTTGGGATATGCATGTACCTCTTCACATTGCATTTGAGCTATGTTGTTTCTCTTTGGAGGTATTTGATCACCAAATAAAATCAAGGGTTGCTGAATTCTTGGTGAAGTTCTTAGTTAAGACTACAGGTATTACTAAGAGAAGCAGAAATTCTCAGTCTTGGATGACACATTCTTCCCAGTAGTGATCTTTCATGTGGTTTTCAATTTCAGATGGCTAATTTTAATCATTCTCTTAGTGAGGACCTATACCATGTCTTAGCAGGTAAAGCCACTGCCTGCCCAAATGGGTGCTGGTGTGTGTCCTGGAAGTGGTGCTGTGGCTCCACCTCCAGCTCCCTGATATTTGCCTGGAGATGCAGAGGAAAATGACTCAACTGACTGGGACTTTGTCAGGTATGTAGGAGACTTGAATATAGCTTGTGCTACCTGGTTTTCCCCAGGCTCATTAGCTGAGGAGTGAACCAGCAGATGGAAGATCTCTCTCTCTGTGTCCCTTCCTCTTTCTGTAAATCTACCTTTCAAATAAATAAATAAATAAATACTTTAAAACAAACAATCCTGGGGCCATTGTCCTGGTATAATGGCTAAAGCTGCTATCAGTGATGCTGGCACCCACATGCTGGCCCATGTTCCAGCTGCATCCACTTCAGGTCCAGCTCCCTGCTTATGGCATGGGAAAGCAGCAGAAATGGCCTAAGTTCTTGGGTCCCAACAACATGTGAGGGACACTGGAAGAAACTTCTGGCTCCTGGCTAATGTCTCCATTGTGGGCGTCTAAGGAGTAAACCAGCAGAAAGAAGATCCTTGGCTCTGCCTCTTGCTTTTTCTCCTTAACTCTGCCTTTCAAGTGAATAAGTAGATCTTTAGAAAAAAGTCCATAGGGAATTCTCAGAAGACTTGTGCTGATGATGGTAGTGATGCTAGGAAAAAGGAGCCTCCCAGTATTCATTTCCTGGAAGAGAATTGCTGAATCAGAAACTCCTGCCTTGGACCACTGTGAGTGAGAAATAAGCTATATTGTTTTAAGGCACTGAGATGTTAACTTCTTTCATCGTAGTGATCCTGTGATCTTACTTAATGTAACTCTCAGTGCATCCTGAATATATTTCCTTTGTAATTGATCATATTACACTGCTACAGTATCTGGACAATCCTATTCCTCTACTGGAATTTTTTTCATCCTATAGACTTAATTCAATAACTGAGATAGCTGGTGCAGAGTAGGTATTCTTACAAACATAAATTGGGAACACTACAACCTACTATGTTAATTCTTTCCTCAAGTTATTTTTTCCTGGGACATTTGTCAAAATGTATATAATATAAAATGTACACTCTTTACTGTTTTAAAGCATAAAGTACTGTAGCATGAAATACATTCGTATTGTGCAATCACTAATACTATCTACCTTTATAACTTCAATCTTGTAAATCCAAGATGACCTATTCCAATAAAGCCGCCATCCTTCCTCTTCCAGACCCTCTGACTACGCTTTCATCACTTGGGTTCCACAGCACCTTGACTGTCCTCCAAAGATCGTGATGAGAAATCTACTTATGACCTTGGGGAGGAAGCTATATGAACAAGTCACTGCTCTCTGGCTCCTTTCAACATTCTTTGTCATTGTTTTTAAGACATCAGTTCTGTCTTATTATATTTCTTGTTGAATTCATTTGATCAAATTTGGGATTTAGTCACACATCCTTTCTGCGCCTTTTTCTTTCTTCCCCTTGGACTTCTGCAATGAAAATTTTGGCTCACTTGATGGGCTCACACATGTCCCTTAGCTTCTGCTCATTTTCTGCTTAATACTTTTTATTCAATTGATCTGCCATGGGCTCATTGCAAAGATGGTTTCCATTTGAGTTCACATCTAATAGATCATGGTTTCCTATTTCTTTGTATATCTTGTTTAAAAATGTATTTGAATCTAATAATAACAATAAAAACAAATCTGAAATTAGATACCTTTTTCCTGTGTGCATTGTGTGTGTGTTTATGTATACTTTAATGTTGTAGACTGCCCACTGATCTGTATATGGTATAAATTCAAGGTCTTGGCAGGTCTGTACCGAACGTTTGCTAATCCCCAGACAGTTGTAATATTCCTCATCACTGTTTAGTGCCCACTCTTTAATGTGTAGCTCCTAAAGATAGAAAATGAAAAAAAAGTGAATGAAATAAAGGGGTACTGCCCTTTCAAATACCTTGTAAATCACTTCGGGTGAAAGTTTAAGCAATGAGGCGAATTTCAGCTGCAGTGACTGTTTTTTCTTTTTTTTTTGCACCTCTGAGCTCATGGTCAATAAGCAGTGAGGGCATAAATCTTGATATTTGGACCGGGTTCTTTATGCCTATCTTGGTTCTTGAAAGCTGTATTCAAACTGTTCCGGGAACACATGCAAATCTGCTTACCATGGAGCTGAATGCTGAAACTAATAGTGTTCCATTGTTAGGAGTCTTCATTTAGAATTTGCAAGTCAGGTGATTCCCAGCTTTCTTCTTGACCATCATTCCCAAGTCTCCTTAGTGATTCTTTAAGAAGCAGAATTCACATACATTTGGTGTCCTCAAAATCTGAGGAAAATAGAGTTTTTGCACGTAAAATTTTCTTTCTTAGGAAGTATTAGGTATAGTCAGTTACATTTTATCCAGTAACCATCATTCCAGTTTAATCCTATACAGATTAAAGAGTGATATTGTACTCGTTTTTCAAATTTAAATCTTATTCTCTGATGTATATTTTATTATTTGTATTCTCATTAGTGCTGAGAGTGATGGTAGTTTGTCCAAATTAACACTCACAGTAAGAGTATTTTAGTACCATTGAATAATAATAATGTGTAATTTGAAAGGTAACACCATTATGGCAAGCTTCCTGGGGAAAACAAGTGGCTTGGCTGCTACACAATGTGGAATTATCGCTAGAAATTACAAGTTTATTGAATTATAAATACAGTTGTCAGTTGCCCTTTAAAAGTGAAGTTTTGAATTCATGGTAAAAGAGGTTAGTTTTCTTAAATTCCTTTCATTACTTTTCTTTTTTCCCAAATTATCAAACCTTGCTTTGGAGGTTAGAGCAAGTTGTGAAGGAGCAAAAGGGTAATTGTTTCCCAAGTCAAAAATAATAACACTTATAGTCCTTTCTAAGTGTTTTCCTTTGTTCCTGGCAAATAAGATGTTTTTAAGCCACTTTAATTATAATGAACGATTATTAAAATAATAGGGAACAGATAGTACCTTTGTTGTTCAGGATTATTCTAAAAATGGTTAACATAAGCAGAGCCAGGAAAGGGAGGCTCCTAAAACCCAATATATATATGGACTTATTATATCATAGGACTTTATTTTATTTTTGTCTTCAGGATAAAATCTCATTAATTTGAACTGACATATTTAAAATTTCTGAATCAAACACTTTAATTGAACTGTCTTTGATTTATTTTTTTTAAAGTTGGTAAAAATGAATTTTTAGACTTATTTAATGTATTCATGACATTTTTTAAAGAAAAAATTTTGATTTTGTTTGTGAAGTTCATGCCAATTGCATTGAAATCATAGCTATTCACAAAAGCAACTAAAGCAGTATCTATTTAAAGAGTATTTATTTATTTATCTATCTGAAAAGCAGTTATGAAGAGAGAGGAAAAGAGAGAGAAAAAAATCTTCCATTTGCTGGTTTATGCTTTAAATGGGTACAAGTGCTGGGTTTGGTCCAGGCAGAGGCCAGGGGCCTTGGCTTTCCACTTGGATAGTGGGGACCCAGCTACTTGAGACAACTTCCATCTGCTGGATCATCCCTTACAAATTTTGGGTGACTTAAGCTGAAACTAGGAAGCAGCAGCAACATCCAGTTTTCCCACATAAGTGGCAGCAACCCACATGCTTGGGTAGTTATCTGCTGTATCCCTAGTGTTTTAGCAGGAAACTGGACGGCAAGTGGAGGCACTTGCAGGCACTCCGATATGGGATACTGAGCTACAACGCCTACCTGTCAATTTTTTTGAAGACATAGATTCTTACTTTCCTCAAGTTTGTTCATAGGTTTCTTTATTAAACAAGAAGGGAAAGATGGGCTTAACATAGAAGATGAACACTGAAACCTTGTGCCTCGTGGTAATGTGCAATTCAAGTCAGGAAATCTGAGGAGAGTAGCCTAAGATAGATGCTCTTCCCTTTCACTGCTCTCTCTCTATTCTGAGTTCCTGCTGGTCCTGAGGCAAATGATTGCTGGGACAAAGGCAGGGAAGAATTAGAAAGGACGACTTGGTTTCTCGCTCTCTAGTGAGATTAGTGCCCAATACATCCACGGGAATTTCAGACTAGTTTGCTGTTGGTGTTTGTAGAAAACTTGGTCCCTAGCATCCATTGTCCAGTGAAAATCCTGTGCATGACCCATGTGCTATGTGAACCTAGTTTTCATTATATTCCAAAGGGGAAAAGAAAATATACTTTAATGAAAGAAAGGCAATGTCACCATTCTCAGACTTCTTCCATATATCCAAGCTTTGGTGAAACTACAATTATAATATTTTATTGGGTATATTTGCACACATACACACACACAAATATGCAAAGGCCCTCCTCCAGTCATGACGCAGAGACAGCTTCCATCTGTTGAAAACACACACACACACACACACACACACACACACACACATGCAAACGAACAGGATGGGTGACTTTGGAGGAGAAAAATCTCTGGTCAGCTACTGTGCTGCCAAAGGTCCACAATGGCCAGGGATGGGCCAAGGCTAAAGTCAGGGGTTGTTTGCTCTGTCCAAGTCTCCTACATGGGTAACAGGATCTCAGTTATTTGAGCAGTAAGAATTGTCTCCCAACTGTCAACATTGGCATGAGTCTTGGGGAATAATGCTAAATGTGATTTTGTTGTCATTAACTGTAAGTGCAATGCCAGTTTCCGGACAAGTATTTTAGCAAAGATTTCTACAGCAGTGGTAAATCAAGAGAAATCTCTCCTTGACTTCCAGTGGTCATCATTTTGGTACTCTACGGCTTGCCCTGAGGTCCACTGAGCAGATAACTAAATCGAAAGCATGATCCAAGGATTCAAGCAACCATGAGATGAAAATCAGTCAGAACACATAAAACATATGCCAATCAAAATGGAGTTCTTGAGGAGATAGAAAGTAATTTGAAATGAATAGAGGCCTCCAGGAGATACACACATATTTTTGGAAGTCTTTTTGAAGGTGAAAAAAAGAACCAATGAGCAAACAAAATCTACCATACCTCCAAAGTGAAAATAACAAAATAAAAATACAATTTTATTCCAAAAAAATTTAACCCAAGAAGGAAGGAATGATTCCTGAAACCTGACATCTTGCCTTTTTCAGGGCATGTGTGCATTATCCTCGTCAACTGTGAAAATCCAGACAGTAACTAATATGTGAATAAAATGTATTTCGGAAGGAAGAAAAGGAAAGGAGAAGAGAAAATAATTAGACTGATCATAGGAAACTTTCTTAAAATGAAGACTTAGGAGAGCTTAATGATACTCAAAATGTATAAGAATGATTAATGTGAATGCATATACCTAAGAATCTCATGATAAGATCTTATATTTGAAAAGATTATTTTTATTATAAAGACAGATTTACAGAGAGAAGGAAAGATAGAGAGAATGATCTTCCTTCCACTGGTTTACCTCCCAATTGGCCACATTGGCCAGGGCTGAACTGATCCTAGCCTGGGGATTCTTCTGGATCGCCCACAGGTGGGCAGGGTCCCAAGGCTTTAGGCCATCCTCTGCCTATTTTTCCAGGCCACAAAGAGGGAGCTAGAAAGGAGTTGGGACACCTGAGACATGAACTAGTACCATATGGGATCACAATGCAAGCAAGACAATCATTTAGCTATTGGGGCAATGCACTGGACCAAAATGTGAGATTTTTACATGCACTCAAATTGAAAGAAGAAAGCCTATATTATAAAGAAAATAGAATCTGAGTGTCAATGGACTTTTTGGCTGTTAAATATTGAGAGGATCATTAAAAAGAATGAAATTCCATAGATTGCATCCAAAAGAGCTCAGCAGCAACAATTATAATCCCAACAGTGTCATGGCCCATGCAAAGAAAAAGTTGGGACCATTTCTCATTCATCTCAAATTTTAAGTGGTTGTGCCTTTGTATTGCTCATTGTTAATATGGCTGAGGAGTTGTTTTGATCTTAGGAATGTCTCTTGTTTCAATTCACAGTTTTTAAATGTAAAATCCGATTATTTTTGCTGTGAATTTTACCTTCTTGCACTTCCTACTCATTCGTATTCTTTTCCATAAGTCCGTGTGGTTCATTAATTGATCATCCTTAAGAGACTTTTTGATTGCTTGTAAACACCTAAGGTTGTAAATTTCCCTTTCAACACTGTTTTTGCTACATCTTGTGGCCATTGATGTTCTTGTATCTATTGCCATTTCTTCAGCACCACATGGACCATGCAGTAGCATCAACTTCTACACAAAGTTTTTTTGATTTTCTTTTTCATCACTTTAGCAACACATTGTCATTCTGTAGCATGTTGTTTGTTTTAATGTTGATGTAGATTTTCTGTGTCTCCTCATGATGGACTGTATTTTCTGGCTCTGAACTTAAGGAGATGCATAACAGAAACGTAGTGGAGACTGACATAGTACAGTATGTCTCTCTGCATCCAGACCAAAGATGGACTCTCAATGAAAGAGTTAAAAATATCCTGACAGTAGGATGCTGAACTCTCCAACATTGACCATGCCTACAATAACGGGAAACACTTCAAAAGCTACTGATGGACTTACGAATGTTCATGAAGGACCACCCATTGCAATACTAGAGGTGGAAACCAATAAGAGGGGAGTGGATGAGGGAAGGGAGATCAGAATCTCAGAGCCTGTGGGATTGTATCATAAAACGATGCAAAAAGATTGAGAGCAACTTAAAGACAAAATTATTGGAAGCCAGAAATCCTACGTCCATTCATAAAAGATATTCTTATACGAGTGTAAGAAAAATCGTGTTTATTTACAATGATGAACTGCACTGGAAAAATGAAATAGTTGAGAAAGGAATGTATTCAAATCACAAACAAATTGAAAAAGCTACCCTACCATGGAGCCATGGAGAATAAGATACATAACCATATAGCTACATCTTTATGTAAAATTGTATCTCTCAGTTTTGAATTGTTAACATAAATGTTAAATATGGAGTCTTTAAGTAAAGAAATATGTTGGTATTGAAAATAATAATAATGATGATGATGAAGACATTTCAACCAAAAGTACAGATGTTGTACAACTTACTGCACAGTCATGTCCTCAGTAATTTGGAAATATTTCAAGTCACAAATGAGTTTAATGAAACACAGCATGCTATGGAGTACCAGTTATTTACCATTATGGTTATTGCTATCATTCCCAATGTTATGGAAATGTATTTTAAAAAATTTTTGGGGCCTGGCATGGTGGCGCAAGTGGTTAAGGTCCTCCCCTTACACGCCCGGGATCCCATATGGGCGCCGGTTCTAATCCCGGCGGCCCCGCGGCCGTTGCTCTGTCTCTCCTGTCTGTATATCCGCCTTTCCAATAAAAAAATAATAAAAATAAATGTTTAAAAAAATTTTTTTTGTTTTCCATGATATAGTTCCATATGCTCAAGGATATCCCCTTTCTAATTTTCCCTCCTACACACACACTGTTTCGCCTTATTTATTATTTGTTGTGATAAATGTTGCTACCCAGGAAAGGTCAGATTTCAAATCTGAGAATACAGTCTCAACTAAATGTACCACTTTTTGTGTGCTTAAAAGTCAAAAAAAAAAAAAGTCACCAGTTAAAGTATATGGTAAGTTGAAACCTGCCCATAGTATTGGTTGTAATGTAAGTCATTGGAATGGAAATGAACAGTTTGGCAGATTGAAGAGGAGGAAAGGGAGAATGTTTGAATAGTCTTACCAGGGGCTTACAGAAGAGGGGCAAAGCAAGCACAATTCTTTGGTACATTTAGTGTATGGGTCATCAGAATTGGGGAAGCAGAAAGCAAGATAGAATTAGAATACCATACTTGGGGGAAAAGGTTGCAGTCTAAAAACCAAATAGTATTGGAAAGATAAGAAAGATAATGTGTCTGTTCATTTCCTTCACCCATTTCTTCACAGGGTTGTTGGCTTTGCTATCATTAAATTTATGAAGCTCTTCGTGAATCCTGGATATTAGCTCCGTATCAGTTGTGTAGTGTCCAAAAATTTTCTCCCATTCTTTTGGTTGCCGTTTTACTTTGTTGATTGTTTCCTTTGCTGTAGAGGTTTCTTAATTTGATGCAGTTCTATTTGTTCATTTTAACTTTGACTGTGCTTTGGGTGATTAATCTGAGAAATTTTTGCCAATGTATCTTGCAGAGTGCTTCTTATGTTTTTCTGCAATAATTTGATAGTTTTGTGGGCGGAAACTTCATCCAACACATTTAAATGGCCAATAGACAGATGAAAAAAAATGTATAATGGATGCAAGCATACCAAGAAGTGGAGATACATTAAAGTATGCATCTCTACTTCTCAATAAAAGATGGACTCTCAGTGAAGCTGGTAAATATGTCTTGATACTAGAAAGTTGGAATTTTTACCATTCTCTACACACACAAAGTCAGGACTTAAATAATGGACTTGTGACTGCTGATGAGGAACTAAACCATTTTTGCAATATAGGGGAAAGCAGTACAGAAGAGGAGATAGGAGAGGGTGGAAGGGGATCCCTGAACTTAAGGAACTGTAACATGAAAAATAAAGAATTTTATTTTTAAAAATAAAGAATAAAAGAAAGGACAAAAGAAAGAAAAAGAGAGAAAGTGAGAGAGAGAGAGGAAGAAAGAAAAAAAGAAAGAGAGAGAAAGAGAGACAAAAAGGAAAAGAAAACGATATTGTGGTTTAAAATCTCATAAAGGCGTTGGTGTAGTGGTCCAGTGCGTTACATCATTGCCTGTGACATGAGCATTTCACATGGATGTTCGTTTGAGTCCTTGATATTCCTCTTTCTATCCAGTTTCCTGCTAATTCACAGGGAAAACAAGCAGATGAGCCAAGTTCTATGTTCTTGCAGCCATATTGGAGACCTGAAAGATCCTCTTGACTCTTGCTTTTGTCCTGGCCTAGTCCTGCTCATTGTGGCCATTCAGGAAGTGAACAAGCAGTTGGGAGATCTCTATTTGTTTTTCCCTTTTCTACAACTCTGCTTTCACAAATACACAAGTTAATCTTTAAAATAAAATAAAATAAATTTCACTGGAGATGTATGACGCTTGCATTGTAGTTGAGAAGCCATGTGGATTGCCTACATCCCTTGTTGGATCCTGTGTTTGAGACCCGGCTCCTCTTTGCATTCAAGCTTTCTGCCAGTATGTGTCTGGGGAGGCAGCAGCTGGTGAATTCGGTACTTGCATCCCTTCCTTCCGTGTTTGCTGCAGGCATTTATATAGCAAACCAATTGACTGAAATTCCCTCTTTATCTATCTCTCTTTGTCTCTGTGTTTGTCTCTCTCTTTCAAAAAAAAATAAGATTCTTATAATCTCATTATTGTAAAAAATCAATACAAAATATATCAATTAATACGAATGCCAAATAGGAATGAATTGTAGTAATCAAGCCACAGAGAAAATGCGAGGGATAATAAGTTGGAAAGATGTGCAGGCATGTCCCCCACCTTTCACCCTTTCCATTCCTCATGATGGCTACCCTCCCCTAAACCATGTTATTGAAATGTAGCAGGTGCTGTGGAAAAGTATGGTTAGGAATAGAACATTCTAAAACTTTGTCCAAGACATCTTGAAAAAATACTAGGAAACTATCAAATTGTTACATTGCATGGATAAAACATGGAAACAATTTTGGATATTTACTTCAAGCTAGACAGTATAATGCTTCAGAAATTGGGAAGTAGAGGAATTACCCCTCTTGGGAGAAGATGAAGTACTAGAGCCCGAATTGCCAAAATTTGCAAACTTTTAATTACGTTTTCTTTATTTTTTTGCACCTTGAAGATGTATGACCTCAGAAGTATATGTTTAAAATAGATTCTGCTTCATAAATATTTAAAGTTTGATGCAATGCATATCCTTCTCTTTCAATTAACTTTAATATTACATTTGGAAATTCAGTGTGGCTTTTGCATCTGTATTCCTAGATTTAGCAGCTTAATAATAATGCTTGAAACTGCAAAACCAGCCACTAGCAGCACGAGGAGGGCCAATTATTCTGGGTTTGGTGTTTATGGTTTTATACAGGTAGAGCTCTCTGTAACACTAGTTGTTGCTGATCATCACATCATTTGATTTTTAATTCCTATGCTCAACAATATGTCAATTCCATGCATTCCAGACATTTACTTCTACACACGTTGCTCAAAAGGTCCACGTTGTAGCTTCCTTTATTATTGTTGCTCTGAAAATGACACATTTTCTTATTTCTCTGAAAGATCGTTAGTTCAAGATTTTTTTCTCAATGCATAAGATTTTCTTTTACAAGCACTGATTGTCATTTTTGAACCTAGATTCTTAGCTATGTTTGTGATGTTACATGAAAGACATTCTTGGTCACATAGTAAAGCTTATAACTTGAAAAGCATAGAAAAACATAACCATGTAGACCATCACACGCTTTGGACAGAAGTAGCTAAGCATTGGCTGAGATGTGGGAGTGTGTGAGCTGTGTAATATCGGCCTGACCAACCAGTGCAGTTGTTTAGCCTTTACATGGTCTCCTTCAAAATAGCATGACACAAACATTATTTAACGCTCTCTTTTATGATATGTCAGTCTTATCGGAATAACAGCTACAGATGAAACGACTATGTGTGATGAACTGTAATGAAAAGTTTAAGAAGATATAGTTATTCTTAAAATAGGCATAAATTGAGTGAAATCTTTTCACAGGGTAGAGATTGTAAAAGTCAAGTTTACAAAGCACAGCTGCAAAATGTCTACAGAAACTCACACAAAACCAAGAGGAGAAGGACATGTGCTAAATACAAAAGTACTTAAATACAGATGAAGGTGGTCCCTTAAGTACCAGAGAAGGAGACAGTTCAGGATAATAGTGCTAACCAGAATGAAGAATCATCTTATATGGCAACAAAATGACTATTTAATTAAGGAGACATACCGATGATACAGATGTCTGTGAAGCAAATATAGCAGTTAAACATATCAACAACAATCTATAAAAAGTCTTTTTTGAATATGTATGGAAAGAAAAGAAGAAAGCAACATTTGAAATCAAATAATATGTGTACAAGAACTCCTACACATTTATATAACAGAAATCAAACATTTTATATCCTTTAGGGAGAGAAAATATAGATCAGTCTTACACTTCATATATAGGTAAAATAATGAGTATTTTATCATAATTTATCAAAATGATATGGGAAAGAAGCAAAAGCTTTAAAATAAGTCACATTCCACCTAGCAAATGTCCCACTTTAGCTCCAAACCACACGGAAGCAGGGAGTGTCGAAGGGCTCACCAGTAAAGCTCCTCTACTGCCCTTTATTTCTTCGGATGTCCCCAACCTGCATGAATACACTTAATAAACTGGTTTGCAGCTGTGTATGGCCTTCCGGGGTGGCACAGTACGCGACAGCAGCTTTTAAGTGTGTTATAGGTAAAAGGAGGTCCTGAGCTTGTGTAGAACACCTAACCGGGCGCAGACCAGAAAGCCATGCACGAATGGGATCAGTCCAGAACTCCCAACCAGTCTTAGCTACAAGAGCTGAGTACTAAGGATGCCTGCCTGTCCATTCTTATAGAATTACTTGAGTGGAACGACTTCTTTCTCGTCATTTTCCTCCACCTCCTCCTTATCCTAAGTGGAAAGTTACATTTACAGAGAAGGAGAGACAGAGAGCAAGATCCATTTGTTGGTTCACTTCCAAGTAGCCACAGCGGTAGGACATGAGCTGATCCGAAGCCAGGTGCCAGGACCTTCCTCTGGGTCTCCCACGCGGGTGCAGGGTTCCAAGGCTTTCGGCCATCCTCAGCTGCTTTCCCAGGCCACATCAGGGAGCTGGATCGGAAATGGAGCAGCCAGGACATGAACCAGCGCTCATATGGGATCCGGGCACGCGCGAGACGAGAACGTCGGCATCTATGCTACCGCGAAGGACCCGGAACCTCTTCTGATTATATTTTCCCCCTTGAGCCTTAGCATAATCCCCAATGAACATTATCTGGATTGCATGTTGGCCATTTCCTATTTGCAACTAAGCCACAGAACCTAGGATAGGTGATTAAAGAATTAATACACTATGTTAAAAGTTTTGCTTCAAAATGAATGGTAATTTGTGATAAGGGTGATAAGACACCATGACTTAAAAAAAAAGATCTAAAATAGGGCCAGGCGCGGTAACCTAGTGGCTGAAGTCCTCAACTTGCACTTTCCGGGATCCTATATGGGCGCCGGTTCGTGTCCTGGTGACCCCACTTCCCGTCCAGCTCCCTGCCTGTGGCTTGGGAAAGCGGTCGAGGACGGCCCAAAGCCTTGGGACCCTGCACCCACGTGAGAGACCAAGGGGAGGCTCCAGGCTTCGGGTTCTGGGCTTTGGCATTGGATCAGATCAGTTCCATCATTGTGGCTGTTTGGGGCGTGAATCATGGGAAGGAAAATCTTCCTCTCTGTCTTTCTCTCTGTATATCTGCCTTCCCAATTAAAAAAAAAAGTTAGAAAAAAGATCTAGTATAAAATAAACTTAAGGAGATAACCATATGATTACAATAGTAGATGATGAAATGTCATTTAAAAATTTTTCAGGGATTTCTAAAACTTTAAGTCAAAACAACAAAAAAATAAGGGTCAAATGATCAGAAATATAGCTAATGTTCTTTCCCTCTTTGAGCATGAAATAAGAAATACTAAAATCTCTTCAAAAATCTCGGAGGAAAGGAAGGCTTTGTGGCATAACAAATTAAGTTCCGCTTGGGGTCTCTCTCTCTCTTTCTCTCTGTGTTACTCTTTTAATAAAATAAAAATAAATAAATAAACTTGAATAAAAATTAATGAGTGTGACACACTTCCAAGCTGAAAAATGGACAAAGGTCAAGGATGAAGGTTAGCAGAGGTTAGCAAATACATATGTGTATGTGCTGATTAAGCTTCCTAAGTCATAGGTATGGAAATAAAGTTAAATTCAAAATGAGACTGTGCCTAATTAAATTCATCAAAAAAAAAATGACCCATTTCCTCCCTCTGATTGTGGTAGCATGGAGGAAACATCACTGGAAAACACAAAGATTCCTAATGACTCTTCAGTTATGTTTTTGTGGACAGGAAATGAAGCAATAAATATTAAAATTAGAGGAGAAAAATGTTTCTCAGAAACACCTTGACCTAACATTGCTTGTTGTGTAGTTATACCATAGGGGTAAAAGCACCAGTATTTAAATGCTGATATAGCTGCCTAATTAAGCACTGCTCATGATAGAAACAAATGGAAGGAAAAATGAATATACATTCCAATGGTTGAAATATGGTACTCGCATATAACAAATCATTGCAGCCTTTATTAATGTACTTTACAGAGTTTTGTCAAGATGCTATTGAATAATAAAAAAAAAGTGGAAGAGTATAGACAGAAAAATCCTGTTTTCATGCAGCAAATAATGAAAATATCTGTACATATTTATTCCTACATATGCTGAGAATTTAGTAGAATCTTTGTGACTGTTTCCATGGTATTCTTGGGGAGGAAAGATGAAACAAATGCTGTGAGGTGATGAGCAGGGAAAAATAGTATTGAGCAAAAAGGAAGGCAAGACAAGTAAGTCACAACAAGCTTTTAAAAATATGTCCAACACACAAATTTTGCATGTGCATTTATTTAAATCACTATTCTAGCAGGCTTATGCTTTTTAGGAGGAAAGAAAAAATTGATATTAACTGGCTTAATTATAAATGCAATCAAAGCTTTGCTAATAACTGCATTTATCAAAATGTGCACTTGCATGATTTACAACAAAGGATTTTCCAAAATAATTCACTCCTTAAATATGTTTCAATAAGCAAAATATTACTAACCTGGAAGAAAATTTGAGGTATTCTTTAGTTTCTTTATCATGCTCTTTACTGTATTGCTTTATTTGTAGTTTCCTTTTGATCGTAAAATATCCTGAAAACTTTTTCGAAGATTTTATTTGAAATGTTGCGTTAAGAATGATGCTGATGCCTTGCTGTTATGGCTGAAGGACTTTAAAGTTTATTTATTTGTTTATGTGTTTATTTATGGAGAGGTACATAGAGATGGTGATAGACAATAGAGAGTTTGATGGGTGAATAAGAGTCCTAACTTGAGTCTCTGGTCCTGAATGCATGCAGTGGCCGGGGCTCGGTAAAGGCTGAAGTCAGGAGCCCGGGATTGTGTGGGTCTCCCACATGAATGACAGGGACACAAGCACTTGAGTGCTTACCTGTTGGCTGCCATTGTCTGCGTTAGCTGAAAACTGAAGGCAGGAGCCAGATTCGGGAATCAAATGCTGCATTCCCATGTGGTATGTGGCATCTTAACCAGGTTTTTAACTGCTAGGTTAACTCTTTTCACTAGGATTCTTTATCTATTTAAAATCTGTTACTTTTTCCCCCTAAATTTATTTTATTTACAAGAAGTGGTGAGTAACAGAGAAGGAAGAGAGCCAGGGCTGGGCAAGGCTTAGGCCAAGAGATCTGAACTCCATCCGGTCTCCAGTGTAGGTGGCTCTGAGCCAAGTCCTTGGTCCGAGGCTGAGGCAGGTGCAGCGTTCTATCAATCTGTGTCTCTCATTAGCAGATGCCTGGCCTCGGCCTCTCTTTTCCCCAGGAATGTTATGTTTTCCTTTACTTATTTTGTTCCTCCTCCCAGGGTGGAGTTTGAAGCTTTAATTATTAAAAAAAAAAATCGGGAAAATCCCTGCTACCTGGAAATAATGTTGATTTATTAAAGCTTCCGTACCCTAGGAAAAGCCTTTATTGTTCTGAGTTAGAATTTGTCAATAATCTCTGTCCTCTTTGTTAAAATCATTCTGTGGTTCTAACACAACAGGAGTATTTGCTTGAGAATGGGGGTGACAAACTTAAGAGTACACCTGTCTCTAAGCAATAGCATCCTAACCTTAGCATGCCATGAGATCTGCAGCCGTCCTTACTTCGTCCTTGACTTTGTCAGCTCCCTTTCTTCAACAATCGTGTGGGCTGGCGTGTTAAGACGGATTCCCTCGAGTTTACCCACCCCCTTCCCCACCTGACTGTGGATCGACAGTTTATATAACACTAACTCTGAGTGTGTGGAGCTGACAGTTGTCAAATTAATATTTATATAGACTTTGCTCAGTATGCAAAATCAGCAGGCTCAAGTTAAACATTGGATACTGGCTTTACCATTTCTGATTCTGAAAATACTGTCTTGGTAGGACTGACTCTTACCTTGGCATGGAAGCGTGACAGTGTGGGTGCCAGGACACCTTCAGTGCACAGTACGTAACCCCTGTAAGACAACTTCATTATTATCCCTCAGGATAACCACGGGAGGCTTAAAACTTTTCTTCCTTTTCTCTACTGTCTAGCTCTAGTTACAGTAACTAATCAAAAGAATAAACTAAATAGCTTAGTTCCTTTTAAAAATATTCATTGATGAAAAGTTTTTCTTTTATCTTTACAAAAGAAGCATTAAGTTTACAGCAGAATTCATCCTATTAATTTTATGACTTGAAATATAGATATAATCTTAAGAGACATATTTAAAACCATGGAGATATCAAAGCTGTGTCCCTCACACTATAGTAAATTTATGGAAGATACTTATTCTCATGACAAGTTTCAGTTTCAGGTAAATGATCAGAACTGAATCATCTGGGATAACAAAATGCTTCAAGAAAATATATTTAGTCAGTACCTAACTTGTGAACCATCTAATAAAATGAGGAAGGGATAATTTCCCACTGCCTTATCAGTCTTCCTCCTTCTGAATTTTTTTCCTCTTTACACTTGGTCAGTTTAGAATTAGGTATTTTTTAAAAATCAATCTTTGAACAACACCAGCTTTTCCAAATAAACCGTAAAATCCACAGGTGCAGACATTAATCCTCTTCCTCGTCCTGAGTTCCCCTCTGTATAAGGTGCACGAGGCACAGAGTCTGCATGATGAGGGGGTACATGCATTTTTGTAGAAGAATAAATAAGTAAGAGGAAGAATGAATGAATGAATGTAGAATAGTACAGGCAGACAAGGAAGTAAGGCCAGGGGTGCCGCAGAACAAAGAAAAGTTGACATCGGGTGTTAGAGCAGAGGTGCTGCACTCTGTGCTGGTTCAGAGCTTGTTGGGTAGCGGTGGACCTGAGCTGTTGCCAGTGGCCAGGGCATGTTGACGGGTCCAAAGGTGACTCTTCCCTGTGTTGCTGGCAATGAGCTATTATCTTACCCTGGAAACTGATGACATACTTTGCATACAGACATTATGCAACATACCAAGTCAACATTATGCAAGGATATTTTTATTTCTTAAACACCTTGTGATATTCATCTGATTAAGAGACAATAAGCAATTCTGTCAGGTAGTCAAATGTTTTAAGTGTATTATCTTTGTGATCATGAATACATTATTATCATAGTTTTTCAAAGTTCATGGTAATTTTTAATTGTAAGTTCATTAGGGAGATATCCAAGCTGACCTGTTCAACCAGTTGGCCTTGTAATAAAAGACATTGAAGAAATATCTTAACTAAGTATAGGAGGCTTATCTTTGGGAAAAAAGCTATTTTTTCAAAAACAATTTACATTATAATTTATAATGAACATTTTATGTTCTCCAAGTTTCTTTACATACTGCAACTGGAAGTGGACTATGTAACTTTCTCTTCCTTTTCCTTACTGCCCTATATATTTGAGTTTTTAAATTTCAAGAAAAATCTCTAAATGAACTGAGTCAAATTCATTTAATTGTTTTTATAGAAAAACATAGAATTTTATGTCTATTTCATCACTAATGACTTTGATGATCACAGCTTAGATGTCAGTACTATGTTATATAATCTTTGGAATGGTTGTCATGTAAATATTACACAGGTGTAGCATTATAAGCTATAAGCTGCACTAAAAAATAATAACCATGAAATGTTCCAAAACAACTTGGATTAAGTGCTTTGCCTCTTATTTATTAAAATGCTTTTAAAGATCAATGTCTCAATAGTTTTAGAAAGCATTTATTCAGTGGCCAGCGTTGTGGTGTAGTGGATTATGCGGCTGCCTCCAATGAGGGTATCCCAAATTGCACCCGTTCCAGTCCTCTTTGCTTTGCTTCTGGTTCAGTTCTCTGCTAACATGCTTTTGAAAGCAATGAAATGGCCTCACCCTTATGGGAGGTTCAGATGGTTTTCCAGACTCCTAGCTTTGGACTGGCATAGCCCCAGTCACCTGTGCCATTTGGGGAGAGAGCCTTTGAGTGGAAGATCTGTCTGTCTCTCTCTGGAACTGCCTTGTAATAAATAAATCCTTAAAAAAATAAATAATATTGCATGTTAATCCAAATCCAGAATCTTCTCTAATATTGGTGGCAGGTGCCTCTTAGTTCTAGATTTCTATATTTCCCTCTCCTTTTATTCTTGTATGCCTTTACTTGTATTTCTTTTCTTAATTAAAATAACAATCATGGATGCCATTTTCTAGAATATAATTTACACTCCAACATTGATACTAATGAATTGCAATGTAAAATTTAATATCAACATTGGAAGAAGGTAAGAGAGAATTTGACTTTTTATTTTTTTCCAAAATCCTTAGCATCTCACATCAAGAGCTATGGATTTCCCCAATTATAATAAAATCGTGAAAAAAAAATGTATTCTGAGAGGAAGATTTTTCTGTCTGAATCAGATTTCCCAGTTTAATTCTGAGATATATGAAAGACTATAGATGAGATGTGAACCTTCTGAAAACCAAGACTGCAGAGCAGATGGAATTACAAAACAATTCCTTGCATTACTTAACAGTAATATCGCAGACATCTGGCCAACTTCAATTTCAAAGTAAAGTGATCACAAAACCTCAAAACCGCCTTGGGCAGTACAGGAGCACAGAGAAAGCACGGAGTTGGATGTCAAAGATGAGCCCTTTGAGAGAGAACAGGTGAAAGATTGGAAGCCAGAGTAACATCCGCAGCCTTGGGAGGCAACGGGGTCATGCCAAAGCTGCGCCTGATTTTTCTTTTTAAAGATATACAGCAATTGTAAATGTAGATGGGTCCTGACCCAGTGGGAACATTTCTTCGTAAGCAAAGCATCTCTACAATTAGCAAAATAAAGTTTCAGAAAATGGAACATTTCTTGTATCTGGGTCTCCTTGGTGAATAGGTGGATGTGTTCTGTTTTCTTCCTGTTGTTGACTAAGCGCAGGGCCCAGACTGAAGAAGTTTTCTGCTCAGTACACTCAGCAGAGCCGAAGGCCCTGGGTTCCGCAACATCGCTCCAGCAAGGCTGTGCGCTAGTCCAGACTGTGACGGGTAGAGGGCCATGGGCTCTCCTGAGTAACAGAGAGATTCTAGATGCGTTACAGATTTATAGGCACAAAATAGTTTCAGAAGCTTGAGCTGTGTTTGGAAACAGTAACTTCCTCTCTCACTGATCTAGACATTTCTCAGTTTGCAAAGCAGCTAGAAACATCACTTTTTCAAGAATCTAGAACTGTGCAACCAATACGTTTTTTTTTTAAAGATTTATTTAATTTTTATTGGAAAGTTAGATATACAGAGAAGAGGAGAGACAGAGAGGAAGATCTTTCATCTGATGATTCATTTCCCAAGTGAGCGCAATGGCTGGAGCTGAGCCAATCCAAAGCCAGGAGCCTGGAAGCTCCTCCAGGTCTCCCACATAGGTGCAGGATCCCAAGGCTTTGGGCCATCCTCTACTGCTTTCCCAGGCCACATGCAAGGAGCTGGATGGGAAATAGGGTTGCTGGGACACGAACTGGTGCACATATGGGATCCAGGCGAGAGCAAGGCAAGGACTTAATTTGCTAGGCTACTGCACTGGGCCCACAATCAACACTGTAAAAAAATTTATGTTGGGCCCAGCGCGATAGCATAGTGATTAAAATCCTTGCCTTCAACGCACCAGGATCCCATATGGTCGCCAGTTCTAATCCCAGCGGCCCCACTTCCCATCCAGCTCCCTGCCACCCTGTAGCCTGGGAAAGCAGTCGAGGACGGCCCAAAGCTTTGGGAGCCTGCACCCACGTGGAAGACCCAGAAGAGCTCCTGGTTCCTGACTTCAGATCGGCGCAGCATGGGCCACTGCGGTCACTTGGGGAGTTAATCATCGGATGGAAGATCTTCCTCTTTATCTCTCCTCCTCTCTGTATATCTGCCTTTCCAATTAAAAAAGAAATCTTAAAAAAAAAGTTTATGTCTGTGTAAGTATGTGGAATAAACTTGTAATTATTTTTTCTAGATTTTGAAAGTAAAAGAAGTAAATGTGGAACAAAACCTTCACAAAGCATGGGAAGTAAATTATACATCAAAAAAGGAAAAAAAAAAGCTACCAGATATGCATGTTACAGATGATAATGTGCTTACCTGTTCATTTTAAAATTCAACTAAAAGTTATCTAATTTTGAAATTATTTATTTTTATAACTTTACATTTCTGATAGTTCTATTTGTCAATAAAATTCTTTTTCAATGATTTATTTAATTTTTACTTGGAAAGTCAGAGTTACACAGAGAAAAAAAAAAGAGAGAGAAAAAGAGAGAATAAGAGAGAGAGAAAGAAAATTTTCCATTTGCAGTTTCACTTCCCAAATTGTTGTAACATCCAGAGATGGATTGTTCGAGAGCTGGGAACCTGGAGCTTTTTTCAAGTTTCCTACACAGGTGCAGGGACCCAAGGACTTAGAGCATCCTCCACGACTTTCCCAGGTGATGGCAATAGCTTGATTGGAAGTGGAACAGCTGAGACACAAACCACTGTTTATAGGGAATAACCCAAGCTGAGCGATTGAATAAATTGCAATATATTCGTTTTACAATGTGAGAACAAACAGAATGATAATTATACTATCTGATAACTTAAGATGCCTACCAGATATTAGTTCATTGTAGAAATGTATATAGCAAACCTATCAATATGTATGCGAATGTACATATATTGACACATATATGTTTTTTTAAGAGATTGTTTTATTATATTTGAAAGAGTCAGAGGGCGTGACACGAAGAGGCAGAAAGATCTTTCATTTGCTGTTTCACTCCTCCAAATGGCCAGGACCACTGAAGCTCAGCTGGTCTGAAGCTGGGAACTCGGAGCTCCTTCTGGGTCTCCTAAGTGGATACAGGAGCCCCTCGTCTACTGCTTTCCCAGCCCATTTCCAGCGTGCTGGATTGGAACTAGAATCAATGCCCATGTGGATAGCTGTGCTGCAGGTGGGGGATTGGCGAACTATTGCACCACAATGAATCAGAGACATACTTAAAAAAAATGGAAATAATACTTCCATAACACAAAGACTCACAAGAAATCAGATAACCACATTAAAAAAATAAAAAAGAAACACTTAAATCTGGTAAAATATGCTTTAGAACATATTTCTGGGTAGTAGATTAGAGGCGATTTTTTGTGTTTTTTTGCTTTAAAAGCTAAAAATAGAATGATTCGCAGAGGCTGGGGAAATTTCCTGCAGGGAAGGAAGGGTTAATCAGGAAGTAGCTACAAGTTCCTGTTCTTGCACAGCTGGGGGACCACGACTAACAAAAAGTACTGTGTCTTTTTAAATCCTCTATGAAAGGATTTTGAATGTTTTGACCACAAATAAGGGATAAATGAAGAAATAGGCATGTTTCCTTGATTTAATGGTATACAATTTATCCATGTACCAAGCCTTATGTGTATACTTTTTGCTTGACAGCTTAAAACCTTAAAAATAGACACACTTCATTGTCACGTACTTGAAAACATTAGAGCTCAGATTACTAATATAAGATTATATTCTTTCCGTTTTGAAAAACAGACTTTGTGGTGGTCAATTTTAGTGGTCCACTAGAGATAATTAAGTGATCTTGAAAAAACCTAGAAAACTTTTATTTTGGGCATGCCCTTCACTCTTGGCAAAACAAGATAAACCTGTGAGTCTGACAGGACCAGGTGGAAGACCAGCGCTCAGAATGCGTAAGCAGCATCAATTGGCTGCAGGCCTGGAGAGGATAAATACAGGAGGTGAATGGGCTTCTGGCCTCTGGTGCGGGGAGTTAGGACAAGCGGGACCTGCTGTGATCTCGCGGGGCTTGGTCAAACTCCAGGCCTGCTGGCCTTGGCCACCCAGGGCTTACAGCGGAGGTGCCTTGCCGGGCGCAGGCTATTGCTCTCACACTCAGAGTCACACCCCGGCTTCACTGGCTTGGAGACCCCCAGACCTGGTCAGTCCACTGAGCCGCACCACCCAGGAGCCTGCACGAGACTTTTGAGTTACTATTATTGGGTGAGTCACTTCCCCTCATATTCCTTTTCCACATTCCTATTGTTTTGATCTTGTCTCGTATAAAACCTCGACTTATATTTACTATAAGGAAAACCTCAAACAGGAAGGAGTGTATATGTGTGTATTTGTGTGTTGACAGAGTAAAATAGAGACAGAATACTGGACAGCATGAGTTTGAATTTGCCTGACTTTTTGTGTTAGACTACCTTTGTGCTAATTGTGTGTGTGTGTAGATATAAAAGACCATCAAATTGCACACAAGAATAGCTTTTAAACCCTATTTTCAGCTGTTCAAATCATAAAGATATTTGTCATTACTTTCCAAGCAGTTAAAATTTTAGACTTCTGGAGAAGTTTGGCTAGGTTTCATTGAAATAAAAAGGCAAGATGAAATTATTATGAGGTTAATATACAGCATAGAGGAATTAGTCACTTGTTGTTTCAAAGGACAGATTTAGCAAAGCTCCGTATTAGAAAATATGGAATCACATGTGTGGCACATGGAGGATAAGTTAGAGTAAATGATGAAATTCTGGGCTGGCCTTTTAGCTCGACTGGTGACTCCTCCCCCTGTAAGTGTGTTGTGGCCACCTGGGGAGGGAATCAATGGATGGAATAGCTTTCTCTATTTCTCCTCCTCTCTGTAAATCTGCCTATCTAATAAAAATCAATAAATCTTGAAAATAAGCAGCAGATCAGGAGTAGTAACCAACCAGGAGATTATAGACCAAACAACTATTAACGGTTGTGTTACCAAGCCAGAATGAACAGAAAGAAAAAATGTGATAAATTGACTAAGTCAAAGCCAGGTATGATCCACATCTTGAATTAGCACAAGTAAATATATGTTGCACAAAAGCTTAGGAACAGGTTCATCCAGAAGCAGAATAGGAGGCACCAGGAAAGGGCTGAGTAGTTGTTGTTCTGATCTTTCCCTTGTACAATCCTTCCCTGTTACCCCATCTTCTTTAGCTCCCTTCCATTCTTCCCTTTCCTTCACCCCTTCTCTTCATTGTATTGGTCACAGGTTATTATTAGTATTTTCTTAATATATCTTGAGTACCCATTTACAGTGCTGTACTCACAATGTAAGGTATGAATCTAATGCCGAATACGTAGCTTACACTGTAGGCTTCTTAATAGAAACCCTGTTCCTGAACTTTAAACTGAAATGAATGTTGTTGTCAAAATAACTGAATATGTAGACCTGATGATGCTATATGGCAGAATTCACTGAGAAGGGAGAGGGAGGAAAGACGAGACGGGAGGAAGCCCGATCCCTGAAAACTGTAGTGGAATACAAAAATTAAAAAAAAATTATAACGCTGTTGAGAAAATGGAATCACGGCCGCTTAGTGCTTAGTGCTTAGTGATAAAACGTGAGGAATTGGTGGTGAATACAAAAGGATAGGATTTTGCTCACAACTTACCTGAATCATTGCTAGAATCATTACAAGAAACAGGGAAAATTTTATAGAATTACACAAAACATGCTGGACTTCTGTTGTTGTGGTATAGAGCATGATATCAAAGCTACATTGAGATGGAATATAAACTTAGCTTTAAAATATTTTATTTCAAGTTGAACTTCATGACAGCTGAATAAGGGATATGATATTGCCTTTTAATGAGCTAATTTCTTCCCAATTTTAAGATTGACCAAAGGTCAGCCCTTTTGGATTGCACAGGATACACTTGTAAGTAACCCTTGTAAGTCATCCTTACAGAGCCACTATAACCCAACTGTAGTTATTAAATCAAAAGCGCCTTCTGAAATATGAAAGGGATAGCAAATGTGCACAGAAACAATATGTTGAGCACTTTATGAAATGTAAAATTAACCTTGCTGGTTTCTCAGCAGAACAAGCAGTATAAAATAAAAATGCTTTATGTTAAAAGATACCACTTTGTAGAACACTTCCATTTTCTGATGAGATATGGGTGCCATGTGTTTGTTTCATGGTATCTGTTGTTCTGTGCTAGGCTTGTGTTTCAGAAAGATATTAACTATGAACAGCATGGGATTAATGGATCAGGATAAAGAGAGGTTTCGAGAATACTGCAATATTTCTGAATATTCAGTTCGGACAAGTTGCAGTATGGTGAGTGTCACAGCTGAAAGCAGTACAGAAGCTGGGGTCATGAACGTGATGTTTGTGTGTACTCAGATTGTGGGACCACAAATTCAAACTTCCAAAAAACAGAATTGCTTCCAGTAAGATTGCAGGTAAACACATATACAGTGGTGATTTCAGTTATTATATTTTGAATTGGAAATTATTTGTAATTAAGTAACAATAACATAATATCTCCATTCCAGAAACTATGCCTATTTGCATATACTTTAATAACCAAATGCGTTCAAATAATCCATTTTAATGTTTTGAATGATAGAGTGATAGAAATGGAGAAAGGTATTGCCAATCTGCTAAATTCCTACAACAGCCAGGGCTAGATGAAGCTAAAACCAGGAACCTGATACTCTACCTTGGCCTCCAACAAGGTTTCTGGAGGCCCAGTTAGTCGGGCTGCTGTCTGTTGCTTCCTCAGGTGGATTAGCTTGGAAGTGGAACAGCCAGGACTCTAATCAGTGCTCTAGTTTGTGATGCCAGTGCTGCATCTGGGCAGCCTAACCCTGTGCACCACTGAATTATTTACACTGTGTTAGGAATCTAAGACGTGTTAATTGCTTCTTGACCTGGTAGTTCAAGATCTGGAAATTTCAACCATCCCAATTATCCACATATAGAATTATGTTCTAAGATGCTCTCCTTGGCACTATTTATTTACATAGTATAGGCTCAAATTAACACCTCAAAATAGTTTGCTTAGTTAAGTTACATAATAGGATATTAGGTACTCATGTCTGAAGAATGCCTGATGAAATGGGAAAATTTTCTATGCAATGGTAAATGAGAAATAAAATGTTATGCCAAACAGTATGTAAAGAACTTCACAATCATAAGTGCAGCTATTTTTATTTTTGTTCACTGTGATTTTACTTAGATGAAAATACAAATTTGGACTTTAAAAATGCATCTTTCTACTTTGTAAATTGTCTACACTAAATGTATAAAAATAATATTGTTAGAGACATCAGCTTAGAAAGTGTTCTAGAGCCATTAGTTCTGTTCTCCCTCATTGACTGCTTTCACTTGGCTCCTTGCCAGGAAACATTGCATGATTACCTGCTCATCTCAAAATTTCATTTTGCTAGTTTTTGAATCTCAAGACTGGGGCAGTTTTCCCCTAGACTTTGGAGCATTTTGTTTTCTCCTCCTCAGAAGCCGTCCTAAATCTTTAGCAACTGATTGATCGTGGTGCTTCCCATTGGTGAACGCTCCTTAGTGGAGAAGGTAAATCATTGCATGCTAACATCAGGTTATCACTGTCGGCTGGCCTGGCTTCATGCTGAAGGCACTCCGGTCAGATCCCCTGACCTATGCTGAGAGTGCCAAGAGGTACTTGAAAGTTTGGAATATCAACATGGGGAACATATAGCAGTCTTCAGCTTCCAGAATCTTGGCTATACTTCTCCACTCATCTGCCTACCTAAAGTCTCTACTGGCAAGCCAGCAAACAGGAATGTTTTCAAGAAACCAGGACCCCTAAGTTAACCAAGGGTATTGAATTTTGTGATTAAAAGTGAGTCACTCTCAGAGAGCCTAGACTATTACAGGAACCCAAGAAATATTGGATGAAGAAAAAACTAGGAAAGGTAAAGGCAGATTTTATTATAAATCTACCTATTTGAAAGGCAGAGAAACAGATGGAGAAAGACCTTCTACCTGCTGGTTCCTTCTGTGAATGGCCTTCACAGCCAGGTCTGGCCAGGCAGGAGCCATCCGGCTGGGACTTCATCTTGGTCTCCAATCTGAGTGATGAGGCTGAGAAACTTGAGCCACCTTTGCCTGCTTTTCCAGATACTTCAGAAGGAAGCTGGTTTGGGAGCAAAGTGGCTGGAATTTCTTTTGTTTATTTATTTATTTATTTATTTATTTATTTATTTTAGATAATCTTACTTAGTTGATTGGGGTACAAAGGGCCAAGGGCTACAGGAAAGTGGGTTATACCATTGTTTCCACACTAATATCAATTTTTCCCCTGTGTCTGGGGTCAGGGGAGAAATAAAGGGAGAAGCCACACCCAGCCTCCCACCCATCCCAGGTCCCTGATGTGAGGCAAGCTCCGAGGGTCCAGCTCAAGCAGTTTTGATAGTTCAACAGTTCTGAATTGCTGCCAATCTAGCCATTCCAATCGCGATGAAACCTATTCAGAAACCACTGGCTGACATAGTTTCTTCATGCTTAGATTCTGAGATCAGCAGTTCAATTGGAGGTGTCTCCAAAGAAACTTCATCTGAGATGATCCCAGACCTGATTCTTGTGTGAGTTTGCCAATACAGGGTCTGGCACCGTGCGTTGCCCTAATCAGTTTATGCACATGCTGGTTGTTGCATTTGCTGGGTCAGTTCTGTTTCCAGCCCTGTCTTCCACGTAAACAATGGGTGTTGCAGTCCAGCTTGATCCTACCCACTTCATACTCGGTCCTCACCCAAACCAGTGGGAGCTACAGCCTAGTTGGGGCGACTCCTCATAACCCCCTGCCCCCAACCCTGGTTCCCATGCATGCCAGTATGTACTGCAGTTCAGTCTGTCCCACTTCCCATTTAGCTCTCATACATGTCAATGGGCATTGAAGCCTAGTTCAACCCAACCAACCTACTATCCGGCCCACACATATACTGGCAGGTGCCTTTCTGTCTAGCCACCTCTGCCCCTGTCCTGGTTTTCTTGCTCTTCAGTGGGAGTGGTTACCCACAAGGGAGGTGCCCACTATCACCCTACTAGGCCTCTCCAACTTCCAGATTATGCACTCTTCAGGTGGTTCTGGGATTTTACTTAACAGAATTAGCCCCCAGTGCCAGCCTCTGCCATCTGAATCTGCGGCAAAGTCCAACCAACCCTCACCCACACTAGTTTTTGCTTGTACCAGTCGGAACAATCAGCCCAACCTGGCCCTTCCCCAATCTAGCTCACATGAGACCCATCTAGCTCTGCCTGGTCTGGTCTGACCCCATCTCAACTCATGTTTTCCAGTGGGAGTGGTTGTCCAGCAGGGGTGCCCACATTCCCCTACTGGCTTTGCCTCCCCTCCACTCCCCCGTTCTCACGTGTGATGTTTGTGTGCTGCAACCACATCTGGTATGGCTCACCTCACCTTGTCATTCCTTAATGTGCACTGGTATGTGTTGTGACCAAAACTGGCCTAACCCACACTCTTTGCTGCTCATATTAGCCAGTGGTTGATGTGAACAGGTTCAGTCTGGTCTGTCCCACACCTATGCCGTATATATGATGGTGGGTATCTTCCTCTGGCCTGGTCTGGGTTGCTCCATATCGTGGTTCTTGCGCTCACCTGTAGGGGCTGTATTTCAACAGAGGAGTTTCCCAAGCGCCTTCAGAACCTTTCCCTGTGCCAGATCTTGCATGTACTGGTGGTTCCATGGGCCAGCCCTCATTGCTGGCCTTCAATCCATTCCAGTTCTTGATGTTAGCTGTTTCACCCCAGCACAGGCTTGTCCATACCTAGACACTGCTCACACCATGGCTCAGTAGGTCAGAGACCCAGTGGCTGGAATTTCAGAGAGCACTCTGATATAGAATCCTGGCATCACAGGCAGTGACTTAACCCATTGTGCCACAATGGCAACCCCATAAAAATTTCAAAATCAAATGAATAAATATTATTTTTCATAAAATAGTGAGAAAGACACATGAAAGAATTGATGAAAGTATCCTGAGGTATGGAAATAAGGGTTGTATTTGGGGATAAATATTTTTAGTTAGAAAGAGAATGCATGCAAACAGTCTAGGATGATATAAATGCAGAGATTATTAGTCATCAACAAAGGAAGTTATACATTGTTTTTCCTAAATGCGTAAGGACAAAATATTCAAATGACCTAGATTTTCTTTGACTATAGCAGGTTGAATAGTAGTCAGTTAAAATACTACAGATAACAAAGATACAGAGAGAGAGAGAGAGAAACAGATACTCAATGTGCTAGTCCACTTCTCCATATGGCTGCAGTAACCAGGGCTGGACCAGGATGAAGCCAGGAGTCATGAATATCTTCCAGGTCTCCTACATTCATTGCCTTTCCGGGTACATTAGGGAGATAGCTCAGCAGCAGAGCAGTCATGACTAAACCAGTACTCAAGTGTCAGATGTTGCCCGGGCAGGTAACCTGCTGCACGACAGTGACAGAGCCCTAAATTGAGAATGATGACATGAAGATTTTAGTTTCACTTACCTGCCTGGCCCATGAACACCATCACAAGTGTTCTTCTATGTTAGAGACAGAGTCAACAAGACACTCTGTGGAGGAGACAAACCAAGGAGGAAGAGGAAATGTGAGCATGCAGTTAAAGCTCAGAGCGATGTACCTACACAAGGAATGCTTGGTGTCACCAGGAGGAAGCCTAGGAGGAGGTAAGGCAGGCATGGCCCTGACGGCTTTGCACCGGGTGTGCCTTGATTCTGGATTTGTGGCCTTCAGAAGTGTTAGAGAAATTCCTGTTGTTGCAAGACAATTAAGATTGCAGTTATTTATTGCAGAAGCCTGAGCAAACCAACAATTATTAACTCTGACACTGGAAAGGGACCTCGTTCCTGTTGATTGAAAGAAAGTGATTCGAATTGGAGCGTTTGTAAGGAGGGGAAATGTAAAGTCAGTTCTGAAGGGATGGCACAGTGTTGCAACAGGTTAAGCTACTCCTCCAGCATCACACCGGTGATAGTGATGGATGTTATTTAAGGGCGCAATGGAAATAATAGCGTTTTCTGTTGTCAGAGCACTACAGCGAGGGGCTGTATAGACAGGACGAGTTCTGCTTCCTGAGTAGGCGACCTTTCAGTTAACACATCAGAACTAGCCACCTACATGAGATTCAGTTGTTGTGGTGACAACCGGATGGGAACTACAGCCAGCTATTCTGTGGTGTCCTCCTCTAAATGTTTTGAGTTTTTATGAAGGAAAAAAAAATCACAGCTCTGGGTCAATGGGGTTTTTATAATTGTTTATCCACGTGGAAGCCACCAGAAAGAAAATTGCTGGACTAATTTTTCTCGATCTAAACCAGCAGTACTTTTTAAAGGAATGACTTCAATTACTGCTTTGAAAACCCAAAACACCAAGTGACAAGAAAACTTTGCTACACACAAACTCAAACTAGACCACCCACAAAAAAAAAAAAAAATCTCAAAACTACCACGTGAATGCTAGCTTCAGTAAATTCACATTTGATAGAAAAAAAAAGAGGAGACCTTTGTGTGTGACACAAAGGCTACATTGTCACCTAGCTATCAGGCCTTCGCTGCTGCAATGCCCCGAGATGTGGGCCAGATGAAGGTGTGTCAGGGAATCCAGCTGTAGCCGCTGTCTCAGGGTCCCTCCCTCAGGTAGCTGAAATCCCAAACGCTTATCACAAAGGCAGGAGAAATGTGATAACAACTTGGCAGTGGTGAGCAGAGTTATTCTTGCTAGAACAAGAAAGTGATATTCAGAGATTGACAGACTCTTAAAAGGATCAAAAGGGACACGCAGGGGCTTTTCTGTTTTCAGAGGTTCCCGTCTCGCTGAGTTTGGTCAGATAGTGCAAGGGGCCCGGTCAAATCATTTGTTAGAGTATGTAAAATAAAGTGGAGAAAGAAAGGGAAAGCTTGAAAAAAGAATGAGGTGTTTATTTACGAAAAGGACTAATGAAATCTATCCCCTCCGAGTGTAAAAGAAAGGGCACTGCCAGGCATTGAAAATGAATGCACAGTTTTAAAGGACCCTTAAAAGCCAGTTGCCATGGGATGCACCAGCAGTAAAGCAACTCTGTCAGTTATCACAACATAAGGAGTTTGAAAAGCTGATATTGATGTTTTTCCTCCCCAAACCAATGCATGGTCATTATTAAAATGATAAGAAAAAGTATAGGCTATAGCGTGGAGTCCTGTAGATGTGGACTCCTTGGAGCCAGTCACAGCTAACAGCTTGGTACACAAAATCACAGGAGCAAGGCTTGGTCAATTTGGACGTCTTAGTTGAGCCAATGCTTTTATTTTACAATTGAGGAAAAAGGGGCACAAATAAAGCCAAGCGGTAGAGGTTTGTGTAACCAACTGTGAAAGGTTTGTGTAACAAACTGTGGTTTGTTCTATCGCCCACCTAAAGACAGACAGGTCTGCATGTCCACTTGTCACTTGAGTTACTAGGGAAAGACATCCTGGCTGCAATGCACCTTGTCCTAGGGTTACTTAAAAAATCTTTCTAAAATGAACAAATGAAGAGGTGTTTTGTGATGAATTTATCTGCCTGCGTAAATTGAAGCAGATGCCGTTCTTAGCTTCGAATTTGAAGTACAAAGACACTACTAAGAGTATTTATTCATGTTCAGAACTTCTTGGTTGAATATGGAAGTATTTGGTTGTTTTAAAAATTCTTGGAAAGATGTCAGTAAAGAATGTTTATGTTGATGCAGTATTTTATATTTCCATAATATCTTTGTGTACTTTTAAAAGATCCCTCGTGTACCTGGCTTCAATTTTTTTTTTTTCAGTGTGCAAAGCAAGATTTTTTTAAGAGTGAGAGAAAGCAAGATCTCCTGCACAGTTACAGGAGGGGCTCCAAGGAAGGAAAGACGCTGGATTTCAAATTTTTTGACCTAAAGTAAATTGTGGAAAAATGTTCATGCTTATATAGAAAAAAAATGTATATATTTAGCTCTTTATTTTTTAGGAAATCTAGTTTCTGAAGCTTGGGCCAGTTTTATGTGCAGTATCCTTCAGTGTTGCTTATCTTATAACCATTAGGAGCCAGAACTTCGGAATTTTCTCTTAGATATCCAGAACATGGCCGGATGTTGACGTGTTTTCCTCAGGAATAACCCCAAGGAAGTCTTTGCTTTTGTGTCATAGAACAACCCCATTTTCTATCCCAGAGGAGAGTAGAATCAGTTCACATAGTGGAAGCTTTCTTTTCTTTAAGATTTATTTATTTGCAAAGTCAGATATAGAGACGAGACAGGAAGATTTTCAAATGATTTACTCCGAGAAATTGCAACAGCTGGAGCTACGCCAATTGAAGCCAGGATACAGGAGCTCTTCCAGCTTTCCCATATGGGTGCAGGATCCCAAGGCTATAGGCTGTCCTTGATTGCTTTCCCAGGCCACAAGCAGGGAGCTGGATGGGAAGCAGCACCATGGGGATTAGAACCGGCACCCATATGGGATCCTGGTGCGTTCAAGATGAGGACTTTAGCCACTAGGCCACCACGCCGGGCCTAGAAGCTTTCTCGATACCATTTTCTGTTAAACACATCTTTCTTCCTTGCTTGCTTGCTTTCTTATGTTTTTGGACTGTCTTGTTCAAATTATAGTTAATAAACTCAGCATAGAAATGGACAATACAGCTTCCTCCCTGCTGCCCTCTTACCATACAGTTATCAAAATATTCTGATGCATGAACATGAATGATGCTTCAAGAACATGTATGTGAATAACGTATGTACCTACACATGCACATATACATTTAGGATTTGTGAAATTTGGAATAGCAAAGGAGCTTGGATTTTGAGTCACAAATTTGAGACTGAATTGACACTTTGCTTTTGTGTGATCTTGGCCAAGTCACTTGGTTTCTGAACCTTAGTTTCATTTCTAAAACAAGAGTGAAATCACTATGTTAACATGCTATCACAAGTGCTAAATGAGATGATGGAAGAAAAGATGCAATGCATGATATATGCAGATATAAACAAATGTCAGCCGTTATCACTGTTACATATTTTCAAAAGACTGACCAATAATTTCTGAGAATATTCAACATTGACTCTGTCCACTCTCCAAGAAACTTTCAAAAATGTTTGTTATTTTTTATGTACTTGAAAGGTAGAGTGACAGGGAGAGAAAAAATGAAGGAGAGAGAGAGGGAGAGAGAGAGAGACAGAAAGACAGATTAGTGATAGATCTTCAGTCAGCTGGTTGACTCCCTAAATGATTAGAACATCCCGAGCTGGACCAAGCTGTAGCCAGGAGCCAGGAACTCTTTCTGCTTCTCCCATGTGGGTAGCAGGTGCCTGAGCATGTGAGGCATTCTCATTTGTCAGCAGATACTTGGATGTGAAGCAGAGGAGCTGGAACTTGCATCATATTTTCGGTTTTGGATTTGGACATTTCAAACAGTGGTCTAACTACCTGTGCCACAACTCTAATGCCTTAGAACTTAGTCTTTTTTTTTTTCTCTCCAATTTCTTTCTAAAGAAAATGCCATTTCTTCAAGATAATTGTAGACCACTGCCTGGTCCAGTTTGTCAGACTTGTCTTTTCCTCTCCTGTTCCATCCCTGCTGTTTCCACTTTCTGGCTCTTCTTGCCTATGCACTGTTTGAGGTTGTGTTTGTGTTCCGCCGCCCTTTCGGCATTCTGTCTTGTACACAGCAATTGTAGGGTCAACTTCTCCCACGATGTGTTGTCACAGGTTATATTTTTATCAACTGACCAAAATTCTTGGCTGAACACAGATTAGGTTGTCATGCCTTTGGAGTGCCTGGAGTTGAGAACTTTTTACTGGACACTTCCTCGTGTCACTTGATGTGAAACTTATCTAGAAGCTGAATATGATGTAACAGATTTAGGTGTCACTTTATGTGGTAGACAGTAGTGCCGCGTGATAGAACAGTGTTTGACTCTGTGCCAACAGACACATTGGGTTCACTCTAGCTGTCTACTTCTTGCCATATCAGCATGTCATTTGCTAGCATGCTAAAAATGTAGCAACAGGAGAGGATTATTTTTAGTTGGAGAAGCCTAATTTACTTCTTAGAGGCGACATAGATTTTAAATGACTGACTTCTTTAATTTAGTCTTTCTTAACCCATGAAAGGGATACATATTCAATGATTTGAATGTTGAGTTCTCTGTAATCATGACATATTTAAATGCTCTTACAGGAACATTAATTAACCATAACATTTCTTTGTGTCATTTATGAAATGGGAGTTATATTTTTAAATATAAAACCACAAGAGAGTTTTCATTTTGAACTTTTAATACTTACAAATGGCCATTTTTACTTAGATGAATTTTTTTATTGTTACATGCAGAAAGATCTTACAGGACATTATTAAACTTATGAATAATTTTGAAGTACAAATGTAAACTTTAGTTGTGGTCATGAAATATCTTTTTTCCAAAAAAATTTAATTTTACTAGAAAGGTAGATTTTCACAGAGAAGGAGAGGCAGAAAGAGCTCCGTTGCTGGTTCACTCCCCAGATGGCTGCAACCAAAGCTGGGCTGGTTCAAGGCTGGGAACTAGGAGCCTCTCCTGAGTTTCCCATGTAGGTGCAGCATCCTAAGGACTTACGCCATCCTCTGCTGCCTTTCAAATCCATAAACAGGAAGCTGGATCAAATATGTTACAACTGGGGCCCGGCACACTAGCCTGGAGCCCGAACTCCTTACTTTGCACATACTGGGATTCCATATGGGCACCGGTTCTAAACTCAGCAGCCCTGTTTTCGATGCACTCCCTGCTTGTGGCCTGGGAAAGCAGTCGAGGACTGTCCAAAGCCTTGGGACCCTGCACCCACATCGGAGACCTAGAAAAGACCTGGATCCTGGTTTCAGATTGGCTCAGCTTCAGCCGTTGCTGCCAACTGGGCAGTAAATTATCAGATGGAAGATCTTCCCCACTGTCTCTCCTACTCTCTGTATATCTGCCTTTCCAACTAAAATAAATAAAATATTTTTTTAAAATAAAAATAAGTAGAAGTGGAACAACCGGGACACAAACTGGCACCCATATGGGATACTAGTACTTCACGCTGGAGGAGCAGCCTGTCGGCCCATGGTGCTGGGTACGAAATATTTCTTGACAGAAGAAACAAAAGTTTTCCTTTTTACCACTAAATTGGCATTTTATGTTGTTTGATGTATATCACCATATTTCAAATCTCTAGAATGATGAATAGCTTATAAAATCTTTCAATTCTCTTATTGATTTACAATATGGTAAGCTACATATGCAGTGATACAAGCTCATCAGTAAGTTTTCTGAGATTAATTGTAGTGTCTGGGTGAACTTTGCCTATGGAGCATGGTCCTTCTTTGAAGGGTGTTCATTTGATACCAGTTCTGGGTTTATACTAATGTAGTAGCTCATGTTTCCTCTATTCCCCACTAAAAATTATTAACCAGAGAAAAAGTATCAAGTTAAATAATTTCCTATTGTTAATGACAATAGCCATTCTATTTCCTGCACATATATAACACTTGATAGACCATTGCGTAGCAAAATATCTTGATCTTAGATTTTACCAGGACTCATACTGATGTATGTCTGGTTCTTATTTTTAAATTTTCTAAAGAGTGATTTACAAATGGCTTTTTGGCTCCTTCACCATTGTGGTATTTTTCTTAGTCCATTTTGATGAAAGTGTCAGAAGCCACATTGTGTATTTACATAGAGTAGGCCTTGCTATAATAATTACTGTTGGTAGGACTGGGGACTGGAGATCAGGGAGACCTATCTGTTGGTTTCAGTGGCATGTAGACCCAGAAAAAGTTCTTCTAGAAGTTCCCGGGAAGCTCAAGAATCTGAGAAATGGCTAGTGCAGTTCTTGCTTCCTGCAATACGTCAAGTGGCTCATTTGGAAGCTCTCATCCACATTGTGAATGATTCCGAATCTGTGAACAGCTTCTTTGTCGCTGCTGGAGAAGAATGACTTTTGCCTTTGTTCGTTTCCACACCTTACTACTTGCCTATCGTTTACAGACTAATCTGCCATCATCAAGTAAAGGCAGTGCTGGAAATTGGAGTTTCAATTTCTTCCCCTTTGAAGGAGACCGAAGGCTGAAACAGAGCCTGTCAAAATGTCAAGTTGAACACAGATCAGGCATAGTCTACAGTTTGTCAACTCAGCATCAATATTCAGTTTTCTCTCCACATTTTAACTTCAAAAACAGTCATAACCCAACTTCAGGCTTTTTCATGACATAAATATGCCACATGTGGTGACATGATCATAAATTTATATAGTTTTCCCACTCAGGATAGACACATTTCTATGAAGCACACTATCCTTGAGTGGTGTCCATTCTTCATATCCTTTGCTACCCTGTAATTTGTAGAGTGAACAGTATATTTAATCTTTTTATAAAGATTTATTTTGTTATTATCTGAAAGGCAGAGTTACGGAGAGAAGGTGACACAGAAAGATCTTCCATGTGCTGATTCACTCCCCCCATGGTTGCAATAACCAGGGCTGGTTCAGGTGGAAGCCAAGAGGCAGGAGCTTCTTTCAGGTCTCCATGTGGGCAAAGCGGCCTGAGGACTTGGGCCAACCTCCCCTGCTTTCCCAGCAGATAGAGCTAAAGTTAAACAGTAGGCTACAGGTTCCAACTGAAAGCATCTTTAATTTGGGTTACTAAAAGTAAAATGTAATTCTAAGTAACTGGTAGCGTTAAACTGATAACTTTAAAGAGTTTTTGAAACTTTAAACTTGTTTTTCAAAGGCTGTTACAAAAGCTATTTTGTTTTATAATGTATGTTAATTGATATACATGAACAAGTTTACTTGACAAGCTATGTAACCTATTCTAATTGACTTATAGATGAAAATGTTCATAGATGAGAATTGCTAAGCTAAATTTCTTAATTTTTATTTAAATAATTCCTTGAGATTAGGGCCACAGAGAAATCCTCCAACTTCTTAAAATGCTCGAGGAATGAATTTGAATATATTCCATTAGATCCTATGTAGAAAAGAATAGGTGATACTTAAATGCTACATTCTTAACTACCCTGGGCATTAGGGCAGAGGCTTAACCTCTTATGCAATATGTCCAGTCCTTACATTGAACCTTTATAAATACACAATTCCCATTACAAGAGAGGGAAGCTAGTAAGAACATAAAACAAAAAGCCCACTCTGGTAAATAAACACAAGCGTGTATTGTTGTAAACCAGAAAAGGCGGCAGGTTGTTTCTCATGCCTCCTTTCTGCAACTGAGTGACATCTTGGAATTTATGATTTCCTCCTTTTGCTACTCTGTTTCTTCTTGGGAAGCACCTTATCAGGTCGTGTTTCTTGATTTGATGGGGTGATGCTGTTAGGGAAAATGATGTAAAGGGAAACTACGCCAGTATTTGTCTGACATGAAAGAAAAATTTCACTTCAGACAAGCTATGAGCGAAACAAGATTTATTAAAGGCAGAAACTTCCTGTTGCACCTGTCAGGAGTGGCAACTCCAAAGGATCTGAAAGTCTGGTAGGAATGAAGCTTTTTTAAGCACAATATTTAGAGATAAAGTAACACAGCAGGTAACAATGAATCAGAAGGTGAGGACAAAAAACTTTAAAGGGCTAGAATCATAATCCTATCTAACTTGTTAAAAAAACAAACAACCTCCAGAAGAGTGTGATTGCTAACTTGTTTCCATTCTCACGATAAGCTAAAAACTCAGACTGGTGGGATCACTGCCTCCTTGCTATTCTCATGATAAGAGTTGAAACTCAGGGGTGGAACTGGTGTGCTGTTTCTAAAGGCAGTTTCTGTGTAGAAACAAGCATCTTGTACACTTTTAAAGAGACGCCTCCCACTTTTCTCATTTGAACAGGGATCTGACTCTACCTATTAGCACCTCCAAATCCTTACAATGCAGAATTCCATTTTGCAAAGCCATGGTTACCAGCAGCAGACCTTGTCTTTACTTGGTTGCTTTATTCTGTTATTGACCTTTTATGCTGAACTAGAGACAGATTAGAAAATCCTGTGAATTCACTTAGCCTTTATAAGAGACAACAACCACCTTTTTCTTTGGTGATCAGTATGATTCCGTCCGGTTGTACAACAAATCCTTTGCCTGTTGGCTTTGTGGGATGAAGAGTTCAAAGTGACAGGGTATTGTTTAAAATCCAAATTCAGTTGAATAGTTGTTAGGTCCACTCGCAGAAGGATTTATTCTTCAGGAAATCAGTTCTGTAGACTTGCAGTGCCATAAGGTGGGAAACAGGAAGCCCAGTTTTGGTGACTGGGTCCTGAAAAACAACACCGAGAAGGGAACCATTCCCATTTCTACCCTGGGGGGTCCTAGGACTTGTAGCTAGGGGGAAAGGTAACAAGTATGTTAGAGGTTGCTGTGGTAGAACATACACAAAACCTCGAAAGATACAGTATTGTCAGACAAGGTGTTTTCATTTAGTGAGAACACTTGGTGTTCTGTTATCTTAGGCAAGCCAACTGGAGATGATCCGCTGCAAAATAAGTACAGTGATTCCATGGGTATAAAACTTTTTTCCTCATTCTTTTCTATAGTAAAAGTAGTTTTTGGCCAGGAGTAGTTTTGAGAATATTATAATAGAGAATCAGGCACTGTGTCAATCTATGGATAATTATAAATACAGAGCAGACAGGCAACTCCCTTTTGTATCTAGTGTTGTTTATTCCAGTGAGAAATGTTGCTCCTTCTTTCATGATAGACGTAGACCCAGGCCCGGTGCAGTGGCGCAGTGGTTAAGGTCCTTGCCTTGAACGCCCAGGATGCCATATGGGCGTCGGTTCTATCCGGGCAGCCCCGCTTCCCTTCCAGCTCCCTGCCTGTGGCCCGGGAAAGCAGCCGAGGACGGCCCAAAGCTTTGGGACCCTGCACCCGCGTGGGAGACCTGGAAGAGGCTCCTGGCTTCAGATTGGCATAGCATCGGCCGTTGCGGCTCACTTGGGGAGTGAATCATTGGATGGAAGATCTTCCTCTCTGTCTCTCCTCTCTGTATATCCGCCTTTCCAATAAAAAAAATAATAAAAATAAATCTTAAAAAAAAAAAAGTAGTCCCATGGCAGGTCCTCAGGAATGGTGTCACAGAAGGGAATAAGCATTGGTTATGATATGAGAGGTATTGAACAATATTAAAAGCAAGGTAGACTACACCAGTTGAAGGAAAGACAATTTTTTCTGTTGCAGCATATGAATAGTGTCTATGCATAAGATCTTGACTATTCTTGTTGCTTTGCTTATTAAGTTTGCCTGGTTGAAGTTGTACGGCTAATAGCCGCAAACGTGCTATAATTTACATATTACTCCTAGAAAATGCTCTAGAGTTCATGCTTGTTTATGAACAACTATGTGGAGCAAAAATAATTTTAAGATCTTATTCGTTCCTAGTAGTTCCCACTTCTTATCCTGACCTTTTCTTATTATGTCTTTGCAAAATCCTGAGAAACAGAAAAACCAGTATCCATTGCTCATTGTGTAGCTATGTCATCTCTGAGGAAAACGAAAAAATTCAGTGCAATTCTGCCATAGGGCAACTTCCTTCCTCCTTATCCTTAAGGGCCGTTGCGTGGTGGGACGGAAATGCTGTAACATACTGTGAGCTGGTTACATGGACACATCTGGAAATCAGGGTTGATTGGTTTTACCTTAGCCACTTGATTGTGAACATCTCAGGTCCAATTCTGTTTGTGATAGAGCTGTCAATGCGAACTTTGGTGTCAAAGATGAAAATCTAGCGTCACTTAAAGTTCTAGTGTTGGTCTGTTTTCTGCTTTGGTTGAAAAGAGGAATATACTCAATTATTTCCTCTTACACAGCTCAGGAGTGCTTTAAAAATTGAGCTCAGTTTCACATATGCCAGTTACAGTTGAAGATGGAGTGCCACTGTGTTCATTTAAAAAAAATATATCAAATTTATTGACTTGATTTATACACAAGAATGTATTTATTTTGCATGTATGATTTAGTGAATTTGACAAATACACAGACCATTTATGACCTTCACAAAAAGACTGCATAGATATTTCTTTGATTCAAAAAGTGCTTTTTGTCACGGTGCAGTTTATTTTTGTACTTATCATCCCCTGTCCCAAACACTGATCTGTCCATCCCAATAGATTCTAGAATTTCATAAAGGGAGGATGTTGGCTCCTGATTTTTATGTGCAGGTTGAAGCAAGCACATTTTGACCCTGTTATCTTTCCCTGTATTTTATTTAGTGCTTTTTCATATCCCCCAATTGTGGATGTGAATGCTTCCTGAACTCATGGAAACACTGGTGGGAACTCTGTGGATATGCTTGTTTACCCATTTTAGATGCTCCATTATCTCTGGGTCAATTCTGATTGGTTGTCTTTCTCCCAATTATAAATTTTATTTTCTGCTCTGTTCACATTTGTGTAGGAAACAGTGAAATATCCCTTCTTGGGTGCTAGATCTGTTTGTATTATTGCAAAAGCTTTGGGCTTTGTTTTGGAGTTAGTTAAGTTACTTGGAAATAGACTGGTTCTTTCAGATCTTGAATTTAATCCTTGGGAGGTAGGAGCAGAGCGGCTAATTTGTCGTGCTACTCAGGAAAAATCATTTTGTAATTCTCTGAATGCTCTGTTTCCCATTGTGATTTGTGAGCAGAGAAATTGTCTGTGGCTTTGTGAGAACTTTACCAACCTCCCTGTCTAATCCTTCTGTCTGCCTTTGTTTTTGTTTCTATCCTCAGTCTTAGGAAATGCTCTCATCAACACTCCTCCAAGGGCTCCAGGGAGGGATATTGGTGAAGGTTTTTGATTCTCAGTCTCTGTACAGTTCCTTCCTCTCCAGTCCTGACCAACACAATGCAGCCTTCTCCAGAGATCTGGACAGGATTAACGTTCTTTCGCTCAGAAATAATGTTCACTGCCGGGGAGATGGAGTGTTATGTTGGTCTAATTTAGGGCATCATTGCCTCATCATTGCAACTCTTACACAGACTTGCCCTGAGCCTGGGGCTCTCAGAGTCCCTCTCTGTTATATGCCTTGGTGCCTTTGCTTGACAGTCTTGCTGAATTTAGTGAGTTTCCTGTCTGCCTAAGACCATTGCAATTATTTTGCAAACTAGTCATGAGATTTGAGGATTGTAGACCTGTTTACTTACAAATTCTAACAGTGACTGAGTCATTCACATGATTGAGTTATTCAGTAATTATAATTTGACTATTACTAGTTTTGCTTTCAAAGATACATTCTCTATAAGTGATAGCTACAATTATTTTGAATTAAGTATCTTGGAACATATATGTATTTTTACAAAAATTACTGGGGTCTTTTATTTCTGTGAGTTCCTCTATAAGGATAAGTGATTAGAAGATTATTGCAGTAGTAAAATCCTTCAACAGTTACAAGTCCATCATTCTGTTACTTAAGTATATCCTGACATTGTAGGTATCGATGATGGTAGAAGTCCAACATCCTATTGTCAAGACATATTTGTTTCTTTGGGATTCAGTCATTTATTCAAATTCACATATCAAATGAAAATTTATACAGTTTTTTTGACTCCAGAATCTATAGTCTTAACCACTGTGCTACACAACTTCCTCTTTTTCAATCACTGATTGAATGATCGCATATATGCAGCACTCACGAAGCATATAGCAATGCTGATAGACAACTCATTTCATTGTTATTAACTGAATTTTCCATTAGAATCCCATCGGTGACTACCTGAAGAGCAGCCTTCCTGTTCAATACCAACATCCAGCAGAGGACAGTTACTCTATCAATGACGCAAGTTAAAATAACTGGCAAATTGCAGTTGGGCTTGTGCTCTCAGCAGGCCTTGTGCGGGGAACGTGGTGCAGAGACATGACCACGCAGGAGGGAGGGAGAGGCAGGCAGGGGTTTGGGTCTTCAGACAGGAAGCATTTATTGGTGAACTGTTCTATTCTTTTATGAAGGAGAAGATTTGGTTATCATGGAATCAAAATGGTCTCTAAGGAAACAATGTCTTTTTTTCTTTTTTTAAAAAGATTTATTTATTTTTATTACAAAGTCAGTTATATAGAGAGAGAGAGAAAAAAGGAGGGGCAGTAGCTATTTATTGCAATCATCATTTTATAGACACCCATGCTTTTGAGGATTCATTTCTTATTCTGAGAATAAAAAGCTCCCAGAATACCCTGGTGAATCATCTTAATCGGGAAGTTTCTCAAGGTTTTCCAAACAGGCATTTTTATATGATGAGAAAGTAAAAGCCCAACACACCCAAAGGCAAGCCACACATTCGCTAAAGAGAAGCAAGAGGGCCATTTCCCCCACTTTCCAAACTTGTTTTTATCCATGTGCTTGAAATATTTTTTTCTCTTGCTCTTGTTCTGTGAAGTGCCTGATTCTCCCCATGGTGTTTGCTTTCCATTAATGTCTTATTGATTTTTAGTTCTATGTACATAGTAACTCAGGGATATAAGTTACAAACACTAGACTTTAAAGAACTTCTGAGTTATAAATGTTTTAGCTTGATGACAGAATCCCACAATATGAATATTAGTGACGTCTTTTAAAATACGCATTCAATAGTAGCTGTGATAAAAGGGTCAAGTCTGTGTGATGTACATATGTTACAGTGGGATGAGAACTGCTCTGTGGGGATACAGGATGTTTAGTAGAAAGTACAGGTGGGAGTGGCTTAAAGATAAGCTTTTAAAAATATGGGGTAGGGAGGTAAGGCAAAATGTAAAGTATTATAAAAAGAAAGGACCCAAAGATGAGCGAGATGGGGAGCACTGGCATGGATATGACGCATCACAAGTCGGATGACAGCAAAAAGGAGATGCAGTTTCTGAAACAAAGATACTCTATAAAGTTATTTTAATTTATTGTGAAAAATGTGGCCTACATTTTTTTTTTTTATTGTTGCTTACACTGTATTATGTAGTACAGTTTTATAGGCGCTGGGGATTCCCCCCACCCCTCCCCATACCCCTCCCCCCATGGTGGATTCCTCCACCTTGTTGCATAACCATAGTTCAAGTTCAGTTGAGATTCATTGCTTGAAAACACATGCCTAGCATAAAGTTCAGCGTCTTATTGTCCAGATAAGTTCAGTGGCCTCTTGGGGAGACCTTCTATGGTCTGAAGATAGGTCTAACAGAGTAAAGATCCGGTCAGTTAAAAGCCCCAACAAGGCCTCAGTATCAATATACAACATTATGGAATTAATTGACATAGTAATGGGTAAACAATATGTTAAGAATAATGCGAGTTCCATTCTTCGAAACATCTGGGTTGAGACAGTATCAATGACAGGTTCAAAAAATAACAAACAACCAAACAAAAAATTACAGGTTAAATCAAGGCAAACATGTGGTATCTAATCTTTTGGGATTCACTCATTTCCCTTAGCATTATAGTTTCCAGTTGTGCCCATTTAGCCACAAAGAACTGCAATTTGTTTTTTTTAATAGCTGAGTAGTATTCCATGGAGTAGATGAACCAAAGCTTTCTTATCCAATCTTCTGCTGATGGGCATTTCGGTTGCTTCCATGTTTTTGCAATTACTGATTGTGCTGCAATGAACATAGGGATGCATGTTGGTTTGTCGTAAAACAGGTGTTTTGGATATATTCCTAGGAGTGCTATTGCTGGGTCATATGGCATGCAGATTCCGAGTTGTTTGAGTGTTCTCCAGACTGATTTCCATAGAGGCTGTACCAATTTGCAGCTCCACCAGCAGTGGAGTAGGGTTCCCTTTTCCCCGCATCCTCGCCAGCAAGCGTCGTTGGTGTTCTTGTTTATGTGGGCCAATCTTACTGGTGTTAGGTGGTACCTCATCGATGTTTTAATTTGGATTTCCCTTATTGCTAGGGAGCTGGAACATTTTTTCATATGTTTGTTTGCCATTTGGACTTGTTCCTTTGTGAAATGTTTGCCCATTTCCCTTGCCCATTTCTTGAGTGGCTTGTTTGTTTTGGTTTTTTGGTTGTTTTGAAGTTCTTTGTATATCCTGGAAATTAGCCCCCTATCGCCTATATCGTGTGCAAAGATCTTCTCCCACTCTGTGGGTTGCTTTTTTACTTTGTTGATTGTTTCCCTTGCTGTACAGAAGCTTCTTAGTTTGATGAGGTCCCATTTGTTTATTCTGTTCTCAACTGCTATTGCTTTTGGTGTCCTTCTTAGAAAGTCGGAACCTACTCGTAGGTCTTGCAGTGTATTTCCTACATTTTCTTGTAAGAGTTTGAAGGTTTCTGGATGTAGATTTAGGTCTTTTATCCATGTAGATTGGATCTTAGTGTATGGTGATAGATGTGGGTCTATCCTTTTGTTTCTACAGGCTATCAGCCAGTTGTCCCAACAACATTTACTAAAGAGGCCTTCCCACTTGCTTGAGCTATCATTGGTCTTTTTGTCAAAGATTAATTGGCTGTATTTGTGTGGGTTCCCTTTTGGTGCTTCTATTCTATTCCATTGATCTTCCTTTCTGTCTTTGTGCCAGTACCAGGCTGTTTTGATAGCCACTGCTCTATAATATGTCCAGAGGTCCGGGATTGTGATTCCCCCTGCTAACCTCTTATTTTTCAGGATGGTTCTAGCTATTCGTGGTTTTTTGTGTTTCCAGATGAACTTTTGAATCATTGTATCCAGTTCCGTGAAGAATGTTTTGGGCAATTTGATTGGAATTGCGTTGAAAATGTATATTGCTTGTGGTAGTATAGACATTTTAATGATATTGATTTTGCCTATCCAGGAGCACGGGATGTTATTCCATCTTTTGAGGTCTTGTTCAATTTCCTTTTTAAATAGTTTGTAGTTTTCTTCGAATAGGTCTCCTACGCTTTTGGTTAGATTTATTCCCAAATACTTCATACTTCTCTCTGTTGTTTTGAATGGTATCCTGTTGGTTAGATCTTCTTCCATCTTGGTGTTATTTGCGTATACTATGGCTGTTGATTTTCGTTCGTTAATTTTGTACCCTGCCACTCTGCCAAACTCTCGTATAAGTTCTAGCAGTTTCTGTATTGAGTCTCCTGGTTTTTCTATGTATAGGATTATGTCATCTGCATATAGTGAAAGCTTGACTTCTTCGTTTCCTATACGTATGCCTTTGATTTCTTTTTCTTGTCTTATGGCCTCTGCAAGTACCTCTAGGACTATGTTGAATAGCAGTGGTGATAGCGGGCACCCTTGTCTTGTTCCAGATCTCAGTGGGAAGGGTTCTAGCTTTTCTCCATTCAGTATGATACTGGCGTTGGGTTTTTCATAAATTGCTTTAATTATGTTGTGGATTTTCCCATCTATGCCTACTTTGGCTAGAGTTTTTAGCATGAAGAGGTGTTGGATTTTGTCGAAAGCTTTTTCTGCATCTATTGAAACTATTATGTGGTTCTTGTTTTGCAGTTTTTGGATATGGTTTATAACATTTATGGATTTCCGAATGTTGAACCATCCCTGCATTCCAGGGATGAATCCTACTTGATCCGGATGAATGATCTGTCTGATGATTTTTTGAATTCTATTGGCTAGGATTTTGTTGAGAATTTTAGCATCAATGTTCATCAGAGAGATAGGTCTGTAGTTTTCCTTCTCTGATGGTTCTCTGTCCGGTTTTGGGATTAAGGTGATGTTGGCTTCATAGAATGAGTTTGGGAGGGTTGCTTCCTCCTCTATTGTTTTGAAGAGCTTGTAGAGGATTGGGGTTAGTTCTGTTCGGAATGTTTTGTAGAATTCTGTAGTGAAGCCGTCTGGGCCTGGGCTTTTTTTCGTTGGGAGATCCTTGATGACTGTTTCAATCTCTACCTCGGTTATGGGTTTATTTAATTCTGCAGTTGCCTCCGGACTGAGTTTTGGTAAGTGGTGGGAGTCCAAGAACTTTTCTATTTCTTGGTGGTCCTCAAATTTGTGGGAGTACAGTTCTTTGTAGTAATTTCTAATTATTTTCTTAATGATTGCAGTGTCTGTTGTTATGTTGCCTTTTTCATCTTTAATGCTATTGATTCTCACTTTCTCTTGTTTTTTTTTGGTCAATCGGGCCAGTGGAGTGTCTATTTTGTTTATTTTCTCAAAAAACCAACTTTTTGATTTGTTGATTTTATGTATAGTTTTTTTGATTTCTATTTGGTTTATCTCCTCCCTTGTTTTGATGATTTCTTGTTTCCTATTGTGCGTGGGACTCTTCTGCTGCTGTTTTTCCAGATCCTGGAGGTGTGAGGTTAGTTCCTGTATTTGGCGTCTTTCTTGGGCCTTGACATGTGCTCCGATTGCGATGAATCTACCTCGTAGCACTGCTTTGGCGGTGTCCCACAAGTTTTGGAGTGTTGTATCAGAGTTTTCATTGGTTTCCATAAATTTTTTGATCTCATCTTTGATTTCTTCTCTGACCCAATGTTCGTTTAATAGCATATTGTTCAATTTCCAAGAGTGCCTATACTTCCTGGGGAGTTTTGAGTTGTTGATTTCCAGTTTCATCCCATGGTGGTCTGAGAGGGTACATGGTATGATACTAATGTTTTGGAAGTTGTTTAGATTCGCTTTATGTCCTATCATGTGGTCGATTCTGGAGAAGGTGCCATGTACCGCTGAGAAGAATGTATAGTCTGTGGCCTTAGGATAAAAAGTTCTATATATGTCTACTAAGTCCAGTTGTTCTATTGTTTGTGTGAGCTCTGTTGTTTCTTTGTTGAGTTTTTGTTTCGTAGACCGGTCCATTGTTGTTAGAGGTGTGTTGAGATCGCCCACAAGAATTGTCCGGGTGTCTATGTCTTCCCTTAAGTCTGTAAGTAATTGCTTTACGTAACTAGGTGCATTAAGATTCGGTGCATAAACATTAATGATGGTGATTGCTTCTTGATGGATCATTCCCTTCACCAGTATAAAATGGCCTTCCCTGTCTCTTTTGATGTTAGTTAGAATGAAATCTATCTCGTCTGAAATTAGGATAGCTACCCCAGCTTTTTTTCCTTGTCCATTAGCGTGAAATATCTTTTTCCATCCCTTCACTTTCAGTTTCTTTGCATCCTTTCTGGTTAGATGCGTTTCTTGTAGGCAACAGATGGTTGGGTCTTGTTTGATGATCCATTCTATTAATCTCTGTCTTTTGATTGGTGAATTTAGACCATTTGTGTTGAGAGTTAAAATTGAGAGTTTGCAATTTTGCCTTGCCATGTGATTGTGTTGTGTGTGTGTTGTTGCCTATGTAGTTGTCTTGTTTGTGCAGCTTTTAGTTTGGAGACCTTCTTATTTGCCATCTTTGTTTGTGATTTGCCTCCTTTTTGTCCGGGACTAGCGCATTTCTAAGGAGACTTTGCAGAGCTGGTTTTGTGTAGACATATTCTTCTAGTTTTTCTTTGCTATTGAAGTATCTGATTTCGTTCTCATATACAAATGAGATCTTTGCTGGGTAGATTATTTTTGGTTGACAGTTGTTTTGTTTCAGGACTTGGAAGATCTTTGCCATTCTCTCCTTGCTTGTAGGGTCTCTTCGGAGAAGTCAGCAGTGATTCTGATGGGTTTTCCCCTGTATGTGATCTTTTCTCTACTTCGTACTTGTCTCAGGATTCCTTCTTTGTCTTCATTGGAGTAGAACCTGAGCACCGTGTGTCTGGGTGAAGATCTCTTTGGGTCATGTCTGTTGGGAGTTCTCTGTCCATCCTGTATGCGGGGTGGATTCGTGTTCCAAGTGTTTTGGAAGTTTTCCTGTATAATTTCATCAAGCACTGCTTGCATCCCAGATTCTCTTTCTACTCCCTCAGGGAGGCCGATGATCTGAATATTCAGTTTTCTAAGGTAATCCTTCATCTCTTGCATCATTTTATTAGTTTTGCTGAGGTTTGTCTCCAGCTGTTTAATTCGCTGGGCACTTTCATTTTGTGTGTCTTCTGTTTCAGAGATCCTTTCCTCTGCCGCATTTATTCTGTTGATGAGGCTTTCAATTTTATTCTCTTGGGCATCCAGTTTGGTTTTGATTTGTTGTATTTCGGTGATTATGCGGTTCTGGTAGTCTTCCAGCTTTGTGTCCACGTCTCTGAGAAATTTTAGCATTATTTTCATCAATTCCTTTGCTGGTAACACGTCCATGTCTTCATCTCGCATCGCCGATATTGATAATGGCTTTTGGCCCATGTTTGGTGGGGTGCTGGCTCTTTCATCTGGAGCACAGCTCTTTCTGGTGGTTTTTCCCATTGCGTTGGTGAATTCTGGTGGGGCAAATGAACCCGTGTGTTGAGGGGCTGTCAGATGCTTTCCTGTAGAGATTGGAGCCTGCAGACGTGGTGTTGTCGAGCGTGGTAATTTTCAAGGCACCGTTGGTGCGTTCTCAGGGCCCGGGGCTGTAGAGCACCACCTTGGGGGCCCGTGGATTCCAGGCACACTCTGGGCACCTCTTCTACAGGTGTGACACCCCAGGGCGTGGAGGGATGGAGGCGCTCTCTGGGTGGGTCCCCTGCACGGGAATCCGCAGGACTTAGAAGGTTTTATGTGCTTTCTCCTTGCGTTCTCCGTGTCAGGGACTGCAAGGTTTTTCAGAGCCCACCTGGTGCGTCTCCCACACACGGGACTGTGGGTGAGGCACTTTCCAGGCGTGGCTCTTGTGCAGTGAATCCACCACTCGTGGTGTGTGGATGTTCAGAGCCCCTGTTCCTGTGTGGCTCTCTCACACCGGCCCTTAGCGGAGGAGTGGCCCAGGCGCCCTGTTATAATTTCACGGCAGGTTCGCACCGTGTCAGTGTGATGCAGGAGTTTTCAGTGCTCTCCTGGTGGGTCGCCCACGCTCAGAACTGCAGGGTGGGAGGCGAGAGGTGAGCAGTTCACCCTATGGGAGTGGTACCTGCGTGTCGGGGACACACAGCACTACACTTCCCAAAGCTGGGCAGAGCTCTTCTGACACCTGACACCTGCACTGTGGAGGCGGCTGCTGCAGGCGGGGCCGCCTAGTCCGCTCGGCGCAGCCGCTCGGCGCGGCGACCAGGGTCTTCCTGATGTTATCTCACTTCCACCAGGCAGGATGTGGAGGACTCCAGATCCTCGCCAGCAGCCTCTGCGCACCGAGACGCACTGGCCCCCCCAGTGTAGGAACACCCGAGGCGCCCCCCCGGGGCCCCCTCAGCCACCAACACCACTGCACGCAGTTCCCAAGGCACAAACCCAACAGTTTCAGTCCGTCTGCCCCGCGTTCTCAGAGGCTAAAACCTCAGCAGGGGTCTAGGAATGCGGAGGCTGCCACGTCAACCCCCCGGCTCACCAAACGTTCGGCCGCTGCAGTCTGCCTCCACCGCTGCCGAAGGCCTCCCGCCGGCGACGATCCGCCCGATCTCCCCGCCTCCGGGCTGTCCGCGTCTCCCGTCAGGCCGTTTTCAAAAGTGACTCAGCAGGTCTGGAGTGGGATGTCGGTTTCTCTACCTTTGCCCTGCTCCGTTCTCGCTGTTCTTCCGAGTTGTGTGGATCTTTTTGGCTCCACACTGTCCCAGGGAGCCTCACGGACCTCTCCCTGCGATTCCCTGCTGTTCCTCTTTGCTGCTTCTGTGACTTTCTATCCCTCTTTCACTGGAGACTCCCTCACAGCCTTCCTCCTACGTCGGCCATCTTCTCTTCCGTGGCCTACATTTAAAATAATCTTTTTAATTCGTTTGTTTTAGATTTTCAGAGTAGTCACATTGAAGTCAGAAACTTGAATGAGTATTCATCAAACATTTCACATTCATTAATCTCAGTTATGTTATCAGTAAAACTAAGACAATAAACATTAACTCCCGAAGTTACTAAATGGCTGAAGTAAATATGGGAAATAGGGGTCCATGTAGCTTTCATGTTTTCACAGGAAAGAGAAATAAACAATATTTATATTGAATATGATTGAATTAAAAAATAGTATAATGTTATCAAGATTAGCTGTAAAGAAATCATTCAAGTCAAACACGTTCTTATGTCCATTAGCTATTTTAAAGGTACTGAAGTACAAACTGGTTTAATTGAACATCCTAACAGACACTAATCGCACAGATGAATATACAATTTAGAGTCTGATGATAGAAATATAGTGTGTTAGTCTGTTTTCTGTAGCTGTAACAGCTTATGTGAGACAAGGTTCTTCTAAAGCAAAGGGGTTTATTTCTCATACTGTTTCTAGTGTCAACCTCTGATGAGGCTCTGGGGTGTGGAGTTGCTTTGTTAACAATTTTGTTGAAGAACTTAGGTTCTGAAGAACTGTATTAATCTTTCTTGAAAGCAGTTCCCAAAAGACCTAATCAGATCCTGCTAGTTCCACTTTCTAAAATTTGACTGCCTCTGAATTCTACCACAAAATGCACCAAGCTGGTAGCTCATGTGCTTTGAGGGATACAGTCCTACTGTGTCCAAACCATAGCAAATATTGCCATTTTCAGATGATGCCAGGTATCCTTATGATATGATCTCATGTTTCAGGAGCTTGTGAACTTCACTGAAATCAATTGACAGTTATTTTCTGTTTTCGATGTCAAATCAATAACAATACTTTTCTAGAATTTCAACATTGTATCCCACTTTCATATGTGGTAATAAAAGGAACTAAGTTGGAAAATGTAAGACAATTTTTTCATGTTTCTGGAAACAGTTTTTCAGTAATATCTGTGAAGAACCTTATAAAAATGTTCACGTATATGGGCATGATGCAAACTCTTGTTTCTTATTAGAGCAAGAAGACAAAAGTGTGTTTTTGGAATAAAGGAAATGGACCTTATTTCTCAGTTTATTTTCTTATTTTATATTGGTACAAATAAGTATGATATAATTATATATATCTCATTATCATTTAATTGTTTGAAATACTATTTTGATATTTTTACTATGCAAATATTATATTTCTGGATATTTCATATTTATCTTCAAAGTTCTACAAATATTTCAAGTGAAAGAAGTTAACACTTTGATTTTTTTTTTCCTCTTTTAGTCTTGCTAAGCTATACCTCAACGAATTTCTGGAATATGATCAACAAAATGAAATTTTCCTGTAGATTGGTTAGTCTGAAACAATTTATATGAAGTCAAATTATCCCTAGCCCAAGTGCAAGTCACAACCAAACTTAGCGCTTCATACAGCAATTCTTTTAAAAGTTAGTAGTATGTACGTATTTAGTGCATGCTTTCCTTTCCCACACCCTGCTGGGAACACTCTTCTGATTGGAACAACCATGGCCTGTCTTGACGGATCACTTGGTTTGCTAAAGCTTTCAGCATCTTTCTGGACAATGAGTCAGTATTTTACGTCCCTTCCTTCCTGAGAATGGGAGAGGAGGTTAGATTTTCATGGATCTTTAAAGATAATGAATACTCCATAGCAAAGAAAGATGAGTTCTGCACAAGGGTAGGGCTTAGCTCGTCTAAAGGAATTTCATCTAAAGAACTGTATCTCAATATAGCTTTTCATGAGGATTGGTTTGTCAATATCATTATGTCAAAGAGGAGCAAAGACAAGTTGGAATGGGTTTTGTGTGTGTGTGTGTGTGTGTGTGTGTGTGTGTGTGTGTGTGTGTGTGTGTGTGAAAGCATAATTCAAGTTGGCTTATTTTCTCCTGGTTCAGCGAAAGAAATTTGTATAGTGGTGTTGCCTTAACTCTTTTATTTATCAACCTTTTCATTCTTTGGGAAAGAAGATCAAGAAATCAAGACATTCTGTTGAGTTCTATTTACAAAACTTTATCTTAACAGTCAAAACATCAGTACTGTTTGAGCACTGCAATTTTATATATCTTAGCTTTGTTTTTTAGGGTGAGGAAAAACATAGAGGAAAATTCCCACATGCAGCCTAACTCATTTGTCAAGTGAACAATGAAGACAGGAACACCTAGCTGAAGTTAAAAAAAAAATACATCTTATCTTGGCAGAAAATGCTTCTAATCCTATCTTTCCTTCATACTGCATTTTTCTTAGGTCTTCAGTTCAGATTGGAAAACTTGTAACATTAGCAATATAATCTATTTCCTTCCCAACACAATGTTCTTTCTGTTGAATAAAACTAGGCTGTTTCTTTTTGTTCATAATGTCAGCATTTTCTATTATAAATTTAAGAAAAGCATGTGAACTTTACGGTACACTCAAACTTTGAGTCTCTATTTATGGGAAAGAAAATTGGGTCCCTAACTGCTGGCTCACTACACAAATGCTCATCATGTGTTGATACTGAAGACTTCCCCTGTAGGTGGCAGGTACCCTGTTATGTGAGTCATCAGCACTCCCTTATGCAATGTGCCTTAATTAGCAAAAAGTTGGAGTTGATCTGTGTAACTGGCATCATGCACAGGCATTCTGGTATGGTATATAGGTATTCTAATTGGTGTTTCAATCACTAAATCCCATGAATCCTCTATTTCAGTGTATTTTTGGTATCTCCTGTGTGAAAGGATGTTGATTTGTGTAACCAATAGTAGCACTTAAAGGGAGGTGGAAGTTTACTATAGAAAGAGGAACAGAGCAAAGGCTGTAGTCCTTGATGATTCAGCATGTATTTATGTCTGCTACAGTTAATGCTTTCTCAGATGATTTGTAATTTTAATGTGGGATAAAGAAATTAGAGATACACTAAAAATATTGTGATATTTAAAAGAGTGAATATTAGATAACCTAATGAGACAATAGCAATACACTCTTTATGAGCTATATCAAGAACTGGATTTCTTATAGTCCAGAAGTCAGAGACTGATGCTTGTAGAAAGGTGTCTTGCACGCTCTTGACTCAGAGGGTGGCAGTTCCTTAGTGACTCACATAGCTCAGGTCTAACATGCATCCTTTCTAGCATGGACACCATTTTTATTATCCAGCAAAAGCAAATGAATCTCAAGCAATGACCCCACACTGGGGAAACGCCCAGGAAATGCGCATGTAGTTAGATTCCTCAAGGCTACCTCTGACCAGGGGACTTACTCATTGAAAGGTCTGGAAAGTGGTATGCCCTCTCTACCCTCCACCCTTCTACCCACTACCCTGTGTCCCCTAATGTTCCTTGCTTGCTAGCTGAAGTTACAGAAAGAATTTAAAAACTTTTCTCAAATTCTCTTTCATCTCTCTCGAGTTCCTTTCTGGACCTGTCTTCATCATTCTACTTTTTCCATTTTGTAACTCCCTTCCAAATGACTCATTTTAATTAAAAATAAATTAATTTCCATCTTCCTTTACCAGAATGGAGCTCTTCAACTCAATTCCTGTGCCCATAGTCTAGCAAGGCACCAGAGGCCTGAGATTTATTTGACTCAATGGAAGTATAGTTTTGTGACCGCATGTTTAATGACGTTTTATACACAGAGCCTGATATATGATCAACTACAGTAGAGATCTGCATTTATAATGGACAAATTGTATCATTCAGCCATCATTTCACTAGACCTAGACGAATATTGTGTGTTTATCTCTGTTAAGATATTCTATTATATTCTTTTGAGACTATATTCCTAAGCATCCTCACTTCTGATAGACATTTTTTGGGGGGTAGTGGGGACATTATTAATGCCTTCAATAAAGTGGTCATCAAAACCAGCTAAATTGGGAATGATTCTGTTTTTGTTCTTTGTTGCTTTCCATGAATGAGTTGCATATTGGCTTAGTTTTCTCAGGTGATAATCTTTCTCTCACTTCCAAAATCTTTGTTTAAGATTTACTTATTTTTATTGGAAAGGTAGGTCATATTTATGGAGAGAGGAGAGACAGAAAGGTCTGGTACCCACTGGCTCACTTCCCAGGTGGCTTCAATGGCCAGAGCTGAGTCAATCTGAAGCTTGAAACCACGAGCTTCTTTTGGGTCTTCCGTATGTGTGCAGGGTTCCAAAGCTTCAGACCATCATCCTCTACTGCTCTCCAATTTTATAGCCAAGGAGCTGGATTGGAAGTAGAGTAGCTGGGGCGCAAACTGGCACTCATATTGGATCACAGTTCTTACAAAGTGAGGGTTTAGCTATTGAACAAGTGTGCTGGGCTTTCATCTCCAAAACCTTAATGAGGTACCTCTCTACTACCCTCATGTTACCCATAATATTTATATTATATAATGGCAATTATCAGTTTCATGTTTAGATTGCATCTTTGAACATTCATTCACTAAGCAATTTATTCAGATACTACTGTTAAGTAGGAGAATCATTTGTTCATTCATGCATTTATTCAAATTTTAAGGCAAACTATTGAGCCTTAGTATTTATGTTTTACAGTATCTTAGAACTTTGGTATAATAACATGCAGTTCTTATTAAGCAGTTGGAAAATGATGTAAATTAAAATGGTAATACTGTTTGCAAAAAGAGTAAGTGGCAGGGTTTCCTAGAAACATATAAAAATGGCTTTATGCTATAAAAATTAGTGGAAGTGTAAATAAAACCTACAAGGTGAATAAAATAGATAAAATAAATTCAAATAGTAGTATGTAGAAATAGAGGTGTGAAAAATTTGACAGGATTTTTTTCAAGTAGAAGAGGAATAAAAACGGACCTATGTTTGGTCTATAACAAATCAAACCCAAAGGAAAGCTAAAATCCAATAACAACCCGAGAAGCAAAAAATCTTTCAAAAATAAGGCTAAAAATTATTTTGTACCTTTGAAGAGAAAGAGTGGAAATGTGGAAATAAACAAAAGTTTGACAGAAAGAACATCTAAAAAAATTGTAACCCTCAAGAGAACAAAGAAAGTCTAGGTTCATGAAGCAAAGCTTTAAAGAAGAAAAGTCAGTGTTAGAAAGCCACAAAGGAGTCTGAAAGCTTAGAATGTTCTGCTCCCTAAAGAAATAAGGATACCATCAAACAGATTTTATGTGGTATTTTATTTTCACAATAGTTGATACTGAAAGGTATTTTTTCTTCCTCCCAAAGAGGAGCTACCACATAACTACTAGTAAAATAGCTGAAACAACAGGTAAAATTGGATAAAAAGCTCCATCTTCCAGCAATCCAGGAGTTTACCCTGTAATTTGTCTTCGTTTTATTTTACTTCTCCCACCCCCAACTGTTTCTGTAACACTTGATTTGGAGATTATCCCATCATCCAGCGGTCTGATCGCCCCTGAATGATAGGCCAGGAAAGCTTTTGGAAAATCTGTTTCTCTGACTTCGGGCCCAAAAGCATCTGAAGTAACTTGAAGAACATACTCTTTATGTTTTATAAAAATCTTTTGTGAAGGAGACAATCTCATCTTCCCTTTAGACACTGTGTGGAAACCTTCTGCTAAGTAGGCTATTTTCAGCTACATTACCAAGAATTACACTTTTCTAAATTCTCTTAATATAGTGGTAGCACTTGATGCCAACAGCTTGTTATCTTGCCATTCTTGTATTTTAACTAATAGACCCCTGGGAAGAGGAGAATGTGTTTATTCATCTGAATCAATATGTAGATTTCTTTTCTCAACTTGATCTACACTGCCAGATCATGTCTTTTGTTTCCTTTTTAGTCGACAAGGCACTCCCTTTGCCTTTGACAGGTGCAGATGCAATAGTGGGACAGGGTAGTTCAGAAGATGGTAGAATGAAAGCCAATTTTCAGATTAGCTTTGGTTTGAATTGGTTTCCAGAGGGAGTTGCTGTGGCAAGAGGTAAAGATGGTACTTTGTCCTCAGAGGAGGTTTCTTAGAAAAGCAGGCCAGTGTTCGTCATGGTGCATTTTGGACCAGGTGACTTGGAAATAGTTAAGTGGATTGACACATGACTTTAACACTGCTGTGACTACCTTGTTTTTACACTGATATATTTATGTTTTCTCTACCATATGCAGGAGTAACAGTGAATTCTAAAACAGTCATCTGAATATATCTGTGCCTAGAAATCTGTTATTTTCATCCACCAAAGTCCATATCCTGGAGTATCAACACTGTCCCTTTGGTTCTCTTTGGAAGACTGTTCTGGAACCCTGTGGGGGCTTGTGCATTGGAAGAGCAGACCACATACCGAATCCAGCTATAACTGTGCTGCAGAACCCCCCTGTGAATTGATTCAGTTCTTAGTTTTTTTTTAAAAAAGATTTATTTACTTTTTTAAAAAAAGATTTATTTACTGTTTATTGAAAAGTCAGATTTACAAGAGGAGAGACAGAGAAAAAGATCTTCTCTCTGTAGGCTTACTCCGCAAGTGGCCACAATGGCTGGAGCTTAGCTGATCCAAAGCCAAGAGCCAGGGCCCATGCAGTTGCAGGATCCCAAGGCTTTAGTCCATACTCTATTGTTTTCTCAATCCATAGGTAGCAGGCTGGAAGGGAGGTGGAGCAGCCAGGATATGAACTAGCAACCATATGGAATCTTGGCACATGCAAGGTGGGGACATTAACCACAGGGCTACTGTGCCTGACTATCAATTCTTGTTCTTACACAGTACATTGAAAGGACAAAACAACCCTACTTTTCATAGGCCATCCTACAGTTGAACTCTCATAGAGGAGGAGCTCTTACAGATGTGGATGCTGAAGGTAGGAGCTATAGACTCAAGTTGCCAACAACTTCTTGCCACTGGCTATAAGATGGACTAACTGATCTTCATAGAAAGAGACCAAATCTTACTAATAAAGCTGGAATCACTCGGTGCAGAGTCTACTGAACACTCCTTCAGTTCTGGTAATTACCCATTGGACTACTTGTGTTCCTTGGTTCTGGTACTCCCAAACAGAACAATAAAATGCTCCCTTTGTTTCCACACCCAAGAGGAAATTATGTGCGTAAGTATTTCAAAGGCTGAGATTTTTAAGGGCTATTTTTCTGTCTTGCCTACTTTTTGAGGAAAGGACCATGAAGATGGCATGGATAGCCAACCAGCCAGGCACACTATATGGCAAAGCTGGTTGACATAATCCTTTCTTCTATTTTGATGGCATAGTAATAGTCTCTTCCATCTGAGGGGAGCAACATAGATCTTACTTTATATTGGAACTTACTCTGCATTGGGCAGTAGGGAATCTGTATTTTACAAGAGAGAGTGCTGACAATGTCATCTGGTATAGTATTAGAGGTTGAAAGTAGAAAGGAATAAAATGGAATCTTTAAGGTGCTGTAGTAGAAGCATAATAAAATGTTTATCTGACCACTTTCTCCTTTCTGTCCAGCAAGACTTGAGTTGTAGAGGATCACGGATGCTAGTCACTTGTTCATGCTAATCTTTGAAGAGGTGGTTAAAACAAATCAACAGCCTCCAGTGAAATTAATGTATAGCAACCAAAGTTGACTTTTTTCCTAGGGTTCTGCATTATTATAGCAATAGATTATTATAATAGTGTTTTTGGTAGGTCAAAGAAACACAAATAGATGTTTTATTAGGGGATGCACATTGCTAGAATACTAGTAAATGGGAAAATCATTGATTTTCAAGAAATTGCATCATTTGATTTTGGGCATGAAGGTCAGTTATGTGCTGGTATGCGAAATGTCATGTTGGGAACTCTGTCACTTGGCAGTAGAGAAGGTGTGGGGTTTTGAATTGGCAGCAGATTTTTATTTTTAGAATACTTAAAATATGTTTGTACCATAACATTGAAAATTATAGACATTGTAAGTTGGACAGCTTGATATGCATTTTCACAGAGTGCATAATATAAAAAACAGATGGATCAAGAAATGCCCTGAAACTAACTCTTCTAAACCTTCGCTTCAGTTTTTCATCCTACTTGCTCTCCAGAAGAAACTACGACCCCAACTTCTAACTATACGTGCAGTATTGACAGATTTTGAAAGGCACAGTTTCCTGCTGAAATGCAAAGGAAGTTTCATGAAATACTTTTAATCCTGAAATTCAGAATGTGTTATTATTATACCTGCTTTCTTTCAAGCCATATGAGAATCAACCCACGTTGACAGCATTTTTCCTTAGGAGTGGTATTTCACATTACGACACTTCAGAGTATAAGAAAATGGATTTATAATGTAAGCTTACTTTGGTGCAAAAATTTTTGATAATTCCTGCATGGAAAGGATCTTTGAATGCATATGAAAGAGGGATATGTTTTAAAAACTGTGTAATATGTCTAATAGCAATATATCCCATAGCAATGTAACCTTATATTTTAATTCCATTTTCCCATAGACGGAAACACCCTCGTATTAAGTTTTAGGTTGTGACATTTGGTTGTCTAAGAGGCTTTGACATAAAGAGCTAATTCCATAACATGGAATGAGGATTCCCTGGGGGAGTCTAGGACAAGCAGTTGTCTGCTGTAGTTGTGGAAAGGGGCTTAGTGGACGGCCTCCCTGGCCTGTTCTCTTCCCACTACTCCTGTTGAATGACTACTATTGTTTATCTTTAAATAAAAGCAAAAGAAACAAAAGTGTCATTAAAGGCTTTTGTTTGAAGTGTCATGCTTCATTCTTAAACCATGTCTAATCTTTGTCAATTTCTACCACAAGGAGTACAAATCTTTTGGCTTACTCCCTTTTCCTCTTGAGAAACAGAAAGTGAACACAAACAGATTAAAAGATAGTCCAGGAGTATTGGCCAGTGTATGATCTTGGTGGATGAATTAAATGAGCTGAACAAGTGCTTTGCTTTGGAAAATAATCATGATTATTCCAATTCACTTCTGGCTATTTTGTGAAATTTGCAGTATGATATTCTACACCCAGCTGAAGTAATCTCTCAGCCATTCATCAGAGAATACTGCATGGTCAACAAACTAGTAAGTGTCAACATAACATTCCCCAAACTGATAGTTATTACTCAACATGATGGCGTATTTGGGAGTTTTGACGTTTAGAAGCATAGAGAAATGATCTAACTTAAAACTAGAAGCCATGCATTATATGACTACTCATACTATTAATCAAATTTGGTATTAAAAGAATGTGTTAGCTCATACTTTGTTCTTTTCACTGAAGAATGATCTCAATATCCCTGAGAATCTGTGGACTTATTAATTCTGAAAGAGATTATTTTAATCATATTCAAAGGGAAAATTTTTATGAGTTCAAGGCCTCAAATATGTTTTTAGAGTAGTGACGTGTATTTAGTAAATTTCATTGAGTGACACATGCAACTTACTAGTTTTTTACTGCTTGCAGTCTTCCTGAAGTTAGAGATTTTGAGTTGGTGTTTCAGCTCAGGTTCACAAGCTCAAACCTGTGTGTGAAAAACCACAAAATGGCAATGAATAGTGTTTCAGAAAGTGCTAGATGCGCCAGTCCAACCAGATCTGTATAAATGTATATCTGTATTTATGCAACAAGTGAAGAGATGAAGTTAGGAGTCAGATCACTAGATGTATTAAATTTTAGCACAGTAGCAGACATAATTTCAATCAATAAATGTGGAATGAATAAATGAAGGAACAAATTATTTTGAATACCTTAAAGAGGATTAGCATCTTTATCTTCAAGTTAAAGAAATAGATTCTCTCTTGGGCCTGGCACTAAATAGCCTACTGGCTTGCAAGTGCTGGGACCTCATGTAGGCTCCTGTTCATATCCGGGCTGCTCCACTTCCCATATAACTCCATGCTTAAGGCCTGGGTAAGCAGTAGAGGATGGTCCAAAGCTTTGGGACCCTGCACCCACATGAGACCTGGAAGAAGCTCCTGGATCCTGGCTTCAGGTTTGTTCAGCTCTGGCCATTGTGGCCACTAGCAGAGTCAGCCAGCGGAGAGAAGATTTTTGTCTCTCCCTCTCTGTAAATCTCCCTTCCCAATAAAAAAAAAATAATAAATTAACTAAAAAAAAGAATTGTCAAAATTATTTTGGTCTTGTGATCAGTATCACTAGAAGTCCTTTGAGCAAAATTGCAGGTTCTGAGAAATCAGAACTGAAATAATTTTTAAGTTGAAACAGCATTGTATGTAGCCCCTACCCATTGGAAATTGTGTAATATTTCCCATAGACAGTAGAAACATGCAAACAAGTGAAAAAAGATTCATGATATCTTGTGCATAATATAACTAATTAATCTTTACCAAATACTAATAGCACTTTTATGATAATAGCAAATGTTAGGTTAATAAAAGCCTTCCCGCTATGTATTTGTATGTTTACATATGTGTACATATATATACAAATGCTGCGCATATGTATATGTATCAAATATATACAAATATACATTAATGCTGTTTATGTATGTATACACACACAGTAGCTATGTTTAAAACATTCCATGTGACAAAATGTTAAAAACTTAAAAAAAATTAGTTCACTGGAGTTTCTTATAGGAATGTAACTTTTGTCTATCTTTGAAGACATTCGTAAGTCATAATATAAATTGTTTGATTCTGATTTATTTTGATTTTATTAAGCATTAATTCTAACAAATGATATATTTGCTTGTGATGTGCATAGCTAATAGCACAGCCCTTGCTTGATGAAGGTAATACAATTCATCCATAATTCATTGCTAAGCTGTCCACATAAACACTGTAATCAAGAGTTGCTTGAAAGATGTGAGTTAATGATTTTCTGATTCTTAAAGTATATGTCCTAGTTATTTCTGAATACAATCTCTAAAGTAATGTTGGATTCTGGTAACCAAAGTCAACGGATGACATATGGGCAGATGTTCAGCAGTATTACCCCAGCATGTACACATAAGTATAAAATAAAGAGAACTTAGATGTTGCTTGTGGTCATCATGAAAGTTTGCTAACAAGGTCCAACATGGTATGAAATTAAATATGAACTAGGTGAGGAAAATGAGGCTTTAAGAGTGTTTTCAGCCTGCTATTTTTGAGGCACAGATGAGAGAATCTGGCCAGCATTCCATTTAGTATCTCTGGATTATTAATGGATTATGTTCCAGCTGGATATTAGCATATTGGTAGGGCATGGTCAGCTAAATAGTAAAATTGTGAAAAACCAGCAGCTCCTGGGTTGGCTTGAATTGTCTCCTTAAAATGGCAGATTAGTTTTATGAGTGGTGTTTTAAATACGGCTTCACAGCAAAGCAGATTTGTGTAATTTGGCTACCTGCCATCAACACCAATTTTAATCAATCACATATATCTTTGCCAGTATAGTTTATCAGTGGCAAACGTTTGAAGATTGTTAAAGTAAATTTCATAATAAAATTAAGCAGCCATCTGGAATTGTATTACAGGTTTTCTGTAAATGGTTTGCAGGTCATAAATAGAATTTGTAGATATAGTGAAGATCCATTCTGTTCCTGTTTCCAACTGTATTTGTGATATTGTGAATAATTATAAAAAAAAATCACCTCCTTAGTAGGATCTGTAAGCAAACCTGGGCAGAGAGATGCTGAGCTCCGTTGACTAAGCTCTGTTGGTCCAGGGCTGTGTGTTTAGTTAATGAATTCAGCTCATCTGGTCTGGGCCTCTTAGTGATTATGATCCCAAATCTGTGGCTTTCTAGTGAGTGTAAAATGATTGCAAAACACAAAATCTGCGTCTGATATTTATTTTGAGTTATATTGCTTTAATAAGACATTCCAAATCCAAATGTAATTTCGGAAAGAATGTTGTATTTAGCTTGCCTGTGCAAGTTATATTTCCTCTGCTGTCAGAATAGCAACTCCCAAACTGTTTATTCAAGTAATGTACATTCAAGTAATTTGGGTAAAGGCCATTTTATAATCTGGGTGTATGAAATCCAAATTTTGAATATCCAAATTAGTAGTAATCTCTGCAACTCAAGTATTTCTAGGACATGGCCTATTTTAGACTTTCTTTTCTCAGATTTCTAGATTTCTAGATTTATTTCTCAGTATTTGTGGGGAAAGTGAGAGTTGGCTTTTATATCCTCCATTTCATTTCCCCTTTTTATACTTCTTTTATATTTAACATGCTTCTGTGGGGATTTCTTGAAATAACTAGTTTTACTCCAGTTATTTCATTAGTATTACAACTTCTACCTTTTATTAAAAATCCTCTTCAAACCAATGCACATACAATTTAAACAGTAAAACGTAGAAACAAATATTTTGAAAAATACGTTGGTCTGCCTATCTAATCTCCTTATTGCCACTAGTAAGTTATTTTAAGCCATCAGCGTTATGTGCTAAACTTTTAATTCAAGTGGAAATATTGAAACTACACTCTGCCTGTGTTATGGAGATGGATGTGTAAGAGAGCTACAGTTCAAATAACCAGTCTTGTGAATTTTTGTTTCATTTAACATTAAAGTACTTTATAATTTTAAAATATATCCTTAGCTTATTATCTCATAAGGATACAACATGGAAATATTTAACACTTGTTCATTTAACAAAACTTATCATAGCATATTTTTAAAAGCCCTGTGAATGAACAAGCTGATTGTAGTTGTTTTTCTCTTTTTTAATGGCAAAGTAGTTGCATTTATTTAAAATTTTATTTCTTATTATCATTTTAAGATACAGTTCCATAGGCCCTGGGATTTGTCTTACTCTCTTCCTACCCCCTCCTGGAGTTCACCTATGTTGCTGGCATGGACAATAGCAGGGAGTCCAACATCCTATTGTCAAGACATAGTAAACAGTTTCGTTGGGAGTCCATTTTTGGTCTGGAAGTAGAGATGCATTCTGCATTGTATCTTCAAATCTGGATATGACAGTCTCTATTACACGCTACTATACATCCTCTTAAATGAAAAGCCACAATACAAAATCAGCAACAGCAAGAAAAAAGAAATTAACAATGCCATAAAGTTAAATAAAATACTACTGAATGACTAATGTGTTGCTGAAGAAAATGCAAATCAAGAACCTTCATGAAGAAAATGATGCTACTCTATGATCTATGAGTCATTGAAGAATTTAAACAAAGTATTTTGAAGAGATGGAACTAAAAAAAGCTTTCACCCACTTCTAGGCCATGTAGTTCCCAGGATTAGAGAGACACCCGGTGTCCTATATAGCTAGGTTGTTGGTGCAGATCTTGTTTGAACCTGTTGGCCATTAGGTCTGGGGTCCAAAGTTGGTATTATCTTCCCTATGCGATCAGTGCCATGCACTGAGCTTAGTTTGTTTTTTCCCAGCTCAGTGCATGCTTAGCTCACTGTTGTCCCTGCAATCTTAAAGCCATTGCCACACTGTACAAAATGGCACCTTATGTACCACTACTAGAGTTTTTGATCTGCTGGCCATCAGGTCTGAGGGCTACCATGTCATTGCAGTTCACTGAGCCAGAAATGAGTTCACTCCCAGCTCAGTGTATGCTCAGTCCTGTCCCTTAGTCTTTGTCTTTCTAGACAAAATGTCACCCAATTTGGCTCTAAGAGTTGGCCTGGGCTGTGAAATCCACCCTGTTCCTGCACCACCCATCTGGGTCCTGCCATTCTATCTCTGCTCCTGATCAAATCAACCAAACCAACAGGATGGACAGTTCTTTGTCTGTGTTCACCCCCTGAGCTCCTGGTGAACACCCCCTCCCACCTTGTTGCTGGTGACATTTTGGCTGCTGGTGCAGTTCAAATTGCCACTTCCTGAATGCTGCTGTGGTTTCAGTTACTGCAACACCATACTGATGTGTCCACTGTTTTCCTGTGTGTCAGTCTCCAGGTGCCCCTCTGCCGTTCTGTTCTCTCCCATTTCCTGTTATGTGTCATCTATGTTTCACACTAGCTAATGTTTGTCTGTTTAAATGTGTCCTTATCCTATTCTGCTTGATTCTTTGTAGTTCGCAAACTATTACCAAATCTTAGGTTCACAATATATTTTTCTTAACTTGAGCCCCTATATAACACTTGTGAATGAATGTCTGTTTGGAAAATAGAGAATAAAAAGACTTTCTTTTCTTGAATGGAAAGCAATGATTTAACAGAGGAAGTAATGTTTATGCTGGGCTTGAGAGATGCATAGGCAGAATAGAGTTGAAAAGCATTCCAGCAGGAAGAATAGTATGAATGTGTAGTCAGTGGAAGAAAGACGGGAAGTTGACATCCACTGTTACAGAAATAATCCAAGTGCACAACTAGTGGCATAAAGAGCTTAGAATGCCTCTAACGTCAGGTTACATTAAGTGCATCATTGCCATCATCAGGCATTCTTTTTTGGTGTGATGAGTTAGACAGCATAAAGCAGCAGAATAACATGACCTATGTATTGATGGGCCTTTTAAAATAGGTTACAACGTGATACCCTGGAGGATCTGCAAATAAGAGAAAGCTAACAGCAGAGATCACTATGCAGAAAGTGTATTGATCTAAGCTTTGTTTTTTTTTTTTCTTGCAGCAGAAAGTTAAATCATGAAGTTTTTTTGGGATTCCTCTTTTCTATATTTTCTGTACTAACACTGGTTTTACTTTTTTAATATATATGAAGTACTGAATATATTTAAGTTTTCAATTTCCAAATTTCAATTAAAAGCATATCTTCTTAGTTTATCTAAGTTATTATTGTTCATGTTGCTGAAATTTGTCTAAGATAGTGACGAATTAGCTCCATTCAATCTCAACATACTTCTTAAAAGTAAATATTTGTCTCTCCTGCAAACATTTTCCAGACATCCATAAACAAAAGTGATTGGCTTGTTTCATCATCCTTACTGATTTTTTTCCCCAAAACTGGGTTAGACCTAATATTAAGTACTATAAAACTATCCAAATATGGTTGGCTATGAGAAAAATGAAAAAAAAACCACACTTAACTAATATATTAAAATACAGTTTATTCTTTGTGAAATTGAAAGTTGTAAAAACAAAAGAACATTGGAAAAGATACACTGATTCACAGAAATAAGTAGTACATATCATTTCTTACTATTTTTTCACTCCTCAAAATATATATTCCGCTCAAAATTTAGTGTAATGAAACGGCATTTTCTCATACTTGTATTTGCTTGTTCATATCAAAGTTATATGATGGTATTGACTTGATTTGACAGGTTAGGTCAATCAAAACAATCAAACAAGTTCCTATTCCATAACCAGTCTAATTAAACTGTCAAAACTTAGCTGATTTGCAACAGAAAAGCATATTAATTGTTTGCGTCAAAGAGCTTAGAGTTTTTAGCTGCCCTCCTGGCATGTAAAATGTTGTTTAGTGAATATGTAAAGGAATAGTTGAATTAGATTTGAGCAAAACAATTTATTTCCTTATTTAATGCAAGAGTAGTACTAATGATTCTTGTAACAACTGTCATAAAGATGATTCATATTTTTCTATATGGTTTTACAGATGCACTATCTAACATAAGAAGGCACTATCTACTTTAATTGCTGACATTTATCTTCCCGGGTCTTATTTTCCCCCTGGGGTAACATTTCAAAAGATGATAAAAAATAAATCATTACTTAAAAGATTGGATTTTAAAAATGAAATTCTATGTTATTAGAGAAGTTTATATGAAGGGGGAAGCACTTGCATTTTTCTGGTATATTTTCCTAAGATGTCAGTATATTATTCTCTCTGGTAAATGATACGTATAATTAAGCAGTTGTAATTTTTTAGGGGGATCAATGTTGATGAAGTAAGAAATTGAAGGGATATGAATTTGCTTTAAACTTATTCCTTTAAATCACACGTTGCTGGGATAAGCCATTTTTGATCCTTCGGCTTCTCGTGCCTTCTCCTTCCTCAAACTTCCAAGACTTCCTCCTGGCCCCTTTTCTGTACTTGCCTGTTCACTGAGAGATTACTGAACTAATATAAAATGTATTAATGTGATGACAAATATGTGCAAACATGCAGAGTTTCCAGATTAAAATTTCTGGTAAGATTAGTCTTGAGTAATATATTAAAAAGAAGAGAACCAGACTCACAAAGAAGATACCATGGATGGGTAATGAATACAGCAAAAAATTGGCCATTCAGGACCAAGCACAACCAAAGTCTGGCTAAGAAGGCATGCCACGGGCTCAGCAGGACCGGCAGGCAGGAGGTCCTGTTTCAGTTAGCACAGATGAAGGTTCTATCAATGACGCAAGTCAAGAAAATAACCGGCAAGTTGCAGTTGGGCTTGTGCTCTCAGCAGGCCTTGTGTGGGGAACGTGGTGCAGAGACATGACCACGCAGGAGGGAGGGAGGGAGAGGCAGGCAGGGGTTTGGGTCTTCAGAGAGGAAGGAGATTTTTATTTTTATCTCCTTTTATGAAGGAGATTTGGTTATCTTGGAATCAAAATGGTCTCTAAGGAAACAATGTCTTTTTTTCTTTTTTAAAGATTCATTTCTTTTGTTTTTCTTTAAAGATTTATTTATTTTTATTACAAAGTCAGATATACAGAGAGGAAGATAGGAAGATCTTCCGTCCGAGGATTCACTCCCCAAGTGACCGCAGCGGCCGGTGCTGTGCCGCCGGGCCCTAAGATTTATTTATTTTCACTGCAAAGTCAGATATATATGAGAGAGAGAGAGAGAGGAAGATCCTTTGTCCGATGATTCACTTCCACACTGACTGCAACAGCCAGTGCTGAGCCAATCCGGAGCCAGGAGCTATTCTGGGTCTCCCACACGGGTGCAGGGTCCCAAACCTTGGGCCATCCTCAACTGCTTTCCCAGGCCATAAGCAGGGAGCTGGATGGGAAGTGGAGTTGCTGGGATTAGAACCAGGGCCCATATGGGATCCCAGCGCATGCAAGGCGAGGACTTTAGTCACTAGGCCACTGCGCAGGGCCCAAAGGAAGTAATTTCAAGGAGCTGTGCGGCTAAGAGCACACATGGTTTGGATTCAAGTTTGATCTCACTTCTTATTCACACACTTCTGGTAAATTCCTCCGCTTCCTTACCTCAGTGTTTTTCTCTTTGCAATGGTACACGCTTTATAGGATTGCAAGAAGGATTACCTGAATAATATTTATGAAGTAGTTTAAGTGATAAATGGCAACATAGGTGATTGTTAAGCATGTTTTAAAAATAAATAACAATTGGATAAATGAACAACTTATGAGAAAATTGACAAATATTAGAATGGTAGAAAAGTTGCAGATGTGAGAAAGTTCAAGTTTGTACTATAGGAATTGCAGTGGTTATAGAGCAAGAAGTTGAACTCTAGTTTTGACAAAGTCAATTTTATTCTTGCCCAAACTTGTAAATTAGTCTGGATGTATGATAAGCTCACTCATTAAAAGAATCTAAGATTTCACAGCCTGACTTGAAGGAGGGAAAATTCATTGATACGTGAAATCTATTCCAGGGTTAACAAAATCCACCACAATTCTGTTTCCAGGAAATTAAGAATATGCTAGACTACAAGCATTGGATTTTTGAAAAAAAAATATAATTGTACACACCCATCTGCGTCCTGGATTCTAAAATAAGAGTAGAAACCACAGCTCTAATGATTTTTACATTTGGTTAAGAGGCAGTTGTGTGTGTTTGGCTTACTAATAAATAGCGGGCTTTTGTGATTCATAGTTTTCTGAAGTAGCACAGTTTTTATTTATTTATTTTGACACTGGACACCCTGTTCAGTCTTTGAGTGCTTGAAGTATTCATTTGGAAAGTCCTAAAAATATGAATACAATTTTGTAGAAATTACAGAAGGAGGCTCAAGCAATGGTGAATAATCTTTTGGGAAGTTGAGTCGTATTTTCTATTACTTTGCTGGGAGAGTTCTATTGATGGTATAAAAGTGAATTTTTCTCTCACGTTATTTCATCTCTGGGGATCAGGAAAGGATGGTTGTTACAGTACATTCTCTAATGATTTGTCCAAACTAATTTTGTATTCCAGTGTCACATATTGCTCTTGGGTTTTTCTGCCCACATTCCTCCCCAGTGCATTATTTATACTTTCAGCAAAATGATGAATGGTTCTTTGTATATTCTAAATGTGTTGATTTCCTTTGGAGGATCAGAGTGTAACAAGTGCATTGCTGCAGAAGAATCCTAACAGGGTTACCTATTCCTTGGAAATCTCTAAGAATTCTCTTCAAATTGAATACTGTATATTGAAAAGACATTGTATTTCATATTTTAACAGCGATGAAATTGAAGAAATGGTTAAAGAAGGGATTTTTTGCTTCTTTTGCAAATGGGTATTTCATTATTATTTTTTAAAACGAGTATTTCATAACAAAATAAATCCATTTGGATATTTTTAAAGTTTTTTCTGTACATGTTACTATGAAGCTTGTAAAGTCAGTTATTTTTATTCTTTTTTTAGATCTATTCTCTTTCATTCCTTCTCTGTCCCTATCTGATATTCACTTTGGCAGTAAGTCATTCACTGCAGTTTTGACTTTAAAGATATATATTACTAGATAGCTGTAGACATAATATTTGATTATATATGTATATAATGTGCATACATATACATAATATTTGATTTGGGAGAATAAAAAAAGATATTGGACAATGAAGGTTTAAAATTATTCTGAGAGTTGCTTCATTTTTGCCTTCTTATGAAAAGTTTCATCAGAAGTTCTGTTAACTTTTGAAAATTTCTGAAGTTGAAGTGATAAGTATCATCTGGAGACCTTAAAAACATGGTTAGGAACAAAAGCCTAACTGTGCAGGAGTAGAAATCCTATAGAAGCTGTCAGTAATTCTATTGAGCTTTATTGGAAAGATGAATTTTAGTAAACCACAGAGTTTTTTAAAAGTTCTATTGATTTATTTGAAAGGCAGAGTGAGAGACTCCCCAGAAGGCTATAACAGCTTTGGTCTAGGCTGGGTTGAAGCCTGGGCATGGGAACTCTGTCCTGCTAATCTGTGTTGCTGGCAGCAAGTACTTGGGCCATCATCTGCCATTTCTGAGGAGCATTAGCAGGGAGCTGGATTGTAAGTGTAGCAGCCGAGATTCAAACAAAGCATCCCATGTGGGATATGGATGTTCCAAGGGATTATTTAACCTAGAGCATCACAACACCTTCCCTTACACTACACTTTAAAATTTTTTTGAATATTTAAGCTCAGATTAAGGAATTGTGGCACACAGAGGGGATGTATACAGGTGTATGATATAACCCATACTCCCCAAGGATTTATAACTTAGTAGATGTGAAGTAGATTCCTTGAAGAAAGCTTCTTTGTAGATGAAAGGCATTTTTGACTCCTTAAGAGGATGATGGGAAGGTGTGCTGATGTGTGCTTCTCTAAAGAAAGGATTTACATATCCCATTGGCTTCTCAAACTTCACAGTCATAGCTTTTTTATTTATGAGGGAGCTGTTGTAATAATCGAAGAGTGCAACTTGGAAGAAGTAAGACAATTTGGAACCTGTAAGTTCTAGGGTCATGTGCGGAAAAAAAGCATGTTTCTACAAGAGGTGGAGAATATGAATGGGTAATATCGGAAAAATGTAAAGTGATTTTTTTTCAGAAAATAATGAGTGGCCAGCCATTTTTCATTGGAACAGAATTGCTTTCTAAATTATAGAAGGCTTTGGATTTCAATTAAGACATAATTGGTATATCAATCTTTAAATGATTTGAAAGCTGAACTTGTCTACAGTATGTAAAAGGATTAGCATATTGTGGTGATGTGTGTTTTGCTGTTATTATTTGTGTGAGTCATAGTAAATTTGTGTTCTCATGGTAATTAATATGCTCATGCTTTGACAACCCTAACTCCCTTTTGAGATTTCTCTTGTAATATTAGCTCTAACTGAGCCAAATATCTGGCTGTCAGGGAAGGGGGTTACTTGCTCTTGCTGATGGATAGCCACTTTGACAATTGTACACCCATAGGCAAATGAGGTAGCTTGTATACTGAAATTTTCCCTGCAAGAATGCCATCTAGAAGATAAGGTAATACTTCTAGGGCAATGAATTTGAATGCTCTCAAACTGCTCCTTCAGATGTATCTTGCTCTGACTCCATTCCCCCTGTGAGAATTCACTCTGAGAAGGTCAGTTAGTGGGGACCCTGCAAAAGTAAAAAGCCTTTTCCTGCAAGGTGTTGGCTTGATGATATCTGGGACAATCCAGCCTCACTTTGAAGGGGTATGTCTACCTGTGCCATTTGAAAAGCATCTCTGAGTGCCTGGTGATTGGTTTGCTGCTATCCCTCTATGCTTGAGTTATTTTCTCTTAACCTGTTTCTCTCTATCTTTTGATATAATCCCTTTCCTTTCCTCTGCTTGTTCTGCTGTTGTGTGCCTTGTAAGAAACCGATTAGTTTGGAAACTATCATTGCCAAACTTGCTTGCTATTTGATTAAAGGATAAAGGATCTGCGCCTCTTGAAAAAATTGCAATCCATGAGACTAAAATTGTCTCTGTGTGGAAGTCAGACCATCATGGCTGATTTAGTGTGACAAAGTGGAAAGCAATGGGCTTAGATGAAAATCACTATTTTTACAAAGCATGTTAAATATGTGCATACTTTTAGAAAAAATAAGAAATGAGGATGAAAAATATCATAGGAGAAAAATGGGCAAGTTGTCAAGTGCATGTATAGTTATAGGAGCTATTACCGTACTCATTAGCTTCAACCAAATCGGTTGAGTATCTGTAATATAATCCAGGTATTGTTCTGTCTACTTGAAACAAATCAATGAAGAAAGCCAAGTTTTTGTTCTTGAAGTACTAGAAATGCTTAGCAGACAATCACTGTGGTTGATGCGATGGCTGTGAAAAAGAATTACTGCAGGCATAGTGGCATCATGGGAAAAAGTGTTGTTTGAAAGGTTGGCATCACATATGGGTGCTGGTTCATGTCCCAGCTGCTCCATTTCTAATCCAGCTTCCTCATGACAACCTGGGAAGAGCAACAGAGTTTGAGTCTCTGCCATTAATGTGGATGAAAACCTAGCTCCTGGTTCTGGCATGGTCCCGCCCCATTCGGCCACCTGGAGAGTGAACTAGCAAATAGAAGGTCCCACTCAGTGTCTTCCCCTTTCTCTCTCTGCAATCATCAAAATAAAATCTTTAAAAAGTGTGACTGTTAATAAAGTAATGGAGTTATTTTCACATTTTTGCAGCAAAACAGTAGGTAAGAAATTTGTTCTTTGGAGCTTGTAAAAACACTTATTATTTATCATTAATATTCCATTTGAACTAATGAGCAAAGTAATTCAAGATTTTTTACACTAATAGTTATTTCAGAATAATTTTATACCTCATCAGTTTGAAAGTACTGTAATGGCCTAGTACAGAAAGAAAGAAAAAGCAAAGGAAGGGGTAAAAAAGAGAAAAGGAAATGGGATCTGGATTATGTTGTGTAGCTGCTACAGCCAATGCTTTGGAAACCTTTATCAAAGAGTCGAGGTCCCTGTCCTGGCTTTGCTTTGATCCAGCTTCCCATTAACATACATGTTATGATGTAAACATGGACAAGGGTTCAGCCATTTGAACCTAAACACTCTGTGGGAGATTGGATGGAATTCTAGGCTCTTGACTTGTAGGTTTCCTGGACCTGGTTGTCACCAGTGTTTGCGGAGTTAACTATTCTGTGTAAGATTTCTCTCTGCCCACTCTTTTTTGACTCTTTCTATGCTTTTTCAAATAAATAAAACTTATAAAAATGTAAAAAAATCAATCTCTTGCAGAGCCATGTAACAACACTGAATTGAATAATGCAAAAATATATCCAATAAGTAAAACTTTCCAATCATGTTTATAAATATGAGCTTTAACTCTCAAAAGTATACTGTGCCTGAGTGTTCCAGTGAAATTGATGGGTTAGTCTTACTAGGCACGAAGAAGTGATTGAAATTTAAGGTGCCACAATTCACACAAGACACGGTCCCTAAAATTGTATTAGAAATGTTCTCTGCTTGGTATAGAATTCAGAATTCTGATTCAGCAAATGTTTACTGAGTACATTCTATAGTCAAAAGATTATAAATGTAATTGATTTAAGAAAGAATAAACAAGAACCCAGCTCCTAAGAAATGAATCATTCACATAGGAAACAAGCATGTTAAAAATTCAAGTCAAACCAAACCACAGCAACACCATAACATAGATAAATAAATTTAGAAAAAAGTTGTCTAATTCTGCTTGGAGCTTTCTGATAAACTATGATGATGAAAAGAGTGGAGTTGAACTCCCAAAGATATGCCAAGTAGAGCTTGACATTTTGGACAGAGGTAACTACTTTCAGGCACATTTCAGCAGGTCTAAGGGAAAGGAATGTTAACAGAAATTGGAAACCGAATAGTTGAATGCTGGTAGAGTTCTCCAAAGGCTTGACCCCACGGTGCAGCCAAGCCGGCTTATGAAAAACCTTGCAAGTCAGCCCGTGTAAAACATTTTGAAGTAGAGTCCATTGAATGCTATAAAGTTAGAAGAAATAGCACTGTCACTATAATTATCAGCCACAATGTGATGAGCAAAACACAATTGTTTGAAGTGTTATGAAATAGGATGGCACAGTTTCAGGGAAACTGGTGATCCTTTACGCAAAGAACATGGATTTCCCTGGAGACAGCCAAATCATAAACAAACTGAAGTTTTAGTGAGCTTCCAAAAGGAAATATTCATGTTGTCAGAGTAAAGATAGAAGCCACAAAAGTAAAAACACAAATTCATGAATTTATCCTATTAAAAAAATAAAGTAACTACCCCTACTGTAAGCCTGTGGGGGGTGAGGGCTTTGTTGTTGAGTTTACAAGAATCACATCATTATCTCTGGATCTTAATAAGTAAAGTGATAGAATTGGCTGGGCAAGTTTAGGGCTATTTCCTGCCCCCAGGTATCTTGAGTCAATTATATTGTTGCTCTTCAAACAATAGAAGGTTAATGCATGATTGGAACACTTAATGTGCTTGCTAAGTGCTGCTTTTGTGAAGTGAAAGTTAGCTTTTTAAGTCATAACCAGGAAGTGGTCTAGTGGGAACTCAAAGCTTGAATGACAAACTTAGTTGCAAAGACTAAAACAAGTCTGTCTCTTTAATATATAATGAAAGTAAGAGAAAAGAAAGAATAATTGGAATCAAGAGCTTTAGCAATGTTTCAGACATTGTTTGGTAGCCTCTACACAAATATTCATTGATTTTGTTCATGTTTTGTGAGGGGACTTTCAGAGTCCGGAGAATTTGGCCTCCTCCCTAACTCTACGGGTGAGGCTTGATTAGTCAAGGCCAATTACGATAATTCCATACCCCTGCTGAGTGACTCATTCTGGCATGGATATGATAGAAGTTTGGCAAGTGAGCTACAAAGGAAAATCAGCTGGGTAACTTCTGGAGCAATTTTAACCATTCTTATGTATGCACATAAGGAAGAGAATATGACTTTTCTCCAACATATGACTCCAAAATATGACGTTTGAACATTTTTCCAACAGGATGCAGCACTTGAAGCTGCTTCAGGCATCTTCTGATAATGAACAGACAACTCAAGCACAAATTTTTGCATTCTGATGTCAGTGTGAAAGAGATGGAGTTTTCATATAAAAATGGATCTGATAAATTAATCTACTAATCATTTCTGTCTGTCACAGTTCTCAACTCTTATTTAACACAGAAATTGTCTTTTTTGTAACTGTTACTGGAATGGCCGAAAGTTAAAGCTTGGTCCTTCCCCAGCCAATTCTTTTCCGTAGTTGTGAAGAAAGCATGACTGCACAACTAAGAGAAACTCTAGGCAGTTTCTCTAAGGCAATTAGGTCTCAACAACTACAGGTACATTTATCTTCTCTCCCAGGGAGTCAGCTAGTCACAGACAAGGCTGCGACAATGGTTGGAGCTAGTCTCCTGCTAAGCAAAGAATTCTGACAGGATATGGTTTAATGAAGGGATATTCATCACAGGCCAGGTGGGTATTTCTTAGGAAAACCTAGCACCTCTACTGTATTCAGACTGGGGTTTTTAATGTGAAAGGGACAATTTTTTCTTATCTATTTTCTTTCCTTTCTGGAATTTTACCAGACAGAATACTTCCTGGGGGCCAGTCTCCTTCTGGAATGTCACTGGACAGGAAGATTCGTAGCTTTAGGGTTCTCATTGGAGACCTGACTAGCCAGGAAATTCCTTGGACACTAGATCTCTCTCATAGTGTTATGGGGTGGTTCTTCTGGTTTACAAAGCTGGGCTTGCCTTCAAGTTATCCTTGCTGCTTCTTGCAGAATTTTAAATCTTTTTTCTTCTCTCACATGTGTTTTCCCTGCCCAGCATTCTGCATTCAATAGAAAAAAAACGTAAATCTTAAAATGATTCCATGGCCAAAGTCTGTCTTCCGTAGCTTCTTTCTGCTGGCATAGGGAAAATAAAGTTGATTATTTTTCTCTTGCTGCTTGCCCCAATGTACTTCAGGTTGGCCTGGGCATAGATTGTCCTGCATGTCCTGGAGGGCTGGTGATATGATCAAACAGGATAGATAGTCTATTACCTATGATTATGTGAGCTGGATGGTTTGTGTTCTGTTAGAAGCAAAAAAGATGAGAACATTAAGAACATGCTATCCATAGAGAATTACTACAGGTAGGAAAGTTCTAGAGTTAGGGAAGGATGATAGCTGTAATTTACATGCTTGGACCTTTGCTTGAGTATTCTAGTCCTCATGGTGGTGTTCCTGGAATTGTCTGGCCTTGCCTAGAAAAAATTGAATGTCATTCAACCTGTCCAATTTGACTTCAAAACAGCATTTTTTTTTTTCATTTTTAATTGTTTCATGACACCGTTTAATAGGCAACTGGGTCTTTCTTTCTCCTCCCCAATTTCCCCTCCCTCCCCCACAAAACAGCATTATTCTTGGAGCAAGACGCTGATGAAATGTGGGGTAGCAGTTAGTGTTTATATTCTACTTGTTTTCAAGGATTGCTGGTCTGATTTTCAAGGGTGAAATGGAGGCTGCAATCTGGGTGTCATTCCAGCTAATTTGGTTAAGAGCTTAGCAAAAATCTGCTTGGCAGAAATAATCCCAGTTCTTCTGGTGACCCTTGCTACCAGGCCAGGGTGCTAATTTTCATATAGTAGATATAGCAGTGTGCAGAGCCCAATCAAGCCAGTGAGTAAGCATCAGCAATTGGGACTTCCAGGTGTGTAGTATATAATACATTTTGGCAAATGTGTATTTCATTCTGGAAATATGTGACACCAGAGCATGCTGCAGTTAGTGAATTACAGCAAGGTCGGTTGCTTTGGTAGGCATTGTTAGTCTATATTTCCCAGAGTAATACATGCCGAGTCCTGTCAATGAAAATTGATGCTATTTGCCTTCCTAATGAATGAGGGGCAATGATAACCTCACATGCTGCCTCAGTAGGAGTTGGATATCAGAGTGACCATAGAAAAATCTGGGTAGCAAGTTATTTGAAGTGGCTTGGTAAAGGTGGAGGTTAATGGAAGTACAAGTTGGAAGCGCATTAGCAGAATGATAGAAGATTACTACAGGATGTTTTTACTTATCTGGCTCCTTTTAAAGAGGAGACATCAGTCTTCTTGGCATTCTGTTGAGTAGGTTCTTTTTGATTCTGAATATTCTTGAAGTTCAGAATAGTGCAACATACTCTGGCATGGTGGATCTGGATGATGATGTCACTTTACATGTGGAAAACAAGACTAGGTGTGGTCCTTTTTCTGCATGGATGAATTGGAATCTGAGGGAGTGATTATTCTAGATTTTTAAGCACAATCTTGGCTCTGGGTTCAGTTAAACAGAATACATTTCTAATATGTATGGCCTTTTGATGACCAAATTCCCAGATTACACTTTGAAATTATGCCAGATTATCCCTCAGTCCTTGCAGACCCCTTTTGTAATTTAGGAATGAAAGAAAATCCACTCCTTCTACTGATCTTGGGAAGCAGAAGAGGAGGAGTGCTTCCTTTTAGGAATATTTTGACCACTCCCTGGGCTCTTTCAATTCTAGGTTTCCATCCACCCAACTAGTGTCTGGTAAAGGGGTTAGTGTATGTTAGTGAAAGTGCATGTTAGAAATATATTAGCAGAATAATTCCCAGTAAAGGGAATAAGCAAATATTTGACAGAATGGCGTTTGTGTAAAATCCTTTTCCAATCTTGTCTTGCACATACTGGGACTTTTAGCACAGGATATACCAAGACTGGAACTTAAGACCCTTGGGATTCTTTAGAGTGCTTAGAATGTAATTTTGGCAGCTTCCTTGGATAGTTTGTCAGGCTCCTGGCAGAATGCAGTTTACTACATTATTAAGTTTGCCCCTTTTTAAATGGCAAGAGTATTGTACGCCTTCTATAATTTTCCATTGCAATGCCTGGGGAAGGCATGTTTTCTTATCTTGCTGCTACCATCCTCCAATTGTTTAATGTACCTCTGTTCTTTGACCTTTAGCATGTATTGAAAGATTTATTTCTTTGGGACTCTTCGGATAAGAAGGCCTAGGAGTGTAGGCAGAACAGAGGTAGCCTTTTTAGCTGTTGGTTCTGTGAAAGGGTAACTTAAAGAAATGCCATTGGATGCCTTTTTATTGTCTAGCTATAATATTCTTGGCAAGTTTTACTACATCAAAGAATTTGAGGCCCTGAAGTACATCCCTGATACTTTTTCTTGGGCCAACTATAATCCTCTATCACTCCAAATAGCCACATGGGCATATAAGACCAAATTGGCATGTTTGATATCTGTATGTGTATAAAATCATTTGGCCCTGATTCACGTGGCTGGTCCTGCAAATGAAGCCAGGATCACCAGGGGCAGAGCCGAAGCTTCAGTGATTTGCTGTTGTGTTCCTATTGCAAACCTCAATCCACATCCAAACCCTTGAAAAATGATCATTTCTGTAAGGCAGATCTTACTGGCATTGTTCAAAGACTGGTCGCTTGGGTCTGTTTGGCTAGATTAGGCTGGATCAAAGTCGGTGTGCAAAATAAAGGGGATGGTTATCCTCAGAGTTTGGCATTGGGTTAACCAAGCTTAAGATGGAACAGCATGTCACTTTGAAGATTTTTTTCTAGGAATAAAATCTGCTATTTTGCTGTTCTGCTGTCTTTTAGCCAATTAGAACCATTTTGTTCTACTAGGAAATTTATTCGATTTGAAATATCATTTCTTGTCCTAGTGATTTTGGAGGTTTCCTCTGTCAATTACACCATGGCTGCTATTATCTATAGGTATTGAAGCCATCCTTATATCCAGTGTTGCAGAAATTAACCAACAGGTCATTAAACATGCTTATTCTCCTCATATGGGGCTAGTTCCATGATGCAGTGGCCTAACTGTGATGTAGCATTCCCTTTCATACTGTAGGCAATGTGTAAGGTACACTGCTCCTAACCAAATTTTTTTGTCGAAGAATCTTGGAAAACAGATGAAGATGGAACAAATACTTGGGCCCTGCTGTCCAAGTGCGAGACATGGGTCAAGTTCTAAATGTATGGATCAGGCTTGACCTAGTCTTTGTTCCTGCATCCATTTGGGGAGTGAATTAGCAAGTGAAAGATTTATATAACTTTCTTCAATTCAAATAAACAAATCCCTGAAAATATTCCAAACACGACCCTTTGACTGTCAGTGTCTTATAGTAAGGTCACGAGAGAAGGGCTGACTCTGGAACTATGTCCCAAAGGAGGTGGTTGACCAGGCACGTAGGTAACATACTAAGTAGGGTGGCAGACTTAAACGAATTGTAAAAGGTCCATAGATGATTTTTATTTCAAGATTATAATGCTGACTGGTAATATTCCCACTAGGCACATAAGATCTTTATATAGTTTATACAATCTCTAGAGTATTTATATAACATCAATAATGTATCAATACAAACACAGCTTGAAGTTAGGCATCATTTGATAACCTGACAATGCATCCTGCACAATCCAAATTAGAGATTCATATCCATTTGTATCTCCTGGGAGCGAACTGGAAATTTCAAAGTCAAAGGCTTAATTTAGAAATTTCAGTCTTTAAAAAAATTCTTGTCACAAGTGTCAGAGCTTTAAAATATTTAGTCAAAATAAGATCCCAAGTCATCCATTAAATAAGAGATATAGACCGGACTTAAAATTAAAACATAATCATCCATCTCAAAGAGTAGACACCCCCAAATAATATTGACTCTCTATGACTCAATTCTTCTAACACAGTCAAAATTTAAGGTAGTAGAGAACACAAGGAGACTTTCCCCCTGAAACTAAATTTTTGTTTCGTAGGTCAGTTACAAAAGGCAGTGAAAAATCTTAAACAGAAGCAGCAGCACTGGACATCATGCCACTACATGAAACAATTTGAATATATCAAGAAAAAAACATAGGTAGAGAATTAAACAATCATATTTACTAGACTTCTAAAGATATACAATTTAAAAAATTTTGAAGAGGTACCAATTAAATGTTAACTGTAAAAAAAAACCCACAGCTTTCTAGAAATGCATCGAAACAAAACAAACTTTGAAATTGAAAGTTTAAAACTTATGAAATTTTTTACTACTAGAAATGAAATCAAAATGTATGGTCAATCAATTTTTAATGAAAGTTCAAAGAATATAAAATGGTAAAAAGACAGTTTCTTCATTATAACATGGTGAGAAAATTTAATCCATATTGTCGCGCCCACGTTTCTTATCGTCCGGCGATAAGAGGCAGACGCGAGTGAAGTCTTCTGCGGTAATCTTTATTGCGCGCACCAAGATGAGGAGGGAAAGGCTCAGATCCCGGCAGGCTGTCTGCTCTTATGTGCTGACTGGCCCCGCCTCCGCCGATGATAGGTCGGCGTCATGATTACGCAGGGTCCTGGGCGACTGGATTCGTCAGTCCCAGTGTTCATGCGCCGGCCACGCCTCAGCTCACTGGGCATGTGCTAGGCGCCTGCGCAGTACCACGAAAGCTACGTCACCAGGAACCAAGGTGTGGCTTTTCCGGCCGGCGCCATTTTGGGTACGGCATGTAGCCAGTACATGCAGATGCGGCTGGCAACACCATATGATATGCAAAATAATGAAATTGAATCCTTATTTTATACCCATTTATAGAATTGTTAAACTCATTTTTTTGGAGGGATGGGTCTTTGTTTTTCTAGTTATAAGTTCATGTCATGTGTTGTTTACCATAATGAGATAATTCTATTTCTTTCTCTTTTTCTTTCTTTAAAGATTTATTTTTATTTAAGAGGAAGGTTTTACAGAGAGGAGAGACAGATTCTCCATCCACTGGTTCACTCCCCATATTGTTGCAATGGGGTTGAACTGATCTGAAGCTATGAATTTTTTCCAGGTCTCCCATGTGACTGTAGGATCCCAAGGACTTTAGTCATTCTCTACTGCTTTCCCAGATCCCAACCAGAAAGTTGGACTGAGAGTAGAGCGACAGGGACCCAAACTGGTTCCAAAAACTGGCACAGATAGGGGATGCTGGTACTTGCAGGCAAAGACTTGGTTTGTTGAGCCACTGTGCCTGCCCTAATTTTTACATATATTCTTACCTAAATGCTCTTGTTATCCTGCCTGGTTACAATGAACAGAAATAGGCAATCAGTACATTTTCCTTGTTCTTGACTTGAAAGTGAAAGTTTTTATTTTTTCATGATTAAGTATATTACTTGTGGGCCTTTCATATATGGTCTTTATTGTGTTCAAGTAAATTCATTCCACAGGTAATTTCTTGAAATTTTTTTTTTGTAATTATCATGAGAGAGTGTTTCTTAAAATGCATTTTCTGCATCTATTGAAATTATCATGAAACTTAACTGTTTCAGTTCAGCGATTGTTTTCTTTCGCTGCAGGTTTTGTTTGTTTCTCTATCTTAAATTTATAATTTTGCTTAAGTATTATTATTCTGATCTATATTCTTGTGTATCTGTCTCCTCTTATAGCTTGGATCTTCTTTGAGATGCTTATTTGGAATTATTTGTCAGAGTTCATTTGTTTACAGTTGGCTACTTGCCCTTATTTATTTATTGGCTCATATTGTGGTTCCCTAATTTTGTGTGTTCGCTACAGATCTGTGTTTAGATCAAAATGTATTGAGAGATGCCAATACTTCCAGGCTTTACAGATAGTCTTCTCCAGAAATTTTTACCAGTCTGAGAAGCCAAAGATTTTGTTGGACCATTAAGAGCTACTGTTGAGATCTATAAGTATCAATTAGTTATAAGTAAGTAATTTGAATAAAAGAGGAATGTTGGTCCTCTAAGAGTGGTAAGAACACAAAAAAGGATGTATCATACATCAGAATTGTTGTGCATTGTCTGAAATGGAGACCAGAACACCCTTATAAAGAGAGATTTATGTCACCTTTACAAAGGGAAAGTTATTCCCTGTTTGTCTAAAGAAAAGGAGTGGGTACAGAATTTGTTCTGATGCTTTTCAACTTCCTGCGGCTCAAGTGACAAAGTAGAGCATTCGGATCCCTTGTACCCTCTTGCCCTGTGCAGCCATTACTCCACCGTGATGTTCTCACAGATAGGACTTGACCTTTCTCAGTCTCGTGGATATGTTTTGCACTCTTTAGGAGCTAAAACATAGACCTATTTAGAAATGATCTTTTTTATGGCTATAGCAAAACCGAATTTTAAATATTATTATAACAAAGCTAAAAGTGGAAATTGGGGATTTTTTTTTAAAGTAAATGCCTAAAAAATCCACATACTCGTTTTGCAATCAAATTTGTCTATAATTATGATACTACTTATTTTTATTGCTGTTGAGGTAGAAGCACAAAGGCCTAAACCAAATGATCAAAAGTTGGCAGTAGATTGGACAACTATACATTCTATAAAATGAAGAGTGGTTCTATACGGAGTGGTTGACTCCCAGGTCTGCCTCAAAATATACATGTAAAGGAAATCAAGTTTAATTTCGATGAACTAAAATTTGAAAGTAGAGGAATGCAGAAATTTAAATCCTTCTAACTATAAAATGTCTTTATGTCACCATTGACATAATTTGTATAGAGGTATGAATGACATATAAGAACCTCATTGTTTCATAAAATTCAATTTCAGTCAATCTAGGCTGCTGTTTTCTGAAGCTTTTGACTTAGCATTTTTTTTTCTTTAGAAGATAACATTTTTAATTAGTGTATCTGAAGGCTGAGTGGATAGTTTTGTCTTAAGTAGTGACTTTCCTTACAGATTTCAATTCCATGTCATACACCACTGACCTTTACAATGTCTGAGTTCCTGCTGTTTTCATCTCTTAAATTGGGAGAACCTTATACCTGATTGAGAAGCAAGAACTAAAATGTCACTTTTCTTTTTGAGGTATGGAGGAAGTCTTGGAAATGTTCAGTCTTCTAGTTTTATGATGTGCAACTTAAGCTTGTATAGAATGCTAGATCAAAACTTTTTATCATGGCCATTTCTTGTATCCCAATAAATTGGCTTTAAATCCATACAAATAAAAGAAATGAAATCCTTAAAAAAATTGCAAACTGTCTCAGGAAATTCAGTGCCAAACTGAGAGGAATTACAGGCAGTATTTACATGTTGGCAATAAATGTCGGAGTTCAAATGGCAAATCTGAGCTTTCATGTTTTTCTTTATTTGCTCTGTCATCTGTAATCCTGGCTATAGAAGGCTGTTGAATTTATCTGGACAGTCAGATGCTAGACTCTCCGCATGGTCCATGGCTGCAATGAAGGAATTGTGGCTGGTTATGAGCTGTACTACTGTAACAATATAAAGGAATTCAATATGGGAGGAGGGTTTGGGGGAAATCCCAGAGCCTATGAAACTGTGTCCTCAAATGAAATTATTATTATTATTATAAAGGCTTTCTTTTTAAAGGAAGCTATTACCTTACAGGGATTGAAATGTGGAACTGGTATTTCTTATGAGTCAAATGTCATTGCTCTTGATCAAGTGGAAATTTTTCAGGAAGTCAAATTTTCATAGGTGAAGGATTTAATGCTTGAAATCCAGTTAAGATTTATGATTAATTTGATTATCTTTAGAAAGTGATCATAGATTAAAAATGATTCTAACAGCTATTTTGCAGGGATAACCTTTAATTCTGTGAATGAATTACTGGGTACCATCAGAGGATATGGACTTGGCACTGTAATTAAGTCTCTAGTCTGGTAGAAGGCAATGGAATGTATATACAAAGACAGTTTAATGTAATGAGCTGCAGGTGATGTAGTATAAGTACAATTATAGTTGAGTAATAGATTAGTTATTTGCCAAAAATAATATCATCCATCATTCATGCAAAAATTCATCAATATCTCTAACATACCCAATGCCTTGCTCTGAAAAGACTTACAATGGGGTCCGACAGCTAATGTCTGACAGCTATGGCCTAGCAGCTAATGTCCTTGCTCTGAATATGCTGGGATCCCATATGGGCACCGGTTCTAATCTCAGCAGTCCCGCTTCCCATTCAGCTCCTTGCCTGTGGCCTGGGAAAGCAGTTGAGGATGAGGGACCCTGCACCTGTGTGGGAGACCTGAAGGAAGTTCTGGCTCCTGCCTCTGGATTGGCAAAGCACTGGCTGTTTCGCTCATTTGGGGAGTGAATCATTGGAGGGAAGATCTTCTCTCTGACTCTCCTCTCTCTGACTTTTCAGTAAAAAATAAACAAATCTTTAAAGAAATAAAGTGATAAGAAAAAGTAGACTCTGGAGGTTCTATTTATTCATATGCCTTACTAATATTTAACTACAAGGAATAAATGTTGAAACAGCAGGGTTAGGAGTGTAGCATTTTGAGGAGCAGAGTAGATTTTTCAATAAAGTTGGATCCATGAGGTATTTTTCTAAGTTTGAATTTAGCAGTTTGACCTTTTTAAGCTTAATTTTGAGCATCTTCTAAATTAGGAAATATTTATGTTATATCAATATTTTATTGTTTTATAAACAACCAGAAAAGACAGCAAACAAAGAAATTATTTGGAACTGGAAAATGGTAACTGCCAGTTTTTTTTTTTAGGACACACTATATAATGTTGAAATATCACATTCTGTCCTATAAATATGTAGACATATATTAAAGTAGTATATAAAGTAGTATATAGAATTATTATATAGTTAAAATAGAGAATTCTTGTTGAATGTAAAATTTATATTTATAAAATATACTGAAACTAGGAATACCTTTGTAGACTATTTGTTCAATTATATTGTATTAGCTTTTAAAATGATTAATGCCCAATACAGCCTATTTATATTAATACATTACAATAGTGCCTTTCAGAAGCTGATGTAAGATGGGGAGGCAGGGAGAGGGATTGCAGTGGAAAAGGGGCATGAGGAAAGTGTTACTGAAAAGTTTTCGAAATATAAAATTTGTTCTCTTTAATAAAAAAATTTAAAAAAATTGTGTTTGTTCCATTGTGAGTTGATTTTTTTATTTGGAGAACTACTAATTCCATTCTTCTACATGTGTGCCTCCAGTTTTAGCCATTTGTTGAAGGGATTTTCCTTACTCCACTACATGAGCATTTTTGTCAACAATTGTTTGGCTGAATGCACTTGTACAGCATTCTGAACTCTACTGCTCTGTTTTTATGCCAGCACCATACTGTTGTAATAGCTTTGCAGTACTGTAGTTAGCTGTGAGGTCAAATAATGCCTCCAGCTTACATATTCTTGCTCCAGATCACCTTGGCTATTCTGTTTTTTTGTTTTGTTTTTGTTTGTTTTAAAGAATTATACTCACATGTCACACATGCAAATATATTCCATGTTTTAAAATAAAAGATTGATTTCTGTTTGGAAAGCAGATTTACAGAGAAGAGAGAGAAGGAGAGAGGTACATAGGTTCCATCCATAGATTCACTTACCCAGATGGCTGCAATGGCCAGATCCGAGCCAGGATTCAGAAGCGTCCGCTGTTTCCCACATAGGCGTAGGGCCTAAGGACTTGAACGATCTGCTACTGCTTTCTTAGAGGTCAGAAGCAGGGAGCTGGATCAAAAATGGAGCAGCTAGGACATGACCAGTGCCCATTTTGGATGATGGCACCAAATGCACAGGATTAGCTTGTTATACCACACCATGGGCCCCTGTGGGTCTGTTCCAATTCCGTATGAATTTTTGGATTTCTTCGGTAAGTCTGCAAAGAATGACAATTTGTTTTGTAGGAATTGCTTTGAACTTGTAGATTGCTTCAGGTAGTATAGACTTTTTAGTGATATTGATTCTTCCATGATCAAAGAATACCTTTCCACTTTTTTTGTGACCTTGAGGATTTGTTTCATTAATGTTTGATACATTTCACTAGAGATTTTTCAAATCTGTAGTTATTTGTTCCTAGAGATTTTGTATTTTTTTTGTTTGCCCTTGTGAATGTGGTTTCTTTGTTTTCTTTTCAGTGAGTTTATCATTAGGGTATAAACAAAACAGCGGTTTGGTGAAGTGTTTGGATTTTTCCATGAACAACATCAAATCACCTGCAAACAGGGATACTTTGACTCTCTGCTTTGCTGTTTCTCCTCCCTAATCTAAGACTTTCCGTTCTATATTGAAGAAGAGTGATTAAAGAGAACAGCCTTGTCTTATCTAGAGCTGAGGGCAAATGTTTTCTGCTTTCGCCACTCAGTACGTTATGGATGGTTTGTCATTCATAACCTTTGTAAATTGAGGTATGTTCCTTCCAAGCTGTTCTGTAGAAGGTTCTCATTTTGAAGGAGCATTGAATATTATCACATAGTCCACTTCTGTCAAGATGACTATGTGGATTTCTTCCTTCATTCTGTTGATATTGATGTGAGTTATGCTTATTTGTAAATGTTGAACCACTCTTATGTCACTGAGATAAATTCCATTTGATTGTGATGTGTTATCCTTTTGATGTTTGATTTGGGCTTTTTGTTTATGGGTTTCATTTGCTAATATTTTGCTGAATTTTCTCATCAACATTTATTAAGGGTATAGGTCTGTAGTTTTCTTTATGACGTGTTTTTGTTCCGTTGTGGTGTTAAAGTGGTGCTGGGCTCATAATTCAGTCGAGTTCTACTCTGTTGAATATTGGGAAATAGTTTAAAAGTCATTGAAGTTAGTTCTTTGAATGTATTGTAGAATTCAGTTGTAAAGCTCCCAGCCTCTGTGCTGTTTCAATCTCATTGCTTGTTTTGCTTTGGTTCTGTTTAGACTGTCCTCTTGATTTCATCTTGGAAATTTGTTATGTATCCAGGTATTTTTCCAGTTATTTGAGGTTATCCAATTTGTTAGAATATATTCTTCATAGTAGTTTCTTAATGATCTTAAAGTTTCAGTTCTTTGAGTTTTTCTTTTTTTTTTTAACATTGTAAACCCACAGCCAGATTTTCTTTATTTTAAAAGAACTCAAATTTTTGTTTTGGTGATTTTTTTTTTTTGCTTTAGTTTAATTTATTTCTGTTCGATCCTTTTAATCTGCTCTTGGCTTTTAGGGCTTCAAATCAGCCAATTAAATCTTTAATTGAGACTTTTCTTCTTTTTTTTAATGTAAACAATGCTATGAACTTTCTCTTAATGCTGCTTTTGCTGTTATCCAACAGGTTTTGAAATGTGTTTTTGTTTTAATTTAGATCAGTACAAATTTTTGATTTCCTTTTTAATATTTTTGATGATCAGTTTATCATGAAGTGACATGTTGAATCTGGAATTATTTTTGAGTGTTCTATAGTTCTTGTTCAATTCTAGCGCTATTCTTTTATGGTCTGAATAGATCCATGGTATAATTTCAGTCTTTTTATATTGAGACTTGTTTAGTGGGTGGAAGATGATCTATTCTAGAAAATGTTTCATGTGGTGATTAGAAGAATGTGTATGTTATTTCTGTGCCGATGTTGATTCTGTATGCTGTAACTTTGCCAAATCCTCTTTGTCTTCTGTAAACAAGGATAATTCTATTTCCTCCCACACAATTTATAACATTTTCATTGCATTTTCCTCACCTAATTGCTCTGGTGAAAACACACAGATGTTTGTATAATAGTGGTGATGACAGTGGGCATCTTTCTCTGGTTCTGGATCTTAGAGGAAATGCTTGCAGCTTTTCCCCATTTAATATGATGTCAACTGGGCTTGTCATATATGAACTTGATGTGATGAGAAATGTTCCTTGTACAACTAGTTTGCTCACAGCTTTTATTATGAACGATGCTGTACATTTGCAAATGCTTTGTGTCTCTTGAGATAATCATATAGTTTTATTATTAAATTTGAAATGTGATACATTACTTTTATTTGCATATGTTGAATCATCCATGCATATCGGAGATAAATCTCATTTGTTTCAGGTGAGTGCTCTTTTCTTGTTGTACCTTTTTCTGGCTTTGAAATTGTTAGATGATGACCACTGGCCGCCCGCCCACTGGTGGAATAATATCAGAAGTTGTCCATAGTTGTAATGAAAGCTTTTTTGGAAAATCCACTCCTGGGCACCCTTTGCGCAGAACAGAAGGAAGATAGAGGCAAAACAGGCAGCTGAGATATGTGTTGAGTTTTATACTCCTATAGACACCTGGGCTGGCAAAGGGGCTGTCAATGCCTCAACTATGTAAGGAATGTCCATTCAGGTGTGCCCTAGGTAGGCTGGAATCCCTCCAGGCTGGTGATGTAACTGGCTCCTGTGGTCCCTCCTGTTCCAGGCTGAACCTGGGAGACATGCCAGGTCTGGAGCACCAGCCCCTTGCCTCCAGTATCCTGGGCAGCCATCAGGAATTAAGATAATGCTGGCCTCACAGATGCAGTTTTGGAGGATTCCCTTCCTTTCAGTTGCTTTGAACGATTTAAGAAGAATTGGAATTATTTCTTCTGTAAAAATCTGATATAATTCTGCTGTGAGATGATCCAGTCCTTCCCCCCCCCCCCCCCATCTCGTTTTATTTTCTTGGGTGGGCCCTAATTACTGGTTCAGTCTTCAGCTTTGTTGTTGATCTATTTATATTTTATTATTGAACCAATTTTGGTATATTGTATGTGTCTAGAAACCTCTCATTTTCTTCTAGTTTTTGTAGTTTATTGGCAAATATCTTCCTTTTTGCTTTGCTTTGTTTTGTGATACAAGATATCCTCATGTCTAACTGTATTACTGAGTCTTCTTGTTTTTGATCAATTGTGCTAGTGATTTTTCAGCTTTGTCTGTTTTGTTTTCTAAAGTCATTCATTTCACTGATATTTTGTCATTTTTAAAATTTGTTTTTTTTTCTGATTTTTATTTCTGCCTTAATTTTTGGTTTTATTTCCTTTTTAAAAAATGCTTGTGGTACATTATTTGCTCTCTTGGTGCTTTTCCAATTTCCTTGTGTATCAATTGCTATAAATTTAACACTGCTTTTCCTGTATCCCCTAAGTATTGATATAATGTTGTCATTCACTTCTAGAATTTTAAAAAATTTCCTTTTCAATGGAGGGGATGGTATTCTGCCAGCCCTACTTTCAGACCAGGGCTGGTTTCCGAATGAAACTGTTGAAGTTATCTGGACAATAAGATGCTGGACTCTCTGCATGGTCCATGCCTGCAATGAAGGAATCATGACTGGTTATGATCTGTACTAATGTAATAGTATGGAGGAATTCAATATGGAAGGAGGGTTTGGGGAGGGGTTGAGGGAATCCCAGAGCCTATGAAACTGTTATAAAATGAAATAAATGTAGTTTAAAAAAAAAGAAAGAAAAAAATTTCCTTTTTGATTTCTTCAGTGACACCATTCAGGAAAATACTATTCAGTCTCCATCAGTGCTGATATTTATTTTAGAGTTCCTTATTTGTTAATACACAGCCTCATAACATTATAGTCAGAAAAGCTACATGATATAACTTCATTTTATAAAATTTGTTGCACATCGCTTTATGGCCTAGCATTTGTTCTGTTTTAGAGAAAGGTCAATGCACTGATGAAAGAATGTATACTCTGTAGCTATGGGATCAACTTAAAACATCTTATTTTTATAAAGTGAACACATTTCACATATTTCATAATACAGTTAAGTGCAGAGTGATGCTTCCCATCCCACCCTCCTTCCTGCCCGAGTTTCCCACCCGTTCTCCTCCTGGTTTCCCCTCCCTTCCTTCTTCCTTCTTTCATTTCTCCCTCCCTCCCTCCCTCCCTCCCTCCCTCCCTCCCTTCCTCCCTCCCTCCCTCCCTCCCTTCCTTCTTCCCTCCCTTCCTTTCTTCCAAAATTTTTTCACAACAACATAATTTTATTTCAAAATCACAGGCTCGACACCTCCTTAGAATTAAAAAAAAAAAGAAAAAAACTCAACAAATAACTAGGAAAACACTCATTGTTCCTCAAATATGAAGACAAACACTGATTTTACGTCATTTGGGTAAAGTCTAAGGAGTGGAATGATTGGGTTAAATGTAGATGTGTTTTCAGATGTCTGAAAAGTGTCCATACTGTCTTTCGTAATGATTGCACTACCTTACATTCCCAAACAGTGGATTAGGTATCGTTTTCCCTATAACCTCTCCAGTATTGTTGTCCAATTTCTGTTGATTGCTTCATCTAACTGGAATGAAGTATAATTTCATTCTGTTTTTTCCATTGCAGTTTTTGTTCACAGATTCTGAATACTTTTTTCATGTATCTGTTGGCCCTTTAGATTTTATCTTTGAAAACTCGTTGTCCTTTGCCCATTTCTTATCTGGATTATTTGCCGTTGCGGATTTCTAACATTATTTAAAAATTTTGACTATGAATCTCTTACCAGTTGCAAACTTTGCAACTACTTCTCTCATTGTGGTGATTATCTCTTCAGTTTTTTTAGGGCTTTCTTACTTTTCAACACAGAAGCTTCTTAGCTTGGTATAATCCTATTGTCTGTTATTTGCTTTAATGATCAGTGCACTGGGGTCTGCTTGCAGAAGTGTTTGCCAGTGTTGATGTCTTGCAGAGTTTCCCTGATGTTTTTCTCTAGTAGTTTGATAGCATCAGGTCATACATATAAATCTTGATCCATTTTGAACTGATTTTTGTTTAAGGTGTAAGATAGGGATATTTCATACTTGTGCACATGTAGATCCAATATTTCCACCATTTATTGAATAGAATGTCTCTTCTTTCTGGATTGATTTTGGGTCATTTGCCAAGGATTATTTGGTTCAAGATATGTGGATTGATTTCTGGGATTTCTATCCTGTTCCATTGGTTTACATATCTATTTTTGTAACAGTACTAGTCTGTTTAAGTTTTTACTGTCCTGTAGTTTGTCCTGAAATCTGATAATATGATGCCTGCAGGTTTGTTTTTATTATTTAAGATGGCCTTAGTTATTCAGGTCTCTTATGTTTCTTGAATTTTAACTTCATTTTTTCTAGATCTAAGAATATTAATATTTTGATTGAGTCATATTGAATTTGTAAATTGCTTGAGTAATATGGACATTTTGATGTTATTATTTTCATTTGTGAATATGGCAAATTCTTCCATTTTTGTTATCTTGTTCTATTTATTTAATGTTACGTAATTTCTGCTGCAGGGATCTTTCATATCCTTGTTTATTCCAAGCTACTTAAGATTTTGTAGCTATTATGAATGGTACTGCTCTTACAAGTCTGTCGCAGTCATAACATTGTCTGTTGTTGTATTGATTTTAAATATTGCAACTTCACATTTTCTCCTGTGAGTTCCAATAGTCTCTTACTGGTGTTAGTTGGTTTCCCTCTGTATAGAATCTTGTCTGAAAACAGTAATTTGACTTCTTCCTTTTTAATCTGTATATATTTGCTTTATTTTACTTGCCTAATGGTTTCAGCTGAACTATCGAGGGCGATTTTGGATACCAGTGGTCAGAGTGGGAATACTTTTCTGATTCTGGATTTTAGTGGAAATGCTTCTGAAATTTCCCAATTCAATATGATGCTGGCTGTGCTTTTGATTAAGGATTTTTTTTTTTGGTCATAAAATGGTGTTGCGCTTTAACCAATCTTTTTTGCGCATCCATTGAGATAACATTTGTTTTTTAATGTGATACATCTATCGAATCTCCCCGCATACCAGGGGTTTATCCCACTTGATCTGGGTGAATGATCTTTCTGCTGTGTTGTTAGATTTGATTAGCTAGTGTTTTGCTGAGGATTTTTTTTTTAAAAGATTCATTTATTTATTGGAAAGTCAGATATACAGAGAGGAGGAAGGACAGAGAGGAAGATCTTCTGTCCGATCATTCATTCCCCAAGTGAGCGCAATGGCCGATGCTATGCTGGTCCAAAGCCAGGAGTCAGGAACTTCATCCAGGTCTCCCACAAGGGTGCAGGATCCCAAAGCTTTGGGCCGTCCTTGACTGCTTTCCCAGGCCACAAGCAGGGAGCTGGATGGGAAGTAGAGCTGCTGGGATTAGAACCAGCGCCCATATGGGATGCCGGTGCGTTCAAGGCAAGAACTTTAGCCGCTAGGCCATGGCGCCGGGCCCTTGGTGAGGATTTTTGCATCTATGTTCATCAGTGATATTTGTCTATGGTTATTTTTACTTCATTGTGTCTTCCTCTGAGTTTTGGAATTAAGGATATTATGGCCTCATGGGAGATTGGGAGAATAACCTCCTTCAGCTATTTCAAGTAGTTTAAGAAGAATTGAAGTAATAAAAACTAGGCAGTACAAAACAACAACCAAACAAAAACCAAACTTGACTGTGGCAGCTCTCCTTTATTGTCAGCTTGTGGGAGGGTATGCGCTCATTTCTGATCACTGCCTCATCTCCTCTCTGTCCAGGCGATCAAGGCTCAGGGAGAGTGCTCGTGGGAACACACTCCGTCCACACATTCATAAGAACTGCACAAAACGTTGGTGTGGTTTTCCAGTTGTGCACAGAATCGTCTAAAATGACTCACCCCAGGCCCTCAGGGAACTCGGAGCCACCGAATCCAGACACGCACAGTGATTTCCCAGACACAACTATATTCCACACTTTATTGTGCAGTCATAGACTTCCCATTGTCGCAGCTCACAGGGTTCCCACAGTCAGAGGGAACAGATTTCACTCTTAGCCTCCTGAGACTGTTCCATTCACGATGAGAGCCAAGGTGTTCCTGGAACCCACTGCCAGTTGCTGTTCTGCCTAACAGGCATTTAAGATATGGAGGGTAGGAAGGGTGCCTCACAGGCAAAAAATGAGCTCCTTACCCTCTGCCAACCCTCCAGCCCACTTTCCAAATGAGCATGAACCACTTATTTCTCTCTGATATAATATCGCCTAGTCACACACAGTGGTGAGAGCTGTAACAGCATGTACTTGTCTTAAGAGAGTATTTCCTCCCCATTATTTACAATGTGCCCTTTTCAGGCAGGTGAGAAGCCAACAATGTGCTCTTGGTTGATGTTTTAGGCTGGCAGTCTGCCCCTCATTGTGTTCTGTGCCAGACTCAAATTCTGAGAGAACCACAGGCTCCTCACTCAGGGAACATCAGCAGTGACAGGCATCCCTGCGTCTCCTCGTGCTGACTCTGATGCCTATTATGGTCCTCTGTCTGAGTGAGTGGGAGATGGGAAGGAATGGAGGCAGCTCGTGTGTCCCATGCCTGGGAGTTGCACAGATTCCAGTTAGCTCCCATGCTGAAGTTCAAGTCAGTGGCTGGCTGTATTCTAACCTCGGTGAACTAGGGCATCATTTCATCAAAAGTGGCTGGTTGTGCCACCTAGTTATCTACAAGCAAAGTCTGTCTTGAATCCTTTTGATCCACAGAATCTTTTTTGTCTTCTCCCACTTCTTTGATGAAAATTACTGTTAGGCAGTCCTTTGGAAAGGTTGTCCTTCCTTTTTCCTTTTCTTGTTTTATAACAGTTGACATTAGTGAGGCTGCACCCGGTTAAACCATCTTGTTTCCTCCCTACAGGGTTCTGTAGATATCAATTAGATCCATTTGGTCCATGGTGTAGGTTTGCTCTGTTGTTTCTTTGCTGATTTTTACCTAGTTGATTTGTCCATTGATGACAATGTTGACACTCTCCATTAATATTGTGTTGGAGCCTATTTCTTCCTTTAGATTTACGAAGAGTTTTTTTAAATAGCAAGGTGTGCAGACATTGGGTGCATTTACGTTAATTCTACTCAAATCTTGTTGAATTTATCCTTTACTACATAAGTTCTTCTTGGTGTCTTTTTATGAGTTTTTGTGTTTAAATCTACTTTGTCTGATTTTATTAGGGCGTAACTACTTGTTTTTGATTTTTATTTGGAATGTGTTAATTTCTATTTCAGTTTTAGGCATATATGACTGTGAAGTATATTTCTTGTGGGCAGCATATAGATGGGTCTTGTTTTTTAAATTCATTCAGCCACTCTATATGTTCCATGGAAAATTAGGCCATTTACATTTCAAAGTTATAAGTAATAAGTAATGATTTGGTCTTACTGTTCCAATTCTTATTAATTTTTGAGTTTCCTTCATAAGTTTATGGTGGTTTTCTGCCTTCACATTTTTTCATGATGCTTTTTCCTCTGTTTCCATGTGTAGCATATACTTGGATATCATTTGTAAGGTTGGCCCAGAGGTGACAAATTCTTTCAATTTCTTTTGTTTTGGATGATCTTTATTTTCACCCTCATTTGTAAATGAAAACTAGGCTGTGTGTAGCATTTTGTGTTGACTCTTCCCTCCCTTCCTCCCTCCCTCCTTGCTTTCTTTCTTTTCCTTTCCTTTCCTTTCCTTTCCTTTCCTTTCCTTTCCTTTCCTTTCCTTTCCTTTCCTTTCCTTTCCTTTCCTTTCCTTTCCTTTCCTTTCCTTTCCTTTCCTTTCCTTTCCTTTTTTCTTTTTCTTTCTTTCCTGTTTATGTCTTACACTATGTCTTTCCATTCTCTCCTACCTTATAGGAATTGTGATGAAAAATCAACTGTCAATTTACTTGGATTCTTTTAAGGTAATCTATTTCTCTTGTGTATATTTTAAGATGTTTTCTTGTATTTTACTTTTAAAAGTTTGAGTATAATGGATAATGTTGAAGATTTTTTCAGATCATATCTATTAGGACTTCTAGGTGTTTCTTGTACATGCTTTTCAGTATCTTTCTCCAAATGAGGGAGGCTTTGTATGATTATTTCACTGAATAGATCTTCTGCTCCATATCATCTCTCCACACTTTTTGGGACGTCTAAGACACTTATATTTGATTATTTGATGGTATCCCACAAAATCTCAAACAGTATTTTCAGTTTTTCTACTTTTTTGTTCTTTCTTTGCTTGAAATATTTCCAGAGATTTGTCTTCTAGCTCAGGTGTTCTTTCTTCTTCTTTACCAAGTCTGTTGTCAATACCATGTCTCCGTGATCTGACCTTTTTGACAGTGACGAGTTAAAGTCACCCTCTATTATTGCATTGGAGGCTATCAGCCCCTTTATACCCAATAGTATTTGTGGTGTGTATCTGGGTTGTCTTGTGTTTGTGAATACACACATGCATAAGCACACACATACATATAATTGTTATATCCTTTTTCCAGATGAAATATTGGACCAAGATATATTATTATTCTTTAATCTCATTTTATAATGTTTAATTTAAATTCCTTGTGTGTCATCCTTGTGCAGGGGCCATGCCAATCTTCTCTGTATTGTTCCAATTTTAGTATATGTGCTGCCGAAGCGAGCTGATTTAAATTCCTATTTATTTGTTTGAAGGATAGCAGCCATTGCTGAATTCTAGCTTCCATTTGCTTATCATATCTTTTTGCACCACTTTACTTTTAGTCTGTGTATATTTGTGATGTAAGCTTTTGTAGGCAGCACATGGTGGAGTCTTGATTTTTATTTGTTTAGTCAACCTGTATGTTTTGTCTGAAAAATTTAACCCATTTAATTTCAAGATTAGTATTGATGGATAAAAATGAAGACTTGTCAGTTTATTGATTTGATCCTGATTATGGAATATATTCTCTTACTGAATTTGGTGATATCATCTGTTTTCATTATGTGTAAGACCCCTTCACAATTTCCTTATGATTAGACTGGTGGTGGTGAATTCTCTTAGCTTTTACTTATATGATAATACTGTATTTCTCCTTCTCTTTTTTAGGACGGCTTCATTGACTACAATATTTTTGGTTTAATTTTTTTTTTTTTTTTTACTTTTAACACCTCAAATGTATCATCTTGTTGTCTTAGCATTTCTGCTAAGAAGTCTGGTATTAATATGGTTAGTGTGTCTTTTTAGGTGATTTGATGATTTTCCTCTTAATTTTTTATTCTCCCCTTATGTTTGATTTTTGAGAATTTTACTACAATACTTATTGGAGAAGATCCTTTTTTGGTTGAGTCTGCTTAGGTTTTTTGAGCTTTTATCTAAATATTCATGTCTCTTTCAACATGTGGAAAATTTTCTGATTTTTTTCTTAACAAATTTGTGATTCCCTTTTCCTTTGCTTTTTTTCCCCCTTTAGGAATATCTATTTCACACACAGTTAGACATCTAATGATATTCCTTATTTTATGCAAATTTTTTCGTTGTTCTTTATTTGATTAGGTTATTTCAGAAATCTTAGCCTCAAAGTCAGGAATCCTTCCTCCACTTGGTCTACTTTGTAAGTGAAGTTGTAAAGTGTATTTTTTAAATTTCACTGATTGAACATTTTATCTCAATGATTTCTGCTTAATTATATTTTCATTCATGCCATCATTGCTTTACTCATTTCTTTAATCTGTGTGTCTTTATACTCTTGCATTTCATAAAATTTTTTACAGCAGTTAGTTCAGATTCTGTCTCTGGCATCTCATAGTTGTGCTGAGTTTGGCATTAATTCTGGAGAAATGATTGTGTTCTTTTGGAGACATCATGCTACTTTGCTTCTCAATGTCTCCTGTGTCCCTGCATTTATAGATACACATTTGGTATAATTGTCCTTTCTTTTTTATTTTGTATATTTTTAGATTTATTGCTTATTTATTTATTTTGTCTCTTTAAGTTGTTTTCCTTTCCGTTTATAGTTTTTATTGGAAAGAGATTTTATACCCTAGCTGTGACACAGAGTATCACTTGAATTGTTGCTCTGGCTTAGTTTCTAGATGGACCCAAGTGTATAGTTCAAAGTGACTTCTTTTGTCATAATGTCAGTTGTGTATATAAGTGACACAGTGATATAATCTGTTGCAATGCAAAGCATTGGAAGTGTGCCTTTATGCTCCATATTGGCTTCTTAGTGTTTGTATTTTTGTACAACAGCGAGTTCAGTGTTGGTCTCCCTGTAGTTTGTGATAGCCAGGGCTTTATTCTTAGTGCTGAGAGAGGCTCTGTTCTAGAGACAAGCCTGAGTGATGCTGGTATTTGTGGCAGCCATTGTTGTCATTCCTGGACTATGTAATATGAATGAACAGACTCCTCTTCATCTGTTGCTTGGAGAGTCTAATTGGTACTGTGGCTTATAACTGCAGCAGCCTAGCTCCTGGAACAAGGGGGTGAGAACTGAATTGTTTCACATATACAGGGTGGCAACAAGATGTATAGGAGATTTTGCTCTCCAGGTTTAACTCCAGTGAGGTGGAGTGTGGTGATGTTCTTTCTTTCGTTTACTGACAAGGATCCAGGGCCATTGAGAAGTTTAGAAGTAATTGTTATAGTCCTGGAGGCGCAGGGGTCAAATCCACTGCTCCCGTGGTGGGGGTAGGTTTTTTTTTTTTCTATGGGGCACCTTTGGTGAAACTAAGGGGGATCTTCCTGGTTCACACAAGTGTGGGACTAGCATTGGGACTAATGTCCCCAAACTTCTGCAGTTGTGGAATAGGGGAGATTCTGCACTTTTCCCCAAAAGTTGCCCTGTCTCTGCCTGATTCTGATAGTAGTAGAAGAGTGACTCTAGGACTTTTCTCTGCTTTTTCAGATTGGTTCTCTGTGGGATGGTGATGGAGGGGTCAGGGAGGGCAGTGATGCTGCTTCATGTCAATTGTTCACACGCTAATCAACTCTCCGGACTGGAGTAAAAACCAATGAGTGACTGTGGAATTCCCTCTTCACCAAAGCTGTAGGTGGTGGAGTGTGAGACAGTGTCTTCTTACCTTGACCTGTTAAAATGGTGGTTCACAGCCAGCAGCTATTGCGCCGGACATCATGCCATAGCAGTAGCTGTCTTCTCTTCTCTTGTCCCACAGTCTTTGTTGTCTTCGCACTCCTCCACTGACAATTTCCATTCCACTCATTGAAACATGGTCTTCCCTTGGTTCTGTTCCTAACCCAGAGCAACTGAAGTCTGTGGCTCTATGCTGTTCACCGCATCATTTTTCTCTGTAAATGAACTTTCCTGTTGAGGCTGTTTTACAACAGCACTTAACAGTGGATTGTTCTTGATTCTAAGAACGAGTCAATGGAATGCTAGATGTGAGGAATAGGTTGCAATGGTTGTAGAATGCAAATAGGAGACTTAAGATGGGATCAGAAATGTAGGCTGTGCTAATGGAAGTCTCTGTAAGTGTTACTTTGTTTCCTCAGGCAGAGATTGCTATTCCTTTGCAGCTTTTCCCTGCCTTTTTGGGAAATGGGGTCTCAGCTCGCTGAAGGGTAGCGGATTCTTCCAAGCTAACCAGGCAGATCTCTCACAGATCTGTGTGGGCTTCTTGCACATAGACTCTCCTTAAAGAATGTATTTCTTCCTCCTACAAATAGAGCACTCAATATTTTTATCTACCCATCTTCCCCTGAATATTTTCCCAGCTTGTATGATCTACATGCACTTCTGAAGTTAATGTTTGTGGGAATAATCCTGCAGGTCTTGTACTTTGTTCATCCTAACTACACAACAAGTGTGCACTGGATTTGATATTGCATGTGTTTTATTCCTTCTAGTGAGTCATCAGACACATCAAACATCAAAGAAATAATCAGTAGAAGAGTGAGGTCATGATTTTTATCATTGTCAAACCGTTAAATGTTATAGTCTATCTCAGGCATAAAAACAACTTGAAGTTTCCCATCTTTCTTTATGTAAGATTAGCCCTCTGTGTGACATGGTCATTTTTTAAGGATCATATCCTATGGAATTGATATGTTCTTTCAGTAAACTTGCCAACTGTGGTATTTGCTTCATGCCTTCACATGACCTTCAGCAGGTCAGCAATCACTGTTATGAACACCTAAATCGATTACTTCATGCATTTATATAGTGACACTCCTAGATTCTGTCAGCGTTGAAGTGATCTGGCATTGACATCTGTCAGTTCCCTAATCACTAAAGAAAATCTTACTGCACTGTTATTTTCTGGTTATCCCCTTCCTAGTCTAATGCTATATCATCTTTTACTGAGTTATCATTTTAGGGCAACCCAAGCTGCCTTCTAAAATAAAAGAAATTCTCATAGAAGTCAAGAACATAAATGAGCATCACTGAAATTCAGTTTCCAAAACATCATTGGGCACAAAAAAGTTTTTGAACCTTTAATTTGAAGAACAACACCTCAGATTTGTTACATAACACTTTCTTGACTCTTAAGGACAGTTTACACTCTGCCATGCACACTTTATAGTAGAAGATCACCCTGAAGAGAAGAGTCTAAGTAAGTAGAGAAGAGGTAGGGAGGTGGAATGGATGGTGAGCACATGGAACTGAACTTACATATGCACAGAATGTGTGTGTGTGTGTCTGTGTGTGTATGTCTCTGTGTGTGTGTGTGTGTGTGAGAGAGAGAGACAGACAGACTGGTGTTTGATCTGCTGGTTCACAACAACTAGGGCTAGATCTGACAGTAGCCACAAATTTAATCCTGATCCATCATTGTGGCAGAAGACCAAAAACTTGGGTGATCATCTAGCTACATTAGCTCAAAACTGGATGGAAAATAGAGTAGCTGGGATGGGAACCACCCCCTAATAGGGAGTATCGGTGTCATAGGTGGTATCTTAATATGCTGTACCACAACACAGGGGTCTAGGTTTTTAATTCATAGCATTTGCTTGTTTTTCTTTTCAGACATGAAATACTGAAAGAGTCTTTTGGGGGGAGCGTGGGAGAGAATAGTCTTTCACCAAAGAAGACACATACTTTCTCCTTTGACTTAAAGCAGTCAGTCTTTCATGCAGCTAATATTGTTCTTATACACCATGTGTTTGTTTCCAAGGGTTTTTCTACCTGAGATAACCCTGTCTTTGTTCTGTTTTCATGATCATTTTTCATTTCAGGGGAAAATTGGAACACAGTAATAAGGGGAAAAAAAAACCCCGTGTTTGTACTCTTTATCATGTCTCATCATTTTTCTCTCCTTTCCTCTGCTATCTTTTTTGTATGTTTTGGTTGTGTAAAAAGAAAGGAGAAGGCAACCATTGCCCATGGTTTTCATTCTCTTTGGAAGATCTTTTTTTACTTTTTCTTCTATCTTTTCCATCTTGGTTGATACTCCAAGTTTTCAAAGTTTATCTGCAATTGTTTTTAAAAGGATGCTCATTGTGTTTGTGAAAGTATTTTCTTTTTAAAAGGTTTATTTTACTTATTTAAAAAGATTTATTTATTTATATTATTTATTTTTATTTGAAATGTAGCTTTGCAGAAAGGAGAGAAAGAGATCATCCATCCACTGGTTCATTCCCCAAATGGTTGCAGTTCCTGGAACTGAGCTGATCTGAAGGCAGGAGCCTGGAACTTCTTTCCAGATTCACATGTAGTGTAGGGGCCCAAGGACTGGAGTTTTGCTCTACTGCTTTCACATCAATAACAAGGAACTGGGTCAGAAGTGGAGTAGCCAGGACACAAACGAATGCCCAGGTGTGTTGCCGACACCATAGGCAGAGGGTTAGACGATCATACCACAGCACCAGCTCCTTATTTTAATTATTTTAAAATTTTTATGATTAAAATAATTTTAATATTGTTTACATAGTTGAGAGGGATGCACACCTCTGTGTGTCTCCAATTAGAGTGAGCAGGGTCATGGTATGGAGGAAGGTGGGATAAATTTTTTCTTCAGTGTCCCCAAGGGGGAAAGGGAGGGGTCAGCTCCTTGCTGTCAGACCACATCAGCAACCAGAGTTGGGCGACAGTCATTTGATGATACCTTTAATACCTTGATGTGGGAAAGCGTGTTATTTCAGTGATTTTATTAGTTCTGAGACATTGTCAGCTTTGTTGCACCACTGCTGGTCTGTTGGCTGACCAAGTTCACCTTAATGAAGTCACAGGCCCAGGAACATGTTGCAAAGCTTGGCCAGGAGAGTGGTGCAACATTCTGTTTCCTTTCCTCTGATGAGGCAGTTGATGTCCCCTGCTAATCTAGATGGGCTGGCTGGCATGCTTCCTGTGAGCATCTGGGCATGCTGTCTGCTGCACAGGCATCAGCAGCTGAAGAGACCCAGTCCTAACACATGTACTCCAAAGTCAATCTACCTATATTGTGATTTTCCTTGTGCCTGGGGTTTCAGTTGCCTGGGGTGACCTCAGACTTGATTCTTGTGTGTAACAGTAGAGTGAGCAGGGTCATGGTATGGAGGAAGTTGGGATAAATATTTCAATTTTTAGTCAGGTTCTATCTGTTACCTGCACCAGCCAATGCACATACCAGTGGATGCTGCTCCCTGTTCAGTTCCATCCCCTCAGTCTCATTACTCACGTACTCTGATGGGTGCTATAGCAAAGCCCTGCCCAGCCCGTGACAGGCCCAGTCTTCATGTATATCAGTGGGTGCCATGGCCTAGTTGGGTTGACCCCCAATTACCCTCACCAGGGCCACCGCCACTAATGCTGGTTTTTCCAGCATGTGCTTTGGCCTAGTCCTGTCTGTTCCACATCCCGTCTAGCTCTCGTACACACCCATACATACTGCTGCTTAGCACAGCATATCCCATGCTTAGTCCTGGCCCACACATATGCCAGTGGGTGCTGAGGTTTCAAATAACCTCACCTGTCCCTAGTCCTGGTTCTATGCATAAAGTGGGAGCTGCAAACCAATAAGGGGATGCCCACAGTTTCCCTGCCAGGCATGTTTGCAACACCAAATCTTGTGCCTGTCAGGGGGTACTGTGGTTCAGTCTGACATGACTCACATCTGGTATTGGTCCCTGCCAGCTGCTGTGGCCTAGCCTGGCTGGCCCACACCCATTCTGGATCTTTTGTCTGCCAACAGGTACAGCAACCTAGCCCAACCTGGCCCACTTTCAGTCCCAGCTCTCATGCTCATCAGTGGAAGTAGCGATCCTGCAAGAGAGTCTCTGAAGTTTTCCTACCAAGCCTGCTATAAACCTGTGTGTGTCACTGGGTTTGTGGCCCAGTCTAAGATGGCCTACTCTCTGTCTTAGTATTTGCCAGCAGGTGCTGCAGCCTGGCTCAGCCCGGCTGGTCTCTGGTCCCAGCTTTTGCTGACTGGTTTACTATCCTATCCTAGCCTGGCTTACCTACAGCCCTTCTGTGAATGGGTGAGTATTATAGTCCAATCTGGCCTGACCTGTGCCCTGTCCTGGCTCTCGCTCATGCTGGTGTGTGTTTTGTATTAGTTAAGCCTGACCTGCTAGCTGACCTGGTTCAAACATAGGGCAACTGGTGCTGCAGCTCAGCATGGCCTGGCCTGCCCTTAGCCGTAGCTCTCATGTAGTATGCTGCAAGATCTGCAGTCTAACATGAGAGCTCCCCAAGTTCTCCTACCAGGTCAGCTCTCAGCCCCAGATCGTGCATATGCTAGTGGATACTGTGTCCCAGGATGACATGATCAGCCCCCAGTCTTGGTACTCCCTGGTGAGTATTACTGCCTAGCCCCACTGACTTGCATCCATTCTGGCTCTTTCTCATGGTTGCTATATCTTAACCCAGCCTGGGGAACCTCCAGACCTATCTTTCCTGTGAATCTGTGGGTGCCTCAGCCTAGCTTGGCCTGTCCCATTCTCACAAGCACCAGAGGGGTGTGGAGACTAGCCCAGTTTGTCCCATTCTCAAACTCAGCCCACAGCCTTGCCTAAACTGATCTAGCACCAGCCCCAGCTCTCACAATCATCAGTGATGCTTCAGCCTAACAAGCGAGTTAGAGTTCCTCTACCAGGCCGTTTCCCATTCCCAGATCTTGTATGTACCAGCAGATGTGTCAATCTAACCGGGCTTGGCCTATCTAAAATCTCAGCTTTCACAGATGTTTGCTACAGTCCAGCTCAACTCTATGTAACTCACACTCTGACCTGGCTCTTGTTCATACCAGTGGGTGCTGTGGCCTGGCTTAGCCTGACATGCCCCTAAACCCCGTGCACACAAATGCTGAGAAGTACTTCAATCTTTCCTGTCTTTGCCTTCCTCCAGCTTTGGCTATCATGTTTTCCAATGGGAGGTGTGGCCTAGCAGGGGAGTTCCTCAAGTTCCTGTAACAGGCCTGCTCTCAGTCCCAGATCTCATGCCTGATGGCAGGTGCCATGGCACTGCTGGGCATGGTCTGCCCTTGGTTCTGGCCTTTGTACATGCTGTAGAGACTGCAGCCTGGCCCTGCCAGGCCTCTTCCCAGCCCAGACTCCTGTGAGTATCATGTGAGTTTTGTGGTCCAACTTAGCTCAGCTTCTCAACACTCCCAGCTCTCCACATAAACTGGTGGGTACTGTAGTCCCACAGAGGCAAGCCTACTCTTATCCTACAGAATTTGCCCCCAGATCTGACTCTGTCAAATGATAGTGAATGCTGCAGCCTGGATTCATGTGGCCCGCCCCCTGCTCTGAAACTCTAAACCATTCCATCTCAGATCACTGACGTACCTGTAAGGACCATGGAATTTTCTAGAAGTCATTCCTTCCCTGTCAAAGACAAAGGAAAGGTTTTGCTGGGTGTGTTATTTTGAGCTGACAGTTTTTTTCTTTTAGAATCTGGAATATGTTTCTCCATTCTCTTCTGGCCTGTGGAATTTCCAGTGGGAGGGTGCCTGTGAATCTCTGGTTTGTTAAATTTTATTTTGAATTTTATGCTTTAGTTTTGTAGAGACTGGAATTCCCACCCCCAAATCCCAGCCCCCGACAGATCTTCTCCATTTTGCTACAGTAGTGTAGCCCTACATAAGGAGTCATGATTCCATCAGTTTGTTCTTTCAGCTTGTCCCAACATTGCTGGTACAGATGGTGTCACAGTCCAGCACCAACACGTTTCCAATCATTTCATTGGGAGTCTGTATTTGATTTGGAAGCAGAGATGTATATTGCATTATATCCTCCATTTGGATATGGTAGTCTCTATAACTGTATAACTATACATTCCCATAAATGAGAAGCCACAAAATAAGGTCAACAACCAGTATGAATTAGAACAACAAAAACATTTTACCGAAGAGACTTGTGTGTTTTCTTTTTGTCACCAGTATGTTGGTTACTCAGTGGCACATTTTTTCATGGTGCTATAATTTTGTTGTTGTTGTCCTGTGAATTTAATTGACATTCCTTGATATGTCAATTGATTTTTTTTTCACATGCACATTTGAGGGTCTTTTCCTTATGTTTGAGAGTTTGATTATCATATGTTGATCACTTTAGGTTCATCCAGTTGGGAGTTCTGTGCCCCTCCTGGATCTTGATTTCAAATTTTTCTAGATTAGGGGAATTTTTAAAAAAGTATTTCATTAAATATATTTTAAACCCAGCTTTTCATTCTGCACCTTCTGGTACTCCCATAACTCTTATATTTGGCCTTTTAATAGTGTCTTTCATTCGTGAATACTTTTTCTAGTTTGACCCAGCTCTGCTTCCAGCTTTTTGTTTCCCCCTGGTGACAAAAAGTATCTTCCAATTCTGAGATTCTTTCTTCTGCTCCATTCATACTATTTTGAGACTCTCCACTATACTTTTAATTTGCTCCACTGTAATTACAATTTCTGATATATCAGCCTTTATTTGATTCATTTTTTGTGTGACATGCTCCTTAAATTCCTTGAACTCCTGCATTACACAGTTCTCATTGCTGAGAAGCTTTATAACAAATGTTTTGAATTCTGTATCCCCCAAGTTCTCGATGTCTCCCTCAGTTAACCTTGAGTTTGGCAAAGGCTGTTTCTCCTTTGCAGGGGAGTCTGGTAATATTCATTGTGCTTCTGTCTCTTCTTTTGCTCTTGGCCATTGTGCTTCCGGTAATCAGATTCTTCTCTTTGGAGCAGGTTTCTGGGCTGTGTCACCAATAGGTCTATGATTCAATTTTACTAATTGCAGTTGGAACACGGCTCTTTAGTCACTTGTGCCACTCCCTCCAGCAAAATCTGGGTCTGGGTTCTTATGTTAGATTTCCACCATGTTCTCTGTAGCCCCAGCTCCTGGCTCACCACTTTCCTCCTCCTGTGATACTGTGCTGAAGCTGCACCATTGTCTGTCTGACCTTTCACCCACTTCTGGGCCATGTAGTTCCTAGGATTAGAGAGATATCCAGTATCCTATATAGCTAGGTTGTTGGTGCAGATCTTGCTTGAACCTGTTGGCCATTAGGTCTGGGGGCCAAAGTTGGTATTATTTTCCCTGTGGGATCAGTGCAATGCATTGAGCTTAGTTTGTTTTTTTCCCAGCTCAGTGCATGCTTAACTCACTGTCATCCCTGCAGTATAAATGGCACCTTATGTACCACTACTGGAGCTCTTGATCTGCTGGCCATCACGTCTGAGGGCCACCGTGTCTTGGGTGGAACCTGTAGGATGCCATGACGTTGCAGTTCACTGAGCCAGAAATCAGTTCACTCCCAGCTCAGTGCATACTCAGTTCTGTCCCATAGTCTTTGTCTTTCTAGACAAAATGGCAACCCATTTACCCTCTAGGAGTTGGCCTGGGCTGTAAAATTCACCCTATTCCTGCACTACCATTCTGGGTCCTGCCATTCTATCTCTGCTCCTGGTCAATACAAATAGACCAACAGGATGGACAGTTCTTTGGGTTCACCTTCTGAGCTCCTGGTGAACACTCCTTCTCGACTTGTTGCTTGTGGAGGTCCAGCTGCTGATGCAGTTCAGATTGCCACTTGCTGAATTCTATTTCCTGGAATGTGCTCTCCCTGCCTCACACAGGCTAATGTTTCTACATCTGTTTAAATGTGTCATTACCCTATTCTGCCATCTTGATTCTTTTACCTACTCTCACATGTTTCAAAAAACAGGATAGGCGATGCTGCTGGCACACTCGCATATGCCAGCAGCTGGGGTTTATGCTACTTATTCCAAAGTCAAGGTAACAGTGGTAGAGAAAGGAGAATGAGATTTTCCATCCATTGCTTAACTTCCCATCAGTGCTCGAGCCAGGCTGGAGCCCTGGAGCATTTGGTGCTGCAACTGCATGAGAAGCGGCTACATAACCCAGCTTATCACAGCACCAGACCAAAGACTTTCATTTTATTCCTACAGTCATTCCTCTTTACTTACCGTTAGTGTGTTTTCTGTTAAACTAGAATATCTATTTCCATTATATCTGCACAGGTTTCAGTGTAGACATGGATCGTCCTTGTACTTTTTCCCTTGTAAAAGCCTTGCATAGGGCCCAGTGTGGTGGCGCAGTGGTTAGGGTCCTCCCCTTGCACGCCCGGGATCCCATATGGGCGCTGGTTCTATCCCGGCAGCCCTTCCAGCTCCCTGCCTGTGGCCTGGGAAAGCAGTCGAGGACGGCCCAAAGCTTTGGGACCCTGCACCCATGTGGGACACCCAGAAGAGGCTCCTGGCTTCGGATCGGCATAGAAAAAATAATAAAAATAAATCTTTAAAAAAAAAAGATTTATTTTTATTATTATTTTTTTTTATTGGAAAGGCGGATATACAGAGAGGAGAGACAGAGAGGAAGATCTTCCATCCGATGATTCACTCCCCAAGTGAGCACAACGGGCCGATGCTATGCCGATCCGAAGCCAGGAGCCTCTTCTGGGTGTCCCACATGGGTGCAGGGTCCCAAAGCTTTGGGCCGTCCTTGACTGCTTTCCCAGGCCACAGGCAGGGAGCTGGAAGGGAAGCGGGGCTGCCGGGATAGAACCGGCGCCCATATGGGATCCTGGGCGTCCAAGGCGAGGACCTTTAACCACTTGCGCCACCGCACCGGGCCCTAAAAATAAATCTTAAAAAAAAAGCCTTGCATAAAGATGTTCTACAGTTCGTGTGGACATGCTGAAAGAGGGACTTAGAGTCTCAGTCTCAGCACTGTCACTTCTTTAACTCGTGTTTATTTAAGCAAGGGATTTTTGTGACTTTTTTCAGCATACATATGAACGCATTGGCAGATTAATGTTTTGTATGTCAGCTGTGAAAAGGGAAGTGATAGTATTGACATTTGCATTTCTAGAGAAAGGATGCTATTTTATTTGAAGATAATTATGCCAATAAGAATTTGCACATGTTCTTTTTTTGCACAAAAGGAGAGGAAAGTTCAAAATGAAGGTCATGGTGCAAGTGTTACGATGGTGCTTTCTGATTTGAGCGCTGTCAGAAATTTCACACCAGAAGTGGTGAAATTAAATGAAGACAAAATAGCTTTAAGTTCAAACTCCTCTATTAGAAGTACTGAATATTATGTATTTGTTATTCTTGATTAAACAACATTTAGGCAGTTTTACCTCAGTTTGGGCTGTAAGAACATTATCAATTCTCACTTGCTGTGTACAAAATAGGGTGCTGTGAATTTGCATTACTTGGTAACACTCTGCCTTTCTCCCTTATCTGCCATTTCCTTTTCCAAGGATTCGGTCACTGCAGGTCAACCACAGTCTGAACATACTCAAAAGATGCTTCTAGAAACAACTCAAAAATGTTACGTTGCATGTGCTCTGAGTAGCTTCATGGAATCTTGTCCCACCACCCTTCATCTCTCCACCTGGATGTAAAATCCCATTGTCAGTTGTAGGCACATTGCATATGGTACTTAGGTGTTTGTCACTTAGTAAAACTTAGATAAGAACCATAATATTGCAGAATTGCAGTGCCTGTGTTCAAGTAATCTTTATAAATAGCCTAAAAGCGATTTCCCAATATCTACATTGGTAATCTTGCTTCATAATGTATATACTTATTGTCATAAGAGGGTGACAGGAGAACAAGATATTCTGAGAGAAAATGACCACATTCACGTTTCATTACAATATATTATTGTGATTATTTTATTATTTATAAGTTGGGTTTTATGTGTCTATGTGTAGAAATTAATATAACATGTATGGAGTTTGGTACTATTTAGGGCTTTAGGCATACACTGATAGTGTAGACATGTATTCCCTGCAGATATGGCTAATGACTATAAATGGACTAGACAATAACTCTGATTACAATGTTGCTATAAATGCAAGTACAGGCCATAGATGAGCATAATAGCAAAGGGATGTTTAATGGACTCTAAATTGCATAATCATAGGCCTCCTTGACAAGTTTCCACAATTTTCCTGTGATTGCCTGTTTCATGTAATTACAGATATTCCTTTAACCTTTATAATTTGTTTGACATTGTACTTTAACTTATCTGGTTTGTATAAAAAAAAACCCTGCTTTTCCAAACATTATTTTTCTTCTTAGTAAAACTAATCTGGCATGAACTATGCCTTACTCACTGGAGAGTGATTCTCTAAAATGGTTCTGTCTGCATTAAGCAGGGAACCAGTTCTGGAACAAATCACACTGCGAATCCCAAAGGCTCAGCGTGGCCTCCAATGTGGTTTTGGGTGGGGGGCTTTCCTGAAGGTCCCACCTATGGTCAATGACTACAGTATGAAGGATCTTTCACTTATGTGGTTCTACCACTTTGGAATCTGTCATTTCCTGCCTCATATAGTACAGAAAGAAACAATAAATTATCAAATGTAACTTTTAGGAGTATTTCACCTCTGTCGATATTCAGTTGTCCTGAATTTAATTACAGGATTTCAACTATCATACTATTTATAATCTATCAGGAAGGAAAACTCATCTAGACCCTCCAGATGTGTACTCATTTCTGGAAGTGTAGCAAACTCTCTCGTATCCTAGGATATTAAGGAACCAATCTCCTTGAGAAAGCACAATTCGTGGAGACAGAAATGGCAAACATTAATCCAAGAATTTATAATACCAGTTAAGATCCTGGTGCCAAACTTCAGATTCCTTCATTTCAACACCAGGTGTTAGCTTTTGACTCTGCCTTTCTGCACTGCAGACCTGGGAGACAGTGCTAGTCACTCAAGTAATTTGGTTCCTGTCACCAAAGTAGACGATGTGGATGTAATTGCAAGGCCCCAGGTTTAGCCTTGCCCAAGTCTGTGCAACCATTGGCATTTGGAGAGTGAATTGAGAAATGAGATCTCTCTTTCTGTCTTTTGAAAGATTTATTTATTTTCATTAGAAAGGCAGATAAACAGAGCAGGAGAGACAGGAAGCTCTTTCATCCATAGATTCACTCCCCAAGAAGCCACAATGGCTGGAGCTGAGCCAACCTGAAGCTAGGAGCCAGGAGCTTCTTCTACCTTGCCATGTGGTTGCAGGGTCCCAAAGCTTTGGGTCATCCTCGTCTGCTTTCCGAGGCCACAAGTGGGAGCTGGATGGGATGGGGGGAGGGCAGCTGGGATTAGAATAGGCACCCATATGGGATCCTGGCATGTTCAAGAAGACTTTTAACTACTACACTATCGTGCTGGGCCCTCTCTGTTTCTCTTAATAAATAATTTTAAGGTGAAAACATAGCATGCATTTTTGGGTCTTTATTGCTACATGAAATGTAAAAGAAAAGGAGTATGTGATTTTAAATGTACTCTCAAAGAATAAATCAAAGTGAAATTGATAGCGTCATGTAGAATTGCAAACTTTGAGAGTAGATAAAAGAATACACATATAGTATGTATTTCCTAGTATTTAATAAACTGTTAAAAGTGCCTGAAGAAATATGTGAAGAATTAATTTGAATTGGTATTGTCTTTCAGGATGAGAAATGAGTGACATTTCAATTGATTGAAATCTGTCCAATAGGTGATAAATTTATGGTAAGGTGAATGCCATTGCTGTTCGGGAAGAAAATTATGAAGGTCATTTATTTCTTCTTTGTCTCTCTCACACATCCTCCTCCTTCTCTTTCTTCTTTTTTCTTAGCAGGTTTTTATTATTCTGAGAGATTAAGGCACAGAATTCTAACCAACTACTGAATGTGCTTGTCTATAATGGATGTTAGAGTATTCTGCCAAGAATTTGATTGTGATTAATTGATCATTCATTTTTAATGAAATATCTTCTGATAAAGCCACATTTTATAGTTGTGATGGATAAAATGCTTTTCTACTCATCTATGTTATTCTTAAATGTGTTTTTACAAAGGGGCACAATTTTCTACCAGAGTTGCTTCTTTTTTTTATTTGATTTATTTACCCTTCTCTGAGATTTTATATTAACAATAGTTTTTTTTTTTTCTGTTTTGAGTGTTCTGTCAGTAGGGTTTTGTATTATTGCACTTTTTTATATTGTATTCAAGGTATACAGATTACAAAACAGCTAAAAGGTTGATCTTTAGAGTTTGACCTAGTTTCTGTTACCCATGTTAATTCAATACTGCTGGCCAGGTTAGAAGCTTTGAGAATGATTTTGTTAGAAAATTGGCATCATATTCTTATAGTTATATTTTGAGGATCACATTATAAGACACAAAAGCAGATGCCTGTCCCCTGAAGTTCTGTGCATAGGTTTAAGTCCTGGTTTTGCCTGCCATTTTTTTTTTTTTTTTTAGGATTTATTTTTATTAGAAAGGCAGATATATACAAAAAGGAGGAGAGACAGAGAGGAAGATCTTCTGTCTGATGGTTCACTCCCCAGGTGGCCGCAAACGGCTGGAGCTGAGCCAATCTGAAGCCAGGAACCAGAAGTTTCCTCTGGGTCTCCCATGCAGGTGCAGGGTCCCATGGCTTTGGGCCGTCTTCGACTGCTTTCCCAGGCCACAGGCAGGAAGCTGGAAGGGAAGTGGAGCTGCCAGGATTAGTACCAGTGCCCATATGGGATCCTGGCATGTTCAAGGTGAAGACTTTAACAACTACACTGTTGCGCTGGGCCCTGCCTGCTAATTCTATCTTGCTTCCAGTGTAGATTATGGGAAGCAGCAGCTTGATAGTTTGGTTCCTTACATCCATGTGGGAAAGTCAAATGGTTTTTTTGACTCCACAGCTCAGCCCTGCCAGTTTGGGCCACCATGGGCATTTTGGAAATGATATGAACTCTGTGTGTGTCTTTGTTTCTGTCTCTGTGCTTACAAATTTAAAAAGAAATGGCATGGCATTTTGAAATGATTAAATAAGAAAACTTTAAGAGTACATAGAAAGTTAACAAAACTTCCTTTTTGTGTCTTTTTCCCATATGTTTATCCATCTTTACATCACTCCCTCTTTCCTGTTGTGTTTCAAAAATAATAAATTTATAGTTCAATAGAAAAAACTTTTTCCTAATCCAAAGACTTACTTTCTGATACCTCTTGTTATTCTTTATTAACTTTTTATCTGATAACATGGAAGACTGTCTTTGAAAGAAAAGGAAGGCAGGAACTATTTTAGGTTGTGAGTATGAGTCTATTTCAAGAATTTCATGGAGAAATGAAATTGAGAGATAATTTTAGGTATAGGTATTTGACCTAAGATACCAGTTTAGATGTTCATGATTCAATGGGCTTGATATTTAGCTTTGGCTCCTGGTCACATCTTCCTGTTAAGGCAGAGCCTGCAAGGCAGCAGGGATGTCACCCCAATGTCAGAATCCTGCACTGACTTTCTGGTTCCTGGCTGCAACCCAATCCCAGTTGCAAAGGTGACTGTTGTGAACAGTCACGGGTAGAATTACACAACAGGTGGGAACTCCTGTTGCCTTGCTGCCTTTCTGTCTCTTGAATGGATTTATCTTTCTAAAAAGACAATTTTCTTTGGTGATTGGAGAAGGGAGTTTTGAAATTTACACATCCTTTTGTTTTTCATATGTACTTTCTATGAACTTTTGAAAACTATGATACAGTGGTAGTGTTGTGGCACAGTGAGTTAAGTTACTGTCTGCATCACATACATTCTGTGTGAATTCTGGTTCTAGGTCCTGGCTGATCTACATCCAGTTCGGCTCCCTGCTAATGCACCAGGGAAAGCGGCAGTAGGTGACTGAACTACTTCAGACCCTGAGCCCTCATTGGAGATTTGGGTAGAGTTCCAGGCATCTGGCTTGGGCTTGGCTCAGCCCTGCCTATTGAAGTCATTTAGTGAGTGAACGAGCTAAGGGAAGTTCCCTCTGTTTCTTTGCTCTGTAACTCTGCCTTTCAAATAAATATGTAAATATTTTTAAGACACCCAAGGAATTCATAATTTGTTTTTCATTAAAATAAAATTGCATTTTAATTCGACTTCAATCAATTTTCTGAAATACCCTTGCATTTTATGTTGATAAGTTCAGTATGAACTAAGGGGTAATGGATTTTTTTTCTGTATCATTTCAAGAATATTTGCCTGTCCAGCTGTAATGTCGCTCTGATTCCCTCTCTCTGTTTTGATGAAATGGTGGAAACATACATGTACATATAGAAAAATGGGAAGATAGTGAAAAAGAAGCTGCTGTAAGGCAGTATTTGGGGTTAACCAAATCTGTCTCCTTCCAGAATGCATGGCCTCAAGTAGCATTGATAATGGCTAATGACTGCTACTAAAATTCTCTTCTTTGCTGCTACAGAAACTCGTAGTGTTTCTCATCCTGTCACTTCCCTGCCTCCTTCTCTGCTTTGAGTGAACAACATTCATTTAAAATGTGAAGTGCTAACTCAGTTTCTCTCTAACCACCTGCTCCCTTTGGCTTCTGCTCCCCATCCTACTCCTTTAATGATTTCTGTTTTACAGCACTGTGTAGTTAGTGATGAATTGGTTGGTGAAGTTTTGATAGGTCAAACTTGTGTGTTGAATTACTATGTGCAAGTACTTACTACTTAGTGGAAGGAAAAAAATGATGATAGGACTTGACTGTCGGGGGATATGATGCCACTCTGGTGGCCACTTTGGGAAAGATGCATTAAAATAATGGACAAGCAGAAGCAGAGCCACTTAAGTTGATTGTGGTGCTTGACACACCATTTTGAATACCTGTACTTGAGTCAATGGTACATGAATAATCCAGGCTCTATGGAAAGAGAAGTGCAGAAAAATTGTTTCCTGAAACCTGTGAGTATTCTCTATAATTCATTAGCAAAAACAAATTCACAGAGAAATACCTGAAACTTTGTAGTTTATCTCTGAATATATAACAAAATAAGAGTGTAGTAATTTTCTTATCTTTTTATTCCCCATGGGAAGTGCTTAGTTTGTAAATCCTAGCACATCATCAAGCTATGTTTTAAGTTTCATGTCTTTTTGAGCCAGATTTTTAAAAGATGATATATTTTCTTTTGAAAAAATCTGGTTATTAAGAATGATGCTGAAGGAATGGAAGTGTAATTTTAAAAATTACTTGCCACTTTTTAAAGTTTTATAATTCATGAACTGAAATACTGAAGATTGAAATTTGATTTAAAGTTTGATTGAAGCAGGAGCTATTTATGGTTCTGCTATTAGAAATTATTTGGGGTTTCTAATACCAAGCTTCATAAAATAAGAATGAATCATAAATCAAGTTACAGAGTAAAAATATAAAACGGCATTCTCAAAGATGCTTAAACGCTGTAGCTGCCTAAATGAATTGGTAAAGGTTCATAAAATAATTTTGTTTCATTTTTGCATCAATAAATGCAACAATAATAATATTTAATTATTTCCCAGGAGATATATGTTAATTAAATAATGCTTTAAAGTACTTTGAGGATGAAAACAACTTTATTGACCTCATTATTAAAGGTATATTTTTTATGGTGAATATTAACCAGCCAAAATCACGCATTTGGTTTTGTCAACTTAGTTTTACGTATTCTGTTTGGATCTCTGCTAATTAAAAATTTTAAAAGCTGTATTTATGAAAAACTTGTGAAATTCTGAATTAAAATGTTGATGGCTTAAATCGAAAATCTAAAATCATCAGTATCTTATTATTTTTGAGCTTTACTTTTTTATTTTCATAAGCCTGTTTTATTTCCAAATTCAGCAAGTGTTCTCCAGTGCAGTGTTACACAAAGCTAGCCATTTTAAAGCCGTTAAGACTTGTGTTTCTCTGAGGCACTTCAAATAATGCAAAAAGAGGGCAAATGCAGTAAATTTCTGTATGTATTTATTTTAACCAGTATTTATTGAGTGAACAAGCAGAAAGGAATAGCCCTTGAAAGGTATTTTGGGGTATAAAGACAGTGCTTTAAGAAGTGGACATAATGAGTTGCAGAGAGTTCATAGTGACAGGAGAAGCAAGACTGGGAAAGGGATTATGCTTGTGTAATTGACAATGAAGCCAATTCCCTGGATTTTGTTGTGTAGGGTGATATGACACAAGTGAGGAAAAAGGGAAATAACATGCATAACACAAAAAAAAATCACCACTGTCTTCCCAATTCCTTTATGACTAGTGATTATAACCTTCTTATAATGCAGTTTAACATTGGAGCTATATTGTCATTAGGTTAGCTTAGAAGTATATGTCAGCAACCCTATAGGCGAATGGAAACTCAGTCAATGGGAAAGGTAACTCCTAGAACCAGTTAACTGGAGAAACAGTGAAAATTCTTATAGGAAATTAACTGCAAAGATGAACCTTAAGTGGGGAAAGCATCACCCCATAGACATTTGAATTATGTCTAGTTTTTCTTATTTATAGTTTTCATAAAGTATTGTTTTTATAAAAATACAAACTGTTATATAAGCATGTATTTTACTTGTTTTTCATAAATACCTAGGACGAACACTTCTGGGTCATATGTTAAGAGTAGTCTTTTCAAGAAGCACCAATTTGTTGCCTTTTGAACATATCCACACCATTGTACATTACCATCAACAATGTAACAAAGTTCCAGTGTCTCCATATTCATGCCAGCATCTAACACTCTCTAATTGGTATGCAGTGTTATTCCATTTTCCTAATGATCACTCATACTGAACGTCTTTCATAAGCTGTTTTTTATATTGTCTTTAATAGTATACAAATGTTTACTCATTTGATTATTATTGGTTTGTAAGTTATTTTATATTCTAGATATAAACTATATATATTGTAACTTGCCAATATTTTGTCTTAGTGTGAGGTTTGTCTCTTTGTTAAAGTTGTTTTATATACAAAAAAATTATTTAAAAGGCAGAGTGAGAAAGTGAAAGAGAATGGAGGTGCACCTTTCAATGACTGGTTTACTCCTCAAATATTTAGGTTGAGTACTGATACTTAGTACTGAGTCAGGATGGAGCCAGAAGCCAGGAATTCCATCAGGCTCTCCCAAATGTGTGTCAAGAATCCAATTTTTCAGCTCACCGTCTCTTGCCTGTTAGTATTCTAGCAGGAAGTTGGATCAAAGTTGAGGTGGGACTCAATTCCAGGAATTGTAATATGGAGTGTGTATCACACATAGTGGCTTAACCCACTATGCCCATTGCCTGAACCATAATGGTATCTGTAAAAGCATATAGTTACATAAACTTGCATGTCAATAATGAAAGACATACATGGAGACTTTATTTGTTCTTTCAAATCTTTTAAAAGTGAATCTGACTCTATTTACCTTTTGGCATCTTGGCTTTTTCATTCGATATGACTACATAAAAATTCTTCCACTGATTATAGTTCAGTTTCGTTAATGACTATGTCCAATCTACAACATGCACTTATCTTTCATTGAGTAAAATTGAGCTTATGTATCCATAGGTTCTGTATTGGCAGGATCAACTAGCTGGTTCAAAAAAATTCAGAAAAAAGTTATGTCTATATTGAAAATGCACATGTTTTTCTTCTCTTCCCCAAATAACTTATCTACTTACATAACAATTCATTTTAGGTATTATAAATAATCCAGAAATTATGTAAAATATGCAGGGAGATTGAATAAATTAAAAATAAATTTTATACTACTTTATATTAGGGAATTGAACACCCTTGCATTTTGCTAGCCTTGGCCAGAAGTAGGGGGAATCCTGCAAACAGGAACCCATAGGCATAAAGGACTGACTATACTTTGTTGGTCTCTGGTTGTGGCTGTTTGTGCAAGCATACAGAGCAAAACAGTAACCACGTTTGAGCCCATATTCATGTGTCCTTAAGTACGTGTGCTTTTTATTTCTGTAGTGGAGGGCTCAGAAGAAAGATTTGCCTCAAAGGCTCAGTAAAGTTTTTATTTTGATAAATGTTTCCTGGCTGCTTTCTAAAATGGATATTATAATTCACCTTTTTCCTAATTGCAAGCCGGATAAATGTCCATTTAAAAAAGTTTGCCAGAGAGAAAGGTGATGGCTAGCAAAACTCAAAGCCTGAGTTCTTTGTGGTGCAAAAAATATGGAAATGCTCAGAGACTAATAGAAACATCGTCCAAGCACACACAGATCAGGGCAAGGTCTTGGGCTGCGTTAGCAGATCTCCTTGAAAGGGCTTCCTGTATTCTAATTTGGGAAAATTCAAATATCAAAAGAAATTAAAAAATAATAGTAAATAACCAACATTCACTTGAATTACCAAAAGAATCATGAGTCAATGATTTTTCCAAGCGGAAATATGAGACAGGCTCAGCGTGGTAGCCTAGTAGATAAAAGTCCTCACCTTGAATGCAGCAGGATCCAGTATGGGCACCCGTTCTAAGCCAGCTCCCTATTTATGACCTGGGAAAGCAATTGAGGACTGCCCAAAGCCTTGAAATTCTGCATCCATGGGGGAAACCCGTAAGAAATTTCTGGCTCCTGGCTTCAGATTGACTCAGTTCTGGCTATTGCAGCCACTTTGGGAGTGAATAATCAGATGAAAGATCTTCCTCTCTGTCTCTCCTCCTCTGTTTATCTACCTTTCCAGTAAAATAAATAAATCTTAAAAAAAAACCCCAAAGAAATATGAGACCCCCTATATATGCATGTGTATGTGTGTGCTTGTGGGACTTTTCTCATTACATTTTTTATGAACTCAAATTCCTTCCAGTAATAATGTATTAGATAAGCACCAACAAAGAATACTTGTTAAAAACAGTTATTGTAAATAAAGTATCCACTTAGTTTCCAAGAAATATTGAAATGAGAGAGTCAGTAAGTGTTTCGATTAGACAAATCTTTCTTATAAGACATTCTAAAAGTGAACTCTTTTTTGTTTTTTTAGAAGTTGAAGTCAAGGGAAACTAAAAATGGAGAGAATTCTGTAAGATTAAAAGTGATCTCATAGACATAAAAATCTTTATTTCAATATTTCAGCGTGTAAACTTTATTTGGATTCTGCAGTTGGTAAATTGCCAAATATATTTTGATGGCAATTGGAAAAATTTGAATATGAATTTAGATGGCATGAAATTTTACTAATTTTTAGCTGTGATGATAATATTGCACATATGTCTTTATTATGACACGCATGGTGGAATGTTGGTTTTAATTGCTGAGGAAAAAATCCTTGTGTAGAATTAAAATGTTTTATGTAGTAACTGTTGGTTCTTATTGTGCCCACTGAAGCTGAAAGCATAATTGTCACAAGATAATTGGATTCCTTGTTATCAGCAAAATAAATAAAAATGTATGCACATTTGTGGACTTATGATAAAAATTTGATATCCTAATACAATTAATTATATATAACTCGGACAAACATCTCTTGAAAGCATTATTATTCTTATCAAATATGTTTATGTAGCATTCGTGTACATGGGATATACCCTACTGTGTAAGTACCATTAGATTGCTGTCAGAGATATTTAACTAATATTCTGCAAGAATAAACCCAATTTTCTGTGGGAAGATATGTATGTATATATATATCCACTTGGCTGTAACTACCTTGATGAGCTTGTTTTCCTGAGAGATTTTGTAGTATACTTTATACAATAAATACTGTATGAGGGGGTGGGTCTCAGGGCGGGACGTCTCATGCCTGGATCCCGGACATCCGCCATGTGCACATGGTGAGCTGTTCCCCGGGCCTGCTGGGTTCTGGGGGCCGCTTCCTTTGGGGTGAGTAGACCGAGGGGGGGGGTCTCTGGGACTGGGCAGGTCCGGGACCCACCCGCCGCCTTCATTGGGCAGTGAATGGGATTTGGGAGGGGCGTGACCTTGGGCCTGGGAATTTAAACCTCCAGCAGCCTCCTGGCAGCTGGTGGGTCTCAGGACGGGGCGTCTCATGCCTGGATCCTGGACAGCCACCATGTGCACATGGTGAGCTGTTCCCCGGGTGGCCAGTGCGCCATTTGGTGCCAGGGTCCACCTGCTGGCCGCCCGGCCAGGGAGCTCTGGGGATTTGGTTCTTTGAGTTGCTGCTTAATTAGCTCCAGGTTGAACCCATTGTGCTTCTTGGACTTGAAACAGGCAGTAACTCTTCCTTTGCAAAACTTGTAATCACTAATAATGCTGAGCACCAAATATCAGTCCATGCAGAAGCTATGGCTTGGGGCTTGTCCTGCAAAAGTACTAGGCTAAAACAGCTGGCTAATGTGTCAACTGGTAATGGAACAGAGTAGATCAGGCACGACTGAGCAAACCTTAGCCCACAAGTAAAACTAGAAACCAGGAGGGAGCAGAGGTCATGCCGAGCTAGGCTCTTGTACCTACTGGTCTGTGGGAGCCAGGGACGCTAAGCCACAGTGTCTAAGGCAGAGTTCGGGACAGGGGAGGGGCTGTGCCAAGCTGAGTCAGAGCATCCACTGGCAGGCAAGTGATCCATGGCTGGGAACAGACCCGGTTGGGGAGCAAAGGGGACAACCCTAGCTGGGCTGAGGTTGCCACCAAGAGGCGCGTGGCCTGGAAGGGGGGCTGCGTTCTAACCTGGAAACAGTTGTAGTCTCCCTTGGCACAAGTGTGGACTGGGATTGGATGCACTGAACTGGGCCGGACCCCAACACCCTCTGGTGTCCTGGAGGACCGGGGCAGATGTGCGATGGACTAGGCAAGGTCTCAAACCCCTACTGAGCCATGTGTGAGTCATACGTGGGTATGGGCAAACCATGGCTGGGCTGGAACATCCAACAGCAAGAACCAGTTTAGGTTGAAGGCCAGCCAGTCAGGAAAAGCCACAGTTCCTGCTATGACAGGAGGTGGACTGAGTAGGGTTGGTTCATGGACCCACTGGTAAGTGTGAAACCTGGCATTGGGAGAGGTTCTGATGGAGGAGCCTGGGCAACTCCTCTGGCAAGACACAGACCCGGCAGGTCAGCGCAAGAAACATGAAAGGAAACAGCCCAGAAAAGGCCATGGAAAGCTACCCACTGGCATACAATTGGCAGACGTGGGGGCAAGACCAGGCTGAATCTGTCCACATCATCCACTGGCAAATCCAGGCACCAATGTGGGTTGAACCAGGTTCGGTCCCAACAAAGACTAGTGCACATTATGGAATGCTGAGGTGAGGTTGCCTGTACTGGAAGGGACCGCAGCGTCCAACCAGCCTGAGAACAAGAAAGGAAGTGGGCAGAGCTGGCAGGGGAATAAGGGAGGGTTCCTTTGCTGGATAGCTACTTCCCACTGGAGAGCATAGGCTGGGATGGGGACAGACCAGACTAGGCAGAGCTACCAGACTTGTGCGCCTCATGTGGACTAGATCAGGGAAAAGCCGGGATGGGCGGATTATTTCTACTGGTGCAAACAAAATTAAAGTGGGCGAGGGTTGTTTGGGCTTAGACACAGCATCAGCTTGAATCTGGAAGTGGGAGAGGCCTGGGAGGGAAATAGTGGGCTTATTTCTCTTGGGTTACCACTTCCACAGGAGGACATAAAACTAAGATAGCGGCTGGGGTGGAATGGGGTGTGGGACAGACTGGATTACTGCTATACTTACTGGCAAACCAGGGTAGGGCGTGGGCCTGGTGGGGGTTATTGTGGGTCGCTCCAACTAGGCTGCAGCTCCCACTGGTTTATGTGAGACCCAAGTATGTACTGGGCAGAACCAGGCTGGACTGCAACACCGATTGGTTCCAGTGGAAGTCGGGAGTGAAAACAGAACCAACCCAGCAATTGCAACCACCAGCAGATTGGGGCGATGGATGGTGCCAGGTCCTGTACTTGTTAGCACATACAAGGAGTTTCTTTGGAGAACTTCCTAATCTAAATGCTAGACTCAGAACCCTAAGGAAGAAAAGAGAGAAGATAGAACAGGTCAACCAACCATCTCAGCTATGATGGGCTATGTCAATCAGTGGATTTTTCAAAGACCTCATAGTGCTTGGAGTGGCAAGATTGACAGCAATGCACAACTGTTGCAATATCAAAACCACTTGAGCAAGAACCTCAGAGCATGCCCTATATCTGGGACCTGGGGAGGGTGAGAAATTGGGTGGGCCTTCTCCTTTAATATCCCCCTTTAAACATGAAGGTAACAATATGGAAAACATACTAGTATTATCCACTTTCCTGTAGTCCTTGAACCTTCTTGCCCTAATTAACTATGTAAAGAATGTCAAAATAAAAATTTAATTAAAAAAATACTATATGAGGATCTTTTAGAAGTCAATGAAAGTGGAACTAAAAGTTAAGTTCATTCTGATGAAGAGCAATTTTGAAATGCATGCCTCCCTTGCCATGATTGTCATTTTTATGAGCTGTTCAGAAATCCCTCATGATAATGCTAAGATGTTGGCTCTACCCCAACCCCGTTATGATAAAAGTAGATTGTATGGAAAACTTCTTAATGTTGTTAAAGAATTCTTTGCTGTTTTTTATTTGATTGACTTTATAGGAATTTCATGGACATATAAAAGCTGCACACTTTCTGAAATAGCTTTCTTAATTCTTAGGACGTCATTAGGAAAACAAGTGATTTAACTGATCATCAGAATGTAACACATTGCTCCATGGGATTGGAAGCTACAGGCCTCTCACATTTTTGTAATTTACTTGTTTGTGAGGCCAGAATTCTACTTTCAAGTACACGCATTAGGTACTGAATTCCAAAAACTGTAGCTATACTGTAAAGTGAATATTCTCTGGACATGAGAGAAAGTTTCAGCAAATCCATTTAGTTACACATGTAAACTATATCCTCTAAGTTCTTGTATTATATCCTCCAATTGTTCTACTATCACCAATGCTCACATTTACATATCATTTTCTTTGATACCTACTTTACATGTGGTATATTGTTCCAATAGCTTCAATAGTAGTCTTTAAAAGTTCCGGACAAGTGTGTGTTACAGTGCAATGGGGTAAGCAGTTGCTTAGGAAGCTGACTCCATTTGGGAGTGCCTCAGATCTCTTTCTACCGCTGCTTCTGAGCCAGCTTCCTGCCACCATGCCTAGGAAGCAGCAGAGGATGGCTCCAAACACTTGTGTCCATGTTACCATGTGGGAGACCCAGATGGAGATCCTGGCTCCTGGATTTACTCTGGGCCAGTACAGGCTGTTGCTGGCATTTGGGGAGTGAAAACGTGGATGGAAAATCAATTTATATCTCCTATCTTGCCCCACACCTCTGTTGTTCTGCCTTTCAAATGCACAAAAATGAATAGGCTTATTTTTAAAATTAAAAATAAAATTTTGAAGACTGACAGTTCACTAATGTAAATATAAAGAGCAATCAGCCCTGCTTTGTAGGAAAGTAGCAAGAAATAGTTTTAATAATAAATTAGCTTAATTTCAGCTTAGAACCATCTAAAATATTGCAAAGAATTTTTATTTACATATCACAGTATGATTTTTCATTAAACATTTCACAGAAAAATATGGCTATTTCTGGATGGTTATAATCGTATCATATACATCATGTTCTTGAATATACATAACTGAGGATAAATTTATTATTCAAAGCTTTAAGCACTTTGCTTTAGAATATAATTTTGTCCTTATTCTTTGTCACAAGATAACTAGGAAATCTGTGTGAGAAGTTCTGTGATGTGAAGCAAAAGTGGATGAACATAGAATAGATGTTGGAGATTTTTGTTGAAAAAATGAAACCAACGATACTGTCTCCATCACATACTAATTGCATTTCTTCCTGATTTCCTTGGAGACCCATGTGGAATAAAATGTAATAAACACTGTATTTGTGTGTTTACTTATCAGAGTGTTCTTTTCTGAAAAAGTAATGATACCCTTTCATTGGCATCATCCAAGTGATAATATACTTTTGTTCCTGTCATTGGAGTAATAATAACCTTTCAACCACATCTCCACACAGAGCTTTTTTCTTTTATTATACATATTGCATAAAAATAAAAAAGGCTGTCTTAAGGAAAAAGGTTGTTATTTAAATAAATTCAGGCTTTAGAAGACTAGACTCCCTTATGGTATGCTAAAATTTCAATAGATGCAGCATTGTACAAATTATAATTTTAATATTCAATTGTCACATTGTACTTGTAACTACAGACCTCTGGTATTCTACATCTCAGAAATATGACTTAAAACCAACTACAGTTGATTATACCCCTATAAAGGATTAAGATTTTTGCCAAATACTTTAACTAGTTTACAAAGTCTAGTTTATATAAGATGTCATTAGTACCTAAATTGCTTGCTAAAGGACAAATAGGCATATTTACTTACACAGATATACAATTATATATAGATGAATATATTAATGTTATGTTAGTGAGTGAATTTAAAAAATTTAGTAAAGGGTTAATGCTGCTTTAGTGAGAATTTAACTCTTTTCTCTAGTATTTTCATAACTTAAATGAACTCATAGCTTTAATGTAAAACCTTATAGACAAATAATACAGAGTCCTTGATGAATTGCTTCCAATACAATAAACCGAATATAGTATATGAGTTTTTGGTCTCTTAGTATCTAATAAGATTAAAAAAAATACATTCACTCTGGTTTTTCTTAGTAAATTTAATTTATTTCATCATAAATGACAATGATTGATTTATGTGAGATGATGGAAATCCCAATAATATTGCTCTGGATTACAACAAAATAAACCATTTATTGACTGTCTAAAGAACCAGTATTGATAAACTAACAATTTTGTCACACAGACATGAATATCAGGGAACAGGACTGTGGGGATTTTAGAGTAATTAATGATAAAATTCCACATACTTTAAATATTTACCAAATAAGTGTTCACTTCTCCTTATTTTCCATGTCCACAATGGCTTTATCTGAGCTCATGACATTGATTTGGTACACAGAGGGTTGAAGCACTACCCCATCTGGGCAGTATTGTCTAACCGGAATTAAGATGCTAGTTAGAACTTTAGCATCCTCTGTCAGAGTACCCGGATGCAGCAGTCCCCCCCGGCTGCTGAGTCCATCTTCCTGAACCGATGCAGCATTGATGGTTCAGGTCACTCAGTTCCTGTCTCCACACGGGGGACCTGAATCCAAGGCCCAGATCCCAGCTTCAACCCCCACCTCACCCTATGCCTGGCTGTTGTGGGCATTTTGGAAGTGAATTGCTGGGTAGGAGTTCTTCCTATGAATCTCTTTTTCTCTATGCTTTTCAAATAAAAAAAAAAACAATTTCCATATTTCTACTATAACTGTCTCTAAGATAAAGCCTTACATTACAAGGGAGCTGTAAAAACTTCATGGAGATACATATAATGGGGAAAAAATCTATGGGTAGATTTTAACTTTTTTTCTCACCTCCTACTGCCTTATTTGAAGACTTGTTTATTTGTTTGAAAGCAGAGTTACAGGAGAATCATAGAGGAGGAATCTTAGATCTGTTTACTGGTTTACTCCCCAAATGTCTGTAATAATTGGAGGTGAGGCTGGTTGAAGCCATGAGCCAGAGCCTTATTTCTCATCCTCCACATGGATGTGGAACTTGACTACTTTCCCCAAAGCATTAGCAGGGAGTTGGATCAGGAGAGAATCCAGCACTTCACCTTGCGCCTGTATGGGATGCCAATGTCACAGGTGCTGGTTTTCCTCTCTGTGTATAATGGCCCATTGAAGATTTTTTTTTGGTGTGACAATATAAACATCTTTTAATTGTATGAATATTTTGAAGTATCCTTCAATTGTCTTACGTTTTGTTGAAACAAGGGACACCTAAATAAAGCTTGATTTAGTAAATATATTCATTCTACAGAAAAGAGGTAGTTCAGAATTCCAAAAGGATTCATAGCTGCTTCTGCCAGGCCAAACACAAAAATCTGAAACTCCATCTGGGTTTCCAGTGAAAATGTTAGAGGCCTAAACTTTAAGCCATTCCCTCTGTCCTCCTAGGCACACTAGCAGGAAACTGTATTAGAAGCAGAGTAGCTGGAAATGCAGCCACGTTATGCTATGGGATTACTTAAGCCATCCTGCCAAATGCTCACCCAAGACTGAATTTTATCTATTTCTACTGTTGTCTTTCAGCTTTATTGCTGGGACTAATGTATTCATCAAACTGCTTGAGCTAATTATTTGGTCAGTATTTATGCAGAATGATGGGGATGATACGATTTAATATGTCACATCAATGAACAATAGGGTCAGAGAGCAAGGTTGAACTTGATTGGAAGCAAGAAACCTCCTTTGCAGCCGCCAAGAGGGAGGCTCCAAGACAGGAATTCCCAGGGCCCCCTGTAAGTGCGAGTTCTATGTACATAAAGTAGCTTTCTTTCACTGATTTATTTTTGAGAAGTGAATAAAAATCCAACTAAGCAGGAGAGTAGAGGAACAACAAGACACCAGAATACCAGCCAATCTGGAGGCAAGGGTTGGTAATTGTGTCTAGCTTGGTTTCATGATAAAATCAAGTGTCACCAAAGGCATCCTCTGGGAAAAAGCAAACACTCTGCTCCTTTCTTGTTCTCACAGACATCTGGCCTAACCGTCTATAACCTAACCCCTCACCGCGGGACTCAGCATTCTGGGTCTTTTTCTGTATTAATAACAGTCTTGTGTTACTCATAATTGTACTTGTTCTAATAATTTTGTGTAACATTGCTACTGAGTCTAATTCACAAAATAATTTACCCATTTTGAGTTTGAAATACAATGTTTTTAGCAGATTCAGTTATGTAATTACCACCACAATCAATTTTAAAACCTTTCATCACCTCTAAAGAAATCCCACACCTGTTAGCACTCACTTTCAATTTCCTCCTGAACCCTTCTGCTGCCAATCACCCAGCCTTAGAAATGCATTAGTTTATGTAAAAAAAAAATGTATGGATTTGTGGGCCATTCATGATCCAGTGCAAGCAATTTGAATCATACAATGTGAGATCTCGTCCTTCACCTGGTACAAGATTTTAAAAATTTATCCATGTTGTTTCCTGTGTCAATATATTATTGCTTTTAAGTAACATTTTATATTTTATAATACCTATAAAATACAAAATACTTTATATTTCTAAGATGGCCAAATATTATACTATACATGTACCTCAAACCATGCTGAATTGAGTGTTCATCACCCCTCACGATTAGTGAGTATTGTGAACAATGCTCTTGTCACATTGGTGTACAGGGTTTTGGTGAAGATACATGATTAGTTCCTGGTTTTATCCCCCGGTGTGGATTTGTTGGCTCCTATGTTAACCCTGTGATTAACCCTTTTAGAAATTGCCAGTTTTTATGAGGACTCTAGACAATTCGAAACCATGGTGAAAGGGCTTGCAATTTCTCCTCATCCCCTTCAACGTTTGTTACTATCCCTTTTTGTACAGTCATCGTCGTGTCCCTTTGAGGTGTCAGCTTGCATTTCCCTATCGCATGGACATCTTTCAGAAGCATATTTGTATATTTGTATATCTCACTGGAAATTCTATTCAGATCTATTGTTCATTTAAAAAACACATTTTTAAAAATTGCTCTTTTTAACAACTCTTATATATTGATATGTCAATTTTGCTGGTGTTGATTACTAGGAAGAAAAAGTGTGTCTATGGATATGTGTGAGATCAGTAAATTAAATTATTAGCAAGACTTGATAAGTAATGAATTGTAAGTTTTGGTTGACCTGGCATAGGGAAACTAATTTGACTCAACTTTTTCTTTCAGTTGTTCCAAAGTCTGACTATCAAATCATGGGTTTTAATATTCAGTTATCAGGTTATAAAATAGATTTACTGATTGGAAGCTATCTTTTGGGAAATTATCTTTTTGTGTGTCTGCAAAAGCAGTATTCCTTTAGAAAAGATAGAATATAAAATAGGAGGTAAGTTTCAGAGACATTTAAAAAAGCACATACTTAAGGCATTTTTGTTTGAGCAACTGTCCTTTTTCCTTTCCAATTTTTCTCATAGTCCTTTTAAGTACTCTTTGTCAACTGTACATTAGAAAGCAGGAACGATTTTGCATTTCAGACATCATTTCAGTTCCGTGCTCCACTCCCAACAAGAAAAAACAAACAGCATTGAAGCTTAGCATGGGAAAGATATATAAACCTGTTTTGTAATCAAAGCAAGTTTGAAGTCTGGAGAGTAAACGTGTTACCACTAAAATGTCTGTAGCCACATGAAAACAGGCGGACAGCTGACGATTCACGAGGAGGCATCTGTAAGACAGGGGGAGCTTTTGACTGCTTCTTCTTTTGAGTCTACCCTCTTAGTTCAACAAATTTGCCTTAAACTGGCCTGAAAATCTGTATAGCTTAATACAAATGCGACCTCATTTGTGGAAAAATCCTTGGTATAAATGAACATTATCATCCCAATTTGCTAACTCCATAATATGAAATTCTCTTTAGAGGGCCCAGTGTGGTAGCCTAGCTGCTAAAGTCCTTGCCTTCTATGTGCTGGGATCCTTTATGGGCGCAGGTTATAATCCTGGTAACCCCATTTCCCATCCAGCTCCCTGCTTGTGGCCTAGGAAAGCAGTCAAAGACGGCCCAAAGCTTTGGGACCCTGCACCCACATGGCAGATCCGGAAGAAGCTCCTGGCTCCTGGCTTCAGATCAGATCAGCTCTGGCCTATGCTGCCACTTGGGGAATGAATTAGTGGATGAAAGATCTTCTGCCTCCCCTCCTCTCTGTATATCTGAATTTGCAATAAAAGTAAATAAATCTTAAAAAAAAAAATTCTCTTAGAGCTCCAGGCTTTACCATGAAAAAGAAAACAAAATTGGACCGAACAAATTGAACAGGCAGAGTTGAGCAATACATTTGAAAGTTTGACTATCCATAGGGAACTAGCATTTAAAATACAATCTTTTAAGTGTTCTGAAATCAAGTCAAATATATGTCATAACTTTAATATAAATTTGAAGTAGTTGCAATTCTTCATCACACACACAGGTGAAATCCTAAATATCGTCAAGTCTCTCCTAAGAAGTGCCCACTGTGAATCACCGGGTGCATCCCAGGGACAGTGGTGACACTGGTGTCTGGCTTTAGTATTAGCTCCTGTCATCAGCTGTCAGCAACACGTCCCCTGAGCCTCTCACTCCATGGCCTACCTGTTTGGGTTGTAGTTCGTGGGAATTGAAATCTCACAATCTAACAGTGAAGTCCTGTGGCAGGATAATATTAGTGAACTCACTTGAGTGGAAAAAATACATGAGGCCAAGAAAAATTGTATATAGAGAACAAAGCAAAGTATAAGAGTAATAGAAAAATCTTTTGGGAAGGACTTCCCGTTTATAAATATGCTCTGCTTTTGCAAGTGGGTGACTACATTTTGTGGTTTAGTAAATCATGGTTGTTTAATCATGCATTTAAAGATATTAAATTAAGACACCGGCAGCCAATCCTGTGAAACTTATATGTATATAAGATGTAAAAATAAAACAATAAAGCATATTTCCTATTTAAAATTTAATGCTGATATGATTAAAAACATCTATCAATGGCTTAAAGGCAATCAGACTTCACAAGCAACAAAAAGGCTTATTATAAAAAAAGCAAGCTTTATTATCACTTTTGGTGCAGGCTTAATTTATTATTTTTAAAAGCAGAAAATGGTAGGAGGTGATTCATTTATTTGAATTGAGAACTGTATCTGGTTTAAAGCTAATATCCAAGTCACAGTAAAAGATCCTATGGTGAGGCTTGGGCATATGCCTAAAGTCTTTTATTTTTGTATCATTTGGTAGTGAATCAGTTCTTAAATTACAATATTTGATTTTACTGATATTAAAGTGTCAATTCAGTTAACATTTTGAACGGAAAGCTCCACCACATTCTGTAAAAATGTAAAAGTTGGATATATCACCTTGGTTTTATTATTATTTTTACTTTGGAAAATATCTTTTCTAGTCATTTTACAGGAAATGGTATTTGCATATAGTTGAGTCACCATAGTCTGAGATTCCGGTTTGTAAAGCTTCCAATTCTATCAACTCAAAAAAGGTCAGGGTTGTTTCAGCCCACTCTCTGTTGCTATAATGAAGAACTTGAAGCTGAGTGTTGTTTAAAGGAAAGAGGCTCGTTCTGGCCCAGGGTTGAGGCCCAAGAGCTTGCTGCTGTCACCTGCCTCACCTCTGGTCGGGACCTCCTGCTGACATGCTAAGGTGGAGAAAGTAGAAAAGGGAAAGACCTTGGTAGGAGAGAGACCCAGGGGGAAAAGCTGTATTCACTTAGTGTAAGTTAATCTCATGAGTAATTATCCAGTCTCTTGAGAACGACACTAATCTGTTTATGAGGATAGACCTGCCACAAGGTAGTCAGTCAAATTCCCAAAGATCCACAGTTCCCAGCACTGCTGGATGAGGATCAAATTTCAACATGTTTTGATGGGCGCAAACCAGAGCAACGGGTAGAATTTGCATTGTGTCAATGCACTGTTTTCTGTGTGCTAAGTCCCAGGAAGCCTATCACAGAAGGATAACCAGGTATAGCACAAGTATTTTTTATTGACTTTTTGCCTGTCACAGGAAGATGGTTATATTATTGGAAAACATGTGAGGTTCGGTGGGCCACTCAGGGATCACTAATGTTGTGAAAAAAAAAAATGAAGTTACAGACGAGAGAATGTCATGGCCATTCTGGACATTGTTAAATGTCATTTTCACAATTGTTAGAAGTTTGCCGTAGTGCGATTTTTATTTAATATATTTTTCTTTCCTATTATTCTCATTTGTTCCTTTGCTTTCTTCCTTTTTTTTTCCATTCAAAGTTATTTCCTAGCACACCCAAATCATGTTTCTACTCTGAGGAAAACTTTAGAATACAAATACATTTCAGTTTCATTTTGCAAGCTTAAGGAATATATGCATGTGTTTATGTTTAATATTACTTAGAGTATTAAAGAAATATGATAAGAAAGAAAGTAAATATGTATTTCAACCTGCTATATTTCTCTATTTTGTAGTATTTTACACAAATTCTTTAAAGCTTTGGAGAGAGATTGTTGTAAAATGTTTACAGTCTCTGATAGTTGTTTATGAAATTGCTCTTTAGTACAACCGTTCATTTTGACTTAATTCAGCTGAAATGGAATAACAAGTGGCTCTCCCTGGAGATTTTAGCCAGGGAACTACAAATATGAAAATACCACAGCTGATCTCTTCCTCTGCTTATTAAAGAGTCTCCAGCTCAAGTGGAAGAGCAACTTCTTTGGACCAGGTAGTTATTACTTTATGATTGAGGTGTTAAAACCCTCGGGTATTTACTGTCATAACCCAGACACCACAATGCGTCATGGAGAATCTGGGCTTGGTGCCTGGCTCTGCTGCTCACTTCCTGTTAAGGCAGAGTTTGGAGTACAGCAATGATGGAGCAAGCATTTGGGTCCCTGCCACCTGCCTTGAGGCCTTGCATTGAGTACCTGCCTGTCAATTCCACTGCCTGTTCCAGACCCCACTGTGATGGGCATTTAGGAAATAAACCCAGAATGAGAACATCCACACAGTCTCATGCTCTTTCAAATAACTTTCTGATTTGATTTTTAAGATTTATTTTCTTTATATTGGAAAGGCAGATCTACAGAGAGGAGAGACAGAGAGGAAGATCTTCCATCTGATGGTTCACTCCCCAAGCAACCACAATGGCTGGAACTGAGCCAATCTGAAACCAGGAGCCAGGAGCTTCTTCCAGGTCTCCCATGCGGATACAGGGTCCCAAAGTTTTGGGCCATCCTCAACTGCTTTCCCAGGCCACAAGCAGGGAGCTGGATGGGAATTGGGGCTGCCGGGATTAGAACTAGTGCTCATATGGGATCCCGAGCGTGTTCAAGGCGAGGAGTTTAGCACCTAGGCTATCACGCTGGGCCCTCACCCATGCTTTTTAAAAGCAAAAATACTTTTACTTATTAGATGATGTAAAATTTTAGAGAAAACCTCCCCCTGTTGTGACAATATTAAATGAATGGAACTTACCCCAGAATGACCCTCATTTTAAAAAATTTCATGATGAAATTGAAATATCTAACATCTTTAAATTATGAAAAAATGGATTGGACATTCTTAATCTTCTGATTTATCAAATTTTGCTCTATGTAATCAGGTTCCCTCTGTTTGGGAGGGACAGGAAACTGTTGATACCCAACTCATCTCAATTTCATACTCATTTGAATTGAGGCCATACTAATGTGCTTCTCTCATTGCTTAGGCCTGCCTTGTTCTGTAATAGAAAGTTCAGAATAGATGCGTTGGATATTTTCTCTTACCGTCTGAAAACTCTCTTGATGTTCTGTCTTTATTTCTCATCAAATGATTATTACTTATTTGAAAACACTAGGTTGTTTTTCATGTAATCCTATATTTTCTGTAAACTTTCTTCATTCCTCTTAATTACTTGTCTTCTCTGTTTTATGACGACTTTCAAACAGACTGTGTTCAAGCTATCAATTCTTCTGATGGATTGTTTGTGTTTTTAATTTCACTTAGTGTATTCTTTCAGTTCAAGAATTTCTATCTCGGGCCCAGCGCAGTGGCGCAAGTGGTTAAGGTCCTCGCCTTGCACGCCCAGGATCCCATATGGGCGCCGGTTCTATCCCGGCAGCCCCGCTTCCCTTCCAGCTCCCTGCCTGTGGCCCGGGAAAGCAGTCGAGGATGGCCCAAAGCTTTGGGACCCTGCACCCATGTGGGAGACCCGGAAGAGGCTCCTGGCTTTGGATCGGCATAGCATCGGCCGTTGCGGCTCACTTGGGGAGTGAATCATTGGATGGAAGATGGAAGATCTTCCTCTCTGTCTCTCCTGTCTGTATATCCGCCTTTCCAAAAAAAAAAAAAAATCTTTAAGAATTTCTATCTCATTTTAAAAAAATATTTCCATTTCTCAATCAAATACATCTTAGAATCTCAAATCATTTCTCTGTATTCTCCTGAATTGTGTTTCTTAAAAACAGCTACTGTGACTGTTCACTCATACTTTTTTTTAAAAGATTTATTTTACACAGAGAGGAGGAGAGACAGAGAGGAAGATCTTCTGTCCGATGGTTCACTCCCCAAGTGACCACAATGGCCGGTGCTGAGCCAATCCGAAGCCAGGAGTCAGGAACTTCTTCCAGGTCTCCCACATGGGTGCAGGATCCCAAGGCTTTGGGCCGTCCTCGACTGCTTTCCTAGGCCACAAGCAGGGAGCTGGATGGGAAGTGGAGCTGCTGGGATTAGAACTGGCGCCCATATGGGATCCCGGTATGTTCAAGGTGAGGACTTTAGTCATTAGGCCATGATGCTGGGCCCTCACCCATGCTTTTCAGAATTTCAATTTCAATTCATTCTGCTGCTTTATTTTGCTTTTTTTTAGATGAGGTCATGGCTCTCTGGAAATTCTTGGTGTGATTGGAGTATAATACCCTCCATACGTGAAAGGAGATGAGTTTTAGTAATGTGACTTCAATTTTGGCTGTCCTTCTAAAAACCCTAAGCAGTGTGCTCTGCAGTGGAGGTGGACTCTGTGCTGTTGGATGCTGACTACAGATACATTCTCATGTCTGGATATTTCCTAAATTATGTTGATTAAAATGGAGATCTCATCTTTGTTACTTTATCCGTTATAGCCCGGGTCCATTCCTTGAGTCGGACCACAGCCTCTTTTGTTGTAACTGAGTGCTTCCTGCTTGGTTCTTCTGCTCCAAGAGTTAACTCTATTAATCTGCTCATTCCAATGTTGTAAAATAATCGTCTTTGAACACTGCTTTGATTTGCAGTTGCCTTCCTCAAGAACTTTTTGTGGCTTGTTCTTTTTCTAGTACAATACAGCTAAACTGCTCCCCTGCATTTTAAAACCTTCCATCTGTTCCTGTTCTGTCTATTCAATATTATTTTTCATTATTCCTTAACCAGCTTCCACTGCTTTACTGAAACAGATATTTTTGTCTCTGGTAAACTAGGCCCCGAAGATAAGAATTTACATAAAATATGCAGGAGCATGCCCCTTGCCTCCCTCTTACCTTGTTGTTTTCATACATGCTGTTTAAGTCTCCTGGAACGCCTGTTTGCTCCCAACACCTTACAGAAATTGGTCTAAACATTGTGACACAACAAATGCATTTTCTCCCCTAACAAATCTTTCCCCCAAGTCTCATCAGTTTTCCCCCCTTCTCTCAGTGCCATTACAAATGGTTTAAAAGATTCAGAAGTAGACATGCTTAAAGTCTTCATCAGCCAGCGACTATCCTTCTTTTTCCCGAAATATTTTCTGCATAAGCAAATATTCTTCCCTTTACCCTCTTTTCTCTTTAATGCATAGAAGAAGTGACGGAGCTGTCCCTGAAGAGGTGAAGTTGTAGCAGAAATCTGAATGAAATCATTGGAGCACTTGTCAGTTGAGGATCTAGGAAATCAAAATTTCACACACAGTTGAATCAATGATAATTGTGAATTCCTTATCTTGTATAATTTCACTGTGGCCCAAGAAAAAGAAAAGAAAGAGAAAGAGAAAGAAGCCGGCTAGTGTTGATTGAGTGGAAAAGTGGGGAAGAGTTCTGGCAGACTGAGGTGGAGAAGTATAAAGCCCAAGGTCAAGAAGAGTGGCCTGATACATGGTGGGAGCTTCAGGCTTGGTGGAAATCTATGTACAATTTTGAGTAGAGTCTATTTTCAGCTGCTTATCTTCTAAAATAACGATCTGTGTGTTTTGTTGGATTTAACATGAGAAAATACAAGTGGACAGGAGCAGTATTTATTTGTTTTAGGCAATAAAGAGCAATTTTTACAAGGAAGCTAAAAAATCATTCAAACTGGCTTCAGTTAACTGGCAAGTAAACTAAAATTGCACATTCCTTAGAAATTTATTAAAATAAGATTACTACTTCTTGAGATCTATTGCTATTTTTTAAGACTTTGAATCTATTTTAAGATTTCTTAAAATCTTTTGCAGAGTAATATTTTGGTGGAAATTTGCAGCAGCGGTACCACCTATTGAACATATTGGAAATAATTATATTAAAAATCAACCAAACAAAATGCAAGGTAAACTAGATGGAATGAAATAAGCTATAATGCACAATCATGTAGAAATATAATAAAGCAAAGATTGTAACTGGCAAGGTTGTTGAAGACAAATAAAAGGGGTATAAAGGGACTAACATTAACGATTTCACAAGAATAATGATTGTGAAAAATATCAGCTCACAACAGCCTCAACATATGGAGTTTGATGGGTGTAATTATGGGATGTGTCGTTTGCAGGAATGTGACTCATTGAGAAAGGACTAAAGAACTCACTTTAGCTAGACCAATGTTATTTACCTCTGGAAATTAGAGTGGGCAGAGTGCTCTGCAGAGATCTTCATCCGTAAGTATGTTTCTACATATTTTTGTTGGTGCTTTAAATGCTATTTTGATGTGTGAATGATTTGGGGGGATAGGTTTTCACAGGATCATTCATAAATGCTTTTTAATTTTTTTTTAAAAAAGATATAAAGGTAAAAAATCATAAAACTACATTATGTGAAATATTTCCTATAAATAAAAACTTTCCCAAGTTGAAGTGTTGGTGGAGTCAAATTAATAGGATATGAGTGGCCTCTGTGTGTTTGTGGTGCTAAAATCATGGAGTTAACCAAAAATGAATTGAAAACATGAGAAAAAAAAACCCTTCTGCCTGTACTGAATATGCATAACATTTTTCCCTTGTCATTTTCCCCCAAAATAATACAGTAGGGCAAGTATTACATAGTCTTCACATTGCATCAAGTTTTACAAGCTGTTTGGAGATTATCCTGTGTCCAGATACAAGTGGGTAGGTTATATGGAAACACGGCTCTGTTTTTCTTAAGGGACTCAAGCATCCTGATACTTTGGAATCTTTAGGGGTCCATGAACCAAGCCCTGCAGACACCAACAGGACAGCTGTACCATTCGACCCATCTGGATGGGGCATAATAGTTATATTTTTGAAGTCACATTTTTATGATAAACTGAATTCTCTTTTGCAATTATTTAAATTTACAATAAAAAGTTTGATTCTTAACATAAAAAATTCATATGGAGACACATAAGAAAATTCATAAAGATCTTTGTTCTAATGAAAAGATCTACACCTGAAACCTGCAGAGATGAGGTCTCCAAAGGTGACTTTTCCTGTCACGGGGAGGTTAGGTGCACAGCTAAAAGAATTGCTAAGGATTGCCCTATGTTTGTAGTATGGAAGTTAACACACGCTTGGAATTTGAGTCTCTGTTATGCTATTTGCTGTAACATACTGATCCCTCAATTTCCATCTGAAAATTGGGGAAAGTGTAATATACCTCTCTCAAAAAGTTGTTGCAATATATTTTTTAAAAAGATTTGTTTTGTTTGAAAGTCAGTGTTAGGTATTGGGGGGTGATGAGGTGCTTGCGGAGGGAGAAACAGAGAGAAAGATTTTTCATTTGCTGATTCGTTTCCCAAGTAGCCCAGTTGGCCAGGTCACATCCAGAAACCAGGATTTTCATCTGGATCTCCCCTGTGGGTATAGGTGCCCAAGCACTTGGGTAGTCTGCACTGTTAGTAGGGAGTTGGATTGGAAGTGGAATACCCAGGCCTTGAACTGAACTGCCAAGTTACAAGTGGGAGCTTGATGTACTGTACCAAACACTGGCTCTTTTGCAAGAATTTAACAGTGCCACATATGCACCAGAATACAATCTAGTACTAGTAGTAGCTATGCTGAAGAAATTATCTCTAGTTGAATGCATGAAAAGCTGAGCAAACAGTAGAATATATTAACCAGCAATGACAAAATAATTGAAAAATGAAATTTACATTTATATTTAAGAAAATATAAACATCAACCCATTTTGAAGAAAGCATGGGGCCCAGCGCCATGGCATAGTAGGTTAACCCTCTACCTGCACTCCTGGCATCCCAAATGGGTTCAAGTTCTGTCTCCTCCATACTTAATCCAGTCCCTGCAATGCAGTGAAAAAAAAAATGGCCAAGTACTTGGCTCACTGCACCTGTGTGCAAGACCAGGAAGAATCCCTAGGCTCCTGGATTTGGACCAGCCCAGCTGCATCTACTGCAGTGATTGGGGAAGGACACTGGATGGAAGATCTCTCTTCCCTTCTCTGTTTATCTGACTTTTAAATAAAGAATAAAATAATTTTTAAGAGAAATCCTGAACAAAGCAATAATTGCAATGAAACCAGTACCTAAGAAAGGTGTCATAATTGAAAAAGTTTATGACCATGTTATTGAGCGTCTTAAACAGAAAATTCTTAGCTTTGGAAAATTGCTTCTGAAAGGTAGATGATATAGAAATCTTACATCTGTATTTACAATAGCAAAGTACTGATAGATAAATATGTCACAAACTCATGATAAATCTCACTTAGAAAACTGACTTACAAATTCACTTACAGAATCATTCATCTAACAATGAGACAGATATGGATGAATTGATTGATTTGTAAGTACATTAGTAATGAAGCAAGTTGGATCTTTGTTTTTATAGATTCAGTTTGAGTACACTTTTATTTTTGTATTTCATTCTGTTTTAATATGGGAGATGCCACAAGTGGTTAGCTATGTGTAGAGAATATTAACGGCATTGGGCAGGGGGAAGCGGGTAAGGAAAGTGAAGGAAAGCTGTTCTAACATCAATGGGGAGAATCACAAGACCACAGCGGTGAAGTCCCGTTGACTCTGAGTGGGAAGATGTGTACTAAGACAGGTGCAAACATTACATCATATTTATTTCTATTGATTTTTTTGGGAAGAAGTTCGCTTAATGGCCTTGTCCCCCATGAGAATATTATCAATTAATCACTGAGAGAGTTGTGAATGTAGGTGACATTTGTGGACATGGTTATACCTCAAGCTAATTTAGTTATAAGTACTTTATTACATTCTATTACAAGAAATTAGGAGTTAAATGATTCTAAAATTGGCTGCTACAGTGGTTCACTGGTGGCCTCAGAGAGCCCCGTGACTTTCTACTGCCCCAGCTAGTATGTGATTTCCAAACAAAAGCCTGAGATGGAACATTGCATGCATAATGTTCCCAAACTCTTTTTTCTCAGAGGTTGGATGGACAGTTTCTCCTGAATTTGTGTCTTATTCAAAGTACTTATTGAATTAAGAATAGAGAGAGAATAGACTTCATGCAAGTCTCAATGATAGTAATTGTTTTTCCCCAGCTCTCCCCTTCTTCTCTTACACTTTTGGAACTCCTACTTTTCATAGACCTTGTAATCACAGATTCAATGCTCCTTTAAACAAAGAAATTTACAAGTAAAAGATCATTTCTTGCAATTCAGTCTTACTGAATTCTTCTTACTAAATCTGGTTATTCAATATAAACTTATGATTTCAAATCTGAGGCACAGTGAGTCATTTATTTCATTAAATCTCTAATGAAATAGATTTTTCAAGATGTGTTCTGTAACTACTCTCACTCCTCTGGCTTCCTTGAATACCAGCTCCCCAAACTCAGGGTACCCATTCCCTTTTACATGCATTTTGTTTGGGGGTACGTTTGTGTTTGGATAGAATGTTGTTTTAGAGTCATGTTGGGAAAGGCCAAGTTGTCTTCCAAATATTTCGTAGGGAACTTTATGCTTACTTCCAGGTGTTTGATGTTAAGCGATGTATTATGGGGGAGTCTAGATTTATTTCTAGTTCTTCGATGCACTTTGAAAGCTGAATTTCAAAGGGGCCATTTCAGTGTCTTAGGAAACCAGTCACTGGAAGAAATCCAGGCAGCTTTTAAAAGAACCAGACGTTTGCAGAGCGTGGTAATACTCTGCTAGAATGAGCATCAATAGGCAGGTAAGTCAGTCATAAAAAATGAAATTATGTATGCACGTATTAAAGATTACCTTTTGGCTGACTAGATGAAATATTTTTCTGAGAGAGTTATTGCTTATAATTGAAAGCCTTTGATTGCAAGAGTGTAATGACGGTAGGGAATCCAGGTAACCTGTTTGAATGAAAATTTTCTATAAATATATTTAAAATGCAGATTTTTAGAAGAGTACAGGTGTTATACTTTTTTCTGGATGTTTGAAATCAGAAACTTACAAGAAATAAGATGAATCTCTTAGGGCTAAACGAACTTGGCAAACTTTTGGTTTTAATGAATATAAATGCAATTCTGCCAAATAGTTTGAATAAGTTAGCAAGTGATCTAAATCATTTCTAGGTCCACCCGAGATAATGACTGTTTGTCAGGAATCATTTACATGAGACCAGAAATGGGTATGTTTCTTGGTAAAGGTGTGGAGGCATCCCGTTGGTGGAGTCAGAGAAAAGTAAGAAAGAAATCCAGTTTGAACCAAATACAAGGATTTTGGTAAGGCTTGACATGTTTACATGATTAATAGAAACCATTGGTTGACTGGAGCTTCGCCAATGATGGCAGCTGTGAATTTATCACCGAGAAAAGGTTCTGTTTTCATGGAAGCCTTAGCACACAAACCAAGAACATGAACCCAGCCCCTCAGAACTGAGTGTTTTATGGATGAAATATAGTGTGTCAGCAATTGTTATTAGCAGGGGAAATTCTGTGCTTTCAAGTTCTCCCAACAGCACTAAAGACACAGTTTCATCGCATATTCCATTTCCTCCTCATCCTGAATTCTCTCCTCATTCTGTGTATTTTCTTCTTATGTGTATTGGTAGAGGAAGCAGCAAAGTTGTCCTCAGTTTGAACTTAGAATTATTTTTCTCAGTAATTTGTATATTACAGGGAAGCCTAAAAATCAAAAGGAAAACCCTGTCTGATTTTTGCTTAGCTCTGAGCTGGAATTGAGCTAGCGCCTGTCAAGACCTTTTGCAAATGATGGAGATAACTGGAGAGTTTTCTTGCATACTGTACTTTTTCTTTGTCTCCAGAAATCTCCCTCAAACCTAAGATTTCCATGTCCTAGTAATTCCTCTTTTTGCCAAAATCCCATGTTGTTGTGTGACAATGAGTCCAAATGATGCAGGAAGTTAGGATTGACCTTTTATTCCATTTCATTTCGTCACAAGTGACAGGTCTTGAAGCTGAAATATTTTCCTGCTCCTGCAGACTTGTGACCTTGAGCCTGTGAAGGGAAATAGTTTGATGCAAAAACTTGTGAAGAAGTCAATGATATTCCCAATACTTTCTTACTAAATACTTCATGTAAGTCTGACGTGGGGGAAGTATAATTTGTCATCTTCAATGCAGTGTGGAGTTAATATTTAAGCTGTACTCATATTTTTCCCTTGACTAGTCTTCTCTTTGTTCATTCAAGCAAATCTTGTGCCTTTTTCTCTTATTTTCTCCTCATTTGATTTGAATTCTTGCCGTGAGTGAAAGGTAGTTTGTGTGGGAGGAATTGCTGTTGTCTTAAAGATTATCTTAAAGCACTTTGTTAGTAATTTCAACAAGTGATTTATTTCTAAAGGCCATCAAGGTAAAAAAAAATGATTATTTTGACTTGTTTTAGAACACATGGTACTGAGCTTTGTATGAAACTGGCTTCTAAGGACTAACACTAGGGGTCGCCCTTCCTCATTTCAAAGCTTCAGCTATGCCCAGAACCCACTGACAGTCCATTAATCTCAGAAGAAAGTAAGCAGTTTTGTAAACGAAAGCAAAAGTAAGTTGGCTCTAAGTGTGCTAATAAATTTACTTTTTTTTTCCTTGCCCTGCCGTGAGGTCCAAGTTTGTCATGGAATTTTATGAATGAGAGAATATTGGCGAGATCTTTAGGGCAAAGTATTTCAACAAGAGCTATTAGCTCAATCGGTGTGAAAAGAACTCTGCAAAGTGTAGCAAGCAGTTTAATATGTAGGGTATTACTTGAAATTGTTAAAGTTAAAATGAGTTTCTAATTTAATAACTTACTTCCGGATATGGTAATTTTGATGAATAAAATACACAAATATCATCATAAATAAAATAGTTCACTAATGCTTATGTATGTAAAAGTTACGGGCTTATAGAAATTAGCTCAGGATGAAATTAGTTGATAAGGTGCACATGCAGAACTATGAGATGACCATGCATGCTTTGTTGGAGCTGTGTATGCGTGATGAAAAATATGAATATTCCTTTCTCAAATAGTGCAAGCGATCTGGAGTTGTACAGTCACCGAGTCATAAGTGGGTTTTGCAGTTCAGTTTTTGAGGAGAGGTCTTACAGTTTTACTAGGAGGCTTGTGTCTCTCAGTCACAATTCTTTCTCTGCTGGACTGTTTCAGTCATAATATGACTCCGTGCAGATCAGTGAGCCTGCTGTTGAGTCTGAGACTGCTTCCTTGGGGCTTCTTTATCTTCACCCTCGTCCCTGCATATCTGTGCTGCTTTACTGTGTCCCTGCTGCCCCTTCATCTCAGTAATCCAGATTAAAAGATAACAGCCCCAGTTCCTAAATGCTTGTTATATCTTCATAACGTGAAGGTTTTTTTAATAGAGGGAAAAAACAAAGCACAGTTTTTTGTTTCAGCAGAGTAGCAGAGGCAGGACTTGAACTGGGGCTACAGGACTCAAAAATGTGTTTCTAGGTCTAGACTGTGCAGAATTTCCTTCTCAGTGGGACCTTTTGCTGTATTTTGTCCCACAAAAATATTGCTCAACATTGGCAGCCCCACTTCCCATTCAGCTCCCTGCTTGTGGCCTGGGAAAGCAGTTGAGGACAGCCCACTCTGCACCCATGCGTGAGATCTGAAAGATGCTCGTGGCTCCTGGCTTCAAATGGGTGTAGCTCTGGTTGTTGTGGCCACCTGAGGTGTGATCAGCGGTTGGAAGATATTCCTCTCTGTATATCTGCCTTTCCAATAAAAATAAAAATAGATCTTAAAAAAATTATAAAATCCATAACTATTCATATAGTTATATATAAAACTTTATATTGTTCTCTATATAACTGTATAATATAGTTAATCTATAATATATATAGATATCTTTATATATAGTTATTTAACTTTAGTTATAGAAAATTTATTTTTATATCTGGCTATATGTATATGACAGAGTTATAGAATGGTGCAAACATATTAGTAATTAAAATTAAAGTGAGGCACTATTATTGTGTTTTTGAAAAAGAAGAAAAAACTTAAACACACTGGCAAAGTAGTGCAGATAAAGACAGTAGTTCCTGAAGGTTCTATTGATGCCGCTTTATTTTTGCATAGTCAGCTTTGACCAGCAAGCTAGCTGGTGCTTTAGGCAATACTGCTCCCTAGAGGGCTTTGTCCTTTTCCGGTCACAGAAACGTTTGTACCTGCAGGAACTTGAAAGGAGACAGGCAGCCGAAGCCAGGGCCCAGGAGTCCTTCCAAGAGGGCATCGCTTAATCATCAAGTCAATCATCAATCTCTCTTCTCTCAAACCTGACTTTTTCTTAAAGACTTATGTTATTTATTTGAAATGTAGAGTTACAAAGAGAGAGAGAAACAGAGAATTTTCATCAGATGGTTCATTCCCCCAAACTGCTCCAGCCATCACTGCTGTGGCAGGCCAAAATCAAGAGCCTGGAACTCTTTTACCAAATTCTATTTGGTGACACGGCTGAGCTGTGTGGGCCATCTGCTACTTCGCCAGGAACATTAGTAGGCAATTGGATTGAAGTGGGTAGCCAGGTCTCACTCATGGTGTGCTAGGTAGTAGCTTAACCTGCTATGTGACAAAATTGCTTTTTCCTTTTTCCTCTTCACCCATCCCCTCTGCTTCTCTCTACCCCCTTCCCTTCCCTTCCCTTCCCTTCCCTTCCCTTCCCTTCCCTTCCCTTCCCTTCCCTTCCCTTCCCTTCCCTTCCCTTCCCTTCCCTTCCCTTCCCTTCCCTCTTTGTTCTTCCTTCCTTTCTTTTTTTGTTTTGTTTTTGGTTTGAGAAGGAGATAAGGGAGGGCTATGAAAGAAAAAACAAAACAAAACAAAAAACAAAACCCTGTGTCATCAGATCTCAAATGCTTGTGAAAGAATGAGGTCTTGGTAAGAGCTTTCGTGTTCAGTGACAAGTGACAAACTGAGTGAAAGTTCCACTGTTTCCATTATTCAGAATTTTCAGAATTCCAGAAGAGGACAAAACCAAGGTTCTGTCTTGGTTGGCTGGGGAACTGTGGGAAGGAGCAGGGAAACCAAACTAACAGGTCAGTCTAGTAGGAGGGCTGCGGGCCCAGGATAACTCCCTGCACTCTTCCAGCACAGTTATTCTAGAAGGAGTAATGCTGAGAGAAAATTTTGGAAATACAAACCTTCCAAACTGCTGTTTTTACACAATATAAGGCTCATTTCTATTCACTGAACTCTGGTCACTGGCAAAAATCCACATCTTAACCACCAGAATCTCATCTGGTCACCTAATAATTCTTCTAGGAATTTATTTTCAGAAAAATTAATGGGCATAACAATAGATTTATGCAATAAAATGGTTATTATAGTTAAAATATTTCAATAATAAGAAGTGGCTGAAATGGATGAAAGACATTATCATTGACAGAATACCGAGCAAGTTTAATAATAATCCTGAAGAGCACTAAGTGTCAAGGGGAAATGTGAAATTATTTTAAATGCAAAAGAGGAATGAGATTGAAACCATATATAACCAGTTTCATAAGAAATCTAGAAGGAACAGGCCAGTGTTGTGGCAACAAAAATCTAGACAGCGTGTGTTTATTCATATGATTGAAAAGATATTTATTAATGTTAACAGTAGATATTCTTGATAGATGGGCATTTAAAGTGTATTATATTCCTTCTTAGAACTTTATATGGCTTCAAATTTTTGTATAAGAAACAAAATAGTTTTATTGAAAAACATTTAATATAGAAAAATATTTTTAGTTATAGGTACAATTCTAATTCATCCCACTACGTAATTTCTAATTGTTTTATTATTTTTTTTTTGCTGGATCAATTTTTGGCTTTTTAAAAGAGAGATGTATTTATTTGATATTCAGAGATTTTCTGTTTGTGGGTGCACTCGCTGAGTATTCTCAAAAACTGGGCTTGGGTCAGGCGAAAGCCTAGAGTCATGGCTCTGTGCAGCCCCTCAGGAGCATGGGAAATGTCAAAGCTTGTGTATCACCTGCTGTGTCCCCGGCACATCAGCAGGAGGACGGGGAAGCAAGGATGGGACTCTACCCGTGCCTCTTCTATGTGGGATGCAGGTGTTGCAAAACATTGACTTAACTTGGTGCACCACAATGCCTAGGTTACTTATTTTGTTTCTTAAAGAGATTTCTATCAGTTTAAAAAATGTTTTGGTATTTGATAAGCAGAGAGACTTAAATCAGCACCTGTTGCCTTCCAGGGCACACACTTGCAGAAATCAGGACTACAGTGCTGGATGCAGGCATTCCAATGTGGGATGGAGACCTCCTAAGTGGCATCTTGCCTACTGCCTAAAGCACCTGTCTCTTATTATTATTCCAAGAGTAATCTGTATCATATGAGTCTTTTAAAGAAAATGCCAATACCTGTCAGTAAAGGAGAATGTCCTCTGTAGTCCTGGAGAAGTAGTTTCTACTGTTAAGCTGAACTAATAACATTATCTGTCCTGTAGATTCTTCATTGAGAAATAAATGAAATGGCTTGATGTGGGAATAATCACAAAGCCGCGTGGTGGTCTATACTGACTACCCTTTAGTATCTGCCTTAGCAGCAGCAGCACGTCTATGATAACTGTATCTCTTTCTGTTTCTGTTTAGAACCAGCTGGGTGTGTTTGCAAAGTCGTAGTGTGTCTTTAATTGCTGGCGTAGGGACTGGTTAGCAGCTGTGCACTATCTCATTTCACAGCCTTCATCTTCCTGATGGGCACTATTACACCTTCAACAACCAAAGAGATCAAATCTGCTACCGTATCCTTACAGCCGCAACACAGCTAAAACGTTTGACTCTTTGTCTTCATTTTTATCAATGGCTGACAGAAAATGCTATGTTCTTGGCAAAAAATATTTAAGGCTGTAGATTATTTGCTCTTTTGTAAATTGGCTTCTTGACATAACCAAACTATGCTCAAACATATCCCTAAGTAAACAAAGTAGAGAATAATGTTAAACTGGCTTGATCGTCAACTCAGATTCATACTATCAATGACATTGTTAAACAGAGAAACTAGGGAAAAGCTGAGCAATTACAAAAGGCACAGGGAGCTGTAGAGTGAAAGTTTCTCACGCTCACAGGCATTTCCAGGAAATGCAAAGGTAGACTGGGGTTTCAATTGTGAATCATTTAGCAATCTTTCTACTTTGCAGTATTTCTAACTAAATGTGCTAAGATAATTATGACCTACTGCTAAGCAGAAGTGCATTGAGGGGCCCGGTGTAGGAGCCTAGTGGCTAAATACTGGCCTCCATTGGAAGCACTGGGATCCCTTGTGGCACTGCTTCATGTCTTGGTTGCCCTGTTTCCTAGCCAGTTCCATACTTGTAGTCTGGGAAAGCCATACAGGGGGGTGCAAAGCCTTAGGACCCTGCTCCCCAGATCCTTCAGATCAGCTCAGCTTTAATCGCTGAGAGCACTTTGGGGGTTGATCAACTCACAGAAGATATTTCTATTTTTCCCTCTCTGTGTAGATCTGCCTTTCCAATAAAAATAACTAATTCTTTTAAAAAAAAGTACACTGAAAATTAGAAAGTATTTCTACAGTCATTTTTTCCCCCGGTGGAGCAAAAAAAGAATAAAGACACCCAATCTTAGTTTAAAAATGATTTGCTTAATTGTCTCTTATAGTTCCTTAACATCTAAGAAAATCTATTGATTGGGCAAGCTATGCTCATTGCCATGGTGCAAATATGAAAATTTAAATAGATTTATTAAAATGCAAAGCACATAGCTCTACAATTTGTTAGCCTATTAAATTATAGGTAAGAAACATGTATTTCAATGGAATACATAATTAATTCTCTAAGTTTGTCATGAGACTTAGAATGCAACATTTTAATGTATGATCAACAAGAAACAAAGGCCCCTTTGTCATTTTCATGTCTGTAAACTTATAATAGTAAAAAGCAATATTTATAAAAAAGTAACAAGTTCAATTTAAACTTATCTAGACTAAGCATTCATAACTTTTACCTCTCAATTTATGATCTAACAACTTTAAAAAATCAAGGATGGGCCCAGCACTGTAGCCTAGCGACTAAGGTCCCTTGCCTTGCACTTGCCAGGATCCCATGTGGGCACCAGTTTGTGTCTCGGCAGTCCCCCTTCCCAAATAGCTCTCTGCTTGTAGCCTGGGAAAGCAGTTGAGGATGGCCCAAAACCTTAGGACCTTGCATCCACGTGGGAGACCTGGAAGAAGGTCCTGACTTTGGATTGACTCCTATATGCTGGTTAACTCCCCAAATGGTTGCAATGGCCAGAGATGAGCAGAGCCAATCTGAAGCCAGGAGCTCGAACCTTCTTCTCGGTGTTCAACATGTGCAAAGTCCCAGGGTTTTGGACGATCCTCTACTAGTTTCCCTGCCTCAAGCAGGAAGCTGGAAAGTTAGTGGAGCAGCAATGGCATGATCCGGTGCCCTTACAGGATCCTGAGGCTTGGATGGGGAAGATTACCAATTGAGCCCACTGTGCCTGGGCCGTGGCTGTGTTTTGCTGTTTTATTTCTGCTTTAAAAATTTTTCCACCAGACAGAAGATCTTCCTCTCTGTTTCTCTTCCTCTCTGCATATCTGACTTTCCAGTAAAAAAAAAAATAAATCTTTAAAAAAGTTTTTCAGTATTTTCCTCTAATTCTCTGTTCATTTTTCTCCTCCCACCTCCTGCCTCTAGGTTTCCTTTTCTGTCGTGATGAGTCATATTTCCCCACCTAGCAATTTGTCAGTTGTCATTTGTCATTGCTTTTGGTTGGCCCTCTGGTGTTATAGATCAGAAAGGAATACCTAGTAATTACTGGCTCAGAGTCTTCTATGACTATTCTGGTTTCCTTGGCCCCCATGCAGTACAAATGAGGAGATCTGGAACCTTAAGACATCCAGAAGTCATCCCCAGAAACCCTGGGTAAAAAGTAGGTTGTGACTGTCCCCAGATTCTTGCTTCTTACTTGAATAATAATTCTTTAGCATGTTTAATTCTGCTCTTACGTTTCTTAGTGAAATTTATTTCTGGTTGTCTGTAGTGTTAATTTACCTCTAATCTATAATGTGCTCTGTGTGTGTGTTCCTTCCCTGTCTTCTTTCTCTACTCTTTTATCAGAATTTATTGGTGTCATTTAACAGATTACTTGTGTTCTAACCATATTTCTTTTGCTTTCCTTCTGGTAGAACGATCCAAGCTATCATGTACATAATCAAGTTACTACAGTTGATTTATTCCTATTTGGTGCCAACACTTATTTTTTTTTCTCTTCTGAAGATTTTATTCTTTCCTCTCTACATGTCTGCCTTTTCTACATATTGAAATATTCATGCATTTTTTAAGATGAGTTCTCTTGATATGGACAATAAGTATATCAATTTTTGATTCATGGTTTGCCTCTTGTAGAGATAGAAATACTGAACAGAGACTGGAATCATGTGTAAATAGGACTAGAGTTAGCAGTGAGGGAATAAGCATACATTTGTAAGTTAGTATGGGCCATCTCACACTGATGATTACCTAAATGAACCATGGAGTTGCCATAAATTACAGAGGAAAAGCCAAAAATAGTAACAATAGCTGGGAAGGTTGATACACGTGTCGGAGAGTAAGAAGAGTCCGGAGAGGTCCATTCAAGACCAGACTCTGGTTGGGAAAGAGTTCACAGGAGACTGGCAGGTACCAGTGCATCCAGCAGTTGATTGAGAGAGAACCTTCTAACCAGGGTACATTGTAGAAGGAGAACTCTGCTCTGCCTTCCACACTCCTTATAAAATCGGGGTGGTGTTCCAAATGGATTATCAAAATAGAGTTGGATCTTAGCTTGCAACCTTGTCAGCACTGGACAAGTATATCATGACAAAGTGGTATGGCCAGCTGATAGCTAAAGGGATAACATTATTTGTAGGTATATACCAATATCAGCTCATTTAAACTTTCTAACTAACTAGTAATGCCATATCACTATTATTTTTGCAAAAGTTGCAAGGATCCCAGCAATGTCATTTAGAATATTTTCTTCGTAATGTATTCCTAAGAATGCCTTCTTGTTTTTTCTTGCATCTCTTTCAAGCGTACCTGTTAAAAAATTCTGCTACATTTACATTGTAGTCTTTCTGATCAGACATAAATTGGAACAGACAGAGGGAGGGTGTGTTATGTTTTTCACCCATCATAAGATCGTAGCTGACATTGCTGTAACAAAAGACAGGTTATCAACAGAAAAACATACTAAATGTATTTGATCAATGACATAGGAACATTCAGGAATGAGCCTCTAAATACTCAGGAAATCTCTGTTTTTATGCCTGTGATTTGTGGCCAATCATGCAAAAAATTAGACAAAAAACAAAAAAGAGTGATCCAATGATAATAGGCTGAGAGGGAAAACCCAGGAGGGCCAGATTGTTCAGATTCTTCCTGGTTTCTCTATGTAATATTCCTTGATTCTCTATATGGGGTAAGGACCTTTCTGTAATGGCATGACCTATGACTTACAATCAAATGAGATATATCTGAGCATTTCTTTTAGGACAAATGCTACACAGAGATGAGAGAAGGCGTGGTATTTCTAGTTTTTTTTCTGACTGGTTTGGGGGTGATTGTTATGGGTTCTATCACTAAACTTGGAGAAGAGGAATTCTGGCTTCTGTGATGTGCTTTAAAGAAAAAGGTATGAAATAACTCAGGACAAGGGAATATCAAACACACTGACCCTGAGGTCTCCTACCCCCTACGTTCAAAATACTTCGCTTTTTTGTAGCACCAAACTCTGGAATATCTTGTTTTGATGCCACAACATGATAATAGGCATGCATTTAGCTATTTCGTGTAAACAAATATGTCAGTTCATTTTGCAGCCATTGTGTGATGTGATGTCATGTCTGGGAGGTTAGATAACTAGATTTGTTTGCTGTTTGTGAACTTTAGAGTAGTGAATGGAATGCTATAGAAACTGATATGGAGTAGCAAAATACAATGAAGTCTTACTGTAATACTACTTTTATTTCTCCACTTTGGTCATAAAATAATTATTTAATAAGGTAAATGGCAGTTATACAATATATACTAGATACAGAAATAACTTTTATAATGCTACAACTAGTAAGAGCTAGCTAGCTTTCTTTTTTTTTTGTCCTGCAAGTATGTCACATTGATTTCTTCTATAGAATGAAGGCTCAAAAACTGCCACAAATTGCTCTACAGGGCAATTTAATCTCAGTAATCAGCTAGCTGAATAGATATCATTCAGAGGCAAAGACATCACCATGCAAATTCAAGAACATTTAAACTCAACTTATTTTTATCTCTCTCCAGTGGACAGTAGGCAAACACTGATATTATGTACTAAAGTCTTTAAAGCAAAAGAGAGTGATTTTCATGGTTATTGAAAGAGCCACTGGAGTCACTTTGCCAGTTGTGTTTCTTATTATCTGTTTGAATTGGGTTATTGTTTTAAACTTTGTCCCTCACTTAGAGGCAATTTGTACAGAAAGGAGGTTTTCATTTGCATATTCCAAGAATGTTTCCTTGGAAACTTTGGTTGAGTGAAAGTTATTTTCATAAACAATATTTTCATCAAAGCTAATGTTTTCATGGAATGGGGATATTAATAGATTGTCCCCAGCAAAACGAAAATTAAGATTAAAATATTTTATATTAAGCTTCATTGGGATTAGGAAAATTTAGTTACCTTTATTAACAACATGAAATAGTTACCAGAAATTTTCATAACACAAAGATTACATATTATAAGTTATACATGTCTTTCCAACCCAGTTGGAGATAGTAAGTAAGTGAAAAGTTAACTAAAATAATTACTTAAAGCGAGCTGTTAGGATAAAAGATAATGTTAAAGGAAAATATGCATGCAGCTTGTAATGCAGTTTTTATTCAAAGGGGGTCATAGGAAATAGTGTGGACACCATGGGAGCAGGTTGTCAGGTAGAGGAGGTGTGCCACCAACTCCAACACTAACAATGACAAGTGGGCATTAAATAGCAAGGATGAGTGTCACTGGATGACAATTTACTGTTATCCAAATAAACTCAGAAAATCTGTAGAGAAAAGGAAGTTGTATTTTGGAAAGCATAGCTTCTGATAGAAACCAGAATATATGATGTCAGGAAAGGGTTTAGAGGTATCCTTTCAAGATTAAGGAGAGGTAGTTTATATGACTTTCACAGGTTGATTTTTAAGATAAATTTACTTCTGTGGGTCATTGGTTCTGCACAGACCAGTTCAGTTTAGTTTATACAAAAAGTTAGTTTATATAATACTCAGTATGGCTTTTTGCAGTAAATGACTTCCTTCTGCAAGTCCATGGAGTGGCTCATGGTGTGGGACCCCAACTACAGAGTGGAGACTGAGTCCTAAAATAATAACACATGTTTATTTATGGCTATTTAAAAAATACCACCAATCTACTTTCTAGGTCTCTCAAAAAATTGCTGTTACTTGTCTTTTAAATATATTCAGCAACTTTATAGAATATTATATCAGTGTTCCACAGATAAGCGATACAGAAACTTAGTGAAAACATTGTGTTTGACTTATTTATGGAGAAAAGAAACAAGAGAAATGTGACTCTTTACAAAAACCGCAAACACTACACGTAAGCATTGCACTAATGCACTCATTAGAGTATTCCCTCTGTGTCCATAAGTAAAACAGGATTTTATTTTTCTGTTTTATCCAATACATTTTCCTTACCAAAACAAACTTAATTGTAGTTTTTCCTTTGTTGTTTTTGAGATTGCTTGGAGCAATTTTGGGCAAAGTAGAAATAAATGCAATAAGCTTGGAATGCAGAAGCAACAGATGCTGCTTGCCTTCCGCCTGAGATTGTTTATCTTTAGAAAATGGTACTGCAGGTCTTATTTCAACTGTCTTTCTGAAAGTCATCTGTGTAATCTTTTAAAGTTGAAACTTAACAGATTATTCATCATTAATGAAGCATTTAGCAAACACTAAGTGGCCAACATAATTCCAAACATTTGTTCAATGAGCAAAACAAATTCTTTTAAAAATATTTTTTGAAATTTATTTGAAAAACAGTCAGAGAGTGAGGTAGAGACAGTGGTCCTCCGTCTCTCTGGTTTACCACTCAAAAGCCTGCAATCACTGCTTAGGCCAGGCTGAAACATGGAGCCAAACATTCCATCCAAGTCTCCATCAGAGCTGGCAAATACCTAAGTCCTTGGGCCATCTCTACTGCTCCATGGGTATATTGGTAGGAATCTAGATTAGAATGGCAGAGGATCCTACTCTGAGTAAAAGGAGGATGTCCAATGAAACTGTTAAATAATATATCTTGACAATGGGACACTGGATTTTCTACCATTGCCTCTATCTATAATACCATGACATATTTAAGTAGTAGAATGTTGAAATTCTGATTGCTGCTGAGGGACTATGCCATTGAAATAATAATATGGAGGAAAATGGTGGGGTGGTAGAGTGGGGAAAATGGGAAGTAAAGAAGAGGACGTTGAAGAGGGAATCTCCGAATTGTTAAAACTATGGAAAATAATAACAATAAAGCAATAATACATCTGGGACTTGAACCAGGCACTCTGATGATATGATCCAGGCACCCCAAGCAGCAGCCTAACCCACTCTTTGACTACACCCAACCCAGCAGCAAAGATTTTTATCATCTTAGAGCTTACTGTCTAGTAAGAGAGGCAAGTGTATAAACTAGCATAAGGAGGAAGTAAATGATATAGTATTTTAGGTAATAGACACTCTGGAAAAGGAAGTAAGGGAAGAAATGGAATTGGGCATGTTTTTTAAAGAGTAGAGGCAAATTTCTGTTTGGTACATGATATTCGGTCAAAACACTGAAGGAGATATGATAAGGGATAGTAAAATGGGACTGGTGGGAAGAATAAAAAAATTATGTCTTAAGAGGAAAGAATAATTTTCCCTCTGTCATTCTAAGTTCTCTGCTGGGCACTATGTAGCAAACGCCAGATTAACAAGGGAACTAAAATGAGTGTATTAGTATGTGTATTTCAAATATAGTTGAGAGAAAAGGGAGCATTCTCTCACAAACAGATAATTTACCACACTTACATGAAATCATGAACTGAGAACAATTAATTTCAATAGAAGAGAGAAGACAAAAAGAACGTTGGGGTCCTGTGTGGTAACCTAATGGCTCAAGTCTTTGCCTTGGATGCACCAGTATCCCATAGGGGCAACGGTTTATATCCCGGCTGCTCCACTTCCCCTCCAACTCCCTGCTTGTGACTTGGGAAAGCAGCAGAAGATAGCCCAAAGCCTTGGGACCCTGTATGTACCTTCTTGGGAGACCTGGAAGAAACTCCTGGCTCGTGGCACCAAGTTGTCTCAGCTCCAGCCTTTGCGGCCACTTGGGGAATGAACCAGCAGGGCTATATCTTTCTCTCTCTACTTCTCTTTGTAAATCTGACTTTCTAATAAAATAAAATCTTAAGAAAAAAAAACTTTGAGTATCTAGGGGTAGCAAGTTGTGGAATGGCAAAAATGTGGGAAACTAATGGCAGCAAAACATTAGTTGATTTAGCATTGTGCAGGCTCCTGCAAGGCAATCTAGACGGGTGAAAGTCTGAAAGGTCTCACAAGCTGATTTTTATACAAGTTTGTGTGTATAAGCAGCCAACATTTGTCTCTTACAGCTGTTGAAGCTGGAATGGCCAAGATTACGGTACTGGCAAATTCAGCATCTGGCTAGACTTGTTTTCTGGTTCACCGACGGTAACTTTTTTCACCAGGCTTTTGTGACAATGCTGAACTCACAGTGTAGTCACCTTCAACGGCTCTGCTTTGTCATACCATCACTTATGAATCAACGGAGACTTTCATTGTCAGACCATCACAAAGATCTGACGTCAGTCTTTGGCACTTGTGTTGTTTCTCGTGTTGTTGGAGGGGGCTGCTTTGTAAATTTATCTCCTGCGTCATATATAAGTGGCAGGAAACTTCAGAGCTCTTCCTGGGGTGTATGCTTCTCATTTGTTTCCAGTTTAACATAATCTTTATGACTAAATGATATATCTAGGGGTGGCATATCTGGTATGCTCTACAGTCAGTTCACGTCCTGAGAGGCAGCAGATGATGGTTCAAGTACAGGAACCCCTGGCACCCATGTTGGAGACCCAGATTGAGTTCAGGAGTCCTGGCTTCAGTCTGGTTGAGCTCTTGTATTTGTGGGCTTTATGGGAGCAAACTGGTTGATGGAAGGTCTTTCTCTGCCTCTCTCTTATTATCTCTGTTTTGGTCTGTTTCCCTTCCTGCCTTTCTGAATTTTAAGTAAATGAGTAAGTAATAATTTTCAGGTCCCTGATTTGAAGTGTGAGTTGGGAAAGGAGAGAGAGTCAAGACACAGTAGCAGAATGAATTAAATGACTATTAGAAAAGGAAGGGGCAGAACAGGGGGTTCTTATAGTATTTTGAGGGTTTCATTCTGTTTCCTATGGCAATAGAAGTGTGTGTGGGGTCAAAACAGAATCAGAAATAATAACTGGATGTCTGCTCCAATAAAGCAGAGAGAAAACAGAGTGGTGCAGACAAAGGGTTAGCATGGCAGGATTTGGGGTTTGTTTTGAAGTCAGAGTCTTAAACTTTGTATTGTTGTGTTTTTGAAAGATTAGTATTTGTATATAATCACCACCTCTGGTATCAGCTTGTGCCATGAAGCTATCTGCTTTGAAATGATGCTGTCAAGGGGACGAAAGCATCAGAGCAAATGGCAACCTGTCTGGACTTTGAGCCTCCCAGGCTGTGAGCTAAATACACCACTTTTTCATACCTACATGAAACTATGTTGGTATAGTTGATACTCCGTTTCTTTACCTAGGATATAAATTATATACTAGAATTATGTATTGGAAATATTTTATTATTGCTTTGTAGCAATTCTAGAGAAAATTTAGTGCTCTTCCTTAATGCTAAACTTTTTGAAAATCTGTTTGAGTTATGCTCCTACATCACAAGAATCAATTTTTAGTTGGGGATGATATATTCAAAGATCATACAGAAATCGGTTTTTAAGGAGAGCTTGGCTACCCTACAGTACACTATGTCTTTTATTTTTTTGACCATGAACGTGTCTATTAAAGCAGGAAACACTGAAATTCATGCGTAATTTTCATTTTCAAAATTTACACGACTTTAGGTTACAAAGAGATGTGTATATATGGATAATATCCGTAGTCTCACACCACACATATAGTACCTTTTTTAAAATGGGAAGTCCTAAGCCGATAATTTTACATTTTGTCTCCTTTTTTTTTTTTTTTACAACCAAACTACTTGAAATTGGGAGGTTGACATTCTGAAATGTTCTCTGATGCATCTTACAGTTTTACCCATTTATAAAAGTGCCAGTACTGTTCAGAAATTGAAAAACAAATCATTTTATTACCAACCTATTTTATTGCCAACCTCTTTAACATTATTGTCAAAATCCTTCAGCTCCACATGCAGTTCCTCTGCAGATCTTAGCTCCCAATGATGACAATGCAGCTAGTATTTTCTGTTTCTGTCTTTTATCGTAGTCTCTATTTTAACAGCTTATTTTTCTTTGCTCGAACTGCAAGTTACATAATAACCAATTTATTGTTTTTCTCCTGACATGAAGTTATATTGAAAATTTTTAGATTGTAAGAAGTAATATGATATTTGAAAAGACAGACAGAAATGATTCAAATGAGTACAGGAATGAGGAATGGATGAACTATGGAGGTTACATTCAGTTATTTTCCTGGATAGAAAACAGAATCTATCACGAACACATTTTACATAGCCTGAGTTTGGCAGCCTTGATCTGATGGCCAGTTGAAAATTTTAAAATGTATTAAGTTTGCACATCTGTAAACTGATGACATTTGGCAGACCCCAACATTCTTTATTGAAATTTGATAGTCAGCTCTTCACAGGCAACACAGCCTCAAATTGATGGTACAAATGCAGAAAAATATGACCTCTTGATAGTCTCCTTCCTCAATTTGGTTCCCTGCATCTAGGTATCATTCATGCTTTTATTTAGATCAGTTCTGTTTCAAGTAAAAGTACACTAAATAAATGATGTTCTCAAGTGAATACCAGGTTTATAATCTATCTTTTTTATAATTGGTAAATCTAAAATTGAACTCCTGGTGTGCCTTGGTTCCCGTGATCTCACACAAAAAATTCCATGCAAGTCACACCATCTTTATGTAGAGTGAATCCTTCCCAGTGAGCTGGACCATTACCTGGGTGCATCCTCTGCTCGCTCTTCACTCTTCGCTCTTATCTTACATCCAACTATCAGGACTTTCCGTTTGTTGTGATTTCAACGTATGACAGTAGTTCAAAACTTTTATAAAAAATGGTATTTAAAAATAAGTTATTTGGGTACCCCAATTCTGAAATCAATGAATACGTTTTCATGATTTTTACTTAAATACTTTGAGGAGTCATAGTATGTGTGGATTTCAAATTGTTTTGAACCAAAATAAACTTATTCCATTTCCAGTTTTCCGTATACATTTTGAATTATCATTATAGCTGTGGCATCTGATAACATCTTTGTTTGAACTGGAAGATTATTACCTTTTTGAAATCATTTTCCAAGAGTTTTTTTTTAATATTCTTCCTATCTCCTTCCTTGGTTCTTCCCATTTTTTCGACATTAGAGAAACTGAGTGAATTTAGACAAAGTTGTAATAGTGAACTGTGTTCTAAAAGGGGAAAGATTTCAAATGCAAAGGCTCCATTGGAGGGCATGTAACCTAAATGTTTTAATAAGATGCAATTCAAATTTAATTTAACTGTTTCTCTTATTAGTTTAAATAAAACCTATCCCTCTTGCCCCCGCCTGCCAAGCAAAACAGGGAAAAATAGAAGCTTGTAGAATCAAGTTCATCAATACAGCAGAGAAGCGCAAGGTGAGACAGTATGTGTGCATGTGGAAGCTTCAAGTTTCAGAAGATCCAGCTAAAGTACTTGATGGGAATGGCTAAACTAAGCCACATACTCCTTTTTCTTTTTTAAAGATTTATTTTTATTGGAAAGTCAGATTTACAGAGAGAAGAAAAGACAGAGAAGAAGACCTATCTGCTGGTTCACTCCCACAAGTGGCTGTAACGGCTGGAGTTGAGCCAATCAGAAGCCAGGTGCCAGGAGCTTTTTTTTGGGACTCCAGTGGGGGGTGTGGGTCCCAAAGCTTTGGACTGTCCTCTTCTGCTTTGCCAGGCCATGAGCAGGGAGCAGGAGGAATACAAACCAGTGCCCATATGGGATCCCAGGACATGCAAGGATTTTAACCACTAGGCTATTGCACCAGGCTCAGTCACATATTCTTAATGTGGTAGAAACAAGCTTAATTAGAGGAAGAGGCTATCCAGGATTTTAACAGAGAGAAGAAAACAATTGATTGAATCTCTTGCGCGGATGCTAAGGGCTAATGCAACTGGTTAGTTTAAGTAGTGTCCAACATTTCTTTGCTATTCCAAATATCTTAGGGGATATTTATGAGTGTTCTATTGTTCTGATTGTTAATTTCTAGTTTCATAATTTCAAAAGACACATGGGTGTTTTCAATCCTACTAAATTTGCTGACACTTGATCTGTGGCCTAATATGTGGTGTATCTTTGCAAATGTATTGTTGAAGATATTGGGTGAAACATTATATTAAAGTCTGTTAGGTTCATTTTCTTGATAGCGTGATCCAACTTCAGTGCATTTTTATTGGTTTTCTGTCTTGAAGATCTATCCCCTGATGAGAATGAGGTATTGAAATCACCTACTATTATTATGCTCTCTATTTTTACATCTAAGAGTGTTGCTATAAATATCCAGGTGGTTTTATATTGGAGGTATATATACATATCTTTATATATATGTTTATATGTATAGTTATGTCTTCTTGCTAAATTTAACTTTGTATCAAGACATAATGTGTGTCTCTATCTTTCTATAATTTCGTTTAAAGTCTCTTTTATCTGATATTACACTAGCTATATCTGCTTGCTCTTAGTTTCCATTTGCCTGATTTATATTCTCCAAGCCTTCATTTTCAGTCTATGTGAACTTTTGTTTATGAAGTGAGTTTCTTGTAGGCAGAACAGAATGAAGTTGTGGGTTGTTTTTTCATTAATTCAGTACATCTAAGTATTTTGGGTGGAGAATGTAATGATTTATATTCAAGGTTAGTAGTAATTAATAAGAACTAAGTCCTGTAATTTTGTTAATTTGATAATGATTCTCTCTGCTCTGTTGGTGAATTTCATAGTGCCATGCTTCATGTTTACTTCTAACACAGGAGATCCTTCAGAATTTCCTGTAAGGTTAGTCTGGTGGTGGTGCATTCCCTCAGTTTTTGCTTATTGGAGAAATATTTTATTTCTCCTTCACTTTTTTATATTATTTTTATTTTTTATGATTTTTACATAGTTGATAAGGGTGATAAGGGTCAAGGGCTACAGGAAGGTGAGAGAGGTCACCATTTCCACATTCTCTTTATTCTTTTCCTGTACCTGGAGGAATGGGGGAGACAATGAGAGAAGCCACACCAAGCATCCCAAATGCCTCTGCAAAATGGGATGGAGAACAGCCACCCTACACCACCCCAGGGTCCCCAAAGTGGGGCGTGCTCTGAGTGTCCTGCTTAAGAGGTGTCCATAGTTCAACAGTTCTGAGTTACTGCCTATCTCACCACTCTAAGCTCAGTGAAATCTCTCCAGAATCCACTGGTTAACACAGCCCAACTTAGAGTCTCCGTTTTCCCAATATACACTGCCAATACTTGGCTGGGGTATGGATCAATTTGTTCTGTCCTCCATCCTCTGTTGTGGTACCAGGTGCCCTCTGCAGACTCCAATGTACAGCCATATCCTCCTTGTGCACCTGGACATGCCTTCCACTGCTCTGTTTGAGCCTCTGAGGAGGCCCAGCTGACATATGCATTCCATGGCCAGACCAGAGAATCTGCAATTCTCTTTATGGTTGGGGTTCTGAGTACAGCAATTCAGTTGGGAAGATTCCCATAGAAACTTCATCTGAGGTGATTCCAGATCTGATTCCTGTGTGTGTTTGCCAATACAGGGTCCAGCAATCCACCCCCACCCCCTTTCAGCTTATGCACATGCTGGTAATTGCAATTGCTGGGTCAGTTTCATCTCTAGCTGTGTCTTTTACACAAATCAATGAATGTTGGAGCCTAGCTTGATCCTGCACACCACACACTCAGCCTTCATGTACACCAGTGGGAGCTGCAGCCTAGTCAGAGTGACCTGCAATAACTCCCACTAGGCCTGCCCCTTCCCTGGCTTCTGAGCTTGCCAGTATGTATAGCCGACTGATCCAGTCCGTTCCGCGTCCCATTCAGATCTCAGACATATCAATAGGCATTGTAGCCTAGTTTAGCCCAACCAGCCCCACTATCGAGTCTACATATGTGCTGATGGGTGCTACTCTCTGTCTAACCATGCCTGCCCCAGTCCTGGTTCTCATGCTCACCAACAGGAGTGGTAACCCAAGAGGGAGGTGCACGTTTCCCTACTGGGCCCACTCCCACCTGCACTCTCCAGGTGGTTCTGCGGTTTAACTTGATGAAATTTACCCTGTGTCCCTGCCGGCATTTGCCAGGTGATGCTGTGGCAAAGCCCACCCAATTCACACCAACTCTAGCTTATTATGCACCAGTAAGAACAGTTGACCCAGCCTGGCTTGTCCATGATCCAGTTCACGTGAGGCCAATGGTTGTTGTAGCCCTGCCTGGCCTGGTCTGCCTCCATCCCAACTCATTCTGTCCAGTGGGAGTGATGGTCCATTAGGGGAGCCCCACAAAACCCCCCTCCCAGTCTCTCCCCCTCATTCCAAGTCTTATGTGTGCTGATTGGGTGCTGTTGTCCAGTCTGGCATGGCCGACCTCACCTCAGCATTTGCCAGTGGATGCTGTTGCCTGGCCCAGTCTAGCCCACTCCCAATTCCAGCTCACACTGGTGGGGGATGCAGCATAGCCCAGCCCAACTCAGGCAGCACCCCAAGTCCTGGCCCTCAAGTGAACTGGCTGGTATTGTTGTCCAACCTGGCCTAACCCACACTCCATTCTAGTGCTTTGATTCACCACCGGGTACTATGACCTGGCCCAGCCTGGCCTGCCCCGACCTGTGCAAAATGTATGCAGATGAGTACAATTCCCTGGCCTGGTCTGGGCTGCTCCGTTTCGTGGTTCTTGCCCTTATCTGCAGGGAATATGTCCCAACAGAGGTGTTCCCCAAGCATCCCCTTCTGAACCTCTCCCAGTGTCAGATCTTGCACCCATTGATGGGTTCATGGGCCAACCCAACTTGTACCTGTCCTAGCAGGAACAATGGCCTGCCCCGACTGGCCTTCAACCCATTCTGGTTTTTGCTATTGGATGTTACAGCCCAGCCAAGCCTGGTCAGATGCAGACACACCTCACACCTGGCTCAGCGGGGCAAAGACCTAGCCAAGCCTGTCCTATACCTATCCTGGTTCTCACTAGTTCCGGTGGGTACTGGAGTCTAGCCCAGTCTGGCACTCCCCAGACCCAGGTCATACTTGTGCTGAGACACACTGCTGTCATATCCAGACCAGATAGTAGCCTCTACTCTGGCCTTTGTACTCACCAGTTGGAAACAACCCAGCCAGTGCATCCCCTTATCACTCCAACCAGGCCTATTCCCAGCCATGGATCTCACACAGGCCAATGGTTTCTCTGATCCAGCTTGGCATAGTCCCTTACCTGTCTTGGCCTTTGCCTTTGGATGCTGTAACTTGGCCTGTCTCAGTCCCAACTCTTACTGGCAGGTGCTGGAACCAGGTCCTACTCAGTCTGGTCCCATCCCTGGTTCATGTAAACTGGTAGGTGTGATAGTCGAGTCTGGTATGAACTGGGCTCCAAACTGGTTTCTGCATTTGCTGGTGAGATAACGTTTGCTTGGCTCTACCCAGTACTCCCCATTCCAGAATCAACCCACACATTTGCCAACAATGGGAGCTACATTGCTGAGCTTTCCCGACCCCCAGGCTTGGACCACGTGCTCACCAGTGGGAGCTATGACTAACTAGGAGGTTGCCCATGTTTCCCCACTTGGTCCACTTCCGGATCCAGATCATATACATGCCAGTTGGTGCTAGGCCCTTGCCCAGCAAGACATACCCCTCCATCTTGGCCTTGTATGAGCTGGCAAATGTTATGTCCCAGCTTGTACCACACCCTCTTTTAGGATGCGCTGCGGGTGCTGCAGCCTGTACCTGCCTAGACTATTTTCAGTCCCTGTACCTGTGAGTGATGGCAGGTTCCATGGTCGCATCTAGCTCAGCTGATCGCCACCCCAACTCTTGAGCTAACTAGTGGGATTTGTATTTCCACTGGGTTTGGCCCACGTATCCCACACAGAAACATCTGTTCCCGATTGCATGCTGGTTAGTGACATGACCCTGCCTAACGTGACCCGTTCCCTGTTCTGACATTCAGTCAGGTACCGGGATCTAACCCTGCTAGGCAGACCCATATACCTAGCTTTCATGTGAACTGGTGTGTGATGGTCAGCAATGTTCCATGCTAACAAGCCATACTCAGGACTCCCATGTGGACTGGTGAATCAGTCTAACCCATACAGATCTTTTAATCTTCCCCTTCCAAACCACCAGGTCTCAGTCCCCTTGCTTACTTGCACGTACAGTGGCCCTGTTGCTAGGAGTCCCTCAGGATTCATTCCTCACCTACACACACAGTGGCCATGGATATCCCTAGGCAGTAATTCCAGATCCCTAAGAATCCAGAGCTCACCACCAGACAGTCATTAGGCAAAGCTCTGTTGTCACTCTGCTTCCTGCAAGCCCAGGATTTGCTTACCATTTCGCAGTGGTGACTGGGCCTAGGGCCCGAAGCATTGAGTCCAACCTGGCTCAGGTATCCCCAGGAGCCACTGTCACCCTGCCAGGAGCTCTATCCACCCAAGCCACAGGTTGAACTCACCTTGGCCTCTCCCACCAAGATGGTGGTGGTGGGCAGAGTCAGGGACCTGAGTCGTCGAGGTCTTCACAGTATATTTACCATGAAGGCAGAAAACTCTTTGACCTATGCAAACCTAGGATTTGCTCACCACCTGGCAGCGGTGGCTGGGGTTACGACCCCAAGCATTGAGTCCGACCTGGCTCAGGTGCCCCCAGCAGCTACCATGCTGCTGGGATCTCCATCTATCCACGACCTGAGGTTGAACCCACCTTGGACCTTCCCAGTCTCCTTCATCTTTTTAAAGATTTATTTTATTTTTATTGTGAAGCCAAATACACAGAGAGGAGGAGAGACAGAGATGAAGATCTTCTGCCTGCTGATTCACTCTCTAAGTGACTGCAATGGCTGGAGCTAAATGAATCTGAAGCCAGGAACCAGGAGCTTCTTCAGGGTCTCCCATGCAAGTTCAAGGTCCAAGCTTTGGGCCATCTTCAACTGCTTTTCCAGGCCACATGCAGGGGGCTGAGTGGGAAATGGGGCAGCTGGGATTAGAACTGGCGGCCATATGGGATCCCAGTGTGTTCAAGGCAAGAACTTTAGCTACCTGGCCACTGTGTTGGGGCCTCTCTTTCATTTTTAAGGGAGAGTTTCATCATATATAATGTTGGTTGGATTTTTGTCTCTTTTAAGATCTTGAATAGATCATCCCATTCTCTTCTGGTCTACTGTGTTTATGCTGTAGGTCTGATGTTAATCTGATAGTTTTTTTCTTTGAATATAACTATGTTTTTCTCTTGTTGTCTTAGATACTCTCCTTTTCTTTAACTTCTGACAGTTGGAGCCCAGCATACCTTGCAGAAGACAACAAGTGTGCTTTGAATTTTTTGCATTTGTATATCCATATATCTTTCAAGACTTGGAAAATTTGGGGCTTTATTTTTTTTTTTTTCATTTTGCAGATCCTCAATGCTCCCCTGCTCTTTTTCTTCTCTTTTAGGAATATCTAGAATATGAAAATTTGACTTTAAAAAAGGTTTTTTTTTTTTTTTTTAGATTTATTTTTATTATTTTTTCATTGGAAAGGCGGATATACAGAGAGGAGAGACAGAGAGGAAGATCTTCCGTCCGATGATTCACTCCCCAAGTGAGCTGCAACGGCCGATGCTATGCCGATCTGAAGCCAGGAGCCTCTTCTGGGTCTCCCACACGGGTGCAGGTTCCCAAGGCTTTGGGCTGTCCTCGACTGCTTTCCCAGGCCACAGGCAGGGAGCTGGAAGGGAAGCAGGGCTGCGGGGATTAGAACCGGCGCCCATATGGGATCCCGGGCGTGCAAGGCGAGGACCTTTAACCACTTGCGCCACCGCGCCGGGCCCAAGGTTTTTTTTTTTAATAATCTTACATAGTTGATTAAGGTACAAAGGGTCAAGGGCTACAGGAAAATGGATAAGACCATTGTTTCCACATTAGTATCATCAGGGGAGAAACCCCACCTAGCCTCCCACCCATCCCAGGTCCCCAATGTAGGGCATGCTCTGAGGGTCCTGCTCAATCAGTTTTGATAGTTCAACAGTTCTGAATTGCTGCCAATCTTGGCATTCCAACCACAATGAAATCTCTTCAGAAACCACTGCCTGACATAGTCTCTTCATGGTTTGGGTTCTGAGATCAGCAGTTCATATGGAGGGATCTCCCAAGAAACTTCATCTGAGGTGATCCCAGACCTGATTCTTATGTGTGTTTGCCAGTACAGGGTCTGGCACCGTCCGTTGCCCCACTCAGCTTATGCAAATACTGGTCATTTTAATTGCTGGGTCAGTTCTGTTTCCAGCCCTGTCTTCCACTTGAACCAATGGGTGTTGTAGTCCAGCCTGATCCTGGCCACTTCGTACTTGGCCCTCATGCAAACCAGTGGGAGCTGCAGCCTAGTTGGGGTGACTTCTCCAAACCTCTACCAGGACTGCCCCTTACCCTGGTTTCTAGGCTTGCCAGTATGTACTGCAGAATTTTCAATCTGTCCCACATCCCATTTACCTCTCCTACATGTCAAGGGGCATTGAAGCCTAGTTCAACCCAACCAACCCTCCTGTCTAGCCCACACACATACTGGCAGGTGCCTTTCTGTCTAGCCACTCCTGTCGCTGTCCTGGTTTTCTTGCTCTCCAGTGGGAGTGATAACCCAAGAAGGAGGTGCCCACTATTTCCCTACTAAGCCACTCCTACTCCCTGATTATGCACTCTCCAGGTGGTTCTGGAGTTTAACTTGACAGATTTAGCCCCCAGTGCCAGCCTCTGCCATCTGAATCTGCGGCAAAGCCCAACCAATCTTCACCCACTCTAATTTTTGCTTCACCAGTTGGAACAGTCAGCCCAACCTGGCTTTTCCCTGATTTAGCTCACATGAAGCCCACAGGTGTTGTAGCCCTGCCTGTTCTGGTCTACCCCCATCCCAACTCATGCTCTCCAGTGCGAGTGTCCAACAGGGGAGCCCACATTCCCCCTGCTGGCTTTGCCCCCTTCCCTCCCTGGTTCTCATATGTGCTGTTTGGGCACTGTGGCCACATCTGGTACGGCTAACCTCACCTTGGCATTCCATAATATGCACTGGTTTGTGTCGTGACCGAACTTGGCCTGATCCACACTGTTCTTGAGTTCAGATTCACCAGTGGGTGATGTGAACTGGTTCAGCTGATCTGCCCCCCACCATTGCCAAATGTATACCAGTGGGTATCTTTCTTTGGTCTGGTCTGGGTTGGTCCCTATTGTGGTTCTTGCACTCATCTGCAGGGATGACTGTGTCCCAACAGAGAAATCTCCCAAGCTCCTCCAACTGAATCTCTCCCTATGCCAGATCTTTCACATACTGGTGTGTTCATGGGCCAGCCCTCCTTGCTGGCCTTCAATCCATTCCGGTTCTTACTGTTGGACGTTTCAGCTTAGCCCAGGATCATCCATATCCAGGCACTGCTCACACATGGCTCTGTAGGGGCAGAGACCTATACTAATTCATCCTAGGTCTACCCAGGTTCTTCAGAGCACGAGGTGGTGCTGGCGTTTAGCTCAGCTAGGTGTACTCAGTCCCAGTTCACACTGTGCCAAGGGAGATCGCAGCCATATCCAGACCAGAAAGCAGCCCCCACTCTGGCCCCCACACTCTCCCGTGGGAACCATAACCAAGCAAAATGTACTCTCACAGCTCCCCGATCAAGCCTATTTCCATGCTTACAAGCATGTTAGTGGCTGCTCTGACCCAGTTGGCTTAACCCCTCACCTGTTTCAGCCTTTCCCTTCAATCCTGTGGCCTAGTATCCCTGGCTCATGCAGACCAGTCTGTGTAAGAGCCTAGCTCAACATAATCTGTGCTCCATTCTGATTTCAGTTCTTCTTGGTGAATTGAGGCTTGCTCGGCCCTGCCTGGTCTACCACCTTCCAGTTGCAGCCCGGCCCACCCCACATCCTCGGGTGCTACTGCCTTGACCTGCCCAGACTGTTGTCAGTTTCTTTACCCGTAAGTGATGGCAGGTTCCATGGTCACACCTAACTCAGCCAATCACCACACCAGCTATTGAGCTAACCAGCGGGACTTGTATTTATACAGGGTTTGGGCCCACACTTCCCCTACAGAATCTATCCCTGTCTCTGGTTCTCTTGCGTGCTGGTTAGTGTCTTGACTCTGCCAAGTGTGACCCATCCACTGTTCCACGACTCAGTCAGGTACTGGTACCTAGCCCTGCCAGACGGGCCCCAGTCATAGTTTTCATATGGACTGGTATGTGGCAGTCAGTGATGCTCTATGCTAACAGCCCATCTCAGGATTTCCATTTGGGCTGGTGAATCAGTCTGGTGCAAATAGATCTTATGGACTCGCCCCTCCAAACCACCAGGTCTCAGTCCCCACGCTTGCCAGAAACTTCCGTGACCACATTGCTGGGAATCACCCAGAATTCCTCTTTGACCTACAGGCACACTGGCCTTATCCAGGGTTGGAAACCCGGCTGTTCCACTGCTAATCCAGCTCCTTGCTTATGGCCTAGGGAAGCAGTGCAGAGCAGCTCGGGTCGTTGGGGCTTTGAACCCGTGTGGGAGACACTGAGAAAACTCCTGACTCCTGGCTTTGGGTTGGCTCAGCCCTTTCTGTTGTGTTTATTGGGGAAAGTGAGCCAATCAATGGAGATCTTTGTTTCTCTTTTCTCCATAAAGTAAAAATGATTCTTTTAAAAGGAACTAATCCTAATTTCTATGACCACTCCCTGACACCCTATACCCAAACCATATGCCTCTTAGCATGACTGCTGTCCTGGCCTGCTACATCTTTATGCAAGGTTCACTGCTCAGTGAGATTTAGCTCTTTAAGTCTTCCAGACATACATTATCCATTAGCAGCATAGTGATTAATGCATATCTTTGTATCCTTATATATTTTATTCAGAAGTAAAATATTTCATCAGTACTTTCTCTATTGTATGTCAGAACACTCTGTGTATGTATCTATGTGACAATTTTTTTCCTGTAGCCCTTTTATGAGGAGGGTAGCCCTCTATGGGTGTTAGAGTTGTGTTGTACATTGCATTTGAGCCATGAAGTTTATATATATATGATCTCCCTCTTTTCTCTCGCTTGTCTCTGTAGCTATCCTAGGGAAAAATCTCCTTTCTTGGTTGAGCTGATCTCTACTGAAGGAAACTTGTGTTCTAGATTTTAGCTAGCATTTCTAGGAGCTCTGTGGTTGGTAAATATCTAGTTTACAGAACTGGTATAAAACATAGGCTGATATTTTACTGTTAAGCATTTTTTTAACCTTTCAAGCCATCCAATCTGGAAATACTGTTTTTGTGTGTGTTCTAAAATCCTGCCATTCTTTCAGTTTCTCTTTAGTGATATCAAACATGTTCTGTGCTATATCGCTACTGGTTTGCATCTAAGTTTTAGCTGTACTGCACGCAAACAGTAAATATTGTATGTGTTATAACATGTAACAGTATCAAGGAATTTTTCCAAAGTAAAAGTGAAAACATTTCAGTGGCCAAGGAACAATTCTGAAGTTATTATCCATTTGGTTATAGATTCAAGGATAAACACAAAGGCAAAGAAAGAATGGAGCTTTTCTGTAATCAGTTACTCCAAAATCAGGCTGATGTTATATCACAGCTCCAGATTCAGCAAACATAATGCAAAATGCAATTAAATGTGAAATTCAGATGAAATGAATATTATTTTGGTAAAAGTATATCTTTCAAATGGAAACTTGAGCTGTTTATTTAAAATTCAATTTATAGGTGTTTTATATTTTTGTTTTATAGTGTTATGAGTAACTATTTACATAGTATAACTAGGATGCTTAAAACCCATTGTTACCATTTTTGTGGTTAACTTCTTCATGCTACAACTTCATGCCAAGAAGTTTTTTCTGGCTCTGATTTTTTTCCCTGTAGATAATTTCTTTACTATTCTTTCTGCTTTTCAAGGCAACAGTTAAGAAATGAACAAACTAGACTGTGTTGCATGTGAAAAATAGGAGACCATGAAATTTGTATCTTCTGGCAACATGTGCCCCTTGTAAGAATGAGCTTTTGAAGTCAATGTCAGAATCCAGACAGGTAATTCTTATATTGAAGAAATCCTAGCCACAGGCATACTATCATCCCCGAAAGGAATGAGTCTCATTGTCTCCAAAACCAAGCAGTAAGGTAACAATTAATGTCACCCAAGTTCAGAGAAGAGCTTCCAGCTTGATAGGTTAAATAGCATATTAATTTTATAATGATTAGTTCTCTATCCAGACAGTGTTACATTTAATTAAGACATTTTATTTAAATATACTTTAAATAATTTCCTGCAACATATGAAAATTTCAAAGGGTATTTTGGCAGTCTTGTAATCTAACAATTTAGTGAAAAAAAGAGACAAATACAATGAAAACCAGTCATAGGTGTCTTTTAGTCACAAAATTAGTCACCAGTGTTTCCCTCCAAATTATAAGCTAACTGCCTGCCAGGACATGCTCATTATTGAAGTACACAGTAAATCAGGGAATCAAATAGGAACTAATTGGAATTCAGGACAAATAAACTGCTACCTAAAGCATTCATCTTGCTAGTTGTCTTTTGCATGAAGAACTAATGAGAACCATCTATTTAGAAATTTAGATTTGAAATTGGTCCTTTGAGAAAATTGTTGTTAGAAAAGAGGATAGGAAAAGAAATCATGAATTTTCTCAAAGTAAAATAAAAGAACTTCCGAGTATTTTAAGTACATGTTTTATGGGACAATAGAGATTTTAAAATGATAGCAAAAGCAGTGGTTACATGAAACATAAGGAAATGCTTGTAATTGGAGCTCATACACCAAGAGTATAGTTGACGACTGTACACAATTTTCTAAGGAACACTGATAATTATTGCTGGAAGATGGATATATTTTTCACCATTTTGTTTATTCGTAAAACTTCTCAATGGTTCATTTCTGTACAAACAATCAGATTTCAGAGCTGAAAAAAGGATAATTTTCCTTTCTTCTTAACCTTCCCGATCCTCCACATTCTTAACACACTTGAGAGAAACAACCAATTCCTGTGGATAAATAGGCATGATTCTCCAGCTGAGTGTCTTTTTTGGAGAATAAAGAGGGTTGGGTGTTTAATAAAGTCCTCCAAATAATTCTGAGATTCTTTTCCTTTCCTTAATAATATTATATCTAATGCTAATATTTTTAATGAGTCAGTTGAGAGTTAAATTTATCTGTAACTGCCCAGATAATTAAATGAAGAGACAAAATTGAAAATCACATCCCAATTTCCCAATGTAGTTCTTTTTCTAATGTATCATGTTTTACTAAGTCACTCAGACAACCATCCATGTAAGCAATGATTTATTGCTGAACTTCATAAATGAATGTGTTTTTCTTACTTTTTTCCCCCAATTTATTTACTCTAACTCTGAGACAGAAATACTCGAAAGTGAGTTGCCTAGTTTTTTTCCTAGTTTGATACTTCCTGATGTACTTGAAGGTATCGATGCAGTTTTAGCAATCTCTAATCAAATTTTGTCTTTTTTTTATTGCTATAGCTATAGGTTGTGGAGCACATTATGAAAATGCTTAATCAAGGATGAAAAATACCAGAGCTTTTCCCCTAATGTTTGATTCTGATTGACATATCTAACCGGTCTCTTACATTTGCATCCTGTAGTTTTACTACTGTCATAAATTTAGACAATATTATAACGAGGGGAATAATCTAGGAGAAGTAGATAGTGATAGACAGCAAATATTCTCTGATACTAGAGCACATGGGTTAAAAGAGATGCTGTTTTACAATTGGGATGTGCTAGTCTCTGCTCAAGGCATTTGCTACATTGGTGAGAATCAGAGACAAGCTAATTAGATCAAAAAGATGTATCCTCCTTTGTTCATATACTCACTGCATAAATATTGTAGTATTCTCAGTGCAGTTTCTCAGCTTTGAACTATTCCTCTGTTACATCTTAGAATTTCTTTTCATCTATTAACTGTGTGTATACAAACAGGTTAGGATATCGTTCTAGTAGACTCATTCATGTGTTGAAAAATATTTTGTATTGTCATCTGGACTGGCGGTTGGGGTCCTTTTGGGAAGCCTGGATCCCACATTAATATTGCCGGAGTTCAGTGGCCAGCTCCAGCTCCTGACTCTGTCTTCCTGCTGGTGCAGACCCTGTGACGCAGCAGTGATAGTGCAAAGGGTTGGAACGCTTCCATCATGACGGAACACCTGGGTAACATTCTTGGCTTCCCATTTGGCTAGGTTATTGTGGGCATTTAGGAAATTAATCAGCAAATAGAGTCTTCCTGCATGTCAACTGAATAATAGAAATTTACAGAACCATTCATTGAGTGCCTACTTTATCCAGACCTTACTGGGTCATGGTGTAGAGCATCAATAAAGCAGAATATTTGTTCTCATGTACTTTGTAGTCCACTTAACACACTTTGTTTCATTGTTTGGTATAACGTGTGTGTGTGTGTGTGTGTGTGTGTGTGTGTGTGTGTGTCTGTGTGTGTGCTTATTTTTGTTAGAGAATAAAAACTGAGTAAAAGGTAAATAATTTACAGAGATCTCCTTTAGCATGATGAATGCCTGCTTGACATAGCAATGTTTTTATTGAATTTATTTAAAAGGTTTATATATTTGAAAATCAGTTACAGAGAGAGAGGCAAAAATACAAAGGGAAATTTTCTGTTAGCTGGTTCAGTCCACAAACGACCACAAAGGCTGGAACAGACCTGTCTGAGACCAAGACCAGGGGCTTAACCCAAGTCTTCTGCATGGATGCAGGGGCCCAAACACTTGGGCAAACATTTTCTATTTTCCTTGATGACATATTGACATTTAAGTAGAGATACAGACTACTTGAAGGCATGAGCCAGGACATTATAGGGGAACAACTTATTTTACTTAAGTTACTTTATTTATTCAATGGGGAGAGAGAGAGAGAGACAGAGATGGGAAGAGGTCTTCTTGCTGGTTCACTTCCCCAAAGTCCTCACCAGTTACAGTGGGCCCAGGCTGATGCCAGGACGAAGGATCTCAGTCCAGGTATCCCATGTGTGTGGCAGGGAGCCTGGATGTGAGATAACCATCATCTGCTGCTTTCCTGGGTGCGCATTGCCTCAGGAAATTGGAATCAGGAGCAGAGCTGGGACTTGAAGTCAGGCATCCTGATTGGCTGAAACCCCAAAGAGTGCCTGAGCCACTACTCCAAACACTTGTTTCCATTTTATTTTATTTTTCATTGACAAGGTTTACATAAATAAATTTATCAGGTAAAATGGTTATATTGCAGACATACAGACATTGTATATTGATCAAATATAAGTAATTTAGCATACTTAGCTACTTAAGCTCTTATGTTTTTGTTTGTTTTTCTTTCCCTGTGGTGAAGGCATAACATTTCAGGCCAAGGAAGGAGCCGGTATAGAGACTGATTTGACTGGAGCAAGCATTGTGATAGAAGGAAAAGAAGAGAGAAGATGTGAGAAACTGAGGATCCAGGCAGGGAATGCTTTGTGGGCCAGAGAAGGACCTTGCAGCGTGCTCAGTGTGAAGCAGTCACATGTAGGAGGGGAATGCATTGGTGAAAGGCATGATTTGGTTTATGTCTTTAAGGATGTTGTATGTGAGGTACAAAGGCTAGATTAGGAGCAGGTGTTGCAGAACAGCCTGGCTTTGGATTCCCACGATCCATATCTGAGTTGCTGGATGCAAGTCCTTCCTCTGCTTCAGATCCAGTTTCCTGCTAATGCTCGCCCTGGGAGGCAGCTGACTGATAATAAAGAATTATTTGAGTCTTTGCCACATTAGGTGGGGGATTTAGATGGAATTTCTGGCTTCTAGCTTTAGGCTGGCCCAGTCCTGGATGTTACAGGTGTTTGTGGGAGTGAACCACTTGATGAAAGGACAGCCTCTCTATTTCTTTGCCTCCTCTCCCCATTCCACATTCCATCTCTTTCTTTGTGTATTTCTCTGTGTTTTAAGTAAGCAAAGCAAAATAATTTCAAATAGAAGAGTAGACTAGAATAGAAGCAGTATAGAATCAGACTTGTATTTGAGATACTAGGGTGACATTACAGGCAAGATATGATCACGCATGGACTGATGTGTTGTCTGTAGCAGGGGTCAGATTCTTGGTAGAGTTTGCAGGGGTCAGATTCTTGGTAGAGTTTGCAGACAGCCAATGTGATTTGCTGAAACTTTTGGATATGGATGTGATGATTTTGGATAAGCTACTACACCTCCTTAAATTTTGGCTTTGGACACTTAGAAGTTGTCTTTTGAGTGATAGGGCAGAATGGTTACATGAGTAGTAATTTCCAGAATCTTTCCTAGACATGTAATAGTTCTCATGGGATATAGCGAAAGCTCCTCCAGAAGACAGAATTGGTTCAGCATTTTTTTTTTATGCTGTTTCCTGAGCATTTCTCATGCTCACTAATGAAAGCTCAGGATGGCAGCAGAGATAAAAGTGATTGGTAGAGCCATTAGGAAAGTACTCACGGAGGCTAACAACTCTCTTTCTTGACAGCAAGAAACAGTGACTGGTGAAATGGCTTTAGGGATGGGGAGTGTCCCTTGACTCCCACCCCCGGCAAAGGAACACCAACCTTTCCTTAGACTCACAGAGTCCCTGACTACAAAACAAATAGAATTTCCCCCACTGGAGGATTTTTAAAATGCTACCTAATGTTCAAATGCTGACAATAAAATTCATTTAATTTTTCCTTTTTAATTACCTTGAAAGGTTCACATTTTTTGATCCCTGAGAGTAGAACTGAGAAATCTGGACCATGTAGTTTATTGCTAATTTTCATACAGGCAGAAAAAAATAATTATTAGACAAAAATGGCCAAATTAAAAAAAAACACAAGTTTAAAAAAATATATATGATTAATTCTTAAAATTTGATGGGCTGCTTCTTTTTCTGGAGATATACTTTTTATCTTTATGCGTGAATCTCCTATAATCTAGGTTATTTTATTCCTTGTGAAGCCTATATTTTTCAAAAGAACAAACTCAAGCAGTAATTTTAAAAAAATACAATAGTGTAGCAGGATTCCCAGTAATGACACAATATTTTGTTCATTGTATTCATATCCTAGATGCTGGCTTGTATAGCAATATGTGTTTTTCTAAAGAACAATGCTATACTCTCAATTATTTCAAACCAAGTTTACCTCTTATTCTGAGAAAATGAGCTACAAAAACATAATTTTTCCCATATTCCACAGAGCAGGGATAGTACCAAAAAAACCTATGCATTTTATTTTAAACCAATTTTAGGAATATGTAACTTTTCTGTTTGAGCATTTCCTGCAATTTTTTGTTTCTCCAGCAGGCGCTGGAATCACCTTTGGTACACTATTCTTCCCAGACATGACAAAGACCTTGCCTGTCTTGTAATATTACTGTGACCCCAGGCCACCTCCCCCATTCATGCGCAGGCTCCTCGTTGTTACCTTGGATTTGTTGTTGACTTGGTTTTGTGAATTGCAGCTTTATGTTTTCTGCCATCATCATTTTTTCCATGTATTATTTCAATGGAAGAAGGGAAAGGGCAGGAGAGAGAACAAGAAATACAGAAAGAGAGAGATAGTGTGATAGTGTGAGCATTCCATCTGCTGGTTTACTACTTAAATGCTGCAATTGCTAGAGCTAGTTCAAACCAAAGATACAAACCTGGAATTCCATCCAGTCTTCCAAGTGCAATAGGGACTCAAGTAGTCTGGCTATTTTGCCTTGTTTTGCAGGCATGCTTTTGGGAGATCTCTCCTGGATGTCTGCCTGCTTAGGTCCATGTGGGAGGCTGTAGGCACATGCATACTCTGTTCCTGGGGGAATCCCCTGACAATGGTTTGGCTAACCAAGACCTCCGCCTGGCCTGTTCACTAGGCATGCAGTAAGAGCAGTGGGCTGATTCCAAATCTCTCTTCTCTGTCCGTGGAGGAACTGTTCTAGGACTTCCTTGGTAAACAACTCTAAGAAGTTAAATGTAATACTCATTCTGTTTTTCAGCCACATGTAATGTGATTGCTCTGAGGTGTAGCTTCCAGCCCTGGTGCTAGCTTACTTGAGCAGTGAGATTCAGCCCATCTGCCCACAGCCTGAGGCACAGCTTCCAGCCCTGCATATGGATTGTGACCTATGACTTGATTTGAGGGTCCAGAGAGATAGACATGCCTGCTGGCCAGTCACAATTTCATTGTTGGGTGGGAGTACTGTTGGGATCGCCTTTCTTCCTGTCCCCCTTTCTACTCTATATAAGCTTGTCACTTCCTCCAAATAAACAGACATCCCTCACCGGTTTGTCTCTGGTGGTTCTGTGGTTGAAGAGCACTGTCGACTCACCCTTTGTTGTCCTTAGGCCTGTTGGACAGAAAACCTCCAAAACATACTGCTAGGGGATTTATTAGAAGCGGAGGAACCAGAACTTGCACCTGTACAAACAAATAGCAGCTCAATCCACTGGTCCACAAATTTGGCCTCATCATACATATTTCTAAGTTGATTCTACATTTGTGTATCACTTTCTGAAGATTCAAAGGTGAGGATAGATGCCAGAGAGGAGCTGGCCCAAACAATTTTATCCAAGTTTTAAGAATGAGAAGTGGGGAATTCTCATCCTTTATATTTTATAGCAGGAAATGAGACAGCGAATACTACATAAAAGAAGTGTTGTTTTTTTCTAAATGGAATAGTGTTTTGAAGCTGACTGACTCAAGTGCCTTCCAGTTGTAAATTGACCCTGTGGGCTTCCCAGAGTCATTTATAACTAGGCTGCTAAACGCTACTGGAGATATTACATAGCTGTAAAGTGATATTCTTTGATCATAATTTGGTCCCCTCTACTTCTTGAAAATCACGTCTATGATTTCTAAAGTGTTACTCTGCTTTCCATAATACTTATTGTAGACTTTCTCTGCTTTCTAAATTTCTTTAAAACTTTTATTTTTTTCTTTTATTCTTTAGAAGTAGCAGCTTGCTTTCTTTACTTTAAAGGGGCAAAAACAGAGGTTCAACTTTGTTTCTTTAGTTTCTTGCCAGTACAAACAAACTCATCTGGCATACTTTTACTTGCTGATATCATTTGTTTCACAGTTGTTTTTGTGTTTTGAATTTCATCTCTCTGTCCTTTTCAGATTCTTCAATTGATTTTATTCAGTGAAAAAAGTGAAATTCCTAGCCATAGCAATCAGTATGGGGAATCCAAGAGAGGAAAATCTGGAAATTTGTAAGGGTTGAGTTTTCCAGACACAATTTTTTGGGGCGGGGTGGAGGGGGCAGGAAGAGCAGCAGCTAATAGTCAACTAGTAATTGTTGACTTTTCATTCTCATGATAAGCTCAAATCAAGGGTGGGGTGTGAGTCACTGCCCACTTGCTTTGTCATGAAAAAACTAGGTTAAGTGGGAGGAATGGGACTCACCTTACAATAGGAGCTCTACCTAAAGGTTTATCAGTTGCCATTCTCAGAAGAAAACTGGAAACTCAGAGGAATTTGGCATTTTGCATTTTTCAAAGGCAGCTGTTGGGAAGAAGCAAGATTTTATATACTTTCAAATGGACTCCACGGTTTTCTCATTCCACCAGCACTTGACCCTGTCTACCTACGAGTTCATACAACTTTTTACATTCCCTCACTTGAGAAGAATGGACCCTAACTGCTGTTAGGGATATGGGGTGGTGACCACTCTGGCTGTTTCATGCTGAAAGAGCATCACTTGCTAAAGTTTTTACCTTTCCTATGCCTACATGCCACGATGCACTTAAATTGCAGAGTGTTAAACTTACAACAGTTACTGAAAGACTGCAGTACTCTGATAATATAGAATAAAAATGTGAAGGGAAAATATGGAGAGATGAAGGAAAGAGAAAAGGAGGAGTCTGTATATCTATGAAATAGCATCATAGAAAATAATAACAGTAAATAAGAAAGAAAGGAGCTGTGATTGTTCCATTTATTATGGATGTTCCAACTCCTTCCTTTTTGCTTATTTGTATGCATTGCCATATAAAGATTAAAATTACTAGGAAAAAAATCAGTTTTCTTTAGCCTACATTTCTCTAGCCTCCACCATATTACTGTATTCATTGATACTAGAATGCCGAAAGAACAAATTATTTGTGGTAGTTATTTGTGGGAAATTTTTTACTAGAAGTTAAGATATTAATGAAACATAATTTAGAATTATAATGTAAGCTACATACTTAGTGCATTCATGTGAGGGAGTGGGATTAGACTTGGCAGACTAAAATGGAGGTAAGAATCTTTCAAATTCTCTCTTGCCACACAAAAATTCATCTCTCTGGTTCTAACGAGACGTGTCTGTCTTTAGCTTCTTCAAGTAATCTCATGTAAAGCAGGTCCCTGGTAATGGGATACCAAGACTCCTGACACTATATAGGCTCCATACTACCATTAAAAATAATTGGAATTCAATGCCTTAAAATCATTTACATATCTACATAACAAAATAAAGGTGCTATGGAATCAGATATCCATTCTTTAAAATTTATCCTTATTGAGTTGCAAAATATTAAAGTCAAAGGCACATCCCTAAATGGATTAGATAATCCTTGTCAAATAACCCTTTCAGATTGTTTTCTGATTCAGCAGTGAAGAAATATACAATCTCCCATTTTCTAAGCTTTGGATTTTTTTTTTGTCTTGGTAGTCCTACTTTTGTCAGTATAGTTATTCTGTTTGTGAAAAGAACAAATTCTCTTAACTTTCTGTAGGTAATCAGTGATATTTTATGTCACTAAAACAGGTAATCTTTGTTCTTAAAGTTTGAAGAATACTTGATCATAGAAAGTGTAATCTCTTGAATCTGAATCTTTTGCTGAATTGTGTATTATTGCATAATACCTATGATAATTTTTTATCCAAACTTACGTTTTTTACTGTTGACTTGTATTGTGTTATATGAATAGATTGCAATCTGTTTACCCATTAGCCTAGCTTTTGTGTATTTTGACTTTTCGTATCTTTCTTGTGTTTTGCTATTTTAAAATAGGCTGCTAAGTATTTTCATATATATAAATTCTTAGCAAAATTTTTCATTTCTGCTGCTAAATGATTCTGACTAGAATTAATGAGCTTACTGCATATATAATATTATCTTTACAGTCAAATGTTGATTTTTTCATAATTATTACAACATTTCATTTGGTATTACCTAAATTTTTTTTTAAATGTGTTTGAGAGAATGAGAGAAAAATTCCTATATGACTTGAAATGCTTGCTGGCAACAGCCAAGGCTAGAGCCAGCCAAAATCTAGAGCAAGGAATTCAGTCCAGGCCTCCCGTATGGGTGGCAACGATGGAATCACCTGGCCACTCAACAGGCTAATCCTTTACCTGCCAGTGCTGGCATCCCTTATGGGCACTGGTTCCTGTCTTGGCTGCTCCATTTCTAATCCAGTTCCCTGCTTGTGACCTGGGAAAACAGTTGAGGGTAGACCCACGCTTTGGGACTCTGCACCCGTATGGGAGACCCAAAAGCAGCTCCTGGCTCCTGGCTGCTGCAGTCACTTGGGAAGTGAACCAGTGGATGAATGATCTTTCTTCTGTCTCTCCTTCTTTCTGTAAATCTGCCTTTCCAATAAATAAATAAATAAATAAATAAATATTAAAAACATACTTAAGGCTGAGTGATAGAGGAAGCAAGCTTAGTTAGCCCACATTTATAGAACCTGGAAATCCAAGGTCAGATAACTATCCAGTGAGGGCTTTCGGTTGCATCAAAACATGCTCAAAAAGTTGAAAAAATGCAAGGTCAGGCTGATTTCTGCAGAAAGGACATAGACAAGGTGCAAGGGTTGCACTGAAACTGTCTGTGTCATAAAAAAGGCATTAACCACCTAAATATCTCTTAACACTATCATAATGGTGATCGAATCCAAATGTGAGTTTTATAGGAGACAAATCATATTAAAGCTGTAAAACTTTTCCCTCTGTTTTACCTGATTCCTTAAAATGCCTGTGAGTTGCTATCATATCAGAAATGTTGGCATCATTAAATTATTTGAGAAGATAGTTTCTGAGAAATTTTTCTATTGACTTTTTTCCCCCTTCACAGTATTTGATAGAATGAATGAACTCCTTGATTCTGAAATTTATAGTTGTAGAGAAAAATGAATAGAATAAAATGTAATTAAATTTGGGAATATTCAGTTTTTATCTTTCTTTCTTGAGTGAACATTAGTTGCTTATGGCTAAGAAAAGATTTTTCCATTTTATCAAAGTTGTCAAATTATACTATAAAGTACTTCATGAAATTTACTGCTTACTTCTTAATGGCTGTGATGTCTTCTGTGATTGCTTTCTTGTTTTTGACATTGACAAGATTATCAGAAGTGAAAGGTTTGGCTGCACTGCCTGCTGATTCTTCAAGATTTGCTGAGGTGATGAGATGGAAGTATTTTGGAGTAGAGGGAGGCAAGGATGAATTCTAGGTTGCTGTTCAGCTGTCTCCTAGACGAATGGGAGCCGTGGGTCTTTCCACTATCATTATATTTTTAAACTTCTTTTCAGGAAAATAATCTCATAGAATACATACAGGATCTGATTATCAAATCCGTTTAGATAAGTGGATATGTTTATTATGTCAAGCAGTGACTTTGATGTCACGAAATGGGTAACTCAGATCCACCCTGCAAAGAATGTTGCTGATGGAGTGTCCCAGCTGTTGCTGTTTGAACAAACCTAAATATTTACAGAAAGGGCACAGTTCTCATGGTTGCTCTCAGACAAGGGATGAGAACAGCAAGAAAGTGGTGAATGCTCATTAGTGTAAGACATGGGATTATTCCGGAAGTTGCCTTTGGCCTTGTTGAAATATTGGCAGAACTGTTCTGAGTTTTCTCCTCTAGAATTTCTTCCTTCTCAGGGCTTTGAAGAAGATCCCAGTCAGATCCCAGTATCTTTGTATCCTGTGAAATGTTCATCGTTTTCCCTCACTGGCATTTCTCCCAATGAATGTTTTGCATGTCTAATTGTTTTCTGACATCTGCCTTTTAACTGGGCCTAAACTAGTTTCCTAAAGTGATTGTTTATCTTACAGATGTTTGGTAGCATTTTGCTTTTGTATCATCCACGATCAAGAGTATCATGCATATTCCTGGAGCTTTTATTTCACCGAGACACTGCATTTCTAAGCTCAGCTCTGTAGATTCCAGCATTTGATCCCCTATACATGCAGATTTTCTACTCCTTCATTGACTGAAAATGTGAATGTTTTCATAGTGTTTTTTTTTTTAATAAATTAAGGATTGAAGTCAATGAAATTTTATAAGTATTGTTTAAAATCCTTAACCATTGACTTGAAACATACACTTTATAATAAAGCAAATCTTAGGCATACTTACATCTGTTTCTGGAGTAACCATCCTTTTCCATTTGTTTGCCTATACTTGAAAAATTGTAATGGTTTATAATTACAGGTTGTACATCTAATTTTAAAATCATTAATGTACTCTCCCTTATCTTCTTTTTTTGCTAGTAATGTATATTATGTTATGATAGAAAATGGAATTTAAGAATTTATATAGTTTTATTTTCATTATATCATCAAGCTTCAATATGCTTTTTCAATTATAGATACATTTAACTTGACTTCAGCAAACTAGATTATTTTGGATTTAGCTGTTCAGTAGTTCTCAGAATGGTGAAAAGCAGGAAGAAATTACTCTGAATAAGTTACTCCATCTTGAAAATTTCATTTTCTCTTATACTGTGTTTAAGTGGATGAACTGGTGTAGCTGAGCTATTAGTAAGGTAATTGGTATGTGTTCAACGTGATACTAATAACTCAGCTCATAAATGTTAAATACATTGCTGAAAATTTATGATGAATGCTTACATAATGAATTGAATATCTGATTTGATTCAATTTTATAGCAATAAAAACACATTTTTGAAGATTGAATTTCTTATTGAGTATATTGAACTGAACTAAGTAAATAAAACAAAACTTTAATAGAAGTATGAACTTTCAAAAGTGAATGTAATATATAATATGCTGATATGAGAAATTCATATATGGAACATGTAGTGAAATTGAATTTATAAAACAAATATAGATATTAAATGACTATGTAAAAAGTGAGTGTATGTGAAAGTAAATTGTTCTTTTGAAATTAGAAGAATTTGTTTAACTGCTTATTCATATTAATTTATTTAACATGCAAATATCTATTGAGCTTAACACCTGTGATTTTTAATGCACATGACTTTGCATTGAGAATATAAGCCTATGGATGAATATCTTGAGCCACTAGATCACATGCTCAAAAATATTAACATTTATTTTAATGCAATTTTAAAAAGGTAATATAGATATGTAATACATATTTCAGTAAGTCCATGTATTTTAAATATTAAAATTATGTATGCTGATGCTGTTAATTATGTTAGCCTAATATAAATAAAAATTAGTACATTAGTATCTTTGCATATAGCTCAAAGATTGTATATCTGCTATCCTTGTAATTTTTCAGAATTCTATAACTGGAATCCATGACTCATTTCTGAATCATTCTGGAAGGCTTATAATTTTCTGGGAGCCCACAAGGAAAACTGAAGCTGAGTTTAAGTGTGGCATTATTACACAGCTGACACACACTTCTGTGTAGCCTTGAAACATCCTTGAATACTTCCAGGAAAAAAAAAATCCCTGGTGTTAACGGAATGGAGTTTGTTGCCTCTTTAGGCTTAGAGGATAAGGTTGATATTTCTTAATTAAACATATCCCTATTTTTGAACTTCAGGCTGTAAAGTCTTGGGAATAATGGATATAATTAAAATAAACTCTGATCGGCTTAGATAATATTGTCATATCCTAAGTAAGATGTTCTCTCCAATCTGCAAAGTTTCTTGACACAATTAGGTGGTACTTTTCCTATAAGAAGTGCAGATAGCAAATGGAATTGAGTGATTTTCTACTATATTAATATAAGGCTAAAAAGATTGAGTTACATTTTTTTCTGTTTCAAGCTAGTAACGCCAGCTATTGTAGAAAAAGCAAAAACAAGATTAATGTGTTAGAAATAGTCTCATAGAAATAGTTGGATTAATTTGCCTAGTTTAGCTAGTTATTACCCACTAAAATATCTCTTTTTTTGCTCAACACTTTATTTCAAAGCTCATAGACTCTCTAATAGTTGCAAAAGTACTGCTGAGAAAGTCCTTATAGACATCATCCAGTTTCCACTAACCATAGCATCTAAAGCAGTACATTGTCAATATCAAGATACTGACATTGGCAAATTGCAGTTAAACTAGACCCAATTTTTCAAATAAGGAAACCTACTTAGACTCATCAGAGATGAAATGGACAGTACAAATGGTCCTGCAACTATGAAAGAAATTGCACACATAATTAAAAAACACCTCAAAAGCCAATTTGATGGGCAAATTTTACTCTGTACTTAAGTAAGGCTTAATATCAAAGCTGCAGGTACTCTTTCAGATAATAAGTATTCTGTTCCAGTATATTTTTGAAACCAGCAATTATGTGACATGCAAAACTGATAAGGATTATACAAAAGATGACCATCAGTGATCAGTCCTCATGAAAATAGATGCAAAAATCTTCTGGAACCAGGGGTGCAGGTGTGGTTCAATGTATGCAAAGCATTAAACATGGCACATCTCATCAAACAGAGGGTAAAGCCATATAATTATGTCTATAGTTTCAGATAAGGAATTTGAACAAATACAACACTGTTTCATTAGCACCATTTTCTTCAAGACAGTTTTTCTGATTTCAGTTTCATTTTCTCATTGACACTTTGGTTATTCAGCAGCATGTTATTTAACTCTGAAGTGTTGTAAAAAATTTTAACTTTATTTCTGTTGATTTTGTTTGGTGGCTTTTCATTTAAAGGAATGTGTACTAACTGGATAATAGAGATGAACATATTCAGTTGAGAAGATACAATATAGTATGCATCTTTACTTCCAAATCAAAGATGGACTTCCAAAGAAATGATATATCTTGACAATAGGATGCTGGACTGTCTGCCATTGTCTGTATCAACAATGTCAGGATACACTTAAATAGCAGAATGAATGATGGATGTATGACTGCTTATGAAGGATTATTATAATAATATGGGGGAAATCAGGGGAGGAAATTTGGGGGGGTTAAGGAAATCCCGGGGCCTATGGCATTGTATTATAAAATTAAAAATAAGATGGAAGGGAAAAAAATTGGTACTAGAGGGAACATACCTGAACACAGTAGAGGCAGTATTTGGCAAACCCACAGCCAATATCACATGGAATGAGGAAAAGCTGGAAAGCATTTCCACTCAGATCTAGAACCATGGTTTCATACTCTCACTGTATTTGTTCAATGTAGTTATGGATATTTTAGCCAAAACTAGAAAAGCAAAAGTATTATTAGATAAGAAGAACAAATCAAAGTGATACACATTAGGAAGATGGAAGTCCAATTATCTCTGCAGATGACGTGTCTATGTAGGAGATACAAGTCTATACCAGGAGGCTGTAAGAACTGGTAAGAGAATTTAGAAAAATTACGGAATTTTGTATTAAAAGTCAGTATGAGAGTAGATTGTCAGTATTCTCATCACAAAAATAACAATCATAGATAATATACATTTATTTATAATGTAAGCTTATTCCTTACATATACACACTTAGGGTAATTTTGTAATATGACAGAAATATATATTTTTTGACAAAAGGAAAAATAAAAATAACTATAGCATAGAAGACACATGTAAAAGTCTTTTTGTTCAGTCTGTTTATTTGCTGTTTATGCTATATATATCTAGTAAGATGGAAATAGTTAGACTTTCATCCATTGAACCTTCCAATTAAACATTAAATTATTTAAAATCTTCCACTGCTCACCGATTCTCTAATTATTTGATTTTAAATCTTTTTATGATATATTTTACTCTAGTTTCTACTACTACGTCTTTGAGTCTGTTCATCTGTTCTCCAATGTCTCATCTGAAGTTAAGCGCATCAGTGTATTTTTCATCTCACATATTTTTTTCTCTGACAAGTTCACTCGACCTAGGGCAAAATTCATCCAAGTATTGTGTGTCATTTGCCTGAGGTTTTGAGGTAGTCTAGTCTAGATTACAGGACTGGATATTACCTGTAATACGAGATACTGCCACTCTAATTGTTTCAAATACTTTTTTGTTTGTGGTTGAGTATGCTCTTCTTATTCACGCACCAATGAATAATACACAGACAAGGGAAGAACATTCTATCTTTCCCCGAGGTTCTCGTGTAGCATTCTTCTTATTGCCAGTCTTTTCTGTGGCTCTAGTCACATTGATTTTTCTGCTATTTCAATTCTTTTCTTCACCAAGAAGGCCTATCTCTTTCTTGTTGTGTATTCTCTTCTTATGCAGGAGGTTGGAAACACCTTCAATGAAGCTGGTACAGTAGCAGAACTCGCCTCACTTGTTCTCTCTCAGGTGTGGCTGCCCATCATTTGACATGTTCAAAACTGTTTTATATATTTTACCAGCTGCTTCAGTGTTTTTCAAGAAAGGTAAGTTGAGTTCCTGTAACTTCCTTAACCAGATGTCAGTCTCACCATCTTATTTTATTTGGGAACTTTTTCATAGTTTCTGCATTATCTCCCTTGCTCAATTTTTCACTCTCTTTTCTTGAATAGCATTTTGAAATAAGAATGTTTCTTTTAAAAATGTATAGTTGGGCAAGAACACTGCTTAAAATTTTTCATGATTTCAGGCTCAGTGCCATGGCCTAGTGACTGAATCCTCATTTTCATGCACTGGGATCCCATATGAGCACTGGCTTGCATCTCAGTTGGTCCACTTCCCTTCTGGCTCCCTACTTATGGCTTGGGAAAGCAGAGGATGGCCCAATATCTTGAGACCTTGCAACCATGTGGGAGATCCAGAGGAAGCTCCTGGCTCCTGCCTTTAGATTGGCTCAACTCTGGTCATTGCAGCCACTTGGGAAGTGAACCAGCAAAAGGAAGATATTTCTGCATCTCCTTCTCTCTGTATATCTGTCTTTCCAATAAAAGTAAATACATCTTTAAAGTGATCAACAATTTAAAATTTTTTCATATGATTTCCCATAGCAGTTAGAATTAAGAATAAGAGCTAATAAATTCATAGAGGATATAGAAACCTTACATCCAAATCTGGCTTCAACTCTAGTGCAATGTCTTCCAGTTCTTCCTTTTATAGCCTGCATTGCCTTGATACTGAATTTGGAGCTCTTCTAGGTAAGACAGTCTTACAGTTTTAGATGTCCACATAGCTTCTTCCTTTTATCCAGCTTATCTTCTGCCCATGTTCAAAGTTCAGAGCATTCAAATTCATTTCCTCTTGACTTAACAAAAGACTGTCACATAGGCAAAGAATCAGTATTTCCATTTTCATCATGATATTTGAAATTGGGAGAGGAAGAAAGTTGATAATATACTAACCCTGAATGTTTGTGACATTTTGTTTTTAAAATTTAGTGGGTTTTTGATAAAAATAACTTGGTAATGTTTGCCTCCTCAGGTTTGCAGTAGGTTTATCCACCTGCCTTTTCTTCTTATCAATCCTAGTGTGTCATCTGGCCTTTCACAAGGCTCTTCGCTTAGTGCCAAATTTCAGCCAATTCATGATTGGCTCAGTCATTGAATTTTATTCCAGGAAAGGCCCTTCTAATCCTTTCGCAAGCCAGCTGGCACCTTCTTCAAATCCTGTCCAATAGTCACAAGCAATCCTGTGCTCCAGGTTTCTTTTGCACTGACTTTTTCCTCATAGTACCAGATTTCTCTAGAGAGGCAATGGGTATTTGTCTTGACTGGTGGTGGGCAGAATTCCTAGTCTTGTTACAAACCACTAAGCAGAAATAATTCAACTAGCAAAAGAAACAGCGTTAAAAAAATCAAGGATCAAAATAAAGAAATAAATGTTACTTCCGCACTTCAGAGGAATGCACCAAGACAATGTTGTCATACAAATCCATGTTGCTTTAAATCATTAACACATGACCAGATTTTGGAACATATTTCCAAAGATTTTTAATTAATCAAATTTCTCAAAATTATACATAAATTGTTTTGCCTTAAATATTTTTCTCTATTTTCAATTTTAAAGCTTTCTTTAACATAGGCTGTGTTTAATATTTGAATATCTGTTTGTCATAGAACACCTGTTAAGCTGTGATGTGTGCCAAAGTGTTTGACTTGGGGGATGTTATAGAGAGTCAAGATCAGACATGTAGGGTCTGATTTTTTGTGTCTGTGTTATAACTAGAGCATGAGAAAGCAAGTTACTGGCTCAGAACTAAGCCATTTATATGACCAATTATATTACATAGTATTTTATGTGATTTACAGAAACTGATATATTAATTAATTTTGTCTTTATCTTTATCCCATTGTTTCTTTCTTTGTGCCCTAGAAGCATGAACTTGGGGAAACATTTGTTGTTGCTTTATTATATATTCTTATCAATGCTTGCTGTGTACATTACTTATTGAACAACCTAACTTGGGTTTAGAAATTGGGACATCTAATAATTTGTTTCTTTCCATTTTTCTTCTCTTATCTCTCTCAAAACCTTCCACTTACTATTTCTTTGGATCATACAATTATTGTCTTCCTTATAAAAAATTTACTCATGGCTACACAGCCTAAAAATTGGGCAGATTATCTGGTTTTCATTGTTTTAATCTACATAAAAATAAAAAATGCAGCATTATAAATCTGAGATTTATTTTCCTGCTTGATTGTAAAATATATCAAATTTGTGTGGTGTTTAACATTGATTCATTCATCAGTTGATATCACACTTTATATATCTATTAAATAGTTTGTATGTCTATTTGCATAATGTTATGCCTTTGGATTACTTGCAGATTTTTGCTGTTCTCAAGACTAGTGTCATAGACTACTGTTGTTTATGATTTACTTATTTTTTATTGAAAAGGCAGATTTACAGAGAGAAGAAGATACTGAGAGAAAGATCGTCTGTCCACTGGTTCACTCCCTAAGTGGCTGCAATAACTAGAGCCAAGCCAATTTGAAGCCAGGAGCCAGGAGATTCTTCCAGGTCTCCCATGCAGATGTAGTGTCACAGGGCTTTGGGCCATCCTGTACAGCTTTGCAAAGGCCAGTGAGCTGGAAGGGAAGTGGAGCAGCTGGGACATGAAGCGGCACTCATATAGGATCCCGGTGTACATGCAAGGTGAGGATTTAGTCACTGAGCCACAGCGCCAAGCCCTGGAAGAGCACTTTTAACTGATAGTCTGTATACATAGACTAAGTGTAGATGTTAGGGAAGATGGGCAATCAAACTCAGGATATGTTTAATGTTTCACATGCCAAATGGAGACAAGGAACTTCAGAGCTTTCTAATTTCTGCCTACACTACTTTGATGTTGCACAATTCCCTCATGGCCTAAATAGAGTTAGAGTTAGGCTTGTATAAATTTGAACAGCATTTGTATTATCTAGAATATATTGTTGTCTCTCAATTTGTTATACATGCTTCCACTAAAAAAATGTTTATCTTGTGGACAGGACAGCAAAAATGGCTTCTGTAATTCAGATTTTAATGAAAAACAAAACATTACTGAAGAAAGTGGAGTTACAATTTCAGGCTTTTTATTTGATTAATAATCGGTGATTATTTTCAGCCACATACTGATTCAAATTTCAAGATTCTGTTATTAGAATACTTTGCTGAATTTTTAAAGAAAAATGTTGCAAAATAAAAATAACACAAGTAAAAACATTTTTATTTTACAAGATACAAGGATGAACAAAGTGCTCTCCCTTCCCTAAATGTAAATACTTAATATTTATGTTACTTAGTAAATTCTTAATACATTATCTTTCATTACTTTATCTGTTCAGCAAGACACTGACTTGAGCAGAGCTCAAGTATTTCACATGTTGAGCTAGAATAAAGTACAATGAGAATTGTGAAGAGATTTGAAAACCATGCAAACACCATTTGCTCCTACGATGGAACATGGAGCATTGGACAAGCAATTTTAAAGAAAATGAATCCCCTTATATGTGTGCAGTGGTTATTCAGTGTCTCTTTCTGCAGCTGAATTTAATATTATTATATTGTCCTAAACTCTCCTATTCAGATCAGTTATCTTGTATGTTTATTTTTATGAAGCAAAACTCTCACATTTCTGTGACCAGTTAGGTCAAATGTTGGTGCTTCCTGGAGGTACTGAATAGATGAATTACAATTTGTTTCTTTTAGGGCTGACTTTATCCTGAAAATGTTTTAAAGCTGCATTTGTAATTCATCACTTTACCACAAGGGTGCACTAACAAGCCCTCAGAAACACAAGAATCGGCTACTTAGTTTGGTATAGCACATTTTACCCAGAGCAGTAAAGTGTTTTCATTGGGTTCAGCTGAAGGTGTTCATACTCAAAGAACTTTCCTACATCGTTAGAGACACTGTGCTTAGGAGCAAAGCTGTATTTTCACAAAATACAAAAGACAGTGTTTCTTTGCATTAATTAATTATTAAGACATTAAAAGTATTGCATGGATTGTTTTCAAGCATGCAACTGAATTTAGTCAGGGATTTAAAAAAATATCTTTGGTATTTTAAGATAGTACTTTCTTATTTAAAAAGTTTTAATGTTGGAGAAACAGTGATGGCATTTTTGCATAGATGATAATTATGAGTTATAAACTTCAATTTTTGTTAGCATTATGCCAATTTTTCTTCATTACTTGGACTGTTATGAAAAGTGACATGTTGTGCTTTATTAGTCATATGTAAGTTCAGATCATTGCATATACTGTGTATACCAATCTGGACTATTGGATGTGATTAGATTACTTTTTGGAATACAACAAATATCCAAACCAATAGATAGTACTCCAAACCCAATCTTTTCTCTACGTTACAAATACATTGCCGCTATTATCTTATTGACAGTAAGTGACATTCATTTTGCTCTCAGATAGAACTTCATGACTGTTAACTGATGGATCTGTCATACACTTTGTTCTCTGATAAGCATTTAACTACTGTTGTATGTCAGACTTTGAGCCTTCAGAAGCAAGGATTTATGACAGTGACAACAAAGCCACAGTTTATCATCTATCAGGATTGTAGCAGGGTCGGAGTTGTTAGAAATGGAGGAGATGAGGGGTCAGAGGTTTTTTCAATCTTCATTGGAGAATCTGCATTAGCAACCTGGATTTATTTGCAGTCAACACTGTTCCCCATCATGCTTCTAGGAGGAGAAGAAGCACAAGGTTGGAGTTAGAAGTTTCGGGTTGTAGTCTCAGCTCAGTCAATAATATCTTGGAAATTCTAAGAGCTTCTCTTTCCTCATTTGGAAAATGATCTTTCCATTTTCTTTGAGTTTGCTTGTGCTATGATTCCACTTATGTGGCTGCACAAGTAAGTGACTTGCTCCACTAAAATGTAAGAGAAATTAGATTGCAAACTGAGTATTTTGTAGTACCGGGACAATAAATATATTGTGAGCTTTCATTCTGAACATAAAGACATTATTCATTTTTGCAGTGCAGTTCAGCAGTGGGCATCTTGTCAACATGATAAGCACAAAACGACCCCTTACATACAAAATAATGCTCTGAATACCACAGCATTCCAGGCCAATGCTATTCATCACTCTGAATTTCTTGGGAGGGTAATTGGCTTGATGATGGAAAAATACAAAATACCATTCCAAGAAATTGACTTTAATATGGAAGATTAATACCGAGATTTTTACTGGAGCTTTCTTATTTTCAATCACACATATCTGTTCCATCTTTATGTTAATACGCCTGGGAAAGCAATGACTGTGGTTCCAGATTTTGGGCCCCTGAATCCATATGGGAGTCCCAGAGGAAGCTCTTGGTTTCCTAGCTGCAGCCTTTCCAAGCCCTGTCATTGCAGCCATGTGGGAAGTAAACCAGTAGATGAGAGATTCTTTCTCTTCCCCATCCTCACTGCCTTTGCCTATGACTGTGGCTACACTTCTCATTCTTTGTAACTCTTTCAAAGAAATCTTTTTTCAAAGATTTGTTTATTTGACATGCAATTACAGAAAGAGGGAGATATGGGGGTATTTAATCTACTGGTTTAATCCCTAAATAGCACAATGGCTGGAGCTAAGACAATTAGAAGCCAGCAGCAAGAAACTATATCTGGATCTGTATGTGGGTGTCAGTGGCTCAAGTACTTGCACCATCTTCCACTGACTTTCCAGGCAAATAGCGGGGAGCTGGATTGGAAGTAGAGATGTCAGGTCTGAAACATTCACTCTGATATGAGATGCCAGTATGATTTGTGGTAGCTCAACCTGCTATGGCCACTTTGGTATTTTTTCTTATCATAAGTTAGATTATATTTTTATAGCTAACTGACAGTTTCATTAATTTTCTCCGAGTTCTGCTTCTAAATTCTAGGAAATTATTATGGGGTTTTTAGAGGGTTTTTTTTCCATCTCAAAAATATTTTATGTTTTTGTATTATTAACTGCTTTCTCTGATAAAGATTTAAGGCTTTTGGTTTTGATGTCCCAGATGGCTTTTTGTCATGCATAGTTTATGTAGTAAAACGAATCATTCTTTTATGATTTTTAAGTATCATTCATAGGAAGGAGGCTCTCCTGTACTGATGTTACACTGCCGGTCACTCGTGTTTTATTTTTTATTTAAAGATTCATTCTTTAAGTCTTTGATCCCTTTGTAATTTGATGCACTATAACATATGAGTGGATTCATATTAAGTTTTATTTCGCATTCAGTATGCTAATATCATTTATTACAAAGTCTTGTTTTACCCCTACTGATTTGAGGAGCTATTGTCTTTATTGTACTCTGCATTTCCATAGATAATTTAATTGACATACGTGCAAACATGTATGTGTGTTTTAATTTTGTTTCTTTAATCTATCTGGCTTTTTGTGCATTAAAATTTCATTACAGAAGCTTCATAATATATTGTAATATATGGGAGTGTTAGTCCTTTTCCTTTCTTAGTCATTAATCTTGTTTTTAGGGATTTCTGATCTAGTCTTATTTGTTTTCCAAATGAACTTCATGATAATTGCAACAGCTTAAGCAAAAAAATCCTCAATGACATTTCTTTAGAGTTTACATTGCATTTATAAAGATGTCTTCATGGGATATTGAGTCTTCATGTCCAATTGTATTTCTCTGTCTTTAGTGATTTCCATGAGTAGATTTGGTACATTTCTTGAAGCTTATTACACACACACACACACACACACAAACACACACTCATATATATCTTGTAGGAAAGTGTTAATTTTTGCAGGCATGTTTGCTATAAAAAAGTCTTGAAATTTGGTTATCTAAGTGAAGGTGTTGTTTTCATAGATCTGTGTGTTGGTTTATTTTCCAAATACATGCAACAGGAGGGGCTCTAGATCAGAACCATAACTCAAATGGGTCTCCCCATACACAGAAGGGACCCAATTTATTCTCAAATGGTTCTGGAGGCCAGAAATGCAAACAAAAATAGAAGCCTGGCTTCTTTGTCTCTTGGGACTCCGGAAATCCACTATCTATCTTTTCTGGTTCCTAGTGCTGGTTGTCACAGCTTGGCATTGGTTGTTGATTACCCCACCTTGGCTTTCGTGATCAAATGGCATGTTCTATTTTCCTCTCATAAGGTCCTTGACACTGCATTGAGGGCACAATCCAATCCAGGATGATCATTTTTCACTAGTCTTTAATTACAGCTCAAACAATCCTTTTTTCAGATGAGGTAATGTTTACAGAGCCAATAACCAGATAAGGATATCTTACAAGCATAATTTTCAGCCCACTGGTGTTAGAATCTCTTTTTCTTCTTCCTGTTTCCAATATCACACCATCACAGCATATGCTCACTTCCAGAGAAACAGAACCATTGTGACTATTCGGTTTTCCTTTTAATCATCATTTAAGTTTCAGTTCTACAGGTAAATATTTACTCATAGTTTATTACAGGCATAATTTCATGACCCCCAATATATTTAAATTGCTAAAACATATCTCTAATAGACATCACTTCATCATCCCTAACATATTTAAATTGCTAAAATATATCTCTAATTCATTGCAATTGCTTATTGGAGTTTGCTCATTGCAATTGCTTCTGTGTTTGTGGTATTTCTAACAATTTGGTTCATTGCATGATTCTACATATAGTGTTTTTATGTAGGTATGACATTTTGCTCAAATAGAATAAAAATCATTTGCTTATGTTTTTCATATTATTTTGCAAAAATGTCTTTTTAAAAATTCTTAATCACTTTTTATTGTTTCCCATAGTCCTTCTTTGAAGTCATTATTCACTTATTAATATTATTATTATTTTCCATGATATAGTTTTGTAGGTATTATGATCCTTCCTCCCCCTCTTTCAATTTTCCTTCTCCATTTTCCTCTCCTAATTTTCCCTGTATTATCACAGTGGTATAGTATTTTAGTATGTTACAAGTTTAACTTTCTTCTATTTAAGTATTTCAACGCATTGCAGCTATTGTATCATGTATTACATTGCTAAGGTAGATTGAATTTTTTTTCATTGGAAGTTCCTTTTACTGGGAGCAGGCATGCCTACTGCATCACATCTTCATTTTCAGATATACTAGTCTCCATTACACAGTTTATCTATGAGACTATATGCATAAACGTGAACATTTATATATTTAATGGTACTTTACATGATATGTCCTTATTGTCTTCTGGCACAAAGTGTTACAATAGAATGCCATGACATTCCAATTCCTTTTCTTTTTAAGTTCCTTGGTATTTCTGTCTAGGTATTCAACCCCTCCCCTCTCCTCACTCTGTATTTCCTTTATGTTAAATTGAATAGTGTTCCTGAAAGTGTGCTTAGGTATTTCCTAGCTTGGTTCATTTACTCAGATATACAGTGTACCATACAGTATGTACAAGTATATTTTAAAGTTTGTAAATGAAATTCAAAGGTAAGCTTATTATGTTGCAAGACATTTTTGAAATCCATCTATACAGTTTCAAATTTCCTATAAAAAATGCATTATGGAAAAAACTAAGCAGAGATTTATGACTTCTTTTGTTTCAGACAGAAATACATCCTTTTTTTTTTATTGGAAAGGTGGATATACAGAAAGGAGAAACAGAGAGGAAGATCTTCCGTCCGATGATTCACTCCCCAGGTGGCCGGAATGGCCAATGCTATGCCCATCTGAAGCCAGAAGCCTCTTCCGGGTCTCCCACACGGGTGCAGGGTCCCAAAGTTTTGGGCTGTCCTCGACTGCTTTCCCGGGCCACAGGCAGGGAGCTGGATGGGAAGCGGGGCTGCCGGGATAGAACTGGTGCCCATATGGGATCCCGGGCGTGCAAGGCGAGGACCTTAACCACTTGTGCCATCTTTCCAGGCCCCAGAAATATATCCTTTAACTCCCCCTTTCCAAATACTTTTTTATGTTTCCTGTACATTCAGTTTATATTTCTTTTTCGTTCTTTTCTTTATAATATTATTTATGTAGTTGAGAGGGATGCAGGCAAATGTGGGTTTCCCATTAGAGTAGGGAGGGTAAGGGTGGGACATATGTTTCAATTTTTTCCTTTTCTCCAGTGTCTACGGGGGGTGATGAGGAGTGGGGCCACTCCTTGATGGTAAACTACATCTGCCCCCGGGGGTGGGGAACAGTCATTTGATGACACCTTAGAGATGCCATGTGGGAAAGAATATTCTGAGGATATTACTTGAGTGTTTTTGATAGTTCTGAGATGTTGCCAGCTTCGCTCACCAAACCTGACAAAGTCCACCTAAATACATCCACAGGTCTAGGAACATGCTGTGAGGCTTGGCCAGGAGAGTGGTCCAACCTGTTCTACTCCATCTTATGATGAGGCACTTAACATCCTCTGCAGGACTATTTGATCTGGTTTTCCTGTTTCCTGTGTGCATCTGGGCATGCTGTCCATTGCACAGGCATCAGCAACTAAAGAGCCCAGTCCCAACACAGGCACTTCAAGGTTGGATAATATATAATGTGGTTTTCCCTGTGGCTGGGGTTTGAGCACAGCCATTTAGTTGGGGAGTCCTTGAAGAAAGCTCACCTTGAATGCCCTCAGACTTGATTCTTGTGTGTACCAATAAGTGTAGTGTCAGGTTCCATCCATCACTTACACCAGCCACACATATAACAGTGGATATAACTGCTTTATCAGTTACACTCTAGCCCCATCTCTCAATGCAAACTGCTGTAGCTTACCACAGCCCACCACAGGCCACGTCTTCATAAACACAAGTGGGTACTTGTGGTCTGGTTGGGGAGACCCCCAGTTACCGCCATCAGGCCTGCCCCCAGTCACAGTTTTTGTGTGTGTCAAGAAGTGTTGCAGCTTAATTCAGTCTGTCTCACATCCATGTGGCTCTTGTGCACACTCATGAGTGCTGCTGCTTAGAAAGCCTGCCCCACCCCTATCTGGCCTGCACATATGCCAATGGTTGCTATTGCCTTGACCACATTGGCCTGAATTCAGCCGTGACTCTCATGCTCACCAGCAGGAGCTGCAGCCCAACAAGGGAATGTCCACAGTTCCCCTACCAGCCCCGCTGCTGGCTCCAGATTTTGTGACTACCAAAGAGTATGCAGTCCAGTCTAACATGACACCTATCCAGGCCTGAGGCTTGCCAGTGGCTGCTGTGGTCTAGCCTGACCATCCTGTACCCAGTCTTTTACTTACATTTGTTTCTTTTGTTTTGTTTCATAAACTTTGTTTTTAATACTCTTGTCCAATCATTTCATTGAATGGTTTTTGTTTAAGCTTTTCATTCATGGCTCCTAAAAATTTCCTTGGATTCAATTTTACTGATTAGATAATTACTTCAAGAAAATATCTTTATTTCTATTTCTTGTTTATAGAAATATAAACATGGTCCTTACTCTTGGTTTTATTGTAATCATTTTATCTTTGACTGACTGCTATCCTTTTCATTGCTCATGAACGAAATAAATTTTCCTTTATTTTTAGGAGAGGAAGGTGAATATTATCGATGATTATTGACCTTCTCTTTCTGGTAGTTTAGCAGCATTTACAAAAGTATGTCCTGTTCTTTCTGATTTCTGGAGTATCAACCTCTACCATGTATTGTATGGCCATTTTTTTCTTTACCTATTGCTCATATCCTGCTTATCTTGATTTCATCTCCTGCATGTTTTGCCTAATCTTTTTGTTTGCTTTGCATGTATTTTAAGAATGTTTACACAAATTGGATCTTATCATGGCCTTTTCCAAATCAGTAACTCAAGTCACAGCTCTCCAGAGCATTGTACTTGGGTGTTTTTGAGGTTTTCTAGCTCTCAGATATCCTGTGGCTTTTCTCTGCTTCTTTCTGTATACCCAGCCAGACCATTTGGGTCTTGTCCCGCAGTATAGATGCTTACCCGTCAGCACTTAGATATTTCTGCAGATAAATTGCCACTTAGTGTTGGTGGATAAATTGTCCATGTTGTCTTTTCATACTCTTGGTATTCCCTTTTTATGGGAATTTTCGGAGAGATTCAAGCATAATGCATATTAGTCTGGGAGCTGTCATAAAAGAGTACTGAAAACTTGGTGATTTCAACAACAGACATATATTGTCTATTTTTTTAAAAAGATTTATTTTTATTATTTTTTCATTGGAAAGGCGGATATACAGAGAGGAGAGACAGAGAGGAAGATCTTCCGTCCAATGATTTACTCCCCAAGTGAGCGCAACGGCCGGTGCTATGCCGATCCAAAGCCAGGAGCCTCTTCCGGGTCTCCCACATGGGTGCAGGGTCCCAAAGCTTTGGGCCATCCTCGACTGCTTTCCCAGGCCACAGGCAGGGAGCTGGAAGGGAAGCGGGGCTGCCGGGATAGAACCGGTGCCCATATGGGATCCCGGGAGTGCAAGGCGAGGACCTTTAACCACTTGCGCCACCGTGCCGGGCCCTATATTGTCTATTTTTAACCTGACAGTTGAAAACCAAGATGCCAGCAGGGCTGCTCCTGAGGACTGTAAGAGAAGGACCACTAAACCACTCTTCCTGGCTTAACTGTGGTTATCTTCTTTAGGAATGATTCAGCTAAATCATAACTCCACCTAGCTACTGTTAATGCCCAACTCTTACATTTTAAATTTAAAATTGTTAATATAAAAATAAGAAACTAACAAATCATGTGATTCAATATAATGCATACATGTGAAGAATTGATAAACAGATGTTTTATGGGTTCAAGCAGCAGAATTCATTGAAGACTTATATAATCAGCAGAGCCTGTCTTTGAACTGAGATTTTACCCGAATGTTGAAGAATAAAGGAAAGGCTATGGATAAATTGAAAAATGCATGCTTCAGATATAATCAAAGACCTAGAAGCAAGAGTATATGTATGTCTGTTCACATTGTCCAGAAAAGACAAAAAGATTACAGTGGATCTCAGGAAGTAATGGTAATGAAAAAAATAATTGAATAGGGGTGATCTGAGCAGCATTGAATGACCTTAAAAACTGGGCAAAGGAACTAGACTCCCTGAGAAAATAAATGAGAGGCTTGGAAGTTTCAAAATACACTATTAAGGCAAATCTAAGAAAACTGGTCTATCAGCAACATGCTTAATGGATCCAAAGTAAATAAAAATTGGTATATTAGTGTATGGCTTATAAAATATTTTTACATTAATTTTTAAATAGTAGTGGAAGATAAGAAATGGGGATTTAGCATTGATATTTCTCTAAAGTTTTGCACAACTTTAACATTCTTTCCTCGTAAAACAAATGACTGTATGATAGGGACAATACACACACACATATATATATATTCCAGATTTATTATGTATTTTTATTGGAAAGGTAGATATGCAGAGAGAAGAAGTAACAGAGCAAAAATCCTTTGTCCACTGCCTCACTCCCCAAGCGGCTGCAACAGCAGAGCTGAGCCCATCTGAAATCAGGATCCAGGAGCTTGCTCCAGATCTCCCAAGAAGGTACAGGGTCGCTAGGTTTTGGACCATTCTTGACTGCTTTCCCAGATCACAGGCAGGGAGCTGGATGGGAAATGGAGTGGCCAGGACATAAACCGGCATCTATATGGGATTTAGGTATGTGCAAAGAAAGGACATTAGCCACTAGGCTGCACAGCCGGTCCATAGGGATCCTATATTATGATATGATAAAAATGATTACAATGATAAAAAAAAGAATGCAATGGTTAATGAAAGCTGTATACACAGCTGTTTTAATTGCAAAAGTCATGCTCATTCCATTATAGTGATTACTTCTTAAGAAATCAGTATATTTTCTATCATTTGCAACAAAATGGTCCCACTTGAGACCATTGTGCTCAGTGAAATAAACCAATCACAAAAAGACAAATATTATATATTCTGTTTGATATGAGACAATAGAAATGCAAAACAGATAGATATATTGGTCAACACGTGTATTCTTAGGTTCTCATAGATAAACTGTAGCAATGGAGACTAGCATAGTGGAAAGTGAAGATACCTTGCAGGATGCATCTCTACCCCCAAATAAAAGGAAGGCCCCCAATTAAACTATTAAATATACCTTGACAGTATGATACTAGATCATCATTCACCATAATCAATACCTACAATGCCATGATATATTTAAATAGTAGAATGTTGGACTTGCGACTGTTGTTAAAGGAGTATAATATTGTATATGGGGGAAAATAGTAAGGTGGGGAAGAATGGGAAGGGAGGAAGATGGAGGAGGGCACCTATGCCTGCATGACCGTATCATGGAACACAATAATAGTAATAAAAATTCAAAAAATACCATGTGCATAAGAGCTATTTTAATGAGACCAAAAGATGAAGGGATAGGCATGACAGATTTTCGATACAGAAGATGAGTTACTGAGTATGTAATTTTTGAAGCCCATGTTTATATCAAGGTAATTTTTACCCTACCAGGACCTTCCACATCATGACAACACAATTATAGTTTTTCAATATAAATTTTGTTATGGGAATGCAATGCTGAATGTTGTGTTCAGTGAGTAAAATGATATTCTGTAATTTTTTACCCACAATGCAATAAATGAAATACTCATTATTTAATGTTCATGAATCATTTACAGACTTAATTGTACTACATAGTAAAGGGAAACATTACTTTAGTCACTTTTCTTGTTTTGTTTCTTTTTTAAGCTTGTGACCAGTATCTCCTAATGGTTGGGGTAATGATTAGCTTTTGCTATCAACCTTACTGGATTTAGACATACACACATAACTGGTAAAATATAATTTCTGGGTGAGTCCGTGAAGGTTTTTGGAAGAGACTGATATTTAAGCTAGTGGAATAAAGATCTGTGATTACCCAATGGGAGTAGATATCATCCAATTGGGTGAGGTCCTGGCTATAACTGTGATAAGGAAATGTGATTTTGCTATTTTTCTGGAGTTGGGACAACCATTCTCTGCGTGTGTATGTTAAGTTTTCACTTCCTTGCAATCTTTGCACTCTAGAACTTGCATCAGTGGCATCTGTTTCTCAGGCCTTTGTCCTCTGAGAGTTACCTTGGTTTTAAGGCCATTGAACTTGCACCAAGGTATACCACCTCTTTCCCAGGTTCACTAGAAATCGTGGGATTTCTTGCCTGCATAATCATATGAACTAAATTCCATAACACATACCCTTACATTTATCTCTGTCTATCTATCTATCTATCTATCTATTTATCTATCTATCTATCTATCTATCTATTTATCAATCATTTATCTTATTCGTTTTGCTTTTCTGGAAATGGAATAATACAGCAGCTGAGAAATGTTCATTATTATTTGAATGGATAAAAGAAAATTAAGAGAAGGAAAATGAAGGGAGTTGTACTCATTTATTACTTGAGTACTTCTTGTGAGGGAGCTGTGCTTAGCAGCAGCTCTCTAGTGCCATTTTGCCTCTGTCTCCCCTCAGGTCTTCTTTCCGATATGTGATGTTTCGAAGAATCAGTATTGGGACTGCATAATTTCATGTAGTATAGATGATGTGCAGATAGTTCTGTGTTGGTGTTAAACAGCAATTAAAAACAAGGGATACTAATTACACTGAAAATATTGGATAAGCTGTTGAGTTTCTTGTATTTAGTATTTTAAATTACATTTTGAATGATGTGAAAATCAAGAAACTATAAAATGGTGTTAAAATGTATATATGTTAAGTTATGAAATTAAGTTAAGGTAATCAGACTAACAACTATTTGAGCCTCATTAATAGTTATTAAATGCTATTTTCTGTTTGTAATTTTATTTTTAAAATTCAATTTATGATTATTTTAACTTTTAAAATTATATATATGTATTTCTCAGACTACAAGTGCATTTCCCTTCTTGTCTACTACGTCTTCCCCTCCATTACCTTCCTCCTTTTCTTCTCTTCCTGTCAACAGATTTTACAAACACATAATTGTAATCCTCTCTGAATTCACAGACTTAATTCTCTACTAATCATAATATTGACTAAGTAGAAAAGTAGGAAGACCATATGAGTATAAACAGTGGCTAAAAATTACCATGATATATGTCAACTTTAACCCTACACATTTTTCTTTTTCAATGTGGCTTACTTAAGCATATGGTTATATAAAAATATATTTGACTTACTTAAAATTGAAGCTTTATACAATTAAGCTTTAACAAGTAAATAAAAACGGAAGCAAACATTTTGATATTTTTGTTTCTATTTTCATTCCTTCAAAACAGTTTTTTTTTCTCATTATTAAATTCTTCACTGACTCCTAGGTCATATGGTGGAAGCAATTTCTTTAAGAAGGTTCTTGATTTTCTCTGTCATTTCTTCAGCAATATACTAGTCATTTAGTAGCATGTTATTTAACTTCATGGTATTGTAAGTTTCTATTTTTCTTCCTGTTGTTGATTTTATTTGGTGGTTTTTCATTTAAGGGGATGTATAGTAAATGTGTAATAGAGACTATCATATCCAGATGTGAAGATACAATACAGTATGCATCTCTACTTCTAAGCAAAGATGGACTCCCAATGAAACTGTTTACTATATCTTGACAACAGGATGCTGGACTGTCTGCCATTGTCCATGCCTGCAATATCAGGATACACTTAAATAGCAGAATGTTGGACTTATGACCGTTTATGAAGAACCATACTATTATAATATAGGGGAAATCAGGGGAGGTAGGGCGGATTTGGGAGAGGATAAGGGAAATCTCAGAGCCTATGGAACTATATCATAAAATGATAACAAAATGAAAAGAGAATAATGGAGCAATATACTGGATTTATGGTGGGCAGAATGTGGGCATCCTATGCAGTATCATGACCACTGAGCCACATTTCTGCCACAAATGTTTTTTTTTTTTTAAACAGAGAGAGAGAGACAGAAGAGAGAGAGAGAGAGAGAGAGAGAGAGAGAGAGAGAGAGAGAGAGAGAGAATGTTCCATAAATGGCTGCAAAGCCCAGGGTTTCTGAAGCAGGGAACACAAAACTCCATCCATGTTTTTCAGGTGGATGGCAAGTGCCAAGAACGTAGGCCATAATCCACTGTTTCCTTAACACAGCCAGGAGCTGGATCTGAAGTGGAGAAGATGGGAAGCAAATTAGCAAACCAATAAGGGACAATCATGTTGCAAGTGGAAGTTTAACGTGCTGTGTCACAGGCCAGTCATGTAAACAGTTTTTAATCAGAACATTAATTATAGATTTGATGTCAATAATAGTGAGTAACTGAGAAAATGAACCTTCTTCTGATTGATAACTAACATAATTCCAAATTTTAAAAAATGGCTTGAAAATATTAGATAGTCAGCCAAGGCAGGAGAAATTGTCTTGAATATCATCTTCAAGGAAAAGGCATGAACAGGGCGATACTTTTATTTTGTTGATTTCTCCCTGAGGGTTCTTTTCTGTTTCCTGAGAAGCGCAGAGAAACAGGTCAGATCAAAATTTGTAGTCATACTGCCCTAAATAAATACACATTGGAAGAGATAAGGTGGAAAGTGAAGAGAAATATGAGAGAAAGGATACCCACATCTAAATTCAGCATACATGATTCTGTATATAGCTTTCTTTGAATTCTTTCAATTACCCTGAAGACATGTGTGTGACAAGCAGGACTCCAAAGATCCGAAAAGAAAGTAGAATCTGAGAGACTGAAGAGATGAGATCTGTCTTCATAATTTACCTCTTGCTTGGGAAAAGGAGCTGGCCATTTAAATGCTGCTGATTCTCCTCTGCAGAATTCTGAGATAATAAATTTCTATTGTTGAAGCTGCCCAAACGTGTGCTTTGTTAGGACGGTTCCAGTAAACCAATACAATGAGCAAATCACAGGCATTCGCATGAAACAAAGACTGTAAATCATGACCAGGTGCAATTTATCCCATGAATGGAAGATCAGTCTAACATTTGGAATCAATCAATGTAATTTCATAACACTACTAAGAAAAAGAAAAAAATATCACTTCAGTAGCTGAATAAGTCACTTGACAACATTCAACACTGACTCATGAATTAAAGCAAAAAGAAAAACAAAAAAGCCAATGAACCAGAAATAAAGGCAATATCACCTACCTGAATCATGAATTCTATGAAAAGCCTGCAGTTAGGTTATTAAGTGACAAGTGGCCTTCTTCCTCAAGTTGGGGACCAGGGACTTGGTGTCCTCACCACTTCTGTACTAAAATACAAGACCTAGCTTTTAAAATAGGGAAAAAAACCCAACGAACCAACCAACCAAACAAACCAAAACCCAGAAAGGTAAAAAAAGAATGAGAAAAAGCCATAACATATAGTTAAAAATATTTATCTAATGTTGTTATATTATTAAAATAAAGAACACTTAAAACTAACAATAAGACAATAAGCAAGTTGATTGTAAATTGGCGAAAGGCCGTAACACACAATGATACAACAATCATTGATACAACAATGATACAGGATGGCAAATAAGCATATAAATAGATGTTTGTTATCATATGTAATCAAATAAATATAAACTAGGATGATAGTTATGTATCATTAACACATATTAGGATGACAAAATCTAGAACATTAAAAATATCAAAAATTGATGAAGGAATAGAGTAACAGAAATCCTCTCTCATTTCTGATTTGAATGCAAAATGATAGAGTCATTGTAGAATTACAAGTAAGTACACTCCCACTATACAACCTAGCAATTGAATGTCTTGGTAACTACCCAAAGGAGATGAAAACTTACACTCTTGCCCTGATATCTATGGCAGTTGCATTCAAAATTTCCAAAGCAAGGATACAGGCTAGATGTCTGCCATTTGGTGAATGACATTCAGAGAATGCGGTATTATTCAGTGGTGGAAATAAATGAGCCATGAAAAGACATGGAGGAAGCTTAAGTTCATATTACTAAATTAAAAAAAAAAGCCAACTTGAAAAGACTACCTATAGAATAATTCTAGCTATATAACTTTCTGCTGAAGATGAAAGTAAGGATACAGAAGAAATATCAAGAGCTTCAGGGAATGAGCAAAGGAAGTAGGAAGAGTGAAGGCAGTGTGTGTGTGTGTGTGTGTGTGTGTGTGTGTGTGTGTGTGTGTGTGACATAGGAAGGTTAGAAGGGAAAATGTTGGAACTTTACTGAGAACGACTTTTTTATTTAAAAATTCTATGCACCTATTAGAACAAAACAAAAGCAAAAACCTACTAGAGTCGATGAGTGAATGTTGCAAGGCTACATTTAAAAAAAAACTTAAATAGAGGAAGAAAATATACTACCTAATATATTATGTGAGGTCAGAATAATGCTGGCAGTAAACCCTGACAAATACATTTCATGGAAAGAAAATTATAGGCTAATAGCTTGTGTGAACACAGATGACAAAATTCTTAAGAATACTTTAGCAAATCACAATTTACAGGGTTGAGTGCTGTGACACAGCAGGTTAAAACATAGCTTGGGATGCATGTATTCTATAGCTGAATGCATTAGTCAAGTCCTGGCTGTTTTGCCTTTTTAATCCAGATGCCTGATAATGTGAGTTTGGGGTAGTAGTTGATCATCTGTGCATTTGGGTCCTGCCAGTCACAAGTGATTACTGGACTTTTGGTTCAGTCTGGCTCCATTGGAGGTGCTGTGTGCATTTGGTAAGTGAGTCACTGGATGAAAAACTTTGTCACACCATTCCTTTTAATTTGTCTTTCAAAGAAATAAATCATTAAAAAGCCAAAACCAAAATATAGGAATGATTACATACTATGATCAAGTGGTGTTCATACCACTAGCAAGAACAAATTTGATTTAAATTTGAAATCAAGTATTGGACTTCAGTATATACATGAACTTTTAGAAAAATCAAAACTATTTATTCATTTCAATATATGCAGAAGAAATAGTTGATAAAATTAACCTTCTGTTCCTATTAAAAATATTCAGCAGCCATGGGTCCAACACAATAACCTAGTGGCTAAAGTCTCACCTTGACCGCGCCAGGATCCCATATGGGCACCAGTTCTAGTGTGAGCAGCCCCACTTCCCATCTAGCTCCCTGCTGTGGACTGGGAAAGCTGTAGAGGATGGCCCAAAGCCTTGTTTCCTGCCCCTGCATGGGAGACCTGGAGGAAGTTCGTGACTCTTGACTTCAGATTGGCGCAGCTCTGGTCATTGTGGCTGCTTGGGGCATGAATCAACAGATGGAAGATCTTCCTCCCTATCTCTCTTCCTCTCCGTATATCTGCCTTTCCAGGAGAAATAAATCTTTAAAAAATGCTCAGCAGCAATGCAAATGGCTGTACATGTAGATGCACAGAAAGATGGAGACAGAGTGGCAATGACACAGGCAAATGCTCAAGAAATTGATAGGGGCCCAACATGGTAGCCTAGTGGTTGAAGTCCTTGCCTTACATCTACCAGGATCCTGTTTGGGCATCTGTTCTAATCCCAGCAGGCCTGCTTCCCATCCAGGTCCCCTCTTATGGCCTAGGAAAGCAGTAGAGGATGGCCCAAAGCCTTGGGGCCCTGTACCCATGTGGAAGACCTGGAAGAGTCTCCAGGCTCCTGGCTTTGGATTGGCTCAGTTCTAGCCATTGTAGCCACTTGGGGGGAGTGAAGCAGTGGACAAAAGATCTTTCTCTCTGTCTGTTCTTCTCTCTGTAGATCTAACTTTCCAATGGAAAAAAAAATATTTAAAGAAAGAAATTGATAGACAAGACTGTGGAATTAGTACATGTGAAATTTTGGGACAGATCATTACCCCGAAAACTATAAGACGATTTGTGATCAAGCTAGGAAAGCAGTCTGGAGGCAGAATTTTTCTTTGGGAATTTTGTCTTTCCTGATAAGGTCTTCAGTAGAGTCCACGAAGCCTGCCCACATAAGGAGAGTAGCTTGCTTTATACAAAGTCTGCTACTTTAGAATATTAGCCACTCTGTACGAATACCTGACATCTAGCCTGGTATTTGACAAAACAACTGGAGAACATCAGCTAAACAATTGACACACAAAACTATCCATCACGGAATGAGATGTCATTGGGTTATGCCATGTTTTATTCCTACTAGGAAATGTCTGAGGCTGTCTGACTTTAAAAAGAAGGGGCTCACCTAACTCAGTTTGTCAGATTCAAGGGCATGTGCAATAACATTAGCTTAGTCCTGATGAGGACCTCAGGGTGGTTGGGAAGTGCATGTGGAAGATTGGGAAATCACATTTAAAGGAAAAAGCCAGAGAGGTGGTTTCTCACAAGTCTTTCCAAGGGCACATCCTCAATTAGTCTATGGCACAGCTCAAGACACCATTTCTGAGCATCCCTGCCCTGAGGACCACGCTTCCAATACATGTATCCTTAGGAGACAAGCCCATTTGTATCCAAACGGGTGAAATCCACAAATTGATAGAAGTCATCAATGAAAATTCTGTAAATCAATAGATACTTCATCCTTCATTGCGAAAGACTCAGTGCTTTTCCTCCAGGATGAAGAAAAGGGCAAGGATCTTTCACCAAAGTAATGACAGGAGTCCAGGTTGAAAAGGAGGCTGATATGCACCAAAAAATAATGATGTTTTCTTTGAGAGATTCTTAGGGACATGAGGCAAGATTGTGTTTAAGTCTGTTATTGAAAATTGAAATATAATAGTAAACAGCTATTGAATGCATTAATACATAACTGGCAAATTAATCATAAAGTTACTGTGGACAAAGTGGGGTCAGAGCAAGGCTTTTTGGTTACCATGATGGCAGTCACCTTCGGTTTCTTCTGAAACAACTCAGACACTTCTGCTGGTGATACTGGATTCTAATTAGAGGAAAAAAGTTTCAGTTTTTTAATTATTAATATTCGAAAGATGCAGAACAAGACTTCTATAAACATTTGTGATATTCATCTTTCCACTGACAACAGAGTGAATAGAATTCTACCTAGGACATAACTGGGGCTAGGTTCTTACAGTCCTATCCAAAATGAAAATGAAAATTGGCTCTTTGCCTGATATATTAATGCAGGGGGCAATCTCCTCTGGCTTCCTTCCAGAGCAATCAATGCATTGTTTTGTATACAAAGTATGCACTTCTATTTGCAGTCCAATTTCTTTGAATTTAAATGGTGAGATATTTGCTTGCCAGACCATTCCTTCATGTGTTCAGGTGAAAGGAGCCTTTGCACCTGTAATACATTAAGCTGAGAATTCAGGAAGCTCTCAAGTGTGCCTTAGGCTACAGGGAGAAAGAACATATGGTTGGCTGGCAGAAAGGGTGGATGATAGCCACTTGACAGAGAAGTGAAAAAGTTATTCTGTTTGGTCATGGATAGAAAAACTGTACTGATATTCAGAGTACATTAAATTGGAAACTAGTGTGGAATGTAGATAAACATGTGATACTGACAAGGGAGACAGACAAGCCAGCATTTTATCAGTGAAAGTTACAAAGGTATCTTGAGTGCAAATTATTGATTCAAATAGCCAGTCATCTGGACTAATAGGATCCCAGGAGAGTTGTGTTTTGCCTGTAAGGAAAGGAACACAATAGGTCTAGTATCAAGGACTCAGTTTGGCTTAAAATGCTGTCGGAGCAATTTTGGAAATTAGTTACTGTGAGACACCTTAACATAAAAGTGATAATATTTAGTGAGCATCTGCAAGTTCAGCAGCAAGGCAAAAACAAATAAAATGAAACAATAACAACAACAAAAAACCCAAACTGAAAAGGCTGTTACATGTATTTTTTAAGATGAGGATTTAGTTCATTGTCATGTGTTGCATTATATATATGTATTACATAAAATAGCAAAACCAAGTCACAACATACAGATTTTAACATAGGTAAAAAATACAAAATGACATGAGTCATGTTGTCCCAGAAAAACGATGTTCTAAGATTTCTCTGAACTTTTTTTTTTCTCAAAGTGTATTTCGCCCCCACCTGTGAAGGAGAGAGGGAGATGAGCAGAAGCTGTTATCCTCACAGAACATTTTTGGCTCCGCGGCTGAAAGTGACAACTTAAGTTATAGAAAATTGGTGGAGATACAATTTGATAAATAAAAGTTATCTTTTTCTTTCAGACCTTGGAGTATACAAACTGTGAAACAGAAGTTGACAAAGCCTAAAGATCCAATCCTTAAAGAAGAAGTAAGCAGACTGTTGGCTTAGAGAGAAAAATATAAAGAGAGGAAAATGAACACATACTGGGTTTTACTGAACCCTTTGTTCTCTCTGGGTCTCCTAGTTTCTGCAGACAAAGGAAAACTGTAGGAAAGTAAGAAAGACACAACAACAAATAAGCACCACCACGACTTCCAAAATATGCTTCAAGTGTAAGTATTTATGGAGAAAAACACTTGAGATGGAATTAAGGCATGCAATTAGTATAATATAAAAATAAGTTATCAAAAGATATTTACTGTCTTCATAGTCTTTAAAGAGATGAATCATTAGAAGACAAATAAAAAATACTTTAGGGTTGCGCACAGGGGTGCTCTTTAAATCAAATTTTGGAAATAAAAATCCATTTTGGAAGAGTTTCTGTCATTAAATATAGTAATGAAAATCTCAAAAAGCTTTAGACAGGGTGTAAAGTCAATTTATTTAAATCAATTGCTTCAGCATTCTATATTCAACATTGACCAATGCCTGCACTGTCCTTGGGTGGTAAATGGCAGCGCAAAGATCTAATACACTTTGCCGGGCACTGCAAACCCTTAGATGATGTTTACAGTACTTGTTGCAAAGTTGTATATATGACTGTATAGAAGAGGTATAGAAACAACAGGTTATACCTCCATGGAAGGAAAATCCCTTAGGACACAAACCCATTAGAAGGGTTCTCAAATTACAGGATAGAGAAAGACATTACCTATCTTATTCAGTACTGTATTTCCAGTTCCTAGAATTCTGACTAACTTAATGGAGTACTCAGAAGATTTTTATATGCTTTTTAAAAAATTATTTCATTTTATCACAGTGTCATAGGCTCTGGGATTCCCCCAATCCTTCCTCAAGCCTCCCCCCATATTGAATTCATCCATATTGTTACAGTAGTACAGTTCATAAACCAGTCATGGTTCCTTCATTGTGGGCATGGACCATGCAGAGTCCAGCATCTTATTGTCCAGATAAATTCAACAGTTTCATTGGGAAACCATTCTTGGTCTGAAAGTAGAGCTGGCAGAACATTATACCCTCCAATGAAAAGCCACTACACAACTTCAACAACAGGAACAAACATGGAAATTTACAACATGAAGTTAATTGACATGGTATTGAGTGACCAACATATTAGAAAATGCAAGTTCTTAACCACATCCTGCAACTACTTACTTGACATCTCAATTTCATTTTATACACAATTGGCTGCTATAACCTTAAAATGGTTATAGGGTATTATTCGCCTGTCTTGTGTCTATTTTCATTTTTATATTTAGCAGCTTATATTATTCAAGCATGATTTTTACAGAATTTCCTTAATTTTATGATAGTCCAAACAGGCTTATAACCCTAACAAGCCATATGTTAACAATTGAGGAACAGAACAGTTTTAGGAGGGGTGTGCAGAGAAATCTTCAATACCTTAGTGAGGAGTAACTGATCTTTGTGTCCTACCTAGTAAGGCATATGGGAGTCCAAGCTAACTTTTTCCCGACTGTTCTAAGCTTTCCTTATTGGTCTCTGTCTATCTGATCTAAGTTTGGGGGCTCTGGAGCGACCCTGATGGTCATTGCAAGAGAGGGTGGGGAGCCAAAGTTGGAACTAAGTAAGGACCAGAGAAAGCTCCTCTCCTGAGTCCTGAAGGAAGTTTACTGTTCTTAAGTTTATGAGAACCGCTCAGGGCTCCTGGCTGTTATTCCGATGACATTAGATACTGTGAGGAAGGATCTGGGGTTCTTCCATTCCATATGAGAGATCTGATAGGTAATAGTTGACCTCAGAGTTCTTGGCCTACGAGGGCACTCCAATTCCCTGTGATCTCCTTGGCAGTTGGGATGTAGTCCTTGGTGCCCATACTGATAAACCTTGATGAGGTACCGGGAGTCTCTGGGGTTAAGATACAAGCCTCCTCCTGTCTTCCTGTTCTACTGTAGGGTCTCCTCCTGCTTTTGTGCATATGACCTTCTGGTAAGAGGTTGTCAGGATCACTCTTGGATCCCATTGTATGTCTATAGTTTTTGCTAATGTCTCATGCAGATTTGAGTCTGCTGTCTGTAAGTTATCTGTTATAATCTTGATACGAAATACTTAACATCGGGAGAATCAAGATGGTGGAATAGGGTAAGGACACGTTTAAACAGACGGAGAAGCATTTAACCAGAATGAAGCAGAGAGGACATATTTCAGGAAATAGGAAAGGACAGAACAACAGCAGAGGGATACCTGGAGACTGACAGACACAGGAAATCAGCGGGCACAGCAGTGTGGTGTTGCAGTGAATAATATTCCAGCACGGCGATCTAAACTCCACCAGCAGCCGGAACTCCAACAGCAACCAGGTGGGAAGGGACTTTCACTGGGAGCTTGGGAGGTGAACCCAGATGGGGAACTGTCTGTCCTGCTGGTCTGTTTGATTTGACCAGGAGCAGAGACAGAGCAGCAGGTCCCAGGCAGGCAGTGTGAGAACAGCGAGGATTTCATAGCCCAGTCAGCCCCCTAGAGCTGAATTGGGTGCCATTTTGCCTAAGGAGGAAAGGGCAAGGGAAAGGACTGAGCATGCTCTGAGAGGGAGTGAGCTCATTTCTGACTCGGTGAACTGCAACGATGTGGCTTTCTACCGGTTCCATCCAGGGTAGGTCTGGATAACCCTCGGATCTGACAGCCAGCAGATCAAGAACTGTTGGGCGCCATTTTGTGCACTGTGGCAAAAGCTTTGGGACTGCAATGGGCAACAGTGAACTGCGCATGTGCTGAGCTCGCAAGAGAACTCGCTGAGGTCTCGCAGGAAAATAATACCGACTGTGGCATCGTACTGGTCAAAACAGGTCTGTGTGGCACCCAGACCTAGTGTCCAACAAGTTCCGACAAGATCAGCACCACCAACAACCTAACTAGATAGGACACCTGGTGTCTCATTAATCCTGGAACCCACTCCAACCAGAAGAGGGAGACAGGTTGCAGAGACAACAGTGCAGCCTCAGCACGGCATCACAGGAGGTGGAGAGTGGTGAGCCAAGAGCTGGGTTGTGGAGACCACGGTGGATATCTGACATAAGAAGCCAGACCTGGAACTCGCTGGAGGTTGTGGCACAAGTGGCTGCAAGCAAAAAGTTGTGTACCAACTGCAATAAGTAAAATTGCATTGTAGACCTGTGGGTGACACAGCTTAGAAACCTGCCCCCAAGAAGAAGACTGCTAACCAGAAGTACAAAGATCAAGAGCAAAAGAAGAGACAAAGGCACAATGAATATTGCTAAAAACTCCCTAGCAAAGGAGCAAAACCCTATGCCAACCTCAGAGTTAACTGAGGAAGACATTGAGAAAATGGGGGACACAGAATCCATAAGACTCATTTTAAAGATTCTGGTCAAAAATGAGAAGTTAATGCAAGAATTCTAAGAATTTAAGGAAGCAGTAAAGCAAATCAAGGCTGGTATATCAGAAATTAAGAACACAGTAGAGCAAATTAAAAGTACAGTGGAGAGTCTCCAAAATAGAATGAAGCAAGCAGAAGAAAAAATCTCAGAATTGGCAGATATCTCCTGTCACCAGGGGGAAGCAAACAAAAGGCTGGAAGCAGAGCTGGATCAGGCCAAAAAAAGTATTCAAGAATTGAAAGACACTATTAAGAGGCCAAATATAAGAGTTATGGGAGTCCCGGAAGATGCAGAAAGAGAAGCTGAGTTTGCAAATGAATTTAAGGAAATAATCAAGGAAAATTTCCCTAATCTGGAGAAAGAATTGGGAAACAAGATCCAGGAGGGACACAGAACTCCCAACAGGCTTGATCAAAAGCGATCTTCACCAAGACATATGATTATCAAGCTCTCTTCAATTGAACATAAGGAAAAGATCCTGAAATGTGCACGTGAAAAACATCAATTGACATATAAAGGAAGGCCAATTAAGCTCACAGGAGATCTCTCACAGGAAACTCTACAGGCAAGAAGAGAATGGAGTGACATATTCCAGATTCTAAAAGAAAAAAGTGGTCGGCCTAGGATAACATACCCAGCAAATCTTTCTTTCATCTTTGAAAATGAAATAAAATTCTTCCATAGTAAAGAAAAGCTAAAAGAATTTGCCTCTTCCAAACCTGCTCTACAAATGATACTTCAAGATGTTCTCTTGACAGAGAAGAGGAATAGCACCTACCAAAACCAAGGGCAAACGGGAAGAACATCCCAGTAAAATGACAACAGAAGACTAAACCAATGAACAACCCATTCCTAAAATGACAGAACCAAAGTACCACCTATGTATATCTAACTCTGAATGTAAATTGCTTAAGCTCAATCAAACATCATAGATTAGTAGACTGGATTAAAAAACAAAACCCATCTGTTTATTGTCGGGAGGAGACACACTCCAACAAAGATTAGCGGAAACTATATCACATGGGTTTTGATGTTTTTCGATAGTTTCATCTCTTCAAAACACTTTCTTTTGATTATATCATTCAATGACTCGTAGATCATGCAGTGGCATCATTTTCTTCAAGAAGGTTCGTGATTCTCACTTCTTCAGCTACACGTTAGTCATTTAGTAGCATGTTATTTAACTTCTTGGTGTTGTTAATTTCTTTTTTCTCCCGGATGTTGAGTTTGTTTTGTGGTTCTTCGTTTAAGGGGATGTATAATAGCTGTGTAATGGAGACTGTCCTATCTAGTAACATGTCATTTAACTTCATGGCATTGTAAATTTCTTTTTTTCTTTCTATTGTTGATTTTGTATCATGACTTTTCATTTAAGAGAATGTACAGTAGTTATGTAATGGAGACTAACAACCAGATGTGAGGATGCAGTGTGGTCTGCATCTCTGTTTCCAGACAAAGATGGACTTACAGTGAAACTGTTTATATTATATTTTGACAATAGGATTCTGGACTCTCTGCCATTGTCCATGCCCACAATGATGAACATATGACTGAGTATGAAGAACTATATGTTAATAATGATATAAAGGAATTGGGGGGGAGGGAATTGGGGAGGGGATAGGGGAATATGGAACTGTATCGTAAAATGATAGCAATAATAATAAAATGTGAAAAAGAAAAAAAAAGAAAAAAAAAGTAATACTTAACATCTTCCTCACACCCTGTAAGAAGGTGGAAGATTTCTCTGCTCTCCCGACCCATTACAGAATAACGCAGGGTATTAAAAGCGTATCAGGCTTTTCAGTTCTTTGATGTAGATTATAAGCAGTCTGTCTCACATTGATTATTGGTTCATTGGTTACATCACAATATTTTATTGTGTATGATACAGGTTGTTTGAGGGTATAATAATGTTACAGTTTACAGGTACGATTTTTAGGATTGGCGTCATTTCATCTTAAATTAAGGCAAACATGTGGTATCTAACATTTTGGGATTAGCTCATTTCCCTTAGCACAATGGTTTCCAATTGGGTCCATTTGGTCATGAAGAAATGCATTTCTTTTTTTTTTTTAATAGCTGAGTAGTATTCCTCGGAGTAGATTAACCATAGCTTTCTCATTCAGTCTTCTATTGATGGGATTTCAGTTGCTTCTAAGTTTTTGCAATTATTGATTGTGCAGCAATGAACATAGTGGTGCATGTTGGTTTCTTGTGTAACACATGTTTGGGATAGAATGACAAAATAAATTAATAATAAAATTGTCTTGGGTTGTTACGTTAAATTTCATTGAAGAGGTGAAACTGATTCTTCTAGAATGACATGGCAAAAAACACATCAATATACTCAGCAGCATAAGAGGGGAAAATTGCTTGATCAACAGCCATTGGGTTTTAGTGGCTGCCAGTCTTGTAAGGAAGGTCAGATATCCCAAGGCTGAAGACCTGGAGAGGGGGCAGGAATTATCATTGGAGATGGATTAGAAAGAAGATTTTAGATGGAAAGTTGCTGAGATTATAGAATAAGCTCACTTGTCTTGAATTGTTTTCCTGAAGGAAATGAGTTTAGCATGTACAGTTTCTGAAGGAGTTGAATGAGCCTTGTCAGTAATGTGGAGAAAGTTCTGATACTTTAAGATGTTAGAGGTGTTTCTAGGTGGAGGCTAGTTTGCTTCTGAGCGTGGTGAGGCAGCACTGAATTAGGCTCTAGTGCAGCTCTATGGGCTGGTTACTTACTGTTTTAGATTACCTTTTCCATTCTTGCATAAACATGATAGCCCCCAAGGAGAATGATGCCCAAGGCTGAGCCTTGTCTCATCTGACTGAGATATTAAGGTAATACATTGCAATGAGGTTTTCAATGTTTTGTGTAGTTGTAGTTTGAATAAGACACACAGTACCTTGCTTAGAAGGTACACATAAACACTGGTTGCCTTTATCTCATCTCCCTCATGTCCAGAGTAGTCTTCCTTCATCATAAATGTGTGTCTCATAGATCTGTATCAGTGAGTGTATGGTTTAGTGTCTGGTATCATTAATTTAAAATGTATTTCATTTTTATTTGAAAGGGAGAGGGAGATAGATATTTTTCATCTGCTTTTAAACTTGAAAGTCCTCTAATAGCCAGGTTTGGACAACAGAAAGCTGAGTCACATGTGGGTGGCCATAACCCAACTTTTTGAGCCATCACTAATGAAACACAGGGTTTGCAGTTTACAGGAATATGGAATTTGGAGTAAAGCTGCCTTTAACAATTTCCTCCAATAGAGGAGCCACTATTCCAAACAGTATCCTAACTACCTTGCCAAATGTCTTCTGCTTTTCTCTGATGTTTTTCTTTTTCTGCAGAAAATTTATATTACTCTTCTTCTTGTACTGAAAATGCTCACCTAGAGTCTTTCCAATAAGCAGTGTTTATTAGTACCATTAAAATGATCTACCAGAATTATCTATCAGGGTAACTAAGACCACCTCTATCTTGTATGGCTCTCATTCTTGAAATCGCTTTTCCTTTTATTTTACCAAATGTCAGCCATTCATCCAGGCCCACTTCAGTCCCCATCTACTCTAAGACATAGTACTTTTGTTTTGGAGAATGTGGGACATTTCTGTTTGTCATGACATCATGGATAGATTATAAACTCATTAGCTGTCTGTTCTTATTTATATTTGTTTCTTTCACAGTGCTGAACCCCAAGCTTGACAAGCGATAGACAATTCATTACACGATCAGTAACTTAAACAGAATTCCCCTGTCGATGGAGAAGGTATTTCTCAGTTTCTGGACAATACTATTCTTCCAACCATCCCTAACAGGGTTTGAATAGCTGCAGGATCAGTAATGAGATGCGGCATATTTACTATCCTCTCCTGTCAGATATCTTCTTGACATTTATCATCTTATTTATTTTCCTCTACCACCAGCATGTTGTCCTACTCTATGTCTATGGGTAATTGTGGTTAAAATACGACATGAAGTAAGCTTGGAAAAAATTTGTGCATATTACTGCATAAGAGATGTTGTTCTTCACAAAGTAATGTGATATGGCAACTCTCTATCACTGGAATGTTCTGTTCATAAAAATGAATGCAACAAAAATGGAATTGTTACACCATGCACATATGACTTTACAAATGTATTCTCAGAATTGGTGAAGTAGTTACCATAAATAGCTGCTTATATTTGTTATGTATAAATATAACAATTCAGTATAAATTTATCATCAGTGTCTGGTTTACTCAACTGGTTGTAAAATATTTTTTATAGAAATATAAAATAAGGGATGGACATTTGGTGCAGTGATTAAGATGCCTTATGAGAAACCTGTGTCCCACATCTGAGTTCCTTGGATTAAGTCCTGTCTCCATTCCCAATTCCAGGTTCCTGCTGATGTCCAGCAGGGGATCACTCAAGTAATTAGGTCATCACCATGAATGTGACAGACCTAGATAAGTTCACTGCTCCTGGTTTTAGGCAGGACTAACCTAGTAGGTGTATAGAGCTGAGCAGGAAGCAGCAAATGAGAAATCTCTCTCTGTGTCAATCATTTTGCCTATCAAGCAACAACTAAGAATATAAATTTAAATTGGAATTGCACTTGGTTGAATTAACTCTTATGCTCCACAGAAGTAGAAACAAGGAGCAAGCATATTTGGTCATTTATAAACAACAGAACTATTGCATAAAACATCTGCACCAAACATTGGAATGTTAGCATAAATTTGTTACTCTCGAAGTATTTTCAAATCCTTACCTTAGTTCTTTTGGAATGACTGTTTTCTGTGCTCCCAAGGAGAGTATGTACTTATTAATTAACAAAAAAAGATAGTGTTTTTTTTCCGTTGAATAATTCATACAAGACAAACTAATGTATTGTCTACATTTTTTTCCTGCAAGGAGAGTTGTGTTTTTATTTCTAATGACCATAACAGAAAGCTTTCTCCCTGAGGTGTGACTTGGAAGGGAAGCCAGTCATTTTTCTCTGCAAATATCTGTGGTGGTTACTCCCACGAGAACCTGCCTAAAGGTCCTTTAGTTATAAGCCTTCTCAATGATGAAAAAAATAAGCTCTGCAGAGCCATAGAGGGTGGCAAACAAACTAAGCCCTCTACCCCTTGGGCTTTTCCACAGTTCTTCAGGTTGAATGCTTGTTAGGTCCTTGGTGTCTTCACATCTATCAATTGGCTGTTGTTTTGAATTGAAATGGGTTAGAAATTTCCAATACTGGAACTGGAAATACTAGGAGATCAATTTAAGACTAATCCACATACATTCATATGCTCTGTAAATGCTCTTTCACATAAATTCAGTGTGCCAAAGAAGTGATGCAGGATCCTCAAAGATGAGAAAATCAATACAGTTAGACACAGTTTTTGATGGCTGGGCAGAGTGGGGTATGAATCCTCCCCAAGGCAGACTGTGTATGTGTGCTTCCTTATGTTTTGTTACTGTTAAGAGAATAGTGAACCTGGAGATGGAGAGGTCCTTTCACTGTATGTGAAATATGCTAGTGTTGATAACCCATTGCTACTTCCTTCTTTCCTGGTCTGTCTGTAAGAGTTGGATCACATCAATCTTATCTTGCACAGAAGCTAATTCTAGAATAGAAGTTGTGGAGGCTTTCATTCTTCCTTAAGCCTCCACCTAGCATTGTGACAGGAGCCCCAGGAAACACTATTGCCTTATGAATGTAAGGTTTCAAATACCATTCTCTGAGCACCCAGGTGATTTTTTTTTTTTTTTTTTTGCTGTGGCAGCAGCTTCTATTACCTTTGAGAAGCTCCTATACAATTCATTGTTCTTCAGAAATGCCTATTTTAAAAAAATTAATTGTTTTTATTGTAAATTCAGATTTACAGAAAGAAGGAGAGACAAAGACTTTCTGTCTGCCATTTTACTCCAAAGCCAGGAGCCACAGGCTCCTCTGAGTGTTCCATGTAGGTGCACCATCCCAAGGATTTGGGCCATTCATGGCTGTTTTCCCAAGCCACAAACAGGGAGCTAGATGGGAAGTGGAGAAGCCAGGATGCAAATCAGTATCCACATGTGAGACTGTCGCATGCAAGGTGAGAATATTAGCTACTTGGCTACTGAGCCAGGCCCTGAAATGCTCACTCCCAAAATGTTAATTCAAACCTATGTTCCTAACAAATCTTCACAGTTTTCTCTCATCTGCAATTATGGCAACACAATACCAAAGTTCACAAATTGGTCAGAGATTTCATTTATTGATTCAGCATGAGTGACCAACGATGTATAATTGTATTTCTCAGTGATGACTGCATTTGATGTTCAGTTCTTTTCACTAAGATTACAAAGAAGAGGGGTAATGAAATATCAGAATCTTTAAACAAAAATTCGATTCCAAAATGTTCCTTTGGCAGCCATGAATGTGGACTTTCAAAAAATAAATGTGTAGATTAACTGCAATCAGTACCGTGAACCGATGTCTTAGAGCTCTGAGCAGTTTCAGTATCTGTCCTAGCTTTTGATCTGTGCCCAGGCTATTGCCAGGCTGCTCCTGGCCTGAGAATGGTATAGAGACTTGTGTTGGCATCTGCCCAATACAGGCCTTTGCTGGGGCAATCTTTGCTCCAAAGCTCTCTCTGGTTGGCTGTGCTTTGTCAGATGTTACACATCTGGAAGATCTTGGGAGATCTTCCTAGCACATTAACCCTCAGTATGTGTCTGGTTTTCATTGTGAACTCAGTCTTTCTCTGCTCCATCATGCTTCCTCGTCTTCCATCTTTTACAGGCTTTGCTCATCAATAAAGTTCTTGATCTCCTATATTTTTCTCAGAGTTTGCTTCCAGGAAAATCCAACTGATCTAGTATTTTGATATTTTTAATACTTTGATTGTTCAGTCTCATTTACCCATACAACCTCTCTTTATTTTCTTTATTAAGCTTCCCAAGAAGCAGAATTGAGACTGCAGTTTTAGTTCAAACAATTCAAATTGCTAAAACTTTCTGAAAAAAAAAATAGGTTTGGCCATTGGACAGAGTGAACAAGATAATTGAAGGCTAATCATTGAAAGGGAGATGATCATGGTGGGCTGGTTCTACTGAAAGCTCATTGAGGAAGTTATCCCATTGCTCTGAGAATTGTCTGCAGGAAGCTGGGAAAGGAGCAATTTTCATCAATCCCATCCTTCCATTGTCGAGGGTTAGCCTTATGTTGCACTGCTTGTGTGTGGATGACTGAATGGTGTCTACAAGCAACCCTATAATGAAATAGCACAGAATTCCTTTGCTAGGACACAAGACACTGAGAATCTTCATTACTGATTCATCTGTCTAAAATGTCTCCCATTTATTGCAATCTGTGTGATTTCAAAATGAAGAAAATACAGTGAAAACATATTACTATTTTTAAAGATAATTACTTTTTAATGTCTAATTTGATACTTTACCACATTTCTTAAACTGTTGATACTCATTCATCAAATTCTAACTGGCAAAAAATAAATAAATAGAGATTCATATCATGCAGATGCTTTTTCTTTCACGTGGTTATTAGAATAATCAGTTTGCATGAACAAGCACTATTATCAAAGTTGACAAATGCTACTAATGGACTGCTACACAAATGAGGCCTAGTAGCCTGTGTATTTCTTGAAAGACTGTCTTAACTATTTTGAATGCTAATTTAAGAACCAGATTTCTAAGAATTTATCATCTATTGCCATATTATAAATATCTTAATTAGGGAATTGCTCATTATAACATCACAACACTTGGAATCCAAGTGACAGTCAATGAAGCATTTTCCATTAAAGGTTGCTAAAATAACATCTGAAGGAAATGATTCAATTTTTTTATAAGATAAAGAACTCCTTGCTTATGTTTCAATCAGTATTGAGACAGTGTAATTTACAGTGTCTCTAAAGAACTGGTTCTTAGAATTAAGAATCTGTGTCAGAATCACTGGAGGAGGATTTGAGTGTGCACCTTTCCAAGAAGTTCTTAGGTGATGTTTAGACTAATAGTCATGAGCCTCACTGAAGAATTACTACACTGTAATATTAATTTAGATATTCATCAGTTTGGCTATTCTGTAAAAATCTTGAAAAAATGCCTACTCTATGAAAATATTGGAAGTTTCTTTAATGGAGGTTATTTTTATGAAAGAGTGCATAGATTTAGTTTATATCACACACAAAAAATTAGTGTTTAGCTTCTACTTGCAATTCCGTGTTTCCACATCATTTTAATACCACTCACAATTTGTTCATTTTGATTGAATCAGTATGCTACATAGCAAATTTAGACAATTAGACTTGAAATAAAATGTGATGAATCCTATCACATTAACCTGAAGATTCGGGTTGGTCTGAAGACCTTATATTTATAAAGAGTGACTGATACACTGTGTTAGTTTTCCAGCGTTGCCACAACAAAATACTACAGACTGGATGGCTTCCAAAACAGAAGTGCGTCTCTCACAGTTCAGGACATGGGGAGCCTGAGATCAAAGTGTCAGAAGGAGCGATTTCAGTAAGGCCTTTATTCTTAGCTCACAGGTGGCTGTCTCCATGCTGTGTCCTCACATGGCCTTTTCTATGAGTCTGTGCAGTCCCCGTGTCTCTTTCCCATTCTATAAGGACATCGTTCACACGGGATTACAGCCTCACCCAATTAGCCTCATTTTAACTTAATCATATCTTTGGTGACCCAAAGATTAGTCAGAAAATAAATCACCCCAGATGATTAAAAGAAAGGCTTTCCTTTAAGGAAATCACTTAGGGAGCTATAGACATGGTAGAGCAAGCATATTGAGGTGTTTGCAGCTCCTAGAGGTGCCACCTCTGGAATGAAAGTTCCAAGAAAAGAAATCTTGGGGGCCCGGCAGGATGGCGCTGTGGTTAGGGTCCTCGCCTTGTACGCCTGGGATCCCATATGGGCGCTGGTTCTAATCCCGGCAGCCCCGCTTCCCATCCAGCTCCCTGCCTGTGGCCTGGGAAAGCAGTCAAGGACGGCCCAAAGCTTTGGGACCCTGCACCCACGTGGGAGACCTGGAAGAGGCTCCTGGCTTCATATCGGCATAGTATTGGCTGTTGCACTCACTTGGGGAGTGAATCATCGGATGGAAGATCTTCCTCTCTGTCTCTCCTCTCTGTATATCCACCTTTCCAATAAAAAATAAAATAAATCGTAAAAAAGAAAAAAGAAAAGAAATCTTGGTATGAAAGCCTGATAAGTCCTGGAATCATGGTGGATGGAAAACACAGGGTGAGCTATAGACAGGTGATGAGTTGGGAGTTGGGAGTGAGATAACCACAGAAAGAAATGAAGCCAAAGCAAAGATGTGGAAAAATTAAAACTCCTCTACACTTTCCTTCTGCTCTCTGTTCTTCTGATGATGTCGTCCTCATTCAACTTCTACCAGGCAAGCGGGGAAGTTGGGTACCATGGTCAACCAAATTAGCTTAGATGAGAGAAATGTCATGGAGGGAGGAGTGGTTGTTGAGGTAACAGCACAGGAGCTGTAGTGGGGACTGAATGCCATTCAGTCTTGATATTCAGAGACATCACTGGGGATTACAGATTCATACTTATCAAAAAAAACCCCTTTGATTAATTGATCTATGTACTTTACAATGGCTTAATTAGATCTTCCTGACCATGTTTGTGATCAGTGTCATGGTAATTCCACTACTGATCGAAAATATTTTTGCTGTCTTTTGGAGTATATGTCTGATTGGCAACTAATTCTATGAAGAGACTTTAATCGGAAAGTCTTGGCAGTTTTTCTATGGTGACAAAGTCTATCTCTGCAAAGAGTTGTACAATTTCAGAAACTGCTAAGTGGATAGTACATGAATTTTATATAGTTGGAGAGTATTTTCAGGATATTTGTGAGCAAGAACTATATTAAGTGACATGATAAATGAATCCCAGAAGAATAATAGTAAGCCATTTTTGTGTACAAAACTATAAAATATCAGGAAATATTTAACAATATTCTGGTCTTGTTTATCAAATAATTAGAACTACTATAACAAGATGAAATCTGCCAGCTGATGAATTCTCCCCTGCATGGTTTCTTGGCTTTTTAGAAAGCAGCACATGATGAAGGGTAGGACATTTCTCTTCAGCAGTTTCTATAACTTCATCCAACCAAGATTTATAAGTTAACTCTGTTCGAGCATATACATCCCATCACTCACTTTTTTTAGTGGACAAAATATACAAAACGATTGTAAATAATTGTCTTGCTTAATTGCTTGCTTTAATTTCATCATTATAAATTTTTGCTTCTCATACTATTATTTGAAATATAAGATACTTCGGAAATTTGGTGGAAAGTGGGGAAAAATCAGTGGGGGGGTGGGAATTTGGAGGAGGAAAATCCCAGACCCAATGGAATTGTACCATAAAATTCAAAATAAAAAAATGAAAGTAGAAAAAGGCTATGTTTATTTTGGTGGGAAAAAAAAGTTACATCAATTTATCTGAAGGGTTTTTGACAAGTTTAAGAGATGCACATTATGAAAAAAATATGAGTTTGAAACATTTGCACCAAAAGAGGTATCTTTTAATTCAGTTTCCATAAATTTCTTGAAGTACCTTTGTAATTGTAGTACTTATTTTATTTTTCTGAATTTCTTGGAAAGAATTAATCTTAGGCTTGATCTCGGATTTTGTGGATTTGACACTTGGCTCCTTCGTTGCTAGATATTTCTAGATATTTGATAAAGTTATTTAAGTTCAATAAACATCAGTTGTTTGACCTGCCAAATGAGGCTAAAAACAGTATATTTTTATGTACTATTTTGGGGAAAATATGGAAATGTATTTTGACTATTCAGCAAATAAAAATAGAAAATGAAGGTATAAATTGCGGTTATTAGTGCATATAGATTACACATTTGATGTATCTAATAATAATGCTTAGTTGTTTGTAATTATCAAATTTCTCTATGTTTATATCACTGGGCATTACCAATCAAATTGAAGGAATATTATATGTAGCATTTTCATACTTAGTGATATGATATGGTCACTTAATTATGATATTCATAAAAGTAGCAATACATTAAATAATTTAAAAATATCATTTATTTTCATACTTATTCATCTTTAAATACGTTTTTTCTGATAACTTATCTGAAATAAGGTTTTAATATGAAGTAGTACATATCTTTTTAAACACAGACTATAGCAATAATTAGGGTTGGATTTTAGAGTACAAATTATCTGTCGAATGCTTTCTCTAGTCAAATTCCAAGATATACTAATGTATTAACATCTCCATCTGTTTTTGCCTTCATTAGTGAAGCAGGTGGTATATGTAATCTCTCAGGTGAATCAAGAATCGTGTGAGCTTTGGAAAACTCTTATACGAGGTTATAAAACATTCTTTCTAGTTCTATTTAGATGTACACTTCAAAAATTGATGGTAAATAATTATAGCAGCAGATAGTTTAACTTTTGCCCAAACAGCACATGATTAAAACTATTTGTGCCTACTGCACTTTTTAAACAGTTATATCACCAGAAATTTATTTCTGGAGATGAGCAATTTATATTCCTGTCAAATGTGCCTTCATTTTTCTACTACATTATACAGTATTCTGTTCGTTGCATGTAGTGAAAAAAAAAGTAGATAATTCCAAGTGAAAATGGATTACAACCAAGCAAACGCAATAGGTTTCACTGCTATATGAATCTGGAAGTACATTGCCCTGAGTTTTTTAAAAAATTAGTTACCTACTGATTTTATTTATTCAAGAGTCAGAGAAGCAGAAAATGACAGAAATCAGGCTCCCATTTGCTGGCTCATTCTTCAGGTGCATAGAATGGCTAGATCAGCTACAAGTTGGGAATCATAACTCAATCTGGGCCACTAATCAGATGGATGGCAGAGACCCAACCTCTGACGCTGTCACCCGCAGCTTCCCATGTGAACCATTAGCAGGAAGCTGGAATCCGGAGAGTGCTGGCATTTGAACCCAGTCACTTCTATGTGCGATGCAATCATCCATGCAGAGTCTTAAAGGCAAGGCCAAATAACCACCACAGTTAAGGTGGGTTTAATCCAGAAACATTATGATATGTTTAATAATACAATTATTGATCAGTTTTCATTTTCTCTTACTGCCATCATCATCATAGGTTTTTTTTTTTTTATTATGACAAAAGAGCTGTAATGGATCCAGTTTTATAACCACATATATCCAGAAACTGAATTGCTTCTTTCTCAGAATTATAGCCAGATTGATAATAGTCACTTTGTTAAATCCCACTTCTGGCTATTTCACTTAAGATCACCTGCATGTTTATGCACTGACTACTGTGTAGGAGATAAAAATGTGTAGCTTGACTTAAGCCAAAAAGATGTCCTGTTTTAAAATTTAACTTCACTCTGAATATATAAGCCTCATAGCAGAATGAAAGATAGCCAGATTGAAATCAATAATGTGTAGGAATGGAAAAATAAGGCATAAGTTTTGACTAAATGACAAAACAAATCTACCATTGATGCTCAAAGTCAGGAAAATAAGTTTTAATCAAACCAGATAAACTTCTCTTGGGAATTTTGTAAATATGATTATGCATCAAAAGGCATATAGAAATAAATTAAAGAACATAAGATTTTAAGTCTACAAATATTATAGTAAACTTATGCCAGAGGTTACTCATTTGTTGTCTTATATCACTGTAAAAGTTTATGGGCAGAGAGATCTAATTTTACTTATAAAGTCCTATTTATTTTTCATTTGAAAGGAAGATTTTACAGAGAAAGGAGAGACAGAAAAAGAGGTCTTCCATCCATTCACTCTCAGCATGGCCATAATGGCAGAAGCTGAGCTTATCCAAAGCCAGGAATCAAGACCTTTTCCCGGGTATCCCAGGATTTGAGCCATCCTCCTCTGCTCTCCAGGTCATAAGCAGGGAGCTGGATCAGAATGGAGCAGCTGGGAATAGAATCTGTGCCTGTATGAGATGCTGGCACCATAGGCAATGGTTTGTTTGACGTGGAGGGAAAGAATTGAGAGACATAACAAAATAATAAATATTATGCAGCTTAGGGAAGAGAAGTAGGAAGCGTGAGTTGTAGATGAGCATACTTTTAGGGGAATTCATGCTCTAAATTTTCCAGAAAGACAATGATGTTAACATCTCCTAAAATAATTTAAAATATGTGCAGACAGCAGTTTGGTAGCAAATATATTGTATGCTATATGTCAAAGAGATTACTGCTAAGCAGGCCATCCATGAATTAGTGTCCACCAAGAAATGTCTTAGAGAAAGTTTGTCTATGAATGGGGTGTAACCATAGTGAAATGCAAGGAAAGACCCCGGACTGTATCTTAGTTTATGTACAAAGGAATGGCAGATAGCAGCTGAAAGAACCTCTTTTTATAACAGACTCCATGAAGTAAGGGAAGGTCTAGCCGTGTCCATTGTTCAGTGCTCTGGTTTGAAACGTGACACGCCGAGGTACATGGTAGTTATTGATTTGTTTCTAAGCAACGGAGCATGGTAGAGTGAAGACTGAAGAGAAGTCAGTGTCATCTTGTTCCCTAGTGAATTTATAGCTTTGTAGGTAACAAGGGAAGCTTCCCCTATCTGAAAATCGTGTTTTTGTGTGGTGCACAGAAAACAGCAGCCATGTGAAGGAGAACATTTTGCAAGTAACGGGTTCCAAATTTGAAGGAGATGTTGAATTTAGACTAGAGAACTGTTGGTTCTCTGTGTGAGAAAAATACACAGAAGGGAAGTAACAGGTTGGGGGATCCAAGCACGTTTTACAGATAAATGGAATCACAATCATTATTTTGGGGTTGTTCCTGTTAATGACATTATTTTGTATTGGTAAGCATGCATACAAGCCTATTTCTTTTCAATGCTATGGATTTAGAATACTAAGTAAACCAAAAATAACAACAGAGAGTTAATAAATTTCAAGGCAGAGAATGCTATGTATCTCAGGAAAATTCCCTCTTACACCATTTTCATGTCATTTTCTTTTTACTTTGGTTAGATAGAGGAGAATGGGTTACTTAACTTCATTTTTGAGGTTATTTTGATGATCTGGAACAGGGAAAATTCAATGAATAGAGATTCTGGAGCCCCCATTTATATTTTAGAGAGCTGCCATTACATATGAACACGTACAGAGACCAATCCTAACATGTCTTGCATTTATTATATTTCAGAAATCTCTAATTATAAGGAAAACATGGAATGTTTTTTTCTTGGCTGTCACAAAAACTTATCATTGTCCTGATTTGGCTGACTTGAACTACTTTTTTTTTTTTTTTAGTAAATTGCAAATATGTGATCCCTTGGTGTACAATAACACCACATTATTTTGCCTGCTTGTATTAAATATGTTAGTGTTCCAGATTATGGCATAGTGGGTTAAGCTGCCGCCTTCAATGTAAGCATCACAGAGGGACACCATTTCAAGACTTGTTTGCTCTACATCATATAATACTCCCTATCAGCCTGGGAAAGGCAGCAGAGGATGGCCCAAGTGCTTAGGCCCATGCACACACCTAGGAAATCTAGGAAAAGCTTCAAGGTTGCCAACATGACTACTAAACCAGCTGTTACAATTCATTTGACTTTTTTTTTTTTTGAACAATTGGATTCTGGTTTGTTTTTGTAAGTAGCATATGTGAAATAACTGAACAAGCATGTTTACTTTGGATACAAATATGTTATTTGAAATTTGCTACCTCAGTAACACTATGCATGTATTATAATAAAGATTGAAATTGTCTTTAAATGTACCTTCTATAGCATATCTTCTACCCTACATAAGTTTTTTTTTAAATGTACTACTGTTTTCCCATTAAATTCTGTCTTATCTATTCATCCCAACTCTTATATTCCCAAAGAATGCCATCATTTTTTGTCTAATCATTGAGTATTTTGTGTTGCTGTGTTTTGCTGCTATTGAGCTTCCATTTATAATGTATCTTTTAAGCAATTCCCAGAGAACTTGCAATTAATATATGCACAAAGAGTTCTGACTGTGCTATTGAATTACTGAAGTTTCTATTTTTGGCAGCCTGATTTTGGTTGAGTTCTTTAGCTGTTTTTTATTTCAATTTCTCATTCTATAAAATGGAAATAATAATATATATTTTCTTGGGAGTCAAGGTTCCTCTGGAAGCAGTCCTTAATTACTGAATAATATTTTATGTTAGTGTCTGCTCTTAAGGAGCTCTTAAGCAAACTTGCCTGCTTTTCCATGGGATTTTTTTGGGGGGCGTGGGGGGAGGTGGGGGTCCTACATCAGCTGGTTCACTCTCCAGATGGGCCAGAGATGATCTGATTGAAAGCCAGGAACAAGGGGTTTCTTCTGTGTCTCCCATGTAGGCGCAGCAACCCAAAGGCTTAAGCCATCCTCCACTGCTTTACCAGATCATAAGCAGGGGGCTGCATGGGACTTGGAGAAGGTGATTCACAAATCAGCACCCAACAGATATGCTGACACTGCAAGGCAGATGATTAACCTTTTGAGCCACCACACTGGCCTTGCCATAGCATGTTAACACATAGTCTGACTGCTCTAGGATTGTGAAGAGTTCTACCCTGACTTCAATCATCTTTCTGAAATCCATGGTCATTGATTCTGACATCTAACTGAGGGTACTTTTTACAATGTGACTGTAGTGCTGTAGATCGATAATCTCTTATACATCACATTGTTACTGAACAGGTACAGTTACATACTGAGCATCATTGAGAGCATCACATATGACATATATTACAAATCCACAATTTTGCTTCAGAATCTTTATTGTAATTTGTGAGACAAAGTTCTTCAAAATACAAATACATAAAATAAATCACCTGATATATGTATATATGTGTACATATATATATATACACATACATACATATATATGGTCATTAAAAAGTGAAACATAAATTATTTAAGGCTTGAAAGTCAGTATTCTTCCAGAAACTATAACTGTTAGCAAATATCAGAATCAATTATTTTTGTTCTTTTGTTGTCCACTGAAAACAAAGGCACCTCTGGCAATGTCACTTTCTTTATTATCTCTGCTGGTATGATCTGAGAAGTAGGATATTGAGTCAATGTTACAAAGCAGAAAAAATACCTGCTGAACTCTGCTCAGAGGTTTGCAATATATTCGAAATAGGAGTGCAATTTTGTAAGTAGGATCTTTTGACCCAATCTTACAATTGTCAGAACTTTTAGGCCTATGGCAAAAGTCTTAATCTAATAATTCAGTTTTAAATTCAATCAGAGTCTTATATTCTTATGCTTTCATATGGCATTTCCTTAGCACTTAGCCATTTTCTCCAAGAAATAAAGCAATAGTGTATGTCAAAATTGCTATACACTGTGGACCTGGAACAGTTAATTATGCAATTATAAACAGTGTGCCTAATTGGTAAGGGCTGATTGGGCTGCTGACAGATCTGAAGTAGAATATTTTTCCCTGTCGTTTATTAACTGTGACCTCAGCGAAGCTATTTAACCTTGCTGTATTTCAGTTTCTTTATTCAAAATTGAGAACATGGAGTAAGGGAAGAAGTAAATGAACTACCAAATAGAAAACTCATAAAACAGCGATTTAATATTTGTCTTCTGTTTGTTTCGTGTATTCAGAGAATGCTTTACCTGGAAAATCTTTATGGGAAGGACAGCTCCTTCCCTGTCCAGAAGCTTAAATGGAAATTATTTATAATGCTTACCTGTTTGGCCTCTCTTGCACTTACCCTTAGAAATCAAGTGCATGTAAGCCAGTACTTAATTAAGGCATAAAATTAAATAAATAGAGAAATGAGTCTGTTTGGGGGAAGGCATGGTAGCCATAGCGGTCATAACCACCCATGGGCAGTAGTTGCAGTAGTCTGGAAGTGACATTCAGGATTGTTAATGGCATCTCCTTGGATGCAACAGTGGCAAGAGAGACATAAGGGCCAGAAGTTCATATATAACATGTTTTCGACTGCTCCTTAGGCTATGGGCTTTCTGAGACTGGCTCTCCAAATTTGCTGCAGTTTCTGTCAAAACATTGTTTTATCTTGAACCCACCGGTATCTGTTTTTGTTGCTTTCAGTGAACATCCAAAGAATTACTATAAAATTAGGACTAAAAATGCTGGCAAGCAACAAGCCTAAAGGCAAATTGTGATAGGGAGTGTGGGGGACTTGGGGGTTGAGAATACTGAGATTACTTAACTGACCTGAAGGTAGAAAATCTCTACTTCATATTAAAGGATAGAACCTTAGCAGTCAGTAGCATGTTGTACCCTGGCCACTAATTAAATTATTCCCTGTGGTGATCTACCAGGAAGTAAGCATTCAAAGAATGGCCATGAGAGGCCAGTGGTTGTTACAGAGTACTATGATGGGAAACTCAATGTGAAAAAAGTTTTTTTGCCCCCAAGTATATGTATATGTTTTTTTTTTAATAGGATGTTTTTCTCAAATTCTAAGATACCTTGCTAAAGGCACTGAGGAGAATTTCTATGTCTCCACTAGAAGAAAAAAAGTTTTTTTTTTTCTTGCAAACAACTAGGATTGAAAACAAAATATATTAGGATTTTTGTACTGCTTATTTCTTTTGGGTGGGTGGATGCATAGTAAAATTCATTACTGACATTTTTCTTCATTTTAAAAATGTTATTCATACTTTTATTGCTGCACTAATAACAAATGGAAAAAAATGTTCAAATACAAAGATGAACTGGACAGGTCTTACTTTTCAGTACAGAGTCATAAGCTTAAACATAGGTGTTTAATCACTTGGATGAATCTGTGTGCCTTTTGATTATAGTTGCCTGCAAGTAAAATTTTCATTTGTGTGGCTTAAATCAGCAAGCGTTCATTTTACTCCTAGTCTGGGGTGTCTGGAGGCAAGCAGCAGTGAATGAGTTCAATAGCATCACAGTGCCTGAGGCTGTGTGTCTTCCCTTGCTCGACTGGTCAATGGATGGACACTGCAGTCATGTGTGCAACACACGGGGAGGGAAAAATGGAATACACATGTTACTCATTCCCCCTCTGTTAAAAATGTGAGCGCTGTGCAAGAAAGAACCTCAGGTTGATACTCTTCTGCTGGTGCATCATTACAAGGCTGGAGTCATGGGTCAGTTAGTCCAGGTAGTAAGGAAATATGGTGGAGATTGGAGAGTGTCATCCAGGAACATTCATTTTGACTGGATACACTGTTTCCTAAATTGTGAACGTTAGCAAAGATGAAGCAGAGAAATGATTAAAAAGTTGTCAGTTAATGAGATTTCCATGAGACTTTTGCCAGATCTTGAGTCTATTCTTGGAATATACATATTTAGGAAGTAGCATCCAAACTACATAATGAAGGTACAAAGGCCACAGAGAATCTGTAGTTTTCCTTTCCTAGGATCATAAGCTGCAATCAATATCCAAATTTGGCAGAATTACATACCATTATTGGAGGCTTGAAGAAACCCACAGGCAAGTAAGAAAATGCAAACAACTAATGGGTAGATGAAAAAATACACGAGACATGAATGGAATGCACATTCAAAACAATAATGAGGTGTCTAGTTAGAATGACTATTTTTTTTTTAATATAAAGACAGCAAATCCTGCTAATGAGTTTGTAGAGAAGAAAGTATCCTAATACACAGTTGGTGGAAATATAAACTGGTGCAACCATTATGGAAAACAGTACGGAGATCCTTTAGACAACTCAAAATGGATCTATCATATGACCCAGTTATCCTACTCCTTGGAATATATCCAAAAAATGAAATCCACATATGAGAGAATTATTTGTGTACTCATGTTTACTGCAGCTCAATTCATAATAGCTAAGATCTGGACTCAACCTAGATGTGCTTAACCTGATCATTAGACAAAAATGTTGCAAATATACAAAATGGTATACTACTCAAGCCATAAAAAAAAGAATGAAATCTTGACATTTGCATAAAATGGATGGAACTAGACACCATTATAGAAAGTTGAACAAGCCAGTTTCAGAAAGACAAATATTGCATGTTTTTCATTGGTGGAGGCTAGTATACATTATAAGAGTTGTATGAATATACTATTTAGTGTATTATTATAAATATTGAATCATCCCATATAAATGATATTTATCCTACATTCTCCATATTATAATCATTATGATTCCCTCACTTTGTAAAGTTAATATCTCTATTTTCAGAAAAACTAAAATCGTAGGAGGTTGACCCTGTTTTCTGGTTTATGCTTCCTTTTCTGGTTTACAGAGGTATAAGATAAAATAACTTTCTCTGGCATTTGGATTTCCATAACATAGATCTCATCCATTTTGGAGCTCATTGGTCTTACCACGGTGTCCAATACAGTTAAATTTGATCTTCATTGCTTATTTGGCTCATTTTACATGATCACTTTGATGTATCAGCATGTTTCCAAACCTCCTGAGAAATTCAATTAAAAAATATGTTTATTTTACTATGAAGGTGTTTTGAGCTCTATGTAGGTATACTTATTAAGATCTGAGGGATGATCAAAATATTTATGGAAAATGCCTGTTAGAAGTAACTTGCATTCATTGCAAACATACATAAAATAAAAATAGTGTAATTCCATTCTTTCACAAAGTTTTAAAGAAATGCCCTGTACAAGGGAAATATGCTGTTCATTGGAGTGTCCGGATGTTCTAGAACTGTTCAGGTGACTTTAGGTCATTGTGTTAACAAATGAGGAGCAAGATTTTAAATGTACATGCTGAGAATCAGATCGCTGTTCCTACTTGTTCTTTAGTTTTCAAGTTTGAGACAAGATTAACAGGCAAAGTGCAAAAATGCAGGCGCAAACATGGATGTGTATGTTTACAAAGGCAGTTCCAATGTCGCACCTGATCACTTTCTAACCATTCTTTTTAATTGGTTAGTCTTTTAATAGTCATGTCTTAAGAAAAATTTACAGTACCTTTGCTTAATTTTGTCCTGTCTACACAGGCTAATTTATTTCAGCCATAAAATAAACATAGTTTGAGCAATAATGTGAATTTCAGGTCCTGTGATATGGAAGCCATTACATATGGTCAGGAAAGAAGACTCTTTCCTCCTATAAGAGAACATTAGTTTTCTTTAGGTTACCATAACACACATGTACAAAGGAGGTCGATTTGGGTCACGGATTTAGAGGTTCATAACCCAAGATCTGAAAGCCCACATTTGTTCAGCTGACAAGTGAGGCCAAAGGATGGCAAAGGCAAAGAGCGATCAGAACAAAGATTCTAAGGCCATACACTGCTTGGGTCAGTCAGCATTTATAAACATTTCTTCTGAGAGTTGCCTGCCCGGGGCAAGTCCACAAGGACCCAAGGACACCAGGCCCAGCTCTCAAACTCCGTAACTGGGTTTTTAAACTTCCAATTTTTTCGTGTCCTTAATGGAAGACTTTGGAGATGAAACATCTGTATTAATTCAGAAGCCAGATTCTACTCAATAGGAAACAGAAACGTTTCTTTCCTGATTTTGATCTCTTTTTACATCTATTATTCTGCCATAAAATTGATGATAAAATGAAATAAAAGGGAGCCAAGTTGAGTAGGTCACTTTCCAGCTCATCATTCTGGCACATCATTCTGAATGCTTTATACACATACACACACACACATATATACTTCTCTCTATATATGTCCATCTTCTCTCTATATATTTACATCTTTTTTTGGAGAAAGGTTTTCATTGCCTAAAAGTTTCTGAGAAACATTGGATAAAATTACAGTTGTCCATCTGGAATCTGAATTTTATTGGTGCCATGTTTACAAATTCACTACTTGTATAAACTTACCCACTGGATTAAGTCATCCATCTGTATCTATGGGGAACCCTATCAGATACAAAAATATACAGATACTGAAATCCTAATATAATATGGTATTTATACATGTGCTCTCATATACATTGTCATCTCTGCACTATTTATAATGCCTAATGTGCTGTGAAACATGTATATAGTTATAATGCCATATTGTTTGGAAAATGATGAGAAGAATATTAATCACTTAATATTTATTACTGGAATTGCTGGCACTTTTTATTATTAATATTTTCAATTCATGGTTCAGTTTGCAGAGAAAGAAACTGTGGACATGATGGACCAAACATATATGAGATATTTTGCTATAAGAACTTTAACACAAAAAAAGATTTTTCATTTTTGTTCCATAGCCCAATATTTTAAATTTTTTTACATCTTATTATTATTATTCATTTTATGATACAGTTCCATATTCCCTTATCCCCACCCCAATTCCTTCCCCTCCACTTAGTTCTTCTATATCATTACTAAAATATAGTTCTTCATAAAAGTCATATGTCCATCATTGCGGGCATGGACAATGCCAGAGAGTCCAGCATCCTATTGTCAAGATATAGTAAACAGTTTCATTGTAAGTCCATCTTAGTCTGGAAGCAGAAACCCATCTGTTTATTGTCTGGAGGAGACATACTTCAACAAAGATCAGTGGAAACTTTGTTACGTGGGTTTTGCTGTTTTCTGTGGGTTTCATCTCTTCAAAACACTTTCTTCTGAATAAATCATTTAATGACTTGTAGATCATGCAGTGGCATTTTTCTTCAAGAAGGTTCTTGATTTTCATTTCTTCAGCTACATGTTAGTCATTTAGTAGCATGTTATTTAACTTCTTCGTGTTGTTAATTTCTTTTTTCTCCCTGATGTTGAGTTTGTTTTGTGGCTCTTCGTTTAAGGGGATGTATAGTAGCTGTGTAATGGAGACTGTCATATCTAGTAACATGGCATTTAACTTCACAGCATTGTTTAAATTTCTATTTTTATTTCTATTGTTGATTTTGTATTATGACTTTTCATTTAAGGGTATGTACAGTAACTGTGAAATGGAGACTAACATCCAGATGTGAGGATGCAGTGTGGTATGCATTTCTGCCTCCAGCCTAATATTTTTTAAAGCATTAGATGCCTATTCAACTATTTCCCATCAGTTTTTTTTAAAGATTTTTTTATTGGAAAGTCAGATTTTATAGAGTGGAGGAAATACAGAGAGGAAGATTTTCATTCCCTGAGTGGCCACAATGGCGAGAGCCAATCCGAAGCCAGGTGCCCAGAGCCTCTTGTCTCTCAGGTGGGTGCAAGGTCCCAAGCCTTTGCACTGTCTTCGATTGCTTTCCTGGGCCACAGGCAGGGAGCTGGAAGGGAGGTGGGACCACCGTGATTAGAATGGGCACCCATATGGGATCCTGGTGCATGAAAGTGAGATGCTTCAGATGCATCAAGCTGAGATACTTCAGATGCTAGGCTATTGCACTGGGCCCTCCCATCAGTTTTTTTTTTTTAATTTTAAAAGAAGATTTATTTATTTATTTGTTGGAAAGTCAGATACACAGAGAGGATAGACAGACAGGAAAATCTTCCATCTGTTGATTCACTCTCCAAGTGGTTGCAACGGCCAGAGCTGATCTGATCCTAAGCCAGAAGCCTGGAGTCTCCTCTAGGTCTCCCAGGTGGGTGCAGGGTCCCAAGGCCTTGGGCCATCCTTGACTGCTTTTTCAGGCTACAAGCAGGTAGCTGGATGGAAATGGGGCCGCGGGGAATAGAACTGGCACCCATATGGGCTCCTGGTATGTGCAAGGTGAGGACTTTCACCACAAGGCTACTGTGCTGGGCCCAAGAAGATTGATTTTTTTTTTAAGGCATATTTGTTTATTTGAAAGGCAAAGTGACAGAGGGAGTGACAGAGATAAAGACTTCTTTGATCTGCTGGTTCACTCTGCAATAGCCAAAGATATAGCAAGTTGAAGTCAGGAATAAGGAATTCCCTCCAGGTCTCCCATGTGGGCTCCCATCAGTTTTAAACTGGAAAAATTAAACTCTTTATTCTTCAATTCCAATTCTCTTCAATGAAAATGAAAAAGTAGTCTTAAGACACTTAAAAACTTTGGGAAAGTGACTGGAACCTGGAAAGTGCTCAAGATGAATTATATATTTTTATTATTGATTAAATTGAGATCACATCTGTATTATTTATTTGATGACTGAAACTTGGGAGAACTAATATATGCAACCACACATACAAAGCTTAAGACATCTAGAATTGCTTGAAGTAGAAATGCAAAAAGGAAAACAGATGGGCAATATGCAGAAAAAAAAATGCAGCTCAGTGTTGCCCGTCTGCTTCTCTCTGCCTGCACGCTCCAGTAATTTTCAAACAGCCTAGTAATATAATCCTCAATCTCGTTTAATTTGTGTTTGCACTTCATTGGCTACTGGCAAGGGAATGCTTAGATTCAGATTTGACGATTATGCCACATAGTCCTTGTGTTTATCCCATGAGAGGCGAAGCTGTATAAAAAATTAAAATTAGTAGGAGGCAATTATTCTCCTTATTAATCAATTCTAGACACATTTAGCAGCTTTTCTCTTGCAGCAGAAGAACTATTCAAATCAAGGTGGTAGAGACACTTTCTAAAAATGTTATTCTAATTGAAAGCATCAGGTTCTCTTTAGTGGGCCATAACCTTCTTTGCCTAAGAATGTATTAAGATTAGCATTTTTCATTTGAAAATTACATAGTTTTCTTAAAGTACTATTATTATTCATTCTCTTATTAATTTAAAGCATGCTTATTCATAACAGAAAATAAACAAAAGCTTATTTGATATAAGGATTTAATTGTAATACATTTTTCTCACATCAGAAAAATGTTAATAATATTTTGATTTTTTTTCTAATAAATGATCATTCATGTAGCTCCAGATCAGCAATCAGATTTTTTTTAATGGCAAGGCTAAAATAAAGTAACTATATTTAATAAGTTATTACTGGTTTTTAGAGAAATAATGTTAGTGCATAAGACTACTGCAGATCAAATGATTATTTTTTTCTGTTTTAATAAGTCCATGTAAAAAGCACTTAGGAATGCAAAATACAAAATTATATATATATATATATATATCTTACATTTAATCCTGAAGTGGAAAGTAGGCTGAAGGCTTTTCCTGCCTTTCTGTTGGGTGATTCTTGGTATGTGTGGGAATGGGCTTGCCCTATTCAAGAAGCAACATGAATTCTCAAGTTGTTGTGACAGTAAATGTTGATGTCTCAGACTATGTATGACTGAGCAGTATGTGATCCAGGGTGCTGGAACTGCCTGCTCCAGACCAACACTGTGCCCATTGCAGAGTAGGGGGGAAAGCAAGGTGAGGCAGGCAGTAGTCACTATATCATATTTTTTCTTTTACTCTCCAAGTGAGTCATCTGTCTAGACTGGCTTCAACACAGTGGGGAGATGCCAGGGTATGTGAATCTCCCTTGCAGGACTCATCACAAATTTAACTAAAATAGGACTAAGCACCTGCCTGGAAAGTATGCATTTGAAATGTATTCATAGAGAATATTTTTTAGTTTTGTTAGGTTGATCATTTCTTTGCTGTGGGAGGGAAGGGGGGAAGTCAAATAAAAAGAACAAATGGTAGGGGCAGTCATTCAGCCTTGCTTGCTGTTAAAATGTGTGCATTTTAGAGTGTGTGGGTTTGATTCTGGCCCCAGTCCCTGACTCCATCCTCCTGGTCATGCAATGTATCATATAAAAAATCTGAAGCAAACCTTTATAATATAAGAAGCTGTTACATGTATGTTTTATCAATTATCTTAATAATTAGGGGGTTATTAATTATTCTTCAAGAGGTTTTCATAATTTCTGTAGCAGGCCTTCTCTTAATGATGCACAAATTACCATCTCCATTTGGTCTCCTGAGACACTTCTGCCCTTTCAGCCTCCTTTGCTAAAGGAAGAGTCTATTCCCTGGTCTGCCTACTGGGCTAGCAAGCTACGGCTTTTCTGTCTTGGGATTTACCTACTTGCTCAAGTTCTCCACTCCATCTCTAACTTCAAATTGGGTAGAGTTCAACAGAAGGGCTGGTTAGCATTTGTAGTTTCCTTGAATGGACTACAGTAAGCGGCTAAGAATCAAAGTTGGGGAATTAGATTACAAAGCTCTCCTGACAACACAGCTAAGCTCAATTCTGCAACAATATTATGTTATATGCCAATTTTTAAAGAAGTTTCTTTATTGCCTGACTTATTTGCTATCTTTTAACTTTATAAAGTCAGACAAAAATAAAAAAATTCTTCAGGCCCTACTCTTCTCTCATCTTCTCTGACCAGTTCTGCCCCTGTGGTTCAAAGATATATGGATGGCTAACCACTGGGCTTAGCAGCTGCCCCATTCTATTTTCTGATTTTTGACATCACAAAGCTTTGAAAATTACTAATCAGTGTTATTCATCTTTATCTTTTTTCATGTCTATCTTCCTCTATTGTGAGAACTGAACATTATCTTGCAGATTGTAGTGCTAGGATTCAAAGTAGGTTATTTAAAAATCACTCCATGAATGTACGAATATTGTTTTAAAAAGCCTTAAATTATGCTGGAATACATTTATTAAACAAAATATTTCCAATTAGTATTATTATTTTCATTTCTTGTAAGTAACCATAAGGAATAATTTGACACATCAGACATTGTCCTGTATTTCTAATTTACATGTAACAATACAAATCATCTATTAACTTTCAAGAATTAATGTGTTTTGGTGAAATTTTCATATTTACAGCTTCGCCTTATTTTGATGACATAGTAATCTATATGGCGAGGAATGACCACAATTTGCATCACCATTCTTGGATGGATTCTAGGTTTTCAACTCTTTCCTCCCGTAAATACCCCTGGTATGATCATGCTCAAATTCAAATCACTTTGCCCACTTTTACAAGTAAGTGCTCTCTTCTCTGAACCTCTACGAAAAAAGCCCTCATATTGCTCAGAATAGTTCAGTTAAAATAACAGGCCATAAAATACGGTTGTGGGAGACCATTCAGTGCCTATGCACCTTTAAAACCAAAGCACTCACAAAACTAGTAAATGAAAATTGAGCAGATAGCATGGACTTCTCAGGCGAGAGAGGTCTATGCATTGTGCAAAATAACCAGATGGTTGTGCAGATAAGAGGAGGGATGATGGTGCTAACACTGCAGTTGAAATGGAGTTGTGAGCTGAATAAACGCCATGAAGCTGACTCCAGGCAGCAATTAATCCTACCAGATGAGACTTCTACAGACTGAGGGTTATCATCATGGAGGAAGGTTGGGTGTAGACACCGACCCCTAATGAAATCCTCAAACCATGATGTCAGCCCAACTGTAGGATTTTCCTTTCAAGTTGAAAGGGTGTGTTTTTGCTCACACTTTCCCTGTTTCCTGTGCCCCAATGTGGGATGCAGTTGTCCTGAGCCACTTCTTAAACACTGTGCCAAATGCCTTCCCCCAGGATGTTTCATCTTACAAAGCTACTCCTTTGAAACATTTGTCTTGTTGCTTTGATTATTCCTTTTTCCCTCCTTAACTGCTAACTGGGCTAATTTAAAGTGAGCTTAGTTTTACCTTGTGTAGTTACTGATATCTCTTTCATTGACTTTGAGTATGTTAAGATTTCTGCATGATTTTCATGCTCAAATTGCTATTGATTTGCATTTTATTTCTATTGTACTATTAGAAACAATTTATGGTAATCAATAAGAAGCAGACAAACAATTTACTGAGACACATAGGGATAGATACTTCAGTTCATTGTGGGAACTAGTTTCAATTATTCTCATTAGACCAACAAAACAGATTGCTTAATAATGATTTTTTTGCTCTCTTAACTCACAAATGTGGTAACTCAGAAAAGTTGTATTCGATCATCACAGTTTCTTATCATGCAAATACAAGTATATCACCCTGGCTATTTTTAGTTAATTTCTCTCTAGAGGCTTATTCCAGCAGGGCCCAAGACCATTGAAGGATGAGGCGACAGTGTTCTGCAGCAGAATCACTGGAGTCAAATCGGTGGTAAGGGATGTCTATTTGTTTGAGAGAAATCACAAGCTTATATAGGGTAGTAAAAGGGGGCAGGCAAAAGGGTCATCCCAACTGTACTTCCACCCAAAGGTATATCTTTCTCTCTGGACCTGCCAATGAAGTTGAAGGTCATGAAGCACAGGAAGAACAGGAAGCTATGTCTCAGGACCAACTCAAAGCAGGATGAATGCAACATTTGACTTCCTAAAGTTGTTTACCAAGGAAGTCCTAGCACATTTCGTTAAAGAGGCAGAGAAGAGAGACTGGAGTGCCGCCCATCACTCTTGCTGCATGCCCAGTGAACAGGCCACGTTGGGGTCTTGGTTAGCCAATACTTCTGTCTGAGGTTTCCCGGGGGACACAGTGCGCCATGTGCCTGTGACCTTTCATATGGGCTAGGCAGGCAGAGATCCCGGGGCAATCTCCCACAAATTTCGTTTTTGAAACTATGTACCTTTTCATGTCAAGAAGAGCAAGTAATTTTTATTCTTGACTCAGGCTCCATTTATTTACCTATTCCTCTGCTGTTAGGAATTTAGGATGTATGATTTTTCAATAGTATCAATCTTTCATTGACTTAGTGTGAGGAGCACTGTTCTCCAGAAGTGGGAAGTTGACTTGCTTCTGTAATGTATTTGCTAAATATGCACTTTAATCCAGTGGATGAGCACCAAAGAGTATGCTTTGAGTGTGTAACTCCTTATCTTGTCTTGAAAGCCTGATGGAAGACAGTGGCATTTTGTTCTTTTAATTTGTGATTATCACATCAGTGGCAAGGTTGTGTACTGTGTAGGATGCTCTGGGAATTTCTTGCTTTATGAATATCCTGAACATTCTTTACTTTTTTTTTTTGTTAAATTATTTGCCTTCCTCTTATTCATTTATATGAGCACATTATATATCCTAGATTCTGAACTTGTATCTATTATATGTGACACATATTTTATATCTTTGTTGCTTTTATAATTTATTATTTTTATGTTGATGTCATTTATAGCTTCTGATTTGGAAATAAGATTTCCTCATTTTAAATTTTATTTTTTCAATTATTTCAAATTTTTATTTTTTAAAAAATTTCTTTATTTTTATTGGAAAGTCAGATATACAGAGAGGAGGAGAGACAGAGGGGAAGATCTTCCATCCATTGGCTCACTCTCCTAGTGGTCACAATGGCCAGAGCTGAGCTGAGCTGAGCCGAAGCCATGAACCATGAGCTTCTTCAGGGTTTCCCACACTGGTACAGGATCCCAAGGCTTTGGGAAGTCCTTGACTGCTTTCCCAGGCCATAAGCAGAGAGCTGGATAGGAATTGGGATCACCGGGACACGAAAGGGTGCCCATATGGGATCCCAGCATGTGCAAGGGGAGGATTTTCCCCACTAAGCTACTGCGTTAGACCCCAGAATTTTATTTTCTTAGTTTACTTAGTTTGTTTTCAATCCACTGTAAATTTCCTTTTTTAAAATTAAACATAGTTATTGTGCATATTTATGGATTATGTGTTATAATTCAAGATGACCTCATAATGCATAATGACCAAACTAAGATAATTAGCCTTTCTGCCTCCTCATTGTATCCTTCTAACTTCGTTTAGAAACCATTGTCCTGCATCTTCCCACCCTGCCTCTTCTCCCCTTCCTGGCCTCTAGGACTCACTCTTTCCCTACGCACTTCTTTGAGGGCAACACTTTCAACCTCCGTACTTGAGTGAGACCAGTTCCATCAATTTTCTCCAGATGATGGGATTTCATGCTCTTTTTGGTTGAATGCTATTTAGTGGAGTGTGTGTATGTGTGTGTGTATAAAACCTTTTATTCATCTACCATTGGACATATTAGTTCATGTCATAAGAAGTTAATTTTGTGAAATGTATGAAATACAATTGGTTATGTTTTTAAGACATGCTGAGAATCTTCTATTTCTTTTCACCTCTGCTACTCCTTTTATTCTCCCCATGATCACAAATTCTGAACTTCCAGTACAGCCTGTTGAACTGATTGCCTTGTACCTTGTATCTTTTGCCTCATAGGCTATTTGACTATAGCAGTCAAATCTTTTAAAAACATAAAATAGCAAGAACTGCCATGTTCACAACAAGAAAAAACAGTGTCCTCAGAATGGTTAACATGATTTGGAGCATTCCACTTGATCATAGGCTTAAGTTTACAAACACATGATGTTAGAAGTGGGAGGAAGTCATTCTTAAGCAGGAAAATCACCAAAATGGGATAACAATCAGTGGCTAAAATATTTTTCCCTTCTCTTTCCTTTTGGAGGCAGAATAGTTCCATGTAGTTGCTATGAAAATGTCTCATTGGACCAAGCAATCTGCTTGCTGTGAAATCTGCTTCTCTTTAAATAATGCTTTCCCTTACTTTCTTCTCATTATTAGCTTTCCTCTATTTTCCCAACTTTCTTAGCATTGCACACCCACAAAAATGTTACGACTACTGTCTGTCCTTCAACCTTTACTTTTCGTAGAACCAGGACCAATAGAATTCTTTCTACAAATGTCACACATTGACTGATGCTGTCCCTAGTTCCCAGTCCCAGCTTCCAGGACATATGTCCTTGACTATTGTGTTTAGTATCTAATATATAATTTACATAATCATTATAATTATTGTTTTTTATATTTGACTTTTTCCCTGCAGGGTAAAACCTGAATAGACAGAGGGAGTTCTGTCATTTTTGTTGAGAGCTGTAACATCAGCACCTAAAATGATGCCTGGCATGTAATAGAGTCTCAATAAATATCAGTTGAATGAACTGAAAGAATGACAACTGCAGTAATGTGACTCAGTGTCAGTATCATTGCCACTGCAACAAATTTCAACTCATCTCTGACTCTTTGCTCTTTGTTGCGCATCAGAGGCTTATTTGGGTAGGGGCATCTGATTGGCAGTGCTTTAACTTCTCAACCTTATTCAACTATTTCCCAAAGGAAGACAGTAGACAAAAAATAAATAAATAAATAAAAAGGAAAGAAGCTATTAGCTGCTCATCAACGGATTGTGTAACATTGGGAAAGAACTTTTATACTATTGAATATTCTTATCCAAGAGTATAAAAAATCGGTTTACTTATATCACCTTTTATATAATTTGTTTTTTGAAATACAGTTTTTTTTTTGTAATGGTCATATGTGCTTCTTCTTATACTGTCTTTGTCATTCATACTTTTTAAATATTTATAATTATTTTTGGTAGACTATGTTAAAGATAATATATATATAGGCTGTCATTGTTTTAAGGAGATTCGTATTTTAATAATTTGAATTGCTTACACTCTGTTAAGTATATTTGAAATTGTTGTATGTATATTTATACATGTTGAATTAAATGTATTTTTCTAGTTGCTTAGCTAGTTATCTAAGTCTTTACAGTTGATATTCCTTTTATCCTCATTAATTTATGCAACCAATGAGCATATACTAAAATGATTTGCTTATAAATTAGTTATGTCTTCTAATTATTCATTTTATATTCCTTCTCTATTTCATAGAGAAATTTGTTCCTTTTCAACTCTGTGTTCAGCTCATGGAATGAGTATGAACTACTTTCATGAGAACTAAAAATAAACCGTGTGGGCATTTCAAATGGCAATCACTTCAACAAATCTAGTTCACACCTGACAACCCTCCTTTATTTCCTATCTCAGTTATTAACACTGCCAGCAGCTGGCTGTTCAGCTACCAACTTTAGAGTAATCCTTAAATCCCCATATCCGGTGGGTTAGCAAGTCTTGGAAATTCACTCAAACACACTTGACATATTTTCCTCCTCTGTTGAGCCCACGTTCTGTGGAATCTTATCCACTGCCAGATCTCAGGTTACATGTCACTTCTTCAGAGAGTATTTCCTGACACTCCTTCTCCTTGTAAAACAAAATCTCCACCTTATACTTACTGGTGTATCACTTAATTTGTTTCCTTTATAAATGTTCTCAGTTGACTCATTTAAACTTTTTTTCTTAAAGAGTTATTTTTATTGGAAAGTCAGATATACAGAGAGGAAGAGAGACAGAAAGGAAGATCTTCCATCCGATATTTGACTCCCTAAGTGACCATAACGGCCAATGCTATGCCGATCCGAAGCCAGGAGCTTGGAGCTTCTTCCAGGTCTCCCACCAGGGTGCAGGGTCCCAAGGCTTTGGGCTGCCCTTGACTGCTGTCCCAGGCCACAAGCAGGGAGCTGGATGGGAAGTGGAGCTGCCTGGATTAGAACTGACGTCCATATGGGATCCTGGGGCATATCAAGGCGAGGACTTTAGCCGCTAGGCCATGCCCCTGGGCCCATAAACTTTTTTTTTTTTTTTACTCATTTACTTGTTTCTTCATTATTGTGTAAATGCTATGAGAGTAGGGTCTTTTTTATTTTATTATCTCTATTATTAACATTATGTAACTAATTTCCAAGTAATGACAGCTGTTCTATATTGTTATAAAAAGACTGAATGGGGCCCAGTGTGATGACTCAGTGCACATGTCAGGATCCCATATGGGTGCTGGTTCATCTGCTGGCTGCTCCACTTCCTATCCAGCTCCCTGCATGTGGCCTGGCAAAGCAGCAGAGGACAGTGCAAAGCCTTAGAACCCTCTATGTGTGAAGAGGTCCTGTGTGCTGGTTTCATCTCAGCTCAGCTCCAGCCTTGGAGGCCACTTGGGGAGTGAACCAATGTATCTTTCTCTCTTTCTCTCTGTAAATCTGACTTTCCAATAAAAATAAAATAAATCTTAAAAAAAGAATGAATGAACGGATGAATGAATAACACTATTCCTTCTTAAAGGATTTATTTGCTTCCATTTCCCTTACTCATCTTTTCCAGACAACTCTCCACTCTGAGAGATTTGTTCTTCCAAAACAGACTTATGGGTGATCATGACAATCACAGTTTAAAACCTCCAATATCTTCTTTATTTTTTTTAAGCTATTCTTTTATATATTTAAAATAGTACTTGAGAGAAAGAGACAGAGAGATATATCTTCCATCTACTAGTTTATTCGCAACATGGGTGTAATGATTTGGGCTGGGCCAGGCCAGAATCAGAAGGCTGAAGATCTAGACCAATTTCTCGGCCAGCTGGCAGGAGCCCGAGCACTGGCTTGTCTTCAGCTGCTCCCCGGGCCCATCAGCAGGGAATTGTCAGTGTTCTAGGAAGTCAGACATTACTTTCCTCGTCCTAAAACTCCATAGAAACGTTTTAGATGAGGCTTTGAATGTTCTCTGAATGTATGACATTAGAACAAAGAATTGGGATTCATATGTGGTCTTAAATTTTGCATTAAAAACTGATAATGGAATTTTGGAGATAAATAGACTCTTAAATTTAACTACATCATTTATCCTTTCTTCAAAGATATTGCCAATATTTCTTTCCCATATACTAAAATATATACTTTCCATAGGTTTCTTTCACTTTTATAGATTTGCTCCACTTACCTTTTTCTATATTTTAGAAGTACTATAATTTTTTATATAACCTATAGAAGTTACAGAGAAAATAACTATATTTTGTGATTAAGCTGTGAGATTGATTCCTCTCACATTATTCTCTTTTCACAGATCCTAAACTAATACTGTATAATGGAACTCTCAGTGACGACAAAATTGTTCCTTGTTCAGAAGTAGTTTCTACTGTCTATACTGATGGCCAGAATTGCTAATTTTTCTTGCTTTTAATTAATTTAAATTGCAACAATCATCCATGGTTCATGGTGACAATACTACACTGTGCAGGTCTAAACACTCCAATGAGAAAGATACCAGTCTGTTTTAAAAAACAAGACTCCGTTATATCCTGATTGGGAGGGCAAGTGTTACACATACAGGTAGGACATCATAAAGATAAGCCAATAAAACATAAATCATCAGAAAAATGAAGTGGGTTTGTAGATATTCAGTCAATTATTTTATTACAAAGTATATTACTAGAATTTTGAATGTTTCAAAGAACTAGAAGACTAATACTAATGTGTAGAGTCTGAGAGAAGAGCTTCATTATGATTAAAGGTAGTGATAATGAAGAAATTGTAGTGCTAAAGAAATTATCCTTTTAAAACTTAGGAAAACTTTACAGGATTAGGCTGGTTTTAAAATAGTCACACATTTTTCAGGATTACTTCTTTTGATAGCTGGGGCCTGGTTTTTTGTCTCCAGATATAATCTCTAGTTTTGTAGTTACTTAAATTAGATAAAACATGATGGAAGAGATGGTGCATAGCTTCTGTGACTGGGTCATAAACTGCATTTTGTACTTCTGCTTGCTGTCTTTCACATGACTTCTCTAGGTCAGCCAAACACTAGGTCAAGTTTGCTCAGCCCACTTGTGAACAGATCTGCAAAACACCGTGCATACTGCCATCAGAGCAGCCGCTCTTCCTCTTGCCCAGAAAAGCCTTCAAGTGAGTGTTGTTCAGGTTAACATCTTGACTGCAATTTCATGACTGTGAGTCCAAGCCACTCAAGTAAATTCTGAGCAATTTAAAATGTTCACCATTTAAAGATTTATTTTTATTATTTTTTCATTGGAAAGGCGGATATACAGAGAGGAGAGACAGAGAGGAAAATCTTCCGTCCGATGATTCACTCCCCAAGAGAGCGCAATGGCCGATACTATGCCGATCCAAAGCCAGGAGCCTCTTCCGGGTCTCCCACGCGGGTGCAGGTTCCCAAAGCTTTGGGTCGTCCTCGACTGTTTTCCCGGGCCACAGGCAGGGAGCTGGAAGGGAAGCGGGGCTGCCGGGACCAGAACCGGCGCCCATATGGGATCCCAGGCGTGCAAGGCGAGGACCTTTAACCACTTGCGCCACCGCGCCGGGCCCTAAAATGTTCAGCATTTAAAATTTTTTATTTTGGTGGTAATTTATTATTGTTACTATTGTTATTATCATTATTATTAAAGATTTATTTACTTTTATTGGAAAAACAGATTTAGAGAGAGAAGGAGAGATAGAGAGAAAGATATTCTGTCTGCTGCTTCACTCACCCAAGTGGCCACAATGGCCAGAGCTGAGCCAATCTGAAGCCAGGAGCCAGGAGATTCTTCCAGGTCTCCCACATGGGTGTAGGGTCCCAAGACTTTGGGCCATCCTCTACTACATTCCCAGCACACAAGTAGAGAGCAGGATGGGACGTGGAACAGCTGTGACACAAACCATTGCCCACAAGGGATCCCTATGTGTGCAAGGTGAGAATTTTAGCCACTGAACCCTGGTGGTAATTTCTTAGGAAGTAATAGATAAATAATAGTAAGTCCCAAAAGGTCAAATAAAAGTATCTGCAAATGTAGATTTTTTAATATGTAACTTTTTACATGTTTAATTTATTGAAACCCTATAGGACATGTTTACTAGCCATAAGAAAATTAAATTAAAATTTAATAACTGGAAAGCTAGCAAAATCTCACATTAAAGGATATTAACAATGTCATTTAAATCCCATAAAACAAAAAAAAGGAAAACATTCTTACTTTGACTTAAATGAAGATGTTTAGATTTTGGCTTTGGGGATGCTTTTTTTTAAAAGACTGATTTATTTTTATTACAAAGTCAGATATACAGAGAGGAGGAGACAGAGAGGAACATCTTCTGTCTGATGATTCACTCCCCGAGTGACTGCAATGATTGGTGCTGTGCCAATCCGAAGCCAGGAGCCAGGAACCTCCTCCAGGTCTCCCACATGGGTACAGGATCCCAAGGCTTTAGGCCATCCTTGACTGCTTTCCCAGGCCACAAGCAAGGAGCTGGATGGGAAGTGGAGCTGCTGGGATTAGAACTGGCACCCATATCGGATCCCAGCGTGTTCAAATCACTCTGGGAATTTTTGGGATGCTTTTAAGTCTGCTTAGAGGCAAATTCAGAACTTTAATATTTATATAACATAAGGTTGATAATCAGATTGAAACTTGTACCACGTGAAGCTAAAAAAAAAAAAAGAAGAAGAATTGGGAGGAGCAACAAATCCCCAAAATGGAAGAAAGGATATCTAAAAGCTTTGAGAGGAAATTAATGAAACAGAAAAGAAATACACAGTAAAAGCAAAATCAATGAAACTAAAAGCTCTTTGTTTTAACAATTCAGCAAAATTGGTAAGTCTCTAGATTGACTGTTACAAAAGGATACAGAAGACACAAATGAACAGTTTCAGGAAAACAAGGTTATTGTTAAAAGTCTCACAAACACTAAAAAGATAATAAATATAAAAAACTTTTTGCCAATAAATATGAAAAGTAGGCAAATTTCTTGATAGATACAAATTACTACAACCGATGAAAGAAATGGAACAACTTTGCTTCTGCTTGAAATAACCGTTTTCAAAACAGAAAACAGTATATCCATACATCCTGAGTGGTAGCTTCCACAAAATGCTTTGGGGAGTAATCACAGAACAGCTACATTATTTTGGGGGGGGCAACCATAATCCAATAATTTTATAAGGCCAGTATTATCCTGGCAACAGAACTAGATGAAGATATAATATAAATTATTGCTATTCATTCATATCCATCACCACAATAGTCTAGTGATATTTCTATTTTTTTAATAAAGTTTCTTTGGGGTATAAGTGATAAATAAATAGTTAAACATATTGACTTGTATAATTTGATAAATTCGGATATATGAATCATTTCTCCAAATTATTAAATCTAATTATCATTTCTAAAAGTTTTCTGTAACCTTATCTTTTGTGTATTATGATATTTACTATGAGTCAACATTTTGAACATTAAGTGCTCTATGCAATATTGCATTGTTGATTTTGGACACAAACTACTTAAGAATATATTTGTAAATCTAAATCAGCATATATTATGAGGAATTTGAATTTATCCCAGAACTGTAAATTTAATACTGAACAATTAGTGCTAATAATTCAGTATGTATTTTTAAATTATTCATTTTATTTATATGAAAGGCAGAGTTACAGTGAGAGGGAAGGACAAAGACAAATCTACCCAGTGGTTAATTCCCGAAATGACTGTAAGCTCTGAGGCTGAGTCAGGCCAAAGCCAGAGGTCAGGAGCTTCAGTTGGGTGTCCCATGTATGTGCAGGGGCTGAAGTGCTTCGGCCATCGTCCTCTGCTTTCCCAAATGCATCACCAGGAAGCTGAATCAAATGCTGAGTTACTGGGGCTTGGACTGTTGCCCATTTGGCATGTCTGTGTTGCAGGCAGTGGCTTATCTTGCTATATCATAATAATGGCCCCCTATAATTCACCATATTAGCTGCAGGGGCAAAAAAAGACATTTATCAAGCTCTTTTTAGGATCAAATATCTATCTATCTATCTATCTATCTATCTATCTATACATGTATATATTTATATATAGATAGATATAACAAAAATCACTTCTTACTCTTAGTATAATTAAATTTAAAATATTGTTCATGATACCACTCAAAACACAAGAGATAAATCAACAGGCTGATTTAATAAGTTTGTGCATTTTAGAGAATAGAACATGTTGTTTTTATTTAATTTTTATTTGGAAGGCAGTGTTACAGAAAGAAGGAGGGACAGAGAGGTTTTCCATCCACTGGCTCATTCACCAAAATGATTGCAATGGCAAGAGCTGATCTGATCTGAAGTCAGGACACAGGAGCTTCTTCCAGGTCTCCCACATGGGTGCAGGGGCCCAAGGACTTGAACCCTCTTCTACTTGTTTCCAGGCCATAAGTAGGAGATGGGTTGGAAGTGGAGCAGCTGGGACAGGAACCAGAGCCTATATGGGCTGCCTGTGCTGCAGGTAGAATCTGACCCTACTACACCACAATGTCGGGTCCAAAATATGCTCTTGACATAAGATCCAGCAGTTATGCTTATGTATGATTAGCCAAAAATGTTGAAAATTCATGTACGTGTAAAATGTCCTTAGAGATGTTTTTATCAGCTGCTTTAATGATTACCAAAACTTTGAAGCAACAAAGATGTCCTTCAGTAAGTATGTGGATAAAGTGTGGTACATTCAAACAATGGAAAGGAATGAGCTTTCATGATGTGAAAAAGACATCAGGGAGACTCAGATGCATACTGTTAAGCAGAGGACTTCAATCTGAAAAGGCCATAGACTGTATGATTCCTGTCAATATGATGTACTAGAAAAGCTAAACTTATGCAAACTCTAAAAAGATCAGAGGTTTCCAAGGGTTGGTGGAGGGTTGAAAAGAACAGATGAATACATTGAACTACGTTGTTTTATAGTACTAACCTGAATACATGCCAGTATGGATGCCAATACAGATTTGGCTGTTCTCATAGAATGTCCAACAACAAAACTGTGTCTTAATGTAGAACATGGACATTGAATGATAGGATGTGTCAGTATAGGTCCATCGATTTAGAGGGGGTACCAGTCTGGTGGGGGTGGCATAGAGGGGCCGTTGGCTATAGAGAAGGATATGTTTGAAGGAGTAATAGGTATGTGGGAAATCTCTGAACCTTCTCTTCAATTTTTTTCTGTGAATTTAAAACAACTCTAAAGAATAAGGTCAATCAAAGTTAAAATAAAATCAGCACCAGCAATACACTGAACATATTTTCACTCCATAGTAGTGTAAAAATTATGAATATTTTCAGGGTAGCTTAAATATTTTACAGCACTGCTTGGAATGCACATGTACCTGAGTTTCTTTTTGGCTCTGCTTCTAATTTCAGCCTCCTGCTAATGTGAAGGCTCATGAGTTAGATCCAAATCACGTGATACATCCAAGTACGGGAGCCACTGTTTGCTGCCTGTCCCCTTCCCATCACCCATAGTCCCTATCAGCAGGGAGAAGGACCAGGAGAGAAATGTCCAGAACTCAGGGCAGTTGCTCTGGCATGGGAGGTAGCTGTTCCAGGCAGTCTCTTAACCAGCATGCCAAAGGCCTAGCCCAGTTTTATTCATAAATAGCACTGTCTTTAAAGAATTCAAATGTATTTTAAAAGTTCTGTGATATGCTCGCACAGTAACATAACTGCACTTTTAAAATATTTCACTGAGTCAGGAGCTAGTTCTGGAGCCAACATTTTTAGTATTTGACTTATCTGACATTTGAGAACTAGATGGCAGAGATGGAAATCAGAACAATGTTAGAGAGGGAGGTTGTGATATTTATTGCAAAAGAGCAGGAGGGAACATTTTGGGATGATAGAAATAGATTACATCTTTTTTGAAATAAATAATATTAAATCTATATTACTTGGGGTAAGTAATTGATTAATGCACATGTATATGTGCACAGACACTAGGAATCAGGCAGGTAACTACCTTAATACATATATCAAATGCTCACATTTGTTATATGCAAATTTGACCTTAATTAGTTTCACCTGAAAAAATATTATAGCACCAATACCACTGATTCTGTATCTTAATTTTGGATAAAGCATTTGTAAATTTCTCAACACTCCCATGTTGAACCAATAGAAGTGACAGCAGAGTTCAGGGTCTAATTCGCAAGCAATTTTTATGTTAAACAGTGACCTAGGCCACTAGAATGTCTCTAAGAAACCTGGAGCAAATATTGATTATAAAATTAATTGGGGTGAGGCACGACGGCTTGGCCTAGCAGCTAAAAATCCTCGCTCTGAATGTGCCAGGATCCTATATGGGCACCAGTGCTAATCCTGCCAGCTCCACTTCCCATCCAGCTCCCTGCTTGTGGCCTGGGAAAGCAGTCAAGGATGGCCCAAAGCCTTGGGATCCTGCACCCATGTGGGAGACCTGGAGGAGGTTCCTGGCTCCTGGCTTCAGATTGGTACAGCACCAGCGTTGCGCTCACTTGGGGAGTGAATCATACGATGGAAGATCTTCCTCTCTATACATCTGCCTTTCCAATAAAAATAAATAAATCTTTAAAAAAAAATTGGAGTGGCTGCAGACATTGTGGCACAGCAATTCAATAGCCAATTGGAACATATAAGTCCCACATAAGAGCCCCTGGTTTAAATGCTGGCTTCTCCATTTCAGATCCAACTTCCTGCTAACATACATGGGAGGCAACATAGGATGGCACACGTACTCGAACCCGTGCCATCTACATGGCATATGTGGGTGGAGTTCCTGCTGCTGAGTGTTGCAGGCATTTGGGAGTAAAGCAGCAGGGGGAACAATTCTTTCTCCATCACTGTCACACTGATTTCAAATCTAAATAACGAACTGGGAAAAGTGGAAAGGAGAAAGTAAGTGAGGGAACATGATGCATTTCTAATTTGCATTTGGTGCTAGCAACTGCACCATTCAGATTTTTCTTTTCTATCCATTTCAGGTTACTAATTTGAGTTAAGCAAGGATATAGTTAAATGAAAACAGTTATTTTGAGCATGGAGAGAGGTTTGGAAGTTCAGTTTAGGGCATCTTTCTGCTTCTAAGGTGATTGAACAACACTATAAAGCAAAATTGGGAAAATTTTAGTTTTTATTATAATAAACATTAACCCAAATTAACCTAAATGTTATAATTTTCTTTACTGTTACATAATTATAATAACATAGTGTTTAATTATACAAACTTGTGCCAGACTTCATTTTCACAAACTTCAGCATCAAAGCAAAAAGACTAAAAAAATTCTCGTGGCCTGGTTTGGTAGCCTAGTGGCTAAAGTCCTCACTTTGCATGCGCTAGGATCCCACACGGGTGATGGTTCCTGTCCTGGCTGCTCCATTTTCCATCCAGACTTGAGCCCGAGGAAGCAGTCTAAGCCAACCCCAGGCCTTGTGACCTTGCCCTCATATGGGACACCTTGAAGACATTCTTGGCTTTAAATGGGCTCAGCTCCAGCCATTGGAGCCATTTAGGGAGTGAACCAGTGGACAGAATATCTTTCTCTCTTTCTCTTCTTCTTTCTGTATGTCTGACTTTCCAATAAAAATAAATAAATCTTCAAAAAAAAAAATTTCCTGGCTAGGGCTGGTGTTGTGGCTCAACAAGCCAATCCTCTTCCTTTAAGCCTCCGGCTTCTCATATGAGTACTGTTCCATGTCCTGTCCGCTGCATCATCAATCCAGCTCCTTGTTTATGGCCTTAGAAAGTAGCACAGCATGGTAAAGTCCTTGGGACCCTGCACCTACGTATGAGACCTGGAAGAGGCTCCTCGCTTTGATCAACCCTCTTTCGGCCACTGCTGCTCCCTGGGGAGTGGATCAGCAGTGGAAGACCTTTCTCTATCTCTCCTTTTCCCTGTGAATTTGCCTTTCCGAGAAACACAAATATATGCTAAAGACGTTAACACCTTTATTTTACTGAAAGACAATTCATAGATAATATTATAATAAATATTTTAAAGTTATCACCATAATTACCTTAGTGATGAAGTCACATAAAATATTTTCTATGAATACACACATTTCAATATGTAAATGATTAGGTAAAACTGCCTTAGGCTGCAGGAACTAGAAATTGTTACCTATCCTTAAGTCATCATAGAGATAATTCATGGGTTGTTGGCATTCTCCTGGTGACTCAAATACCATAGCCAGATAATGATCCATGATGCGGCATTCTGAAATAATAAAAAGAAAGTTGGTGAGGTTCAAAACTTATTGTCAATGTATACTGTTACATGCAACCTGGATAACAAAAGTCACAGGCAAATTTTTATGGGCAAACAGACTTAAGTTAGGGTTCAGATACATACAAAGGCTTCTGCATCCATCGATGCCCTGTGGTCCCTTCTGAAGAGAGGGCAAGGCAGGCCATAAATATATATTTAAACACTTATTTATTTATTTTGGAAAGGCAGATCTTCAAGACAGAAAGGGACACAGAAAGATCTTCCGTCCTCTGGTTCACTCCCCAGGTGGCTTGCAATGGCTGTTGCTGAGCCAATCCGAAGCCAGGAGCCGGGGAATTTTTTGGGTCTCCCACATGGATGCAGTGTCCCAAGGATTTGGGCTTAGACTGCTTTCCCAGGCTTCAAGCAGTGAGCTAGACGGGAAATGGAGTAGTCAGGACATGAGCTATCACCCATATGGTATCCTGGTGCTTTTCCGAGAAGGATTTAGCCATTGGACCATCATCCCACACCCAATTCTGCACTTTGATGGACAGGGAGCATCCTGAGCCCTTACAAAGTAATGCCTTTAGTACTTGACAACTCCAGAATGAGTGGAAAGACACCCTGTAGGTCTCGAAAACCTTATCAAGGTCCTGTTTCAAAGTGATTGGAAACCACTGACTGGGCTACAGGAAATAAGCAAGGCCTGACAGTTGAATCAGCATGGATGGGAAGCACTTGGTTAAAGTGTGCTGAGTTTCGGGAAAACAATAGGATGTGAAGAAACAGAGTTTCACCTGTGATTGAAGCCTAGCTAAGGCCTGTCTCATCGGGTATCTGGATTATAGATACTTCCATCCACTTACTCTGTGGGTCAGAAACATTTCCAGGAAGCCAGTAAGAGCTCTTGAGTGCTGCTTCACACCTCCACTCTCACGCACACACTTTTCCTCTGTTGCCTTGCCAGCCCTCCAGCCTGGGCTTGGTGCCCTGCTGGCTACCTCTCTGGCATCCGCCTTTTGGTATGGTCTTGCCTCCCCAATGCAAATCACCTTGACAGACAGGAGCCTCCTCACAGTTTTACTGGGACTTTCTTAGGAGGAAGTTTCTAGATTTCTTCCAAATAATGCTTTCCATGTGTAGGCATTTTGCAGCTACTTTTTTTTTTTTTTTTTTTAATTACAAGAAGTTCATATAACAGCTGAGACAGAAAGCACAGGCTCTGGGAAGGGTCTTTGCACGGATGACTCTTTAAGGGCCTGTGCTGGGCTTCCAAGAGGCTGAGCGCCCGCCCGGGAAGGGGAGAGGGAGGAGTGTTCTCTGCACCCTCCCTCAGGAGGCGGCTGAGCCAAAGCCCGAAAGGGGTTGTCTCCTCCTCTTTCCCAGCAGCTGCGGCTCACTCTACTCCTAAGCCAGGGCCAGGTCAGGGCGGCTGAGAAGGCTCCGGATCTTGCCTGCGAAGCGGATCCGCTCCCGGCCAGCGCGATGCCAGGAGCCGCCAGGGTCCTTCTCCTCCTGCTGCTCCTCCGGGGCTTTGGGGACAGCGAGGCGCAGCGACCGCAGGAGCAGTCCCAGCAGCGGCAGCTGCAGGCGCATCAGCAAAGAGGTACAGTCGAGGCACGGGCATTTGGTTACGTCCTTTGCAGGGGTCTGAGGTTGCTCCCAATGTCCCTTTTCTGCAGAGTTGCTGACGGGGCGACTGCTTTCTGGCTTTGCTTTTAGGGAGTGCGCTTTGGAGAAAGAGGGTAAAGTTGATGCCAAGTTTCTTCACGTCCTGAAGCTTGTGGTGTAGGGGAGGATTACCTAACCATGATCCGACCCCAGGACTCTGAAGCATTTCTCATTGTTCTTTCTCTGTTGAGAAACCTTGCTGTCACTAACTTGTAAATTGATTCGTGAATTCCTTCCAAGAAGCGAACTCTTTCCAAGTGAGAGAAAAGTTTCTTCAAATCGGAGTCAGTCTCCCTGGAGAAAGGTCTTCCCAGCTGTAGTTTGTGTTGGAACTTTTCAGAAGGCAGCTGATGCATCTTTTCCTAATTCTAAGGGCTTTGTTTAACTGAAAGCGAACCGTAAAGCGCCTTAAGCATGTGGATTCCTCTCAAGGCAAAGAAAGCGCTTGGAAATCTTACCTTTTCATTCTCACATCCTCAAGTATCCAATTTTCTGATACTGAAATTTCTTCTGCTTAAATACAGGGGAGACATCTATGTCATGTGTATTTAAACAACCGTGAAAAGATAGTGCTTGGGGGAACTTTAGAAAAAAAGGTAGTTAATATTTTAGAAGTTTTTCAATAAAACATAATATGTATATGCATATAATTTCAGAAACTTTTGGCATTTTCAAAGAGTTGTTCTGTCACAGATCTTAAAATGACATGGATAACATTTTTAGGCATGATTTGTAGCACATTTCAACAAACACTTATGCTGGAAAACTATATCCAAGTAAAAATATTACATATATGTATATATAGAAATATGTGTATTTGTGTATATATATATATGGTTTGGTTTTAAGTACTAAAAATGGATGCCCTAAAAGCTCAGATTTGGAGCCGGGTGGAGTGGGGGTGGTGGGACAAAAGAATTGAAAGTTTCAGCGAGGCTGTATCTACTTATGTTTTGAGTCTGTGGTGCTTTTTCTTAATTACAGCTGTTCCTAATAGTTCTGATAGTCGCTGTTCTTACAGCCTAGTAGGTTTTTTTTTGGTGTTTGCTGTAAAAATAACCTAAGATCCTTACTATAATGATTCTTAGAATAACAATGACTTTATGCTCACTACATCGTTTTTTTTTTTTTTTCTTGTTTGAGAGGTGCCATGTGATCAGTATGGTTCAAGAAATAGAAATTGTGAGGCAGGAATTTTACAAATCTCGATGGCAGTTTTTAAAAATGCTACTTAGAACTGTTGACCTTTGGTGGCTTCTATGGTATTGTCTAACAGAACGGATACTTTAGTACTGTTAGGCAGCTGGGAGTGGAGATGGACCACGGCACCAACCCAAATCCGAGCAGAGCACCAAGTCCATGGAGTAGGGATCAAATGAGTTCCTGCTCATTGTCCCTATACAAACATATACTTTGTCTTTCTCCCCCATTTGTCCTCGCCATTACACTTTCTTTTTGATACAGGGAGCGAGACAGACAGACAGACCAACCCTCCAATCCCTAAGAGCGCAGTGCAAGGTGACGTGAACACAGAAGCACGGAAGAAAGGGGGTTTATATCGCAATTCCGCTGAGTGATCTCTTGGGCGTTACAGATTATAAGGATTTTTGTGTGAAATAACTAACATGGAGTTTATAAGAAAATGACATTCTCCCTTGTCTGTTACAGATCATTGGTAATGCATTTGGAAGGTGGCTCAAATATTAATGATGGAAACAATTAATATTAAATACATGTTTAAGTATATTTATACCTCAAATTTATAGTGACTTATAATTTAGAAATAACTAATCTTTTTCTCCTTTGACTGTTTAGTGTTATCAGACAAATGCAAAACTTGAGGCTTGGAGTTGCTATTATTTAGGCTTGCTTAATTGACAAAAATGATTTATCAACAATTAACAGATTTCTAGTAATGTTTCTGCTGGACTTCCTTTCTTTGGTTTGATGAGGCCATGTTAGGTTTTCAATGTTCTGTTCTAGTGAGCTTTTTCTGAACACCAGTGGATACAAGTTTGATTATAGGTGTATTTTCTTGACTATCATTGGCTCTTCTGGTTTCAATTACATGCATTAGCCATGATGCTCCTTGCCAAGTATTAGTTATGCTTTTCTTTACAGTATGATGTCAGTTTATTAAGGATGTTGATATAAATCAACTATTTTAGATAAGTTTAAGATTTATTCAGATAGTTCTAAAGAGAATTAAAAATATGTGACTTCTATAACATCCTGAATTGTATATTGTATGAATAGCATTAACTCAGCAAATATGATAATCCAAGGAAATTCTTTAGCTATGTTTAAAACAAATATAGAAGAATAATGCAGCCAAAGTGATATCCTGACTTTCTTATGAATAATGTGTGGAAATGGAAGCATAATGGTGGATAAATTACAACAGATTGCAAAGTAATTTCCAAAGAATATTGCATAGTAGATCAGTGTCACTCTGGAGAGAAGACTGTAGTGAAAGAGAGGTTTTCTTAGGTTCAACTGGCTTAGTTATAGCTTGATGGAAAACATTTGAGTTTATCAGAACTACAGGCGGCCCAAAATTGATTTGGGCAGTTGGTTAATAACAAATGTAGGGATTTTAGATATCTCAGTAGCCTCGACCCTGAAGAGAACCTACATGGAGTTGGTTCTGTTACCTAGTATCCAGATGTTAAATAATTCCATATGTATTCTTCTGGATGCACACACACACACACTGCTAAATACAAAGACAGAATGGCAAAGGCCAGTCTAAAATATAGCAAACCTTGTCTAATATAGGAGTATAATGTGACAGTTACAGAAGACTCATTTTCATACATGACCCACAGAAGTAGGACTGAAAGTTAACACACAATTGAGAACTGAATTAACAAATGATTGGACATTCATATGAGGGGGGGATAGAACAGTTATAATGTCTGAATGGAAGATTTTTGTAAGAGGAATGTTCTAAGTAAAGCTTTTTGGTAGGAGGAAAAAAAGATGTAGGAAGAGGAAGGAAGTCATGAAATACTTTTCATTTTTGGAAGGGTTGGGTGCAAGAGACTAAGAGATAATTCCTCTCCATTTGAGCTGTTAATATGGAACTAGATGGTGTTTGAGCTCCTAGTTTGTGGAAAAGTCCTGGTTGGATTAGGTGTACAATTGAATCGTGGATGCCTTAGGATGTGATTTCTTACAGAGAGGAAGATTCAGCAAGTCCATAGACATGCAGTTTCATAATTCTAGAATAGCAGATCTTCCTTTATTGGTGGAGTTACTTTCCAAGATCCCAATTGGAATCTTTCATCACCTGAAACTATGGGCAGTATCAGTCACCATGTTCTTGTTTTTCTCCTAGACATACTAAGGTATTTTACAAATCTCATGGGAAAGCAAAAGCAATTTGGTTTTGGTACAAATATTTGTTTGAAATCTGTGCATATGAAGGATCAGCACAAAGTAATGTGTTTCATGAAAAGAATATGAACAGACATCTACCAATGATTTTAATTCATGAATTAGATAACAAGACTAATAGCAAATAACTAATAACAAAGAAACATGTAGTGTAATGAGTGTCATTTGAAACTTGTGACTTGTTTATGTTGTGTTCTATTACTCTTTTTGGTTTGTGGTTGGCTATAGGTAAGTAAAACCATGAAAAGCAAAACTGCAGAAAAAGATGGACTGCTGTATTGAAGCCTACTATTCGGAGGAGTGTTTGGCCTATTGTTACATCATCAGTTGGGATGCCAGCATTTTCCAGTGCAGCACCTGGCTTTCTGTTCCCGTTCCCCTCTTGACTTCAGCTTCCCTCCTCTGTGCATCCTGGCAGGCAGCAGATGACGACTCTGGCCATTGAGTCCCTGCCACCCAAGGGGGGGACCACATGAATTGCCAGCTCGTAGTTCTGGCTTGGCCTGTTTTCTGCTGTTGAAAGTTTTTGGGAAGGGATCCAGAGAATGAGAGCTCTTTGTCTCTTGATTTCTCTTTGTCTCTCAAAATATAACAAAGTCTATTGTCATTGGAGGATATACTTGGCTCTATTTTTTTGAATTTTTAAAAAATGCCAAAAATATTAGATGTACACTATAAATGCATTTTAGACAACCTCAGGTTTTAAAATTATGTTTGCAACAATCCTCATACATTTTTGGGAAGGACACTTACCACAAATTTGGTATGGAATTTCCATTTCTGTATTAGGAGTAGAGTTCTAAAACAGCCAGTCTTATGAAATGGGAGACCAATTTATCAATTGTCTGAGAAATTTTTATGAGATTTATTGTGGTCATCAAGCTGGATAGAATTTATTTTTTGACAGTTATTTTGCTATACAATTTTTTGGCTTGTTCATTGCCCACTAACCTAATAAATTGGCTCAGGTCCTTGGGTACTTGCATTTGTGTGGTAGACACAGAGGGATCTTTTGGCTCCTGACTTTGTATTGACCTAATTCCAGCAGTTAAGACCTTTTGGAAATAAATCAGTGGATGGAAGATCTCTCTGGTCTTCTCTTCCTCTCTATAAAAATATGCCTTTAGAATAAAAATAAAATGAACCTTTGAAGTGATTCAGAACAGATTAAATGTATGTGAATGAGAGAGAAAATATTCAATATTGACTTTCAACAGTTATTCTAGGATTAAGAGAATTTATATGAATTTTGTACTATGTTACATGTAAGAATACGGATGTCTAATTTTGTTTTAAAGCCTCTTTTCTATTTGGGAAGGCGGATTTAAAGAGAAGGAAAGACAAAGATCTTCCATCTGCTGGTTCACTTCTCAAGTGCCTGCAACAGCCTTAGCTGAGACAGTTTGAAGCCAGGAGCTAGGAGCTTCTTTTGGGTCTCCAGTGTAGTACAGAATCCTAAGGCCTTGGGCCATCCTTGACTATTTTCCCAAGCCACAGGCAGGGAGCTAGAAGGGAATTTGAGCATCTGGAACATGAACTGCTGCCCACATGGTATCCCTACACGTGCATTGTGCAACATGTGGATTTCGCCACTGAATCATTGTACAGGGCCTGATGTCTAATCTTCTCAGCTTTCTCTCCTGGCATTTCATGCAAAGTACTCTAAATTCAAGTTATGAGTTTATGAAAATTATGAAAAATTGCCTGTACTCTTCCAATTCTTGTGCAATTTGCTTCAGCTACTATAGCTTGTGAAGTATGGGATGTCAACTATATTATAATATATGTTCAAGGTTTTAATCTTATGCAGATATTATTTGATACTAAAATAGATGTTTAAAGAATTATTTTGGGGTGTAATATGGGAAAAGTGAGTTTGTTTTAGGAGTATGGAATAGTTAAAAAGAATTTCTGATGTAGGATTTTGAATTTCTTTGCCATTCTACACTGCAATAACATAACCAAAAATATTTTGAGATCTTATTTCTCTAACGTAGCCATTGCTTTCCCCTTTGTACATTTAATAAGTACTGATTGTTCATTGACAATGACTAATGTGCTAGACATTTAAACTTGGACCTCTGAGACAAAAGAATTGTTCTTGATACAATTATATTTATGGGCAAACTACTTTTAAAACTATACTTAACCTTTCATGTTTCTGTAATCTACTATAGAATTATGGGGGACCCTGTTCAATCCATAGTGGAAGGGGAGGAATTCGTGCCTACTGGCTTTCAGCAAATGGGAACCAATCTCAGTTGGCTTACATTTAGCAAGGTTAGCAAGGGGTCTGGTGCCTATACTGCAGAATCCAAAGGTTGTATCCAATGCCTGTTTGTTTCAAGTCAGATAGCTATCCAGGAGGAGTCCACTTGGTGGATAATATGTGGCTGAAAGCTTACAAAACAAGATTCAACAAATAGTGACTACATGCCATTTGTCCAATTCTCAGTATATCTTTGTGTGGAAGATGAAGACTTAAAAATGTTAGATAGGATTGTCAATGATTCTACAAATTTGTTGAATTCCAAGCCAGAAGATTAAGGAGTTTATAATTTGGAAGTTACCATTTCGTTGCTTTTTTTTTTTAAAAAATTTTTAACTAGAACAGATTTTATTTTAAAGAGTTCCAAGAAGATTTTCAACATCCTCACTCACCTGCTCCGTTAATGTTCTTCCCTTTCTCTTTTTGACAATATTTAGACAGACTTAATTTTAATCCACTCTACATTCATAGACTTAATTTCCCATTAATCATAAAAATCACATAAAAAGTCCACATTTATATTGAGTATACACATATGCTAAAAGTGACAACATATCAAAGTGACCATTTCACCGTTTGGACCAGTAGTTCATAGGAACCTGGACAAAAGCAATTATATGAAATGAGAAAAGAAGGGAGATTTGGGAGCTGACATTGTGGTGCATCAGCTGGATCCACTGCCTATGATGTCAGCATCCCATGTGAGCACCAGTGAAGATAACCCGAGTGCTTGGAACCCTGTCCCACATGTGGGAGATTCAGATGAATTCTGGAGCCCTCACCTTGGACAGGACAGTCATTTTGGACACTGAATCAACAACCTTAAAAAAAGTACCTTAAAACCAGACCCCAAACAAACAAACAAACAAAGGTAAAATTTAGAGAAAGAACTAGACTGCCACATGGTTAGGATTAATAAATGAATGGATTCAGGGAATCCAATAGTCTCTCTGCCTCACCAAAATCTTCTTCATCTTGTGGAGCTTACACAGTAATATTTACAAGTGTCATTGAGAAGTTTCTGAAAGGCATGGATATAAGAAGTATGCAGAAAGCTAATGAAAATTTTATATTATGAAAAAATCTACATAGATTTGAAAATATTTTTGCATAGAAGAACTTTAAATTTCATTTCTCAGTGTTTTGGACGTATTGTTGTGTTCAGCTGGACTGGAGTAGGAAAGCACTAATATTGTGAATATGTAATGAAGAATTAGTATGAGAACACAGGGACTGGCATGATGATGTAACAGGCTATTCCTCTAGTGAGGTGCCTGTAGTTCCACTTCTGATCCAGCTCCCTGTAATGGCCTCCGAAAGCAGTGGAGGATGGCCTAAGTGCTTGGACCCCTGTACCCACATTGGGGACCTGGAAGAAGCTCCTAGCTCTCAGCTTTGGGTGGATTTGGCCATTTGTGGGAGTGAACCAGCAGATGGAATATCTCTGTCTCCTCCTCTCTCTTCTGCTTTCTCTGTAATTTTCAAGTAAAATAAGTCATATATATATGCAGATTTATATATACTATATATTATATATATAAATACCTTTATTTTCTAGAATGTGGTAGATGATAAATGTCCTAAACAAATGAAAAAATACTTCCAGATACGTGTAGTCAGGAGTTACAGGAATGGAGGGAGTTTAATTGCTGTTTTAAGTTGATTGGTAAAGGTGTAAGCAGTTTTGAAGGTGATGCGACATTGGTATCAGTAGGTGCCAGGTGCAGCAGCACTTTCAGCTCAGGAAACTGTTTCAGGGACTGGGAAGCTTGGAGGGAATTGCATCCTATGTGAAGGTCTTCAAAAACTTTGTGGAAAACGGAATTTAAAAATCAACTTATTTTGGTAACAATTGTTATAAAATCCATGAATTTTTTTTTTCTTTTTTAAGATGTACTTATTTTGAAAATTTTGCTAAGAGAAACAGAGAAACAGAAGACAGAGATACAGAACTTCCACCTGCTGGTTCAATCACCAGAGGGCCATGAAAATCAGTCCTGTGCCAGGCCTAATGCAGAAGCTTCATCTGAGTCTCCCACATGCGTAGCAGAGGCTCAAAGACTCGGACCATTTATTCTCTGCTGCTTTCCACAGGCCATTAGCAGGGAACTGGATTGGAAATGAAGCAGCTGGGACATGAACCAGTACTCAGGGGATGCCAGTGTTGTAGGGGGAGAGCTTATCTTTGACTAGTCTTTTTATAATATACAGTTCCACAAACTTTTTTGAGATTTGTGTGTATAGATTAGTTTTGCCCCAAATCTTCAGTTTTGTTTTTATGAACTTTCTCATGTGTCAGGATCTCGCTGATGACTGTAAAGATTCAAACTCACATTCTGAGATGAGGAAGCATTTTTGGGTTTTCACTACTGTTAAAGAATGAAATCACAATAGTTTCTCCGCACCCCCCACCCCTCTGCCCCCAGGGATGAGATCTGCAATCCTAGCACAGGAATGTTTTAGGTTCATCTGTTGCCTCGGACATCATTTTTGTTAATCCTGTTTAATTTCCTATGCTGGAGTGATGCATCTTGGTAGTCTCTTTAATGTCAGTCTCCAACTTCTTTGTGGCATATAGTACAGTGATTGGGTGCATGGTTGCCTCACACACACCTTGAATACTAGGAGCTCTCACTACTCTTTATTTTTCCTGAATGTACTAATAGTTCATAGATTCTTTAGAATGATTTTAGTTGTGTACACTTTAAAACATAAGTCAGCTGCTCATAATTCCACATGGACCTACTATACTTTGGAGTTTTTATCTATTTTAATATCAACCCTAACATTTAGATAATATTGTTAACAATGACAGAGTGATGTATTGATCTGATGACTTCTTTTATGAAATGAACTTTGAAATGTTACCTGATTTTACAGTCAGAAACTTATTTTCTGCTCTGTTTCGATTTTTGTAACAACTTTAAAGATCACTATGAGTCTTGGAGTAACCTTTGGACAAAAGTAATGCAATTTGGTCATGATTTAATTCTATCATTTAGGACAAAAGTTACGTGAGGAAAATTGTGTTGAGGCTCTACTCTCTCCTTTTCCCCTCCCTCCTCTTCTTCTTTGTTTCCTATACTGTCTTGCTGGAGAATAAATTGGGGATAATAAAAAGGGAGCATCTCACACAAATACAACTTTTAAGATGTACAAGGCACAGTGTCACTTAATTCTTTAGATACTAATTGTCAGTGGCTTTTGTGAAGTTTGAGGATGTAATACAAATTTACATGATCAAGCTAACAATTTACTTGGGAAAGATGTGCAACATGGGTTAAGGGCATTTTTCCTGAGTCATCTTGCAGATGGAGTTTAATAAGGGAGTTTTATGCTATTTGACTTTTATTTGGACATGTGACATTTAGAAAAAGATCATGGAGAATAGTCTATTAGTAGGTTATTACTCATAACATCACCCTCTCTGGCAAGCCTAATCTATTTCAAACAGCAAGTTAATCTGCAAATGGTGAAGACCCGAGGAGCTATTTGGACCTGGTGCTTATAAAGGCACCTTGTTGAATGCTAAAAATGTCTCTTTGTATATGGTCCTTTTGCTTGACTGCTGAACTTTCTGCTTAACAGGTCTTGAATGCCAGATGGCGTAGATTGGCGTTAATAGCATTCCATGTGTTACAAGCACCAACATTTCTATGTACATTGCAGAGCTCTGTAGTATGTTAATTATCCATATTTTAGAAGAGAAATAGATGCCTAGCAACCTGTTAAGGAGAAGCAAAATTTTCAATACTAGTTTTGAAAGTAGAAATGAAATTATGTTCTCTTGATTTTTGTGAATCCTAGGCTGTCATCTCTTTTGGAGTTTTAGAGCTTTCACAAAGTATCTTGAAAAAGGTCATATCTCCATTTCTAAATTGCATTAGTCTAATTTGAAGCCAGAGATTCATTAGTTGTTAAGGAAGATCAAGAATATAATATGCAGTGTTCAAAAGTCTTTTCATTTAAATATACATACATTTACACATTATTAAATATACCGTAATTTGAAAAACACTTATTAAACTTTGGTCTTTAAAGTCTAATGTCTTAGATTAGTGAACAATGGACTACTGCATTCGTTTTTATTGACTTTGAAGTCAACTATTAGAAGTTGGGTAACGTAATGATATTTCTTTAATATAATTAATAAAAAGAACAAGGATCAAATAGATGACAGCTAAGAATCAGAGTAAGACTAACAACAAAATTTCTTCTGAGACATTTTAAAATGTTGGCATCTTCACAAAAAAAAATGTAAGGAGTTCCACTTGAAGGTAATCTTGGTTAAAAGGGAAAAATTTATCTCTATGCCAACAGGATATTTTATAAGTTTGTGGTGACTGGAATTAATGATATTTATTTTACTACAAGCAAATTTTGAAATTCATGCATTTAAAAAAATCATGAGCTTATGAACATTCCTCATATGTGTGACACTAGTATACATACACCCTTTAAATCTCATCAGAGTATCTAGTTAATACTTTTACTGCAATGTTATCTATTTGAGTTTCATATTCTTAAGTCATTAGTGTTTTCATTATATAAAAGCCTTCAGAATAACAGAATCTGAAAATTAAGTTTATTGAAATCTTATTTCCTTTGATATTGTGGTCCAAGAACAAATTGTAGATGAGAATATTGAAAATCTTGCAGACTCTTGCCTCCAGTGGTAAAACTATAAGCTTTCAGTCATATTACATTGCTTGTAACATAGAAGGTCCTAATCATTCTAAAGAAACAGTGCAGTATACCATTTCAAATATATTTTTCCAAAAAAACATATAGCTGCTATAGTTGTGTAGCTTATTGGCTGTTATCCATTTTCTCTGTTTTGGAGTAAGGCAGGAAGTACACAGGAGCGCATGAAGCAGTGCAACTTATTTCAGGGAGCTACCTTATCTCAATGAATTGTTGGGAAACACATTGAACAACAAATGTAAACATAGAACATCTAGTAGGATTTCAATAAATGCAAATTTTCAGGATCATTCCAAAAAATCAATCCTCAGAACTGTCTTTGTAACCAGGAATTTTATGTCTCAAAGAAGCAGTTTTCTCCAACACCATGTGATATAACATTCAAGTGGGGCTGTTTGTGAAGGAATTGACCTCTGTACTGGACAAGTTTGTAAGCTGAGTTTTAATTATAATCTATGCTACAGTATGAATTTATTTTCGATTTCACGGCTTAGTCTACAATAGCACTCTCATTAGCATATTTCTCTTTATATCATCAACTGCTATATACATTATTATGCTTTGGAAATAATTTGGAACAATAGAAAAGTATTATCTGGGGACAGGATCACCACTTAGTTTAAAGAAGAGACTGAGTCAATGGAGTTTAAATTTTCTGTTAGTACAGTTGAGTTAGATAACAGAAGATCCTCAGCAAGTATGACTAGTAGATACTCTCTAGGTGCTTACTACTTTTCTCATTATATTTCACTGTGAAACTCAAAAATGATATCCACAGTGCCTATGAGATATCCCTTCTTAGGAAAAGTTCCTAGCACTTTCTTTGTGTCGACTCAGAGATTACAGGTGACAAAATGTCACATTGCACAGGGATTGAAGAATCTGTCAAAATGACACAGCAAGTTAGTAACAGATAGAAGAAACACATTTCTATATTTAGCTAATAGTTCTTTTAGTAACTCAGTGTGAAAAGTGATTTGAAACAGGCACCACAATAAAGATTTTAGCAATACTTTGTGGATATGTATTTTTAAATATGAATATAATGAAAAAATTTTAGGATTTTTCTCATTTTTGAAACACTTATGTTAAATGTTAATAAACTTTCCTATTTTAGAACTTTAACAGGTGATATGCTCACAAAAAATATGACATGTAATTAATATTCCATAGAGGTCAGTAATTATTTCTAGTCTCTGAACAGCATGTACTCATCAACATTACTTGGTGAGAGCTAACAATTTCACATGTTTGACACACAATGTCAGGTATTTTCAGGATGATACTGAGTGGAAATCATAACCAGATCATACAAAGGCACTCAGTAGATACCAAAATGAAAATATAATATTGAAACATATTATTTCAAACTGTTCAACATAGTTTCTAGGGTGTCCACCTGTATCTTGAATTTAGTGACACATTCTAAAAGCTAAAAGAACAGGACAGGGATGAGTGTCCTGGTACAACAAGTTAAGCCACTGTATAACAGAATGCTAGTTGGGGTCCTTGATAACCTGCTTCTCTCCAGGGTCCTGCAAACACGAGGGCAGATGATGGCTCAACACTTGGGAGACCCAGGTGGGGTTCTGGGATCCTGGCTTGGGCTTTACGGAGCCCTGTACTTGTAGGTACCTGTAGGATGATCTAGTGGGAGCTGTCACTCTTGGCTCCCACTTTACAGCATTTCTGGTAGATGAAAAATCAGCATTTGTAAAGCAAAATGAAACGAGAGTAAATTAAAAAAAAAACTCAGACAAACCATAGACTTGAATTTTCTTCAGTGAAAATTGATTTTCTAAACTAGAGAGTATTGGGTTTGGAAAAAAATTCAGCCAAAGCCTATTTGTCATGCTTTCAGTAAAACCATGCCTAACATACAATGTGCAAGTATTCAAATCAATTTCACTATTCTGAAGCTCAATTTTCCAAATAAAAAATACTATATAGAGTTAATAGGATTGGAATGGGGATAAATATGTCCCCTATAGGTCAGAAATAATTAACTGGGATGAGACAGAAATTAAAGTATGTATCATATGTTTATTGCTTTTGAAAATGGCAATGATTAAGTTTTCATGTAGATAGTGCTATGTTTCAAAAGTCTGCAAAAGTACTCATTTAGTTTCTCTTTATTTTCTTTTCAAGCTTCTAGAGATACTTTTATTGATCTTTCAATGACCGATTTTATCCATGGAGCTATTGACCTTGTGGTACTTAATTCATCTGAGAAAACAGCACTATCTTAAAATCACCTAGCTGTTTAAGATCTGGAATTTTATCTTCAGATAAAATTATTTGGTGGAACAAAATATTATGCACTCAAATTATTCTTTCCTAAAATGTTTACAGTGCTGTTATTACTTCAGTAAGAATTAATTTATCTGCTCACTTTGTTTCTTGTCACATGAGCCTGTATTAAGTTTTCACATGTTTTTCATGAGAAACATTAAAATGGAATTATATGTGTAATTCATGGCAGACGCTGTGCTAAGTGTTTCAAAGGCAGAAATTTATCAAAGGCAGAAATTATTTATGTAATTTAGGGAAAGAGAAAATTGAAAGACAAAATATTAGTAATTTTCTGAAAGTAAAAATATCTATGAACTATGGAGACCAATATTTGTGTGTAGTTTATTTGATTCCATGGCTCTTCACCTAACCATGACATTGTACAGTGGTAATTGGGAAACAACACAAAATGGGAAGTAAATGAGAAAAGTATATACTACGTGGATAAGAGTGTTTATTACATAAAAGATGACATTTGAACAATATTTGCCATCTGAATCCAGTGCTATGTTCTCAGGTATCAACAAATTCTGTGACCTTTTCAGATGTTTACATGAAGGGAAAGTAAAAGCAAGAGAGTAATTTATCTTCCGTTTCATTCATCAAATGCCTCCAGTATCCAGGTGTGGACAAGGCTAAAACCAGGAGTTTGTAACACAGTCTTGGTCTCCTCCATGGGTGGTTTGGGCCCAGGTGCTTAAGCCATCATTTGGTGCCTCACAAGATGCATTGGCAGAATACTGCATCAAAAGCAGAATATCCAGGACTTGAAGCAGAACTCTGACATGGGATCCAGACATCACAAGAGGCAGCTTAACTCCCAATGCCTCAAAACCTGCCCACAGAAAATTTGTGTTGTTTCAAAAAATCTCTAGCTACTAAGAAAAGAAAATACTTAGTTGTATCAGATTGCCTTAAATTAGTAAGATTCAGATAAAAGTATGTCTGGAATTCATAAGTAGTATGAGTTTGTTTTGTCTCTGTTTTTGTTTTGTAATCTGTAAGCAAAAATAAGGCCTAAAACTTCTGGTCCATTAGTGGGTATACACCAAGTGATGGCAAAGGAATAACTTAGGTTATAAACTCAGTATGTGGTATGACCAAGCAAATGAGGAAGCATGCTATTCATCAAATGTATTGCAGTCATGCTTTGATAAGTTCCCAGGTAGAATGTCATTCTAACTCTCCCTTTCTGTTACATTGATGTTTTACAATGGAAATCTTCCTGGTTAGATTGTGATGAACAGAATCTGTAGTCCTAGAGTATGGCTTTGCATCAAAAGTCCAGCTATGTTGGGCATTAATTACAACATTTTGGAAGTTAGCTCTCTGGGGTTTTTTTTTTTTTTTTTTTTTTACTAGATTCACACCTTGGTAGCTGCGTGATGCTGGATGCATGACTTAGCTTTGTTTATTCTAGTCGTGCCAGTGGCTTTCTTAGACGTCAATTCAAGCAGTAAATGGAGCTGGGTACCTCGTTTTTGTTCAGAAGATGTAACATTTAGTTGTATTTTCAGCATAGCAAGCCAGACTTGACATAAAACATCTAGGAACTGGCCTTGTTGAGCACAGTTTTACTAGGCTTAGAAATGGTCAGAGGCCCATCTGAGTTTCTCGCGTGCTTATGTGTATTGCTGGTACTGTTGACTTTGTGTCTTCACCTAGTTTCTAGGCCTCTCAAAGTTAGTATTTCCAGTAACTTTCCCTTAATTTTCTTCTCCAAGCTTCCTGAACCCAAAGAAGAATCTCCAACTACTCCATACATCAAATTTAAATCCCAAACTTTAGTTTTATGTCTTCTAGTAGTATATATTGTAGCATGTTCCAATGAATACATTTAAGGAATGGCTCTAGAAGTTTAACTTATTTAAAATTGATAATAAGTATATTTGAGTGTGCTGTTAACTTCCTTGTTAGGTTCTCCATGCTTTCAAAACTTTTACTTGGATAGGTTCTCCTCATTATTTTCTGAGTTAATTTCTGTCCACTCATTTTTTTTTTTCAAAAAGACACATATTAGCTACACTTTAACTATTTAAGCTGTCAAGAACACTCTCCTCTTTCCTTAACACATCATACTTAGCACTCTTCTTTTCCCTTACTTTGAAAATGTGCAAAGACTCTTCCTCCATAAGCATACACGTGAATACACTTTATTCTACTTACTTCTGTCAGTTGTAGATAATAATCTTTATTATATTACTTTTGATACTTAATTTTCTCTTCATTAATGTGTTTATGTGCTGATAGTGTAGGAGAGGGAAAACTTAAGTTGTATGCTATTTTTTTTTTTTACACTAGCTGAATAACCCATTGATTGTACTCACTGGGCTGTGGCAGCATTTTCAATTCAGAATATTTAAAGGCAATAAAATAGGGATACTGTGTTACATTTTTCTCCTGATAGGTGTTGATTGATTAAAGACAGTGAAGTGACTGAAGATAATGTGAATGAAATAATTCCAGCAGGCAATTACAGAATTAGTACACTAGCAAATTTCCTTAAAATTTTTCTCATAAATTTGGGAATAAATAGTACCCTCAATGTTTCTGTTCAGAAATTAACTAATGTCAGATTGTGTTAACAAGATGTGTGAATTTAAGTACGTATGTAACATAGTTATCAAATTTTTTCTTGGAAAAAATTGTTTTGTTTTGTTTTTTTTTTTTGGTATTCTTTTTTTTTTTCTTTTCTTTTCTTTTTTTTTTTATTGTTGCTTACATTATATTATGTAGTACAGTTTTATAGGCGCTGGGGATCCCCCCCACCCCTCCCATACCCCTCCCCCCATGGTGGATTCCTCCACCTTGTTGCATAACCATAGTTCAAGTTCAGTTGAGATTCATTGCTTGCAAACACATGCCTAGCATAAAGTTCAGCGTCTTATTGTCCAGATAAGTTCAGTGGCCTCTTGGGGAGACCTTCTATGGTCTGAAGATAGATCTAACAGAGTAAAGATCCAGTCAGTTAAAAGCCCCAACAAGGCCTCAGTATCATTATACAACATTATGGAATTAATTGACATAGTATTGGGTAAACAATATGTTAAAAATAATGCAAGTTCCATTCTTCGAAACATCTAGGTTGAGACAGTATCAATGACAGGTTCAAAAAATAACAAACCACCAAACAAAAAATTACAGGTTAAATCAAGGCAAACATGTGGTATCTAATCTTTTGGGATTCGCTCATTTCCCTTAGCATTATAGTTTCCAGTTGTGCCCATTTAGCCACAAAGAACTGCATTTTGTTTTTTTTAATAGCTGAGTAGTATTCCATGGAGTAGATGAACCAAAGCTTTCTTATCCAATCTTCTGCTGATGGGCATTTCGGTTGCTTCCATGTTTTCGCAATTACTGATTGTGCTGCAATGAACATAGGGATGCATGTTGGTTTGTCGTAAAACAGGTGTTTTGGATATATTCCTAGGAGTGCTATTGCTGGGTCATATGGTATGCTGATTTTGAGTTGTTTGAGTGTTCTCCAGACTGATTTCCATAAAGGCTGTACCAATTTGCAGCTCCACCAGCAGTGGAGTAGGGTTCCCTTTTCCCCACATCCTCGCCAGCAAGCGTCGTTGGTGTTCTTGTTTATGTGGGCCAATCTTACTGGTGTTAGGTGGTACCTCATCGATGTTTTAATTTGGATTTCCCTTATTGCTAGGGAGCTGGAACATTTTTTCATATGTTTGTTTGCCATTTGGACTTGTTCCTTTGTGAAATGTTTGCCCATTTCCCTTGCCCATTTCTTGAGTGGCTTGTTTGTTTTGGTTTTTTGGTTGTTTTGAAGTTCTTTGTATATCCTGGAAATTAGCCCCCTATCGCCTATATCGTGTGCAAAGATCTTCTCCCACTCTGTGGGTTGCTTTTTTACTTTGTTGATTGTTTCCCTTGCTGTACAGAAGCTTCTTAGTTTGATGAGGTCCCATTTGTTTATTCTGTTCTCAACTGCTATTGCTTTTGGTGTCCTTCTTAGAAAGTCGGTACCTACTCCTAGGTCCTGCAGGGTATTTCCTACATTTTCTTGCAAGAGTTTGAAGGTTTCTGGATGTAGGTTTAGGTCTTTTATCCATGTAGATTGGATCTTAGTGTATGGTGATAGATGTGGGTCTATCTTTTTGTTTCTACAGGCTATCAGCCAGTTGTCCCAACAACATTTACTAAAGAGTCCTTCCCACTTGCTTAAGCTGTCATTGGTCTTTTTGTCAAAGATTAATTGGCTGTATCTGTGTGGATTCCCTTTTGGTGCTTCTATTCTATTCCATTGATCTTCCTTTCTGTCTTTGTGCCAGTACCAGGCTGTTTTGATTACCACTGCTCTATAGTATGTCCAGAGGTCCGGGATTGTGATTCCCCCCTGCTAATTTCTTATTTTTCAGGATGGTTCTAGCTATTCGTGGTTTTTTGTGTTTCCAGATGAACTGTTGAATCATTGTATCCAGTTCCGTGAAGAATGTTTTGGGCACTTTGATTGGAATTGCGTTGAAAATGTATATTGCTTGTGGTAGTATAGACATTTTAATGATATTGATTTTGCCTATCCAGGAGCACGGGATGTTATTCCATCTTTTGAGGTTTTGTTCAATTTCCTTTTTAAATAGTTTGTAGTTTTCTTCAAATAGGTCTCCTACACTTTTGGTTAGATTTATTCCCAAATACTTCATACTTCTCTCTGCTATTTTGAATGGTATCCTGTTGGTTAGATCTTCTTCCATCTTGGTGTTATTTGCGTACACTATGGCTGTTGATTTTCGTTCGTTAATTTTGTACCCCGCCACTCTGCCAAACTCTCGTATAAGTTCTAGCAGTTTCTGTATTGAGTCTCCTGGTTTTTCTATGTATAGGATTATGTCATCTGCATATAGTGAAAGCTTGACTTCTTCGTTTCCTATACGTATGCCTTTGATTTCTTTTTCTTGTCTTATGGCCTCTGCAAGTACCTCTAGGACTATGTTGAATAGCAGTGGTGATAGTGGGCACCCTTGTCTTGTTCCAGATCTCAGTGGGAAGGGTTCTAGCTTTTCTCCATTCAGTATGATACTGGCGTTGGGTTTTTCATAAATTGCTTTAATTATGTTGTGGATTTTCCCATCTATGCCTACTTTGGCTAGAGTTTTTAGCATGAAGAGGTGTTGGATTTTGTCGAAAGCTTTTTCTGCATCTATTGAAACTATTATGTGGTTCTTGTTTTGCAGTTTTTGGATATGGTTTATAACATTTATGGATTTCCGAATGTTGAACCATCCCTGCATTCCAGGGATGAATCCTACTTGATCCGGATGAATGATCTGTCTGATGATTTTTTGAATTCTATTGGCTAGGATTTTGTTGAGAATTTTAGCATCAATGTTCATCAGAGAAATAGGTCTGTAGTTTTCCTTCTCTGATGGTTCTCTATCCGGTTTTGGGATTAAGGTGATGTTGGCTTCATAGAATGAGTTTGGGAGGGTTGCTTCCTCCTCTATTGTTTTGAAGAGCTTGTAGAGGATTGGGGTTAGTTCTGTTCGGAATGTTTTGTAGAATTCTGTAGTGAAGCCGTCTGGGCCTGGGCTTTTTTTCGTTGGGAGATCCTTGATGACTGTTTCAATCTCTACCTCGGTTATGGGTTTATTTAATTCTGCAGTTGCCTCCGGACTGAGTTTTGGTAAATGGTGGGAGTCAAAAAATATTGTTTAATGATCTTAGCTTTAGCCCCGTTTCCACTGTGCTGCTATTGTATGCTTTATATTGAGTGTAAAGTCTCCAGGATATTTCTTTATTTCACCTCAATTTCCATGCCTCTTTGCAAAAGTACTGAGCATTATGTGTACAAGGGAATATACCCTCACAGTTGAGATACAGTGAGAAAGTGCTTAACATGAATAACAACCTTGTAAAAGTAAAAAGTGTAAATTAGATTCCCACATCTTCTGAATCCTGGTCATGTACATCAGTTTTATGTAAAATTATTTGCTGCAATATGCAAAGTAACATTTGCAAAGGAATAAACCAATGTGAAAACTGACATTGTAATGTAATTTTCAAATGCTAGGGTTAGAATTAGTAAACAATAGTTTTTTAAAATGTATTTAGGGCAAGATTCAAATAGGTGAGCATGTCTTATGCTTTCTAGTGGGAAATACTGATTTATCAATGTGTTTAATTCTTTTCCTTTCATGAAATTACGCTTTAATCACATAATTTTATATATTCTGCTAATAAATATCAGACACAAAATATGTATCATATAAATTATTCTTGATAGGTTTGTTATAAATATTGAATGTATTATAATGTACTTGGTAAAATATTCATGTAAAACATTTTGAAAGATAGTGAAATCATTTCTCTGGGTTTTCTTTCTAATAAAACACACTATTACTGGAATTGCTTAGCATGTTGCATTCCACTGATGTAATTTTAAATTGCCATTCTTTACTACAAACGGAATTTCATTATATCTGATTCCACAATAAGTGGGTTCCAGAATAGTTGACATTTAGTAGAATTACAGATCTTAGTGTCTTTGTGTATTTTTCATTAAAATGCATTATGTGTGCTTTCAATTCTCTTTTAAAGAAACTACCATTGATTTTCATAGTAGTTACAGAGAAGCGTTTTGTTCAAACTTCATTATGAGATTTCATGGTGATTTTTTTTTCCTTTCATTAATCCCTTGAAAATATTTTTTAGTGTTTTTGCAAATCTTGGGTAAAAATGATAAGACATGGAGTATGAATAGATTGATTTTATTTTACTCAAATAGCAAGACTTTCTAAAGCTTTTGTAGATGGGAAACTAGCTGTACTGCTGTAATTGTACCTCTCTCTTACAGCTCTTTTCTGTATGATAAAGACTTCTAAAAATGTGTTTCACATGATGTGTAGCGTCATTGGTCTTGGTCTTGTAAGGAGCCAGATGGAAATTTTATCTAATCCTTGGAGAAGTAGGCATGTAGCTGAGGACCTCTATTTTCTATCTTTTGTTCATTTTTGTTCACAGAGGCAGGTGCAGATGCAGGGTTGAAATTGCCCCAAGATAGTCTGCGAGCTATCACTTCTAGAGCCACCATTTCCTCAAGGTCACATCTACCCAATCTACTTTAATTGCAGAAACGTTTTCATTTCATGAACCTCAAGATCACCCCGTAGCCCCATGCTTGAATACCACTGTGCCTCTTCCTTATCCTTTGTTCTGTTGATAAAGAGTCACAAATCTACCAACTTCTTGGGTTGCTGTTTCTTCAATATGCCACTGGCAGTTTTCTTTTTTCAGCTCATTTTGAGGGCATCTTGTTCATAACTTAGGGTAACAGATTTGCAGTGGAAATGCCCTTAATGGCAGTTTTAAAATAAGCATTTTAATTTTCTCGGTAAAATGAATCAAAATCATTTTCTTTGGTCTCTGACCCAGCTAGGAGGGGCTGGAGATTGGATTTCCTGCTGAGTTTCTTCGAATTATTGCCAGGTTAAAAACTGGACTGATTAACATTAGACATGTTGTTCTGCATCTGGAGGCCAGAATACAATAACCATTGTTAATTTGGTTAAGAGAAAGACAGCTGTTTAAGATTAGTCTTTTGGTATATGTGTAGGAGTTACAATAATGCCTCTTTTTAAATATCTTAGTTTTTTTAGCTTAAATGCAAATTTTAATTGCTGAAGGAAATAATAAGCTAAATAAAAATCCTTTCAGTTAGGAATTGTTTGACCAGCAGTTACATGATTTTAGAAAGTTTTAACAGCCAGATGATTTCCCAAATTTTCCTATGAAAGGCATAATCTTCACCATAATTTCTCATGGTATAATTACTAATTCAGATAAACCAACTCTTTTCAAAATCAATCTTTGTGGCAGTTAATTCTAGACATGACCTAATTTAAGGTCTTGGATTTAAAACATTGTTTTCTGACATATGTTTGATAATTGATTACGCATGTTTCCACAGATGTGTGCAGTGTTAAAATACGGTTTGTGTATTGAGTTTATGTTACCTCCACTTAGTGCTCAGAAGCTTTAACTAGATTTCTGTTCTGTTGAAAGGGTAGTACTAGTTTTTTGATTAGGCACTTTTTAAAACAATGGGTTTTTAAAATTTATTTGAAAATCAGAATAACATATAGACATAGCAAGAAAGAGCATCCATCAGTTCATTCACTCCTCATTCATTGTTCTGGCCAAAGCCAGAAGCTGGGCTTGCACTGAGTCTCTCACATAGGTAGCAGGAGCCAGTTGATTAGGCCATCCTCTGTTGCCCACTCTCTGATGTTGGAAGCAGAGGAGCAGGGAAGGAACACCATACAGGATGCTAGCGTGGTCAGCAGGGTTCTAATCCATTGCATCAACTTCATGCCTGCCCCGGGCCAGGTATTAACCCATATTTCAGCTACTTGTGAGACTCCTAAAGAGGATACTACTGTGATTATGATTTTATGTGTAACTGAACAAAGGAAGACATAAGATACTGGCAGAATGCTATAAAGATGTGTTTTTTTTTTAATACATTCTTAGGCCTAATTTATAAGCAATAAAATGCACACAAATATTCTGGTAGATGTACATTTGTATAATCACCATTCCAATTTAAAAATTGAACATATCTACTTCTTCAGGAAGGACTCTGGTCCTTCCTGTCTTCTCTCATATGCCCCAAAGCTTATCTGATCAGTTTCACCTGTCCTAGGTTTCCTTTATATGAATTGCCAGCTATATAGCTTTGCAGCTTAAATATGTACATAAGCATGGATAATAGAAGAAATGTACTTTAGCATCTAAACCAGATTATTTGCCATTTCTTAGTTGTTTTACATTTATTATGATATAGTCAAGAAAAACAAATTCTATTTTTATTGAATAATTTACTGAATATATACTATGAGTAAAATATCTTTACACTGTAGCTCTAAAGATAAGCAAGATACTCTTGAAAGAATTATGTATATAGAGCAAAAAGTTAGGCCTGGTATGGTAGCCTTGTGGCTAAATCCTTACCTTGCAAACAGTAGGATCCCATACGGGTGCTGCTTTGTGCTCCAGCTGTTCCACTTCCATCCAGCTCCCTACTTGTGGCCTGAGAAAGCAGTAGAAAATGGCCCAAGGCATGGGACCCTGCACACATGTGGGACACCTGTAAGATGCTCTTGGCTCCTGGCTCCAGATTGGTTCCACTCCAGCCGTTGTTGTCCCTTAGGGAGTGAACCAGTGGACGGAAGATCTTTCTGTCTCGTTCTCCTTTGCTCTGTATATCTGCTTTTCTAATAAAAAAAATCTTTGGAGAAAAAAGTTAAATATATTGAAACGAATACAGTACATACAAAATATATATGGACAGGGCTGTTGTAAGGTTATCTGAAGTGTTATTCTAACAATGTTGAAAATTTTCCATGATTTAGCAGTAGAGACTATTGCATAAAGAAGCTAGAACTCAGACTGAGCCAAGTAGAAAAGAGGAGTTTTGATGGGCAGATCAAGAGGAGAGTGGTTCAGGCGAGAGGATATAGTAGGCTGTAGGACATCAGTGATGAGAGCAGCAGAGAAGTTCAAATAGAATTTTTGAACTCAAGCAACAAGGGATTAAGAGACTTGATTTTGAAGTTTAGATTTATTAGCATTGAAGTTCTAGAAAAGTTAGTTCATAATAGAAGAAGGGAAGCTCACATTTTTCTTAGTTTTCAAAATAAAGATGGAATCTACAAATACACCCTTGACATGAAAGATAACCATCATTGGCTTTGATATCTGCAATACATGAGAAAAGTCATCACTGCATTAGCAATTTTAAGTAGCTAGAGCCTTGTTCAGTTTTAAATTCGTACCTTTAGTAACTTTTTGAATAATTTAGCTAATGAAAAAGACATAATTCATTCAGCTATTACTATGACAATTTATTTGAATGCCCATACTTTGGCTCATTCATGAAAAAAAGTTATGCTAGTAATTAAGGCTTTTTATCATGTTTAAAGTGGGATGAGCATCTATATGAAATAGAGCTACCTTTTTCTTTAATGTTACTTATTTGATGATACAGTTTAATTTTCTTAAAGGATTTTAAAATATTTTTTATTTTCTTGAAAGGTTAATAGAGGGAGAGAATAAGAAAGAAAATTCCCAGCCACTGATTCACTCCCCAATGCCTGCATCATCCAAAAGGCTCACGTTAGGAGCAGGGAGTCAAATGAAGGCTTCCCATGTGCAGGCAGGAATGCAACCACGTAGTCTCTCACCACCGCTTTCCAGAGCTTGCGTTAACAGGGACTGGAATCATGCACCTTAGCCAGAAGTGAATCTACGAACCACAATGTGAGACACCGGCATTCTAAATGACTGAGCCTGAAGAATCCATGTAAACATTGTATGCTTGTGGCATGTTACAATATAATGAGTAAGGCTGGTAATATAATTTTACTTCCGGACTCCAATTATGAGCATTGTCAATGGAATATTTCATAACAGTAGTAAAATGACAGTTAAGTTCTTGGAAAAAATTTAGATGTTTTTTAATAGTAATAGAAAAATATACCAGGTATAACCATAAATTTGGTAATGAAATCATCTTGACCTATAATTTATCTACACTAAAACAGTTTTAATTGAGTTTTCTATGCAAGGGGAAAGGTAATTAATCTTTTACATTGTGTGTGTGTGTGTGTGTGTGTGTGTGTGTGTGTGTGTGTGTGTGTGTGTGTGTGTGTGTGTGTAATCACAGCCTAAGTCCAAGAAATCTTGTGAGAGTGTGCGTGCATGTATTAAATACAGCTGTTCTTTTTTGTTATGGCTACAAAGATATAGCAAACCTAGAAAATAACTGGAAAAATTTTAAAAATGAATAATGATGTAGAAGAAGAGTAAAAAAAAAATCTGCAAGAAGAAAACTGTCTCATCCATTCCCTCCTGATGATTAATTGAAATATTTTCTAACAGAAATGGTAATGGATATGAATATAGTTCTACTGACTGAAGGTTTACATCAGTTGATTTTACTGCTATACCTCTCAGAATTCACATGTTTCATAGTGTGTTCTATTTTAAGCCAACAGTTAGTGATCATGGGCTCCTTGGTATGACTGGTGGGATACATTCTATTTAAACAGTGTTAAGGTGCATTTGATTTTACCTTTTAGGAAGTGTGTATATGTTTACTAGAGAATTCAATTTTGGAATCAGATGAAAGTGTAAAGAGTAACAAAAAAATCCTCCCCAAAGCTAACTTGTATGACTTAAGGCTGTTGTCCTTTGCAAGATATATATGTCATTCTTGCTTTAAATATAGCATAGCTCCTGGTTCCAAGACCTTCAACTTAATCTCAAGCATGTCTGATTTTAAATAACCATGCTCACTTCAAAAGCAGAATTTGCTGTGGTTTTATTTTGTTTGCTTTATTTTTAATGTAGAGCCACCTCAGTAGATAACAAAGGTAGTTATATATATATTTTCCATTTAAAGAGTCTATGAATAAGGAGTAATATAAGAGGCCAGGACATGCGCTCATCAAGGAATTTCTGTACTTGAAACCACTTGAAACCAGAGTATAGACAACACGTCCTTTAAAATACCAAAGTTAGTTTTGTTCTTGAGGTTTTTGATTATGCCTACATATACTTTAATTCACAATGTCTAAAATTTTTTCTAAAAAATTTTTTTCTAAAATTTTTTCTAAAATTAAATAGGATATTCGTTTATGGTACTTCTCATTTTTTACTAAAACAGAACGACTCCACTAAGATGGTTTTATATTTAATATACACATTTAGAATATAAGTCATAACCCTCAAAACCATTAGACTAATTTCTAGATGGGTATGGTTGAAGCAGATTGTTGCTAGACCATATTTGCTGATATTGTTGAAATGGGAAATTGCAGATCTATTTCAAACACTTGGGCTTCTCAAGGAACTTGGCTGCTGGTACATGTTTCCTCTGAAGTGAGCATTTATTCATGTAGTGAAAATCAACAGATACAGGCCTTACCTGTCAAATTAGTTATGACATATACATAGTTCAGGTAATCATGTTGAATATGTTAAATACATACATTTTTGTCAGTTAATAAAAGAAAACATTTTGCACACATTTTACTCACAAGACAGATTATGAAAAAAACTATTAAGATACATGTATTTTTTCTGCTTTAATCGCTAACTGGATTTTCATATTACTCAAGAGTTGCCCTTGAAGAATAATGGAGAACAGGATAGAAACTAAAGAAGGAATTTTTCCCAAAGCATTTCTGACTCTTCGCTGTTTTGTGGAACAGCATGAGAGATGTCTTCCAATTGTGTAGGATAAGTACAGCCCACTGAACAGTGCTTAACAGCAGTTTACCACAAGCCAGTTATAATGTCAAAAGCATTCGAACCTTTTCTTTTCTTCTATATTTGAATAATGATAAATGCCTTCATGCTGGGTAAGAACTATTGAAGTGTGTTTCTCTGCAGGTAAACTTGGCAGTGCGTTATATAATGCCACTCAATGGCAGCATTACTTAAACAGTGTGAAATACATTGTCTGACAAGAATTGCATCACAATTTGGTATGATGTTTATGCAAGTGGCTAATCTGCCAGTTATTTTATAGTTTAAAAAATGAACCTCTGAGCCCACAAGATAGAATCCAAGTTTTTATTTGTGTATTTGTAGTGAAAACTGTAATTGCTCCTTGTGGGAGAATAGTAAGTTAAGGAAAGGGGGTTGAAAATAACGGCAATCCTTAAGCTATGGTCCACCAAGTATGTATTCTCAGGGCTTACTTGTCTGCTGTCTAATTCCAAGACATGATATATAATTCAATTAATAAACCACTCACTAATGGTTTTAATTGAAATTCAAATATTTAATTATACATGCATCTGTCTTATTTACATGCGGTCTGATGGCTTCACCTTTCTTTTTACCTGCTGATTTGTGTCTGTCCATCTTCCTGATGATACTACAAATTCTCATGGAGAGTTTCCAGGCTGAGTTCATGGTCTGGAGTGGGTACCATGAGTCAGGTGGCTCAAAGGCTCATTTGGCTAATTGGAGTATGGGAATTAGGATTAGAAATTTGATCTCTTATATTGAGCTATCATGAAGCTCTCTGATTCCTGTTCTTTTAGGTGATGATGGAAACTTCATCAAATAGGCTCAACTGATATTAGGCCAATGAGAACACCCAGTAACACCTGTCTCTACAACTTCAGGGTTCCCTCCTGGGTGAGGGGTGGGGCCCCAATGGAGAGGGAGGATTTGATGATTACTTGCTTCATTTCTGTGGTTAGTCAGAAGACAGCTATAAGTCAAGAAGTATTGATGAAGATTTTAAGAACCAAACTTATCATAATGTCACGAAAGTTCATATTTATTAAAGATTTATTATCTTTATTGGAAAGGCAGGTATACAGAGAGGAGAGACAGAGAGGAAGATTTTCTGTCCAATGATTCACTCCCCAAGTGACAGCAAATGGCCGGTGCTGTGCTGAGCTGAGCTGAAGCCAGGAGCCTGGAACCTCCTCCAAGTCTTCCACGCAGATGCAGGATCCCAAGGCTTTGGGCTGTCCTCGACAGCTTTCCCAGGCCACAAGCAGGGAGCAGGATGGGAAATGGAGCTGCCAGGATTAGAACTGGTGCCCATATGGGATCCTGGTGCGTTCAAGGCGAGGACTATAGCTGCTAGGCCACTGCTTCAGGCCCGAAAGTGCATATTTTTTACTTCCTATAATTAGAAGCTATCTATAAGCACAAAAATAAAAGTTTTATCAATCCACATAAGAAAGTGCTTGACTATCTTGAAGCACTACAATAGTATGCACAGAAATTTATATTGTAACGTATTGCCATTTTTTCCTATGTTTTCAGCGTAGAAACCCATTTTATTTTATTATTCTCGTATGCCACAATTTCCAAGTGAAGTTTTATTTAATTTTTAAATTGGTTTCTTTGAAATGTAGAGCTACAAGAATAGAGGGAGAGGGCCCGGCGCGGTGGCGTAAGTGGTTAAAGGTCCTCGCCTTGCAGCCCCGGGATCCCATATGGTCGCCGGTTCTATCCCCGCAGCCCGCTTCCCTTCCAGCTCCCTGCCTGTGGCCCAGGAAAGCAGTCGAGGACCGCCCAAAGCTTTGAGACCCGGAAGAGGCTCCTGGCTTCGGATTGGCATAGCATTGGCCATTGCGCTCACTTGGGGAGTGAATCATCGGACGGAAGATCTTCCTCTCTGTCTCTCCTCTCTGTATATCCTCTGTATATCCGCCTTTCAAAAAAAAAAAAAAGAAGAATAGAGGGAGAGACAGATGTTTTCTGTTTGTTCACTCCCCAAAGGACCAACACGTCTTGCCCTGGGATTAGGCCTGGCCAAACTCGGGGCCTGGAACTCCCTCCAGGTTTGCCACATGGCTGGCAGAGGACAAAGCACTTGGGCCCCTTTCTGCTGCCTTCCCAGCTGCATTAGCAGGGCGCTGCATTAACAGGGCGCTGCCTTAACAGGGCACTGCATTAACAGGGCGCTGCATTGCAAGTGGAGCAGATGAACCTTTAACTGTGTCATGTAATGAATGCCAGCATCACAGACAGAGCTAAGCCTGCTGTGTTAAAATGGGTGGTCCTTCATGAGCAGTCATAAGTCCATTATGCTGCTATTGAAGAGGCAAAAACAATGTTGAAGAGTTCGGCATCCTACTGTCACAATATTTTCAGCTGTTTCACAGGGAGTCCATCTTTGGTCGGGATGCAGAGAGACATACTGCACTATGGCTCCAGAAGTCAGCCTCTGCTACACTTCTATTATACATCCCTTTAAATACAGAGCTAGTAAATACAGTCCACAACAGGGAGAAAAACAAATTTTTCATCAACATGAAGTTAAAGAACATGGTGCAAAAATACCAATGCATCACTAGATTGATGAAAAAGAAAATAAAAAACTTGTGGAAATTGATGCTACCGCATGACGCATGAGGTGCTAAGGAAATGATCGTAAAAACCAGCACATCATTACCCATGAGATGTAGCAAAAACAGTGTTGAAAAGGACATTTACCTTCTCAGGTGCTTATAAGCAATCAAAAGTCTCTTATAGTTAATCACTTGATGAATCACAAGCACTTAATTGAAAAAGATACAAGTGACTAGGAAGTGTGAAAAGTTAAAATTCACAGAAAAAATAATTAGATTTGACACGAAAAAACTGCAAATTGAAACAAGAAAATGCCAGTTCCCAAAAGATGAGCAAAATCACCCCTCAACCATATTAGCATGGAGTGTCACGAGGGGGTGATCACTTACAATTAGAGATGAAAGAGAAATGGTCCCACCTGTTTGGTCTTTGCATGGGTCATGATATTGTTGGTGTGGTCAGTAGTAGGATTTTCATCTTTTTGTTATCTAGGTGTACTTAGAGGCTTCATTGGGAGCCTAGCTTCATTCTTTAGTAGAAATGCCTTCTGTTTATTTTCCTTGATTCCTGGTAGACTGTTCTCCAATTCATCCTTTGTGGTGTTGCATGTGTTGTGTGTTATCCTTTAATTTCTTATATGTATTTTTGATGGAAGCTGTCTCTTATTAAAGTGACCATATGGTATTTTTCCTTTAGTTTTACTTTTTTTTATTATTAGTATCATTTTGTTCCATAGGCCCTGGGATTTCCCTTGCTCAGGAAGTTTCCCTGTTCCTATAGTTTCTGTTTGGGACCTGGTCAAATCAAACCAGCAGGACGGGCAGTTCCTTGCTTGGGTTCACATCCTGAGCTCCTGATGAATGTCCCTTCCCACCTTGTTGTTGTTGGAGGCTTCTGGTGCAGTTCAGATCGCCGCTTGTTGAATGTCCCTGGGTTATTGGTCACTGCAACACCACACCTTTGTGTCCGTTGCTTTCCTGTGTCTGTCTCCAGGGGCCCCTCTGCTGTCCTTCTGTCCTCCCCTATTTTCTGGAATGTGCCCTCTTTGCTTCACACTGCTTATCATTTTCTCTGTTTAAGCATGTCCTTAGCCTATTCCACCATCTTGATTCTCTCTTAGCATGCTGTTTAATAAGGTTTTCAAAGCTGACCCTGCCTTTCAAGAAATGAAATGGAAATGGCAGCCTTCTCAATCTGCAGATCCACAATCTAGAAAAGGAAGTGCTCTTTAAAAAAATTATTTTTATTGGAATGTCAGATATACAGAGAGGAGGAGAGGCAAAGAGGAAGATCTGTCCGTTGATTCACTGCCTAAGTGGCTGCAATGGCCGGAGCTGCTCTGATCCAAAGCCAGGAGCCTCTTCTGGTTCTCTCATGCAGGTGCAGGGTCCTTTGGCTTTGGGCTGTCCTTGACTGCTTTCCCAGCCACAAGCAGATAGCTGGATGTGAAGCGGGGCTGCTGGGATTAGAGCAAGAAACCAGATGTGATCCTGGTGCATGCAAGGTGAGGCCTTTAGCCACTAGGCTACCATCTCTGGCCCCAGGAAGTGCCTTTTGAAGGATAGATTCTCAATGGCATTACTGGGAAGTCCAGACTGTCATGTCATGGTACTACATTTTGTGAGGGTCAGGTACCTGTAGGTCTCTGGTGTAAGGGATTTAAGTCTGTGCTGAATACAGACAGGGGGAGGAAGAGAAGTCGATATTCAAATTTCCTTTTTCTATGCCTTAAGGTTTAGTACCTTGGTGACTGGGTGTGACAGGTGAGAACCACTCCTGGAAGCCAGGAGGAAGTTTCTCAAAACTACAAGGGGAAGGTGTTTTCTGCCATATCAGTCCAGCTTTGGAGACCTTCTGTTAGTGACCTCTGTCCCCTACCTGGGCAAAAATAGTCAAGTGTTATGTGTGCTGACGACATAGCTCATAAAAAGCAAAAGAAATTCTGCACTTTTATAAAGGTTGGTAAAAATAGTACTTGAAGCTGTGTAATCACCAGAAGTACAGTTAGCAGACATGTGCATGACACTAGGCATCTCTTCCTCCTGCTTTCTGTGGCTGGAGACTCCGTTTATTTGTGGTGTTTTCCCCATCATGACTAAGGTCAGCTGTTCCTTTTCCACTTGTGTACCTCCTCTCCCTTTTCGGCAGGGCCTCTTTTAGACTGAAGTTCTGGCATTGGAGGATCTGGTTTTGCAGAAAACCTCACAGATCTCTGCGGTGTGTGCTTCCCCTTGGAAACTAACCCTAACACCTGGCCTGATGTCATTTAGCACCCACTTCATGCTTCTTGGGCATGGTGGTGTCGGCAACATGGACACTGGGTTCCAGGATGCAGCTGTGTGAAGGTTTTGGTCCATGCACAGATCATTCTAGTTTCTTCTACACATTGCTCCCAAGTAAGCAAACCTTACACATAAAAACATAGACACAGTGATCTTTGATTATAAAAATCTATTCATTATTGAATATCTAGGAGAGATTAGAACTTAATTTAGAGAGTATACAAAGTATTGGAATTTTGAATTTTCACATTTATCATACATCAAACTGGATCTATTAACTGTCTTAGCTCTCTTCCTGTGAACACTTTTGGAAAATCAATGTCACCCAACCGTTGTCCTCCAGAAACATAGTGGTCTTCCTTTTTTCCTTCATTGTCTCCATTACACCCAACATTATGTTACCAGATCTAGTATTATATGCTTTGTGCTGCACAAACAATGCGAGTTTTAAATTTTTAGCTAGAGTTTGTGACCCTGAGCCTGAGTTTCTTTGGTGCAATCAACTTAATCCAGGTTCTTTGGATGAATTTTAATCCAGTGCCACAATTGGCTACTTGCCATTTAAAACTAGTTGGAGTTCATCCTCTTGATCATTCCCCTGATGTGGAGTTGGTGCAGGGTAATGTCGTATGACTGGCAGGCGTGCATGGTTAATTTGGAGGAAATTTATCAACATAGGTAAGGATTGCTTCATGTGGTGTAGATCTGATTCCCACCAACAATGTTGAAATTGTCAATTCTCCTGACCCAGAATGTTTGTCCTGTGCCCATCATGATGTTGTACTCTGGTTATCTGTGGCAAATGAGCTGACTTCTGCTCCTTCAATGACAGGTCCAAAACTGTTTGAGGGGGCTTTTTTTTTTTTTTTTTTTTTGGTCAATCTTGGCTTTTGAGAACCACGGGGACGTTCATGGATATGCTTGCATTAGGGTTAGTTGCTTGTTTATGACTTTTAATGCATGAGCCATATATAATTACTGCTTTCCCAGTATCTAGAGGCAACAATTTTGAATGTTCTGTGTTTACAATTTCAATGTAAACTGTGTGCCAATCAATCTTCATAATAATATTCTAGTCATTGTATCATTGTCATCATCTAACAATTGTACAGTGGTTAATATTTGCCATCAGTTATCCTATTTTCTGGGAGTCTATTAGCTGAGTCTTATGAAGCTGCCATTTTTGTAACTTAAAAATGGTGAGTAGCAGTAATTTCATATGGTTTAACCTAATATTACTTCATCAATTTCCTTAGACTCAATCATTATAATGATTCAAATGACTTCCATTATCTTGTAGCTAGAAGTTATCACAGTGATCTTTCAATGGGTCCCCTTACTTCAAATTTAGCCATCTCTCCTTTATTTGTTCTTCAGCTACAGTACACATTATAAAATATGCCAATATTAAGCACGGTTCTATATAAAAATGCTGTAATGACATCTGATTGCCCTTAGTATAAAACCAAAGCTCCATTAATGTGCTTTTTAAGACATGTACCCATACATCCCAGTTAGTCTCCGACAGCATGGTTTATACCTGCTGCCCCAGCCTAATGAATAAGGTACCCCTTTTATTCTCACAAGTGGCCCAGTAGAGATGATATAGTACATGATCTAACATCGCAGCACTTTTTCAATTTCTAAGCCATGGTAATTCTGCATTCCTTTATATTCATGGAATATGCCATAATCCCTCTCTGAGTTCTGAACTTGGGCCCCTGATACTGAACTGTGTGAGACACCCTTTTGTCTTCTAATGCACACAGATGGTCGTGCTTACATTAACTGTTTTCTTCAGGAATCATTTTGATCTCTAGACTAATTTGGATTTCCCTGTTATCATTGTTTATATTTGTTTTGCACTTCTGCAGTCAAATACTCTTCCCCTGTAAGCATGTTTATACATTAATTTCTGTGCTTTCTCTAGCATGTAAGTTCTGGCAGGAGAGGACCTTCTCAGTTTCTTCATCAGTGTATTCCAAGGGTTTATAAGTATTCCCTACATAGCTGTTACTAAATATGTGTAGATATATATAGGTGTCTATAGTCCCACATGTGTCAAAGGAATTGATGCAAAAGTAATTGATCCCTTTGCACTTTGACATCTGCTTTTGACTTTTTAGAATATGAAAAAGATACTAGGAGAGTTTAAAGAACTCTAAGACAGGAGAAGAAGAAAGAGGCTACAAAAAATCAATACATGAATATTGAGAAAACGAAAAGCTGACAAAAATCAGAAACACTGAGGTGACAATTTGGATGGATAACCACATTCCATTTCTGATCGTTGGAACCTACCTTGCACTCTTGCTTGCAGGGGCACTTAAAAGCTTGGAACTGGTTGTATTTTCCTGCAGTATACAAACTTATTAGAGCATTTTATATAGTAACATAATTTTCAGTAAGTGCATAAAATAATTGTGTTGAATATAAGCAAGTATTAGAGCAAGATTCTCTCTCTCTTTTTTTTTTTTTTGGTTGAGATTGGGAGCTCAAAATTTAAGCAATAACAAAACCATTTGTGAAATGCTGGCTTTAAAAGGGGTGTTTAAATCCAATTTGTAGCATTTACTTCCAGAAGATGAAGGGGAAAGTGAAGTAATTTATTTTTTTAAGCTATTTTTGTGAACTTTGTTCTTCAAAGCTGGCATGTGGAACTTCTAACCCCTCAAACTGATGAATGTGACCTTATGTTCAAATAGGGTCTTTATAAATGAATCAAGTTAAAGTGAATTTAAATGGGCTGCAATGTTTGGTATATTTATAAGAAAACAGATCCAGGAAAAAGCAATGTGAAAATAAAGGCTGAGATTAGAGTGATGCCTATACAGGTCCGTGCCAATGTTACCATTAGAAGTTAGGAATATGGGGCAGGCACATTGGCCTAATGGGTTAATCCTTTACTTCTAAGTACCAGCATCCCACGTGGGTGCTGGTTAGTGTCCTGGCTGCTTCACTTCCCATCCAGCTACTTGCTTGTGGCCCTGAAAAATGGTGGAGAATGACTCAAAGCCTTGTTACCCTGCATCCATATGAAACCGGACAGTAACTTCTGGTTCCCGACTTTGGATGGGATAGTTGCAGCCATTTGGGTAGTAAATCAGCAGATGGAAAATCGTTTGTTTCTGTCTCTCCTCCTGTGTGTAAACCTACATATGTTTTCATATGTCATTCATTAAAAAATGTGAGGAGTTATGTGTGGGGAAGATTCTGCCTCATAATCTCCAGGAGGCAGCAACTGTGCTAACATGTAGATTTCATATTGATAGCCTCCAGAACTGAAGAGGGTAAATATCAGTGGTTTTAATGAACTGAGGCTGTGGACTAAAGGCGTACCTCAGTTATAAGTATTTTGCATTTCATTTGTTTATTTTATTTTCTTACTGTTCTCAGTATCATTGGCAATTATTTCACTAATAGAGTTAATTACTGATCTGCTATAGTCTAATCAATGTTAAGTCATATTACAAGGAAGAAATAAACCCAAAGAATGAAAAAGATTAAAGAGATCTCTCAATCACGCAGTGTCCAATACAGGTGCTTCTAGTATCTGAGGAACTGAGCTATGCTTGTCTTCTGATATCCTCCACACAACAAATTGCATCTGTGTTTGCAGAAACAGAGGGACATAGTAGATATCATATGCAAGGTCTTCAGTGTTTCAGGTGGGAGGTCATCAAGAAACACCCGCATGCCCATTCCAACTGCAAGGGGACCAAGAAGTGTCATGAATACCACGCATATTGAGTGAGAACTGTCTCTACCTGTACTTGCTGACAAAAGAAACTACTCTTCAATCATTAAAATCATACCTTTCTTAAAATATTTAATGACTCCTTTAGTTTCGTTTGTGTATATCAACTAAATAATAATGTAGAAAAATATACTTTCCCTTATGTAACAATATGAAACTTTACAGTGTTCTGTTTACTGCCTTACATTAAAACTTCAGACTCAGATAATTATAAGAGCTCTATGCACAGGTGTGGGATGCTGTCCTAATTTCCCATGGATTGTATGCTCAGCCCATATAAAGTGATTGATTCTGAGTGTGTGGATACCCTGATTCCTCTACCTGGCAACTGTCCCTTAAAACCAACCCAAGTATAATTACTTTTTGCACAATAACATTCCCTTTTCCAGAGCAGAATCATTTAACCAGAAATGATATTGGTAATATTTTACAGTATATGTGTGTTCTCATGCTGCAACATGATATATTATGTCTATAAAGGTAAAATGTGAATCAATTTAGGTTGTAAAAAATCAAATGAAATCAAATACATTAGGATGACTACTATTAAAAAAAGTGAAAAAGCAAAATAAATGTCATGTTGTAGAGAAACCTTTACACACCATTGCTGGGAATCTAAAAATATTTGCTGTTATGGTGCAAGAATATGGAAATTCTTCAAGAAAATTAAAATAGAATTACTATACTGTCTGACAATTTTACTTTGTATATATATGGAGTCATTAAAAGGGTCTTGATGAGATAACGTGTACACCCCTGTTCATAGTTGCATAGTAGAGAATAACCAGTGGCTGGAAGAAATCCGGATGTCAGAGGATGCAAACGTGTGTACATACATCCATACAGTGAAATATTGCTAAACGTTAAAGGCATTCTGACACACAACACAATGTATTGTGGGCATTGAAAATTTAGCTGATGAAATGAGCACATCACAAAAGACAATATATTAAAATTTTGCTTCTATGAGATATCTAGATTCATTATATTCATTTTTCTGTAGACTTATTTTATCTTTGATGCTGTTTATGAAGTTGAGAAGGATGTATACTGATGTGAACCTCTGATTAAGGTGGAGAGGATTGTGGAAAGGGGGAAAGTGGGTGAGACAATTTCTTCCATTTTTTTTTTCCTGTATCTGGGTGTGGTGAGGAGAGAAGGAAGCAGCCCACTCCCCAGGAGCATAACTGCATTAGAACCTGCATATGGCCACCTGATATCATCTCAGGGTCCTTGATGTAGAGCATGTTCTGAGGGCATTGCTCAAGTGGTTTTGATAATTCTGAGATGTTGATTTCATTGCTTGAAGGTTGAAGAAACACTTCCAAGGTCCCTTTGCTGACATAGTTCTCCCCAGATTCTCCACCCTCACACATACTTGCCTGTCAAAACTTGGCTGAAAGAGTTGTCCAATTTGTTCTGTCATCCAAATACTTGATGTCCTCAATGGTACTCAGTGATCTGCCATGTCCCCCAGGTGCATCTGGGCATGCTGTCTACTGCATAGGCATAGACAACTAGCGAGGCCTAGTTCTGATACTTGCGCTTCATGCTCAGACCAGATACTGTTCTTTTTCCTCTGGTTGGAGTATTGCATCCAATGGTCCAGCTGGGGAGTTCCCAAAGAAACGCCATCTGAGGTAACCCCAGACTCAACTCCTGTGCATTCCAACTAGTGAGGAGGTGGCTCAGTCCATCACTCACATGCACTTACACGCACACACTGGTGGTTGTAGTTATTGGGTCGGTCCTGTCCCCAGTCCAATTGCTTATGCAAGCCAACCGATGCTGTGGTGTTCAACCCTGCTCTTACGTACACCAGCAGGAATTCCATCCTAGTGGTAACAACCCCCAATAACCCCTACAAATTTGCCCCTAGTCCTGGTTGCTGCATATGTCTGTATGTGCAGTATACTGGTTTGGCCTATCGTGTATTATATTTGGTTCTAATACGCCTCAGTAGGTGTTGCTGCCTAACTCAGATCCACTGAGCCAAACTGACCCCATTATCCAGTCCACACTTATGCCTGTGGATGCTGCTGCCTGTCCAGTCAGGCCCACCTCCAGCACTAGTTCTCATGCTCACCAGTGGAAGTTGCAGTCTATTAAAGGGATGCCCATGTTTTCCCTACTAGTCATACTCTCAGCCCTGGATTTTACACTTTCCAAGTGGTGCTGTGACCTAGCTTGACAGAGCTTGACCCCAGTCCTATCACTTGGCAGCTGATGCTGCTGATTTCCCTATAACCCAGTTCACATGCAGGCAATGGATATTATAGCCCTGAACAGCTTGTCTGCTCCAAGTCCCAGCTCTCACACTTGCCAGTGAGAGCAGTAGCCCAGGAGGGGAACCCCCACAGTCCTCTCTAAGGCTTGCTGCCTGAGTATTATATGTGCTGGTGGATGCTGTGGTCCAGTTTGAGGTGGCCCAGTATGGCATGGCCTGGCTCACCTTGGCATTTGCCAGCAGGTAGTAAGGTCTGATTTGGCTCAGCCCACCCAGGACCCAATTCCAGCTCATGCTGATAGATTCTACCACCTAGACCAATCCAACCAGCACCCAGTATCAGCCCTAGTGTGAACTGGCTAGTGTTGTGGAACGGTTATCACATCTGCCAGTGGGTGCTGCGAACTGGTCTGGTCTGGCCTGGCCTGCACCCAGACCTGAACCATGCATATGCCAGTGAGAACTGTAGCCTTGTGCTCACCTCTGGAACTGCACCCTGACAGAGGCATTTCTCACGCTCCTTGTGCCCAGTGGTGGATTCTTGGCCAAGTCTGACTTTGCCTACCTCCTATGCTGTCTGGTAGAGTGGCCTTGCCTGACTGGCCCATACCAGTTCTGCCTCTTACCTTTGGATGCTATATCCCAGCCCTACCTCACCCACTCTTAGACCCAGATTTCACATGGCTCAATGAGGGCCAGGTCCTAGCCCTGCCTATCTTATACCTATCTTGGCTCTTGTGAGCACCAGTGGATACTGGAGTCTAGCCTAGTCTGGGGCACCCAGACCCAGTCCATAATCATGCTGAAGGATGCTTCAGCCATGCCCAGCCCAGTTTGCTGACCCCATTATATCCCTTGTGCTTACCAGTGGGAATCACAGCCCAGCCAGGGCATCACTTTATGTCCTTGAGCTGGCCCGCTCTCAGCCACAGATCTTGCACATACTGGTGGTTACTCTGATCCAGCCCAGCATAATCCATAATCTTTCTTGGCCTTTGCCATCAAATGCTGCAAGCTGGTCTGGCCAACCTTGTCCCCAAATCCAACTCTTGCTGCTGCATGCTACAGCCTAGCCTTGCCTAGCTTGCCTTTGTCCCTGGCTTTCATGCAAACTGGTAGGTGTGATACCTTAGCCTAGCCTTTCACAGCACACACCCGAACTTGGATCTTTTACATGCCAGGGTGCTCCAGTTTGGAGCCAAGCCAACATTCCCAGAATCAAACCCACACCCTGCTGAAATGTGGGGCATCATTGCCTGGTCTGACCAACACTCAGCCCTGGTTCACATGCTCACCAGTTGGAGTTACAGCCCAGCAAGATAATTCCCCAAGTTCCCCTTCCATACCCCCTTTTAGGTTCATATGTCACACATGTCAATGGATATTAGTCCCCTGTCTGGCATAATCCATCCCCAAGTCTCAGTTTCTCTGTGTGCTGGTGAATATTGTAGCATGGCATGCTCCACACAATTCTTGAGTGTACCTGCAGGTGCTTCAGCTAGGACCAGCCAGACCTGTTCCCAACCCTAATGCCCATGAGTGTCTAGAGTTCCAGGGTTATGCCTAACTTGATCTGTCATCACCCTTATCTCTTGGGCAGATCAGTGAATATTGCAGTCCTGCAGAAGTAAGCCCACATATCCGTCACAGATTCTACCCTCAGAACTTGGTTCTCTCTCATGCTGGTTAGTGCCATGATGGCCCAGCTCAATGTGACCTGTCCCCTGATCCAATACAGCTCAGATTTCCCACATGGGCAGGTGCTTTGGTCTGATCCAGAAAGGTCTTCCAGTTTCCCTCCTCAAAACTGCCTGGTCCCCATGCAGATAAGCCCATTGTTATCTGCAGGTATAGTGGTCTTGCTGGTCTCTAGTGTACTCCCTCAGTGATCTTCCCTCCCTAGCATTCCATAACCCCTTACCTGAGCATTCCATAGCCCCTGGGTCCATGAGTACATGGTTTCCACAGCCTGGACTTCTGGCTAGGTGGCGTGCTGGCCTGGAACCCTGCGCACATGCTCAGGACCCAAATACATACCTGGTTCCCTAGACCCAGTCTTCCTGCACATATACCAGCCTAGAACCCTACTTCTCTGCCCACTCGACCCAAGCACAGTTCACAGAGTCCCAGGCCAGGTCCCCCAGCATATCACACCAATACGCTAACCTGGGGCTGTACCCTCCTACCCAACCCTCCCAGGATGCAGCACATGTGGAAATCTCCAGGCTTGCTCTGCCTGCCTGGATGTAAGCCCCCAGGTCACTGCACGACCTCCACTGGCACGATCTCCCTAGGCCCCCATGAGTCCATTGTCCATACCATCCAATACCAGACACTTTGCCGGCAGAATGGTTTCTTATATTTATAGAGAAAGAAAGTAGAATGTTGGTTTTCACAGGCTAACAATAGAGGACCAAGAGTTATTATCTAATGGGCACAAACTTACAGTTTTGCAAGAGAAAAATGGATCTGGAGAATGATGGTGGTGATTATTACATAGTAACATAAAGGTACGAAATGGTAGTGAAAATAATTAAAATGGCTAAAGTTAGAATTTTTGTATATGTTAACAGAATCTAAAATAATTCCTAAATCATCCTTCATAATCTTCTTCCTAGAGAAAACTACTGTCTTTCTTCCCTAGTTACTAGATCTTATGTGTTTCTACTCGCATGTTCTCAAATGGCAAATGTGTGGTTTATTCTTTGTGTTTCACATAAGTTGGTGCACATGTTATTCTGCATGTCCAACAATGTTTAAGTCTTAATGAGAATCCTGAGGCTAAACTGAATAGGCTTTTGTTAGCTTCTCTACTGCATTCTTTGAGTTATTTTTTCCTATTGGATGGAGACCCTCCATTGGCCTTTCACTAATGAGTCATTGTGGCAGAATTTTTCATGGTCCACCAGATCTAGGGCTTCCACCTAGTTATTTCTTAATTTCCAAAATGTTTCACCTAAAATATTCTGTTCTACTTAAAGAGCCTGTCGTCAATCCATCTGTCATCCATGGGGGCAGACAGAATGTTGGTGCTTCGGAGGAGAAAAATGAGTCGTTTCACGGCTCCTCTAGATTATGAGAGTCCGTACTGAATTTAAAAGTTAAAGAAAATATTTTGGTGATGACTGAAATAAAGATTAGAATACAAGTATCAAGTCTTCTTATTTTGTCCCCCACAAAGTTCTTTAACAGCATCAAGGATAAGAACCCCAAATTTGTGTTCTCAAGAGCTTACTCAGATACATGCAAGTATTTGATAAGTAAGCCAAGTTTTTATGAGGTAACCTAAACTGAAAATAAAATTCCAAAATTCAGCTCAAATGCTGTTATTTTTTCCCCCACATATCAAAATCCATAATGACAGCTTGATACACTTATCTAGCCTTTATTACTAAGAAAGGGATATCATGGGTTCTATTTGAATGTGTGTGTTCCTTTGCATAGTAGTCATGGTGATTCTGAAGTAAATTCTAGTCATCTTCCCATTCTCCTGAGCCTCTCTCCCCTTTTGAAATTGATAAAGACCATTTTGTCAATTAGAAATATTTAGTGTTGGCTCAGAGTTGAAAGATACTTTAGCATTCATCAGATAGAATGTTGTAGTATTATTGCTAAGACTTTGAAGCAAATCCCAGTACACTGAAGGTCTGCTAACAAAGACAAAGCAGAGAATTAAATAGGTATATGCTGAATCTGATTAAGGTTGACATTCAGTTTGAATACATTCATCCTCTAAGGTGTAGTTTTGGATATGAATCATTCACAAAGCACACAGTTTAAGAGCTGTGGAGCACATAAATCTCATGGATTTTAGGGGAGTGAGAGTGAACTGTAGCTGATGAAATGGAGTGTGCGTTGGGATCTATGACTATGACTGGTCCTTAATAAAATGGCTAAAGCTTTCCTTATTGAACATGATAACTGCTCTTCTTTCCTCCCTTCTCTCGCATAGTGACCTTTAAACTCTTACTTTTCAGGAAATGCTTTTAAATTATGGCTGTGTCTCATTTTTAAACACACATATACTGTCACTTAGGAAAAAAAGTTCCATAAGATATCTTGAAGTTAAACTCTGACATTTCTACTCCAAGTTCTTTTAAAAATATTCATGTTAATCTATTTAATTGATTTTAAGGTCTACCATTAGATAATAAGAATAATCTGGAGAATACTCACCAATTTTGACCTCATTATGACAACGGTTGAATGTGTGTTCATGGAATAATGAATCGTATCAAATTTATCAGCAGAAACAATGAAAAATGTGTTTATGAGCTTGAACCTTTGCTCAGAAAATTTGTTTGAAAATAACTTATTTTTCTTTACTAAAAATTCATGTCCATATGTGCTAGGCCAAATGATAGGAAATTTTTCTTTACAAAAATTGTGAAACTGTCAGAACACATTTCAGAGATCATCCTAAGTATGCGCTTCTTAAGAATCCCAGTGAAACTTAGCCTTCTTCAGTTCTGTTCACCTGGTGACCTTCTAGGAAGCAGACAGAAAAGCTGTAAGACCTTATTAGTAACAGACCCCTGAAGAATTCAAAAGTCAAAGCAATTAACTGTTTTAATCTTTAAGTAGTAGTGTTTTCCTTTCTAAGTTTGTTTTTGCATGATTTTTAGCATTAGTAATGCATATTTCCCCAGAAACATAAAGCCAGTAAAATAAGACCAATATTTTTTTGCTAATGACTCAGTATGGTCAGGTTAATCCATTGGTGGAGTATTTTCAGTCTCATCCTTGCTAATAGGTTTAAATGTTACTTTTTACCAATGACTCCAAAATTCTTCCTCTCTATTGTCTTATCTGAACTCCACTCTCTAATTTTAAGTGGTTGTTTGTGTATCCTTACTCATAGAAGGATATTCCAAATGTTTATGGAAGATGCACATTATTTAAAAACTATGCAGAAATGTCCAATATTTTCCACAAAACATTTTAAATTTGTTTTCCCATTTGTTTACATTCCCTCTGCTTAAAAGCATTTTGTGTTACCTGTTGCAGTCACATCTTGACGATGTATTTGGTGCTGTTCATTGAGCTTTCAGCTTTTCTCCTTCTGGACACATGGCAGGGTTGTACTTGTTCACCCTCTGAAGTCAGGCATCACCAGAGTCAATGATGTGTGATTAGAAGTAGCATGAGTTGCGTTAAACTGATTTCTTTAAAAGCAAGTTCCTCCAATAATGGAGGTAAATAATTATATTCCAGTGGGTTGCCTAAGGGAGGAGGATATGGATTCGTGGTATTCCTTTGTGGGTCAAAAATGCATATGGAACTAAAACAAGAAAGATGTCTTTGTTATCTTTGTCCATTTAGTACACTGTGGTTATGTAGCATCCTAACTTATGTTGACTATCATCCCTCAAGTGGTTTCTCCACATCTCTTCTCTATTCTGTACAAGAATCATTTTAATTTTTCCCGTATTGTAATTGTATCTGTATAAATTCCTTGCTGATATCTGACAATGTTTCCTATTATCTCCAGTGGCTTTCAAGAACATCACACTGTGTTTCTCAATTTCCTTTTACAGAAGCTCCTGGCATTTATTTACACACACTGGATACTGTCTGCCTGTTGGTTTTCTGTTTTTCTGATCTACATTGCTTTGCTTGTCTAGTCCTTGCAGTTGCAGTTCTGCTTATTCCTAATTGACAATTCAAACATTGCTAAGTATAAGAGATCTTTTCTGTAAACTTAACATTAATGGACAAGAGCCAACTCCCTCATTTAAACGCTCAAAGGGACATTGGAATTTATTGCACTTCTCACTGCTTGTTCAAACGGCCTTGCTGATTAGATAGCAGACAGAAAAAGATCTTATTGCACTTCCATCTTGGGCAAGTCTGCAGCATAATGTCTAGTAAATATCTTAAAGCTGAATAATGAATGAAATTGAGATTGCTTTTGATTTTTAAACTACTTAACTAATGAAAAGTTATTTGATTATTATTGACAAAGCAAGTGTTAATGAAACTTTTTCTGGCTTTTTTATGTTTCTTTTTAAAAAATATATATGCATGTGTGTGTGTATGTGTGTGTGTAAAATTAAACTGTGTGTGTAAGTGAAAATATTTACCAGTACAGATTTAGGCACATGGATATATTTTCCGTCCTACTCTCTCTCCTGCTAGTGTTCTCCACCCACCTGCCCCCTTCTTTTCTTTTTCTTCTTCTTTTTTAAATTATAAAGTCATACTTTCTTTTCACTTCATAATTACAGATTTAACCTTCATTGGGTAAAGATTTCAACAAATAGCAAACAAAGAAGACTGCCGTTTCCCAAGACAATAGATACAGGCTGCAACAATAATCAACCCTCATGATGTCAGTTTGACTCATATGGATTGCCTTTTTTTGTACCCTTTATTAGTTACCGCAAATAGGGAGAAACATATGATCCTTGTTTTAAAGGGGTTGGCTTATTCATTAACCATAATGCTTTCCATTGTGCCAAAAGAAAGGATCTCATTCTTTTTTTGTACCAGAGTAGCAGTCCATTCATCATCGGTTGATGGACATCTGAGTTTCTTCTGTGCCTTAGCTTTTATGAATTGAGCTGCTATAAACTTAGGGGTGGAGCTAACTCTCTCAAATCTTATTTCACTTTGTTTTGTATCAACTTAGAGCAGCGAATGGGTGGGTCATATGGTAGATCTCTCTTCAGATCTCTGAGACATCTCCAAACTTTGCTGCATAATGGTTGCAATTGTTTACCATCAGCAATGTGTTAGGGAATCTTTTCCCTCACATTATTACAAACATTTGCAATTTTGTGCTTGGGGAATGGCAATCATTCCAACTGGGGTTAAACTAAACTGCAGTGTGAATTTTATTTGTATTTCCCTTGACCCAGCTAAATTTTCGCCTTCCAACCACCAGGATACCATATGGGCATCATTTCATGTCCCAGCTGCTCCATTTCTCATCCAGCTCCATGCTTGTGGCCTGGAAGAGCAGTGGAGGATGACTCAAAGTCTTAGGACCCTGAACCCAGCTGGCAGACCTAAAAGAAGCTCCTGGCTCTAGATCCATTCAGCTCTAGCCATTGTGGCCTCTTAGGAAGTGAACCAGCAGATGGAAGAGCTTTCTGTCTCTCCTCCTCTCTGTAACATCTGCCTTTAACATAAAATAAAAATAAATAAATCTTCAAAAGAAAACAAAATAAAACAAAACAAAAAACCACAAAGTTCAGTGATCGGTCACTGCTCCAAAGAGATTTTAAGACCAAGGCCTGGCCTAGTGTGATAGTCTAGTGGCTAAATCCTTGCCTTACACATACTGCATCTCATATGGGTGCTGGTTCATGTCCCAGCTGCTGCACTTGCAGTGCAGCTCCCAGGTTGTTGCATGGGAAAGCAGTAGCGGATGAGCCAAAGCCTTAGGACCTTTCTCACTGTGTTCCTTCTATTTATCTGCCCTTCCAATGAAAATAAATCGATCTTAAAAAAAAATAAGACCCAGGAACACTTGCCTATTATAGGGTTTGTTACTGTTTTTCAAGTTTAGTTTAGATCACATTCTTTTGATTTTTGAGTGTGTTTGGTTTTCTTTACTGCTTGTTTTCATTCTTTCTTTAATCTCTGGCTTCCTACTGGCCTAGCATCTCCTCATCCTCCAACCTATTCATTTTTCAGACCTAAATTCAGGTATCATTTCCTTAGGAAAGTCTTCACCAGTATATCTACCCAGGCTCAATTAAATAACAGACCTGTACAAGGCTATCGTGTGTGTGTGTGTGTGTGTGTGTGTGTGTGTGTGTGTGAGAGAGAGAGAGAGAGAGAGAGAGAGAGAGAGAGAGAGAGAGAGAGAGAGGAGAGGAGAGGGAAGGGAAGAGAGGGGGTGAGGGAGGAGGGGAGGGGAGGGGAGGTGGGAGAAGGAGAGGAGAGGGGAGGAGAGTTAGTGTTCCTCATTGGTTATACTGTTGTCTATTTACTTATATGCATTCATTTTTTAAATGATTATTACTGCAGCAAGCAAATGGGGATTGCAGACGCATATGTCTTTGGTAGGGATTAAGAGGGTCAGAGGGGAGACGTGAGGAAGATGTGTTTGTGGTAAAGTGAGGGAGGTCAGGATATATTGCTATTTGTTATCAGACCACATTGGTGGCAGGGATTGGAGGTGGTGCTCTGATGCTGCGTCATGGATGGGAAAGTGTCCTGTGAGTGTTGAGTGGTCAGGACTCTTCATGGTGGCTCTTCAGTGTTCTCTCCACATAAGGTCTAAGGCCTGTTGCCTATCCATGTCTGCTGCTTTAAAGAGACACGTTGGGTTTTCTGTTGGATCAGCAGATTCAGTAGTGTTGTATTTCTTGTGCATGTGGGTATCATCTTCATCCTGTTTTGGAGTCAGGTTGGAAATGGCCCAGTCCCACAATATGTACTCCATGATCAGACCACACATGCATTTGGTGTTTCCTGAAATCTGAGATCCCATCAGTCCAAGATACACTTGAGGGTCGGAGGTGCTGCATCCTTACCCAGCCCAACCCCAGACCCTGCTCTTCCAGGTGATGTATGATACACAAAACCAGTCATGGAGACCTCATGAACCCCTCATGCTGTACCCCAGAAGTGGTTACCCCATGCTCTGGAGGGAGCTGGGACTTGACTCAGTGAGCTCTCAGTCCTGGGTCTACACCAGCAGGTGTAGCTGCCTAGTGCAGTTGACCCTTGTACATCCTTACCATGCCAGTGCCCAGACGTGGTTCTGACAAGCAGCTTGGTTGCACTGTTGACCTATCCTACCTCCTGCCCTTCTTTCACTGATATGGAGAAGTAAAGCAGTCTAGCTTGGTACTGCCCCAGAGGAAGCTTTTATGCTCACCAGCAGGTAACTTAGCATGGACAGGGTGACAGAATTGCTACCAGACTGGCTAACTGATCCAGTATTTGTGCACTGTAGCAGTTGCCACATACTGACCTTGCCAGATGTCTTTGTTGACGTGTGTGTAGTTGCCCTTTCTGTGGAAGTCAACAGCAACCATTATATACACCTCAAGTAGCCCTCACTGGCCTCCCTTTAGCCATCCTTGGTATGGCAGGCTGCCACGGTGTCCTCCTTTGTCCCTACCCATTGCAGAACCCCCTCATTGTTTATAATTTATTATTCTTCTGAATGGGTTCCTTAGTGCCACTCTCCACATCTTGTTTCCATTTTTCCCCTGATGCCGACATGTTTCTTGATGCATTGTAGCTCTCCAGTAGATTTTAACTATAAGCAATGAATATAGAAAGAATACATTTTTACTGCATTCTTGAGTGAATAAGGCACAAATCACATTTTTGTGGCATTTTGTTTATCTCTGGTTAAAACTACATACTGTATTTTAACCCAAGGCATAGAATGAAAGGTTCCATATGCAGAACATTTTATGAGGGAGATCTGTATATAGTTACAGAAACATATATTCCATAGGGGAGAAGCGAAGAGCAGTGGCCTAGAGGTAGTTTAGTGCCTTTTGGCTAATCCAGACCCAACCTTTGACCTTTTTATGACCTCTCTTTAGATGATGGTGGAAAACAGAGCTTACTGAATTGATGTGAAAGGATGGAAACAGATGGAAAGTTAATATCAAATAAAATTTCAATATTCAATAAAATTTGCCTGAATTTTAGCAGTGACCTATGATAAACTTTTAGGAAATAGAAAAATATTGAATGAGGTGGTTACAAGTCATTCTGACTTTTTGAAAAGTAAAGTGCATCATCAAACTTTGTGTTTGGAATGTTAATATGAAAACTTTTTGAAGGATGGATCTGGGACACAGAGGAAGTTTGTTGATGAATGAGTCAATTAAATAATTTCTATAAACTAGACTTTTAGTAAATATTCTGTGCAAACTTATTGAGTTTGGTTCCTATGACTGTGAAATTCTTTGGCTTTCTTAAAGCCTGTTAAATAGATGGCTAAATATATATTTCAAAATTCACTAGCAAAAATAAATGGTGTCCTATAAATATAGATGAGCTTAAAACTAAAAAAAAAGTGAGAAACATGATAATGACTTTCATTAACAGGATACTCCACTATTGTAAACATATTCTCCTGTGGGTGGTGGTTTTGCTGTCAGTGCCTTGTATTTCATTACTGACAATGAGTTCTCCCATTGCACTATGCAGAAGGAGTCATCGCAAAACTCATATTTACCTCCATCAAAGGGAAGCGCAAAGGTAGAAGATGAGTAAGGTGGCCTCTGTTAATCCTAGTTTGAAAAGAGCATCTCTATAGGACACTGTCTAAATTTAGCTATGCTGAAAATGCTCCACAGAAAAACAGCAGAAAACAATCTCATTAAAACCAGCTCAGAGAAAAATTCCAAGACATGTGATTAGAAGCAAACGTAATAGCTCAAGTGCACAGTGTGACCTTCTTTTGACTTCTGTTTTGCTGATGCACTTACCAAGTTCTGTCCTGAATATGAAGCTTTGTTCTGAGTTGTAACTTTTGTGGTTATTCATCTAACATATTTATTATTTATTTCCTTCTGTTTTTTATTGAATCTCTGTTGAAAAGATTTGCATAAAATCTTTGTAAGTCATGGTTTTTACTCAGGTGCTTTAAAATACATTTACAATATAATTTTTAAAGTGTTCTATTATCACATATGTTAGTGCTTATTGAAATTTCATTGAAAACCTGTGAAAACTTTTTCCTTCAATTCAAAAGAAATTGAGATGGACAGCATCTAGAAATGTTGAATACATTAATATTCTTTATCTTTTTTTTAAATGATGAATTGCAAGTCCATCATGCTGTTTTTGAAGTTTTTCCTGACGGTGTAGGTATGGACATTGTCAAAGAGTCCATCGTCTTACTGTTACTTTCACTGGGAGTCTATCTTTGTTCTGTTTGCATAGCCACATACAACACTTTGTCTCCATATCTGAACATATCAGTTGCCATGACACTTCCTTAAAAATCCCCTAAAATACAGAATCAGTGAACACCACCCACACCAGGGTGAAAATAATAAGTTTTCATCAACATGAAACTAATAAACATGCTACAAAAATTAAAAAAAATGCATCACAAGCGTGGTGAAAACTGGAATCAAAAGCCTTCTTGTAGGAACAGAAGCTAGTATGTGACCCTTGTAACTGTTTATGAAGGACATCCATTGTAAAACTAGAGGGGAAATCAATAGGAAAGGGAGGGACCTTGGAGAAGGGCATGGGCAACCCCAGAACCTATGGAACTATATCATTAAACAAAATAAAACACTTTTAAACGTAAAGAAATAAAAACACCTGTGAATCAACTAATTTACATGAAATCTGAAAGTTTGTGTGTGCTTGCACAGTGTTGCCATGGAAATTTAAAACTCTTTAGTTTTGTATAGCTGGGATAGTAGATTTGTTTCTAGTTGGTGCTTCTGTAAACCAAAAAACATGTCTACTCAGGAAGCCAGGTCTTCATAAAACTGTCGGGCAGACTAATTTTGGATAGCTCATAGATATATTTTCATTTGTGTATTGTGGACCATCTTGAATATTATCGACGCCATTGGTAGTTGCCTTTGTTTAGAGCTAAGCCTATGTATTTGCACAAGGTGGTTTCAGGGAGCTGTGGGCAAGTGACTTGCTGGACTGCCTCTCTGAGGAGGGGGAGGAAGGTCTGAGCTGGTTTCCCTTGGAAGGGCTTCAGAGCACTTGCGTCATCATCCTTCAGTATGACATTTTCTGATATAATTTCCTTTTTAGAATTTGAATATGAGTCATTTTCAAATATTACACTTTCTTTCCTTATAATCAAAACATGTATCTTGAGTATTTAACCTAATGGGAAAGTCCCTGGCTCAGATCTCCACAGCCCCACATCAGAGGACATGCACTCAATTCTTGGATTCAGCTCTCTATTCTTACTTCAAGCCGGTGGGGACCTTGCAAGGCAGTGGTTGTGGCTCAGGTAAGTGCGTTTCTGCTAACCACAGCAAAGCTTTGGATTGAGTTCCTGGCCCAGCTCCTGCTGTTGTGGACCTTTGGGGAATGAACCAGCAGATGCGGACTCTCCATCTAACTGTGGTCTTCTCTCCCCCTGCCTCTCAATTAGATGTTAAAATTTTATCTGACAACTTCTACTTTTAGAAATTGATTTCTTTGTGACCATGCACTTAATGTGTTTCCTGTGATCAGGAAAAAAGTAACATTTGATTAAGTTTTTCTCTGGTTGCTGACTTATTGGATGACCTGGTGTGAATGATACTAAAAAGAAATTATCAAACACTAGTGACAGACAATATATAAGGAAACAGCACAGTTATATGGCATAGATGAAGCATCTTGTGAGTTACAGCTGGATAAAATGAGGGATTTCAAATAGGAAGAACCCTGTGGACAAACAGCCACTGATATTATCAGTGAATGATATTAAGAGGTGAAGATAGATACCACCTAATGATCAAAGAATCCGTTCAGCAAGAAGAGATCGCCTTCCTGATTTCTTGGGATGCTTTATTTTTCATCTCTAATTTTACTTGGTTTTTCTCTCTTCTTTAGTTGACCATCCAAGACAAATGTTTGTTTTGCTCATCTTCTTTAAAATGGCTCTTTCTTGTTGTAATTTGCAGGTTTTTATTTTGAATTCCATGTATTTTGGTTGTGACTTGTGTGATTTCTGCCTATTCATTTCTAAATAACTTCTTGAGATGAAATTTTAGATCATGTATTTGAAGTATTCAGATTTTTGTAAGCACCTGATACTATAAATAGTGTTTTGCTACATCTCAGGGATTTTGATATTTTTGTCATTTTTAGTTCTTAAAGTTTCTTCTTATTAATTTTGTCAGTGACATATATATATATGTCATATGATAGTATCATTTTCTTGAAGATGGTTTTTATTATTTCCTCAGTGACACATTGGTGATTGAGTAACATGTTACTTAACTTCATGTTGTGAACATTCTGCTTTTCTTCCTGTTATTGATTTTGTTTTGTGGCTTTTCAGTTAAGGTGATATATAGCAACTGTGTAATAGACTATCATATCCAGTATCTAATACAGTGTGAATTTCTACTTCCAAGTCATAGATAGACTCCCAATGAAACTGTTAAATATAACTTGATCGTAGGATGCTAGCTTCTCTGCCATTGTCCATACAGACAATGTCAGGATACACTTAAATAGCAAAATAATGGACTTATAACTGTTTATGAAGGAGTGTGCTATTGTTAATAACATAGGAGAAATTGGTAGGAGGACGGGACCTGTGTAGGGGAGAGGTGGAATGCCAGAGCCTTCGGAACTGTGTCATTAAAAAAAAAACTAAAAGAAAAAAAGACATAAATACAGGAGAAAGAGATATCTTCCATCTGTTGGTGTACTCCCAAATGGCTATAATGGCTGAGGCTGGTTTTCTCCAGAGCTAGGAGGTTCTTCCATATGGGTGACAGGAAGTCCATCATTTGGACTCCCCTGTGGGGGCTTGTACTAGCTGGTGGGACCCTCAATGGAGAATTTCTTTAAGCAGGTACAAACTCCTGGGTCACAGAAGTTGTGTGATAAGTAAATTATAAATCATTAAGTTTGCCATGATTTGTTACACATAGAAATCCAGTAAATCAAGATTGAAAAACAACAACAAAAGAACTACCATATCACAGTCCATTACCCAAATGCTGAAATTTTCATCTCCAGTGCTTATAAACTCGATTTATATTGTTTACTCGATTGGTTTATAAAAGGATTGGATGGGTGGGGGCTTGATATAGTGGTATAGCAGGCTAATCCTTTGCCAGCATTAGTATCACTAATGGGTACCTATTCATATCTCAGCTGCTGCACATTTGATCTAGCTTTGTTTGTGGCCTGAAAAAGCAGTGAACATGGGCCAATTTCTTTGGGGAACCACCCTGTGGGATCCCTGGAAAGAGTTCCTGGTTCCCAGCATTGGACCAGCTCAGCTCTGGCAATGGAACCATTTGGGGACTAAACCAGTCCCCAGATGGAAGATTTTCTCTCTCTCTCTCTCTCTCTCTCTCTCTCTCTCTCACTCACTCTCTCTTTCTAACTCCAACTTTCCAAGTAAAAAAAAAAAAATTGAATACCTTGAGTGATTTCACTTTTTTTTCTTTTTAAAGATTTATTTGTTTTTATTGGAAAGTCAGATTTACAGACAGGAGAGGCAGAGAGAAAGGTCTTCCATCCACTGTTTCACTCCTGAAGTGCCACAATGGCCAGGGCTGATATGATCTGAAGGCAGGAGCCAGGAGCCTCTTCCAGGTCTCTCATGTGGGTACAGGGTGCTAAAGCCATGGACCATCCTCTGCTGCTTTCCCAGGCCACAAGCAGGAGCTGGAAAGGAAGTGGAGTAGCTGGGATACAAACCAGCACCTAAATGTGATCCTGGCATATGCATGGCGAGGACTTTAGCCACTAGGCCACCACACTGGGGCCAGTGTTTCTCATATTTAAGACCAAATTGAACTGCCAAATCTTGCATGGAAATTGATGATTCTTGATATCTTCACCTGTAAGAACAGTATTAAATGAACAGTGGACTCTAACAATAAGTGCCTTCAGTGTAGGGTGGAAAAAGACATATTTTAAACTTATATACATAACGTTATCTCATTTTTGTTGTTTATTCTCATATTGCTAAATAGAATATAAATGTTGGAAGCAAATCACGAGGCAAACAGGCTATGATGCTAATGAGAATGTGGTACTTTTAAAAAAATTATATTTGTTTTCATAGTAATATATTACTTTTATAGCCAGAAAGATGTTCCCCCCCCCCTTTTTTTTTAAATGAAGAAAATGAATTGAAATTAGAGAAATTATTTGTGAAGGCAAAGAGCAATAGAAAGTACAGGATATAAAGCAGTGGGGAAAACTAATAATATCATGAAGAGAAATGTTTAAATATCTTACAATCTAGGCCTTAAGAAGAATTAGCACAAGATAATGGGCTAAAATGCAACTGAGAAAATCAACAAGGTTTTAAGGAAGTAATAAATGACTAATTTGTAATATTGGTTTAGTGGTTAGTGAGGAAGAAAATAAAATTCCAAGACTGAAGGGAAGGAGAGAGCATTGCTCTAACTATATAATGCACAGCTGAAGGACAGGGCGGAGAGCCCACATTCCTGCTCTAGAGTCACAGGCCAGGCTGTTAACTGAAACTGAGAATGAGATGGGGATGCGCTGGGAAGGTCAAAGCTGGAAATCTAAACAAAGCAGTTGACAAGAGAAGAACTTGATTCTGGGAATGTTAAGATTTGTGCCTGGATTCTTTGGCACACTGAGTTTATGATACTGTGAACTTGTAGAGCAATTCTATAGGAAAGATAATTTTTCTCTGTAGATGTAAGGATGTACTAATCAAGGACCTTAGTCACTTCTAAGGCTATATATTTATAGGTTATCTTCTGAAAAATGTGATTTTCTTCAGTTTAGCTTTGAAATTGACCCAGTCAGACTGGTATCATTCCATACATAATGTTATTGCTTCTAAACACCTCTATCCCAGAACAACAACCACCACGTATGCAATGTGTACTATGGTTAAAACATTCCAATTGAGTGGCCATTCTCTGCACATTACTGTGCAATGCAGAAATTAGACAGATGCACTGTTTGATGATTCCTAGCCCATTAGTGTGCATCTCACCAATCTGGCTTGAATACAATATGAATATTTTCATGTTTTTAAGAATTGAAAGTTCATTTAATTTTTACAACTCTAGAGGGGTTTGTCTTTTCATATGATTAAAAAGATGAAGCTGGACTATCAGAAGTCAAAACTAGACCTTGACTTTGTTGATAGGTGCTTCTGCGTCAAAATTTGACATCAACTGTTAGTCATTGTCAACTTTTCCAGAGGCCAAGGAATATTTTTCTTCTTTGTTGTTCACCCTACCCCATACCTTCATGCTTTTCCCCTTGGACAAATCATTATATATATCTAAATAGAGATATCTATATATACTATTTGTATTTGAAAGGCAATTTTTAAAATTTTGATAGAGATCTTCAAAATGCTCAGTTTTCACTGAATCATATTTTTAACTTTAAGAAACCTGTATTTAATGTGACAGCCTAACATTTGCCACCTAGTGTTAAAGATGATTCAGTTTTAATGTTAACCAGAAAACTGAAAACATTCCTGATCTATGTAAGGATTTTAGACTACCAAGGAACACAAGATAACTTTTTGAAGAAAATTTTTATTTTTTAAAAACTGTACTTATTTTTATTTGAAAGGCAGAGAGAGAGAGAGAGAGAGGTCTTTCATCTCCTGGTTCACTGCCCAAATAGCCACAAGTGCCAGAGATGAGATGATCTGAAGCCAGGAACTTTTGCTGGATCTCCCACATGCATGCAGTGTCCACCAAGGACGTGGGCCATTCACTGCATTTCCAGGGCATACGCAGAGAGCTAGATTGGAAGTTGTTCAGCTAGAATTTGATCTGGCATCCATATTGGATGCTGGCAGCACAGGGATTAGCCCAGAAATTTTTCATTTTTATTTGAAAGGCCAAAACATGTCTTATCTGCTAGCTCACTACTTCAATGCCCAGAACAGCCAGGGAGAGACTATGATATGACCTTGTTCTATCAGCGAATATCAAGTGCGCAGGGACAGGGGTGCAAGGGATGACAGCCAGAGGGAAAGCTGTGGGCTCATCACTGCAGGTAGCATGAGGAGACATGGGAAGAGTTGATCATGGAAGATAAGTGAGTTCTCTGGAAGGGACCGATATCTCTGTAGCCAGTCTCCAAAGAAGGACTCAGGAAGGGTCGAAGATGAGGAGCCAATCTGAATAAGTGGGTGAGGTTGAATTTCATTGTGTAATCTTTTTCTGATCTAAACTCTAGGAGTAGTAAAAAAAAAAACCTGTGGACATTTTATAGAATTTTTGTAGGATGTCTCTCTACTTCCAAATATTTGCAATCTCATTAATGTGAGTGACTGTTGTGGCTCACACAAGGCACAAGCTCCACACTGGGTTTCAAGCTCTGCTTCTCACTTGTAGCCATGTGACATCAGTCAAGAGGCAGAACCTCTTTGACCTATGCTTTCTTGTATGTAAATTGAGGGTAGTAACCATTTTTAGCTCCTCAGAGTATTATGAGGTTTGCATATATGTATATTATTGCATTGAAATATACACATATTTACATATACATGTAAGATGCTAGAGAAAGTCCTGATTCAAAAAAGCACTGAATAAATATAATACATCATCATTTAATATATCTGAAACACTCAAATTTGCATAGTGCCAAGAACACATGAAAATAACAAAACTTTATCAAATTTTTGGTAAACTAGGATGAAAAAGAAGAGAAGGCAGAGAGTGATGTAATATTTGAGATCTGGCAAATTTTTCAAATGATATGACTACTTGTATGAAATTACTTTCATGACCATTTTAATAGAGAGTTAGAAGACATTGATTTTGGAATTAGGTATGAATTTCAAATATTTCTTCACATGCTATCAATTTGACCTTGAGCAAATGGCTTTGTTTTTATCTTTTTAAAATTAATGAAATGGAAAGTTTTTTCTCCTTGCAAGATTTATCAAGAAGAATAAATGTGATGACATGTGGAAGTGACTGGTCATTCCTGGCACAGATCAATCCCCAGAGTGGCTAGTTTTAGTAAAAGGAAGGTATTAGAGGAGAGATGGCACCACCTCTACATATCAAATCTGGTTCAATATTAGTGTAAGGCCCTTAAGAGAAATCACTCCTTGCCTGATGTCCAAAATGAAAAATTTCATCAGTGAGTACCTCATAAACAAGATATTTTGAATGAACTTACTGATGTATCAAGCAGATCCATGAGGTATGCCTTGGAATCTGAGTTACATGGTAATCAGTGCTGAATGTACTGTAGACCCTAAGCAGCCAATGCAGGATGCATTCTGGAATATTCTCTCTATTGTTTTCAAGATTTTCCTTTACAGGGGCCAATCTTGTCCATTGAGCTGTTGACACTGAATTTTACTGAGCATGGTTTAGCTTTGCCATTTTAAAAACTCATGGTTTTATTTGTTTTTGAAAGTTCCCTATTTCGTAAACGATACCAATGCTCAAAACCATTTAAAAAGCACTTCAAATACAAACTTTTTTTTTTTCTGAATTGGAATGACTTTCTTTAATCAGATAGAAAAGAACTTGTCTTTCCTATTGTGCATTCTATTTTAACAGCTCTTGAAAATTCAGTAAGTAGCCTAGTGCTTGATGGAATGTGGCAGTTAGCCAACAGGAGTAGAAATTAATTCCATATATTATCAACCACATGCAATTTTGAACAACTATCATAAATAAGGCACTGCTTTAGTTTGTGGAAATCTAAATATGGTAAGATATAATTTCAGCTCTTGAGGGTCTCAGTATTCAGAAAACTAGGCATCGTAATAAATAATTAATGTTGAATTTAACAGAATGAAAGGCGGTTTGCAGACTCACGTGCACCAAAAGGCTGAAGTGTTGATTTTCACAATAAAAAGTCCAAACTGTTTACACAGAAAGGATCATCCTTTTACATTAATAATGATTACCATTGCTGAATACCCTCTATGTACTATGATCCATATTGTATTCCTAGAATTGTGTGAAATAACATGCTTCTCTTGGATGTGATTTTGGTTGCAAATAGCGGAATTGAATATTTAGCCCTTATTGACTCTCCCAATTATTTGTTCAGGGAAGTATAAAGGATATCTGCTTTGCTATCTGTTGACCAAACATTGATTCTTATTGTCAGGACTCTCCTTTCTCACCTCTTAGCGTTGTATATTTTCAGGGGAGCTTCGCCACAGCATGCCTAAGATAGCCATTATATGTTGGGTTATGTGGGCCATAGCACTGTAGGAGAAAAAAAAAAAGAGGCGTAAGTCTAGGAGTTGTCATTAACCTTAGATGACCTCGCGTGGCTCTGATATCCAGTAGCATGCATGTTCGTAAGGGATATGTTGACCAGCTGAAGTCACATTTTCATGAGCATTAAAGAGGATAACAGCTGGGTTTAGAATCTGTGTCCTTTCAAATAATCATTCTAGAAACACTGGGAGTGCTTTTCAGTTGAAATTTCTTTCTGATTTCTTGCTTTAATTTTGTGTAGAAGACTGTGATCCTCAATTTTGAGTAAAACAATATAAAGGCCCTATAATGATTTTTCTTGTAAAGAAACTAGGCTTTATATATATATGGATTTTATTTGTAGATTTAATGCTTGACAAACAAAAACAGTTTCTGTTAAAAACAGGAATGACTTATTTTTTAATTACTCCTGAATTATAACACAATTGGCAGGTTGTGCGATCCATTTATCAACTGAGACAATGTCCCCTATTTCAAAAATAAATGAATAAATAAATAAAAGACAAACTAAACTAGTTTTATAATGTATATGTTTATGCATTTCAGTACCTCTGCATGTATTTGTACATGTGCATGTGTGAGGTTTGTGTGAGAGGCAAGGGGAGGAGAGAAGGTGATGATGATGCTGGCTTACCTCTATATACCAATGCATCGTTATTTAGCAGCATTTATTTTTCTCTCATCCTTCCAAATTGATAAAGGGACAGTTTTGGGCAAGATGTTCACAGGAGATGAGCTCTTTTCCTTATACTGATGAAACTTTTTAAAAGCACACTTCTTGGAAGTTTCTAGTCAAAATGACAAACTCATAAATGACATTTACATTATTTTCAGTGCATTTTATTGACAATATCTTATAAAAATTGAATTGCAGGGTTTTTTTTTTTTGGCCTTCAAAAAAATGAGAGAGCAAATTATGCTGCATTTTGTTGTCGATTTGATACATTTTATGTTTTAGTCTTCCCTTTGCTCCAGTTCTTGGGTATATTAGATTGAGATTATTTGAGGGGTAGACTTGAGTACCAATGTTTGTCTCTTTGACTATGGATCATTCATATTTTAAAAGCATTTGGCATCAATATTGAGGAAATGTTTGAGTGTCAGTTTGCTGTCATCATCAGTAGCAGGATACATTTTTCAAAGAAAAATGAACTCATAATAATGCCTTATAATATTATATTTGAAGATGCTATTATTTCAGCTGTTATAAAACAGGAAGAAGCATCACAGAGCATTAAAATATAATATCTGTAGTCACAGTAGCATACCATTAAATAAAGCAAAGTTATGAATATTTAAATTAGATTTTTTATACTATATTATATCAAGAAGAAATTGCAAGCTCTGGAATACTTTGTGTTTTAGATAAGATCTCAGTTTTTATAGATGTTTTTTCACAAGCATCTGTATCAGCAGAAGATTGCCAACAGTCATCATATTTGATTTTTATTTAACATTTCTTACACATACAATAGTTATTCTCATGTGGTATGTGCACTGGCGTTTTTTCCATGGCTGATTCCTTGATTTAATTCACATTCTCATTGCTGACCTGTCATATGGAATAAATCTACACTACAATGAGTCTCCACTGGGTTTAAGCACATAGCTAGATACAAAACATTTGGGTTAAAACTTTGTAAAATCACAGAACAGGATCTTTTTAAGGGCTTTAAAAGGATCTTTTGGCTTAAGACAGAAGTACACTTCTATCAAAGTCCAGATTGCGAAAGTTGAGCTGGTGCACCTCCTGGCTTAAGGCTCGGAATCATTGTAAGAACTCTCCACATAAACTTCAACTTGAGCAGCATGAACGGGTGTTCTCCAGCGTGACAAGAGGAGATTATGGTTTATGACCCAGATCAACCCCAGGAGAGACACATGTGTGAGGAAGGTAAGCTAATTTTTTTTAAGATTTGTTTATTTATTTATTTATTTTTAATTGGAAAGTCAGATATACAGGGAGAACAGAGAGAGAAAGATCTGATAATTCACTTCTGAAGTGGCTGCAGTGGCCAGAGCTAGGTGGATCTGAATCAGGAGCCTGAAGATTTTTCCGGGCCACCCATGCGAGTGCAGGATTCTAAGGACTTGGGCCATCGTCCACTGTTTTCCCAGGCCACCAATAGGGAGCTGGATGGGGAAGAGGGGCCGCTGGAATTGGAACCAGAGCCCATATGACATCTCAGTGCATGTAAGGCAAAGACTTTAGCCACTGCGCTTAGGACCACATAAGATAAGTTTTTAAGAATAAGAATCATTTTAAAGAAGGAAATAATAATAATTAGAGAAATTCATAATACTTTGTCACAGCAAAAATAATAATTAGTTTTAGAAAGAGCAAAAGTGCAACCCAGGGTCCTGACTTTAACTCCTAGTGACTTAAAGTCCTTACCTTGAAAGCACTGGGGTCCCATATGGGCACTTGTTCTAATCCAAGCAGCTCCAGTTCCCATCCAGCTCCCTGCCTGTGGCTTGGGAAAGCAGTCAAGGACAGCCTAAAGCCTCGGGACCCTGTACCCGCGTGGGAGACCTGGAGGAGGTTCCAGGCTTCTGGCTTCAGACTGACACAGCACCAGCCGTTGCGCTCACTTGGGGAGTGAATCATTGGATGGAAGATCTTCCCCTTTGTCTCTCTTCCTGTCTGTATATCTGACTGCAATAAAAATAAGTCTTAAAAAAAAGTGCAGTCCTGTAGTCATTGCGATTTTTCAGTTACATATAGTGGTTGGGGCCCAGCGTGGTGGTCTGTACGGACAAGGACCTAGGCATAGAGGTCATGTCACTGTATTGAAAACACGTGCCTAGTGAGTGCAGAGTCAGGATTGCAGCATACCTGTGAAGACCCTAAGGACTTTATGTGTTACCAGACAGGCTAGTAGCTAAATATAATGAATTACAGAGGTGACACATTTTAGTTGTAGGTGCTGACACTGAAAAATCAAAAACAGAATGTTAAAGTCAAGGAAGCACAGAGAATTTTGAATTCAAAACGCTGAATAAAATTGTTAGAAAAAATATGTGTGTTACGCTTTCCCCTCCCAGATTGTGCACTTAAGAATAATTTTACTTCCTGAATTTGTTTTTTTTTATTAATACGAGTAGATTTCTCATCTACTCCAGTATCTTATGCCACTTTTGTTGAATATGAGAAACAGAAATCAAGATACCCATATAATGCCTGCAAAGTTCAACACTTCATCACTAAATTGAGCGATAAGTCGTCATTGAAACGAACACGTTAGATGCCTCTTTCTTCAATGAGGGCTGTGGTATAGTGTTGATCAATGTGACTAAATACACTACAACGTGTGACAAACGCAACAATCACTTTAGATCAGAAAGAATAGACTCATTAAAACACAGGAATTCACGTGACCCAATAACAGCAGAAGTTTTACTCTCAATTTTTATGGAAAAATGTTATTGAATTCATAGCGTGTGGAACAATTACCACCACAAATACTTAAGGATATGCCTTGGAAAATAGAAAGCCACAGCATGAACATGACATGCCTTCTTAGACTATCTATTTTACTCAAAGACAATTTTAACCATATTTTAATATTAAAAAGACATCATGAGGTAAAATCACATTTATTGAATTTTTAAAATATGCAGCCTGACTCTTCAAAGAAATTTCAGGCTGTGGCTATTAAATTGGATGTATGCCACCAGACACAGGGGTGTATAGATTTATTCTCTGCCTTTAGGGAAAGTAAAAAAAGTTGGAGAAGCACTGAGATAATTCAGGTTTCTGTATGTAGTCTGCTTGTAGAATATTAGTAAAAATTTTTTTGCCTCTTTTGGTTAACACAGGAGTGTTGGTGAAATATACTGTTGGATAATTTTGTTTACCTTACTTAGTATTGTTCTGATAGAATATTTAGATCAACAATCAATCAATTGCTATCAGATAAACAACAGAGTTCATTATATTTTAAACAAAGGATTGAAAATAATGTGTTAGGAATATTTTTCCTTATAATTGAACATTTCATTTATGATGTTTGTTTTTACTTTGTTTATGAAATGAATGCAGCCTGTGCTAATCACTACTCTAGACTTGTGTTTTATTTGCCATGTCATGCAAATTCATGTTTCAGCTTTCAAGGAGTGCTGTTTTGGGAGATCACAAAGAAGGCTTTTTAAAAACACTGAACTTGGATGGAGGCATGGGGGGATTTTATGTGTGACTGGGCTTGTGTGTAGAGAAATTCAAAATATCTATCGAGATACGCTGTGTGAAAATAATCAAAGCAGTGTAATTTCCCCCATAAATTAGAGGTTTTGCTTTCATTCCAGTTTAGACTCATCCAGATATGATAATATTTTGGGAGCTATTTTTCCTCAGGCCACACTTTTGTTCTTGAGTGTGGCACCAAATACTTACAGGGAAAGAAGAAAATCTACCTCAGTAGTGTCCGCATTATCAGATAAGGAATCCTTTTCCCAAACATTCTTTTAAATGACTGAATCAGTGTGAAAGTTCATCATGCAAAGGTGTCACTTAAATTGTTGATTGGACCTAACAGTTCTTGAGTTACAGTGCTGTTCTTTCAAAGCATTTCTGATTTCTTTTGCATCTATTTAAAAGACATTAAATCCTATAAGGTAAATTCTTATAATCGCTTTTGTGTTAAACTTAAGTACTCAACTTAAAGTAACTTACATAACAACTTCAAGTTGTGTTAAGTACTCAAGGTTTGGTATATACCATTAGTGTTTTCGTTTTATTTATCTCTTAGTCCAGTTAATGGGTAATTCTTAGAGAAAAAACAAAGGCTTATTGTAGCTCACCATTTTGGAAGCTGAAGGTCCAGGATCAGGTGCGTGCATCTGGCTGGGGTCTGCTGTGCACCTCATGGTGGAAGGGTAAGCAGGTGCATTTGTAAGAGATAAAGCACAAACAGTAATCTTGCTTTATTACAGTCCATTGTCACAACTACTAATCCAGGTCCTTGAGCCTGAGAATTCAGTTACAGAGAAAGGTGTTCATCTGCTCATGATGGTTCCAATCAAACAAGCAGAACACTGCCCACCAGGACGCCCCTCCCATTTGATGTATTGAGGAAGCCAAACTCAGCATGTATTGGAGACAGACCATACCAACATCATTCTCTGGATTTCACATCTGAAAATTCTCTCCCTTGTACAGTTATATTTTTTTAAGTTTTCTGGGCTTAAAAGTTCAATAAGGCACATCAGTTTACTAAGTTAACATTTCATATGCTTACTTCATGTATGTTTTATGTATGTATCTATATAGCATTTTTGAAAGCAAAGGTTGATATATTAGTATTGCACAACAGAATTCATAATAAAGGTGAAATAAGGAAAGAAAGAATTACTATGTAAGGGGAATAATTCCGTCAAGATAATACTAATAAATATCTACATATGAAAAATATGGCATCCATGGTTTTTAAGTATACTGTAAAATCTGTTCTTCAGTAGATACTGCATTGCTGCAATTTTCTGCACCTTTTCTGGATTTCTATGCCATCTTTCAGTGATGCATTTATTCTGGGTATTAGAGCACTTTTCACCTATAACGTGTCTAGTAATTTTCCTTTTGCTTTTATCGTCCTCTTTAATTTGTCCATTATCTGGCTGGATTTGTGGGCTGGGATCTTGGCTTTAAAGAACAGTTTATTCGCAGGTGTAATGAGTTAGTCCTTTGCAAGCTCATAGCTCATCACTAAATTGTCCTTTAGAGAATATGGCAGAGTTTGAAAACCCCTTATTTTTTACTTAAAAAATTCTATTTTTATTGCTAAAGCAGTGTGTCTTACTCACTATAGTAATGTATTTTAGTTTTAATTTTTCAGCAATTGATGGTTCTGATTAGTGACCAGTATTTTTCTGTGACTTCCAAATGACACTATTAATGTCTCCGGGCTTTTTGGAGCAGAACATTTTAAACTGATGTTGTTTTTAGCATGTTTTTGTCTTTTTTTCTACTTTTAAGTTTCTAATAAGAAAACAGACCTAAGTCCCCATGGCATTTATTGTGTTATAAGGATTTTGTGTATTATCAAAGTCCTACATCATGTTTTCCCTGTTGTCTTCAGGGAAAATGTAATTTCTGATCAGGAATGATTTCAGTTAGTTACTACAGGATTTGTATTTACTTTGCACCCTCACTGTTGTCATCATCCTTACAAAAGCCTTAGTTTTAGTAAAAACAATTTTTATTGATTTGAAAGGAAGACTGAGGGGAAGAGGAGGAGTGATGGAATCTCCCATTCAGTGGTCCATTCCACAGATGACTGCCTTTGCTGACAGTGGGTCACACAGAGCCAGGAACTCCATCAAGATGTATTCTCAGATATGTAGAATTTTCGTCCAACATATATATACAACATAATATATAAATATTTTACATTATTTATATATAATATTTATATGTTATATTTTTATTTTATGTAAAATTTCACTGAATGGAAACATATTTGCTTTCAAATATATATATACATTACATATACATGTATATACAAATATGTATATATACATATGTGATATATATTACAATTTTAAGACTCAGTATTGAAAAACCTGTAATATCATGTTGCATTTCTGAAATCCCTGATTTACGTCCAGAGACATGACTGATACCTATCGGTATCTTTGCTAGCATTTGCCTCCAGATTCTTACATAGTATGTTTAAATAGCGATGACTTGATGTTTTCATTTTTAGCTATTAGCTCCTTTTCTGGTATGGAAGGTAAAGATTAAAGTCTCTGCTCTTTCTCATACATATCTCTGTTTCAGCAAACCTTTGCATTTCAAACAAACCTTTACTATTAACATTATAAAAAGACCATGAAGTTCCCAGAATCAAGCTTTATATTTACCTTTTCTTCCTATACATATTTTCAAGTATTCCTAATTCAATTATTTTGTAAAAAATTGTTTTTCGTTTACTGTATATGTACATTCTTGATTCTAAAACACATTATCTGAAGCTAAATTTCCTCCATGGTATCTAGAGATCTGACTGTTTTGCATGTTGCTATTTGTTTAAACAATCATTCTGCCATCCTCCTTTGTAGCTTCCTTTAGTGAGTGATTGAAAAGTAAGAGTCTAATAGATTACGTGTCTAAGTGTGTCTTGATCCTCACCTCTTTCATACATTGGCTGATTGTCAAATTCTAGGTTGAAAATATTTCTTCTCTGGATGTTGCAAACGATGTTGCTAATATTACTGTCCTGTATTTTGTGTGCTCGCTCCAGCCATCTTGGCATCTTCACTTTCCTTGAACGCATCAAGCATATTTCCTCGTCAGCCCTTCAACTTGGCTGTCTTTTTTTTTTTTGGCCTGGGAAACTTCTCACCCTGACTGCCTGACTTGTTCCCTTCCTCCTTCAAAAACTACAAGCACATATCGTCCTCAAACAGCTTTCTCTTATGTTTGTATTTATCTTTGCAAACTGACCTTGTACCCTGGCATTCCTGATCTCTCTAAATAAGTTATACCATGTCTGTCCTTCTCCATGCCTCTTTTTCTTTCAGTACACCGAATAACTATGTATTAGGCAAACTTTGCATTGCCTGTCTCCATATTCTGTACACTGCTACTGACCACTGACAAAATGAGACTCCACAAGAATTAGGATTTTGTCCTCACTTTTTTTTAATTTTATATAAGTGATATATCTGGAGCAACTGCATATATTTCTCAACACAAGCAAGAATATCTGGCACATGTTGGGGATTACAAATGTGCATTTGTTACTGAGTAGTTTTCAGATTTGCTATGATAAAGGCAAGCAATCCTGACAGTTTTCCCATCATATGTATGATGTAATAATATATATAATATATATGATGTAATAATAATTTTTCCTTCAAAGATGTGAAGTCATTGTGTGACTACCTAATATTCTATCATTTGTTGATGGTATATCCTGCTTTATAATTTTTTTGGCTCTAGATATTCATGGATTGTACTTTTTAAATTATTTAATAACTTACACTTTGTGGGATTTTTCTTAATCAAAACCTACTTTCTTGTACTGATATTTCAGTTTTTGTTTTTTTCTGTATATTTGCTTCTCTTTTTATACTACTGTTTCCTAAAATACTTCTTCAGGTTTTTTTTTCTGCATCAATTTTTGTTATACTTTTGTTCTTTTTATTATGTAGTGTGTATATATATATACATACATACATATACACATATATACACACACACACATATATACATATATATATTCATTTGCTTGATTTTGGCTTTTATTGTTTTAAATTTATTTTTGTTTGAGAGACACAGAGATCTTCACTCTGTTGGTTCACTCTTCAAACGTCAGTGATAGTCTGTGGCTAGCTGACCTTGGGAACAGATAAGTCAATCTAGGTTTGCTATATCGGTGGTTGTGACTCAGTTTTCTGAGCCATCATCACAGCCTCCCCACAGTTTGCAGTGCAGGAATCTGAAGTCAGGATCTGGGGCTGGACATCCAACCCAGGAAGCCCAGGATGGTAGGCAGGCATCTTAATCACTAAGCCCAAAGCCCATTCCTATATTATTATTCTTAGTGCCTTTCATATTTTGAATATTCATTAAAATTAATACTTTTTCCTCTATTTGTTTTGTGCATATCAAATATTTCACTTATTCAAAGGCTGTATTGAATAATTTTTGAAACTGTAATCAGAATTTAGGCTTTGCTTCCTGTGCTTGCTTCTTGTTTTATTTCTGTTTTGGATTTCATCTTTCATGATAGATATAGCTTCTGAGGAAGTTTGGTTGTCCAGTCATTTGCCACTGAAATTGTTAGATTGGTGCATATCAGAAAAGTATGTTGAATTCCAGCATGGTTCACTGAGGATCTCGGATAGTTTATTACGTGTAGACTGTCTTTTTGGACAGATATTTTGAGTCTGTTGTTTGCTGTCATTGTTGGAAATGACTTGAAGACTAACGAGGAGGATGATCTCACTATTCTGGATGTTGATCTTTCCCTGTTCTGTGTTAAGATGGTATTGTAGTGCAACCTCGACTGTGTGAAGACTAGAGACGTTCCGGGTCAGTTTCTCTAGAGATTAAATGCCCTGTTTTCTCCTTGGCTCACAGGGCACTTAGTCACTAGACTCTGGACTTGCCAAGAGAAGCTGGGAAACTTAGAGACAGATTTTGCATCTGTCATCCTTACACCTGCATTTTGTTATTGGGTGCCTTGAATGTATAGATTGTTTTTTGAGAACCAGCAGCTCAAACTGGTTTCCCCCTTTGCCTGGAGACAAATCCTTCCCCTTACTACCTGTCATCTGGTTTGGTTCTGCAGTCCTTACTCCATCCACGGTCTGATACCCTCCGTAAATTTACTGACTTTGTTTTTCTGCTGTTTTGTTGTCTTGCAATCCAGTAGCTATGTCTCCATTTTATTGCTTAAATATTACTTTGTAAGGTTTTGTGCAGATGGTAGAATTTAAGTATATGTGTTCATTGCAGTCTTTAACATAAATCCTAGGTGCCAAAATTTTAATATCTTTTAGTGTGATAAAAAATGTATAGCATAGTTTTACTCTAAGTTTTCAAAGTATGTGAATTGGAGGCCTACAAATACTCTGTCATGACAGCTAATGATTAAATATATTGTTTAATTTGATGGTGTTATACAGAGTAATTTGTATTGATTTAAGAAAGTTTCAACTGTGACTATTATAAACAGTATTTAGAAATTACTCATTTTCATAGGTTCATGATGATGAAAATATCATGTAAAAATTTTAGAAGGTAGGTAGTGGTATCTAATTTGTAAACAATAATAATGGAATTTGTCTCTTTATACATGTGATGAAATCCAAGACTTGGCATTCATGTGCTGTGGACCAAAGGGGCTAAAACAATCTCTAAACCGAAACAACACCAAAGTCATTTAACCGACGATAAGTAGTATCAATTAAAATTTCTACTTCAATAGCTTTATTTCCATTACTTAAAAATAGAATCTTCCAAAAGGCAAAGAGAACGTGATCGTGTCTGTCTCTTATTAGTGAAGCAAGAGATGTATCTCTCCCTTCTTTTTGACTACACAACTTCTGAGTGGAGAGCTCTCATTTTTGAATCCGTGTTATCAAATGTTCATTTTTGGGGGTGGGGAATAACAGTTTTGGTAGGAAAATAGTGACTTGAGAAGTTCAAGGCCTTTGCTCCAGTCCAGTTCTTTCACTAACTGGATGTTCTGGTGTCTTACGTGAAAGCAGAAGTAACCATGAAACTGTGTAATCTTTGAAGTCTCCTTCCTTTTTCTGCTTTTCTTTCTGTATTTTTGCCTTTCTTCCTTTTCTGATACCAAGTTCCAACTGTTGCTCCAAAGGAGCTTAAACTCTAGGAGTGGAGATGATAGTGTACCACAGGACCATATCACCACAGTGAAAATGCATGTGTAAAATTCTGAAATGATGAGGAATGTCTTCTAAATAATAATTCTTTCCTTGTAGACATTTAATGCTTCCCGTCATAGAGTTGTGGTTGAAGTAATGTTTCATGTGACAGAAATCCATCACATCTGGCTGTCTTTAATTCCTATGTTGTATAAAGTTCGCTGAGTGTTTTCCAGTAAGTGCTTTGTTTACTGTTAAAAATGTTAAATCAAAATGTTACATCAAAAGAGTTGTATAAAAAGTTCTCTGTAAAACCTCAGAATAACCACACACTCCACACATGTACTTAAATCATCAGCTCTGTTATTGCAGATTCTCAACTTCTCAACTAGACTCACCATTTGATCCTTTTCATGTATCCTTTTCCCATGGTCCAATGTCTGCAAATTGCTAATAATGCTGGCAGGAAGAGAGGTTAGAATCAGGCTAGCCCTTGCATTTTTGGATTTTGAGATATTATCCGTGTGAAATACTTAGAAATATATCATCTGCATAGCCTCAGTTAATAGAATATACAAAATTCAACCAATGCGGGGGACATATCTTGAAGATTTGAGGTAAATTTAAATCCACATATGGATATTTTAATATGCTTCATGTGTGGTATCCCACAAAGTTGTGGGATCTTTTTTTGAGCTTTGAATATGCTGATCACATTTCATAAACAGTGCCATTCAGTGGAAAGACTATAATCTATTTCTGTGATAGTAAGTGATGGGGAAATCATTAGAGATTGTAGAAAAGAATTGTTGTTGATTAAAAGAGTTTCAAGTATGCTGAAGGCATGGCATTGTAAAAATGAGAGTGATTTCTATTATTACTAAAAAAATTATACATTTCATATGACACCTAACATGGGAAAGGGATATTTGGTGAACAGTCAATGGTGTTGAACTGGTTGTATTTTCCAAATGACTTGTTTTTCTTATAAAAGCAGGCTTTTAGTGAAATTGTGTTTGTTTTTCTTTCTGATAGGCTCTAATTGAAGTTTGAAGGTTCATTACACAGTGCCTGGGAATACATTGTCAGATACAATTCAGCTGTCTCCTAGCAAATACTAGTATAATTTTATAGGATGGGGGACTCTAGGATGTTCAGCTGTCATAATATTTAGCTCCTATTTTATTCAACATGAGCAAAATATCTGCAGTGTTTTGAATCTCTGCTTTCAAATATCGATACACCAAAACAAATATTAAAGAATGAATTTGTATCTAAACAGATGAACTTTGGTATTGAAACAACATGCATAGGCTTAATTATGTTAAAATATCATGTAATATAACCATATTACTTCATCAAAGTCATCATCACCAAAGTTTAATAACAAAAATAAAAACAAATGCTGTTTGTTATTATTAAACAGTTCTCATTTACTACTTTGTTTAGAACATGCAATCTATTTCAGGGAGTTTTGTGTTGTTGGCTAAGACTGCTTTAGTGTTTATGAGTAGATTAGTTTGTGTTTATGAGTAGATTGTATAAACTGGCTTAGTAGTTTTTACTTTTGTCACAAGAACAATCTATCAAAGTAAATCCATACTATAAATGTGCAGGATATATCCTTATTTCAAGAGTTCTAAGAGGAGTCCCCTTATGAACAGTCCATATGAGAACATCATAAGGAGAAACTTGGCAATACACAAGCAACTTCAGAGAATGGTGAATTGTTAAGGTGCTGAAGGCCATGGAAAGTATGTACCTGCAAGAAATTATTAATCTAAATCTAAGTATCTGTTCTCAATAAATATCTATTAGAATGACTTGTTTACATTTTTTTAGCAATATTGAGCTGAACAATATATTAGAAAACTAACTAACCACTATAGTGATCTCTGTTCTGAGTGAAATATTTTTTATTGTTGAAATGTTGCTCATCTAGTACATTTTGTTTTTCTTGTACAAGCTTGATAAAACTCTTCAAATATTTACATACATTTTAAACAAAACTGTTGCTTCATGAGAAAGAAAATTGACCCAAGGGTATGAATCAAATGTGATAACATGGTCATCAAACAAAATATACCAGTGATTAATATTTCTAAGTGTAATGGTAAGAAGAAGTAGTTGGGACTTCTTTCAGTTTTCTTCTGTGTCTTGATTTGTTTTTCCCTTATTCATTTTCTTCTTCCTTCTGCTCAGAAGTGCCAAGATTTCGAAATGAGAATTAATTTAAGAAGTGTAGATTTCATAATATAGGTATTTGTTAACAAAAGCAGTGATTACACTATTGCTTATGGCATATTTAGAATTGTACTCAGAGAATTACAACATACCCACTGGTGGGTTGACTTTATTTATAATGATTAGAAATTAACTTTCCAGATGTCTGCCAGCATTATTTGTTTTTCCACAGAATAACATTATGGGAAACCTCCTTTGAAAAAGTTTGTGCTCCTAGTTCCAGTTTGTCTCTTTTGTTGAAATGTAACTGTTGTTTTGGGAGAATTAGTGTAATCCCACTTTCTCTTTCATGTTAAAAATAATAATAATTCTTTGACTCTTTCTTGGATTGTGAATAATTGTTAATAAGAAACATTGAAACCCACAGAAAACTTACAAGCAGGGATTAGATAATTTTGAATTAATTTTTAATAGTTAAATAGTTACAAATTAGAATTCAGTTTTTCTAAAGCCCTTTTGAATCTGTAGGGATTTGCACTGGGTTGGAATTGGTATCCAAAATGAAGTGTTTTGATGTCCTTTTTGGTTTGGCAATGGTTTAAGCCATTTAAAAAGTTTAAATATGACTTTTTAAATCTCATCTTTGCAAGCATGTAGAAATCAAACTTCTGTTTAAGAAAGCTGGATTCTCAGGGAAATTAGTTAAAAGAAGTTGTGTCTCTGAACAACCTTTTGAGGTTCCTTCTGTTGCTCTTGGTTGATCCACAGGACCTTAGGTAAAACAAAACAGATGAATAAGCAAAACATAAGGAAAAAGATTGGAAACAAAATGAAAATAAATTGTACTGGAGGAATTTTCCTAAGGCAAGGACTCAGAGTAAGTCAGCTCTTCTTCAAGACATTGCATCTTAAGGCCACATTTAGCCACATAGATTGAAAAACTCTCATTATTTTAATAAATGATCCAATTGCTTTCCCTAGGTAAAGTATTCCTTGGAGAAATTCATTTAAAATGAGATAAATTCAGGGAAAATAGGTCAGGGTGTTGACAAATGAACTTCTCCATATCAAGTGGTTGTTTTTTTTTTTTTTACTCCTTACAAGGGCAGATAGCGGATTAGCAAATAAGGCACTTGTAGTAATAAATGCACTAGACACAGAGAAACTGACTTTTTGCTTCAATTCACAATTGATTAAATAGTGTGGTACATACATTATGTAAAACACATTTGAAGGACACAATTTTTCTTTATCACTGAATTATACAAGGAGAAAAGTGCTCACCAGCTTTATGTAGATTGCTAGAAAATCTTGATAAGATCATTAGGAGTCTGGAATAGGGATGTGCTGAGAAGTAAACAGACTCAAGTCATTCTTGGTGTGAAGTTTTCAGGTCTAGTTTTGCACTGGGGCAAAAGAGCAATTACTAGCAAGCTTTAGCTACCACTCTACCCTAACATTAATTATCTGACCGCTAGGGGAGGTGGGTGAAGGTGGGTGGGGAGGTGGGTGAAGTCAGCCTCTACCATTCCCAGAGTTGCACAAAATTAGCTATGATATTTTTTAAGATTGATTTATGTTTTTATTACAAAGTTAGATATAGAGAGGAGGAGAGATAGAGAGGAAGATCTTCTGTCTGATGATTCACTCCCCAAGTGACTGCAATGGCCAGTGTTGAGTCGATCTGAAGCTAGGAACCTGGAACTTCCTTCCAGGTCTCCCACGTGGGTGCAGTGTCCCAAGGCTTTGGGCCGTCCTTGACTGCTTTCCCAGGCCACAAACAGGGAGCTGGATGGAAAGTGGAGCTGCTGGGATTAGAACCGGCACCCATATGGGATCCTGGTGCGTTCAAGGCGAGGGCTTCAGCCACTAGGCCACAGTGTCGGGCCCAAAATTAGCTATATTTTAAAGCAGAACATGAATGAATGAATGACACAGGTTTTAAAATGTCAGTGCCAGGCAGTATTCCGTGGCTTCATGTGTTTATTGTGAGCACCTATATCTACAGGTCAGGCTCAATGAAGCCTGATCATTCTTGCTGGTGTATATGATTTTTGTGTGTTATTGTGAGGAAGAGATGTCCAGAATCCAAGGGGGACCACTTCATGATGAGAGTCCTTTCCAGATGTTTAAGAAATCTTTAGATGCATAAGAGAACCCTTGGTAACTAGGAGCATAAAACCCACATGCCTTTCAAAAGCAGGGAGGCACTGAGGCCAGTTGATGAACAAGGCACATCAAGATCTCCATTCTCTTTCTGGAAAATCAGCAATTTTGCTGCTTAAGGAATAATGAAAATCTGAGTCCGTTTTGCATATCATGTCACTCCCAAATCATTCAGTCTGCAAAGGATGTACAGTTCTCAGGCACAGATCTGTTTTGCCTCAAAGAAAGGGTTCCAGACGTAGTACCTGTATTACCTCCAGCTCAAATGGTGAGGATCTATTTTGCTTCTTGAAGACATGTATTACACAAATCACCCCTTATAGTTTTTCTCTATGGATGAAAATAGATTTATGCAATACAGCCAGAGGAAATCAATGTGAGTAATTCTTGCAGAAGAAGGGCTTTGCTATCAGTCTGAACAGCAACTTTCCTGATACTATTTGGGTGTTTGTTGGAGGGCAAAGATGAATCCATATATTCTGTTCTGAGGATTATGTCCTACTAAAAACATTCACTCACTCATTTAATTATTCAGGGATGCATGAATGAATTTGTCCATTCATCTGTCCATAGAACTTTTATGTGTCAGTTTTTTAACTAATGGAAAGTTTGTGGTGAGTCTGAAAATCAGTTTGGGAGGTCAGGAAAGACCTTGTTAAAAAAAAATAATGCATTTGTTGTAGACCAATTGTTCCAATTACGGAATGATTCTAGACTGAAGAAATAAAGAAACCTGAAGGCGTGAGTAAGCATCTCAAGGAGCAATAAGCTGTGCCTGTTAGAGGAAGAGAGACAGAGACGCAGGGTTGTGATGTTGCGGGCTGTGTTATGGAGTATTAAGATAGGAAAAAGATGAGGAAGCAATTTGCGAACTGGACTGCTTTGTCTGATTCTCATTCTAGATGCATGCAAACCATGAGTTTATTTTGACAATAACACTGACTTCATACTGTGTTCTGTGCCTGTTCCTTGGAAACAGACTTTGGTGAAACAAGAATAGGAAGCAAAACAGCGCTTCTGGTCAAATACCTGACAGGATGTAGGTTGAGTATCCACATCCCCAAGCTCTGGAAACAGAGACCCCTAGGGGTTTTTTCCAGTCTGTTCTTCTGTGCTCTCAGCCAAAACATTGTAACATACATGAGTCCCTTAGCTGTAGCCAAAAATATTAGCTGATTGAAAAGACTTCATATGTCTGGAGAGAAGATGCCCGAAGAAAAGCCATTTTTCTCATTTCTTTTTTGGGTCACAACAGGATGACAACAACGTGTTACCGTAATCCCATTTGTAATCCATTTCCCAGACAATTTTAAATCCTTCATTACCAAGGATACTCTAATTTTGAAAGGGAGTTCCCATAAATTCCCCCAGCTCTCAGAATAGATCTTGGCAATTTTGTTTAAACTTCCTGTGTAGCTTTCAATACTTGGACTGATATTTCCTTTGAGTTTAATGTAATCTTTCATGCACAAAAATACTAACAACACTGCTATATGTAGAAAGCAAGGGAGATGAAGTGTATTCTTCAAATGGAAGATAGCACATATGTTAGGAATAATGTCAGCCTTCCTATGCAGCTGGAGTTGACTGATGCTAAGTGAAGATCTACACCAAGTAGCATTGTAGTTGATTTTGCTATTATTTTGAGGCCTAGAAAGACAAATAAATATGTGTCCTAGAAGACAGAATCTGCAGAAAATTAAATGGAAGTAATTTTTATTTCGGAGTTAAATAAACTGAGTTAAATTAATATCATCTGACTTTTAGAAATATGTATTTTAAATTTATTTAAAATTATTATGTCCATAATTTACAAAGTTTAATTCTTATAGAAATGGAAATGATTTCCTGATCTAGAAATCATATATTGGCTGCAGGTCTTTTTGTTTTTCTAACCAACAATTTTGAAAGAATATAAATGTGTGACATTTGAACATTTGTAAGTGTGTACATATACATACATTAATTTGCTTGAAAGGTAGAGAAGGGATAGATAACAATGGAGGCAGAGTATTCCTGTGCATTGGTGTGTCCCCAAAATGCCAACAATGGCTTGGATGAGCCAAATTAAGCCGGAAGCCAGGGTTTCAATCTAGGTCTTCCAAGTGGGTGAAACACACAGCTGCTTGAGTCACCACCTGCTGACTTCCAGGATGCATAGACAGGAAGCAGGATTGGGAATAGAGCTGGGACTGCAATTCAGGTACTGTGAATCTGGACACAGATGTTCCAATAAGTACATATCCATCACACTAAAATGAACATTTTGACATTTACTATGCTATAATCTGTTAATTTTTTTTTAATTGGAAAATCAGATATGCAGAGAGGAGGAGAGTCAGAACCTAAGAACCACCTGCTGATTTACTCCGCAAGTGGCCGTGATGGCTGGAGTTGACTCAATCCATTCCCAGGAGCCAAGAGCTTCTTCTGGCTCTCCCCCACGTGCACAGCATTCCAAGGCTTTGGGCCATCCTTGGCTGCTTTGCCAAGCCCCAAGCAGGGAGCTGGATGGGAAGCAGGGCCATTGGGATAGAAACAGAAGCCCACATGGGATCCCAGCCTGTGCAAAGTTGCAAGGTAAGCTACCACGCTGGACCCTGTCGATCGTTTTTTAATAGAAAGACTTAGCAGTTTCAGTTAAAAACACAAAAGAGATCAATGTGTGAACATGTCTCAAACCTTTTGTCACTTTCAGTAATTGTTTTTTCGGTAGCAAAATAAAGTTTTTTGCAACATCGTTTGTGTGCATTTAATATGGATTATTTGGGGCTTTATAAGTTGATGTGGATACAGTTCAGAGGATCAAAAAAGATTCAACATATAAAAACATAGTGGCAAATAATATGCATTTTAAAAAGTTACTCAGATAATTTTCTGCTAAAATCTATTGCTGAATATCAACAGAGTCGCCTTACAAAATTAAAAATTCATTTGTTGAAAGTTATATTGTGTTTTGTTGCTATAAATCATCTCTTGTCAGGAAGCTCCTTATTTCCTCTAAAAATTCCATACTTTTCCTTTATTTGAGAAGCAGAAAGACACCAAGAACTTAGAAAAGATGGTCATTCTGCAGAAGGCCCACATTACAGGACTGAGCCAGGCAAAGGTCAGGTACCTGGAGCTCAATCCAGGTTCAAGAGCAAAATCTGCAATAGAGAAGTAAGCATAAGTGGTTTATTTGGGCAGTAATTTCAGAAGATTCTTGTGAACAAATCAGGAAAGTAATGAAGGTTTTGGAAAGAAATTGGACACATATCTGATGTCAGCAGAAGCTGAGCTTTGGCAATGATGTGCTGCGAGGTCTGGAGGGAGCATTGTGTGACAGTAAGGTTTCCATTCACATAGGTACCATTTATTGGCTGCAGTCAGAATGGGGAAAGGTTATAACTGGTGTGACTTGATAGTTGTCCCAGGTTGTGATGGCTTCCATCCACAGAGGTAGGTCTCTGGAAGTGCATGAGTGAGACAGTGGTAGCGAGGCCTCGTCACAGTTGAGGTGTGTGCTCAGGTATGGTAGTGTTCTGGGTGAGGCACCGCAGAATTCCCTCTGCTGACCACATGGGTGGTACATAGTCAAAAGAGGACACCAACATGATGGGATGTATTCATTAATCTGGATTTTCAAGATCTGTAGATTAATAATATTTCATATATGTTTAGGTATAGATCATTTGTGTTTTAAAGCAATGGCTTTTTAAAAATGCACACTTAATAAAGATCCATTCTTATCACCTATAGGGCAGCTCATTAATACAGAATATTGACATCTGGCCAGTCAGACCAGACTTTGCACCCAGGCTTTGTTCTTGTACTGTAAATAGCTTTGTGTGAGTTAATCATACCAAGTCTAAATCTTTTCTGTTATGTGTCAGTTGTATGAATTCATTCTTACACCGTATTTCATGTGAAGAAGAATTTAACCTTTGCTTAGTGCGCAGTGAGTGTTCAATGAATGTTATGTATGCATATTACTACCAGGGAATAATAATTATGTTTTCAGTATAAGGAATTTGCTGGTTTGGTTTTGTTTTTCTGAAAGTGATGATGTGGAAGTTGGAGGAATCGGTGCTTGGTTCTTGTTTATGCATAACCCAAGTGAAAGTTTCTCTTTAAACTCTGTATTTCAGAGCCTCACTCTCTCCTCACCATGAAAAAGAAAATCTTTGTGCTGAACTAGAGAAAAACTGGTATTGGACAAGATATTTTTTAAAAAGAGCATCCATGAAATTGATTGCAAAGGAAAATTTATTACTAATGAAATAATTGTCAGAATCACAATGATATTTCTAATTCCATATGACTCCATGTCCTGAGCAACTGCTTTCCAAAATTCTTTGAAATATATTGATGTCATTTTACTTATTGATATTTAGATTCAATTAAGATAGCTCCATACTCTTGATACAAAATTTCAACTCTGGCAATATTGTGAGTGAGAAATACGCAAAGCTACAATAAATTACATACTAATCAACATACTAATTTGAAAGTAGTTACTAACAACTTATTGTATTGGAATTGGAAAAAAAAGTATTGAGTCTGGTAATTCAATCTTTGCTGCCCAAACAGCTCAAGCCATTTAATGTGGGGTAAGGCTGAATCAAAAACATCTTAAGATGCTGCAGACTACCTAGTAGTTTGGCTGTGGTGCTAATGAGCTCAGGACATGAAAGCTCTTTTGAGAGCTGGATTCATGATGACTGTGTGGTACTCCCACATCTGTCTTTGGCTCAAAGACACAGCTACACAGAAGGACACTGATCATAACAGGGTTTGACCTTCTTTTTAATTCTTTTCTGCTAGGATCACTTTATATCTTTGAGTCAAAGCAAAGATGAAATTCTTTCAAAAACAGAAGCTTGATTTAAAATACATTATTTTGTGTATTTTGGGACATTTTCCTTAAATCACCTTTAAAAACTCCATTTATGATCAAATTACTGAAATTAGTAAATTCATAGCAAGACTTTTGGATACTCCTTCCAAAGGTATACTTCTCTAGTTACATGATTTGGTTTTTTGCCTAATTGCCCTTAGAAATTTCTGATAATGAGAGTTTGTTGGGTTTCTACCAGAGGCTTTGAAAATAAAGCCCAAAGGGAAGCAGAGGTGGGAGTAAGCAAAATAGAAATTTTAAGTCTACTAACAGGACTTCAGATTGCTACAACTGAGAGTTAGTCATACAGACACAAACTATTTACATATAGGGTTAACCCTATTGGTTGATCTGTCCCCAAAATAAGTAACAAAGGAAATAGACTACAAAGGGGTTGATTCGGGCAACAGATGAAGTTCTTGCTTTATGGTGACAATGCTGTGGGACCTTGCAGCCCCCCTCATAGAGGATCTAGGATTGTACTCTAGTGTAAATGCAGGCTCATATTTCAAACAAGTGCATTCTTCCTCAGCTGCTTTTTAGCTTTAACATTAACCTAGTGTACCACTTAAAAGTCCAAATATATCACACAGTAGCTAGCCCAATCAGGGTAAGTAGTCAGACTCCAGCATGCTGTGCACAGTGTGAGAGCTGGCCTTTTGTATTATTCAGAGTATTCCATTTATGCCCAGTTAACCAGGTGGCTCTCTAGTTGCTTTATCAAGTACAAGGTTGGCCGTCAAATAGGCCATAATAAGGACAAAATGTTGTGCTACCTCGTGTAGTATGGATTTGTTACAATTGTTAAATGCTTTCTATCGTTTTTTTAATACCTAATAGTCACTAAAACATGTCTGACAAAATCTTGAATATATTTAGTGTCTTAAATGCTAATGCTTATATTATTAAGGAATCTAGCAACATGCCAAAGTACAGAATAAACATGGTACCATCTTGTGGAAAATAGATCTAACTTAATGGATTTAACTTTGTCATAGCATGAAGAAAACACTCTCTTGTATTACAGTATATTCAATCAAGTCAAGGGTCGTATTAGAACCTCACTTCACAGGTTTCAGTACCTCTAAAAGTTAATGTTCTTCTAGCAATACTAGTTCATACTCTGCTCATAGAATTTTTTTTTTTGGTCATAGTTCTAAAATGCATGTAGAACTTTAATGTAAGCATCTATTAAAAGCCAATGAAAGTGAGCCTCTTGCTTCATAGATTCATCCCTATATTGATTCATGTAACATATGATTATAGAGTCACTCTTAAGTATTTTAATATTTGAAATAATTCAGTCATAGAATCTATCTTGTGACTTTGACCAACTAATAAGACCAACCTAATTTTTAAAAAGCTCATAAATTGCACAAAGTGATGTAAAACCAATAGCCAAAAAAAAAAATGTTTTGTAGAGATTGTAGCGGAAAAACGATATGATCTTCTGATTTAATGAAGACTTCCTGAAAAAGCAGGAATTAATTTCAGGGTTTTAAGGATGAGCAAGAAAAGTTTAGATAAATGTGTACTGGGGTTAGAAGTGAGTAGATCAAACACGTATTTCCAGACAAAAAATAATTAATACTTTGAGTATAGAAGAAGAGCCTTAGGTGACAAGATTTGGGACCTGCTCTAGGAACTTGAAGTTGGAGTGATTGGCATGTAAAAGGATGGAAGAATGATGGGGAGGGAGAAAGCACAGATTAGAGAGAGTGAGAAAGAGGAGGAAGTGATCAGCATAAACTTCCCATGAAGTGCGTTGGGAGCCTTGTTCTCTCTGACATAAGGCAGTCTTCGTGCAAATAGTAAAATGAATCATGCTTTCCCTATTGTTTTTGCTGCACCCCATGTATTCTGATATTTTTGTCTGTATTATTGTTTCTTCCAAATAATTTCTTTTCTCATATCAAATTCTTCACTGACTCATAGATCACATAGAAGGAGCATTTTACTGAAGAAGCATTTGGGTTTTCATTTTCATTTCTTCAGGTTATTCATTAGCATGTTGTTTAGCTTCAAGGTACTATACATTTTTTTCTTTTAAATTCATTCTTGTTGTTGGATTTTTTTAAATGGCTTCTTGCTGCAGTGATGGCATCTGATGCTGATGGATGTTGTCCCTGGCCCAGACCTTTATGTATCCCTTATGTCAGAATGAGCATCACGTGACTGCAGTGTTTTCTTGGAGTGCACCATTTGTTGGTACCTTTTTGAGCGGTGGGAGTGAGGATAATGTAGTTTGCAGCTCCAGCAACTTTAGAAAAATGATTATATGTACTTCTGCCTTTACCTGAAACAGTCTCCTCTTAGATTAGCATTTTCTAAGTATGCATTCACTTCACAAAATTTCTCTTTTGCTCTAGTTTCACCACTGTTTTGATAAATGGCTATATAAGAGATTTTGTGACCTTATTTGTAACTTGTCTCTAGATGGTTGACTCTCTGTGTAGATTGAGCTCATTTCAAAATTAACATTTTACTTTTATTTTTAAAAGATATATTTATCGATTTGAAAGCACAGTGACAGAGAGGAAACAATTGACATGAAGACACATCGAAGGAGAGAGATGGAGATCCATCTTCCATACAGATTTAGTCCTCACATAACTGCAATAGCTAGGACTAGGTCAGGCCATCATTAAAGGCTTACTGTATGCATTACTATTTAAATGAAGACGTGTGAAATTAGCCAGCATGCAACAAAATACTTATCCAGGTGTCGAGAGTCAGTAACTTCTTTAAGGAATAAATTCATTCTTGAAAAATTGAAACAATTTTGATATAAAATCATACCTTGAAGGTTGTCTCAATGGATGTTGGCAAAGAATTTTTGGAACATGTTTTGAATGATAGAAATCTCAAATATGAGGTAGGTAGATGCCAAGGATGCATTTATTCTTCAGAACTTTTTGAGTACCAAGCACTGGGTGCCTTAAGCAGGGGAACTGAACAAAACCAGACCTGCTCTTTCATCACTTGGAGCCTATGAAGTAGACAGGCTATGCAACCAACCAAGCTGGTATAATCTGAAAGGAAATAAGTTAAGGGGCAGTGTTTTCCATGATGTATAACTGAAGAATGTGAGCTAAAGGACCATCAGAAGATGTTTCTGTTAGAAACTGAGCCAACTGGCTGATCCTCTCCTTGCATGCTTCAGGATCCCATAAGGGAGTTGGTTCAAGTCCTCGCTGCTCTACTTCTCATCCAGCTCCCTGCTTATGGCCTGGGAGAGCAGTACAGATTGGCCAAAAGCCTTGGACATCTGCACCAGTGTGGGAGACCCAGATAAAGATTCTGGCTTTG